>NC_059329.1:110294987-111657904 GCF_018350155.1 Leopardus geoffroyi | reverse complement strand
GTGACTAAGAAGGCGGCCCCAGAGCCTTCCGGTCCCGGTTTTGCCATCTGTGAGATGGGACCCTGGCCCCTCGTGGCTCTGACGGTAACAGGCCTCATCCGCAGCTTGCGCCCATGGTGCTAGCTGCTCCCCTCGCAAATGAGCCGCTTCAGTGAGAAAACAGCTGGTGCCCTTTGCGTCTTCCCCTCACACCTGACGCTTCACGCGTTATCACTCGTCTTAGATCAGCCTCCACGTCTTAGCTCCTCAAACGACCTTGTGAGGGAGTGATGATCGCGAGTGTCCCCATTTTTTTTTTTAATTTTTTTTTTTTTAACGTTTATTTATTTTTGGGACAGAGAGAGACAGAGCATGAACGGGGGAGGGGCAGAGAGAGAGGGAGACACAGAATCGGAAACAGGCTCCAGGCTCTGAGCCATCGGCCCAGAGCCCGACGCGGGGCTCGAACTCACGGACCGCGAGATCGTGACCTGGCTGAAGTCGGACGCTTAACCGACTGTGCCACCCAGGCGCCCCATCGAGTGTCCCCATTTTACAGATGAAGAAAAGGAGGCTCAAAGAGTTTTTCCAAGGACACACAGCTGGAGAGGGGCAGCCAGAGCCCAGAGCCCATGTTCTTAACCCCTGTGCCACCTGCCTCCCTTCCCGTGAAGCAGAGGTGGTCCAGAGAAGCAGGCACCTGCCAAACTCGCACAGACTTCTTGACTCCAAAGCCTCCGTTCTTGCCTCTACGCCCGCGTAATCCAGGCCCTCCATATCCTCCGGGTATAACGCGGGCAGGTTCCTCGTGAGGGAGGAACACAAACGTGTCCCGCAACGGGGTGCCTCTTGGGATTCCTGCAAAAGATTGGTAAAATCTTATCAAAGAACACGGTGATTGACAGCCAGCCATCAAGTCAATCGGGAATCGACAGACTCTGAGGTCTATCAGGTCATGCAGACCTTCCTTAACTGACATTGGAGTAACGTCCTAAAAAACCCATGCCAAACGGAAAATGTTGCAGAGTCAAAGGTGCATTTGATTACACGTGTAACCTACCGAACATCACAGCTCAGCCTACCGGCCCTGAGCAATGACATCGGCCTACGGTCGGGCAAAATCGTCGAACGTAAAGTCCATTTTACAACAAAGCATCGAGTGTCTCCTGTGACGTGTTGAATCCTGTACTGAAAGTGGCCAACAGAGTGTCTGTGTGGGTAGAGACGGGGGTCCGAGCACCGGCTGTTGACCCTGGCGACCGCTGGCTGACCGGGAGCTGGGGCCCCGGCCGCCGCCCAGCACCCCGAGAGACGATCACGGACCCAGGAGAAGATCCACATTCAAGCTTCGAAGCACGCGTGTCCCTTCCACAACGTCAAGTTGGGGACTGTCTGTAATCAGCTGCACTTCCTTTGGTGACCTTGGAAATTCGAACCGAACACAGCCTGTGGTTGGGGCTCTCGTACAAAATGGTTCGGAGTGAAGACGTCCCGTGGCTCCTTGTGACGTTTAAAGAGAAATCGCTGATGCAGAGACTTGAAGACCCAGTGGGATTTCAAACACAAAGCGAGAGTGACACGAGTGGGACACGCGTTTGGCGGAGGGAGAGATGCGTGTGAGACGCTGTGGCCACAGCCGCCTCCTCCTTGGGCAAGGTGGAAAGACAGCGGGCGAGGAGTGGGGTTGGTGTCTCTCCAGAGCAGGCCCAGTGCCAGACGGGCTGACTGCACACGAGAAACATATGGGAGGCGAAGGAATGAATGAGCGGCATGCGGGAGACGGGAGAGGGGGGCAGGCGAGCCATTTCCCCCTCCTCTGCCGGGCGCACTCCAGTGTGTTTCCAGGTACCCGAGTGTCAAGGTTGCAGGTGCAGGACCTCACAGCGGGAGGGACCTGCCCTGCCCATCCAGGGAGTGCCTGGCCAGTGAGGGTCGGAGGGCTCCCCAGCCGGAGCGGGGCTCAGAGGGCATCCGCCGCCTTCCAGGGAGGCCACACCGTCCGGGCCTCTCTCCTTGCAGGGCTCCGAGGGCCGAGCTCTTGGCCCGTCCGACTGGGGCAGGCTGAGTGCCCCCACACCCTTGGCAACTGCCCGAGAAGATTCCAGGGAAGTGGCCTTAGGGATGAGACACTGTATGAATGAGGGAATGTGTGGTAGGAAGTGACAGTGGTGACTCAGGGTGACTCAGCCTGGAACCTGCCAGCATTCTGAGCAGCCGTCTGTGGCCACGGCAGCCCCTCAGCTGCCCACCTCGGGGCAGAGGTCAGTTCTCCTTTTCCCCGGGGCCCATCTCTTGGGCTGGCCTTGTAGCCAGATGCTTGGAGAATGGTGGGGAGGAGGGTGCATGGCAGGTGCCTGGACTGAGCCCAGGAGTGGATGGAGGGGGAGCCCATGAGCAGGACGGGAGAAGGGCTGGGGTGTTGCCTCTGGCCCCTGGAGAACCCAGGAGCCTCCACTTGCCTTCCTTAGAGGCCCATCTCATCTAGCAAGTCTCCATGTTCAGACAGAGGAATCAAGGCCTGGAGGGGAGATGAGGCCAAGGTGAAGGGGCTGAGAAAGCCAAGGCAAGAGGAGGACCCAAGTATACTTGTCCTAGCTTGGGTCAGCAACCTCCAGGCTATTGCCCCGTTGGTGGAGGCCATGGGCATCACACCGTGCATGCCAAAACTCTGACAAGGAGGTCCTATCGGCCCCACCAAGGCTTCTGCTGGAATCACCCTACTTTCCCACATTCCTTCCTTGAGACAAATTCAGGTGCTGTTTCCACTCTACCAACCCACCCATCCATTAATCTATCCATCTATCCATCCATCCACTTATCTATCCATTCCTCCATCCATCCACCCACCCACCCACATGCCCGCTCATCCATCCATCCATCCGTCCATCCGTCCGTCCAATGTGAGCCCTTCCTTGCAGCCTGCCCATGTCTTCAGCATCCCTATGTTCATTCACGCCCCATTCACCACATCTGTCCACCCGTCCATCAGCCATCCATCCACCCATCCATCTGTTCACCTACACATCAATCCATCATCTATCTACCCACCCATCCGTCAATTATTCGCTGAACCAAGGTCCTGTGACTTTCCTTTCACCTTCCAGTCCTCCGTGCCCCCCTCTCTTCTCTCCAGCCATCATGGACAGGTTTGTCCATCCCATCAGCCTCCACGACCCAGGTCATGGCCCGTGACCTTCGGGAGCTCGGAGTCACCAGGTTTCCGGATCTAGACTGAGAAAACTCTAGGCCCGGCAGAATCGCCCCTCCCCCATCCGTCCCACCCTCCTGGTCGACTGTGGACCCTTGGTCTTAGTCTTGCTTCTCCTGATCTTTATCCTTCCCCCCTCACCTGGTTGGGGAGGGAGAGGCCCCAAAGCTCTGCCCCCCCCCCCCATTCTCCCGCCAGCTGACTCAAGGAGAATGGACTTGCTGCTGGGAAGGCCTGAGGCTCCAGACTCTGGGGCAGCAGTAAGCATGAGCAATGCTTGTCGCTTCCTGTCTGGCCCCAGCCTGCCCCTCCCAGCGCTCCTAGCTGGGTCTGTGGTCCTTGGCTGCGGGGCCTAATTAATTCTGGACTGGCCCAGCACAGGGGCAGCCCAGCCTCATAAAACCATAAATGGTTGTGTCTGTATCGCCATTCTACCTTACAGCCTTTGCATTTCAAAGCGCTCTGCTCTTATGATTGGATTTGGTGCCTGCAGCAGCCCTGACTGGGGCGGGGGGGCAGTGGGGACCCCTGAGCCGCACAGCGCCGCGTGGCCCCGGACGGGACCGTCTCCTCAACTACACGAGAGGAGGCAACGTTGCATCCCATGGGGCGCAAAACAGGAGGCTGTGATGTGCGGGCAAAGCTGGCAGACCTGGTGGGACCGTCTCGCCTGCTGTGGAGACGCCGGGTCCCCCGAGTGGCCCGGAAGGTGCCTCCTCCACCCGCGCCCTGCCCCTCGCTGCTGAGTATCGACCTTTTACCTTCGCCGCTCGACTGCCGCTCTCCATTATTCACGGCCACACACAGAGGGGCCCAGCAGAAGAGTCTCTCCAGGTAACAAATGGCCACGGGTGACCGATGAGACCCGCAAATGCACTGGGAGCCAACGTCCCGACCAGAACCCAGCACCACAGCCTGTCATCTCTGTCCCTGTGCCAACAAGGGAGCTGCTAAGGCGTCTCTGGGGATGGTCCCTGGGGAGCTGCTTTGCCCCAGAGGGGAGGGTCCGGGCCCGGGTGGTGTCTCACCCACCAGTCCCTCCTCTTTGGTTTAAGCTCACCTGTTTCCGCTCTTCCCAAGCTGCTACTCAGCTTTCCCTCCAGCGATGGTCTTGGCTGCCCCTGCCCACCGGGCCTGGAGGTGTCCCTACACCCCCCGCCCCCGGGGCAGCCCCACAGCTCTGGCAGAGCCTTGGCAGGAGGAGGAAGCTCGCCCCTCCTCCCAGGGCCCCTGCCCAGGTACCCCTCCCCCCCCCCCACCACCGTGACCCCAGAGGCAGCCAGAAGCTGGTTCCAGAAGCAGACCAAGCCCGGAAAGCCTCCTCACCATCCTTGGGAAACATCAGAGCTGCTCAGCTTGGTTTTGCAGCCCAGCAGGGCCCCGGCCTCCCTCCGAGCCTCTGTGTCCCCTGCCCTGCGCGTGTGCCCACCCTGCACCGGGCACCCTGTCCTCTCCCGCTGCCCCGATGGCCTCAGTGCCTCCAACACGACACCTTCCCTCTTGCCTCCGGTTTTTGCACGTACCCCTTCCTCCCAGAGGCTTTCCCCTCCTTGCCTCCCCCTACCCTTCCCCCGGTTGATGTCTCCTCCCTACTCGGGGTTTTCCCAGATGCCCCCTCCTCCTGGGAGGCTTCCGTGACCCCCCAGCTGGCATGTCCCCTTCTGTGCATTTCTGCTAAGTCACTTCCCACACCGCATTCTCGCTGTCCGGCTCCGCCATCAGACTGGCAGCTCGGCGGGGCGGGATCGCGGCAAGTCACTGATGATGTCCCCGACGTGCCCTGGCACCGAGGGGCTCCGGGACCAGCTGCCGAGCAAGGAATGAGCGACGCTGTGAGACCCCTGGGGCTGCCTGTGGACAGCCCCTCGGAGGAGGCCGTGGCCACGTGGAAAATCTGTGCTCCCAGGGGCACCGGGGGGGCTCAGTCGGTTGAGCTTGAGCGTCCGACTTCAGCTCAGGTCATGATCTCACGGTTTGCGGGTTCGAGCCCCGCATCGGGCTCTGTGCTGATGGCTCGGAGCCCAGAACCTGCTTCCGATTCTGTGTCTCCCTCTCTCTGCCCCTCCCCTGCTCATGCTTTGTCTCTTTCTCAATAATAAATAAACGTTAAAAAAAATTTTTTTTAAAAAGAATCTGTGCCCCCAAAGCCAACATTTTCTTCTCTTTCCTTTCCCTTCCCTCATTCTTCCATCCACCCCAGCCTTCAAGAGGGGAATCGCCGAGGGGAATGGGCCCATCACACAGGCCGGCTGCCACTCCCCACCCCGGCCTCCTGGCTGCCTGGGACAGAGACGGGTCAGTCCCCCTCTGGGGCCGGTCCAGACTCCAGTCCCTGCCCCAGCCCTCCCCAAGGACGGTGAGCCAGCAGGCTGCAGGGAGAGGCCCAGATGAACACCAGCCATGTGGATGCGGGAATCCGGGCAGCTCAGACCCCCATAAGACCCCCACCTCCCCCTGCAAACCTGCCAGTGCTGTGAGCTGGGCCCGGCCGGGGGCCCACAAATGCAGGCAGGACGGGGGCACCAGGTAGGTCTTATTTCTGTGAATGGAACCATAGCCCAGGTCCCACCGGCCTCTCCCGGCCACTCAGCAGCCTTGGGAGAGGCGCTGACCAAAAGGGGAACTTCTCGACCTAAGTGTGAGTCAGACGGAAGGGAAAACAGGGAAATTCTTCTTGGGTTTCACTGGGGCCCCAAACAGAGACCTGCCCCTGCAGGAGCCCCTGGGCTCGGGAACATCCACGGGTAACCTTGGCCTGTCCAGCACACAGGTTCCTCTGTCCCCTGGTGCCCCATTTGGCAGGGAGGGCCTGCCCCACAGTCTCCGGCGGGGGGGGGGGGGGGGGCGACAGGCGTGGGCTACGGAAGAATCCTGCCGGCCATTCACCCATTCGCTCGTCCGAGCACCTACCGTGTGCCAGGCCCTGTGCTGTGACAAGACACGCAGGGGCCCTGCCCTCGTGGGGCTGACAGTCTTTGGGGGCGGGGAGCCAGTTAACCCACAAGCAAACCGGACGGAGTTGTGGGTTGTTATTCATGCCACAGAGGAAGGACTGAGCTGCTCCGACGGGGTGGCAGGGGGCGCCTCAGGGAGGAGGCGGAGCCACGGGAAGCCGGGGACGTGCGTCCCAGGTGGCAGGGGGCACCGCCTGGCGGGGGGGGAGGGGGGGCAGAAGGGCACAGTGATGGAAATTAGGCAGGACAGAGAGGGCGGCGTGCACGGCTCCGGCCGGCCTCCGGGGCCACGGCTCGGGCAGGGCTTCTGGCCAGACAAAAAGCAAGGTCGCTGAATGCCCGGGGGTTCCCGCCGTGCAGACAGCCAGATTTGGGGGAATCACAGGCTGCTCTCCCTGGGAGCAGGCAGGAAACCCCCCACATCTCGGGGGAGGGGGGGTGGAGGGACGGCCGCCCGCGGAGAGCCCCCCCTCCTCCGTCCACGGGACCCAGGGCCCCTCCCCTCCGCTCCCCTCCCTCCCCCCTCCCGGGGCAGGCTCCTCCACTGTCTCCCGTCCCTGCCCGGGCCAGTCGGCTCTGCTGTCCCTTTAAAGAGGCCTGAGTCACAGAGTTAAGAATGAAACTGACTCATGGTGGAAAAGGTGGTCACCGGGCTGGCCGGGCGCCAGGGCTGTGGCGGCAGAGGAAGCTGGTGACTGCAGCTGCCTGTGTGCGCTCCGCAGCAAAGGGCAGAAACCACAAAACCCCATTTGAAATTCCGCCGCCCCGCGCAACTTGTGTAATGAGGCTCCCCCTCATAATGGGGGCATTCAGGGCCCACGCGGGCCTGTGGGGCTGGGGGCCTGCCCCCCGGGGCCAGCTGATGGTGATGTCATCTTCCGTTAGGAGTCTCCCCTCCCCTCCTTCCATTAAGGACTTTTAAAAAAATGCACCGGGAAACCCAAGTGAGGGCCAGAACGGAAGTCTTGGTTTTATTTATAGTTGATAACTTATGTCCGGCCCGCTCCACGGGAGGCCCGGCAGGGAGGATAAAGAGCCCAGAGGAGGGGGCAAGAGAAATGCTCCAAACCCCAGGCTGAGGGGGCACCTGAGGGCAGGCCCCAAGCTGTCCTCGGAGCTCCCTAGCAGCCGAAGCAAAGAGGCAGACAGGGCACCGTAGCAGGAGGCCGAGGACAACGGGGACCCTCGGGGCCTGGGCTCAGGTCCCAGCTCGGCCATGGTTGAGCCGTAAGACCTCACAGAGAACCTGCCTTCTCATCTGAAGATGGAGAGAAGAGCCCGGCGCTGTCGGGAGGGGTTTTAGAGGCTCTGCGGGTCTGGGCTCCAGGGGTGGACAGCAAATCCCGCCCCTTCTCCCAAGGCCTACGTGCAAGGCAGACATCACTAATGGATCGCAGCACACTTTCCCCGAGCCAGACCCTGCCTCCCAGCCCCATCATGCACAGCTCTCCAGGGGCCACCTCCAGTGTGCCAGAGCTGGCCTGGGGACTGACCTGCTTGTCCCCTGCTGGTAACCAGCCGGGGAGAGGCCCAGGAGGGCCCTCTTGGTATTCCCAACACCCGGCCCACGCCTGCACAGGAAAGTCTTGTCTAGTAAAGGAGGGGCGGGGAGAGATTGGGAGAGGGAGGAAAGCTTCTCCCAAGCTTCTTGTTGTGCGTCTCTGGGCCTCACTTTCCTCATCTGTTAAATGGCCAGTTAGAGCAGCTAGCTCCTCGGGGAGTGGTCCCGACTGTTAAGTGAGGCGTGCAAACCGCTTACAGGCAGGGGGTCCGCAGCGGAAGGACTT
The DNA here is from genome assembly GCF_018350155.1 of Leopardus geoffroyi. Taxonomy (NCBI): domain Eukaryota; kingdom Metazoa; phylum Chordata; class Mammalia; order Carnivora; family Felidae; genus Leopardus; species Leopardus geoffroyi. The sequence continues at coordinate 111,649,976 of NC_059329.1, read as the reverse complement.
GGGGGTTGCAGGTGGGAGCGTGGAGACCCCACCCTGGCCCGTGGTCCTAACTCACGGCCCCAGGCCCGAGGATGGAAACGCTCACAGGTGCCCGGCACCCCCAGGGCAGGGTCCCAGGTTGGAGGGGGTTGTGGGCGGGGGGAGTGCTGTCAGGCCTGCCCTTCTCCCCCCTGCACAGCCAGAGGGCATTCGGGGTGGTACAGATTCCCCCCTGCACCGCCAGGAGCCCCACCAAGGGGCTGAGCACGCACCCACACGGGACCATGTCATTTCCGTCCAGAACCTGTTTCCTGCGCATCTCCTGGCGCCTCAAGCTAATGGCTCTTTCAACGTCCACCTGAATGGCCGATCTCTCAGGGAGAGCCGTTTCCCAGAACCCCTTGTCCCTGACTCCACGAGGGGTGCCTGGTGGCATCCATGGCCCTCCGGAGGCCCGGAGCCCACGTCTGCCTGGACTCCCTCTTCCTCCCGGTTTCTCCAGTGGCAGACGCCGTCCTGAGAGGCCCTTTTCCCCAGCGAACCAAACGTCTCCTCCCAGGGCCGGCTGGGCCGGGAGGGAAGGGGAAGGCAGCAGGGCCCCAGCTTTGGATCTCTCCGTGGAACGTGTGCCTCCCGCCCAGGGGACAAGGGCAGCCAGAACCTGTCCTCCAGGGGCACAGGGACGAGGCGAGAGAAACACAATCACACACCCGAGCCGCGACAACAGGTGTGCAGAGCCCCAGAGGAGGCAGACGTGGGGCGGCTACTCAGCGGGCTAAGGAGAGAAGGTATGGGGTCGGAGGTAGGACTGTTCTGGGCAGAGGGAACAGCATAGTTCCAGGCAGAGGGAACAGCATGCATGAAGGGGAGCTCGGGAGCTGGGCCAGTGAGACCGGAGGCCGGAGCAGGGACCACGTATGAGCGGGATAGACCTGGGCAGGCCGGGCCAGGCCTCCAGGGCCTCGTGGGGTGGGCAACTGTCCCAAGTGCCTGGAGAGGTCTCGGTGGCTGGAGAGGTGATGTGACCACACTTGATTTACAACCTGAGAAGAACATTCCAGCTTCTGAATATGTCATGATTTTTACACCCCACGTGGGAGGCTGGCTCCTATGCGGGCCCCCATGGCCTTGGGTCCCTTCACACCTCCCTTTCCCAGGCCCAGAACCTGAGAGGTAGAGAGTGCCCTGCCCAAATCCGTGGAAGCGGGGTCCCTCCCCCTGACCCCAGAGCCCCAACCTCACCTTCTCAGAGAGAGTGGGCGTCTCGGCCTGAGTTTATAAGCGGCACAGGTTGACCCAGACACCAGGGGCTCCAGCCCCAGTTCTGGGGCTTCGAGACCATCCTTACCTCTGCACGAGGCAATAACCAGGCAGAAGCCAGGTGGGCCATCCTGGGTGGGAGGGCTGGAGGCTGCGCCTGAGTGATCTAACCTTGGCACTATCTTGGGTTGGGAGGTGCCCACCCAGGAGGACCTAGATGGCTCAACAGTGGCCCCAGCCCCTCGCCAGAAGTCCGTTGGCCTCACTTGCAAAATACCTGTCCGTTTGTGCCTGCAGCCCCATCCGCCTGGTCGGCCTTTCCTCCTTTGCAAACAGAATGAAACGGAAAGAAAACGGAAGGGCGGGGCTGCCCAGGTAGGCGGGGCGTTCTGCCCGGCCACCACCGGCCACCGTTCCTTCCTTCCTCTGGGGTTAAGGTCAGGGGGGAGCCATGGCCAACCTAAGACCTGCCCCCTCCCCCCCGGGGGAGTCGGGACTCCCCAGCTGGCCTGGGTCCCACCTGCAGGGGACCCACGCGGCCACCTCCTTGCGTGACCTCGGAACCATCCGGGAGGCCAGTGGAAGGTGCAGGGGAGTGTCATTCATTCATTCATTCATTCATTCGTTCATCTGTCCATCCACCTACTTCATCATCCCATGCTGGGTGAGGGCAAGAGTAATCGTAGGCATACGAACACAGAACATTCTTGAGGGCTTCCTGTATGCCAGGCACCCCACAAACAAGACAAGCAGTGACTCACGGAACCCACACAGCCTACCCACGAGGCAGATGGACAGGAAAAGTAGGAAAGGCCTGAGCAAGACCCAGAGGGAGGGACACCATGCTGCCTGGACGCTGGGGCAAGCCAGCCCGTGACTAAGGACAGGGCTGCAGCCATGAGCCAGCCCCACACTTCAGGGCCCCGTGGGCCTTATCAGGGCCTTGCACTTTATCCTGAGGGCCAGGGACCCTGCAAGTTGCAGATGCAGGGCCTTACATGACACTTTGGAAGCTTCTTTAAGATGTTATGCAGAGGTTAGAAGGGGTGGGAGAGGAGATTACCACGGTCACACGGGTCCCAGGGGGCCGATGGCGGGGGGTTTAAAGGTGACCCCGGCAGGGTTCAGGGACAGGGTCCAGGTAAGGGCCAAGGGCATGGGATGTCACTCCACCACACCTGGGAGGAGGCCCCACCCAGCGGGACGGGGAGACAGGGGTGACTCCGGAGGGGTGTTACCCCTTGTCTGGTGCACGCTGAGCTGGAGATGCCCGTAGACAGCTAGGGTGCCCAAGGTAGGGTCTGCAGCTCCACCAAAGGGGAGAGCCTCCAACACCAGCCGGTTCCTCTGCCCCCAGGAGTTGTGAGAGCCCTCACCAGCGCCTTGCTGGGGCTACTCCCACAGACAGCTGCCCTGGAGCCACAGCAGGATCTCTCGCCTCCCGCCAGCCCTAGAGTGGCTTTCGTGCCCACCAGCGCCACCTACTGACTGCTCAGGTCAGGCCTTCAGCAGTGTCTCCGTGAGTCCTGGTGCGGCCGGGCGTGTCCCATTTTAGAGATGGGACAACTGAGGCCAAGAGAAGCAGGAGTCCTCCGGAATCCTGCCTTGCAGCTTCTCTCCAAAGAGCCCCTTTAGAGAAGCAGGTGGAAGGGGGGGAGATGCCGGGAGACGCCTCATCCCGCTCTTGCCTTCTGTCAAGTCTCCAACATACCTAGATTCTTCCAGCACCCCCAACACCGACCCTCGACTCGGGCCCACCAGAGCCCAGTTTTGGTGGACAAAGTTCATGCCTTTGGGCCAGCGTCTGCTTCTGTGACCACCACCCTTCCCCAGACAGTCCAGCGGGGCCCTGCTGAGAGGTGGTGGGTCAGAGAAATCTGACCCCTCCCTGCTTGGTTCTCTCCCTCTGCTTGCGACACTCATAGCATGAGCCCACCGTTAAACCAACGAAGAGGTGATGATGGCAGTGGTGATCTTGATGGTGATGGTGGTGATGATGCCAAGGAAAAGGAAGATAATGCTGAAGATAACTTTGGTTGAGCAGTAACTACGTGCCAGCTGCCTTCCCGCACTATTTCGTCTCACCCTCGGGACAACCTGGTGAGCTAGGTCTGCTCTCCTCTCCATTTTCAGAGGAGGACAGTGCAGCACAGAGAGGGTTGGTCACATGACTCGTTCGCAGCGAAGCTGAGAGGCACACGTGGACAGTCGTGCCAGAACCTGCTCGCTGACCGCCGCCGTCCCCTGCCTTTGGTCACGGAAGAGGCTGTCTTTGTGGCCCCCTCATCTGACGCTCTTCGTCCACTCCCAAAGGGCCACACCGCCCCCCATCAATTATCAGTCTGGCTGCTCTGCCCCAGGAAGACACAGGGAGGAAGCTGAGGGCCCTGAAGTGTGGGACTGTCCGTGGGGCTGCAGGTGCCACTCAGGGCACAGCCGAGGAGGGATCACCACGCCACCGCGGGGGGCATAGGAATGTTCGATTGGCCGCCGCCCCCCACCCAATGTTCCTGCTCCAATAGATCAGGCACGGCCCTGACCTCCTTCCCCTCATGAACAACTGGCCCACCAGGAGACGGCACTGTTAAAAAGCCGTGGCCCAAGAGCCTCAGCCGCTCCAGTACCCAAGGGCCGGCCTCTGCCAAAAGGCTGATCTGCACAGCCTCATTCAGCTTTCCACATGCCCCGCCAGAAGCCCCCGCTCCGTTTTACAGATGAGCACACTGAGGCCCAGAACAGTTATGCTGCTTCCTTAAAGCCTTCCGCCACGGGGGATGGAACCACGATCCCGACGGAGGCCTGTCTGACTCCACACGTACCCCCACCCCGGCCCAACACTCCGCGGCCTCCTTGGGAAAGGGTGCACCCGTGCCAAAAGCACAAGAGCCCGGTGCCGGTTAATTGCTCACAGTGTGGCCGCTAGAGTCCTGGGTCCCCAAGTCCCCCCACCCTGTGTCCACGCCTACGGGAAGGTTACCCCTGAGACTGTGAACACGATGGCTTTCGCTCCCATGGCGAGGTTGGGTAGGATGGTGCAATTAACTCGTTCGCTGTGATGTGGGGACATTCGTTAGCCAGGTGGGCCGGTAGGTCTGCTTTTAAAAGCAGAGGGTTGAGGGGCGCCTGGGTGGCGCAGTCGGTTAAGCGTCCGACTTCAGCCAGGTCACGATCTCGCGGTCCGTGAGTTCGAGCCCCACGTCGGGCTCTGGGCTGATGGCTCAGAGCCTGGAGCCTGTTTCCAATTCTGTGTCTCCCTCTCTCTCTGCCCCTCCCCCGTTCATGCTCTGTCTCTCTCTGTCCCAAAAATAAATAAACGTTGAAAAAAAAAAAATTAAAAAAAAAAAAAAAAAAAAAAAAGCAGAGGGTTGGGGCGCCTGGGTGGCTCAGTCGGTGAAGCGGCCGACTTCGGCTCGGGTCATGATCTCGAGGTCCGTGAGTTCGAGCCCCGCGTCGGGCTCTGGGCTGACGGCTCAGAGCCTGGAGCCTGTTTCAGATTCTGTGTCTCCCTCTCTCTGACCCTCCCCCATTCATGCTCTGTCTCTCTCTGTCTCAAAAATAAATAAAAAAAAAACGTTAAAAAAAATTTTTTTAAAGCGGAGGGTTTTCTCCAGAAAGGAAATGGGGACATCAGTCCTACAGCGGCAAGGACCTGAATCCGGACAACCTCCTCGTGCAACTGGGTTCTCCCCCAGAGCCTCCAAAAGGAGCGCGGCCTGCCTGGTGCCATGCTTTCGGCCACATGAGACCCTGAGCGGAGGACCCAGCTCAGCCGTGCCTGACTGCCGACCTACAGAGCTGTGCGCGAGGAGATCGTCGTTTCCAGCCCCTGAGCGTGGGGTGACCTGGAACACGGCGTGGGTAACCGGTACAGATACGCATTCAGGTGGCCTCCGGGGGGACCCTGGGGGTCCCAGTCAGGGAGGCCTTCCTTGGAGAGTTCCTGAGGCCTGAGTCGTCCCCGGGGTCAGGGCGGAGAGCTCCAGCGTGCAGAATCAGCAGGTGCCACGGGGCAGGCCCAAGCCGCAGCGGGAGGCGGGGAGACCGCAAACTGCCGCTCTGGGCCTCCTGTTCCTCGTCAGCAAAACAGGACTGACGCCGGCGAGCCGCGGCCGGGTGAAACAAGGGAATATGTCCAGCTGTGCTTTGCTCAGGGCCTGGAGCTGGGTGAGGTGCTTGAGCAACCGCGGACGGGAAGAGCGCGCCAATGTTAACAATACTTGCCTCGTGAGTTTTACGCGGATGACCGAAGTGCCCAGGCAAAGTCCCGCAGCGGTAGCAGTGACTCTGGCATCTCTGCCTCCCTGGCCGGAGCCCCAGTGGGACTCTCACTCCCAAGGGGCAATGGAGAAGCTGGCCTGGGGCCCCTCCCCCTGCCGGCTCCTGGGGCAAACGGGGACCCTGCCCATCTCCAGGGGAAGAGACCACACATTCATGTCCTCAAGAACCTTTCAGAGAGCTCAAGGAGGTGTTTCTTCCACAGTAATAAAAGGCAAATTGTAAAAGACTTCAGAGGGCCTCCTCTTCTGCATCCGAGGACAGAGTGTGACCTCGACGCCCGCACAGGAGACCAAAATGGACCAACCTGCTGTTTCGTGAGCTCCGAGAGAGGCAGACTCAGAAGTGACGGCTGGCGTGAGACACAAAGTCGAGACACGGTCGTTCTGTGATATTTCCAGGGCGCCCGTCGTGGGCCACACCCGGGGCGGAGTCCTCTGGGCCTCTGGAACCTAGCAGAGGAGACAGACCCCAGCATACAGGTCGTTCACACCGTGGCATGATCGGTGGCAAGCGCGGGACGGTCAGAGAGGCAGTGAGGGAAAGCATGCCAGGAAGAGAGGGAACAGCCCAGGCAAAGGTACAGAGGCTACAACAGACGTGGCGTGAAAGGAACCACAAGCTGTTCAGCATGAAAGGTGGGCCGCCTCCTTTGGGAAGGAGCCCCGGGCCTTGCTCTGGACGGGACTCCTGTCTCAGCTTCTGTCCCTTCCAAGACTGACCACGATGATTATTTCACTGAAGGCTCTACTTCCCCGGCAAGCGGCCAGATGGGGCCCCGGGGAGCCCCCGGAGAGCGAGAACAGCAGCCACGAAGCTGGTGACCGTGGGCTCACCTGGTGTGAGTCTGGCCCGCGCGGGTGTCTGAGTCCTTCAGGTGACCCCGAGCACTGTGGGTTTCAGGACATGTCACAGGGTCCTCCTGGCCCTTGAGATGAGAAACTTCGATGGCTTTGTCCAGTAGCCTTCATGATGTTTCCTCAAATGGACTTCAATTCCGATTTTAGACCAAGGTCAAGACATGCAGAGCACACAGGCCACCGCTCTCCGTTTCTGCACTCGTGGCAGACATGACTAATTGATTGTAGAACCCTCAACCCAGTACCCAGATGAGTGATCTTCGGGGCCTGGTCCACCCTTCTCCATGAGACGGACACCCAGCTCGGTCGTGAAGCCCACGAGGGCCTGACTGCCCTCCCCCTCCTCTGGCCGCCGTTGGCCAAGACGCTTGGAAAACTGTAGAAGCCAGCATCGAGGGGGGAGGAGATAAACATCTCTCTCTCCCTCCCTCCCTCCCTCTCTTCCACGCGTGCGCACGCACACGCTCGCAGGAACACCAGACTGCATGTATCACATCGTCGGAGACAAAGGCAAGGGCAAGCCGCGTGCTGGAGGGCAGCTACAGTCCCGTTTGACGCTCTGTCCCAAGGTCTAGCTAGGACAGTGCCCGGCACACAGAAGCCACTCAATTAATAGTTGTCGAGCCAAGGGCATCTATGGGTCCGAGCTGTTTTCAGACCAATCGCACGGTGTCCGGGGCAGGTCACATCCCAGCCGCCCTGTGGGGGTCCCCTGGGTTATCATCTTTCTCCCCGAAAGGGGTGGAGCCTGAGAGGCTGTGTTCTCATGAAGCAGCTGGTGAATTAGGGCCTGGAGAAGTTTCCCTGAAGTCTTTAACTCACCACTGAGATACGGTTCCAGACAAAGGCAGGGCGAGTGGGTCGGGGCGGTGAGAGTCTCGGGCGCTCACCCCCTCACCCCTGTCCCTTCCTCAGGGGAATTAATTGGTAGCAAAAAAGAGGACTTTAGGAAATAGCCGTGTTTAAAGGGCCCCTGCTTAATGTTCCCTTTAATTAGAATGGGTTTCACTTGACATTTTTTGCTGACCCGCCGGGGGAGGGAAGCCCCCGCCTGAGTGATTGCCCCCTGACCCCGGGATTCCTGCGTCTCAGTTATGCCCCGTTCGTGGGCTCCCTCAGCAGAGTTCAAAAGAATGGCTTTTCCTACAGCACAACAACAGCCAGAGCGCAAAGAGTCACTCCCCCTGGTCCGGACGCTTCTGTGGGAACCTGGGCCGGGACATTCCTCTGAAAGAAAAATGTGCACGCGGGGGGACCGCTGGGTCCCTGCCAAGCCCGGTCGTTCAACAGGCTCAACAGGCAGGGCCTGAGCCCTAGGGAAGACAGGTTCCGCACCACGCCTGGGGATGGGGACGAGGGGCAAGGTAGGCGTGCACCTGCCCCCGGGGCGCTCTCAGCCAGGCCGAGAGGTGGCCCCCGTGCCGCGGCGACTCTCGCAAGGTGGGACGCGATGTGAAAGGCCAAGTGCTGGGGGAGCGCAGGGGAGGCGCCTGACTCCAGCCGGGGCAGGACAGGCCTTCACAGGGACAGCTCTGTCTAAGGTGGGACCTCGCAGGAGTCAGGACGAGCGAGGCCGGGCTGCACTAACAAACAGGCTCCAGTCTGAGTGTCTCAACACAACAGAGTTCGGTTCTTTACTCGCGTCTCGGGCCAGCAAGGGTCTTCTCGGTGGGTCCCCTCGAGCAGCGACGCGGGGATCCAGGTCTGGGGTGGGAGCGAGGCACCCGGTTCGAGCTGCCTCGACCCTGATGGCATCTGGAGAGACCGAGGGCCGCAGTTCCAGGGAAGCAGAGGGAGGTTCCCCCTGAACCCAAGAAGAGGCAATGGAGTGAGACCCACAGAGCCCCAGGTCAAGCCGGAGGTAAGCAGGCAAGGGAGGGATGGGGGAGAGAGAAAGGAGAATGGGCAGGAGTGAAGGCCCCTTGTCCACCACACCTGGGCTTACGGTCAGGAGGCGACAGGAGGAAGGCACGAAGGCAGCCCCCGGACGGGGCTGGCTGCCAGGAGAGGCCAACCGTGTGACCAGAGGGTGGGGAGGAGGCTGGAGGTTGACTTCACCGCCAATGGCCAATGACTTGATCCATCACGCCTGTGGGAGGAGGCCTCCGTGGAAACCCCAAAAGGTCTGCGTTGGGGGAGCTTCCGGCTGGTGGACACACGGAGGCGTGGGGGAACTTTTCCCCTGACGGTGCGCGGAAACTCCGTGCCCCCCGCCCCGCCTCGGCTTTATGCCTCTAAACCAGGAATCTGGAAAGTGAACTCTTTGTGTTGAGTGAGTTCCATGAGAGCTTTCTAGCAATTCTCAAGTCTCAGGAGGAGGCGGTGGGAACCTCCGATCTACAGCCGGGCGGTCGGAAGCACGGGTGACAGCCTGGGTTCGCAACAGGCATCTGAGTGGGGACAGTGTTGGGGGACCGAGCCCGTCCCCTGTGCAGTCCGCACAGGTAGACAGCAGCAGAACTGAGTTCATCTGTGGGACACCCAGGTGGTGTCTGGAGAGCCCGACAATTGCCTGGTGTGGAGAGGGACCCGCTCGTCCCTCTGGTGGCCAGAGTGTTCCAGAAGGTTCTGAGAGTCGTGGCGAAACAGAAGGGTTTGGGTGGCCAGAAGTGAAGTTCTGAGAGTGGAATTTAGGAACACAGAAGAGCCTCTTCAGCACTTTCAGTGCGGTGTTTCAACTCACTTACATAAAGTGCAGCGAAGGTCTTCTGAGGGGGAGCCCTGAGGTTGGGGCCCGGGGATGGGAAGCAGCCAGCGATGCGGGAAATGGAGCGAAAGGCATTCCGGGCAGGGGGAGCAGTAAGTACAAAGGCCCTGGGGCAGGAAAGGATCCAGGTTGTCGGAGGCACGGGAAAGAATGCAGCGAGGCTGGTGTACCAGGAGCCGCGGGGGGAGGGACGTGCAGAGAGGCCACTGCAGCAGTTAAGATTCGGGACCTTAAAAGGCTCTAGAAGAAGGGTAGGGTGCAGGCAGCGACAGCACTGAGTTCCCCCGGGTGGCGGTGGGTTGGGAGCGGGAGACACGGAGAAGGGAGGGGTGGCCTGGCTTAGGTGAGGAGCTGGGTGCGGGCAGTGAGGCCCAGGGACGTTGACAGTGGACTCCGGCCTGCCACCTGGGCAGAGACAGTGGTGCATTTGCAGAGCAGGGAAGGCAGGACAGGAGCGGGGGGAGGCGAGGGGGCCGGTACCCGTAAACCAGCCAAGCAGGACGCGGGTGGCGGGTCGGGTGACGCACAGCTCTGGGACGGGGCTGACGGAAGTCCGCCAGAAACATAATGGCAGATCTCCTCTCTTCTGGAAAGACATCGTCACCAGTATGCCAGGCCTAAGCGGGTGGGGAAGAAAAGAGACCAACAGGCCTTTTGAGCGGGGTGCGGCGAGGGCACCCCCAGTGCACGGACAAAGGCACCAAGGCTCAGAGCGGGGAGCAAAGCCAGGAAAGCTCCCCGTGCACTTGGCATGTGTCGAGTGCGCCCCCGGCCTCGACGTGTCCAGTCGGCACAACAACCCCAGAAGACGGTGAGGAGGGTGATCTCCCCGTTTTACAGAGTGAGAAAGTGAGGCACCGAGCAATTCGACAAGGTCCCGGGGCCACCTGAGAGGCCAGTGGCTGGCCCGAGGTTCGACCCAGCCCATCTGACCTCACAGCCCCTGCAGTCACGCCCCAGGTGACACGGCCACCAGGCTGGACGCGAAACGGCCACCGGCTTTCCCGACGCGGGGTGCCTCGAGGACAGTCGGAATTGCAGAGCCTCTAGCCACCAGGGAAGGTACTGGCTCACGTCGGAAATTACGCCTTGCGTGAAACCGGGGTCGAACCGCGCCCTGGCTGTCGCCCGCTGGCATTCCCGGGCACGAGACCTCTCAGCCTGGTCCCCGGGGCTTGTCGGCGGAATTACCACGCCTGGAATGTAGGACCCGCTGCCTTATCTCAGAAGACGGGTGCTAATTAAAGTATCATGTGCCACCATGTGGAAACTACAGACGGGCGCCCACAGCCGGCCCCCTGCTGAGTGGCACAGCCATGGGGCCAGGGTGACGCGAGGGCCCTGGAGGTCAGACTGGGAGGAGCGGACCCCACCAGTTGAGTCGGGTCATCACACGTGAGCCCTACGGCTGCCCTGCAAGCGACTCACTGTCTCCATCCTGCAGACGAGGAGATGGGGCCCCAAAGCGGGAAAGCCACCTGCCTGAGGCCACCCGGCCAGCGCGTGGCACAGCCAGCCACAAACCCAGAGGTATGGACTCTATTCACCTCTTCCGCAAATACATCTTGAGTCGGGCTGGTTCAGAGCCAGGTTCCAGCACAGGGGTTGGGAATAAATAAATTTTAAAAAATGACTCTATGCTTGACCTCAGTGACCTCGTGGTCAGGGCAAAGGAGCGTAAGAGACCCTCCACTCCGGAACATTCTTCAGCCTCAAAGAAGAGGAAGATGCTCACCCCTGCTACAGCAGGGACGGACCTAGAGGGCGCGATGCTGAGTGACACGGGGCCGACACGCACGGTCCCACTCACGTGAGGGCCCTGGGGTCTCCAGATGCGCGAGACAGAGAAGGTGGACGGTGGGCATCGGGGGAGGGGGCGTGGGCGTTAGCGTTCATGGGACAGAGTTTCAGCTTGGGAAGGTGGAACGTTCTGGCGAGGGATGGTGGGGACGGCGACACAGCGGTGTGAACATAGTTAGCACTACTAACCACACACTTAAGAAGATGACTTGGACGCTACATTTTGTGTTACGTGGATTTTTTCATGGTTAACCTTTCCTTAATCAATTTTTTTTTATTTTTTTTTTAATGTTTATTTATTTTTGAGACAGAGAGAGACAGAGCATGAACGGGGGAGGGGCAGAGAGAGAGGGAGACACAGAATCTGAAACGGGCTCCAGGCTCTGAGCCGTCAGCACAGAGCCCGACGCGGGGCTCGAACTCACGGACCGTGAGATCGTGACCTGAGCTGAAGTCGGACGCTTCACCGACTGAGCCACCCAGGCGCCCCTCCTTAATCAATTTTTGAAAAAGAAATGATTCACTTCGTTCATTGGTTCTACAGCTGTGACTAAGGGCCTTGGTGCCCCGTCGGCACTGGGCCCGGGGGATTCGTGTGTGTGTGTGTGTGTGTGTGTGTGTGTGAGGGCACACATCCCCGACCGAGAAGGTGCCCGTGCTGGTAGGGTGCTCCCCCGCTCCTTGGCCGATGACCCCAGCCGCGGGGGAAGCCGGGCATGGGGCGGGATGCTTTACAAACACCTCCCGTCCAGTGCTCTAGGGGAAGCCATGATGATCCTGTCTTGCCCAGGAGGAAACTGAGGCTCAAAATGAGTAAGCTGGAGAGCACCATTCCCACCTCCTATGCTGGCGCTCTCTTGCTTCGTAACATGTTACCCCAAACTCACCGGCCGAAAACGAACACGTACTTATCGTGACCCACAGTTCCTGCCGGTCAGAGACCCAGGGGCAGCCGGGCCGGGTGGTTCCGGATCAGCACCTCCCACGAGGCCGTCGGGCTGGGCTCATCTGAGGCCTGACGAGGGCTGGAGGGTCCACCTCCAGGACGCCACACTGGCCTGTTTCTCAGCGCGGGGACCTGTCCACAGGGCCGCAGGGGTGTCCTCACAGCATGGCGGGCGTCTTCCCCCAGAGCGAGCGGTTGAAGAAAGCAGGACAGAAACCGCAGGCCTTCTGCAACACGGCCTCGGGGGTCGTCCTCCCTCATTTCCACACAGCCTCCTGTCGGTTACAAAGTGAGCAGTTGAGGGGGGAAGGAGGTCCCCGAGGGAGGGAAGAGCGAGAGCTGAGGCTCGTTGGAGGCCATCTTGAACCGGCGGCCGCCCCCGGCCTGTGGGGCTCTCCTGAGCTGCAACCGGGCCGGTGGTCATCCACACTGCGGTCTCTGGCATCCGAGGACATTTCGGAGACAGCCGGGCCCTGGCAGAGGTGGAGGCTGTCCCAGAGAGGCAGCCGCGGAAACACAAGGGGTGGGTGGGCCCGGGGGCATCCTCCTCAGACACGCACACAGAGGGGACCTAGGGACGGGGTGGCCCTGGGGGAAGGCCGCATTCCGGGCCGGGGCAGCAAGAGCCGGATGTTGGTGCCAGATCTGACACGTGTCCACGGTGGGGCGTGACCTTGCGTAAGCCCCCCACGCCCGCCCTGGGCCTCGGTCTCCCCCCAGGAAGTGGGGTGGTTGGTTGGTTCTCCCACGCGGGACAGAGAATACAGCCACGTGTGTCGGGGCCATCCCGCTGACGACAAGGGCTCCGGACAAATGTTCCCCATTCCAACAGGACAGTCACGGCGATGTGGAACCGGAAATAGGGCAGGAGACGTGGGCCTCGGCGCGGGGGAGGCGTGGATGAATGAAAAGCTGCAGAAGCAGGTCGTCTGTCGTGAGCCTGTGTCCTGTCGTGGCCGCCGTTTGCCCGAAGCACGGCCCCCGGCAGCCGGGCAGCACCAGGGCGGCGTGGGTGCTGATAACGCAGGCTGAACGCAGCCACGACGTGTCCTGCTTCCCGTGGGCGCCCCACCCCCCGCCGTGGCCGAGGCTCAGAGCAGGTACCGCTGGGCCTCCTCACGCTCCGGGAGCCTCGGACGGGCTGGTTAGCCTGCTCGAGGTCCCGCAGCTAATGAACAGGGGACCCAAAGCCCGTGCTTCCTGACCCCCACGCCCTCTGACCTCCCAGGCAAGGAGGGCGGCACGGGGCTGAAATTGTTTACTCCCGACCCACGGAGCCTTTGCCACGTCACCCGGAATTCACAGCAGCCTTGCTCGAGCCAACATACGACTTGAGGTCAGTGCTGGGGATTGGAGGGATGGGGCGGGGGGGGTTGCAGGTGGATCAGTGGGCGCACAGAAGGACCACTCCGCGGGCAGGGGAGGGCTAAGCGGGTGGACGGACAGACGGCCCGGTGGGGGCTGGTGCCCGTGTGCCGGCAGGTGGATAACTCGAAGGGGCGGCCGGATAAGTGCCAGAGGAGGACGGTAAATGTTGGCTAGAAGTGGGGACAGATGGGGGCGCCTGGGTGGCGCAGTCGGTTAAGCGTCCGACTTCAGCCAGGTCACGATCTCGCGGTCCGGGAGTTCGAGCCCCGCGTCGGGCTCTGGGCTGATGGCTCAGAGCCTGGAGCCTGTTTCCGATTCTGTGTCTCCCTCTCTCTCTCTGCCCCTCCCCCGTTCATGCTCCGTCTCTCTCTGTCCCAAAAATAAATAAACGTTGAAAAAAAAAAATTAAAAAAAAAAAAAAAAAAGAAGTGGGGACAGATGGACAGACAGGTCCAGAGGTAGGTGGGCAGAGGAATAAATGGGTGAGCAGGGCTGATCGTGGGCCTGACTCCCTGTTCCTGCAGCTGGGAGCTAGGGGACAGAGGGAGGCTGGCTGAGGAGGGACCTGTCAGGGACCTGCCCTCAGGCACCTGTCATTCGTTCACACGAGCTCTGAGACTGCAGTGCAAGTGGCTCCTGGAACCTGGCCGGCGAACAGGGTCACAGTGGTCACGCTGGTTTCGTGGCCGGGGGCCCAGAGATGGGGAGAGCTTCTCCCGCAGCCACACAGCCAGGACCAACCCCAGGGCTCCACCCTAGGTCCAGGCCTCTCGGCTCTGAGCATCATCTGGGCTCCGGCAACTTCGGCCCGCCCTGAACAGCCTGTGTCATGCCCCCTCGACCCGGCCTCATCCCAGGCTCTGAGGAGCCCCCAGAACCAGCATGATGGTGCCCCGATGTGCGGCCCCGTTTGGGGGGACCGGCCGAGGCCGGGTGCCCGTGAGAGAGCCGTGTGGTTCTTCCAGGGGTCCCCTGAGACCTGATGGTCCTCTAAGCCCTGGGGAGCCCCAGGAGCCTCTGTCCCTGGGAGCGGGGGTGACAACTTGATTCTCCAGCAGTGGCTTCTCCCCCACACCTGCAGTGCGTCAGGCACCGTGCCCAGAGCCGAGGGCGGGGAGGTTCTTGTCTGCACCCCTGAGAGCCCCAAGCCCGCAAACAGCAGGCACTCAATCGGTGTCGCTCAAGAGGAGAGACAGTCCTGTCATCCAGGGGCTGCCGCCCAGGCACATTTCTCTGAGTGTCTCGGAAAGAAGCGAGCCACACACGGCCCTGGCCTAGGGATCTGGTCTTTCCGTCCACTCCTTGAGAAGTGGGTGTTCGTGGGTGGCACAGGTGCTTAGTCTCAGCTACCCTGATTTTGAGAGAAAGCCAGGCCGCTCTGGACCAGAGGCCTCCACAAGGGAGGCCAAAACAGAAATTGGGGAACCTAGGGTGTGTCCTTCCAGGGCCTTCACCCCACGGCTGGGCGTGCTGACCTATCGCCTTCTGGCACGTTCCCCAGGGGTCGGTCTGGGACCCACTCACCCATGTGGCAGATGGAACCCTAGGTCGCTGCTAATGAGAACACTGGCTGTGATGGGGGGCACCCGGCACCCCACAGGGCCACTGACCCGTTCCCATCCGAGGCCCGAGAGCACGCCTGGCACACGGTGGGGCTCCAGCAAAGTTTGCGGAGTGAGCGCGTGACCTGACCGAGGAGAGCGGAGAGGCTTTGGACACAGAGGAGCCCGCGTCCAAACCCCAGCTCTCCCTTTTATGGTCCGTGCGACCCGAGGCGACGCGCTTAACCTCTGTGGGTCTCAGGTTCCCGTGCTGTGAGATGAAGATCGTCACGTTCACTTAGCAGGAGCCTCGTGAGGATTTGGCGAGGATGTTTGCAAAACTCGGGGCGCCTGGTAGGTAGGTGCTCGGTGGGGGTGCGCCTGCCGGCCCCTCCCCCAGGCAGTGGGGCCGCCTCTCACCTGTGGGTGGCTGAGGCCCCGCCCCCTCGCAGCCCCAGCCGAGCAGGTGACTGCACGGGCCCTGGGAGCGTGGGAACTTCCTGCCGCCCTGTTTGTCTTGGGCGCCTGGGAGGGGCGGCCACCCTCCGTCCGCTCCAGCACGCTCCTGCCAGATCACCCAGCGTGAAAGGGAGGAATTGTTCCCGTGACCTTTGCTTTCCTTGTCAAAGGCGATTTCGGCAAGTGCCGGCTCTCTTCCCTGAAGGCCGGGCCAGCCCTGGTTCCCCTCTCCCAAAGGGACTGAAAGGGCCCTCTTGGCACCTGGGGGAGGTAAGGGCCCTGGGGGAACCTGTAGAAAACACCATCCACGCCTGCCAGCAGGAGCGAGGCCTCACCCCCTTCTATGCCCGCTGCCTGAGCCACCTGCCAGCCAGTGCCCCTTCCCCGTCCCGCTAACCACCCCCCAACTCCTTCCTGGTCTTCCCTCCCCTCGGCGCCCCCCAGGACCCAGAATAGGACCCAGCCCAGAGTCAGAGGCTCAATCAAGCTCCCCCGCCCAGCTGAGACACCCCCCCTCGCCCCGTACCGAGAGCAGGGCTCCCCCTCTTCCTCTCACTTCTACCTAACCCTGCCTTGGGAGGGTGTCCCCCCGTGCCGGTCTCTGCAGGTGGACCACAGGTCTCTACACCAGCTTCTAACCGCTGTCTCGGCCTCCTCTGCCCCCTGGTCACGTGGCCAGCCCACCGCCCACCTGCCCTGCTTTGGCATGGCTGGTGACCCCAGGGTGTGACCCCAGCAGCCGTGGAACCCTGGCTACGTCCGTCCCACGGTGGCCCCGCAGGCAGCACAGCCGGGGTTAAGGGCAGCCTCGGATCACGGAGGCCCCATTTCCGATTTTCCAGAAGATGCCAATTATTAATGATCATTGTTCTTTCCTTCTGGGGCATGAAAAAGCAGGTTCAGCTCACAACCGGAAAAGCAGCGGGTCAAGGTTCCCAGAGGATGAAATGTCAGCCTCCGGCGGCAGTGACATTCACCCAGAAGCACTAAAAATAGACTCGAAAACAGAAGCATCGAGTCTCTGGAGGCTGGAGGCATAAGGTGAGCTTAGGGCAGAAACGACACTTGCCAATTATGTCTGTGGCCGCACGGCGAGGCAAGGATTTTTCTTGGTTTTGTTTTATTTCCCTTAAGAGACAGAAAGAAAGTAACCTTAGGAAGGGTCCACCTAGAAGGACGTTGCTCTAAGTATGACTTTACCGTATGTAAAAACTCGGACAGAACGGAAACAGGGCAGACCCAGCCTGGAGGGAGATGTGACCACGGCAAGTCGGGGGCCTGGCAGAACTCACCCATTTGGCCCCAGGAGGGCAGAATGCCCTCCCAGCTCCGGTGGACTGGCCGTGGTAGCCTGACTGAGGCCAGCACAGTCCAAGAGGACTTTGGTGTGGTGGAAATGTTCTCGATCTGCTTGTCCGGCACAGAGCCGCAAGCCGCATCTAGGTATATATCAAGGGCTTGAAACGTGGTCATTACAGTCGAGCCACAGAGTTGCTAATTGTATTTCGTTTTAGTTGACTTAGATCTAAAAACCCATATTTGAATGGTGGCTGGTGGCTACCCTATTGGACGGCATGGTTTTAGGCTTTAGGGGAAGGAGAGCTCCAATTGATTGGCAATGTCTGCCAGGGACAAAGGATTGGAGAGTAAGGCCTGAATACTGCATGACCAAATGACCGGGGATCTGGAGAGATCCAGGCGACCTGAGGCCTAAACCATGGATTCTGGTGCCTGAATAGTTTTAACATTTAGGAGAGAAAAAAATAACTGTAAGGTTTAGTGCTGCACCCCCTCGTCATTTAGTCTCATGGTCTTTCCTAGAGGCAACTACAATCCTTTTAACATGGTCTCCCTCTCTTTGGAACCCCATTTCCAACCTTCCTAACCCTTCTCCACACAGCAGCCAGAAGGGTCCTTCCCAAACACCAATCCAACTACACTCTACCCTGCTCGAAACCTTACATCGCTTCTCCCCACCATGGCCATCAAGACCCTGCCCTACAAGGCCTCTCTGGCCTCATTCCCTTTCACTCTTCATCCCAGCATAGACCGTCCTGAGGCCCGCCACTCTTTTTCTGCCTCACTGCCCAGGAAGCCCCAAAGGGAAGGCTCTTGGCCCATCTCGGCATCCTCCACCCAAGGCACACTTCTGGAATAGCTCCCGCTGGAAACATAATGTGATTCCAGGAACTCCCGTGTATATTCTTGTGTTGTGCCCTCAAAATAATAAGGCAAGTACCACCATCGCCCTGTTTCGCAGATGAGGAAACTGGAACTCAAAGAAGGGAAGCATTTGGCTAAGGACACAAGAGAAAATGGCAGACCTGAGGCCCAGACAGGAGTAGATGACCATCTCAAACCTTGCTTGCGTGGAGAAATCTGCTTCCACATGGTGGCTGTGCTAAGAATGGAAACCAGGTTCCAGAACTTCTAGTGCAGAATTTCTTCTACTGCTAATTCAATACATGCTAGAGGAAGAAAAGGATGGATGCATGGATGGATGAGTGGGTGGATGGAAGGATGTTGGATGGATGATGAATGATGGATGGATGGATGGATGGATGGATGGGTTGGTGGATGGATGAGTGGATGATGGATGGATGGATGAGTTGATGGGCGAGTGGATAGATGAATGGTGGATGAATGGATGGACAGCTAGCTAGCTAGACGTGTGGACAGATGGATGAATTGGTGGACAGGTGAGTGGGCGGCTAGGTGGATGTGTGATGGAGAGACGCATACACACATCCATGTATGAATGAACAAAAAGGACGGCAAGACACGGTAAAAGGTCACGACCAGGGAACTGGATAACAGTCCACCTTTTTCCTAACGATTTTTTAGGTGTATCAAAAAATGAGCCCATGCAAAAACTTCTCTGAGGCTTCTCTTTTTAAGGAAATAAAGTGCATCGTAAGCTGCGTGTGTGTCAAGAAAGCCCTGGGCTGTGCCAGGGCCTGCTTCCCTCTCTCCTCCTGTCCTGCCACCACCCCGCCCTCCTCCCCCCCACCCCTTCTGGCTCATCGAGCTCCGCCCTAACTCAGCTTTCCCAAGGGAAGGCTGAGAAACAATAGCAATTTCTTCTGAATGGAACTGTCCCCTGAGCCAAAGAGTAAACACGAGAGCGAGAGCGAGGGAAGAGCTGAGTCTGTGTGTAGCCGCTCCAGTGATGATTACATAAGCGGACATACCTGGGAGAGGCGCTGATCCAGGGGATTTTAACAGGCCGGGGTGGGGGGGTGGGGGTGCTGGCGGGGGAGGAGGGCAGTGGCACGCCCAGCGCGGGGATAGCTGTGCAGATACCCAGGCTTGCTGGGAACGGGAGCCAGGTCGGTCTGGGAGGGAAGAAATTCAAGAGCTTGAGTCTGTTCTTGCACTAAGACCCTTGCATGATGGGTTTTTTTTTTTCTTTTTTACCTGCACAACAGCACCGCCAGGTAGGTACAGTTATATTCTCTTTTATACATGAAGAAACAGAAATGAGACACAGAGAGGTGCTGCCCTTAACCAAAGTCACACAGCTATTGTGGCAGAGCTGGGATAGAGCCCTAGTCTGGCTCCAGAGGCGGTGGGCTGATCGAGCTGTCCGGCCGCCTCCATCCTTCCTTGCCCCCCCTCCTGCCCTCCTGCTCGTCCGTTAAATCACACGTCCATTTATTCTTCCATTTGTCCATCTGTCCATCTACCCACTCGCCCCCCCCCCTCCATCTACCCGGCTCGTCCTTCCCCTCAGTCCTGGGCCAAGGAAAATGCAGACTCCGCCTGTTGGGCCCCTTCTGCGTGTGGGGGACACAGGAGGAAATTTACAGTGGCTTCCTCCTTTAGTCTACAAGGTGACAGCCAGGTCAGGGTCACTCTCCCCTGTGGCAGATGATGAAACAGGTCTACAGAGCCTCAGGAGCCTCGGCCTTGGGACTTGGGGTTCAGGGAGGGCTTCTCAGAGGAGGCAACCCAAGCAGGTGAGGGCAGGACACCCCGAGTTCCTCCAGCAGAGGTGGAAAGGGTCGGTGCGCTTCTGGTATTGAGAGCCGTGTGATGGACGGGAGGCGGTTAGGAGGATGGGGTCCACCGTAGCCTGGTCACCCCACCACACAGAGCGGCTGCCAGACGCAGAGCTCCCAGGGGTGAGGGGGCCAGGGAAGGGTTCACCTGGGCCAGGCTGAGGACAGACAGCCCAGAGCAGTGGCCTCAGCCCTCCAGAATCTTCCAAGTGACCTGGAACGAGCATGTCTCATCTCTGGACCCCAAGTGTCCCATCTGTAACGAGACGATGGGGGATTCTGTGAGAGGCCTGCTGGGCACTCGTGAGCCTGAAGATGTGCGTCCCTCCAGAGGGGCCACAAAAACAGCCAGGAGCCCAGTTAGCAGGTGAGGCCTTGTGCCCGGGCCATCCGGGGCTCCCAGGACCAAACAGATGACCCCCAGGGATGGGCCCCAGTGTACAAGCCACATCACGAAGGGGCACACAAGGGCTGCTGAGAGCCATGCTGCCATTACATAAGCCACCTACCCGGCCACCACTGGCCAGCTGTGTTACCAGGTAAATAGAGTCCTATATTTACCTATGATGGGAGAGGGACAGTTCCGCCTGGTGATTAGGGCAAAGATGAGCTCAGAGGCCTTCAGCTCTGATTTCTGTTATGCTCCGTGCACGCCTCCATGCCCAGCATCTGGGTACCTGCCAGGGCATACTGGCAGAGGGGGCAGTGGGAGGCTGCATCCTAGGAGTGCGGGGCCGTGGGTCTTCGGGTTGCAGGCTTGGCCGGGGAAGCAGGGCTGCCCTCACAAGTGGCAGGAGGCCAGGCCAAGACCACACGAGGATGACAAGCTTCCAGTGGTCCCCAACGGCCCCAAAGACCTCCCTGGTGTTGGCACCGGTCAGCTGCACTGGAAGGACAGATGCCATCTGCACAGGGTGACAAGGAGCTCAGAGACTATGACATCGCTCTGCACTCTGCCATTACGGCAGCTTCATGTGGCATTATCTGTCCATGAATACTTGGCAGGATCGGTGTGTGGATGGGTGGATGGACAGTGGGATAATTAGGAGACCACAGATGGACAACTGGATAAAGGAGTGCCACCTTTATGAGTGGGGTGGGAAGATGGAAGGGTGCATAGGTGGTTAGATGGATGCATGACCTATCAGCAGGTAGACTGATTCATGGAATAGTAGGTAGAAAGGTAGATGAATGGATGGATGATTAAAAGGGTTATGTGTGACTGGATGGATGGATGGATGGAAGGATGGGTGGATGGATGATGGATGGAGGGATAGATGATGGATGGATAGATGGTGGATGGATGGATGATGGATGGAAGGATGGGTGGATGGATGATGAATGGAGGGATGATGGAAGGATGGATAGAAGGATGGTGGATGGATGATGGATGGATGGATGGATGGATGGATGGATAGGTGGATGATGGATGGATGGATGATGGATGGATGGATGGAAGGATGGGTGGATGGACGGAAGGATGGATAGATGGATGGATGGGTGGATGATGGATGGATGGATGATGGATGGATGGATGGATAGATGGATGATGGATGGATGGATGATGGATGGATGGATGGATGGATGATGGATGGATGGATGATGGATGGATGGATGGACGATGGAAGGATGGATTGAAGGATGGTGGATGGATGATGGATGGATGATGGATGGATGGATGGAAGGATGGGTGGATGGATGATGGATGGATGGGTGGATGATGGATGGATGGATGGATGGACAGACCTTTGAATGGATGGGCCAACAGATGACTGAAAAGATAGATAAGTAAGTAATGAATTAATGAACCAATTGGCAGGTGGATGGCTACGTGGAAGACTGGGATGAAAAGTAGAAGTCTGGCTGGAGGATGGGTGAGAAGTTAGATGGTGAGTGGATGGGTGCGTCCTTCTGATCTAACTCTGGTTGCACAAGGAGACTCTTTCTCAAATACCCACTGTCCATCCCAAGCAAGGTCCAGCTCTGTGGTCCAGGTGCTGCCTGGACCTTATGTCAAGCCACCTTATGGAGCCAGCATCCCCCGCACTGTGCCAACAACCCTCTGGCAGGTGGAATGTGTAGCAGGAGTCTACACAGGGCCCTGGCCAAGGTCTTGGGGGTTACTGTTTTCTCCAAAGGTGCCAAGTCCAGGATCCTAAGTCGGGGCTCTAGGCACAGCCTCCCCTCCTCAGCTCCCTCTCCTCCCATTGAGGTTGGGAAGCCACACGTGAACCAGAAGCCCCTTCCCCAGCCCCCTGAAGAAGCCAGAGGAAGAGCCCTGGATGGGAGAGAGGAGGCCTGGAGGTGTCTCCAGCCCTGATGCATGTCCCTGGAAGGCTGGGACTCTGCCACAGTGGGTGATCCGACAGGAGTGAGGACAAGGCTGACACCTGTGGAGTTGTTCTGCTGCAGCCGATGGAGCCCCAGAGGCCCTCACTTTGACCCTGGCCGCAGCCCCCGGTGCTCCTCCTCAGGGCCCGGGGCTCTCCGGACCCCACTGGCTGGGACCATCTGCAAGGGGCCTTCCAGTGTCAGGAGGCTGAGGCCCTGGCCATGAAAATGAGTCGTCACAGTTTGCAAGGAAAAGGCAGCTGGACGAAGACAAGACACTTGGCTTCCACAGGCTCCACATTCAGTCTAGCCAATCTCTGTCCTTCCCCAGGTGCCATGTTCCCATCTCTACCCTCAGCCATGTTGGGAGCCAGTGTAGGTTAGGAACTCATGGATTTTTCTGGGGTAGGGGTCCAAGAGGTCCTGGGCTGACAGGAAGCAGGCCTGTGGCAGGAGTTAGAAGGGCTATGGGAGCCACACATGCTCCAGAGGCAGAGAAAAGGGGCAGCCAGGAGGAGCAGGAGACCCAGGGGCAGACTCAGGGAATGAGGGCTCGTATCACCTTCCACACACTTCACGGCCTCGGTGTGGCAGATGCCTAGGGCTGACTTCCTGCCATGGTGCACCCACCATCTCAGGGCCACCGTGGGGTGCTGGGCTCTTCCCCTCTGATATCCCCACAGAGGGGCTGGGGCCAGGCCTGGGGGGAGAGGGAGGGACCAGAAGGGAGTCAAGGGCTCACTGTTCCCAGCACACCCCGCCTTGGCTGCCTGCCCCCCACCGATCAGCCGTCAATCTTGTCCCCTGGGAGGCAGAGCATAGGCCCTGGACCTTGTCAATCTGCTGGAGAACATGAAGCCTGAGCCAGACCGTTCCCACGCCGTGCCAGCCCTTGAGCAGGGGCCCCAAGCGCAGGATCCCTGCCTGTCCCAGGCCTGGGGTTCCCATGTCTGCACGCAGAAGCTCTGTGTGTCCCCATTGCACCACTCAGCAAACCGAGCCTGCCAGAGACCCTCACGATCGCCCGGTTACAGAGCACACACAGCTGTTTTTCTGGCTTGCCACGGGGGAGAGTGCTGGGAGGGGCAGCTGGCCCACCGAGGAAGGGAGAGCCAGGCCTCTTTGGGATGCTCTTCTGGTAGATTCTGGGGTCCCACAAAGGCTGAGGTGGTACAGCTAGAGGCTGAAGGCAAGCGCACTGGGGTCCCTCCTCATGCCCACACCTGCACTCCACCTCCTGCATGGCCCGGGGGTGGGGCTGCCCCAAAGCAACAGCACCCACTTTGGCCAGACTGGGGACCTGAAATTCCCTGAGGGCTGTTCAAGATCCCAGTTTTCAGACTAACTCTTCCCAGTGAAGAAAAGGATAGAAACACAGACGTTTTCAGATGAGGAGAGCAGGGCTCAGAGGAGTTAAGTGAGCAACCCAAGGTTGCAGAGTGATGAAAAGGTGGGATTCAAACCCAGAACTGTGTCTTGGCCCTGGTGGGTGATGGACGGATGGATGGATGGTTGGATGGATGGATGGATGGATGGTTGGATGGTTGGATGAATGGCTGGCAGGCTGGCTGGCTGGATGGATGGATGGATGGATGGTTGGGTGGATAGATGGATGAATGATGGATGGATGGATGGATGGATGGATGGACGGATGGTTGGGTGGGTGGGTGGATATATGGATGGATGATGGTTGGATGAATGGTTGGACAGATGGGTGGATAGATGGATGGATGATGGATGGATGGATGGATGGATGGATGTGGGAGTGGATGGATGGATGGATGGATGATGGTTGGATGAATGGTTGGACGGATGGATGGATGGATGGATGGATGATGGATGGATGGATGGATGTGGGAGTGGATGGATGGATGGATGATGGATGGATAGATGGATGGATGGATAAATGGATGGATGGATGGATGGATGGATGGTTGGATGGCTGGCCGGGTGGATGGATGGATGGTTGGATGGATGGATGAATACCACAGTTCATGCTCTTAACCTCTATCCTGTGCCATCTCTGCTTGGTAGGGCCCAGCTCCTGCTGAAATACCTCCAGAGATGGGGTACTCACTACTGGGAAAGTGCCAGCTTTCTCCTAAATAGCTGGCTGTGCTGCTGTCCTCCCCACACCCCGCCAGGACCTGGGTTCTGCTCCAGCTCACCCAGGGGAATCCCGTGTCCTGCCCCCAGGGCAGCCCACTGGGCTCTGAGGCATTTACAAGTGGAGCTTCCCAAGCCTTGACCCTGACCCCTGCCCAAATCCCCCTGGCATGCCTGGCTCCCCCACTCTGACCTCCCTGAGCATTTCCCTGGCCCTGTCCCCGTGTGCCAAGCCTGCCGAGACTGCTGTGGGTCCCTGGTTCCCCACCAGACTCTGGGCAGGCCTGGGTCATCCAGGTTCGAAGCCTCGAAGCCCGTCTCTGCCCCGGCGACTTGTTCCCTGGCGTCCTGTGCACGCAGCCAGCATTGCCGGGCCCAGCGGTACCCTCCTGCCCTCCTGCCTTTGCATCCTTCCTGGGCCCCCTGCCCCAGTCTCTCCAAGGGCCAGCAGCCTGAAAAAAGACCTCTATGCTGTTTCATTGGAACTGCCTGAGACGCCAGCACCCGGCCAGGACAGAGCCCCCTGCTCTAGCCAGCTGGCAATTTTCCTTCCCGCCACACAGGCAGAAAGGGGTGCCCTTCCCTCTGCCCCACACAGTATGGAGGAGTCTGGGGCGTATCTGGCTCCGGAAGGGGAGGAGGGGGCCTCTGCAGCTTGGGGCAGGGCGGCAGCTAACTGGTCCTCCAGACAGAGCGGGCTCACAGGCCCAAAGCCGGTCCAAGACAGGTCACCGCCGTGCAGATGCCCTCTTAGCACAGGGCGGGCACAGACGTTTCCCAAAGCAGACTCTGGTTCCGCAGAACGCGAATAGGGCCACGGGGGTTGGAAATCACAGGAGGAAGCAGAGTTTTCACTGAGGTTTGGCTGGAGCCCTTCCAGGCCCCTCTGAGAGGAGACGGCAAGCAAAGTTTCTCAAGCCAAGCTGACCTCAGAAGTCCTTTTCCTAGAGGATCTTCTGGGACCAGCATTCCCTGGAACCCTCGAGAAACTGCCCAAGTAGCTTCCAAAGCCCTGAAGGCCCAGCCCGGTGTGAAGCTGGGTCGGAGGTGGGTGCATAAAGCGCTCGGGGTACCAAGTCCAAGGTTCTGGCACGGCCCCGCCCACACCCGGCGACCAGTGGAGGGAAGGTGCCCACCCTGCCTGCACTTGGCTCCCTTTTCTGAAGACTACGCGGCACCGAAGCCCATGGCACCACCACCAAGGATGTGGGGCCCAATGGCAGCCCCTCCTGGGGCCTGGAGACCCGGCCAAGTGGAGCCTGCAGCTCACAGCCCGCGGCGGAAGCTTCAGGAGACACAGAAGGACCTGTACAGGTGGCTTTGTCCCCCTGGGAAGAATACAGCAGGCAGGGTCTGCTCCTGCCCCTCGACCCCTGCCCGCCCTCCCCTCCTCCCCTCCACTCCCCCAGCCAGGAGCCCCGCAGGGGCCCCAGGATCTGGGAGGTCTGGCTGCCACAGAGGCGGGCACGGGTACCACCTGGCCCAGCTGCGGGGCGCCTGGGCTGGCAGGACGGCTGGGTGCCCGGACCTTCCTTCCACATTTCCGAAGCCGCGTCTTCAATGCGCTGGGAGGCTCTCCTATCGATTCAGCGTCTAATCCGGTTTCCCATCTGCTTTGCGAAGGGCCCTGCACGCCTCTCTCCGCTTGGTATTTCCTAATCCTCAAACGCCGCTTACTTACCGCTCTCTCCTGAGGGACACCCAGCTCCTTCTCACCCCCTTGACATTCCTGCTCTGTCTCCCTCCCTCCCAGCCATGGCCTCGCCTCGCGACACGGGCAGCCCGGAGCCTGGGGGGGGGGGGGGGGCCGTTCCTGGAGCAGAACATCAGCCACTCCCTCCTTCTTTAACCCAGTGCTCATTGGGTGCCTCTTCTGGGCCAGACACAGGGGCCCGAGTCTGTGGTCCTCTCCGGAAGCAGTGTGTCTGTCGGGGAGCCGAGATGAGAGGAAGCATGTGCCTAGCATGGCCGGGGGCTCCCGGAGCCATTACAAGCCCCCCATCCACCGCCCTGCAGACGGGAGGTTGTCCCCGCTGTGCAGATGAGCAAATTGAGGTGAGGAATTATGCTCACTTGCTCCGGGTGCCGGGACCTGAATTCCTGCCCTTTGGGCCAAACTCCGGGAGGAATGTTCTGGACGGCGTGCCTCTGCCTGGCACTCACGCTGGCCTGCGGCAGGCAGCCCTGTGACCAGGCCGAGCCCAGGGCCCTGGGGGAGCCATGCTCTGCAGGACGCGGCCCGGCCTCTGAGAGCGTCCGCGCCCCTTCCCAGCTGGGTCCACGCCGTCCACCCCCACAAGGCCCTGCCGGGGAGCGCCCTCCACGGGAAACATCGGAGGCCCGTGTGCCGCTGAGGGCCTGGGCTCCTAACTGGAGATTATCTTCCAGGGGAGGGGAGCGGGTCCTGGAAAGGCCCATCCCCGCCCAGCAGAGAGGGCAAGCCCCAGCCCTCCTCCCACCGCCAGGATGGGATGGTGGAGGGGCCTGGGCTCCGGAGTCAGCCCCTGGCCCGGCTCGGGCTCCTGGGCGGCAGCAGGACCCACAGAGATGCCGAGCAAAACGGAAACGCAAGCCCCTTGTTCAAAACTGGGTAAGAGTTTCCAGCCGCCAAGTATGATGCATTAGACCGAGTGCAGGGGCCTGGCGGAGTGAGGTCCTGGGCACGACCGCCGGCCCCCGAAGCTGGCCCTGCACCCGGAGCTCAGCAAGGCTCCAGGGTGAAGTCCTGTAAGGTCCCACCTGTGACTTGGCCTCGTGCCCATGTCTCGTCTCCCCGGGCCACTGCTACCCTGCGTTTCCCCCAGCAACATGCTGCCTCCCGGGACAGCACCGAGGGCCGACTCCCGCCCCGGGCCCCAGCTGACCAGCAGGACGGGCCACCTCCTTCCACTCCCTGCACCTCCCTGGCCTTTCCCTGGGGTGAAATGATGCGTGTGTAGGATTGTTTGCTAGACCGTCGTCCCCACCACGAGGGCCTCACCACTGTGTCTTTAAGTGGCCTGGTGCCTGCCTGGCACACAGGAGGTGCTCAATAAGTCTTTACTGAGGGTGAGAAAGGGGGGGCCTCAAATGTCCATCGAGGGATGAATGGACAAGGAAGACGTGGGATGTATATACGATGAAGTATCACTCGGCCATCAAAAAGAACGAAACCTTGCCATTTGCAACTATGTGGATGGAACGGGAGGGTGTTATGCTAAGCAAGATCAGTCAGAGAAAGACAAATATCTTATGACTTCACTCACATGTGGAATTTAAGATACAAAACAGATGAACGTAGGGGAAGGGAAGCAAAAACAAGATACAATCAGGGAGGGGGACAAACCAGAAGAGACTCTTCAACACGAGTCTCTCAACAAGAGTCTCAACAAGAGAGCAAACGGAGGGTTGCCAGAGGGAGGTGGGTGGGGGATGGGCTAAATGGGGGACGGGCATTAAGGAGGGCACTTGTTGGGAGGGGCCCGGGGCGTCGTAGGTAAGTGATGAATCTCTAAATTCTACTCCCGAAATCATCATTACACTCTACGTTAACTAACTCGGATTGAAACGAAACACAAATAAAAATGAAGTGAAAAGAAAAGAAGGGAGGGGCCTGATTTAACCCCCTGCGGGACCCTCACTCCCTCTCTGGGATCCTCAGCGGAGACCGTGCACAGCATGGAGACCCCCGGCTTAGTCACTGCCATCTTCCACCAGCCTGGCCCCCATCCCAACCCCCGAGGCCTGGCTGGGAGCTCCAGGAGGCCGGCTTTGTGGGGGTCACCCTTGGGGCCCCCAAAGAGCTCGGTGCCGGGCTGTGCAGCAGGCGCTCGGGTCCCCCTGGCCGCCACCCACACACAGCGCGCCCGCTGGGTGGGGAACGTCTCTGTGGGAAAGTTCGGCCCTCGCTAGGCACCAAGCGACGCAAGCAGGACAGATGGACGCTTCCAGACGTAACAACCACAGACAGTAAGTCAGGGCCTGCGAGGCAAGGTGTCTGGTAACAAGGGTCCGCAAAAGGGGTGGAAAGACCCAGCGATGAGTGTGTCCCCTCCAGGCTGACGAGCCGCCCTAAATCCACCACCCTGGTGACACCCAGGATGGTCCCATTCTGCCCAGACATGCAGACAAAACCAGTTGCTGAGCAGGTCCTGGCGAGTCACAGCTGTGGCAAGTGGGCTTGCCTCCGTGTTCCTCCCACGGTGCTAGTGCCTGCCTGCTCTGGAAGCTTCCGCCTGCCGAGCGTCCTTGGCCAACCTCAGCTCTGGGCCCAGGAGCCGCAGCGCGGTGAGAGGGGCTGAGGCCACAGCGCGAGAGGCCCCCAGACTCCCATCACCCCCCTTACAAGCCTCTTCGTCTCCCTGATTCCTCCTCCAGCATCCAGGCCTAAACCAGGGACGCTGGTGATTCGGCCTGTCCATAAGGACTTCCCTTATACCTCCTCTGTGCCAGGCATGGGATGCCAGCCCTCAGTTCTTTTCAGATCCTTCTGGATCCTTCCAGCGCCTTGACCACATACAGTGCTGGGGATGAAGGCCACGGGTGCCAGTGGACCATGGAGGTGCCTGGTGGAAGGGAGCCCACTGCGGCCGAGGTCCCGTTTGTGCTGCGAACTGGGCGCCTCTGGGGGGAGCTACACAGGGTGGTGAGGGCCGACCTCGTGCCCCAGCTCGGGGGGACCGGAGCGGCAGGAAGCAAGGAGATGGGGGGACCGCGGCCAGGCAGCGGGGGCGAACGTGGGAGCCGGGGAGAGGCCAGTGGAAGGGGGCCTGCTCAGGAGCGCCCTGGCTCTCGTCCCTGTGTTCCGGAAAGGCAGGTCAGGGCCATATTCTTCCTGGTAACAGCTTTATTGAGATATAACTCACGTGCCATAGACTTCACCGACTTTCAGTGTTTTTAGTGCGTTCACAGAGCTGCGTACCCATGGCCACGGTCTTTTCCAGAACGTTTTAGACACACCAAAAAGAAACCCTGTTCCCATTAGTAGTCACTCCCCACTTACCCCCGGCCCCAGGTAACCGCTAGTCTACTTCCCGTCTGCGTGGGTTCTCCTGTTCTGGACGCTTCACAGAAACGGAACCACACTCTGTAAGTGGCCACTGGTGACCAGCTTCTTTGACTCCACATTCTGTTAAGGATCTGCCCGACCCCCCACGTGGGGCAAGAGATGGCCCAGCAAGAAGGCCTGAAGGACAGAAGTGAGAGGGAGAAGACCACTGGCGACGCCCACCCCAGCAGGAGAGCTATTTCAGAGGCAGGGCCCCTGCAGGGACATAAAGAACTGCCACCAGCCCGCCATCTCCCCATCTCGAGGGATAGTGGTTCCTCTGCCTCTGAACCGGGCTCGGTGTGACAAGCAGGCACCAATGTGGGGCGAGGGCCACCGGCTCAGGAAGCAGAAAACTTTCAGAGCCACTCCCCTGGCTTGGGACGGCTCTCTCATTTAACTCTGGGGCTGGGTCAGGGGCACCGTGCTGGTGCGAGGGATGGATGTGAGTCCTGTGTGTGCGAGCCACGCTAGAACGCTGGCTTCAGCCTCAGATCCCGCCAAACCCTTCACGCCATCCAGGCAAAGCTGCTGTCCGGCTCTTTGAGTCGTAAAGGGTTGCAGGAGTGTTAACTATGTCACCAATAGCAAGAAGGGAGCACGGGGACATATTGAGGGCACAGGGGAGGAGCCCACCCTTTCATGCCACCATTTCATGGTAAAATTCCAGATGAATCCTGATAACCCAAGTTCAGTATGACAGCGAGCTGAGCTTAAAGCCAAACCTGGCCCCGGAAATCCCGAGCTGGTGTGGCCACTTAAGGCCGGAGTGACCCCACAGAGCAAGCACCTGCTAGACACATGCCTCATCACCATGTGGCAGATTTTGCTCTGCCTCTCCCAGGCCTGCCACGTCCTGAGGCCCTAATCTCGCCAAGCTAGCCATGAAATGGTTAGAAACACATCTAATCAGAAGCATACAAGATTTCCTTGACAAAATGATGAAATGCCATTAAAGAACTTAAATCAAGTCCTAAATAAACGAAGAAAGATGTTCTCTGAGAAGGATCGACCATCACAATTGGCCAAATCTTCAAGGATTATATATACTTATTCTATTCCCTTCAGAATCCCAGCAAGACTCTGAGTTTGGGTTTGTGGCATTTCTTTAAAAATGAGACCAAATCTTCTCTCCTTTTTTAGGGGGAAAATTGGACCATGTGAATCTGATGCTCGGGGGGGGGGGGAAATCAACCCACAAAAATTGTCAAGATGGCTCTGCAAAGGACGATCATGAAGGAAGGTGACTGACCAGATATTAAAGCTGATTCCAAAGCTACGGCAAATAAATGGTATACTCCTGGCATGAGGACAAAATGATCCGTAGGAGAGAAAGAGGTCAAAGGCTCTTCCCAATGTACACTGGAACTTAAAACATGACAAAGGGCTGAAAAGAGCTGGGACAGCTGACCATCCAGTTAGAAACAAAGTTAAATCCCTACCTCACACTGTACACAAGAATAATTTCCAAACGAGTTAAAGGCAAAGGAGTTTTGTTGTTGCTTTTTGAACTACAAGCATATGGAAAGTAATAAAGATAAATATCCTTATAACCTCACAGTGCAGAAAGTATTCCTAGGCCAGACAGAAAACCCAGAAGCTATTAAGGGAAAAAAATTAAAACTGAGTACTCAGAACACATAAAAGCGTTGTGCTTTAGGAAGGCCATGCTGGTGGCCCGTATGGGAGACACATTGGTGGAGGCAGCCAGCCCAGAGGTGAGGAGTCCAGGGGAAGGAAAGTGACCATGGTCCTTTAGAAGGTATCAAGAGGGACCAGAACAGTGGCCAGTGGGGGATTGTGAAAGACACCAGGATTATGTTAGAGTTTAAAACACATATGATAGAGACAGACTTCATTAATATATGGGCACACCTTGCCTTTTCTCCAGCAGATCCTCAATGCTAGACACAACTCTAACTTGGCCCAGTCAGAATCACGCCCTCCCCTGCCCCAGAAGCAACCTTGGGGTGTGTTTGTGGGAGAACGCAGATGCCCACTCACCAGGTGAGTGTTTAAGGGAAGAGTGTTAAGGGAGGAAGCCCTTAAACACTTCAGCCTCCAGATGTGGTCCCCTTCACCCCCCACCCCCACAACTTCTGTGCTTTCCCAGCGGTTCCCAGGCGGTGCCCCAGACTCACCAGAGGACTTTTTTTTTTTTTTTTTGAGAGATAGAGAGAAAGAGAGACAGAGTGTGAGTGGAGGAGGGGTAGAGACAGAGGGAGACACAGAATCTGAAACAGGTTCCAGGCTCTGAGCTGTCAGCAGAGAGCCAGATGGGGGAGCTTGAAGGTTTGTTCTCTAAGTATCCAATTCCTCAAGTTTCTGGATGAATTTCTCACCTCTTGCCACTTCCTCTCTCAATAAATACCCTCTCAGAAAATCTCAGAAAAATCAACCCCAGGTTGGCTAAGGCTCTGTCATTCCCTGTGGGCCGTGGGGCAGTGCTCCCTGGCTGACCCCAAGGTGAGTCCAGTTGTCCTTTGAGGACAAGACATGGCAGTGTGGGCAGGGGGCTGGCACACAGGAGACCTCAGCTTTCTTCCCACCATGGAGAGGAAGATGAGAGCCAGGTAGGGAAGGTGGAAGGAACAGCATAGGTGAGGCTCAGGGGCTGGCACCTAGCCTCCAGTAGATCACACAGGTGGCAGTCTGAGTGGCCACCCTCCTGTCTACCTGTGATTCTGAAGCCCAGGCACTCACTGGACCCATCCCCTTCCCGTCTCCCTGAGTGGTCCTCCCAGAGCTCATATAGAGTGGTGCCCACCCATACAGAGCTCAAGCCTGTGCAGGGCACCTGCAGGGGCCCCCGGGAGGTTGCTGTGGCCGATCTCTCTGGCCGACAGTGTGTGTGGCCTTATTCTCCTCCAGATCCCTCTTCTCCCCAGTGTCTGCAGGGACCCCGGGAACAGGACTCCATCTCTCAGTTTTCTCGATTGGGGGCCAATCGAAAGCCTGCTCTGGGGAAACAGGGACCCCAAGAGGAAGGGGTAGCTATGGCTTCAGAATGCAGGAACAACGCCATCTGGACTGCCACTGGGATTGAGGTCTCTGATCAGCACACACAGTGGGCCAGAGCTGTTCTCATGCACCCCAGACACAGCCCTATTGTCCCCAGAGCTAAAAAACAAGCAGAGGCCACAGCCTGAGCCTTGTTCACTGGCAGAAGGGCAGTCCTGGTGACCCCATGTCCCTAACTCCACACTCTGTCCCTGCATCAGGGTTCTGGTGCTCTAGAGCCCAGTAGCACCCTTGACCCCAGACCCCCAACTGTGGGGATCCGGGGGGGGGGGGGGGAGATGAGGGGAGATGTATGGGGGCCCAGTCTAGAGCTGCCAAGGGCCCCACATCAACGCCAGACTCTTTCAAAAGTGGCCAAGAACCACTTTTGGTAGATGCAGCAAGGCCAAGAATTGAGTGGCCAGGGGCCTCTGCTCCAAGGTCCCATAGACCTGGGTTCAAATCCCAACTGGGTGGCCCAACAGCAGTGTGGCCCTGGGCTTCCCAGGCCTCTGGAGTGAGGACATCAGCCGGAGGCTGCAGTGAAGGTCAGAGGCGATGCATCTCTCAGTGGGTGCAAGGCCTACATCAAGTGAGCCGAAAATGCTGCCGCTGTTATTTCTGCTTTGGGGTCCTCGGCACTAGCACCAAGAAGGCGCTGGGGACGTACACAGCAGGCGTTGTTCCGATTTGCAGAGAGCCATGCAAACCCACAGCCACTGTCAGTCCTTGTAGCAGGAATCTTCAGCGTGGCTTTGACCCTGCTCTAACCCGGCCCGGGGCCACGCCCAGTCCACCTCGGAGCTCGTGTGCGCTCGGTGTTCTGGCACTCATCAGCGGCCCTTGTCTCCAAGTGTCCGGCCTGCTTTCCCTGTGTCCCCAGCACCCTGGGGTCCTTCTCACAGACCCACTGCTTTGCAACCAGGCATCTGTAGAGTCAGTTCGAGCTGCTGTAGAAAGTCTCAAAGATGGGGGAGCTTAAACAACAGGATTCATCCCCCCGCCACGTCCTGGAGACCGGAAGTCCAAGATCCAGCCCCTCCCCCAGGTCCTGGAGACCGGAAGTCCAAGATCCATCCCCTCCTCCACTTCCTGGAGACCGGAAGTCCAAGATCCAGCCCCTCCCCCAGGTCCTGGAGACGGGAAGTCCAAGATCCAGCCCCCCTACCCCCGATCCTGGAGACCGGAAGTCCAAGATCCAGCCCCTCCCCCAGGTCCTGGAGACCGGAAGTCCAAGATCCAGCCCCTCCCCCAGGTCCTGGAGATCAGAAGTCCAAGATCCATCCCCCCCAGGTCCTGGAGACCGGAAGTCCAAGATCCACAAGTGCACAGGGCTGCTTCCTCTTGAGGCCTCTCTCCTCCTTCGTGTCTGTGTCCTGATCTCTTCTTACAGGCAAGGACACCTGTCAGATGAGATTAGGGCCCCACCTAATGATCTAATTTTACATTAATCACAGAACTCAGAGAAACATTTTACCTACTAGGACACTGGTTTATTGTAAAAGGAAAGAATCCGGACGGCCAGACGGAAGAGGTGCGTAGGCGTGAGGAAGCACCGTGGGCTTCCATGCCCTCCCTGTACGTCACTCTCCCCAAATCTCCACCAGCCCAGAAGCTCTCCAAACCCAGTCCTTTTGGGTTTCCTGCGGGTTTCCTTACGCAGGCCTCATTGATTAAATCATTGGCCATTCGCAATGGATTCAAGCTCCAGCCCCTCTCTGGAAGTGAGTCTGAAAGCCTCCAAGCCCTGGGTGGGCTCCCGTGGCTGCCAGCCCCCTTCCTCAGGGACTTTCCAAGAGTCACTCCATTAACATAACAAAACACCTTTCTGTTCTCATCACAGGAAATTCCAGGGGTTTCAGGAGCTTTGTGCCAGCAAAGGGGACAAAGACCAAATAGATATCTCTTATCATAAATCGCAATATCACACCTGCCAAGACCCCATTTCTGCCTGAACGGCCCCTTTGGGCGGCCATGCTCGTCCCTGTCCTGGGTGCCACAACGTGAGAAATGCCCATGGCACGTTCTCTGCTCATTCTAGACCCTGAGGTCCAGACCTGCCCCCCACCGCAGTGCCTCCTCCTTCCTTGGGATGGGTCCCACCCATCTCACCCCAATCTTGAGGAACGGTCAGACAGGCCCCAGACAACACCGCCTGCCATGAGTCTTGTCCCCTACCCTACTCTCTAGGCTCACTGAGCGATCAGGAGCCCGCAAGTGAGACATGCTCTTTGGCCCTTGGCCTTTCTTGGCCCATGCTGTTCCCTCTGTTCCCGCTGCTTGCCACGCCCTCGCTATCACCCCTTTGACTGTCTGCAAACACACCTCCCCCAGGAAGCCTTCCCTAACCGTCCATGCCCTGAGCGGAGGAAGCGTCTCCTTCCCCTGGGCTTCTGCAGAATGTTTACACTTCCAGCACAGAAAACCTTGGAATGTGTGCTACTGTTAACAGACAGAAACCTCACGATGTACTGTGTCTCGTGCACCAATGCCCCTTCCCGGTCCACGAGACTCAAGAGAGGCAAGGATGGTCCCCGGACCCAGGATGGCCAGTTAGTGTCTCTTGATCCCCCTCTGGCTAAACTAGTTGATTGAGAAGTAGACATGTGACCCCATTCTTATCAATCAGAGCCAATCCGAGGATTAGAACTCTCTGAGGAAGGCAGAAATGAGAAATGGAGAAGGTGAGATTGAGGTCTGATGATAGCATTTGAGCCTCTGGACCCAGCCATTCCTTTTTGTAAAGTTTAGTTATTTTGAGAGAGAGAGAGACAGCACACAAGCAGGGGAGGGTCAGAGAGAGGGAGAGAGAATCCCAATCAAGCTCCATGACTTTGCCTTGTTCTCTAGAGAACAAGGGAAGTCACTTAGCTAAGGGGCAGCCTCACATTTCCTTCCATAAGCCTATGGTTTGCCTTCATCGACTGCACACAGCACTGCTGGGCGAGTCCCCGGGCCCTGGCTGAGAGGACGCGGTGCTTCTGAGGGGAGCACCCAGGGGCAGAATGGTCCCTGCATCTTCCCAGTGAGAGAAAGGACATCTGGGGTGACATGAGAGAATTGGATGGAAAAGGGGATCTAGATAGAGTGGCCCTGTGCCCCCCCCCCAAAAGAAACGTGCCAGCATGAGCGTTAGGCTAGGTCCAACTGTGACCACTGCCCAGTCCCTTTGGTGGCCTGCTCCACGTCACATCCCTGGCGTCTCAAACACACGAGCGGGTCTCACTGAGCAGGGCAGATGTGATGGTCTACACCCACTGGACCTCCTTCCAGGGCGCCCAGGAGGGGGAGGCGAAGAACACGCGAGGAGTGAGTAAAAGCCATGTGTCACTTCTGGGGACAGCGGCCCAAAGGCGCGTGCACGCCTCCCCCAGCAGAAGCGCGACGCTAAAACAGCCCGGATCTCGGGCTCGCCCCGTGGACAGCGGCCGCCCCTCCGCTCTGCGCTCCACGTGAGAAGAAAAGCGAGTTTCGTGGTTGAGCCACGGAGATTTGGAGGGGACCTTGTTACTGACTAACACACCAGGGATGGCAGCAGGTGGCACACACGTCCTCGCGGAGACAGACGTCACCGCACCCTCCTGGCGCTCGACACGTGTCCCGGGCGGCCCACAGCAGGTGGCAGGACCCTTCTGGCTCACATGCTGCCACCCAGGTGGTTCAATGGTTTGACCGGCCCCCCTCACTGGACACTCAGCGGCGGGTCCCCCCCACCCCGACACCCAGTGGCGGGTCTTGGGAGTGAGGGAGGCCGCCCCTTGGGAGCCCCAAGCGCCTTCCTAGCACTCCCTGCCGAGGCCTGTCCAAGCCTGCTCTCCTCCCCGCCCGCCACCCCCCCTCCCCCCGGGGTGCCGGGCAGAGGCCACCCCCCGGCCCCTTCCCGCGGCCCTTCCCTCATCGCTGGCTCTGAAGCCTCGGTGATTGCAGCGTCGGTGACGTTTTTCTCTGCCTTTTAGCTGCGATTTGCAGAGCCAGGTTGAAGCTTGTTCCTCTGAAGACACCGGAAGCTGGGCTGCCCCCACGCTTTCTCGTGCTTTCTCAGGGCGCGCCCAGCCTCCGACCCAGGAGAGACAATTTCACTCCCTCCCGGCGGGGCTCCTTCCAGAAGGAATGCGGGGGCCCACGTCTCGTCTCTCGATGGTCAGCTCCCTCCCCGAACCCGAGACGAGGGAAGGGCCGTCCCGGGACGGGACGCGGGCTCCAGGCGGACAAACAGAGCGAACATGACTTTTTACAATGGGGCTTTGATCCACCTAATGTCACAAGACAGGCTGGGGACAAACGCCAGGCCCTGTGTGACTCCCGGTTCCCACAGGAGATGCCCTGCGCAGGTATTCACATGGGGAAATTCTTGGCAGGCCCGGCCCTGGGTCCGTGCCCATCACAGACACAGCGTGGCAATTAGGTTTTGGAAAATGGTGGGCGAGGCTTGTTTGGCGAAGGCTTTAGCCTCCGGCCCAAAGGCGGCCTGGGAGGGAGGGAGGGGGAGGGAGAGCAGCCCCCCCACCCCCCTACCCCGGCAGTGAGCACCCTCCCTGTGTGAATGAGGGTGAGCAGGGGGAATTCTTGTGGTCGGGGGCAGCCCGCAGGGCACAAAGGCTGGGCTGGCGCCCTCGACAAGGCGCACTCTGTCCCTGGCTGATGGTGACCTTGGCCAAAGCGCTTAGTGAATGGGCCACACTGCTCCCAGGTGTGTCCGAGCCCGGGGGCCGGAAGCACATGAAGAGGCCAGACCGTGGGGGCCGCTCTTGGGCCGGTCTGTAACCCGGGGGCCCACGGGGGCCCATCCTCGGGGCTGTCGGGACACATTATCCCCACCCGTGCGCGGGAACAATAGCTTCACCTGGAACTCGCCGCCATCCCGAGGTGGATGAAACGGCCCCGCGCCTCCCGCCCCGGGCTCCGGTTTCCCTGCCCGATCCCCCGGGAAGGTGGCCCCGGAGCCCAGACAGATAGCGGCTGGCGGGTGGCAGGCCGGCCCCTGTTGGACAGGCCGCTCCGAGCCCCTTCCCGACCTTCCTCAGCGGGGGTCAGTGCCCTTGGCTGCTCCATTTTTCAGAAACACTGAAATCGGGCCCAGCAGCGACAAAGTCCCCATCCGCCTGCCGCGTTCTGGCCTCTCGAGGACGGTTTTGTGCTCACGAACTCTGAGCAGCGTCTGCCCGGTGCTGAGCTGTGCCCCCTAGAACTACTCAGTCGTTTCATCGGCACAAGACCCGCCCCCCCCATCTCCCCCTGGGAGTAGCTGGGGAAACTGAGGCTTGCAGCCAGGAAGGGGAGGCCGTGGATGTGAGCCCAGGAGTCTGGCATCCGCATCCATGACTGTGGCCACCTCGGCATCCTGGCTGCCACCCCCAAACCCAGAGCCCTTTGGTGTCGCCTGGGAAAGGTCCCCCCGAACACACCTTCCAGGCTCCCGCCCCTCCCACGGCCACCTCCCTGGGGCAGGGACCAGGCAGTACTCAGTGCTGTGCCCTGGTACCCAGGTGAGGCGACTGCTTGTTGATTCAGTAAGAAACTAGCCGGGAGGCGAGAACAGCCTCTGTCCCGGAACAGCTCTGCAGGCC
This sequence comes from Leopardus geoffroyi, assembly GCF_018350155.1. NCBI lineage: Eukaryota > Metazoa > Chordata > Mammalia > Carnivora > Felidae > Leopardus > Leopardus geoffroyi. Next base: position 111,612,750 of record NC_059329.1, on the reverse strand, counting down.
AAGCATGTGCCAAAGGCTTCCACGCCCGTTTTGCAGACAAGGAAACAGGGCGAGGGGGACGAGGTGGCTGGGAAGAACTGTGACGGGGTCCAGACCCTGCTCTTGTGCCTGTGGGACGCCGGGAAGAGACAGGGAAGAAACAAGAGGGCCGATGGGTGCCGGATGGAGGCGTCGCCTCCAGCTCATGGTCGGCGGGGGCGGTAGGGAGTGGTAAAGAGACCTGGGGAGGGGCTGCCTGGGGTGGTCTCAGGGCAGCCATACCCCCCACCCTTGCTCCTGGGGATCAAGGCTTATCTCGTCACTCTCCACGCCCGTGTCTGGCCACTTTGGGTTTTGAATGATCCCACTTGGAAGTCGTAACAGCAGGTGGTGTTTCCAGTCCTGGAAGGGGGGGGGGGGGGCTGTGGAGGTGACAAAAGGCTAAACAATGACCCAGAGAGGGAGGGGTACAGCGAGCCCAAGTGCCAAAACCCCAGCCCCACGTGCAGCCGACCGGTGCGGGCAGACGGGAACTCGCGTGTCCTCGCCAACATGACGTTCAGGTACCAGAGGACGAGCTCGCTGGTGTCTGTCCCGGGCGAGTGGACAAGGACGGGCCGACGTGGGCACTTCCGAGCGGGGGAGACCCCGGGGACTATCTGCAGCCCAGCGTCTGGGGGACCCCATGCGGGCGCGCGGCTGTGCACTGGGCACCGGGCCAACGCAGGAGCCCCGGGAACAGAATAATGAAGAGTTAGTTCACCCAGCAGGACCCCTTCGGTGTCCGGGAAGCTCTCGCACCTTCTCTGAGGGGCGGACGTGTTTCCCTGGGAGGAAAGGCGTTTGCACAATCAGTCTGCCAAGAGGCCGTGTTAAGCGTCCCGCCAGGTTTTTCCAGCCGCGGCTGGCTGCTGTGATTCACACAGTCCCCACAGGCGGACCCAGGCCCCGGTGCCCCGCTGCCCCACGCGGGCACAAACCTCCCGCGCGGGACCCCACACGGGAGCCACAGGAAACAGGGTGGGGATGAGACCGCGTGCCCACGACACGCAGCGGGTAGGGAGCCAGAACCCCCTGGGGGCCCGCAGTAAGTCGGCGTGACGGACCGGCACCCATTGTGCAGGTGGGTACACTGAGGCACACACGGCCCCAAGGCCTACAGGAAGCAGGGCAGGGATGCCCAAGCTCCTAAGACAGATGCAGCGTTTTGCCCGTGAATGGGGTGGGCAACGCGGCTGAGTCCAGGAAATGTGGAAACAAAAGACAGGCTGCATCAAAATATAAAGGGAAAGAAAGGGAATGCAGTGCCACGTTTACAGGTTCAAGGACGCGCTTCGGAAGGCACCATACTGGGGACCCACCGCTCCGAGATTCCAGGACCTCGACCCAGCCCCCCAGTCAAATCACCTGGAGACTGAAGAAAAGGATTCCCCTATCCCTGGAGAGTCATCAAAATCACAAAGGCAGAAAGTAGGATGGTGGGCTGGGGCTGGGGGAGGGGCGAGCGGGGGGTGGGGGGGGGGGCTGGCGTTTCCAGGGAGGAGCTTCAGTCTGGGAAGATGTAAATGTTCTCCATGTGGATGTGGCAGCGACAATTGCGTGTCATTGTCAGCATGCTCAGGGCCACTGACCTGCACGCTCAAAAATGGTTAAGATGGTAACCTTTATGGTGTGTGTATTTTAAGATGGTAAGAAAGACGGGAAAAAAGAAAAATGCTTCTATATGTATAAAAGAGTCTTCAGAAGGATGTGTTAGCATCCAAGAAAGTGTTCGCATCGGTGCCCTCCAGAGAAGGAAACCGGACGGCCGGGGGTTAGGAGTAAGAAGTGAATTTTAGTGCCCATAGAATTCTGAGCCCCGTGAATGTATGACAGTCAAGAAATAAATTTTTTCATGTTTTTAAGGTGAAAAAAAAAAAAAGAAATGAGTTAGCAAGCCACCAAGAGACATGGGGGAACCTTAAATGCATTTTGCTAAGAGAAAGGAGGCAATCCGAAAAGGTTACATTCTGTACAATCCAGCCGCATGACATCCTGGAAAAGGCAGAACTGTGGAGAGCATGAGCAGGGGAGGGGCAGAGAGAGAGGGAGGCACAGAATCAGGGCTCTGAGCTGTCAGCACAGAGCCCGATGCGGGGCTCGAACTCGCAAGCCGGGAGATCACGACCTGAGCCGAAGTCGGACGCTCAAGCTCAACCGACTGAGCCCCCCAGGCGCCCCTACATTGTACATTTTTCAAAACCCACAGAATGTGCAACACAAGGTGTGCACCCTAATGCAAACTGCGGACTCTGGTTAATAATAGTGTATCAACATCGGCTCCTTCTTTGTGACAAATGGACCACACCAACACAAGATGCTAATAAGAGGGGAAACCATGGAGGGGTGAAGGGGGTGCATATGGGAACTCTATGTGCTATCTGCTCAGTTGCTCTGTAAATCAAACATATTTCAATGTTTTGACCCCATCAGGACTGAGCGCCACCCAGGCAGGATCCATCCTGGGCTGAGCATCTCAAATCTCTCTCCCGAGACCCTGGTGACAAAGAGGGATGTGCAAGCAGACCAGGGTCCCAAGCCGACGTTCCCACTGCTGCAGCCACAGCACCCAGCAAGACCCTCGTAGGTGCTCGGTAAATATTTGTTTAATGAATGTTTGGGGAGTGAGAAATGTACGTAAAGTCTAGGACAAGGGAGCAAGATGACAGGGGAGTGGGGGGAAAGGGTGTGGGGAGGGACTTTGTGACCTTGACGGGGCATTGCTGCTCCTGCCCATGTAGACGTGGGGAGGACCCCCTCCTAAGGGCTGCCACGGGGAGCTGGGCACACGGAAAGAAATGCAGAATCGAGGATCAGAAACATGAGTGTTAGGATTTTGTGTTTCAATCACAAACTTATTTGAAAAATTGAATTTCTTATTTCTAAGCACGGAGCTATGGTGTAGGGGAAACAGCTGGGGCTAGGAACCCACCTTGGCCCTCGGGCTTCTTGTCAGCAAAATAAATGGGTTGGGGTCCTTCTCAACACCCCATCCCCCCCCAACCAGTCTGGGTCTTAGAGTGGAAAGAGCTTCTCTAACCTGTCCCGGAACCTCACAAGAGCCCTCACTGTGTCCTTCAGATCCAGTAATGTCCTCTGCGTCTTGTTTAAAGCAGAAGTTAAAGGAGAAGCCGTCTCCTTGAGTTTTAGATCTAGAACTCTGACTCCCTTGGATGGTGTGTGTGTGTGTGAAGAGCCACTCCTTTCCCATTTCAGATCAACCAGTGAAATCTGGTGAGTCCCAGTCGCCAAGCACAGCTATTTGCCCGTGCTGCATGGTGTGTGATGCACCCACACCTTGTGTGAGCAAGCCCAGGTTCAGGAGCATGCGAGAGAGGGAAAGGAAAACGTGAAGTGAGAACGGCCATGTAGCATTGCACCAGCTAAGCTCTATAATAAGCTTTCCAGAGACAGGGAGGAGTTCCTCTCGGGGGGGTTCTGCACCATCACACCGTCAAAGAGCCCACAAAAGGGAGAGAGGTGGGAGGATTTAACAGCCTGGTTCCATCCCATGTCCCATTTCCTTTAGGTCAAGATTCACCACAAAGGTTGTTTCATCTCAAGAGAAAATGCTCAGGAAGCTGGACCCCATTCCCCATGGAATGTTTTCTCATCCAAGTCTGAAGGCAGAGCAGTGACCCAACAGGAATAAGGTGTCAAACCAAAAGATTTTTTTAAAGGCAGTAGAGGAACTGAAAAAGGCATGAGGATTGGGTCCAACACGCCTGTGTCTTACTGCATGTAAGTCTAGGAGGTAGGTATTGTCATCCCAATTTCTCAGGTAAAGAAACTTAAAAGTGGAATTTCCACCACCACCCATGAAGACATAATTGGTATGGGACTTACCCTCTTTCATTAAAAAACAAAATCAGTAGGGTGCCTGGGTGGCTTGGTTATGCATCCAACTTCGGTTCAGGTCGTGATCTCATGGCTTGTAAGTTCGAGCCCCACATCAGGCTCTGTACTGACAGCTCAGGGCCTAGAACCTACTTCAGATTCTGTGTCTCCCTATCTCCCTGTCTCCCTATCTCCCTGCTTCTCTCTCTCTCTCTCTCTCTCTTTCTGTCTCTCTCTCAAAAATAAGAAAACATTAAAAAAAATTAAAAGCCAGAAAACTAAACAAAATATATGAAACAGATCTTTTCAGGTATTGGAAAACAAGCAACTTAAGATTGTTATTCTCTAGAGAAGGAGAAAACAACATTGAGCCCCACGGCCAACTTGGCATTCTTTCTGGGGACCCAGAATGCAGGCAAAGGGTATTTAGTGATCTCACTGAGTTGAAGAAACACAGGAGCTTGGGGGAGGTCAGGACAACTAGACTTTGTGAGGCAGAGTACTGGAGAGGAAGGAATTTATAAAGAACAAATTCCAGAAACATTCACAGGGTCCTCTTGAGTATTTGGTTGAAGATTAAGTTGCACATATGTGAGGGGAAACTGCACAAGGCTGGGCAAAACTCAGCCAGGTCCCAGAGCTCACCTGAGACCCATGCAAGTTCCTACCAGCTAGGATGGAAAGCCCTTGTTGAAAACTGGAGCATTCAGTGGAAACCCAGAATGACCATGCCTTAGTCATATACGTAAACTAGCCATGCAGTATAGGCTACTCTAGAACTGCCCCAACAGAGATAGAAAACAAGCTTCAAAAGGAATAAACTGATCCACAAATAACTTTGCTGCCTGCCAAAACAAATTTCAATCCACTGTGAAAGAGGACAACCTCATCCAAACTCAGAACAATGTGGCGTATGTAATGCCCAGCATACAATCGAAAATTGCTAGACATGCCAACAGGCAGCAAAATGTGACCCAAGACCAGGAGAAAAATTAGTCAAAAGAAACAGAGCCAGACCTGACAGAGATGGTGGAATTAGCTTACAATGAACTTTAAAAGAGCCATTATAAATATGTTCAAGAAATGAAAGGAAAATGTGAACATAATGAGAAAGAAATGGAAGATACACACACATGCTCAAATGAAACTTCTAGAAATGACAAATACAACATCTGAAATGAAAAATTTACTTCACAGACAGTAGGTTAAACTCAAAGACGTAGAAATGTTAAAGCCATCTAAACTGAAATACAGAAAGGAAAAATACTAAAAAAATAAATAAACGGTGACTCATGACCTGTGCGACAATATCAAGAGGTCTAACATTCATGTTGATGGAGTCCTAGACAGAAAGGAAAGGAAGGACAGTGACAAACATTTGAAGAAATAATGGCTGAAAGTTTTCCAAAATTGATGAAAATTATAAATGCACATATGTAAGAAGCTCAAAATGAATCATAGACCAAAATGTAAAATCTAAAGTTATTAAAATTCTGTAAGAAAACAGAGGAGCTAAATCTTGTAGCCTCAGGTTGGGCAAAGATTTCTTTGATAGGACACTAAAAGTGTAATCAGCTAAAAGGTTTATACAAGAAGAAAATCTACAAAAGAAGAAAATGACAAATTGGATTTTATAAAAACTAAAAACTTCTGCTCACTGAAAGACACTCTTAGAAATGAAAAGACAAGCCACAGACCGGGAGAAAATATTTGCAAACCACATACCTGATAAAGAACATGCATCCAAAATATTGAAAGAACTCTCAAAACTCAATAATAAGAAAATAAACTACACACTAAAAAAGCAAACCAAATATTTGAACAAACCAAAGAAGATAAGTGGCTGGCAAAACACACACACACACACACACACACACACACACACACACGAAAACAATATTATCAGCCATCAAGGAAAGCATAGTGAAACCTTATTGAAATACCTCTTATCTCTTAGAATGGCAAGACAATGAATTATTTATTTTGAAAAAACCTGACAATACCCAGTGCTTTGAGGATGCAGAGGAATTGGATGCAGAAGAATTAGAGGATGCAGGGGAATGGGAGTTCTCATACATCAGTGATGGGGATGCAAAATGGTGCAGCCGTTTTAGAAAACAGTTTGGCAGTTCCTTATCGAATTATACACTTACCGTAGAACCCAAAATCCCACTCCTAGGTATTTATCTAAGAAAAATGAACACTTAATGGTCACACAAACACCTATATGCATTTGTGGGGTTTGTGGCTTTATTCAAAATTGCCCAAAACTGGACACAACCCAAATGTCCTTCAACAGAGCAATGGATAAACAGGCTGTGGTACATCTACACACTGGAATACTACTCAGCAATGAAAATCAATGGAGTAGCGACAGACACATTGAAATATTGATACATATTATGCCAAGGGGGAAAAGTCAGACTCAAAAGGCTATCTACTATATAATTCAATTTATAGGATGTTCTGAAAAAGACAAAATTACAGGGCCAGAGAATAGATCAGTGGCGACATGAACTGAATTGTGTCCTCCCAGAATTCATATGTTGAAGCCGTAACCCCCACTGTGGCTGTATTTGGAGATAAGTCCTTTAAGGAGTGATTAAGTTTAAGTGAGGCCCATAATGGTGGAGTCCTGAACGGATAGATTTGTGTCCTCTACAAAGAGGAATAGACACCAGACAGCTCTCTCTCTTTCTCTCTCTTTCTCTCTCTCTCTCTGCATGCAGAGAAAAGGCCATATGAGCACACAATGAAAATGTGAGCATCCACACGCCAGGAAGAGGTCTTGCCAGAAATCAACCCTGCTGATACCTGGGCCTTGGACTCGGAATAAAGTCCAGAACTGTGAGAAAATAAACTTCCGCTCCTTGAGCCATGCATCCTGTGGTGTTCTGTTATGGCAGGACCAGCAGACTGATGGTGGTTTCAAGGAGCTGGGGTAAAGGAAGGGATTGTCTACAAAGGGGCACCAGGACTTCTGGGGAGGGGGGTAGAAATATTCTCTATCCTGACTATAGTCCAGTAATAGTGATACACTGTCCATGTTTGTCAGACCTCAGCAAATGTCAGAACTAAAAAGGATGAACATCACAGTGTTTGGATTATACCTCAATAAAGTAGCCAAAGAAGTACACATTCCTTACAGGGCAACGAGGATGAGAACGACCAAAACAGCCCATTGGAAACAATACAGGCTGGAAGAAACTTAAGCATGTCGGGGAGCGGGGGAGCCTGGGAAGGAACAGAGCCTCTCCTGGGACTGGAGGGCGCTGGGAAGCATCACGTGGAAGGTGTTCAGCCTCAGAAGAGGAGAAAGACGTTGGCCAGCTACAAGTCTCAAAGGGGAGGGGAAGTTCAGCCTGCAAGATGGGCTCAGGTAGGAGGTGAAGCTAGAAATGTGAGCTGGAGGCATACTCATAAAGCCTCAAACTTTAGGCCGAGAAAGTTGAATTTCACTCTAGAAGAAATGAGACGTAGCAACACGGTGGACAAGAGAGAGAAATGGTATCTCCCTGTCTGTACCCCAGAGTCAATGCCAAGGGCGACTATAAGGCACATGGAGTGTCTTCCTACTGGCCATGACTCGGGTAGGGGCCCTCCTTGTCGTCCCTGAGCTGATGCGTGTCCCAGAACATTCATTCTGCAGCTTCTGTGGGCCAATGTCAAGGAGGTGGGAGTGTGAGAAGTGTTGAAATTGCTCCCAAGCCTGAAACAAGCACCTTCCATTCTCCAGACACATCACTGTGGTTTATGAGGCCCTACCTGGACTGCTGCCCACCGCCCTCACCTCATCAACTCCAACTCTGAACCTCCCTCACTTTGTTCTAGCCTCGCTAGCCCCTTAGCCATTCTTCTAACATGCCAAGTAAACTCCAACCTCAGGACCTTTGCACGCACTGTGGTTGCCTCAGCCCAGAGCACTCTTTCCCCAGCTGTTCACAGGGCTTATTCTCAGGCTTCTTTTACTTCTCTGCTCAATGTCCCCTCATTAGCGTCGCCTGCCTTCACCTCCCCAGCTAAACTCACACCCACACCCACACCTAGACATTCCCTCACCCCCCCCCATCCTGCTCAATTTTCTTTCATAGCACTCACTTCCTTTTCTCTTCGTTGTTTGTCTACCCCCACCAGAAGGTAAGCTCCAGGAGAGTAGGCCCTCAACAAATACTGTGGAATTAGTGCATAAGTAAGGAGTGTCTTCTGGGAATTCCTTCCATCTGTGCCCTGGCCCTGGTCAGAAACATTCATGGGAGCCACATTCTTTGTCCCAGTGGCCAGCACAGAGAAGGAAGGGCCAGTGCTGGGGGCTGAGCAGGCTGCTCACCATGCCCATGTATTAGTTATCTATTGCTGAATAACAAACTGTCCCGAACACGATGAGTCAAAGCAATTACAAGCGTTTGTTATCCTCATAGTTTCTGTGGGTCAGGAATGTGGGAGGGGCGTGGCTGTGTAGTGTTGGCTGGGGGTCTCTCCTGAAGTGGCAGGCAGAGGTCGGCTTGGTGGCCAGTCCTCTGGAAGTCTGACCAGGGAGGGGGATTGGCTTCCAAGGCTGGTAAGTTGGTGCTGGCTGCTGGTCAGAGGCCTCCGTTCCTCTCCACGGGTCCTTTTGAATGTCCTCATGTCATGGCAGCTGGCTTCCCACAGATAGAGGAATGCATGAGACCAGATTAAAAGCTGCAGTGCCCTTTACAACGGCCATCTTCGCCACACTCTACTCATCACGCAGACCAGCCCTGATTCCACATAGGAGGATACTATGGGTACTGTGGAAAGGGTACCTATGAAAGCCAGGAGACATGAACACTACCTTGCTGACCGGCTACCACACGCCTGCACCTGTCCCAAGAGACTGAGGTAGCGCTGTGTCTCTTGTCCTGGAATTCCTTCTCCATCTCCCTCCACGTGAGCTTCTTCTTCTCCTCCAGGACTCAGGTCCAAGGCCTCCTTCCATTGAAGCCTCCCTTGGTCTACCTGTGGATGAGTGAAGGGCTCCTTAGGGTGCCCACTGCACCAGCCTCAACTAGAGCACGGATCCCCTCATGTTGCTGTTGTTCCTCCCCTGGTCTTTCTGCAGAATGAGGCCGAGAACTCCTTGGGGCAAACACAATGTCTGATTCACCTGCCTCTCCAGTACCCAGCAGCCAGAGTTTGTCCCAGCAGTATTTGGGGTTCAGTGAACATTGATTGGATGTATATGTGTGTATCTATCTATTGATTAGTCAGTCAATAAATGGGTGATGAATGGATGATGGGTAGAAGCACCAATGGAGAAATGCATTATGGATGGGCGGGTGGGTAAGTGGATGGATGGGTGGGTGTGTGGATGGGTGGATGGATGGATAGATGGATGGATGGTGGATAGACAGATGGATGGATGGATGAATGGATGGTGGATGGATAGATGGATGGATGGATGGATGGATGGATGGTGGATGATGGATGATGGATGGATAGATGGATGGATGGATGGATGGATGGATAGATGGATGGATGGATAATGGCTGGATGGATGGATAGGTGCATGGATGGTGGATGATGGATGATGGATGGATAGATGGATGGATGGATGGATGGATGGATGGATGGATAGATGGATGGATAATGGCTGGATGGATGGATAGATGCATGGATGGTGGATGATGGATGATGGATGGATGGATGGATAGATGGATGGATGGTGGATGATGGATGGTGGATGGATGATGGGTAGAAGCACGGATGGAAAAATGCATTATGGATGGATGGGTGAGTAAATAGATGGATGGATGGGTATGTGGATAGGTGGATGGATGGATAATGGGTGGATGGATAGATGAGTGGATGAATATACAGATGGGTGGATAGATGGGTGACAGGTGGATTGGTAAATGGACAGATGAGTGGGTAGATGAATGAATACACGGGTGGTACATGGTTGGATATGTAGGTGGATAAATAGATAGCTTTTCCTCTATTTCACTTACAAAGTAACTTCTTGGGATTCGTAGAAATCCCAAACCAAAAGGGATCCTAAAACTCATCTTCAGAGCCAGCAAAATCAAAGAGCTGTATTGAACAAAGTCTAGATTCCAAGGGCTGACAGGAAGAGTTCCCTGCTGTTGACATTATCTGCCTCTTGGTGGTAACGCCTTTTCCCACCACGATGTACCCTCCCTTGTCACACTTGGGCACACATGCATGTGGGCACATGGGAACATGCCCACAAGGGTGCACCCTCATAACCCAGACAGCAGGGCATGTGCCCTCATAGGGCAGTCTGCACATCCTTACGCTCAGTGGGGGCTGGTCAGCTCTCCCTGGGGCTAGAAAGGCCAGAAAAAGCGAGCTTCCTCTGGCATCTTGTCCTGCACTCAGTGAGGGTGGGGCCTGGAGATGGAGGGAAGGGGTGGGGAGGAGACGGGAGGGTATCCTTGAGCCCTGCACACCTGTTCACCTGCTCACCTGCTCCTGCCATCTGGTCTGACCCAGATCCCACAGAACCCTGCTCCCGCCCCTCTCTGCCCCCCTCACTTCCTTTTAACCAGAGGCCTCCATGGGGACCCAAGATCCCCACAAACCCTGGGATCAGGGAATTGTATACCTGCTCTGTTCTTGTTAGAAGACGGGTGATGGGCCACACTCTTCCAGCGGACCTCCTTGTGGGAAGTGCGACCACAAGACAGTGCCCAGACCTCCGCCCACGGCCCCAGTGGAGGAAGCAGGCGGCTCAGCGCCTGCGGTCTGGAGGGTCTGTTTAAGAACAAGGACACCACGCTACAGAGACGAATAAAGCCCAAAACCAATCGTTTAGAATCCTGGTCATTGTGGCCCTGGGTGAGAAGCTCCCTGAGGTCGGCTTGGGGCAGGATGTCATGGGGGCCGGCGCCCAGCCCAGAAATTAGACAAAGGGGTGAGAACGATTTGTAGGCTGGAGCAGAGAGGCCCACGGAGAGCCCTGGATAAACCCACGCAGGTGGGGTGTCTGCTTAAGCCCAGTGGTGCCTCCTGCAAATGCCCAGGGCTCTGGCCCCCCAAATCATCTCCAGCTCCCCCTACCCCTACCAGGTCAGGGAGTCAGACCACACCTCGCACTCAGAGAAGTGGCCTGCACATTCTGTTAGAGGGAGGACAGAGAAGGGACAGCCGGAAAGCTATCCCGAGGAAAGATGTGGCCATGCCCACAGGCGGCAGGAGCTGTCATTCAATGCCCAAATCCAGGCTTCCGGAACCTGCATTTCCAGACAACCCCGTGTGGAGCTGTTCCATCCCACGGCTAGAGACAGAGGCCTCACTGCAAGGCAAGTCTCTCCTGGGTCTCTAAGGGAATGTGGGAGGGCGGAGGGCGGGGGACAGCCCCCAACCCCAACAGCCTTTGCAGAGCACAAGGGAGGAGACTGTCACCAAGTGTGGGAGTGGAGACCGGTGGTCTCCTTGCATGGCCATTCACTCCCCCGTACTTCCAGAAAGTTCCTCCCACCCCTGTGCTTCAGGTCCTTCATCTATAAAATAGGCACTCGGGAAGGCCACAGCTCTGAGCCCCAGCCAGCCCCACAGAGCCATGACAAAGGTGATCTCAGCAAGGCCACAGCCATGACCACCTGGGTCAGAAACCACCAGGGCGTCTGGGATTTCTGGCTCCGCCCCCAACGCCATCTTGTCCTTACCCAGTCGTTCGCTGGCCCAAACCCTTTGGTCAGTTCACGCTGGGACCCCTGCTATCTCCCGAACAGGTCTGGGGCTACCCTGCTCCCAAAGCCCCCCAGCCTCACCCCCCCTTACCTGGCCTTCGAGACACAGACCCTCTCCCCTGAGAGGCTTGTCTTGGAAACTGTGCCTGAAGTCCCCCCTCCAGCCTCAGTTTCCCCCACTTTAAAATGAGGTAATGAGATCCTGATGAGGTGGTTCCAGGCGAGTGATGAAACCACACGTGTGGAAGAAGCTGGCTCATGCCATCCCACACACGACAGGTGGTCAGACATTTACAAAACACTCTTTTTAAATTTTTTTTAATGTTTATTTATTTTTGAGACAGAGAGAGACAGCATGAACGGGGGAGGGTCAGAGAAAGAGGGAAACACAGAATCCGAAGTGGGCTCCAGGCTCTGAGCCATCGGCCCAGAGCCCAACGTGGGGCTCGAACTCACCGACCGTGAGATCATGACCTGAGCCGAAGTCAGACGCTTAACCAACTGAGCTACCAGGTGCCCCCAAAACACTCTTTTCTTTGTGTAACAGTAAGTGCAAGCTGTCAACTCGTCCTGGGACAAACCTGCGTCCTATGGGAGCGCCCAGTAGGGGCCTTGTCCACATCCAGCAACCTGCCTCTGAATCCCTTCTCTGGCCCCATAGCCTCTGTTGTCCCCAATGTCACTTAACAGGTCGTGGTGTCCTGGAGTCACTTCTCGTGTCTGAGCCTCTGGTGTTCGCACATTCACGTGTGTCTCCACTGCTTAATGTCCACTCACCCGGGACGGGCTCACCTTTGTGCCCCCACAGTCCCTGGCAGGGGTTCACCGTGCTGGTTAGGAGCTACTTGTGAGTTAAAACGCCCTCCGAAGTTTGACTGGGAAACCCATTGGAAGCATCCACACCCTCCTGGTTTATCTGGACAGACGAAGTATACGGTTCACAGACACGTGGGTGGCTTCCAGGGCTAACCTGAGCCAGAAGTGGGTGGGCAGGAGGGGAGACGGGAGCAGGTGGAGTGGTCTGTGAAAGGAGATGCTCCCCACCCACCCACCTCCAGACTATGGTGTGGGGGCAGGAGTCCAGATGGGGCCCAACGAATACCACACTCAGGCGGGACACACTGCCTTTGATATCCGATCCTTTGCTCAGGCGAGCTCAGTTTCCCCTTTTGCCCCATTACAGCTGGACAGCAGGCAGAAGGCTGTGAGGGTTTTCTTTAAAAAAAAAAAAAAAAAATCCCAAACCTCTTTCAATGATGCTCATTCTCCTAGCGTTGAAGAGATTTACAAGACTTTTTTTCTTCTTTAACAATAGGTACAAGCTGCCAACTAATTCTAGGGCAAACCTCCCTCCTATAGTTTCTGGGAAATCCATGTCAACGTGCCTTCTGATGTGGTTGGGTAAGTAGTTTCTGATCAACCCAATTTGAACGCAAAATGGCCTATATCAGTGTCCATTTGTTTGCGTGATGAGGGAGGAACTCTCCATAGGAAGCTGGAGCCTCCTTCACAGCTGCAGTGGGACAGGAGAGCTGGCCGCAAGCCAGAAGGCTGGGCTTCCCCCTCTGGTGGCCATGGGAGTGGGCTCGAGTACCCTATTCCTCTGCCTGGAGCCTCGGTATCCCATCTGCAAAATGGAAGTCATTCTCCCTGTGACCAGAGAAGATCAATTTAAGATCATGAATGAAAGGGCCCAGAAAAAAAATGGGACATGGGACATGAGTGGCAATTTTGACCCAGAGGAAAGTATTAAGTCATACTCAAGTTCTGCCTGGCTGTCATCAGATTAGCTAAGAGATCAGTCCCCAACCCCATGCGGTATTAGGTATAAACACACAAATAGGTTTAGAGTAGAAAAATGGAAAAATATTTAAATAAGGACATTTCACAATGCTGAAAAGGTCAATTAACTAAGATGTGACCATCCTAAATGTGCACCACTGAGTAAAAGAGAGGTCCAAAATACACTGGGTAAAAGCAGACAGAACTGAGAAAAGAATTGGGCAAATTGTTGAAGATTTCAACACTTCTCTTGTTAATTGCTGGAACAAGTTGACAGACCATCAAGCGTAATACAGATGACTTAAACAACACCGTCAGCCAACTGGACCAAATTAAACTTGTAGGGATGAAAAATACAATGTTTGAAATAAAATATCACTGAATGGAATCAACAACTCATTAGATGCTGCAGAAGAAAAGATTGGGGAACTTGAAGACATAGCAAGAGAAACTATCCAAAATGAAGTACAAAGGAAAAAAAGAGATTAAACAGTGCCGGTGACCTGCAGGACAAGATCAGGTGGTCTAGTGTACCTATAACTGGAGACTCAGGGGTTGAGGAAAGAAAGCTAGTGGCGTGGTAGCCATTCTCTGAGATGGCTCCCAATGGTCCCCATCTTTTGGGATCCATGACCTTGACAGCCCCTCTCCACCCTGAATAGGGCTAATCTAGTTACCACTCAAACACTGCAGGAATGATGCTGTATGACTTCTGAGGACAGGTCATAAAGGACTTTGTGGCTTCAGCCTTATTCTCTCTCGGACCATGCACTCTGGGGGAAGCTGGCTGCCATGTTTGAAAGCACTCGGGCAGCCCTAGGAAGGGGTCCGCGTGGTGGAAAACTGAAACCAGCATGTGACTGCAGCCCCAGCCGACACGTAGATTGGGGCCTTCTTATGAAGGACCTTGAACCAAAGGCACCCAGATGAACTGCTCCCACATTCCTGACCCACAAAAACTGTGTGAGATAATATGCTTGTTGTTTTTTTTAATGTTTATTTATTTTTGAAGGAGAAAGAGACAGAGTGTGAGTGGGGGAGGGGCAGAGAGAGAGACACACACACGAACACATACACACACACACACACACACAGAATCTGAAGCAGGCTCCAGGCTCTGAGCTGTCAGCACAGAGTCTGACATGGGGATCGAACTCACAACCTGCGAGATCATGACCTGAGCCGAAGTTGGATGCTCAGCTGACTGAGCCACCCAGGCGCCCCAGGCAATATGCTTGTTGTTTTAAGCCACTAGTTTGGGGGTATATGTTTATGCAACAAAAGATAACGAATATGAGGGTGGGGCAGGAAAAATATCTGAAGAAACAATTGCCAAAAATGTTCCAAATATGATGTATGCTGTAAACCCACGGATCCGAGAATCCCAACGAATCCCAAGCAGGATAAACGTAAAGACAGTTTCACGGTGGCGCATGAGAAGCCAACTGGTGATGAGGAGAAAATCTTAAAAGCATCTAGAGAAGAAGACACATGGTATATGGGGGAACAAAGTTAAGAACAACATTTTTCATTATGATCCAATATATAGTACATCTTGATGAAAATGTAAAAGTGTGTATTCTGTATTTGGGGGTGGAGACTTCAATAAATATCACTTCAGTCAAGGTGGTCTATGCCATTGCTCAAATTTTCCACATCTCTTAGGGTTTTCCCCCCAGTGGATGCATCTGAGCAACATCCTGCTCATTATTTCATTAGATATGGGTAAAGATATATAAATATAAAATATATATATATTTAATCCCCATTCACTCATTTCTTCCATGACCCAGCCCCCACCTCTGGCCACCACCAATCTATTTTCTGTATCTATGAGCTTTAGAGAGATCATACAGTGTCTTTCTCTATCTGACTTATTTCACTTAGCATAATGTTCTGGAGGTCCTTCCCTATTGCCACAAATGGTAAGATTTCAATCCTTTGTGCGGCTGAATAATATTCATATACATCACATAGGTACCACAATTTCTTAATCCATTCATCCATCCATGGAAATGTAGTTTGTTTCCATATCGTGGCTATTGTAAATTATGTCGCAATGAACACGGGGGTGCATATACCTTTTCAAGTTAGCATTTCTGTTTCCTGGGATGAGTACCCAGAAGTGGAATTGTTGGATGATGTGGTTGTTCTATTTATAACTTTTTAAGGAAACTCCATACCGTTTTCCCCAGTGGCAGCACCGATTTACATGCCCACTAACAGTGCACAGGGGTCCCCTTTCTTCACAGCCCCACCAACACTTATGTTTTCATCTCTTTTTGAGACTCGTCATGCTCACGGGTGTGAGGTGGCACCTCATTGCGGTTTCAATTTGCATTTCCCTGATGATTATCGACGTTGAGCATCTTTTCATGAACCTGTTGGCCATCTGTATGTCTTTTGTGGGAAAATGTCTATTCGGCTCCTCTGCTCATTTTTAAATTGGTTGGTTTGTTTCTTTGCTATTGAGTTGTATGAGTTCTTTATGTGCTTTGGATATTAGCCCCTTATCAGACACATGGCTTACAAGTATTTCTCCCATTCAGTGGGTTGTCTTTCATTTTATCGGTTTCCTTTGGTGTGCAGAGGCTTTCTGGCTTGATGTAGCCCCCACTTATTTATTGTTGCTTATGTTGATTTTGATTTTTGGTGTCAGATTTGAAAAATCATTGCCAAGACTTACGTCAAGGAGATTCAGGCTTATGTTTCCTTCTAGAGACTGTCCTTTTCCCCATTATATATTCCTGGCTCCTTCCTCATAAATGAATTGACTGTATATGTGTGTGTGTTTACTTCTGGGCTCTCTATTCTGTGCTACTGATCTGTGTTTCTGTTTTCATGCCAACACTATACTGTTGAACTACTATAGCTTAGTAAGATAGTTTGAAATCAGGAAGCATGAAACCTCCAGCTTCGTTTTTCTTCCTCAAGACTGCTTTGGCTACTTGTGGATTTTTGTGGTTCCATCCAAAGTTTAGGACTATTTGTTCTATTTCCGCTGGAATTTTGATAGAAATTGCATTGAGTCTGTAGCTTGCTTTGGGTAGTATGGACATTCTCATAATATTGATTATTCTAATCTATAAGCATAGAATCTTTCCTTTTATGTGTGTCTCCTTCCATTTCTCCCATTAATGTGTGGCCTTCAATACACACATCCTTCACCTCCTTGGTTAAATGTTATTTTATTCTTTTGGATGCAGTTCTCCGGTTTTTTTTTTTTTTTATGTTTATTTTTTTTTTTTTTTTTTTTTCAACGTTTATTTTTGGGACAGAGAGAGACAGAGCATGAACGGGGGAGGGGCAGAGAGAGAGGGAGACACAGAATCGGAAACAGGCTCCAGGCTCTGAGCCATCAGCCCAGAGCCCGACGCGGGGCTCGAACTCACGGACCGCGAGATCGTGACCTGGCTGAAGTCGGACGCTTAACCGACTGCGCCACCCAGGCGCCCCTATGTTTATTTATTTTTGAAAGAGAGAGAGAGACAGAGTGTGAGTGGAGGAAGGACTGAGAGAGAGGGAGACACAGAATCCAAAGCAGGCTCCAGGCTCCGAGCTGTCAGCACAGAGCCTGATGCGGGGCTCGAACCCACAAACTGTGAGCTCATGACCTGAGCTGAAGTCGGACACTTGACCCACTGAGCCACTCAGGTGTCCCTTAAAATTTTTTTTAAAGTTTATTTATTTTTGAAGAAGAGAGAGAGTGCGAGAGGGAGAGGGGCAGAGAGAGAGGGAGGCACAGAATCCGAAGCAGGCTCTGGGCTCTGAGCAGTCAGCACAGAGCCCGATGTGGGGCTTGAGCTAACAAACAGGGAGATCGGGACCTGAGCCGAAGTCAGACGCTCAACCATCTGAGCCACCCAGGCACCCCTGCTCTTCTCAGTTTTTGTCTAGTTGCTCTATCAACTGCTGAGAGAATAATACTATAATAACCAATTATGTTATTATATGTTATGTTATTTTTTTTTTTGGCCTGTGTTGTTTTTGCTTAAATATCTTTTGGAATTCTATTTATCTGCTCCCTGTAACTATACCCCCTTTGCTTTTATTCACTGATAAGTTTTTTTTTTCTTCTAAGAAAATCAGGAAGATTCAGTTACATTCCTATTCATCAACAACAATCAGAAAAGTAACTTTAAAAAGACAACATTTATGGGAATGCAAGCTGGTGTGGCCGCTCTGGAAAACGGTGTGGAGGGTTCCTCAAAAAATTAAAAATAGAACTACCCTACGACCCAGCAATTGCACTACTAGGTGTTTATCCACGGGATACAGGTGTGCTGCTTCGAAGGGACACATGCACCCCCATGTTTATAGCAGCACTACCAACAATAGCCAAAGTATGGAAAGAGCCCAATGTCCATCGATGGATGAATGGATAAAGAAGATGTGGCATATATATACAATGGAGTATTACTCGGCAATCAAAAAGAATGAAATCCTACCATTTGCAACTACATGGATGGAACTGGAAGGTATTATGCTAAGTGAAATGAGTCAGTCAGAGAAAGACAAAAATCATATGATTTCACTTATATGAAGACTTTAAGAGACAAAACAGATGAACATAAGGGAAGGGAAATAAAAATAATATAAAAACAGGGAGGGTGACAAAACAGAAGAGTATCAGAAATATGGAGAACAAACTGAGGGTAATGGGGGGGTTGTGGGAGGGGGGATGGGCTAAATGGGGAAGGGGCACTAAGGAATCTATTCCTTAAATCATTGTCTGACTATATGCTAACTAATTTGGATATAAATTTTTAAAAATAAGAAATAAAATTTTTAAAAAAGAGGGGCGCCTGAGTGGCACAGTCGGTTAAGCGTCCGACTTCAGCCAGGTCACGATCTCGCGGTCTGGGAGCTCAAGCCCCGCGTCAGGCTCTGGGCTGATGGCTCAGAGCCTGGAGCCTGTTTCCGATTCTGTGTCTCCTTCTCTCTCTGCCCCTCCCCCGTTCATGCTCTGTCTCTCTCTGTCCCAAAAATAAATAAACATTGAAAAAAAAATTTTTTTTTAATAAAAAAGACAACATTTAAACAGCATCATATAATGGACAGCACCTAGGAATGAGTCTAATCAAAGACATTTAAAATCTTTATGGAGAGAAGTATAAATCTGCATTGAAAGCATAAAAGAAGCACTAAAAAATTAAGAGATATATCATGTTCATAGATAGGAGGACTCAATTGATGACAATTCTACTCATATCAGTTATGAATTCAAGGTAAATCTAATCAAAATTCCAATGGGCTATTTTTATGAAACTCACAAGGTGACTTAAGAATTTATATGGAAGTTGGGGCGCCTGGGTGGCGCAGTCGGTTAAGCGTCCGACTTCAGTCAGGTCACGATCTCGCAGTCCGTGAGTTCGAGCCCCGCGTCAGGCTCTGGGCTGATGGCTCAGAGCCTGGAGCCTGTTTCCGATTCTGTGTCTCCCTCTCTCTGCCCCTCCCCCGTTCATGCTCTGTCTCTCTCTGTCCCAAAAATAAATAAACGTTGAAAAAAAAAAATTTATATGGAAGTTGGGGCGCCTGGGTGGCGCAGTCGGTTAAGCGTCCGACTTCAGTCAGGTCACGATCTCGCAGTCCGTGAGTTCGAGCCCCGCGTCAGGCTCTGGGCTGATGGCTCAGAGCCTGGAGCCTGTTTCCAATTCTGTGTCTCCCTCTCTCTCTGCCCCTCCCCCGTTCATGCTCTGTCTCTTCTGTCCCAAAAATAAATAAACATTGAAAAAAAAAATTTAAAAAAAAAAAAAAGAATTTATATGGAAGAGTAAAGTGCTTAAAGCAGGAAGACAGTCAAAGGAAGACAAGGAAAAGGAGGAAAGGGTAAGGAACGAAGGAGAGAGGTAAGACGGCTTCCTACGAAGGATTTACAGTAAAGTCATTGTAATTCAAACTTTGTGGCATTGGTGCAGAAATAAACCACTCTGACAAGACAGAGCAGGGACACAAAAGATATATGTAAAAAAAAAAAAATCTGTAAAAAAATAAATAAATAAAACAAAGATAAAGCACCCAGTATGTGGATCTGGGACAACTGGCTTTACAATAGCAAGCAGGATAAAATTAGATCTTTTTCTTACACCTACAAAAAAATAAATAAATAAATTCCAGTTAATATGAGATCTAAATGTTGAAAGACAACCTACACGATTTTAAAATAAAACCTAGGAGAACATCTTTATGACCCGAGAGAATACGTATTCAACCAACATAAAAAGCACAATTAATAGATAAGATTAATAAATGTACCTGTATCAGAAGTTTAACACTTTAGTATGACAAAAGATAACACAGGAAAAATGGAGAGCCCCAGATGGGGAGAAAATATACCTGGTGCTGATATTTGACAAAGGGTATGTATCCAGAATATATAAAGAATTTCTAAAAATCAACAAGTGAAAAAATGGGCAAAACATACAAAAGAGTCAAAATACAGAGAAAGAAACTGAGAAAGGCACCACAGCCTCTCTGGTAATCACAGGAATGAAAATGAAAGCAGTCAGGGATACCATGCGGCATCCATCGGACTAGCAAGTACAGGAAAGTCTGATAGTGTCAAACACGGGCAACAATGGGGGATGGGATCCCATCACATCTGTGTTTGGGGCAGGAAGAAAAGCGAAAGGGCACAAGGGGCCCATTAAAGAGTTTCAGACTGTTAAAGCGTTTCCCCAGAAGCCCCATCCCATAACCCCCTGTCACGTGTCACTGGCCACGACTGTGTCACATTGTCACCACCTCAGTAAAAAAAAGGCTGGAGAACGTTGTTCTTTCGCTAGATCAACGGTGGCCCAAATGGTGGCTTTGACAGGAAGGAAGATGGGGGTATTGGGTCTCCGCCACACTCCAGGGCACTCTTTTATTGATTGATTGATCAATTGATAAAAAAATTTTTAATATTTAGTTATTTATGAGAGAGAGTGTGTGTAAGCGGAGGAGGGACAGAGAGAGAGAGGGAGACACAGAATCTGAAACAGGCTCCAGGCTCCGAGCTGTCAGCACAGAGCCCGACGCGGGGCTCGAACTCACAGACGGCGAGATCATGACCTGAGATCAGGACCCGAGCCGAGGTTGGACGCCCAACCGACTGAGCCACTCAGGTGCTCCTCCAGGGCTCTCTTTCTATGGAACTGGTCCATGGGCAGAGACCCAGGATTCAAGGACATCTGCTCCAATCACCGACCCTTTTGCCCGCGGTCCCCACCCTAGCCAGAACCACCACTGCTGGCAGATGGGTGGTCTCCAGAATACTAACTCCCTTCCTGACATCCACTGGCCAACGGTCTTCCTCGGAGAAACGCCAGGAAGGCATCAGGAGCCCCGCAGAGGCGCATGGGTGACCACAGGCTGAAGCAAAGACCCTGTGGCAGAGTGTGCGGGTCCCCTGTGGGCTCCAGCCGCCGAGCCGCCACCTGCCGCTGTGAATCTTGGGCCTCGGCAGGAGACCACAGCTGGTACCTGTTGCTGTGCCCGCCCCCCAGCACCCCGTTCACCCCTCTTCCGAGCACCATGGCCAATTCCTCTCCGGAGAGGGCGTCCCCAGCCACCGGGGTCCCCTTCGGAGTGTGGGTTCACGGCCACCCAGGCCTGTGATTGGTCAGGAGTGGTCACGTGGCCCAAACGCAGCCAATGAGGCTCTTGCTAGGGAATGCTGGGAAGAGATCTGTGCTCAGTCCCGCTGGACTTGGATCCCTGGAGGACCAGGGACTGCAGGTGCAGCAGCCACAGGGGTGTAACCAGCAAGAGGGTGTGGCCCGAAGGGGAGAGTGGGGCCGGTCCTGGGGCCCCGGGCACCCAGACTGACTTCCTGGTCCCCAGTCAGCACAATGTGGCTGAATCCACTTTGAGTTGGGATTTCTGCCTCTCGCAAACAAGACTGCAAAGTAGCACCAAAAAGCCCAGGAGGACTGGGGGACCGAGCAGGGTGGCTGTCCCCGTGCCTGGTGGCCTAGGCCCAGCCCGCTCATCTGCGGCAGATCTGGGCCTCCGCACCGCGCTGCAACCAGGCCGTTTCCTCCCTCGCCCACGACCACGGTGCGTTGGGCTTAATTTATTGTAGGAAGCCCTTAAAGGCGCAGGGGCTTTGGAGAGGCCGTGACAATAGGGCATAAAGCGTGCATTTAACCCGTCTGAATGGAGGCTAGATTTACTGTCTGGGCCAGACGGGATTTTTGTCCCCAAGTCATCTCGGAGTACATTGGCCACTAAAGATCTCAACAGAAGACGAAGCCGGAACAAAGGGAGTAAATTGTAAAAGGAACTTTGTCAAGGAGTTTTAGATGTTCACCAGATAGAATACCACGGCTGCCCTCACCGAAGTGACTGCCGGAATTGCCCAGAGGTTATGGATCAGAGAAAGACGCTAATGACGTAGTTTAAATGCACGTTTGATGGACCCGGAGAATGGGGCCAATTTCATACAAGCCGACAGCAAGGTTAAGGAATCAAAGAAGGTGGCCGGCAGATTTGCTGCTGGGGACAAGGCTCCATTGTCAGGGCCTCCTTTTTCAGCCGGGAAGCATGTTTTTAACCACAGTGTTTACCAACGTGTACATCCTCGCCTGGCTGACCGGGCCTGCAGAATTTATGACCAGGAACAAACCTCTTAGAGGGGAAAAGAAAACAGCTCCTACCAGCTGGGGAAGGTCTGTTGATGAGGGCCCCGCCGAGCTGCATGAAGTGTCTGGGCTTCCCCGAGCTCCATGGGGGGTAGGCGGCGGCATTTGCAAAGCCAGAGGCCCAGCATTGCAGATGGAAGGGTCTTGCCTTTCTGGAACAATCAGAAGGGGAAGGAGGCTCCCTCTGAGGCGTCCCGGACAGTTTCAATATGGCTCGTCTTGGGTTCTTTCTCCCTGAAACAATCCACCGCGGGGCCCCTTTCAGCTGAGTCGGCCGGGAGCCTGAAAGCCAGCAGTGACAGGCTGGGCACTTGGAGAGACTCGTGGACCCCCGGCGTGGTCGACGGTGATGGTGTTGATCCCACTGGCGTCTGTGAACTGGCTTCCCAGACAGGAGATGGAGCACCCTCTGTAAACCTTCATGGCACAGGTGCCAACACGGTGCTCCAGACTTTGGCCCAAGGCCTTGGCTTGCCCGCTTGGCCTTCCCACCCCGTCCCGTGCTCTCCCGCACCTGCCTGGCTCACGCATGGCTTTCCTTCCCTCAAGAGGCCTGGAGCCAACTTCCGAACCTTGGATGGGCCCCTGGCCCTCCTGGAAATGAACCATCCCACCTGTCACTCCACTGTCAGGCTCCTGAAGGCTGGCCTCTCCGCTCCAGGATCGCTGGTGTTTTCTCGGCCCACGTCTCTGCTCCACCCCCTGGTCACCCAGCCCCCATCTCGAGCTATTCCCTCGGCCTCAGTGTGATCCCCAGACCAGCAGCCTCAGCAGGGGCTGGGAACTTGTGACCCGTGCACATCCCTAGAG
Source organism: Leopardus geoffroyi (assembly GCF_018350155.1). Lineage (NCBI taxonomy): Eukaryota > Metazoa > Chordata > Mammalia > Carnivora > Felidae > Leopardus > Leopardus geoffroyi. The sequence continues at coordinate 111,590,006 of NC_059329.1, read as the reverse complement.
CCCCCCTTAACTGACTGAATCAGAACCTCTGGGGTGTGGGAGCTGGGGATGTGTTTCAAACTCTCCAGATGATTCTTAGGAACACCAAAGTCTGAGGGGCCCTTCCCACTCTGCCTGGGTGCCCCACCACCCCCACTTGGTGTGAACCTATCTGCAGGAGCTCAGAGCGGCCCCTAGAGGACCGGGTGGCATCGTGGAAGTTTCCTGGGAAGAACAGGCAGGAGGAGGAGGGGCTCTTTTCACCCTCCCACTCAGGTCTAGGTGCTTGGGGGTCTTCCTGGGTTCAACGAATGCTGGAAAAAAAATGAGTGTTCTGGCCGGCCAGGGGGCTGGCTCTCCCTGGAAGGGGCTTTGGGGGCTGTATTAACAGCTCGGGGCTGCTGTACCAAATGACCACAAACAAGGTGGTTTAAAACACGAATTTATTCTCTCCCGTTCTAGAAGCCAGAAGCCCTAAATCAAGGTTTTTGCGGGGCCACGCTCACCCTGGAGGCTCTGACACAAAGTCCGCTCCCTGCCTCTATCCCAGCTTCTGGGGGCTGCTGGCAACCCTGGGCGTTCCTTGGCTTGTGGGCACTTCGCTCCAATCTCTGCCGCCCTCTTCACTCAGCCCTCTCCTCTCCTGTGTTCGTGTCTCCGATCTCTCTCTCCTTTCTCTTATAAGGACAAGTCAACGGACCTAGAGCCCACCCTAAATCCACGATGACCTCATCTCGAGATCCTTAACTTGACGACATCTGCAAAGATGCTCTTTCCAAATAAGGTCGCGTTCTCAGGTACCAGGAAAAAGGGCTGGGATATGCCTTTGAGGGTGACCCGTTCAACCCACCACGGACACTGAGAGCGGTCCGGAGGGAGGGCACGTGTTTGGGGCAGGCTGCCTGAGCTCCAGGCCCAGCTCCACATCTCCTGGCCCTGAGACCTGTGAGCGGCTCCACCTGCCAAGCCTCAGTTTCCACTTCTGAAAACAGTAACCGAGTGAAAGGACCTTCCTGCCCTCGTACCGCGTCTGCAAGCCCATTCTCCACACCCTGATGCTGGACGTGTTGGGAAGTGTCACTCCCCTGTTTCAGCCTTTAGGGCTCCCCACCGCTCCCAAGATACCCCCCTTCCCCACTCCCTTAAGCAGGGCACTGAGGCCCTTCATGCCCTCACTTCCTCACCAGCTGCAGAACTCATCACTGGGACCTTAAGCAACATTCCGGAACACCACAGGCTTTTTCTGACTTCTCTGCAGAATGCTTTTTCCCACCTTCCTCCCTATTACCCAGCCAACCCCACTCACCCTGCAGTCCTCCCTCCCTCCCCCCGTCTCTGTCTGAGAGAAGCAAGCTGCCTTCCATAGAGATGCCCAGTGTAAGGAACCAGAATGTCTGGCCAGCAGCCAGCGAAGACCCGAAGCATACCAACACCCACGTGAGTGAGCCTGGAAGCCTCTTCTCTGGCCCCAGGCGAGCCTTCAGATCATGCAGCCTGAGATAGGCTCTTGATCATGGGAGACCTTAAGCCAGAAACCGCTCCCTGGTTCCCGACTCTCAGAAACTGTGTGAGCTGTTGGAGAGTGCTGTGTCTGAGGACAGTCTGTTACTCAGAAAGAGACACTGGTACAGTTCCTTTGGACTCGCTTGCAGCCGTTTGGAATACAGGCTCATTTCAACAAGGCAGTGATGTCACCCGTGGCTCAGTGCCACAGCTAGCCCTTGAGGACTGCCGATAGAGTATTCATCTGGCTGGCTTAAGCAAGATGGCGGCTTCTTTACAAGGACATGGGGCGGCTTCTCACCCAAAGACAGGGCTGTCTCCTGCTCCTTGTTCCTCTGTCCTCTGCTTCTTGGGGCTCCTGACATGTGAGCTGAGGTTCGGACACTTAACCGACTGGACCACCCAGGCGCCCCAGCCCGGCACCATTTATTGAAACTCTCATCTTTGAAACTATCCTTGGGGATAACAACCTTTCCCTTGTGACCACCTTCTACCTCAGCTGTCTCCCCATGTCAGGTGGCCCCTTTCCCCCATGCACCTGTGGCCGGCCTCTGTCTCCATATGGTCAGAGGACCGTAGTCAGGAGATCCACTCTGGCCCTGCAACCAGGATGATGGGGGACCCACAGTAGAGCCCAGCTGCTCCTTGCCTGACTTGTCAATCACTTGATGGGGGGGGGGGGCACGTGGCACTCCCCCGGCCTCAGGTTATAGCCCGTCCGGCACTTCGTCACCCCCTGAAGATCATTGCATTGTGCACCTGATGTGTCTTTCAGCCTCTGACTTGGCCTCTCCAAGGCATCCTTCCTATGTCCCCGAGCATCCTCTAACCGTGTCCCTTGCTGTCAGCCTTGTCTGGCTCACCATGGCCCTCAGGGTAAAGCCCAAGCTGTGCATGACCAGTCATGCTCCAGGGATCCATCCACACCGAGATCTCTATCCTCATCTTTGGATGCTCTCTCCTTCTTGAACTTTCACCTCCTATTAAGCTAAACTGCTAACAGCACCTCTCACGCACCAGGATGTTTCTTGACTCTTGTCTCTGCAACTCTGGTCTTTCTCTCTGGTTCAGAGTGTCCTTCTGCTGCCACAGTTTCGTCTTGGACAAGTCCTGCCCATCCTTCCACACGTGGCTCTGGGGTCATCACTTCCAGGACACCTTCCCTGATCCCCCACCCCAGCCCAGGTTAATTTGGGGACCCCTCCTCCGTGCCCCTGTAATACAACTATCAATTTCCTCACCATTGCACTCACTACCTTTCTCAAGATCACCCTATAAGGCAAGAAGGCCGTGGGGCTCTTGGCTCCTCGCCCAAATCCCGGCAAACAGTTGACACTTTTTCAAGGAAGCAGTGAGTATAGAACTGACCGACCACCCCTGCATGGTTACCTGGTTTAAGACCTAAGGACTACTGCAATCCAGGGGAAGAAAACGTGGTAGTTTCAATAAATGATGCTGGGTTGGGGCGCCCGGGTGGCTCAGTCGGTTACACGTCCGACTCCAGCTCAGGTCATGATCTCACGGTTTGTAGGTTCAGGCCCCGCGTCGGGCTCTGTGCCGACAGCTCGGAGCCCGGAGCCTGCTTCGGATTCTGTGTCTCCCTCTCTCTCTCTGCCTTTCCCCCGCTCGTGCTCTGTCTCTCTCTCCCAAAAATAAACATTAAAAAAAAATTTTTTAAATGAATAAAAAATAAACAGTGCTAGGTTGATCAGATAGCCATTGCAGGGGAAACTCACCACGCACAAAAACTAATTTTGCCTCCGCTTGGCACGAGTGAAACATCCTCCTTCCTCCTACCAAAGCACTGTCAAAAAACCCCCAGGTCAAACAGAAGATTTAAATATGATCCGGAGTCTCACAACATAGTACAAAAATGTCCGGATCTCAATTCATTATACCAAGAACCAAGCATATCTCAAAATCGAATGCAAGTGACAATCAATAAATGCCAACGCCAAGGTGACAGAGATGTTAAAATTATCTGACAAAGATTTTAAAGCAGTCATGGCAAAATACTTCAATGAGCAGTTAAGGATACACTTGAGGAGTGCCTGGGTGGCTCGGTCAGTTAAGCGTCTGACCTCGGCTCAGGTCATGATCTCGCGGTCCGTGAGCCCGCGTCGGGCTCTGTGCTGACCGCTCAGAGCCTGGAGCCTGTTTCAGATTCTGTGTCTCCCTCTGTCTCTGCCCCTCCCCTGTTCATGCTCTGTCTCTCTCTGTCTCAAAAATAAATAAACGTTAAAAAATATTTAAAAAAAAAAAAAAGGATACACTTGAAACAAATGAGAAAATGGATATCCTCAGCAAGTACACGGAAGAAGAACCAAATGGAAACGTTAGAACTAAAAAATACAATAACTGAAATTAAAAAAAAAAAAAACCTCAGTGATGGATTCCACAGTAGAATGGGAAAGACACAGGGGTGCCCGGGTGGCTCAGTCGGTTGGGCGACCAACTTCAGCTCAGGTCATGATCTCTTGGTCCATGAGTTCGAGCCCCGCGTTGGGCTCTGTGCTGACAGCTCAGAGCCTGGAGCCTGCTTCCGATTCTGTGCCTCCCCCTCCCTGGTCCTCCCCCTCTCACGCTCTGTCTCACTCTCTCTCTCTCTCAAAAATAAATAAACATTAAAAAAAAAAAGAATGGGAAAGACACAGGAAAAAAAAAACCTGGAAGATACACTAATAGCCATTACCAAATCTGAACAAAAGAAAGAAAACAGACTAACAGAAAAATGAACAGAGCCTCGGGGATCTGTGGAACTACAACAAAAGATCTAACATTTACATCATCGGAGTCCCAGAAGGAAAAGAGGAATAGAGCAGAGCTGAAAAAGTCCTCAAAGAAGTAGGCTGAAAACGTCCCAAATTTGTGAAGAGACATAGACTTACAGGTTCAAGAAGCCAAGCAAACTTTAAACAGAACAAACCAAAGAAATTCACACCAAGACATGTACTGATTAAACTTCTGAAAACTAAAGTGATAGAAAATCTTGAAAGCAGACCAAGAAACACTGGTGGATCTGAAAGGATAGATTAAGGCATATACAGAATTATAGTTGGGGATTTCAACACCCCTATCTCCACCGTTGATAGAACAACTAGACAGAAAGTCAACAAGGAAACAAAAACACACAGCACAATCAACCCATAAGATCTATCCAATATTTATAGAACGTCCCACCCAACAACAGCAGAAGATACATTTTTTTCAAGTGTTCATGGGGTGTATGCCAAGATAGACCATATCCTGGGCCACAAAACAAACCTCAACAAATTCAAAAGAATAGAAATTATGCAGTGTGTTCTCCAACAATGATGGACTCCAACTAGAAATGAAGAATGAAAAGACAACAGGAAAATCTATGAACACTTTGAAACTAAAAAGCACACTTCTAGGGGCGCCCGGGGTGGCTCAGGCAGTTGAACGCCCATCTTCAGCTCAGGTCATGATCTCATGGTCTGGGAGTTCGAGCCCTGCGTCGGGCTCTGTGCTGACAGCTCAGAGCCTGGAACCTCCTTCGGATTCTGCGTCTCCCCCTCTCTCTCTCCCTGCCCCTCCCCTGCTCACTCTCTGTCTCTCAAAAATAAATAAACGCTTAAAATATGTATTTTGACAAGCACACTTCTAAATACTTGGGTCAAGGAGGAAGTCTCAGGAAAAGTTTTAAAAATACATTGAACTTCATGAAAATGAAAATACAACATGGCAGTATTAGTGGGAGACAGCTAAAGCAGTGCTGAGAGGTAATTTTATAGTACTAAATGCATATAACAGGGGAAAAGTCTTAAATCAACAATCCAAACTCCCACCTTGGCAACCTAGATAAAGCAGAGAAAATAACAACAACAACAAGAAAAGCAGAAGGAAAGAGATAATAAATACAAGAGCATAAATCAATAAAATGGATAACAGGAAAACAATTTTTTAAAAATCAGGGAAACGAAGAGCTGGTTCTTTAAGAATAATAATGAAATCGAAGGGTGCGTGGGTGGCTCAGTTGGTTAGGCATCCAACTTCAGCTCAGGTCATGATCTTGCGGTCCATGAGTTTGAGCCCCGCGTTGGACTCTGTGCTGACAGCTTGGAACCTGGAGCCTGCTTTGATTCTGTGTCTCCCTCTCTCTCTCTCTACCCCTCCCCTGCTTTCTCTCTCTCTCTCTCTCTCTCTCAAAAATAAATAAACATTAAAAAAATGTTAAGAATAGTAATGAAATCGACACAATTCTAGTGAAACTAACAAAAGAAAAAGAGGGCTAGGACACAAATTGCCAATATCAAAAATTAAACAGGGGATATCACTACAGATCCAGGAAACACCAAAAGGATAAAATAGAATAATATGAAAGACTCTACACAAACAAATTTGACAACTTAGGTGAAACCGACTAATTCCTTGAAAACCCATAACTCACTCAATATGAAATAGATCATCTGAATAGCATTATTAAACAAATTATATTCATAAGGTAAAAATACTTCCCATCAAACATTTCCAGGCCCATACAATTTAATTGGAGAATTTTGGTAAATGTTTACAGAAGTTTAACACCAATTCTACACAATCTCAGAAAATAAAAGAAGGAACACTTCCCAATTCATTATATGAAGTTAGTATTACTCTGATACCAAAAACAAAGACAGTACAAGAAAAGAAAGAAAAGGAAAGAAAGAAAGGAAATTACAGAATAATATCTTTCACTAATAAAAATACAAAAATCCTTTAAAAGCTATTAGCAGATAGAATTCAGCAATATATAAAGTGAATTATACACCATGACCAATGAGCTGTCGGGAATGCAAAGCTCATTCAGTACTCAAAAATTAATCAGTACAATCTGCCATAGTAATAAGCTAAAGAAGAAAAATCACATGATCATATCAATCAGTACAGGAAAAAGCATTTGACAATATTCAACATGAATTTATGATTAGACAATATTCAACGTGAATTTATGATTAAAAACTCTGAGAGAAATAATAGTAGAGGGGACCTTCCCCTTCCCCAACTTAATAAAACATATATATATACATCTTATAGCTAACATATACCTAATGGTAAAAGATGAAAGCTTTCCATCAAAGATTGGGAAAAAGGAAGCCTACTCTCACCATTCTCACTTAACATAGTGGTAAAAGTTGTGGTCACTTCAATAAGGCAAGAAAAGGGAATAAAAGCCATACAGACGAGGAAGGAGAAATAAAACTGTTGCTATTTGCAGATAACATGATTGTAGAAAATCCCAAGGAATCTACACACACAGACACACACACAATTCCTAGGATTAATAAGCAAGTTCAGCAACATCAACAAGATAAACACAAGAATCAACATCAACAAGATAAACATCACAAGATAAACACAAGAATTTGTTGTATTTGTATATACCAGCAAAAACATCAACAACAACAAAGGGACATCAGGGTTCAAAATACAATACCATTTCAGTTGCTCAAAAATTAAATGCTTAGGTATAAATCTAAGAAAACATGTACAGAACTTACATGCTGAAAACTACACAACTCTGAGGAAAGACTTCAAAGAAGATCTAAATAAATGAGAGACATACCATTTTCATGGATTGGAAGAATTCAACATAATAAAGATATCAGTTCTCCCTGAAGTGATACAAATGTATTGGCTAATATACAGCAATTCCTTTCAAAACCCCAGCAAGCATTTTGTAGATATAGATAAGATTCTCCTAAAATGTGTATAGAAAGGAAAAGGAATTAGAATAGCTAAAACGATTTTGAAAAGAATAAAGCTGGAGGAATCAGTTTACTGATTTCAAGGCTTATTATAAAGCTACAACAATCAAAATGAGAATATAGTCAAAATCTGTGAATATGAGAAGGTAGAGGGATAGACACACAGATCAATGAAACAGAATAGAGAACCCAGAAATAGATCCACACAAATATATACTTATATATATACTAATTCTTTACAAAGCTGCAAAAGCAAGTCAATGGAGGAAAGATAGCATGTATAGTAAATGATGCGGAAGCAGCTAGTCAGCCATAGGCAATAAAATGAACCCTGACCTAAGTTTCACACCTTTTACAAAAATTAACTCACAGTGGATCATGGACATGCATGACAAATAAAACTATAAAACGTTTAGAAAAACACATGAGAGCAGATCTTTAGGATCTAGAGTTAGACGATGAGCTCTTAGACTTGGCACCCAAAGCACAGTTTGTAAAAGGAAAACCTGATTAATTGAACCTTATCAAAAACTGAAAACTTTGCTCAGCCAAAGACCCGTTAAGAGGATGAAAAGGCAAGCTCTAGGCTGGTAAAAATGGCAAATGAACAAACAAAACACAGACAAAAATTTGCAATCTGCATATCTGATGAAGGACAAGTACCTAGGATATATAAAGAATTCTTAAAACTCAAGAGTGAAGCAGCAAAGAGTCCAATTAGAACATGGGCAACAAACATGAAGATATTTTATGGAAGAAGACATCCATATGGCAAATAAACACATGGAACATGGTCAACATCATTAGTCATTCACGGTGCACATTAAAACCACGGCAAGGGGCGCCTGGGTGGCGCAGTCGGTTGAGCGTCCGACTTCAGCCAGGTCACGATCTCGCGGTCCGTGAGTTCGAGCCCCGCGTCAGGCTCTGGGCTGATGGCTCAGAGCCTGGAGCCTGTTTCCGATTCTGTGTCTCCCTCTCTCTCTGCCCCTCCCCCGTTCATGCTCTGTCTCTCTCTGTCCCAAAAATAAAAAAATAAACGTTGAAAAAAAAAAAGAAAAAAAAGAAAAAAAAAAAAAACACGGCAAGTGACACACTTCTCAGAAGGGCTAAAATGAAAAATGGTGACCCCAGCAAGTGCTACTAAGAAGGCACAGAAGCTGTGCCTATCATACTTTACTGGTGGGAATGTAAAATGGGAGAGCCAATCAGGAAAACAATTTGGGGTGTTCTTTAAGAATTAAACAGTCAGGGCACCTGAGTGGCTCAGTTGGCTGAGCATCCGACTCTTGATTTCTGCTCTGGTCATGATCCCAGGGTTGCAGGATCGAGCCCCACATCAGGATCCGCACTGAGCATGGAACCTGCTTGATATTCTCTCTCGCTCTCTCTCCCTCTGCCCGTCTCCCCCACTTGCACTCTTTCTCCCTCTAAAAAAAAATAAATTAAATAAGTAAAAAAATAAATGATAAAAAGTAAGCATGCAATGACTATATGACCCAGCCATTTACATTCTTGGCATTTACCCCAGAGAAATGAAGACTTATGTTTACACAAAAACCTGTATGTGAATGCTTATAGTAGCTATTTGTGTTTGTAATGGCCAAAAACGGGAAACAATCCAGATGTCCTTCAATAGGCTGATACATAAACAAGCTGTGATCCGTCCATCCTACAGACTACCACTCAGCAATACAAAGGAATGAGTTAATGGCACGCGTTAGAGGCTGAATTCCCAAAGAAGTAGGCTGAATGAAAAAAAAAAAATAGCTAAAGTATTATTCCATTTATATAACATTCTTGAAACGAAACATTAGAGAAGCGGAGAACAGATTGTGGTTCTGTTGTGGTTCAGATCGTGATAACAGCGGTTGGCAGGAGTTAAGGAAGGAAGGAAGTAGGACAGGAGAGAAGTGGGGGTGGCTATAAAAAGGCGGCAACATGAGGGATCCTTGCTGGTTGTGATATTGTACTCTAGTTTTAGAAGATGTTACCATTGGGAGAAGCTGGGGAACGTGTACATGGGATGCCTTTGTATTATTCCTTACACCTGCATGGGAATCCATAATTATCTTAAAACAAAGGTTATTTTTAACAAAGAAAGGGGTGCCTGGGTGGCTCAGTCGGTTAACCATCCGACTTCAGCTCAGGTCACGATCTCACGGTCCGTGGGTTCGAGTCCCGCGTCAGGCTCTGCGCTGACAGCTCGGAGCCTGGAGCCTGCTTCGGATTCTGTGTCTCCCTCTCTCTCTGCCCCTCCCCCGCTCATGCTCTGTCTCTCTCTGTCTCTCAAAAATGAATAAACATTAAAAAAATTTTTGTAACAAAGAAAAAGGAGAAAAAAGCCGCCAAAGAAATGGAAGAACGTAATTAAAATGGGGAAAAGGCAAGCCACAGAACGGGAGAAGATACTCACAATACTTAGATCCAATAAAACACTTGCAAATAGAATACACAAACACCTCCTAAATATCAATTAGAAAGAGACAGACAACCTAATTTTCTTACAAGGAGAGGAAAGGCTCAAACACACGCTTCCCGCAAGAACTGTCCAAACGAGAAGGCGCTCAACCCCCTCAGTCATCAGGGAAACGCAACAAAGGCCACATTTCCCGTATATCCAACGGAATGGCTGACGTTAAGAACACCGGAGAATCAAACGTTGGCGAGGATGTGGAGAAGCCAGAGGCCTCGTGCCTCGCAACTGGGTGGCCGAGCGGCGGAATCGACCAAAGGGAAACAAACCCGGCTCTCTGGCCCAGAATTTTCAGTCCGAGAGAAAGGATGTGTGAGTCCAACACAGAGATGCGTGTTGCAACAACATTCACGGCCCAAGTCCGGAAATAAGTCAGGTGCCCACAGACAGGCGAGTGGACAAACTGTCCAGTTCAAACAAAAGGATGCCGCTCAGCAATCTTTTTTTTCTTTTAATTTTTTTTAATGTTGATTTACTTTTGAGGATGAGAGAGACAGATAGAATCCGAAGCAGGCTCCAGGCTCCGAGCTGTCCGCACAGAGCCCGATGCGGGGCTTGAACTCACAAACCATGAGACCATGACCTGAGGCGAAGTCGGACGCTTAACTGACCGAGCCACCCAGGTGCCCCAGCAATCTTTTAAAAATAGAGAGCAGGGACGCCTGGGTGGCTCGGTCGGTTAAGCGTTGGACTTTGGCTCAGGTCACGATCTCATAGGTTGTGAGTTCAGTACCGCATCGGGTTCAGCAGTGACTGTGTGGAGCCTGCTTTGGATTCTCTCTCTCTCTCTCTCTCTCTCTCTCTCTGCCCCTCCCCTACTTACACTCTCTGTCTCAAAATAAATAAATAAGCTTTAAAAAAAAAAAAATAGAGCAAACCACTGATATATGCAACAAGAATGAATCTCCGAAAGATGATGTTGATCAAAAGATGGGAAATATCATGTGCGGAAGTGTTCCCTTTTTCCAAAATTCAAAGACAGGCAGAGCTCACCTAAGCTGACAGCCGATGAGAGGCTCCCTGGGGTGGGGGTGCCGGCTGGCAAGGGGCACAGGGCAGCCTTGTAGGGGCTGGAATGTTCACTTCCTTGACCTACGTCGTCATTACCTGGGTGTAGACATAAGTCAAAAACAACCCGGTGAGCTGTCCACCTGATATGGGTGCACAGTACTTATGTAAGTGGTAAAACTCAACTGTAGAAAAATGATTTTCGATGGTTTTTCAGTGAATGCAAAAGACACAGGGGGTGGGGCGCCTGGGTGGCGCAGTCAGTTAAGCGTCCGACTTCAGCCAGGTCACGATCTCGCGGTCCGGGAGTTCGAGCCCCGCGTCAGGCTCTGGCTGATGGGCTGATGGCTCAGAGCCTGGAGCCTGTTTCCGATTCTGTGTCTCCCTCTCTCTCTGCCCCTCCCCCGTTCATGCTCTGTCTCTCTCTGTCCCAAAAATAAACGTTGAAAAAAAAAATTAAAAAAAAAAAGACACAGGGGGAGACCAGGGGGGGACCTGGGGGTACAGGGAAATAAATCCGGACCAGGACCTGAGTGGGCCGCTAAAGCCTGCACCTGTTTCCAGGGGCCAGGGTGCCCCAGGCAAAAATGCTGCCAGTGACAGAGCGGATGAGGCGGTGAGCGTCCTCTCTGGACGTGGGCTCAGTCTCCCTCACCAGCAGGAATGCCCAGGCTGTCACAGGTCTTGGCCTGAACTTGTGAGCTCTTGGGGCAAGGCTGAGGCAGGATGGAGGCTACGGGGGGCGGGGGGAGGAGGTGGCTTACTAGCGCCCTGGGTGGACACCCAATGGCAGGAGGGGGGTTCCATGGGAAGGTGAGGAAAAGCCAGTCCCTGGTGAAAAACCCCGCCTGCCCCAGGCTGCCCTCGTGCTGGCAAAGAGCAGGCAGCTAATAAATGTCTACCAAATTGCAGCAAATTGCCCGAGCCTGGACACATTCTACAGCTCAGCCCCGTTCCCAGGGGACTACTCACCTACAGACTGATGATCAGACTTTGGCCCTACTTTATAAAGCACTCCTAATAAATAAAACCCAGGGCGTGGGTCCCGACTCCACCTCTCACTAGCTGTGTGAGCTTGGGCAAATTCCTCAACCTCTCCGTGCCTCCTTTTTTTTCAACTGGAAAATGGGAACGAAGATTGGGCGAGTGAGTACACGTAAAGCTCTTAGAATAGCGCCTGGCACGCCGTGAGTGTGGGTCGCATAGCCAGCTGGCGGGACAGGCAGGTCTCCAGCCCATCTCTATCCCCAGGGCTGTGCGGTCCTCCGGGGCGGTCGTTGACCACCCAGGGCAACCGAGCACTTGGGATGTGGTTAGGACCAACTGCGACAATACCACCATATCAAACGCCAAAAAAGAGAATAAGATCTCACTAAGATTGCTTTCCATCCGTTCCATGTTGAAATGATAGCATGTTGGATGTATTAAGTTAAATGAAATGTATTACTAAAAAAAAAAAAAAAAAAAAAAAAAAAAAAAAAAACCCTTCACTAGTTTGTGCTTCTCTTTTGACCGTGATTACCGGAAAACTTGGCATCACACAAGTGGCTCCCGTTTGGGGTCACCTGGCCACCTGGACCTCTGCTGGACCGCCCTGCCCTGCAGAATTTTGTCTTTGACATTCTGACTTCTCCACTCTTAACCTTCTTTCTCTTCCCCTACGTAAGGCGCTCACTCTCCCCCACGAGGAGCTCGGAACCATGCCTATCAGAACCTACCCCCCTGTGAGGTAGTGACACAATTTCTGGGGATAACGGGGCATCATTCCCCAGAAAATAGGGCTCGTGTCAGCAGAGCCTTCTGCCAAAGGAGAAGAGAGAGGACCTGGTGCTTCTGGCAGGTGGCTGGGGCAGGGGGTGGGGCACTGGCACTACGGGGCATCCCTGCTCCCCTGGAGTTGCTGAATAGAATCTTGGAGGTGGAAGAAACCTGCCGGCTCATCGGTCCAAAGTCCTCCATTTCAGGATAAGAAAACTCAAAGGGAGAAGCTCAGGAGCGCTCCCGACTGAGCAAAGCCAGGGTACAGGTGCAGGGTGGTGGGGGGGGGGGGGGGGCTGGGCTGCCACCCCGGGGCCCCTCCACAGCACTGTCCAGTTGCCGCCTCTCCCATGTCTCCCTCTCTACAGGAAGCTGCTTGGGTGGTGCTCCTAGGAACGGCCTGGGTTCAAATCCCACCTCTCGACCTACTGGCTCCGTGAGCGTCGGCAGGTTTCTCGACCTCTCTGTGCCTGCACCTCCCCGTGTGTGGAATGGGAGAAGCAGCAGTGCCTGCCCACCTTCCAGGGCCGTTCTGAGGACAAGCGAGCACACGCTGAGCTGTGCCAGCACAGAGGCCCCACGCCCGGGAGCTCTCTTCTCTTCTCGTTGTCACCACGGCGTATGCGGGACAGCCTGCACTGGGCCACGTCACAGGCAACAAAGCTCTCTAACTCTTTTCCCATAGTAGTTACCTATCGCCACGTCAGGATCCAGGCACGGCGGATCCTCTGCTCAGGGCCACACAGGGCTGTAAGCAGAGTGTCTGCTGGGCTGTGGTCTCATCTGGAGCTCGACTGGGGAAGACTCTGTTCCCAGGCTCACTCCGGTTGCTGGCAGAATTCAGTTCCTCGTGGCTGCCGGATGGAGGGCCTGACCTCTCGTGGCCATCGGGTGGATGCCACCCCACAGCCCCCGCCACGCGAGCTTCCCCATTGACCATCAGGGGCAGTCTCTGGAGCGAGTCTGACAGCCAGCCAGAGTCTAACAGAACACGACCCAGTCAGGGACGGGACGTCCATCACCTTCGCCATCTTCTGTTAGTTGAGAGCGGGTCACGGGTCCCGCCCACTCTCGGGGACCTCACACAGGGTGTGTCTACCAGGAGGCCGGGAGCATGGGGCCACCCTGGAGTCTGTCAGCGGCACCTCCTTCCACCCTTGGGATCCCCCCACCCCACTCCAGTGCACCCCAACCCCACCACCCGCCCGAGTGAAATGCTCACGCCCCCGGCACACAGGCGGGTGCCGTGGGAGCCCACCCACATGCTGCTGATCTCAGGGGACTCCTTCCTTCCCTGATCCCTCCCTTCCATCTGCAGAATCAAGGTCTGGGTCAGCTAGTGGGCACTTGCTGGCAGTCATGCGTGGGGCACCTACCACGAGCCAGACGGGGAACAGGGTGCAGGACTGGGGTCCGGTACAAACAGGGAAACCCCATATAAAAAGCCCAGGGGGGTGGGCGGCTGGCCCCGAGCCCCCCGTTCTTGCTGCCCCCAGACCACAGACCCCTTGCTTGCCTAGCACGCAGACCCCTCAACGGCCCAACATTCGTGGTTGCAGAAAACATTAGAACAAAGATCCATGGATGGAAGTTGGAGCTTCCCAGGCTGTAGCCGGGCCCCGGGCCAGAGGACACCCGCCGGACCCCATGGGCAAACAGATGGGGACAGTCAAATGGGCCGCTTGGCCCAGGCAGGCCGGACGGGGCTGGGCTGGCTGGCAGTAGGCGGGAGGGCCCCACGGTCAGCCCAGGCAGCAGGGAGCCATGTGCAGGATGGGGTGTCCTGGGGCGCAGACCCCCCACCCTGAAATGTCTTAGGACCAGGACCAGGGCTGCAAAGCACAGGCGGCTCGTGAAAGTCCGCGGCAGGGTTCAGGTCTGTGGAGGCGGCCAGCCACCCATAAAGCAGCATCCTCGGAGGGCTCCTGCCAGCCCTATCCCCAGACCTGGCCGGCCAGGGGCAGGAGGGCCCAGGCGGGAGGGAGGAAGGCTTTGGTGCTGGGTTTGAGCCATGGGAGCAACATATCCAGCGAGCCTCAGTTTCTCCATCTACAAATTAGGGGCATGGTGGTATCTCACCCCTGGGACAACGTAAGGACAACACAAGGAAATGAGACAGAGGAAGCTTTCACTGAAAGGCAACCGAAACAACCAAAGGTAAAAAAAAAAAAAAAAGAGAGAGAGAGAGAGAGAGAGAGAGAGAGAGAGAGAAATGGTGCCTGGGTGGCTCAGTGGGTTAAGTGTCTGACTTTGGCTCAGGTCATGATCTCATGGTCCGTAGGTTCGAGCCCCGCCTCAGGCTCTGTGCTGACAGCTCAGAGCCTGGACCCTGCTTTGGATTCTCTCTCTCTCTCTCTCTCTCTTTCAAAAATAAACATTAAAAAAATTTTTTTGATAAATAAAAAGTAAAAGAAAATGATCTGGTTTGTTCTGTTCCTTGAAGACCTAGAACTCACCCAGGGAAGATGCCTGGTCGGAGCCCATGATTCGACCAGAAGGGGCCCCTCCCTGGGCCTGGAGGGCACCCCCAGTTACCCGCCTGGTGCTCCGGCCGCGGAGCACATCGCCACTGCACAAAGTTTAGCGTACCCTCAGAGTCAGGCATTCTGCCTGCTGGAAAGTTCCCTTATCTTTAAATCCGACTCTGGGGGTATGAAAGTCACAAATGTGGCGGCTGCGGCTCCCGAGTCGTCAGCGAGGAAACACTGCTGGGGCTTGAACGAGGGCAGACAGAGGTTTCCAAAGATCGGGGTGGGTTTCCTTAAGCCTCTAAAACGTTCTCATTTCATAACCAGCTGACATGCCCATGAAAGTGACACTTTTCCCAAGGAAGCATCGCGCACAACTAGGGCGAGGCTAATCGCCCGCCAACGCCCTCCATCACCGCTGTGGGCCTGTTGCCCACAGCCCCGCAGGCAAGGGAGGGCCCCCCGTCCCGTCCCGGTGACCACGGTGTTTGTTTCTTTGAGTTCCTACCAACAAACCGTGGGTTGCTGATTTTCTTAGCCACGCCCAAGACCAAGGGATGTGCCGAGCAGCCTCACGGGCTGAGGAAGGCCAGAGGCATTGGGGTACCAGGTTCCAGAAACCCAGCCCCTCTGCCCCAAGCTGCTTCTGCCACCCACCGCTAGCAACAGCCTGTACCTCGCCCCAACCAACAGCCCCCCCCACCCCCCCGCTGCCAGGCTCTGGGCCTAATGTAAGAGATCTGGCATCCCCATGGGGACTTCTCAAGTAGGTGTTCTTATGTCCATTTTGCACACAGAGAAACTGAGGCTCGGAGAGGTGAGGCGCCAAGATCTCACCTCTACAATGTGGGGGAGCAGGGTTGAACCCATGTCCGTCTGGCTCTAGCATTGGTCCCCTTAGCTCAAGTCACCAAGAGATGTTCAGCACCGGCTGCCTGCACGGCCACGACAAGAACAGACAAGGGCAGGCACAGTCCCAGTGAGGGAACTTGCAACATGGCCAGAGAAATGAATGAGTGAGCGAATGAATGAATGTGGGGCCTCTGAGGCAAGGTGATTGATTGCAATTTCCTGGCCTGGAACCCTAGCTGCTCTAAGCTGGCAGAACCCCAACACTGCTTTGGGATCTGCCTGAGCCTGAGAATGGGGGATGTGCAGGTGGCACATTCTGGGGGATCAGGCCCAGAAAGAGGGACCAGGGAGAGTAAGAAAGGGCAGGAGGCTGAAGCAATCTGTGGTCCATCCGCAGCCGGGGACCCCTGAAAAGCACGCAGAGTGCGCCTCACACACAACGGCCAAAGGATGGGGGAGGGGAGGCTATACCCACCGGCTCCCATCCCCCATGGTCAAGGGAGGCTACAGAGGGCTTAACTCCTTCACCCTGCTAGGCCTGTGGGTGAGTCAGGTGACTGAGCAGCAAAGACAGCCCGCAGAGAAGCCCAGAGGAGAGAGGACCGACCTGAGGGTGGCCAAGGGGAGGTGCTGTCGGGACCCACCTGCACTCAGCCAGCTTTCCCAGAAAGGGCCACAGTGTAAAGGGTGGAACGATGGGCAGCAGGACACAAGAAGGCCTGTCTGTGCACCTGTTCATTCTGTCAGTGTTTACACAACCAGAACCAGGGAACGCAGTGATGGATGTTCTCTGTACTTGTTCTTACATCTCCTCTAGGAAAATCCCCCTCTCGGATTTGAAGGTGAGTGGACCTGGCACATGCAGATGCTCAACAAATAGATGAGGGAGGTGGATGGATGGATGGATGGATAAATGGATGGATGGGCATGTGGGTGGGTGGGTGGATGGATGGATGGATGGATAAATGGATGAGCATGTGGGTGGATGGATGGATGGATAGATGGATGGATGGATGGGCATGTAGGTAGGTGGATGGATGGATGAATGAATGGATGGATGGGCATGTGGGTGGGTGGGTGGATGGATGGATGGATGGATGGATAAATGGATGGGGATGTGGATGGATGGATGGATGGATGGATGGATGGATGGATAAATGGATGGGCATGTGGGTGGATGGATGGATGGATGGATGGATGGATGGATGGATGAATGGATAAATGGATGAGCATGTGGGTAGGTGGATGGATGAATGAATGGATGGGCATGTGGATGGATGGATGGATGGATGGATGGATGGATGGGCATGTGGGTGGATGGATGGATGGATGGATGGTTGGATGGATAAATGGATGGGCATGTGGATGGATGGATGGATGGATGGATGGATGGATGGATGGATGGATAAATGGATGGGCATGTGTGTGGATGGATGGATGGATGGATGGGCATGTGGGTGTATGGATGGATGGATGGATGGATGGATGGATGGATGGGCATGTGGTTGGATGGATGGATGGATGGATGGATGGATGGGCATGTGGGTGGATGGATGGATAGATGGATGGATGGATGGATAAATGGATGGGCATGTGGATGGATGGATGGATGGATGGATGGATGGATGGATGGATGGATAAATGGATGGGCATGTGGGTGGATGGATGGATGGATGGATGGATGGATGGATGGATAAATGGATGAGCATGTGGGTAGGTGGATGGATGAATGAATGGATGGGCATGTGGATGGATGGATGGATGGATGGATGGGCATGTGGATGGATGGATGGATGGATGGATGGATGGATGGATGGATGGGCATGTGGGTGGATGGATGGATGGATGGATGGATAAATGGATGGGCATGTGGGTGGATGGATGGATGGATGGATGGATGGATGGATAAATGGATGGGCATGTGGGTGGATGGATGGATGGATGGATGGACGGATGGGCATGTGGTTGGATGGATGGATGGATGGATGGATGGATGGATGGATGGGCATGTGGGTGGATGGATGGATAGATGGATGGATGGATGGATAAATGGATGGGCATGTGGATGGATGGATGGATGGATGGATGGATGGATGGATAAATGGATGGGCATGTGGGTGGATGGATGGATGGATGGATGGGCATGTGGGTGGATGGATGGATGGATGGATGGATGGATGGATGGACGGATGGGCATGTGGTTGGATGGATGGATGGATGGATGGATGGGCATGTGGGTGGATGGATGGATGGATGGATGGATGGATGGATGGGCATGTGGATGGATGGATGGATGGATAGATGGATGGATGGATGGATGGATGGATGGATGGATGGGCATGTGGATGGATGGATGGATGGATAGATGGATGGATGGATGGATGGATGGATAAATGGATGGGCATGTGGGTGGATGGATGGATGGATAGATGGATGGATGGATGGGCATGTGGGTGGATGGATGGATAGATGGATGGATGGATGGATGGATAAATGGATCGGCATGTGGATGGATGGATGGATGGATGGATGGATGGATAAATGGATGGGCATGTGGGTGGATGGATGGATGGATGGATGGATGGATGGATAAATGGATGGGCATGTGGGTGGATGGATGGATAGATGGATGGATGGATGGATAAATGGATGGGCATGTGGATGGATGGATGGATGGATGGATGGATGGATGGATAAATGGATGGGCATGTGGGTGGATGGATGGATGGATGGATGGGCATGTGGTTGGATGGATGGATGGGCATGTGGGTAGGTGGGTAGATGAATGGATGGATGGATGCATGGGCATGTGGATGGGTGGATGGATGGATAAATTGATGGGCATGTGGGTGGATGGATGGATGGATGGATAGGCGGGAATGTGGGTAGGTGGGAGACAAACGGATGGACTAATGGATGGATTGGTGGGCGTGTGGTGGAGCCCAGATTCCTTCTGCTGCTATGGCCCACCCACCTCTGCACTGGCAATGGGTCCAACAAACAATATGGGATCCCTAGGCAGGTTACAGCTAGAAAACCAGCCAGACATGCTGAGAGGAACCTTTGTGTCAGATGCACTGGGGAGGCTGGGAGGTGGCTCCCAGCCAGGAGACATAAGCTGTCTCCTAATGGCTTGGCAAGAAAGCCTAGCAGCTCTGGGGTACATGGGCCAGTGTCTGAATCCTGGCTCCCTTCCCTTTTAAGGTGGCTTGTCCGAGTCTTGGTTTTCCCACATGTAAATGAGGATCATAGCAGCTCCCACCCTTGGCCATGTCAACGGCAATAGTGTCCCCCTGGAGGGAAACCGCCATCACCGCTAAACCTGGAAGCCCCTTCTCTGGGTGAAGAAACCCCCAAATGGAGAAAGTTCTTGAAGTTCCCAGGCAAGGCTGATACTTCTGATCAAGGTGATGGAGTCAGGCATAGGAGTGAGCAGGGCCATGGGATTGGTGGCCCCCAGCTGTGTCTCCTGATATCACAGTCTGTTCCAAGATGCACAGGGACTCTCGGAAAGACCCAGAAGCCAAATCTTGGCTCGCCCTGTATTCTGAGAACACTTCTAGACGTTGACCGTCTGTGGACGGAAGGGGTCTTCATCACCAAGGAGCACACCCAGAAAACGGGGTGAGCTGTCCACTCCCCAGAGGGAATATGCTAAAGAAGTACACCAAGGGAGAACAAGACCCATGCCTCTTGGGAGGGAGGAAGGAAGAAGGAGTTGATGGAGTGGTTGGCTGACCCACCAGTCAGTAACTTAGTAACTCACAAGCTTGAAGCCTGGTCCACCAACACCTACACAACGATAGCCCCTACCTGAGGTCCCGCTTCCTTTTTTTTTTTTTTTTTTTTTAATTTTTTTTTTTCAACGTTTATTTATTTTTGGGACAGAGAGAGACAGAGCATGAACGGGGGAGGGGCAGAGAGAGAGGGAGACACAGAATCGGAAACAGGCTCCAGGCTCTGAGCCATCAGCCCAGAGCCCGACGCGGGGCTCGAACTCACGGACCGCGAGATCGTGACCTGGCTGAAGTCAGACGCTTAACCGACTGCGCCACCCAGGCGCCCCACCCGCTTCCTTTTTTAAAAACATTTTTTGATGTTTATTTATTTTTGAGAGACAGAGTGTAAGCAAGGGAGAGGCAGAGAGAGAGGGAGGCACAGAATCCAAAGCAGGCTCCGGGCTCTGAGCTGTCAGCGCAGAGCCCGACGCGGGGCTCGAACTCACGGACTGTGAGATCATGACCTGAGCCAAAGTCGGATGCTCAAGCGACTGAGCCCCCCAGGCGCCCCAAAGTCCCACCTCTAATGCCTGCGTTTGGGTTCGTCCTCCCCTGGGCCAGAATGAATCACATCACTGTCCCGCTCAAAACCTTCATGGACCCCCAATATCCACAAAACAAAATCTACAGACCTCCTTCAGACAAAGCCCTGAAATTGAGCCTGAAACTGAACCCCCAAAACCCCTTGCCCACCACCCCCATTATACCCTACTCCAGCGATCCTGGAGAAGTTCCCTTGGTCAGGCCTCCGCTCACACTGTCCCCCCGACCCTGGTGCCCTCCCTCCCATCCACCATGCATCCAAGTCCTGCTTCCAGAACAAATTACATCCATCAAGAGTCATGTTTAAGGGAATAGGTCAGGTAATGGGGACACAGTAATCATGCCATCTTTACTAAAAAAAAAAAACAAAAACAAAATGAAACAAGAAACCAGAAGTCTATTGAATGATAAACACACTTTGGCCTCAATTTTGTGTTTGTTTTTCAAGTATATCCACCTGCAGAAACCCGGGGGAAAGAATGGCCGCATGTCACAAATGATCTCTACCCCTGGAGCCCGCCAGACCGGCTTCATTCATCAGTTCATCATCAGGGATTCCTTCATTCAGTGAATCCTCACTGCTTCGGGCAAACGTTCCGGAAAGTCCGTGGGCTCCCACCCTGAGGGTTCCATGGCTACAAGCGCTGTTCGCAGCCCCAGGAACAGATGATGAGGGTCAGCTCTGGATCGAGTGGCGCTCAAGGGCCTGGAGTAAGTCACCGGGGTCAGAGGCCATGAGCTGGAGCCAACCCAGTGGCCAAGCGCCATAGCTGTGGCTCTTGCCCAGCCTCTCTGAGCCTCAGTTTCCCTGCCCGTGGAAGAAGTCGCAGCGGCCCCTGTCTGTGAGGGTGGCTGTGGGGTGGGAGAGGGCGGAGCCCGTGGCAGCCTGGTCTCAGCCAGCACGGGGGTGTGGACGGCAGCAATGGGACAATGGGACGGCAGGCCGACCCTCTCAGAGAGGGAGACCGCTAACTAGGGAAATCTCCGCCCACTTCCTTCAGTCCTGTTGGCAACGGATGTCGTCTGAGTGTCGCGGGGCTGCGGTAACAAAGAACCCCACACCTGGTTGCTTAAAACAATAGAGACTGATTCTCTGACGGTCTGGAGGCCAGAGATCTGAAATCAAGGGTGGGCGGGGGGGTGGGCGGGGCCCCGCGCCCTCCAGACGCTCTCGGGGAGGGTCCTTCCCGCGCCCTACAACTTCCGGGGGCTCCGGACATCCCCGGGCTGCGGCCACAGCGCTCGCATCTCTGCCTCGATCTCACACGGTCTCTGTGTGTGCGTGGGTCTTCACCTCTGTCCTTTATAAAGACACTCGTGGGATTTGAGGCCCTCCCTAAGCCACGATGATCTCGTCTCGAGACCCGGACTTTAATTACATCTGCGGCAAAGACCCTACTTCCAAATAAGTTCCCGTTCTGAGATGCGGTGGGTATGAATTTGGGGGGGGTGGGGGGACGCGATTACCCCAGTCCAGACGGCCAGGCAGGGGTGGACAAGTGGTCCACTCCATGCATCCTGGAGTCAGGGAGGGACTCTCCTCTCCCGCTGGGCGCTGAGGCCCCCTCCTGGCCCACGGATGCTGTCGCCTCCGGCTCCACGGGTCCCCGTGGCCCATGGAGCGCACGCGTGCCACGCTCAGCCCGGCCTGTTACTCCCGACCTCCCTCTAAGAAAGGAATCAGACACACCCAGAGTGGAGGAACCCGTGAAAACGCCAGAGAGGTGCCAAGTGGAAATCACAAGGAAGGCCAAGTGTCCACAACATGCCCACCGCCTAGAAAGAATGGAGGTCCGCTGCATCGGGAAGGGAAATCAAGGCAGGCATCACGGCGTCGAGGAGCCTCGGGGGTCATCCCTCACGGGAGAGCAAGGCTCCTCCAGGGGGGTCTGGTAGGTGAAGGTTGCCCCAGGTGCCAAGCCGCCTGGGCAACGTGCTGGGGGCTGGGACACTGGATGCAGAGTGTCAGGGAGACAGAGGGAGAAGAGTGCGGATGGAGACCAGGCCACCATTTGGCCGGTGGGTGGGGACAGCACGGGGAGACGGGCCAGGAGGCGACGAGCCACGCTGCTGCCACCAACCTCCAGTCCCCAGCAGGGAGGCCAGGAGAGATGATCCTCCTTGGGGGACCAGAGTCGCCTGCAGCCGGGGTGGGGGTCCTCGAGCCGCTGGGCGGAAGGTCAGCACACAGATCGCCCCCTGGAGACAGGTCCTGGCTCAGAGACACGGACCCCGGTCACACGCGGAGCACGGCCACGACAAATATTTCACCGGGAGACCCTCCAGGAGGGGGAGAAATGCCCAAAGCTCCCTTTGTCCTAAAACGTTAATGTCCAATTTTAAATTGGGTCGGGGGATGGAGGAGGGGAAGAGAGGAAGGCGGGGGCGGGGAGCCATCACTGGGCATCATTCATAAGCCACACACTGGGCCCTTCATCGGGCCCCAAACTCACCCTTGTGGCTTTACGCAAAGATTTATTGAAGCCCCAGCATGGGCTCATTTATTTTCCTCCAAACCGATTTGAAAAGACCGTTTGCATCTGCCCTGGATGGGGAAAAAAAACACAACAAAATGTGCCTATTTGGCAAACTTTGTTTGAAAAATCTGCTTGTCCCCAAAGAAGCGACTGCGTGTTTCGTCGGGGCCAGGGGCTGTGCGTGTTGGGGAGGGGATGGTTGGGGTTCGGTCCTTCCCTATCATCTGCTGGCCAGAGAAAGCATCCAGAGAGCACAAACTCAGACATCCTTTTCTTGCATAAAGGCTGTTACACTGGGGTCTTTTGCTCCAAGATCAAGCTCTCCTTGGGGCTTTATATAGCCCCCCATAGGGGCAGCTGTGCCCGGGCAGCTGTGAAATGCAAAGAAAAGCGTAAAGCTGAGAGGGGGAGGAAAAGGCAATTGGAATGTCAAACATCAGCTGACCTTGAGAAAGGGGTGACAGTTGCATTTACTCTCCCCAGAAAAGAGAACAAATCCGTGAATCCACTCTGCCTCTTCTCCCTATCCATAATATACAAAGAGTTCTTGTAAATCAACAAGAAAAAAAAAAACCACATTAATGGAAGAGTGGGCTAAGGATACAGTTGGGTAATTCATCAAAGGAAAATAGGGTCCATAAACACAAGGTAACAGAACGTTGAATTTTGTCAACGATCAAAGAAATGCAACGTCCCGCATAGACGGCGAAAGTGCCATTTTGCTCTTAGCGCACTGGCCAAGGCGCGGAAGAATGCTAACGCCAGGCTGGTGAGGGCTGGAGAGCGGAGGCACAGCTGCGGGACCTAACGTGGGTCCCCCCCCCACCCCTTCCCGGCCACACGCCTCTCCAGCCCAGACCCGGGCGTGCTCTCTGACCCGCCTCACGTCTAGGACTCGAGGTCGTGCCCGGGAGTGTGGCTCCGGGGGTCCAGGTGCCAAGCCTTATGTAAGCAAGCGAGAACGGCTCGTCCCCACGGCCTCCAGCCCTCAGCACAGGCAGCCGGGAGGGCAGAATGTCGTGGCTGCGAGCCTCTCCCGGATGGAGCGTCCGCTCCTGGCCTCGTGGCGGCAGAGACGCGTGCTGGAAGCGGTGGGTGGGAGCCCCGGGGAAGAAACCAGCTGAAGGTCAGGAAGGAAGCCCAGGCAGTCAGGACCTGCCTTCTGGACTGAGAAGCCTGCTCGCTGGGGGGCCGATGAGCAGAAGCAGGCTGGGGTTTCCCCCCAAAGCAGACCGGCTCCCAGACACCTGCAGCAGCCTCAGCCCGCTAAACCCGGAGTCGCCCACGCCTGGAACAGTGAACTCAGAGCATCGGCCTGGAAGGTCCCCCGGAGAATGCCCTGGCCGCCAGGTGGGGAAACCGAGGGCGGAGGTTCACCCATTAGCTCTGGATGCTGGTGCTGGTGCACGCAGAAGGCCCCGGACAACTTGCTCGTCGAATGTGTGTTGAGTGCACCTTCCCTCCTCCCCCACTAGGGGGATGGCGGTCTGCTTGCCTCTGAACCCCCCTCACCACCTCTCCCCAGTGCCTAGCACAGGGCCCGTATACAGGAGGCGCCAAAGCTGCCTGCTGACTGCGGAGTCCTGGTGAAGGGAGCCGCACGCGGCCAGAGCCCCTGGCCACACGGCGGGACCTTCAGGGGTGTCTGCAGCACTTCCCACAGCCCCACCCGGGTCCCAGCACCGTCCCCCGGGACACGTGTCTGCAGGAGAGCATAATTATTTCTTTTCAAGGGAGGATTCTGCCATCAAAAGATGAACGGCTAAGACGCGGCCCATCCCTACAGTGGAATATTATCCGACTTACGAAGGAAGGAAGGGAATTCTCACACAGGCTGCACCACCCAAGAACCCTGAGGACACTGTGCTGAGTGCAAGATGCCAGTCACAAAGGACAGACCCTGTGACTCCGCTCATATGAGGTCCCTAGAGCCGTCAGATGCCATGGAGCCGCAGAGCCATCCCAGGGGCTGCGCGGTGGGCGGGGGGGGGGGGGGGGGGGGCCGTCCCTGCCTCGTGGGTTCAGAGATTTTGTCGGGGGATGACGAAAATCTCCGCGTAGGTGCTGGTGAGGGTCACACGGCACGACGAATGTATCTGACGCCACTGGGTTGACACTTACAAATAAAGTGAGAAACATGAGGTTATGTTGTATTTAACCACAATTTGAAAAAGAAAACAAAAAACAAAAAGCACCAGCTCGGGCTCCAGTGGGTTCTGCGTGCGAGCTACGCGGCTGCGAGCGAGCTTCTCGGCCCTCCCCCGCCCGTGTCCCGTGCGTGGCGTGAACATGACCGTGACGCCTCCCTCCCTGGGTTCTGGTGGGGCTGCCTGAGCAGGTGCGCACTGAGCGTCGCATCCGATGACTGTGGCGGCCCTCCGCGGCAGCCAGGATGCCCTGGATGTGGGCCCCCAGGGCCAAGACTCAGTCCTGACCGCAACTCTGGGACTTTTTGTTCCGTGCCTCTGGGCCTCAGTTTCTTTGTCCGTCCAATGGGAGACCTAGCGTCCATCCCGGAAACCTCCTGAGGGAGGCAGGAGGTACCAGAGACACTGCTGCTTTTGATAAAGAGCTTCAAGACCGGGTATGGAACTTCCCTCAGGGGGTACGGCTCCCCTGATTCCAAGAGAGCTCAAGGCAGGGACCTCCGCCAGCAGGCCGTGACCTCATCTTTATTCGTCTGACCCACTGCCTCTTCCCTCAGACCAGCAGCTACTTAAGCCCAGGTAGCGTGTCTGGTTCACCTCTGTTTTCCCAGTCCCTGGCATACAGTCGGTGCTTAATGAATGTTGGTTGCATAATAAATGCCTCTCTTGGCTGAACCGTTCTACCCAGGCTCAAAAATGCTGTGAGGTTTACATGGAAGCCGAGAGTTCCCAAAGAGCGTGTCCCTTCCCGCCACGGGGACGGCGAGCCGAGAAGGGGCATAAAGGAAGTGTTTCACGTGCCCTCAGCCCCCAAGAAGGGCCAAAAGGGAAGGGCACTTTCTTTGGGCTGTGTTTCCAGACGCTAACGTCATGTCACTGTGCCTCCTTTTCCTCTGTTCTCCTCAGCCCAGAGAAGGACCTTCTTTCAGAAAAAATGATGTAAGGGGGGAAGGAGCGGAAGGAAGGAAGGAAGGAAGGAGGGAAGGAAGGAAGGAAGGGGGAGGGAAGGGGAAGGAGGGAGGGAGGGGAAGGGGGGGGAAGGAGGGAGGGAGGAAGGAAGGGGAAAGAAAGAAAGAAAGAAAGAAAGAAAGAAAGAAGAAAGAAAGAAAAAGAAAGAAAAGAAGGAAGGAAGAAAAAGAAAGAGAGAAAGGAAAAGAAAGAGAGAGGGAAAGAGTGAGTCAAGGAAACCAGAATGAGCTAAAAGGCCCTCCCAGGAACATGTGTTTCCCTGTATTATTAAAACACTTTGTCTTTACAACTCAGAAAATTAAAACCCTCTATAAGAGCCAGGCCGTCCAAATCAGTATTCATGACATCTGTCTTTCCCTATAAAACGCCCTGAATGAAAGCCCCCCAGCAGAAACCGACTCTCTCCTCCCGGCACTCTCTCTTTCCCCCCTTCAAAACAGATTGGGAGACAGATGATTGCATTGTTTCCTCGCATTTCCATCTGAAAACTCCCCTCCGTGTTGGCCACTGGGCGCCCCTATTAAGGCCCGGGCACCACGGGGCCACGTGGGCTCGCAGAGCCTCTGTCTCCCTGGGGCCTTTCCATCGGAAGAGGAAAAAGAACCAGGCAGACAAAGGTGCGGGACATAAATTAAGCCCCAGCTTTTTAAGTTCAAACTGAATTTTCTTTATTTTTCCACAGCTGTCAGAGGAACCGGGTAGAAATCCAGTAACGCATGTTTAATGTATTAAAAAAAGGAGGAAAAAAAAAAAAAAAGCCAAATCGTCCACTGCGAACGTTCCGTCCGCCGACTTGCATTGGGGACATTATTTCGGGCCAGTGAACTCCGAGCAAGTCAAGTGTGGAGACGTGGACTGGGGCCAGAGACCCCCCACCGGTGGCTGTCATATCTGCTGAAAGCCACTTGTCATAGGCAGCCAGGGGCGGGAGGGGGACAGACATCTCTCAGAGCAAGAGGAGGGCCACCGCGGCCGCCCGCTTCTCCGAGGCCTGCTTGTGGGCGCGCTGGCCAGGTCAGCCGGACCGCAAGGCGCGTGGACCCGCCACCAGGCCCCCGCCACACCGGGCTCTGCCTATCCCTTTCCATGCGCTCCCTTGGCCCGTGGGGAGGCCACCCCGCGGGGAGGTAGGCCTGTCGGGAGCTGCAGGTGGCCCGGGGGAAGGCCACGTTGGGGCTCCCGGCCACACAAGAGGAGCAGAAGGAAGAGGAACCAGGGGCACCAGGGGCCGCCAGGCGGCAAGGATCCTGGCCATGGTGCCACGCGGCGCCCTTCGTGGCGGCGGGGACACCCCAGCCAGCCGGTCCTCGCCAAGCACTCAGCCCTCTGAGCCCAAGCTCAGTCTCATCCCCCAGGGGGGAGAGAGAGACCCATGGGGACACCCCTGGGGTCACCGCCTCCCCAGGGACATCACTACGCATCGGGGTCCCCCCCCACGCCACCACCGTGCAGAAGAGTGGCTCCCTCCTGCCACTTTCGAGGCGATTTCCCGCCACAGACCGGCCCGGTGTCCCCAGCAGCACAGTCGAACGATTCCACCGAGAGGCGCTCTTCCGGCATGAACCCACCTTCTGGAAACAGGTTTGGGGAGGCTAAGGGGCCACCTAGAGCCGGGATTGGACTCACCTGCATCCCTGACTGGCTCCCTTCAGCACGTTCCCCACATCCTCCGCAAATTAGGCGACACAGTGTGCCACCGGCAGTCTGTGCCACCGGCAGTCCGCCTGTCCGGACTCGTGGGGTGCCCCCTGCCCAGCACCACACTTCCAGCCGAAATTTTTCCGGGGCCACGTGCAGCCCAGCCGGCCCAGGCCAAGGGCAGCAGTCCTAGAAGGCCCCGGGCTTCCGCTCTCTTCTGATCCCGTGTTGCCACCTGTAAAGTGGCTGAAGGCCCCTCGGGCCGCCCGCTCCAGAGGGTCACTGTGGTTCCGATGAGCAAAGTAGAAATCTCTAGAAAATCGCCAAGTGCCCCCCGAGGCTGACCCCAGAGCACCGAAAAGCAAAGGCCTGCACGCCCCCAGGCTCTGCCCTACTCCCAGACCGCCCAGCAGGGCCTCCGGGTCTGGGCAGAAGGGTCCTTTCTAACAGAACTTCTGGCTCTAAAATTCTATTCTCCTGTGTCCACACTCATCGGGACCCCGAAGGGGCCACTTGTTGCCGGGCATCTCGAAGCCAAACGTCAGAGGTGCGTGAGGGAGAGCCGCGCTCAGCGCCCTCCGAGGCAGCGGCCACATGGCTCAGGCCACGTTCACAATTCCTGGTCGGAGGTGCTGACCCCGGGGCCTCCCCCATGCCATCCACCCCAGCCATTAGGGGACCCCGGTGGCATAGAGCTGCACAGCTGAGACCCATTCTGGGGTCACGGAGCTACGGCCAGGATGAGGAAGGGTGGTCTTTGGGTAGCAGGTGGGAGAAGACCGAGCCGTGAGGTCCCGCGGGCCTGACAGGGGTGGGGTTTGAGGATTCGGCTCAAGTGACATGCCTTTCAGAGGCTCTGTCTCTTCTGGAAAGTCACACGATGGTGCCCTTTTTCCAGAGGGCTCTTGGAATTCGCCTGATTACTGGGTCCGTCCAAAGCAAGACGCGGGATCATCGCCACAAAGGATCTGTGAGATTCTTCCTCTTTCCAGCCACACCCGCCGTCCCCATCCCTGGGACGCCATCCTGCTTTCCATCTCGGTACTCCTGTTTCCAGAATGTTACGTAAGTGGAATCCTGCGGTGTGGGAGCTTTTGAGATGGGTTTCGTGCACTCAGCCTGACACATCTGAGATCTGTCCTGGGCCCATCTGGGTGCCCACCAAGGTCCGCATGATGGAGCCCTAACTCCCAGAACGTGTGTTTGGAGAGAGGGTCTTTAAGGAGGCGACGGGGCTACAACCAGGCCGTCGGGCGGGCCCTTGTCCAGTGGGACTTGTATCCTTGTAAGAAGGGGAGAGTTGGACACACGTGGAGGCCCCCCAGAACGCACGCGCAGGGACCGTGCAGGACGAGGTGCGGGCCGGCCGTCTGCAGGCTAAAGGGAGGCCCTGCGGACACTCTGCTCTTGGACTTCCGGCTTCCAGAACTGGGAGAGGATGAACTCCCGCCGCTCAAGCTGCCCTCTCTGTGGTATTTTGTTACAGCAGCTGGAGCGGGTGAAGACAAGATCCACCCAAGGGGTGTGAAAAGCCTGTTCGTTCCTTCATGTCGCTGGGCAGGGTCTCGTGGCAGGCGGGCGTCACATTTCGTGCGCCCGTTCGCCTACTGTGGAACATTCCGGATGTTTCCAGTTTGGGGCCATTACAAACAAGTCCTCGGTGAATACTGGCGGGGGGAGGCGGGGATCCGCAGCGCAGTGCCTGGTGCAGAGTCTGTGAGCCCACACGTGCTTGCACCTCTCGCACACGCAAATACACACGCACACACACGCGTGCACACTCTCGTCACCGCTCCTCCCTTGGATGAAGGACCCGTTGCTGTATTCGCGGGTTGCTTGAAGTCTGTGCTGAGGTTTGTCTCCGAAGGTAAGTCTTTTAGCAAAAAAGAACCCCCGGGCCTGCCCTCCTGCCCCTAAGCTGGCATTTCTCCAGAAATCTCTTCCTGCGCCCCCACCCAAGAAGGCATGGCACGCTGGAGTTGAGCATGTTCTACAGCAAGTCTGGTCATAAAATCTGACCATTCAAAGTCCTGGTGCTGTTTGAGGCCAGCTGACGATAATTGCTTTTCTGAACGACACTTTTAGAGGCCAAGTGCAGGGCTGGGGGCTGTCAGAACCGAACGGGGCCAGCAAAATCAACCCCGTGGGTCCTCCCCGGAGAACAACAAGGGGGCCTCCAGCCCCAAGCCTGTCCTGCCGCTGGGCCGGGAGACCCCCGTGCCCCGAGACAATAACAGCACCTGCCAGGCCCTGCTCTCCCCGGGGAGCCCCCGGCCCGTGCCGGAGGCCGGGCTCCTGGCATGAGGCCTTCATTGTTTGCCTCCCTCGCTCTCCGGGGCTTCTCCACGGAGTGACAGGGCAGCCCCAAAGGTCACCTCCAGGGCGCTCACAGGGGGTTCCCGGGCATCTGTCTCAGGCCGTGGGCAGCAGGAGAGGGGCCGGCCCAGGCCTATTGTTTGGGGCGTCACCCGACGGGAGAGGGGCCCATTGTCCCGAGGCAATCTGCCACACTCCTGCCTCCCCACATCGTCCAAGAAGAGGGGAGACCGCCCCGGACACGGCCGGGAAGCCTCGGTGACACGCACAGACCAGCAACCCCACCTCCCGGTGCACGGCCTTTCTCGGTCCCCCCGCGCCGTGTCTCGTTTTGAAATTCGGAAACAAAACCCCATGTCTCCTAAGCCCTTCACCGTCCCTGCTGACCGGGTTGCAGCTTCCGAGCGGGACCCTGTTAACCTAAATTTGCTTGAACGGAGACACCGTGAAGGCCCACCCGCGTGTCCGCACCTGACCTGACGTGGTATCTCGCGCGCCCGTCTTCCCGACTCTCCGAACCACCCACGGGGACGCGGCTGCTGACCATTTCTCGCGTGAGGCCGGAAGGTCCCGTGATGGGAACGGCCAAGGTTCCTCCCCTAATAAGTCTTGACAATGCTCTAAAAGAAGACAGAAAAGACACCTCATTTTTCACAAACGCTGCTACCCAGGAGATGAGCCAATCGAGCCTACAATGGAGCCCCCATAATCCTCGACTGGTATCAGCCCAGACCGTCCTGGGCCAAAGCTTGAGGCTTTTGGCCGCAGACCCAGGCTGGTGTTTCAGAACCATCCAAAAAGTCTGCCGGCAAGAAAAGCCAACGTGGGGTCTTTCTCCCCGCGTCTCAGGTGAGCCTCCGTGGCCTGCGTCGCCCCAGGCGAGAGGAACAAAGCCCTGAGGCAAAGGCCAGCTGCAGCGAATGCCTTTACTCCTCCCAGCCCGACCCGAGTGGATCTTGATTCAACACAGCAAGCGGAGACACGAAAGGTAGCCGATTGCAGGATCGCGTCGGGGGGTGCGTGGCAAGGGGAAATCTGTGCACTGTGAACCTTAAGAGCTAAAAGGCAACTCGTCATCTGCACGTGTGCATAGCGGCTGCAGGGTCGGGCTCTAAGCGGGACCACACCTCCACACCTTAACCATGAGCCACGAGGGCCCCTCGGCGGGGTCCTGGGGACAGGGCCCGGCGCCTCTCCTTCTCCCCGGGATCCAGCGTAGGCTCCCCCATTCCGAGTGCTCGATTGTTACTTGTAAGAAAGGATGGAGAAGCGGAGGAAAGGAGAAATGCAGGAATAGAGGGATGGAACGTCAGAGGGTGGAGGGATGCAGGGATGCAGGGATGGGGGTTGGAGGGATACAGTGTTACAGGGATTGGGGTTGGAGGGATGCAGGGATGAAGGGATGGGGTTGGAGGGATGCAGGGATGAAGGGATGGGGGTTGGAGGGATGCAGGGATGAGGATTGGAGGGATGCAATGATACAGGGATGGAGGTTGGAGGGATGCAGGGATGGGGGTTTGAGGGATGCAGTGTTACAGGGAGTGGGGTTGGAGGGATGCAGGGATGAAGGGATGGGGGTTGGAGGGATGCAGGGATGGGGGTTGGAGGGATACAGTGTTACAGGGATTGGGGTTGGAGGGATGCAGGGATGAAGGGATGGGGTTGGAGGGATGCAGGGATGAAGGGATGGGGATTGGAGGGATGCAGGGATGGGGGTTGGAGGGATGCAGTGTTACAGGGAGTGGGGTTGGAGGGATGCAGGGATGAAGGGATGGGGGTTGGAGGGATGTAGGGATGAGGGTTGGAGGGATGTAGGGATGGGGGTTGGAGGGATGCAATGATACAGGGATGGGGGTTGGAGGCATGCAGGGATGAGGAGATGGGGGTCAGTGGGAGGAAGGGGAGGAAGGCCAGAAGGAAGGACAGCACGCATGCAAAGTTTACGCAATATGCACCTGTACCCCCTTCTTTGAGGGACCCCCGAAGAGAAGGCTGACTCCTCTGAAGCTCTGGGAAGGGCCCACCGCAGCCCGCTGGCCACGGTAGCAACCACTCACCCTGCTGGCCGCCCCCTCCCCTGGTCCTTTAGCCTGGAGGACCCTCCGGCAATCACCCTGCCCTTGGTGTCCCCGCCCACATCATCCGGCCGACTCGGCTGCTGCCTGCCTCCCAGGTGTCCCCTCTCCTCCTGGCCAGAAGAGCCCCGGTTTTGCCCACGTGTTGGCTGTGCTGCGCCTCACGGGCCAAAGAGCCCGTCGGTCTCACCCCGCCAGGCATCAGACACGGCGTGAGACACGGCCCTGACCAGCGCGACGCTGGGAAGGCTCATGAATCTTGCCGGTGAAAGAAAACGTCACGCAAGGTGTCCCTTCCCCACCCCAGACGCTGCCACGTAGGGACGTGGTGCCAGACGAGACCACCACCCCCCTGCACCCAGATCCCCGACATCCAGGGGCTTCTGGATCGGCCGACCCTGCCGCCGTCCCCCTTCCTGCAGACGGGTCAGGTGTCCGCATGGGGGCCACTCAGCCTAACACAGAGGGGGGCCCCTAAAAGACAGGGACCATGACTCGAGAAGGCAATGCACCACTGGGCCAAGAGCATGGCCCCAAGAGAGCCTCGGGCCCATCGGCCGCTTCCCAGGACTCGGACGTCACTCCCGCCCCAGCTGGGCGTCCCCAGAGAGGTCACTCCGCCGCTCTGTGCCTACGTCCCCTGAGTGTGAAATATCAGTGACGTCTGCTTCATGTGGCTTTTGTGAGTGTAAATGAGACAAGAAACCTCACAAAACCGGCACACACTTAAAGCTCCCTGAACACACAGGCCGCGGCTGCAGAAGTCCCGAAACCCCGCGGCTAGCCGCAAGGCTGCCCGTGGGGTGAGCAGGGGGCGGTGTGGGTACTCTCTCCCCCTCCTGCCCGAGCAGCTCCTTCTGGTTTACGTCGGGGGTCTGCGTGTGCTTGGGTGTGAACGAGAGCTCTGATGCTCAATGAAGTTTGAAAGCCCAGGTCCCCAAGGCCTTCCCGCCAACGGCCTGGGACTCTGACCGCCACTTGCCTTGGGCCTGGAAACAGGTCTAACGCTCTCCAGGCGCACGGAATCAAAGCCCCTCTGTCGAGCACACATTTTCCAAGCGCTTGGAGGGTCTGGGAGGTCCTGGGAGGTGGTGAGGACGGGAGGTTTTAATCGGCCCTCCCCTGGGCCAACACCACCTCTTGAGAAAGAGCCGCTCAAAGAGAGTACAATTTCCCAACCCGGGGAGGGCATGTGTTTAATTAAGATCCATAAAAACGCAACCGGCCGAGCGAGAGAGCCATTTCATCTTTCATGGTCAATACGGGTGTGCGTCTTACCTGGAAAAAGTGGTTTATGCAGAAAGAATTTCCCAAATGGGTTCCATATGCCTGCTTTCCCCCAAGCGGGGCCTTCCACGGGGGTTGGGGAGGGGGGGGTGCTGGGACGCGAGTCCCCCTAGACGCTCGGCCTCAGAGCACACCCTCCAGCAGCTGCCGCTGTTTAAACAGAAGACGTCATGGCGAATGATCTACAGATTCCACAGATTGTTTCGTCCAGGGGAAATTGCTCCTGGAGCCAGCTCCGTCTCAGGTAAGCCACGGGGAACCGCTGGGAGTGAACTGTTCAACCCTCCGAGGGCCCTGACCCAGAGAGGGCCCCTCGCACAGACCGTTTATTGCCGATTACTCCGTGGCAGATCAAGGCCGTGAGCACGGGCCCAAGACACTTGGGACCCCAGCGACAGAAGGGGCAAAGGAATGTCTGGCTGCATCCCACACACACTGGACCCCGCCAGGTCCCAGAGACGGGACGTGACGAACGCAAGGCCACAAATCTAGGAAGCCATGGAGGGTGTCGTGCATTCAGGTTCCCAACTGAAGTCTAGAACTCAGTCCGAGGGGCATAGAGGGGAAAGAGGGCGAGGGGGCTGTCCTAAACACTCACCCCTCCCACTACTCAAATGTCACCTCCTCCAAGGGGCCTGCTGGGGTGCCCCTCCCATCACATGGCTCTCTGGCTCTTCCCTCTGTGACATGATTTTATAGATTTATCAGTTTACTTATTCACTGGCTTCATCCTCACTAGGACTGATTCCCAGGAGAGCAGGGATCACGTTTATCTTGCTCACTGCGGTATGCCTGTGCCTAGGACAGACCTTAGCAAGTAACAAGTGCTCGGTTCATCATCACGTCATCACCACCACCATCACCATCACCATCATCACCACCATCAGCATCATCATCATCACCACCATCATCACCTCCATCATCATCACCATCACCACCACCATCACCATTATCATCATCACCAGCATCATCACCTCCATCATCATCACCATCACCACCACCATCACCATCATCATCATCACCTCCATCATCATCACCATCATCACCACCACCATCACCTCCATCATCACCATCATCATCATCACCTCCATCATCACCTCCATCATCACCTCCATCATCATCACCACCATCACCATCATCATCATCACCTCCATCATCATCACCATCATCACCACCACCATCACCTCCATCATCACCTCCATCATCACCACCATCACCATCATCATCATCACCACCATCACCACCATCACCATCAATCATCATCACCACCATCATCACCTCCATCATCATCACCACCATCACCATCATCATCACCACCACCATCATCACCTCCATCATCACCACCACCATCACCATCATCATCATCACCTCCATCATCATCACCATCATCACCACCACAATCACCTCCATCATCATCACCATCATCGCCACCACCATCACCTCCATCATCACCATCATCATCATCACCTCCATCATCACCTCCACCATCACCACCATCACCATCATCATCATCACCACCATCATCACCTCCATCACCATCATCATTATCACCATCACCATCATCATCATCACCTCCATCATCATCACCATCATCACCACCATCACCATCATCATTATCACCAGCATCATCACCTCCATCATCACCTCCATCATCACCTCCATCATCTTCACCACCATCATCACCACCATCATCATCACCACATCCTCACCACCATCACCACCATCATCATCACTCCCATCAGCACCACCATAAACCATCATCACCATCACCATCCGAATACCAGTAAGAGTTAACCTACACTGAGTGCCCACCAGACATTGTTCCATGGGCTCTCCATAGGTTGACCATGGTACCCCCAGTCCTGTGAAATAGAGCTGTATATTTACCCTCACAGGCGAGGATGCTGAGGGACAGGGCTTCAGAAGCTTGCCCAGAGTCAGACAACTGACGAAGGGCGGTGCTGGGATATCCTCGAATTGACAGAAATGGCCCCAAGGTTGACGGCCCAGCCTCTGTGAATGGCGTGAGGGCAGCCCTCTGCCCTGACGCTTCATTTCATCTCGCAGCAAATGACAAAGTAACTACAGTCGTGCCCATTCTACAGAGAAAGAAACCAGGGCAGGTGGAGGTCTGGCCACTTCCCCGCCGTCACCAAGTTGTATGACTTCCACTGGCCCCACAACCTCCGGCGATGAGATCCCGGCCGCTAGGGTTTCCACAGACGGCAGAGTCAGCTGCCCACCTGGGGCTCAGCTGCACCGGCTGCCCGGCTGCCCCAGGCCGCCCCTCTGCACCCCAGCCCTTCCCCCGTCCTCAGCCTGTCTTGCACACGCACGGCCGTGACTCTGCATTGCATGGTCTATCGCCAGCTCTGACAGACCCCGATCTCTCACTGCGGGGACAGGCCCCACCTACTGTGGGGCCTCTGAGGGTGAGTCTCCCCGTGGACCATCATCCCCCCTTCGCTTCCACCCCGCTGTGCACCGGCCGACGCCCACGCTGTGTAGACTCAGGAACCACCCAGCCGGAGTTCCGGATGACGTCCCGACGGAGCCTGTGGCTTCAGAATCTGGGGGAGAGGATGCAAAGCAAGCATTCAGGGTGGTCCTCAGAGAAGACCTCAGTCAGCATCTGGAGACCTGACCTGAACTGAGCCGGGGTCCGTCTCCAGCTCTGAGCTGCCTCAGTTTCCACATCTGAGCAAAGCGGTCGGATCCCACCACCACACAGCTCACACCCGCCCCAGGGTCTGGACTGTGCGCTGCATGGCTTCGGGTCGGGCTTTTAACTCTCAAACGGCCTCAAGAACCCCTTCAGGTATTTGAAACAGAAATGTATGGGGAAGGTGTGTGGAGCGGTTTTAAAAACAGGTCTATTCTGGGGCCTTTCTTCAGGATTTCCGGGCAGACCGCCAGCTTCTCTTTCCAATTAAACGCCCCATTTGGCCGGCCGGTGGGCCCTGGGAGGAAACGAGATGCCTGCTACCAGGGCTGTCTGGATATAATTTGGGGGACAGGAGATCTCACAAGCCCGGGGCGGGGGTGCACGTGAGATGCGTTCCCCGCGAGGTCCCCGGAGAGGAAAAGGACCCGCGCAGGGCCTATGGAAGGACACGGTCCTGGAGCA
The DNA here is from genome assembly GCF_018350155.1 of Leopardus geoffroyi. Taxonomy (NCBI): domain Eukaryota; kingdom Metazoa; phylum Chordata; class Mammalia; order Carnivora; family Felidae; genus Leopardus; species Leopardus geoffroyi. The sequence goes on along the minus strand of NC_059329.1, from coordinate 111,553,896 downwards.
GCGGGGAGCTGGGGGCTGGGGGAGGAAAGGCGTGACGAGGGTCACCAACAGACAGCATCCCGGCCGAGGGGTCAGTGAGAGCATGGGTCCTGCCATCCCGAGGCCCCTCTCCCAACACCCACCCTGGGGGACGTTGGGAGCCACAGCTGAGGAGGGGAGCGATGTGCCAGGGATAACCCTGTCCCGAGCTCACTGACCCAGAACTCCAGATGCTTCCTGTGGCCGCGAGAAACCCCTGGAGGGGACGCTGTCTGCGGATGGGGAAACCGAGGTTCGGGGCGACCGCATCTGCCAAGGGAGGCCACAGCCCGGCAGGGGTCCAGAGGAGTCTAGAAGCGGCGAGCGGGCAGAGAAGCGTCCCAGGCAGGCCGCTCGCGTGTGCCAATGTCTGAGCACATATGCACATCCATGTACTGGTCGGGAAGCATCTTTGAAGAAAAAAAAGTAATGAAATGACTATGAGCATAAGCCAGGTGCCTGGAAAGGAAACAGAGGGAAGATGAAAGGCAGGAGGCCCCCCCCTGCCCCCCCCACCTCCACGCCCCCTTCCGGAAGCTTCCGTGGGGCCGAGGGCCTGCCAATGGCTCCCATTTGTGGAAGCCGGCCCACTGGAGCCGCCGCGGCAGAGGGGACACGTCGAGCGAGGGCCCGTGACCCGGACGTGGCTATCTGGGCCCACGATCTGAGTACCAGATGGGCCCTGTCCCGCTCCCTACAAAACAGGAAATCCGTCTGAAAGGCAAGACGAGTGGCCGTGCCTGCCTCCTTCCCATCTGCCGCGGCGTGCGAGCACCTGGGCTGTCACCAGCGAGCGCTGATTGATTCTGGGGATTTATGGCCGAGGGCCCGTTATCAGCTGTGCTATCAAAGGCTTGGGACCGGCTTGACCCCACCAGCCACGTCAATATGCCGCGCCTCTGAGACATGTCAAGCCCTCTAATTCAAGGTGACAGCGATACGATTTCGTGTCAGGCCCAGAGAGACGGCTTCCTGTTTTGCCAACGACTTGCGCCTGATTTCAAGGCAAATTCGAGATCACTCGGAAACGTCGCCCCCCCCCTCCTGCTCCCCTTCCCGCTCGCAGGCCGAGGGCACGGCAGGCCCGGCTCACCAGCCTGGGGTTTCACCTCTGAGGCCGAAGCTCAGATCGGAAGCTGTTGGGAAGGCTGCCCCCCCACCCCCCACCGCCCGTGCCGGGGGAGACACCGAGTGGACAAGCGAGCTTTCCGTTCTCCCAATTTGCGTCCGGAGCGCTGTGTGACGTGGGCGAAGCAGCTCGCCCTCTCTGTTTCTTGTTTCCTTTGGCCGTACAACAAGCTCTTCCGTGCTGTGATTTAAAGGTGACCCTCCTCGGCCCGGACTTCCAAAGCCCCACCCCGGCCCCTTCCCACGCGCCCCGCACCCCAGCTGCCCCGAACGCCTCGCTGGTCTCAGAGCCGGGCCCACACAGCGCCACCGCCCGGCCTCTCGTGGTACGACACTAACCCCTGACCCCATCTGTAGAGGGATGAGCACCGGCCAGGCCCTCACCGTGCATTCCCGTTTTACAGATGGGGAGACTGAGGCTCGGAGTCATGCAGTGAGAAAGCTGGTGGTGCCGACAACCAAAGGCAGGTTCTGCTCTGCAGGCAGAGCCCTGTGAGTCTTTACGAGAGGGTGTGGGAGAGACAGAGACAGGAGACGGAGATGCGGCCGTGAGACCCTCTCACAGCCGGACGGACGGAGGGGGCTCTGCGTCGGCGGCCGAGCACAGGTGGCCGCGGGGAATCGTCCTCTGCGGCCCCAAACGTCGCAGACGAGGTTCCGAGCTGCAGGGCCAGCACGGGTGGTCCCGGACGGAAATGCGAGACAGGGGGACCCAAGTCCCCTGGAGGAACCAGCCCCCCTGACAGCCCGGACTCCGGCCTCCGGGGCTCCCACAAACCCCTACCCCCGACCACCTCCACGAAGGGTGTTCTCACCTCAATATCACGCGGCTGGTCAGGGCTGCGACTCGGCCAAGAACCCAGTTCTCGTCCCCGGGAAGAAGCCGGGGCCCGTTGTGGTCCGTGGTTTAAATCAGTTTCTGTAAAAGGCTCCAGTGAGAAGTTTCTACGATACGTCAATTTTAAAGGTTATTTCTGTTGACATTTGCAAACCACGGTGAACGGTTCTCCCCAGAGGGGTCTGCCGGGGGGCCTCCTGCAAAGGCCGGGACGCTCACCTTCCCAGCTCCAGCCACGGCGCCCCAGCGTGCGCTCCTAGACGGGCCCGCGGGCCAGCTCGACCGGGAAGGGCCAGGCGGGGCTCCCAGGTCACCCGCAGGCGCGCACGCATCCATCCAAGCATTCGGCAAGCACCTACGTGCCAGGCACCGAGCAGGACGGGGACAGCCCTCCCCCGTGCCCTCCCCTCCCGCCCCGCTGTACCCAGCCCGTGCTGTCACCTCCCAAGACGCCTCTGACGTCCGGCGTCGGGCTCCACAGCGTCCGGGCACTGACTCCTCGGATGAGACCAGACAGGCAGCCTCCGCCCACCGTCCGCCTCGATCCCCAGCCCCCCGCCTTCTTTCCACCCACCCGGGGCTCGGGGACTTAGGGTCTGGGAAACGAGGTCCCTGCTGGAATCCGAGCCCATGTAGCCCTGTCTGTCTGTCCCAAACCCAAGCTTAGGCGCTCGCTTTCATTCCCGCACGTACCTGGTCCACCCGCACCGACAAGAACGGGGCCGCAGAGCAGTGACGCTGGCTCATGCCACTGAGCTTCGTGACCCACCCGTCACTGTTCAAAATACCTCTCCAAGCACCGGCTCTCAACCCAAGAAGGCAGGTGCTGGGGCACCCGGGTGGCTCAGCTGGTTAAGTGTCCACCTTCGGCTCAGGTCATGATCTCGCGGTTCGTGGGTTCGAGCCCCAGGTCGGGCCCTGTGCTGACGACTTGGAGCCTGGAGCCTGCTTCGGACTCTGTGTCTCCCTCTCTCTCTGCCCCTCCCCCGCTTGCGCTCTGTCTCCCCGTCTCTCTCTCTCTCTCAAAAGCAAACATTTAAAAACAGCGCCAGGTGTTATGGCCTCCATTTTACAGATGGGTACACTGAGGCACAGAGAAGTTAAGGAACCAAGGTTACCCAAGTAACGGGTGCCCAGGCCAGGACTCAAACCCAGGGGGTCCTACGGCCCTGAGCTGCCTGTCAACAGTGGGCAGCGGGGCTCCAGGCATCTCCCAGCCCCCTTGCTGTCCCCACCTCCTCTTCCAACCTGCAAACCGTGCTCCGGGCTCCCCTCCTCTCCCGGTCTCCCTCCTTCTCTGTGCCGGTGACCCCCGACCCAGTCTCCATCCGGGGCTTTTCCCCCCGGGGTGTGCCACGTCCAAGGCTTTCTCAGCTGGGGCTTCAGGGGACGTAGGGGGGCGGCCTTGACAAATGACCACAGGCCGGGGGCTTGAAACAACAGACGTGTGCTCTCTCTCGGTACCGGGGGCCAGAGTCTGAAATCAAGACGGCACTGGGGCCGGGCTCCCTCCAGCCTCTGCCTCCTTCTCCACGTGGCCCCTCCCCTCCGTCTGGGTGCTCTCCTCTTCGGACAAGCACACTTGTCCCCCGATTGAGGGCCCCCCCCAGTGCATCGAGGATGATCTTAAGGTCCTTCACTCAGTGACACCTGTAATGATCCTTTTCCGTGGGGACTCGGACGTATCTTTGGGGGCACAATTCAACAGGGGCCCAGTATTCACTCCGCTGGAGTTCTGAACCCTTTAGGAAGCGGACGAGCTCTGCAGGCAAAAACTGAAGTGTGGCCTCCATCACTGAAAAGGCTGGATTCAGATCGCCTAGGTCATAGACATGAGGGTCACAGGCCGATGAACCCCGGGCCCCAGATCTGAGCAGGTCTACCCCTGGGAAGGTCAAGGTTGCGCTGGGACAGCAGCCTTGCTGCCCACGGAGCAGACCCACGTGATGCGAGGCGGAAAGAGAGAGGGGCCGGAGCCCCCAGGTCTCCGTCACTTAAGCCCCCCGTTCCTCCCGGGGGGCAGGAAGGAGGGACCCGCAGAGGCCAGCTACTGCCCCTCGTGTCCCTCACGCAGGCACCGCCTCTTAGTATCGAATTCCATCTGTTCCGGTTACATTTTGCATAACAAACTGTCCCCAAACCCGGTGGCTCAAGACGACAATCACCTTGTATTTTTTCTCACCGTTTCTGTGGGTCGGGGACTCAGGCAGGCACAGTAGGGACCATTGCTCTCTGCTCCGTGACATCCCTGGGGGGCTCGGCTGGCAGCTCAAAGGCAGGCTGGGGGTAGAATCATCTGGAAGTTCATTCCCTCCCATGTCTGGCGGCTGAGGCTGGTGTCTGCTGGGGGCTTACGGGACTATGGGCCAGAATCATGGGGGGCGGCAGGGGCGGCGGGGGCAGGGGGGACCCCCCTGGGAGGCTTGGGCTCCCTGGCATCATGGGAGGCACGTCCCCAGGGCGAGCTCAAGAGGGAGAGCCACGCGGAAGCCACACCGCCTTTTCCGCCCCGGGCCGGGGAGTCACAGGGTGCTCCTCCTGCCACACACTCGGGGACAGCTCCCTGCCGGGAAGGGCGTGTGGGCATCGGCCACACCGCGAGGGTAGGACAGGGGGCACCGGTTCCCCGGCCCCCCCCCCCCAGACCGAACATGGCCCAGGCAGAACTCTCCAGTTTTCCCCAAGCCCCATCATGTGTCCACGCCACTTGGGGGCCAAAGCCTCCCCTCGCCCTCCCGGTGGCAGGCCACACGCCGTGTCCTTCCCGGGGAAGCCGCCCCAGCCCCCGAGGATCCGGACGGGCCGGCAGAAGCTGCAGGCCCCACGGGCGGGGAGACAGTGAGGCAGATTCCCTCCCCCATTGCCTCATCCCCCAAAGGGCTTTGATAAATGGAGAGATAGGCCCACTCATTCTTGGGCGCCACAGGGAGGGATGCCCTGTCACTACAACGGGCCTGGACCCCTTATCATGCGGTCACTCCACAAATCACCAAAGACGGGCTGACGTCACCCCCTCGGAGGGGCTTCAGAGGGGCCGCTAATCCTAATGGATTTGCCCCAGTGGAGATAAAGAACCTTCTCGTTCCTCCTGTATTGTGGTAATTCACTTTACGAATAGATTCAAGGAAGGTGGCTGGGGGCGCCGGGGGCGGGGGGGGGGGGGGGACACGGTCAGCCCCAGGAGACAGCATTCTGGAATAGTCTCCGCAGGCAGGCCGACGGTGCCGTTCCGGGGAGGCCAGGGTCAGGCCGGGCTGGCTGGAGCCCCGACACATCGTTTGCGGGGCCCAGTGCAAAAGGAAAACGGCCCAGCCCCTAGTTCAACATCTGTCAACAATTTCATGACGGCGACAGTGTTAAGCCAAGCCCGGGGCTCTCGCCTGAGAGCAGGGCCGCGTATGGCTGCACACGCTATACAGGCCACACATCCGGGACACCGGCCCTGCTCCCCGGTCCCCCTGGCGAGAGCTGCCAGCAACCCCACGTGCTCAGGAAGGTCAGAGCGCACGCCGCTGGGCCCAGAGGGCCACTTCCGTGGCCCCGAGTTAGCCTGAGGCCACCAGAAAGGGGCCCGTAGTTCTGAGATCAAATCCCGACTCTTCCCTCCTCCGAGCTATGCTGCCTTAAGTGTATCACTTGACCTCTCTGAGCCTCAGGTTCCCCACCTGTAAACTAAGGTGGCCATCACCCCCTCCAACAGGCTGATGCGGGAGTTCAGTGAAAGGGTGCATGTGAAGGGCGACGCCCAGCACTTAAAGAATGGGCGTGGGGGAGGGGCAGGCCTGTTTTGGGGGGGGACACAGAGGGCAGAGGAGGATGGGGTCCACTCACCAAGAGGGCCACCCCACCCCGTGGGAGGAAGTGGGAACACCAAGGCGGACTCAGTCCCCCACTCCAGTAAAGCAGCCACACCCAGGTGGGGACGTGGAGGAGGGGTGAAGTCAGAGGCCACGGAGCAAATTCCCGCAAAATTGCGAGCACAAAACTAGGCGTGCCCTTGAATGTGAGCTGGCGGGAGGGAAGAAATTCACCATGCCCGTGTTGCCAAGCGTCCAAAGATTGCAAACGGCACAAAATCCAGCAGAGTACCCGCGCTGTTCTGTCTGGCCCATTTCTGCGACACCTTTGTTCTGTGTTTGGGGCTGCGCACCGTTCTGTCGCCCCTCAACACGACCCTCCTTCGGCGATCGTATTGTCTTTTCCGTGAAGAGACTAGAAAGTCTTGCAGAATTGCTGCTGTGCGCGTAACCGGAATGTGTCTATTATTGGCGGATTAGGACAGTTTCCTTCACGATTCCGACTGTCGGAGGTTTTGTTTCTGTTGTGACACAGGAAGAGGGGTTTTGTTTTTGGAGCTTCGGGGAGCCGACGCGTTTAGGCTTCTGCTAAGAGCGTTCCTTCCCATCACAGTTAATTTTGGAATAATCAATAACTCGGAAAAAGCAGCAACGATGTGACGTCAAGGCGAATGCAGAGGGAATTCAAATGAATTTCTTACGTCTTTTTCATTGTGGTGAAACACACAGAACATAAAATCTACTGTCTCAGTCATTGTCACGTGCCCAGTTCAGTGGCATTAAATCCACTCACCTTGTTATGCGACAACCACCCCCCGCAGCCCCCTCCAGAGCCTTTTCATCTTGTGAAACTGAAACTCTGTCCCCGTTAAACACCAGCTCCCCGGTCGGTCCTCCTCTCCAGCCCCGGCCACCATTCGACTTTCTGTCCAGCCTGACTGCTTCAGGTACCTCCTCCAAATACCTCGGAATCACACAGCGTTTGTCCGTTTGCGTCTGGCCTGTTCCACTCGGCATAGTGTCCTCAGGGTTCATCCATGCTGTGACAGGCGTCAGAACATCCTTCCTTTTTAGGGCTAGAGAATAGTCCGTGGTGCGGATGGACCCCGTTTTGGGCATCCGTTCATCCATCAACGGACACTTAGGTGGCCTCCACGTCTTGGCTGTCGGGGATAACGCTACTCGGAGCGTGGGTGTGCAAATATCTCGTCAAGACCCTGCTTTCAATTCTTTGGGGTATAGGCACCCAGACGTGGAAATTGCCAGATCATACGGTAATTCTGGTTCAGTTTTCGGGGAACCTCCGTATCGTTTTCCACAGCAGGAGCACCACGTTATGTTACCGCGAGCGAAGGCCTCCAATGTCTCCACATCCTCGCCACCGCTCGTCATTTTCTGTTTTCTTTTTTTATATGTATATAGTTTATTTATCTATTTTTGAGAGACAGCGAGTTCATGAGAGAGGGGCAGAGAGAGAGAGAGAGAGAGAGAGAGAGAATCCCAAACAGGCTCCACGCTGTCAGCACAGAGCCTGACCCGGGGCTCAAACCCAAGAACCGAGAGATCCTGAGCTGAGCCGAGATCAGGAGTCGGGCGCGTAACCTCCTGAGCCACCCGGGCGTCCCTGTTTCCTTGATACGAATCTTCCTAAGAGGCGTGGATGGGCTTTGACTCACATTTCCCTCATGGTTCAAATGCATTTTCACCTTGTCGCGACGTTCTACTGGACTACGTAGGTCCAACCCCTGCTTACTCTTCTGTACGACGCATTAAGTTACTGATGGGCGTGTGTCCCAGTGTCTTTAGGCCACTGTGCTGCATTGGGACACCCTCCTGCCCTCCGCTACCGGGGAAGCACCAGGTTTCGTGAGGACGAGATGCATCCTGAGCTCTAAGAAGCAAGCTGATCCCTTGAGATGCACGAGGCATGCTTCGTTCACACAGAGATATTCAGCTGCACGTATGCTGTGCCCTGCAAATCCAGGGGCCCTGCTCAGCGTGATTTTGCCAGGATTCCCATCCAAAAAAAAAAAAAAAAAAAAAAAATGACAAAATGCCTATATGACAGCGTGGTCTATTTAAGAACCACAGAGCCCGCGTTATCGAGAACATTCTTAAAGGAGAAACCTTTCGCTTTTACTACATTTGCTAAGAACTGAATCCCCTCCTCACGACGTGACTCGTACGATAATTGAACAAATTTGCCAGAAACGAGCTCCCGGCTCCATGAATGTCGAGCTTCATTTCTCCTGCCCGCACACGCACACCCGGGGCCAAGGGGCCACCAGAAAGGCTGGCAACACAGTACAACCATCCCAAGGGATCGCCCCCTGTGGGCGCAGCTGGGTCCCCAGAATCCAACCTGAGCCTGGAGTCCGTGGTGTCTCAGCTGTCTCGGGAAGGGGACACACCCCACCAAACCCACTCTCCGTCACCTGGACCCCAAGGCGGGGACAAGTCGGAGAAGCAAGGAACGACAGGTATACCGGCTGTCATCAAAATATCTCACTCCTGCGCGTATAAAGAAATACGGGTGATGGTGTGAGCCCATGGCGCGGGCCCTCGCGGTGAGGGCGCCCCTGGAAACGCGCTCACGGTAAACCGCCAGGGCAGGAAGACCTCCGTGTTCCGGGTGTGGATTCAAGCGGCTCGAATCCCAGGGTCGCTTCTGGTGAACACGGTCTGTGCTGTTAAGACCCAGAGGGTCCCCTTCCCAAGCCTCCCGATGGCCCTGGGCCAGATCACCTGAGGGGTCAGTGCAGGTCGAGATAAATATATGGCAGCCCCCCCCCCGCCCCCGCTTCCCACCCAACCTGATGCCAAAACCCGGGGCCGACCCCCAACACCTTGCCCGGACCATGGAACTGCCGGGAAAGTTCTCACCTTCCCCTCGGCCAGCCCAAGCTTGATCGTGCAAGCCCACCCAAGCCACTTTCCCATGGCTTCCGGTTCCTGGCGCGATGAAGCCCCAGGCCTCCGTGGCCCCATCTGGCCACCCCCGCCCTGTCACCCCCTCACCTGCCCTGCCCCTGCCTCAAATTCCCGGCCTATCGGTTCGGAGGAGGTGAGAGACCAGAGAGCATTGCGCGCCCCCACTTGCCAGAGGAAACCCCTTCCCCTCTCGCCCCCCGAATTGTCGGGAAGGCGGCAAAACCATCACAGCCGCTTTCCGTCGGGCCTGTAAAGTGCAGAACTTGGGTCAAGGTTCTCTCTGTTCTGCAGCAGGTGTAAACCTAGCCGAGTGTTCCTCCAGAGGGAACTTGAAACGAGGGCAGCCGTGACATTGGGTAACCAACGCTCAGCCGGCCGTGACCCTCCAGTGCTCCCAGCTCAAACCACCCTGCCTCCCCCACCCCCCTCCCCCCCGCCCCCCACCAAGAACGCGCCAAGCCTTCCTGCAGAGTGCAGCCCGCCCGGGAGCCGAGGCTGAAGCAGCTGTGGGTCTCCTTGTCATCGATAATGAATACGGGTACGTCCGGGGTCAACGCGGATTCGGAGAAGGATACCCTTCTGGGTAGGAACCCAGCGCATGGTTTGAAATCGGAGAAAATGATCAGCGGACCGCGGCCGCCGCGCCATCCCTCCCAGGGAAAGAAGCCCAGGGAGGGCTCTGGCACTAGAAAGACTTTTCTCCCAAGTTCCCAGCAGCTGGAACCATCGTCCTTCCTGTCATCATCCCAGGAACAAAAACTCAGCCCTCAGGAAGCGTCGCCCGTGCCGCGAGGGGCTCCTCGTGACAGGAGCAGCTCTGGAAACGATCAGAAAACATTAAAGGAGCAAAACGCATTTGGCCGCGTCGCATCTGTGGGGCAAGATTCCGCTCTGCCCCAGACTAAGCCTCCGCTCACTCAATTAGGTCGAGGAAAATGGACAAGGGCTCAAACTCATCGTCGAAAAGATCTCATTTCTTAGCAAATGCGGTTTACTGTTAAAAGGGGGAAGTGGTCTGCTTCCTCCGTGAATAAAGACAATTTGGGGAGATCCTGGGCACGGGAGCCAGAGATAAAAGGGAAGACATATCTTGACATATGAGTTCACCAGCCGATGCCCGCACACACGCGGAGATCTGAGATGAAATCACGGAGCTAACGACAACTGAAATGTTGCAGGACATCGCGAATGACATCATGGGTCCCCGGCTTCGTCGGTAATGTGTAACGGGCCAGCTGATAATGCAATCAGAGACCGGCTGTCAGTCTGTGCGGTGAGATACGCTCAGAAGACGTCTGCTGGGCCAGATTCAAGCTCCCCTGGGCCTCAGTAATGCCGCAGAAATGACAAGACCCACTTGCCGGCAAGGGGGAGAAGCCGGGCGGGTGAAGAAAACTTACCTGCAGCGAACAAGGAGCCACACGGTTTGAAATGTGAGACCTCAGTTGGGTAGAGAGCACCATTCCAGGGACGGTCAGGCTGCTGCACAGTCCGAAAAGTTGGCCGGAGTTTCGGCAAATTTTACGAAGCACAGGCCGACCGAGAGCTTCGGAGGCACCATACCGGCGGTCGGTCCTTTGGGTGTCCGCGTAACGGGACCGCGTGGGAGGAAGCGGAAGGGACCCCAGAACGCTTGCAATCTTGTCGACCCTTTGTGTTCCTGATGTGTGACTCAGGGCACAACAGGGTGCTGTCCCCAGCGCCGCTGAGCAGGGCGAAGACAGACCGCGTGGGCCGCTGAGCGGTTTAGCAGAACCCCTTCGGGCCGGGCCGGGGGGAAGAGGGAGCTTGGGTGGGTCTGGCAGGGAGGGTGGCCAGCGCGGAAGAAGAGGCAGGATGAGCAGAGTCACGGGAAGGGGCCCCGAGTATTCGGAGGGACCGTGAGGAACCGGGCTTGGCGGATGAGGGACGTGGTTCGGGAGAGCCCGATGTCGCCGGGGCCCCGAGGGCAGAGAGGAGAAAGGGAAGGGCCCCGTTCCTATCCAGCCGCCTGGACACCCGCGTCCCGGCTCGGCTCGGCTCGACACGCCCAGGGTGTCCCCAACGCCTGCTCACGTAACCTCAGCACCCCTGCCGGCAAGAGGGTCATTTCCTTCTCCCTGCCCCCTTCCCGGAAACGGCCCGGGCACTCATGCCCAGAGGGACGCAGGTCCTGGAGGGTCCGAGCCGCCAGCACGGTTCCTGGGAGTCGGAAGTATCCCGGCTTGGAGCTACTTCTCCCGTAAGGGGTTCTCAGGAACCTCTCCGCCTCGTTGTAGAAAGTTACACTGGGCTTCTGAGCACAACTCAGAAGCTTCGAATAAGTATAGTTTATTTTTTTACTGTTTATTTATTTTGAGAGAGAGAGAGAGAGAGAGAGAGAGAGAGAGAGAATCCCAGGCAGGCTCCGCACTGTCATCACAGAGCCCGACTCGGGGCTCAGACCCACAGACCGTGAGACCGTGAACTGAGCCGAATCAAGAATCGGAGGTTTAACCAACCGAGCCGCCCGGCTGCTCCCTGATAAATATACTTTAATGAAATACCGTGCAAACATCCAGAAGGCGGGACGTCACTTGCCGCCTTTCCCACATGTGCCTGCCCAGGGAACCCTTCCGTGTGGAGAATCCCTCAGGGTGGGGATCCAAGGAACACACTTTGGGAAAAGTTCAGGAGAGCTTGGTCCCAGGATCCTGGCGACTTCTAGAATTCAACCTGCTATCATTTCCTCCCCAGGGCGCATGCCCGGGGCACAGGCCGGCCTCCTCCGCCCCTCAGTCGGGGTGACCGGGAAATGCAGCCAGGGGTTCAGCGCCACGTTGAATCAATCCTGAGCCCACGGAGCCCGGTTTGGCTTTTTTTCCTTGTTTTTGTACAGAACGTGAGTTCTCTTTTGGTTTCGCTGTGTATTTCGACACAACCTCAAAGGTGCAGAAAAGCTGCAGAGATCATGCCAACACGCGGATGCCCTTCACCTAGACCCACCGTCACCCTGGGCATTTCGCCCGTTGGCTTTCTCGCTCAGCCTTTCTTTATACATACGCGTATCTTTGTCTCCGAACCACAACATTGCCGACAACCCGTGTCGCTGTGCCCTTCTGGTCGGCTTGCGGGACCCGAGGCCTTCACGTGGGAATCTGGGGCGGAGGGTGGGGGGGAGGGGACTCCATTCCACCCATAGCAATCCTTCAATATTCTGGCGCGTATCTTTTAATCACAAGGACGTTTTCTCACGTAGCCACAGCACAACCGTTCTTTTTAAGAATGAATGGGGCGCCCGGGTGGCTCAGTCACTTAAGCGTCCGACTTCGGCTCGGGTCCCCGATCTCCCTGTTCGTGAGTTCGAGCCCCGCATCGGGCTCTGTCTCTCTCGCTCTCAAAAATAAAATTAAAACATTAAAAAAAATTTCTTTTTAAGAATGAATAGGGCTTTTAAGGAGGTTTACGGCAGCACAGTTATTAAATTCTGACAATTGGCCATTGACACAATATCCTCCGATGCGTGATGCCCACTCAGATTTTTCCGGTCACCCCCAAAATGGTCTTTCACAGCATTGAATTTCAGAATACGACCAACCATGGCATTCAGCGGGATGCCTTTCTGAGTTTCCTTTATTGTGGACGCATCTTCCGTTTTTCCTTTGTCTCCGTGACGCTGGCACCTCCAGGGCAGCTACGGGACTGCGGCTGTGCCCGCGGTGCTGCCGTCGGGAGGCACACGCCGTCACTGGGTCCCCACGCTGGCACCGTTGACGCGGATCCCTCGGTGAGGGTGGCCTTCTCCGGCTTTCTCCAATCGCCCCTTTGAATGGAGTTGAGTCCCTTCAAAGTGTCCCATGGAAAGATGCCAAGTAGCTCGATCTACGCTACACTTTGGCCCGAGGGTCTCATCTCCGTCGGTGAGCGTGCCACTTGCCTAAATCACTCCCTGCTCCGATGGTTCCAAATTTGCAATTTCCGGAACCTACCATCCCGCCCACATTTGTCAGCTGGTGTTGCACCCTAAAGAGCTTTCTTTTCTCCGAGGTGGGTTTACCTCTCCATCTACTAATCCGCTATCACGTGTGGACTCAGGGATCCACACTCTCACGATGGGATGATGATCCGTTGCTGGCATTATACTCAGTGATGCTGGAATGCTCGGCCTTGGGGAGCTCGAGTGGGTCCTGTCCTCGTATGTGTCCCTGGATGGGGGGCGGGGGGGGGCTCGTATATAAATGGTCTGCAGGGAGCACATGAGCTGCCTGAAACCACACCCAAGGATGGCTTGTCTGTGTGCTTTGCGAGGGGGGTGAAGGTCCAGTAGCTTCCATCACATGTGCAAAGGGGCCGTCACCTCCCCCAAAACGCAGAGAGGCTCCAGAACTGTCCATGTTACGGCAGCCGCCTCCGGGTCACAAATGAGCACAGGCCATGCTCACGGTGTAGCACTCACATGGGGGGGTCCCCCGAAAGCCCCCACGCGCTTCAGCGTCACATGATGTCTACAAGGCAGAAGGTGGCTCTGTCGGGTCACAGGGGAGCTTCCCCGAGCGGGGAGGAGGAAAGTGGGGTCGTCACTGCGTCCGTCCCCTCGGAGCCAGTCAGTACGGGACTGAGGGTGTCTGGGCAGCGAGCTATGAAATCGGAAGCTACCTGGGCAGGACTCTCGGAGCGAACCTCGGTTCTGGGGCCGCCACAGGGCAGAAACGGCTTCAGCCATGTGGCTAATCCTTGGCCGTAGTGAGCAGGGAGGCCAGGGGCCCGCACGCCCTCTGGGCACAAACGTCCAAAGGTGTCACCGTGGAAGACGCCCCCACACAGGGACCTTGCTGCGACACTCCCAGTGGTTGCCATGAGGCAGGCGCCTCCCCCCCACCCCGCCCGGCTCACTCAGCACTTGACACGAGCTTGGGTGTGGATGAACACCACCCCCGTTCCACACCCCAGGAAACTGGGGCCCAGACAAGCTTCGCCTACCATCCCCCAGCTCATAAGTGGCCCAAGAGGCCTTGAACTCAAATCTGCCACCCCGTCCACACGGGCCAGACGCCCCGCTCAGGGCAGAGTTCAAGCTCGAAGCCCTGAGAAAGGGGCCGTGGTCGACCACAGGAAGCACCCCTAATTCCACCCCGTACCGGTGCCCCTCGCCATGTGACTGCAGTCCCCCCCCAACCCTGCCCACGGCTGCGGGTTCGGCCACGTGACTCACTTGGACCAGGAGAATGTCAGCTGCACATGCAAACAAAGGCTTGAAAGATGCTTTGGGGGGGCGCCTGGGAGCTCAGTCGGTTGACCGTCCGACTTCAGCTCAGGTCACGATCTCGCGGTCCGTGAGTTCGAGCCCCGCGTCAGGCTCTGGGCTGATGGCTCAGAGCCTGGAGGCTGCTTCCGATTCTGTGTCCCCCTCTCTCTCTGCCCCTCTCCCACTCGTGCGCACGCGCTCGCTCTCTCTCTCTCTTTCTCAAAAATAAATAAATATTTTTTTAAAAAGGATGCTTTGGGGACTGGGCTAATCACCTGCACCCCTGCTAGGGCTGCAAGAAGGCTATGCCCACAGGAGCCCTGTGGTCCCCGGAAGAGTGGACACACGGAGCATGTCCTGGCCTGGAGCCAAGCCCAGCCGAGTCCACTGCGGATCAGCGAAACCCCGGCCAGTCCACAGACCCGCCCCTCGGACCAGGCAGCAAGGCAAGAAATACATTCTGATGGTTGTGTGCCCTGAGTTTGAAATGCTTTGTTACACAGCACTCCTGGGGCAATCGCTGACTGATACATCGATATTACTGGGGACCCCCGATCTCACGTCACCCTCGCTTTCTACATCGGACTGATCGCCTTCCTATTTGTGAGCGCCTGCGTCTCTGAGCAGGAACCTCATGGTCTTCTCCTGTGGTGGGGGGAGTCCGGGGGAAACAGCTGGACGAAAGTCACAACCGTAGAAGACAGGATGCACTTTCCATCTGAGTAACGCGTCAGTCTGGCCCAGCACCCGAGGCAAGAGGAAGGGACAGAGAAGGGCACCCAGGAAGGGCACAAATAAGGGCCTTTGTGGAAACGGCCTCCGTGAAAGAAGCAGCCCCGAGCCAAGACTGGGAGGTAAGGCCCTGATAAGGGCTGCAGCCATGGGAGCATGCCGGAGCCAGCTGGGCCTCATTATTGGTCTGATTCTCTGACTGGAGGCCTCCTGGGGACGACCAGGCCAATTGCAGGATAGCACTGAGAACAGAACAGGACAAAAATCCCTGGGACGCTCTCTGCTTCCCCAGGAGGGAGAGTGGCTTCCCAGAGAATGGGTTCCCAGTGACCTAAAATGCAAACGAGGTGGCAGGTGTGGGCTTTCCTTCGGGCACCTTGGCCATCGTGCCCGGCTTCCGCCCTTCAAAGCATGCACGGTAATGAGGAAGGGCCGTGGTTCAGAGCTGGGAGTCTCACCCGGGCCCTCAAGGGGACCTCGGCATTCCGTTGACCTCCTTGGCTCCCCTGCGGCCATCTTTCATCGGGGGCTCTCGAGGGAAATACCACACGGGACCGCCCGTCTCTGAGTGCCAAGCTGGCATGTGGCTAACCCCAACAAGGGTGAGCCCTGATCGCTTCCCCATCGTCACTGGCACCTCCCACACCAGGGCCCCCGGGCCTCAGACAAACACACCCCAGCGATCCAAAAAAGGAGGTTCAGGCTGAGTCCGCAAAACCAACACTCCCAACTCGAGGCCCTCGGAGAAAGATCTCTTGTTCTGAGAAGTCCCACAAAACGGCTGCGGGACTTCTTTGGGCGGGAGGAGAGCGCTTGCCAAGGGGCACGCGGGAAAGCGGGAGCCCCGGGCCCACAAAGATGGCCCCGAGGGGCAGGGGAGCCGTGCCCCAGGCCTGTCGGAGTCTCCCGACTGGGAGCCCAGCGGGAATTTCCGGCCGAGGCCATCCCATTGTCTGGGGGATTCTTATCTGCAAAGGCAGACGGCCCCTTTCACAGACATCTGCCAACCCTCGTCCCAGTCTGGATCTTGGGTTTCCACGGGCAGGCGAAGGCCAGTGTCGGAAGATGGGGCCACACGAGAGGGGCAGGCTCTGTTTACACACAGCAGCGCTGGGCGCCAGCTCCCATGGGATCGTGTGTCTGTGCGCACAGGTGGCCGGGAGGGCCACGCTCCGCTCAAATGGGGCCCGGGCAGCTGGCCTCCCTCCCTCCTTCTTTCCTTCCTTCCCTCCCTCCCTCCTTCCCTCCTTCCCTCCTCCTTCCTTCCTTCCTTCCTTCTCCTCCTTCCTTCCTTCTTCCCTCCTCCTTCCTTCCTTCCTTCCTTTCTTCGTTCTCCTCTTTCCTTCCTTCCTTTTCTTCCTTCCTTCCTTCTTCTCCTCCCTCCTTCCCTCCTTCCCTCCTTCCCCCCTCTTTCCTTCCTTCATTCCTTCCTTCCCTCCTTCTCTTCCTTCCTTCCTTCCTTCCTTCTTTTTCTTCCTTCCTCCCTCCCTCCTTCCCTCCTTCCCTCCTTCCTTCCTTCTTTTCTTCCTTGCTTCTTCTTCTTCCTTCCTCCCTCCTTCTTTCCCTTCCTTCCTTCCTTCTTCCCTCCTCCTTCCTTCCTTCCTTTCTTCATTCTCCTCTTTCCTTCCTTTTCTTCCTTCCTTCCTTCTTCTCCTCCCTCCTTCCCTCCTTCCCTCCTTCCCCCCTCTTTCCTTCCTTCATTCCTTCCTTCCCTCCTTCTCTTCCTTCCTTCCTTCCTTCTTTTTCTTCCTTCCTCCCTCCCTCCTTCCCTCCTTCCCTCCTTCCTTCCTTCTTTTCTTCCTTGCTTCTTCTTCTTCCTTCCTCCCTCCTTCTTTCCCTTCCTTCCTTCCTTCCTTCTTCCCTCCTCCTTCCTTCCTTCCTTTCTTCGTTCTCCTCTTTCCTTCCTTTTCTTCCTTCCTTCCTTCTTCTCCTCCCTCCTTCCCTCCTTCCCTCCTTCCCCCCTCTTTCCTTCCTTCATTCCTTCCTTCCCTCCTTCTCTTCCTTCCTTCCTTCCTTCCTTCCTTCTTTTTCTTCCTTCCTCCCTCCCTCCTTCCCTCCTTCCCTCCTTCCTTCCTTCTTTTCTTCCTTGCTTCTTCTTCTTCCTTCCTCCCTCCTTCTTTCCCTTCCTTCCTTCCTTCCTTCTTCCCTCCTCCTTCCTTCCTTCCTTTCTTCGTTCTCCTCTTTCCTTCCTTTTCTTCCTTCCTTCCTTCTTCTCCTCCCTCCTTCCCTCCTTCCCTCCTTCCCCCCTCTTTCCTTCCTTCATTCCTTCCTTCCCTCCTTCTCTTCCTTCCTTCCTTCCTTCCTTCCTTCTTTTTCTTCCTTCCTCCCTCCCTCCTTCCCTCCTTCCCTCCTTCCTTCCTTCTTTTCTTCCTTCCTTCTTCTTCTTCCTTCCTCCCTCCTTCTTTCCCTTCCTTCCTTCCTTCCTTCCTTCCTTCCTTCCCTCCTTCCCTCCCTCCTTCCCTCCCTCCTCCCTCCCTTCCTTCCTCCTTTTCTTCCAACAGATCAAGTGCCTTTTCTCTCCAAACCACAGTAGGATTTTACCAGTCAGTAGGACTCCCTTGCAGCCCACGGGTAGTTCGCAGGCCAGAGAAAGACTCGAGCAGGCAATTGTAATATATGACAACAGGTGACGTGACAGGGGCAGGGGACCGTGGGAGCCCACAGGAGTCGTCGCACACAGCCCGGGCCCAGCGGCTCTTGAAACGGTCACCTGTGGGGCCCAAAGAGGACCCTTGCTACCGCTCTCCAGGAAATGATGGCAAGGCCAGAATCCCTTGGGAAGAGCCGTGGCCTGACCATGTCGGTCTTCGAACGCACCCAGACCTTGGGATCGATTATAGCTGGAATTACAGTCCTTGGAATTACAGTTCTTGCGGTTACCCTTCTCAATCGCAAACCAGAGCCTCTTTTCGGGCACTCCTGCCACCATTGGACAGAACACGCTTGCGCAAAGAAAAGTGCTGTGTCGCCATGACGACCATCGTCGCGGGGACTCCTTAACAGCGCCGGAAGGTAACGCTGAATGGGGAAGAGCGACGTGGGCTCCTGAAGACCGACACCGACCATTGGTACCTGAGCTCGCTCCCAGGCTACAGCAGAGGGATTTAAGGGCACACACCCACAGGGATGCGGAGGGTGGAAAGGCGAGAACAGCAGCCACTTCTGGAAGGTACGCAGAGTTGGGAGGTGGCCCCGTCCCTGCAGAATGACCTGAGAAATTTGAGTCCCGCGGCCCCCGAGAGTCGGGTGTAGAGAAGGGCTTACCGACCTACCAGAACCCTCCAGAAGCCAGACTCTGACCCAGAGAGCCTCCTCAGCCTGCCTTTGCAGGTCACGCTTTCCCGCGGTGCCTTCGGCTGTGGGGACAATATCATCTTTTCCTTCCAGAAGGCGGGTTGTGCCTCCTACTCCTTTTTTCAGAAGCAAACAGGGTGCTGTTAGGATTGTGGCAGATGTTGGCCAGAGGGTCACCAAACCTGTTTCCTCTTTCTCCCGGGCACCCAGCGGGACACGCTGTCCAGCCCTCTGCACAGGCATGTGACTGAGCCCCTCCCCGACGGAACATGCCGGAAACACTGTATGCCGCATCCAGGCAAGGCCTGTGCAGCCCACCCTGCTCTTTCCTCCTGTTCGCCCTCTGCCAGCCCCCTGCGGGCTCCAAACGGAGGCCCCGAGGCTCTGGGAGGAGGACAGAACCCCTGACGCAGAGAGGCCTGGGTCCCCGCATGACCGCGTGGAACAGAGCCCCCTACCCCGCCTGCCCCGCGCAGTCTCGGACGACAAACACACCCTGGTTGGATTGGGTCACTGCAATCGGGGACTGATGGCTATGACAGTCAACACCCCCTGATTAATACGGGCTCCTGACGTGAGTCGTGAAACCCAGGGAAACCTGAGCAATTATTTTTCGGAGCACAGCCCCTCATCCCGAGCAGGTAAGTAGTTAAGCGTCTGCTGAACAAACCAATGAACAAACAAGACTGCTTTTTGGCTGTGGTTTCACAGTCATGTCTGCACGGGCAGACGGCCTGGAGAACAGGAGACCCTCACGGTTGATTCGTGAGGGTAACAGGGACGCGGGTGACATCGTTCCTGTTATTCTTGGGATGAGGTTATTTTGTGAGAGACACATGGGGGGCGGGCCTCTCCCACATTATACCCGGCCCGCGTAAAAGCATCGACGCACACGACTTCCAGACAGAAGCTTCTTTTATTTTTCTAATTGTTTTTTTAACGTTTATTTATTTATTTATTTTTTTTTAATTTTTTTTTCAACGTTTTTATTTATTTTTGGGACAGAGAGAGACAGAGCATGAACGGGGGAGGGGCAGAGAGAGAGGGAGACACAGAATCGGAAACAGGCTCCAGGCTCCGAGCCATCAGCCCAGAGCCTGACGCGGGGCTCGAACTCCCGGACCGCGAGATCGTGACCTGGCTGAAGTCGGACGCTTAACCGACTGCGCCACCCAGGCGCCCCAACGTTTATTTATTTTTGAGAGACAGACGGCGTGAGCAGGGAAGGGGCAGAGAGAGAGGGAGACACAGAGTCTGAAGGAGGCTCCAGGCTCTGAGCCGTCAGCTCAGAGCCCGACCGGGGGCTCGAACTCACGAACCGCAAGATCATGACCTGAGCCGAAGCCGGACGCTCCACCAACTGAGCCCCCCCGGGCGCCCCCAGATGTGTTCTTGCAAACAAGAGATCATCTCTCCTTGAGCAGGCAGGATGCGGAGAGGGGGCCTCCCCTCCCAGTGACCCAGCTCTGCAAACCCACCCTCCCCGCTCCCCACCTACTCAGCCCTGCTCCCCTTGGAAGGCACCCCTCCCACCCCACCGCCCACCACAAACGCCCTCTGCAACCTTCAAGGCTGAGCTCAGATGTCACCAGGCCGGAATCCCCCACCCCTCCCGTGTCCCTCCAGGACATCTTTCCACTGTGCCTCACGGCGCCCAGAGGACAGCAGGCCTGGGGGGGAGGGGCTCAGCTCCCCTGCGACCGCCTGTGACCACCACCCAGATGCCCCCCCTTGCTAGCTGGGATGATAACAGCACCCACCCATACAAGGTTTGTGAAGAGTAGAGTTAAGGATGCGTGGAAAGTTCTTAGAAAGGTGACCGATCCGTACGGGTCATTGAATAAGGCTTGGCTCTGCTGTAAAGGCCGTGCCCGCGTCCGGATCTCACGATGCCTCGTGAGCCCCCGAGGGCAGTGCCCACAGCCTCCCGACCAGCGAGTGGCCGGGAGCCTGGCACTTGCCATACAGCACGTAGGACAGACCTGAGAGCTTGACCAGCCACCAGGGAGCCGTGACGAGGCCGTGTGTGCTGATGGAAACCGCACGGCCAGCTGGATTAGAGGCAGGATGTCCTGCGACCTCGGGACTGTCCCTGCCATCAGCCCAGCCTTGCCGAGAGCCCAGCCAGAAACTCAGGCCCGGGGGACGGCGGAAGGAAGCAGGGACCCGTAGCCGGAGAAGACTCAGGAGAAGGGTCAGCCCCCCCCCCCGGAAATGGGGGTGAAGCACCCACTAACCGCCAGGTGCCATTCTCAAGCAAACAGGGTAAGGAACTCCCTGCCCTCCTGGACTTGACGTGCAGACAAGCCGACACATAAAAACTAGAACCAACCCAGCCAATAAAGTAAGCACACATGAAAACTAAAGGCCCGTACGCGGGGATGAGGTGCTGCGCCGGGCCGGGCGGGTGGGGGCGAGGGGCCGTTTTGGTGTCCGGGAACGTTTTCCTCAGCACGTGACTTCACGGCGGACACACGAGTGGGGCGAGCAAGCCACCCTGTGGGCGTCTGAGTGCTTTATTCTCACATCCACTGCCGGCCTCGGATCACGTACGACGTACCCCAGCACACATTCCACGTGCCTTTGGTTGTGTCCGGGGGGCCTACCCGGTCAGCCGGGGACTGCGCTTGCTGTGAAGACGGGACACGGCACCAACCATCGCGGCGATGGTTCGTTTTAGGAGTCGACGTGGCCGGGCCACCGGGTGCCCAAGTAGTTGGTCCCACATTACCCTGGATGTCCCTACGAGGGTGTCTTTAGGTGGGGTTAACATTGGAACGGGTGGACTGAGTAAAGCAGACTGCTCTCCCGCTGTGGTGGGCCTCGTCCAATCCGTTGAAGGCCTGGGTAGAACAAACAAACAAACAGACAAACGAAAAACAATTCCCCCGCAGGCTGCCCTCGGACTTCTCTGCGACATTAGCTCTCCCTCGTTCTACAGCAGAACGCTTGCCAACTCGAACTGGAAAATCGACTCCCTTGGGTCTCAGCCTGCCAGCCCAGCCCAGCCCAGAAATTTGGGACCCCCCAACCTCCATGACTGTGCGAGCCAATTCCTGTAATAGACCTCTTTCTATATAAACACACATCATATCGGTTGTGTTTTTCTGGAGACCGCTGGCCGATACGATACTATATCGCCCAATAATTTGGAGGCGAAGCCCCTGGGAGCAATTTATTTTACAAATTAAGGGCTAAGGACTCATTTACTGTCCCTGGGGAGCAGTGTGCTTTCCCCAAGGACCATATGAACTTGAAACCTTTCCTTCTTCCCTGCTCCCTTTGGCCGCCAGGAATTCGCGGTGCCATCCCAACAACCCCGGAGGACGTCGTGGGCAGCAGAGGTTTTTCTAGTCCCACCTCGTCCGCAGTTTCTCCTTCCCTATTTAATGTGTGCTTTCCCTTGACCCTGACTTCTTATTTTCGGGTATCTGTTACTTCTCCTGCAGAGTGCTGGGAGCCGATGATGGACGGCCGGGCCAGGCTGTGTCTGGAGGGTTTTCTTCCCCTTCGCACTGGCCCCCGGACGATCCGCCGGGAAGCAGCGGGCTGACAATACGCACTCGGGGGCTGGCCAGACCACAATCGGACGGCCGTCCACACCGCCGTGGTGAGAACTCACCAGATAGTTTGGGAGGCCTGAAGACCAGGGGTGAAGATAGCCTGGAAGGACGGCTTCCGCAGGCATCGTGAGCAACCTGCCGTTGGCTTTGGTTAAGGTCATCTGCCTAAGCTGCCCATCGCCAGGACCACCCGAGCCGCGGAAGGCCACGCACTCAGGCCCGAGACCTGGGGGAACCAAGGAAACATCTCGACCGCCCCAGCCCACCCCGGCGGTGAGCGCTCCTGCGAGCAAAAGGCTTTTACCGAAGGCAGATCCCAGAACACTCCACCACCCGAGAGGATGCCCCCCACACACATCAAATAGCAGCCATTCCCGCACGCGTCCCCGCTGAGCCCACCCTTACCCGTCCTGCTATCGCTGGTGATAAGAGAGTGGATGGGACAGGGCGGTCATTTCTCTCTGATTCTCCTGCTGCTTGATTTCCCTCTGAGGACACGACGAGGCCAGCTGAAGGCCAGAGGGTTTGTTTTCCTGACGGGCAGCAAATGTTCCTTCAGAGGCACGGGGTGAGGCCACGGTCTGGCCTCAGAGGGCTCACAGGGAGGTGGGGAGGGGGGCAGGCATTTAGGGAAAGGGGCAGCCCTGAGGCACACCGAGGGCGTCTGCGCGTTCTGGCACTTCCCGGCTCTGTGCTGTAGGCGGGGCGGTCGGGGGTCTCTTTCACAAATGAGAAGGTTGAATGTGACGGGTCCGTTGAAAGGGTGCGCCAGGTAGGATACGGACAAAGCTGTGTAACAAAGAGCCCCCAGACCCGATGGCGGGCGCAAGATGAATGTTCACCTCTCCCTTTCGCGACAGCCTGGAGTTTGAGGGCGGTGCGGGGTGGGCCAGGGGCTCCCGACCGTGGGACTGCCCAAGGAGCCGGACTCTTCCCACCATGTTGCTCCCCCGTGCCCAAGGGCACCAGTGTCCTCTCCATTGTCTCCGCCAGCTTGGGGTCTAGCCCAACAGGGAGAAGCAGAGAGGGCCTCCTTCCCCAGGGCGCGGCTGACCGCTGCGTGCCTCCCTTCCTCCCACATCCCGGGGCCCGCAACTCAATCCCACGGCCACACCTGCCACAGGAGCGCTGAGGAAATGGCCTCTGGCTGGGTGGCCCTGTGCTCAGCTAAGCGGTTCGGGGTTCCAGCACTAGGGGGCCCGAGGGGGCAATGACTTGACCCTGTGGGAAAATCGGGAGCCTCTGCCAAGGTTACCCATACCCGAGGGGGCCGGCAGGTGGCCTCACGGCCCTGTTCTTCATTCCAGCCCCCAGCCCCCTGAGCTCACAGGGGAGAAGCAGGTACCAATCACCACGCCCATGCACGACCACCAGGTCCAGGGAATCACAGCCAGGCTCCCAAGTCCTCTCCCGCCCACCGCGTTCTGGGCCCACAGACGCCCCGCGGACCCCTCCGGACTCCGGGCTGGCCAGAGGAGAATCGCCTGCACTGCCGTGGCTGTCCCCTACGTGGGGACCCTCAGGCGCCCCTCCCCTTTCCCAGTCCCATTCAGGCTGGAGGTGGATGATGGCGAGACAGGTGGGGACCCTTCTGCTCGTTCAGCCCGACAGGACCGGGAGGGTCACACCCCTTCACGACGCACGGCTCCTATCCCCTCTCCTCCTCAGTTTTGTGGCTTCGGCCACACTCTTGGGAGGACCAGAAAAGTCCCATCCGACACGCTGATGCACGCGCCCCACCCACCCCCCCAGGGAAGCTTCGGGGCCTTCCTGCCACCCGGCTCTCTGTGCACGGGTTCTGCTC
The DNA here is from genome assembly GCF_018350155.1 of Leopardus geoffroyi. Classification (NCBI taxonomy): domain Eukaryota; kingdom Metazoa; phylum Chordata; class Mammalia; order Carnivora; family Felidae; genus Leopardus; species Leopardus geoffroyi. The sequence continues at coordinate 111,530,588 of NC_059329.1, read as the reverse complement.
TTTGGGGCTTCGTGCGACGGCCATGCGGCCCCCGTCTTGCAGATGGGCACCTGGGCCCCGGGGAGGTGGAAACGTGTGCCCAGGTCAGCGGGGAGGAGGAGAGGCTGTGGCAAACCCGGCCGGACGGCTGGCCCAGAACGCACACCCGGAACGGCCCCCTCAGCGGGGCGGGGTTCCCTCCCGCTCTCCCCGGGCACCCCCCGCACCCCGGCTGCCTCCTCCAGGATTTCCTCCAATGCCCCTCGGTCCCCCAGCCTCAGTCTTTGCGCATGACCACTGGGGATCTCCAGAAACACTCCGCCCATGGCTTCTGCAGCCCCACACCTGCCCTCCTCCTCCCTCCCTTCCCTCCTCCTCCCTCCCCCTCCTCCCCCTCCTCCTCCTCTCTTCTTCCCCTTCCTCCCCTTCCTTCTCCCTCCTCCCCGTCTCCCTCTTCCCCATCCTCCTTCTTTTCCTTCTCCCTCCTCCTCATCCCCCTCCTCCTCCTCCTCCTTCCTCCCTCCGCGGATCCTAAACTTGCCTTGAGCTTTCCAGCCGTGGGACCCTTGCTGTTCCTCCTGCCTGGAACGCCACTCCTCCCCTGTCTGCCGCTCAGAGCCCCTCCAAGGCCTACCTCTGGCGACACCTCCTCCGGGAAGTCTTCCCCAGACCCTGAGAGACGATTAATGCCCCTTCCCCTATGTGTATCCCTGGGGCGCTCTGCCCCCCTTAGAGCCCTGAGGACCATCTGCCCGGTCGGGTATTATTTACACACGGCTCGTCTTCCCCGCTCAACCCGGAGCTGCCGGAGGCAGGGACCACGTCCTCGTCCATCTTGCCCTGTGCGGAGCCTGTGCAGGTGCAAATATCAGTGCGGGGGTGGAGGGGTGCGAATGGGGGGCAGGGGGTGGGGAACGGAGCCCCCAGCGACCCGTGCGGCGGAGGCTCCAGACCTCGTTGAGGCTCCTGGCCCTCCCCACAGCGCCAAACTGCTGGGGGTCCCTCGGCGGCCACATCTGGCTTAAAAAGGAAATACACTGCTTCGGGACTTAACTCTTTTTATTTTTAGACCCGGTGACTCATCTCCATCACGGGGGCCCTGCAGGCCGCTCTCGAGGGAGATGGCGGAGGCTGGGCGTCTGTTCCCCGGCCAAGCGGGGTTGGGGGGAGAGGGGCAGGGGCACCGGGCGGCCGATGTCCAGCTGAGAGGTGAGCGGTCACTCGCCTTCCACCTGCCCTCCAAAACATCTAGTCTCAGGAGGCCGGGGACACCGGAGGGGGCGGCTGGGCAGAGGTAACGTGTGTCACGTCCCATCCGGGGAATGAAGTCGGGGCCGGTGAGCTGTCTGGGGGGGGTCTCCCCTCTGTATCCTGTTCTCACACGGACTGGCCACGGAGGCTCCCCGGGGGTCAGGGCACCCACCCGGCCGTGACCTCCAAGGGAAAGAGCTGCGAGGGCTGGTGGGACGGGAGGCGGGACGGGAGAGCATCTCTGGTGACGGGATTAGCACACAGACCGCCTCCCCTGCGCTCCAGGCGTCCCTTCCTTCCCTACTCACCCCTGCCCCTAGACACACAAAGACGGACCCTCCCCAAGTCTCTCCCCGGCCCCTCCCCTCACAGATTCTCACTCGCTGCCCTTTTCCAACTTGTATAACCTACTTGTTTCTTTAGTTCTTTCTTAAAAAAAAAAAAAAATACGTGCGCCTCAGGGCACCTGGGGGGCTCCGTCAGTTAAGCATCCGGCTTCAGCTCAGGTCAGGATCTCACGGTTCGTGGGTTCGAGCCCCGCGTCGGGCTCTGTGCTGACAGCTCAGAGCCTGAGTCTGCTTCGGATTCTGTGTCTCCCTCTCTCTCTGCCCCTCCCCCGCTCATTCTCTCTCTCTCTCTCTCTCTCTCTCTCTTAAAAATAAATAAAACATTAAAAAAATTTTTTTGAACACACGCACTTTACAGAAAAAATAGAAAACCCACAAAAGCTGATGTGGACCTAGAGAACAAGACAAGGAACGTGGGAGGGCAGACGGGAGAAGGTATTTGTGTTTTCTCGCAAGTACGCGGACGGGCTCCAGAGAAGACACAAGAAAGCAGCACCACGGCCGCACTTGCTGGTGGGGGCGGGGGGTACGTGGCTGGGGGAGGTGGGGAGCAGGCTGGCTTTGGGGGGGATGCCCTTCTGTGGTTGTCGGGGGGAAGGCGGCGGGCAGGGAAGGAAGGGGCAGGCGTCAGGAACGTCCCCAAGCCACCCTCACTGCTGACCCCAACTGCACGTTCAGGGGTCCCCAGGCCACCCCGAGGTGCATCACTCCTTAGAAGGACTCCTTACCCCCCGGGGGATCCATGCTCAGTGTGGTGGTTTATTACAGCAAAAGGGCACAGCTCAAAATCAGCCAAGGACAGAGGTGCGTGGGGCAGAGCCCGGGGAAGCTCCGTGCAGAGAGCTCCTGGGACCACGGACAGTGCCAGCCCCACCCGCGAGGATGTGTGACACACACAGCCAACCAGGAAGCTCCCCCCTAAAGCGAGCTCGGTGTGCAGTTTTTGTCAGACTCGACCCCCTAGACACGGTTGACCACCCACCCGTCCAGCCCCTAGTCTCCCCGCCCCCTTCTGGAGATGGGGAGGAAACTGCGTGGCCAAAGCCCCCGTAAGAAGTCACCTTGTTAGACTGACTGTCCCACGTGGCCCAAGGTCCCAGGCTGACAAGGACACTCAGAGCATTGCCAAGGCCTAAAGATCCCCTCCCAGGGCAGAGACCGGAACTCCCTGTGGGTACTTCATTCATTACTACCCAGCAATTCACGTAAAGGAGATGACTAACCACGCCCACGACGCTCCTGATTGTGGCACAGGGAACCCCTGATCCCAAGGAGATCCCATCGCCCGTGACGATTAGCCGCTCGACATGTGAGCAGCCTCCGTGCTCCCCACAAAGGCGGTGGCTTCGTTCTGTGCGTCTGGGCCAAGCTGCGGTGACATCTGCCAGAGCGCGTGGCCCAGAAGCTTGCTCCGGAGGGGGCCTCGGTGTCAGCCGTCTGAAGGTCCGAGCGGAGCGCCAGGACCTCCCGCAGGGCGTGGGGCATCGCAGCGGGAAGCGGGAGGGACAGACGTGGTCAGGTCTGCCCTCGGGGGTCCAGGTTGGCCCTCGTCTGCCCCTGCCACGTTCCGTCCCCACGGCCGGCCTTGCGTGGGCGTCCCCGCCGGCCCCTTCCCTCCCTCCCAGGGTCTCCCGTCCCCGGTCAGTCTCACCTGCGGCATCCAAAGTGCGCCCCGAAACCGACAGAAGGGAGCAGAAGGGAAGGGAAGCTTCCGAGCGGCTGGCACAGGTGTTCTGTTCGCTGCTCTTATAAATGGGGTTTTTCATGCCAACATGTGCCCGTGCAGTCGGTGGCTTAGAAACCAAGCCATCCATCTCACTGCCAGTGCCCCGAGTGTGTCCTTCTCCTCCCCAGGGCTCCTACCCCTCCTGTACCTGCCACCTCTTTTCCGGTCACTCAGGCGACGCCCCACCCCGGAACCACGTCCAGCCCCCGAGAACGTCTCCCCCTCGACTCCAGAGTTGCGTGATGATGCTGCTGGTGCTTCCCTACCCATCAGGATAGCGAACAGCTCCCTGTTAAGAGAGAACTTCCTTTTCGGGTTAAAAACGTATCAATCTATTATCTACTTCTGTTTTTGATGAGTTTTGAGGTTGGATGCGCCTTTTATCCCAAGACCTTTGGAAATACACCGAAGGAAACTATCAGGTTATGTCTCTCTTCGGAGCTATTACTGTGGTAAGTTGCATTAACTGACTTTCTGGTATTCAACCCTCCCTGCGTTTCTGGAACCCACCCTACTCGGTCATGATGTTTTATCCCTCTGATGCGATACTTAATTCAGCGATTCGTACTTTTGCACCAGTATTTCTAAGTGACATCGACAGGCATTTCCTCTTTCCGTGTGTCTTCGGGGGACTTGGGTCCCAGTGAGATGCTTACTCCATGGAACTGAGAGAACTCCTTCTTTTGTGAGCTAGAGCACTTTAGTGTTGAGTATGGGCGGTGGTAGGGGTCCTCCGTTGAAACATCCTGGGCCTTCATGCCTTGTTTTAAAGGAGACGCTGCGCGTGGTCTCAGCCTGCCAGTAACCAAGGCTGTGGTTTAGACCCGCCCCCGGCTTCCTATTGGGATTGTAAGATGCTCTTCAGCAGCTACGTCAGGAGACTTTGAAGAAATGAAGGCCTGGAGCCACAAATTACACGGCACACCTGGGGCCACACAGCAGGGTCGCAGCGGGAGAGACAGAGAGCGTATGACCTTTCGTTCAGGTCAACGGTGGGGGGCTAGAGTTTCGAGAGTTCACTCTTTAGTGATGAATTTAAAACATAGGAATGGGATCGATTGTTAGGGGGGTTTTTTCCCGCAAAAATGCCACTGAAATACACACTTAAAAATGATTGAGATGGGGACACCCGGGTGGCTCAGTCGTTTAAGCCTCCAACTCTTGATTTCGGCTCAGGTCATGATCTCGAGGTTCGTGGAATCAAGCCCGGCATCGGGCTCTGCGCTGACAATGCAGAGCCTGCTTGGAATTCTCTCTCTCCCTCTCTCCTTCCCCGCTCTCTCTCAAAATAAATACATAAACATTTTTTTAATGGTTAAAATGGTAAATTTTACCTTGTGTGTATTTCAACACAATATTTAAAGAGAAAAAGGAGAAGGAAATACATAAGAAATGTTATTTTTAAAAAATCCAGGACTTGGGGACATTTGTTAATTCTATCACTTTGTTATTACTCTAATTTCCTCTCTTCATTTCTGTCTTCCGTTTCTCTTTGCTTTGTTCTATTGTTCTTTTTTCAATTTATTGAGTCATATACTTAATTCATTGATTTTCATTCTCTCTCATTTGTATAGTATTTACGGCAATGACTTTTCCTGTAAGAACAGCTTTGGCTGCATCTCATAAGCTCTGCTGTGTAGTACTGATGTTATAACCTCAAACCATCCTCCAGAAAGCTCTCTTTCCGATGACACATGCGTTCCTATAACACACAGCACACCTGCCCACCAGGGCTCATCCTCTCTATTATGAAGTTCTGGCACAATGCTGTGCAATATAAAAATAATGTGGGCTGCACATGCGTTTTAAGATTTTCTAGTAGCAACATTAAAACGCATTAAAAGAAACAGGTGAAATGAATTTTAGTATTTTATTGAACCCAGTCGTGTCCAAAATATTATGATCATTTCAGTAATGTATCATTTCAATCAGTATCTCAATGGCACTGACCACCCTTCCAGTACTTAATAGCCACGTATGCCTAGTGCAGATCCAGCATCTGTGACCAGGGTCCAGGTCTCTCTGCCCACTTCTCAGCTCCCAGCCTGCAAGCCGCTGTGTTTTCTACGTTGTATCCACGGTGCTTTCACATTGTGAGGGCTGAACAATGCTTGCCGGGTTGAGCACATCTCCCCCTCCATTTATCCGTCTGCTGGCCCTCGTTATCATTCATTTACCCATCAGCATTTCGTGTCCCAAATGAGGACAATTGCAACGAATGGCAAAGGGTCAGTGGCAGAGACGGCCAGTTGCGCGTCTAATATCCACGTAGCCTTCCTTTATTTAATATTTTTAATGTTTTATTTATTTTTGAGACAGAGAGAGACAGAGCATGAGCAGGGGAGGGACAGAGAGAGAGGGAGACACAGAATCTGAAGCAGGCTCCAGGCTCTGAGCTGTCAGCCCAGAGCCCGGCGCAGGGCTCGAACTCACAAACCGTGAGATCATGACCTGAGCCGAAGTCGGAGGCTTAACCAACTGAGCCACCCAGAAGCCCCTATGTAGCCTTCCTCTATAATAGAATCCTCACATGATCTAGGGTGGCAATGAGCCCCACTGACAAACTCCATTTCTCAGCCGCCCCTGCATGTAGGGGTGTCATGTGACATGACTCTGGTTTATGAGATATAAACCTAAGGGTTTTAGGTGTCAGAGAATTGCCTCCCCCTCTCTATCACCCTTTTTTCTCTTCCTGCCTGGAACGTCACTCAGGATGCCTGGAGTAGCAGCAGCCTTTTTGTGACCATGAAGACCGAAGCTGCATGTGAAGAATGCCAGAGCAGAAATATGGAAGGATCTGAGCCCGTGATAATATCATAGGGCTGCCATACCCCAGTCTGGGAATCCCAAGTGCCAGACCTCTTGCTACACGAGAAAAAGAACATGAAGGGGGAACAAAAGGCTTCTCTTGTTTAAGTCACTGTTTACTCGTCTGTCACTTGCAGCTAGATGTGGTTGCTGCATGATATCAGGCCGGGGTACATCCTGTAATTCACTCAGTCGCCGTGGCTCGAGTGCCTGTTCTGAGCCGGGCAGGCATCATAAGGCTGTAGATGGCTGGCCTGGTGCATCGCTGCAGAGACCCGCGCCCAGCAGAACGTATCCGTTGTGAATCAGGACACAACGCAAACTGGCTTCGGCGGCAGGGGGAAGAAAGGTACCGACCAGTGTAACTCCAAAGGGGCTCAAACAGCCCTGGCAGAATCTGGTTTTCTTGCACGGTCCCACGTTGGCAGGAGCCTCCCGCTTCTGTCCCCTCTGCCAGACCACCCCAACAGCAGGGGCGGCGGTGAGAGCCCCAGCATCCTGGCTCGCTGGACCAAACGGCGCACCGCAAGTATGGGCCGAAGCGCCATCACACGCACCCGTGTGCACACGCAGGCTGCACGCAGATTACTCGCAGGTCCGCGACTGGAGACCCATTAACACGCTGTGTGCTGGGACTTTTCCTCCCTCGGGTGGGGGCGGGGCCTGCTATGCAGGAGGTAGAGGGGTCTCCCGGGACGGGGAACGTCCCGTTTTAAACCTGGGTCCGTCCCAAGGGAACCGGAATGAATGGCCACCCGCCCTCCTTTGATACCCGATCCTGAGAACACACGTGGTTCTTCTCAAAGAGACCAGTAAAATCACGCGTGATTTTAAAAGGGCATTGAACGCCGTTTTCCTTCAGGGCAACGAGAACACCTCCTCCCCTGACCCCTACCATCAGGTTCTGGACGCGGTGGGGGCGTGAGTTCTGTGGCTCCCACAACCCCCCAGGACAGCCGCCCTCCAGCCCCTGATGAATCCACGCACACCAAGCCCCTCCCACCACCACCAACACCACCGCGCAGACTCTCTGGACCGTCATCCGGAAGAAAAGAGCCTCATCGGCCATCCGCCCCCAGACACCCCCCCCCCCATCAAAATCTCTCGTGTGGGTCAGCCCCGCCCCCAGAAGGTCCCCGCTTCCGCCAACCGGCTCCCCGGGCCCCGAGGTTGCCTGGAGCACGGCAGGTCCTTCGGGAGCAAAACAAGATCTCCTCGGTGTCGGTGAGTTCATCAGGTCCCGCCGCACCCCCGGCTCGGGCCTGCGGTCCCTCTGCGGGGACGCCGCAAGGCAAGACGGGTGGCGCCGGGCCGGGCCTTCCCGAGTCTGCTGGCCCAGGTCAGCAACACCAGCTCCCTAAGACTCTGCTCTGACAGGTGTCCCCGGTCCTGTGCAACCAGGCGCCAGCCTCCCAAGGACATCTTGTCCCTGCCCCTGCTTCTCCGTCTGGGGAGCCCGGCCATCGTGTTGGCTAAAATCCGCAGGGTGATTAGAAGGAGCCACCAGGTCGAGAACCTCAGAGCCACCGGGTGGCGCTCCCAGGCGGGGTGTGACGGGCAGGCGCGGCTCCTGGGGCCCGAGTCAACCCTCCCGCCTGCCCGCCTTCTGAGGCGCGTCTCAGCCACACGCTTCCAAGCAGCGAGGAAGAGAGGCTCTCACTGGGTCCCTGCTTTCTCTCCTGCGCCGTCCTCCGAGTCCAGCAGGGTGCAGGCTGGGGGGGCTGCCACCCTACCCCTCGTCCAACCCTCCTCGTACCCTTCTGAGGAGGGAGGGATTATTGCGCCCATTTTAGAGACAGAGATTTCCTTCCCCGCGGCCAACCAGAGCTGGACTCGAACTCAGGTGTCGAGCCTGTCCTGAGACCCTCTGGGGGTCTGCTCTGGGGAAACCAAGGCAGCCGTCTGAACTTACTATTATCCCTCCGGGGGGCAGGAGGAAGCCGAGGGGCAAGGCAGCTTTGGGTGGCAGGGCTGGCTCGTGACGTGGCCACATCTGTCCCCTCGGCGCCCACCCCAGCCCCTGTGGCTCATCCCCACCTCCTCCCGCAAACATACTTACAAAGACGTGGAGGCAGAGCGGACCGAGCCCCCCACGATCGCTCCCTCCAGCTGCGGACCCCAGACCCTGACGGACGGACAGACAGGCCGTGGTGGCCCCTCTGTCCCGACATGGGACGGGCTGGTGACCAGGACAGCTCAGGGCCAGTGGGTGGGGCGCCACGGTCCATCTCTGCCCTGCGGGTAGGAGCCGGGGGTCGGTGGCCTGGCCCTCCCCGCGCGCCCTCGGCTCAGGAGAGGACGCCTCTGGGGCAGTGCCCTCCTGGGGGGGGGGGGGGAGGGTGACGCTCAGAGTCCCCAGCCGCCGGCAGAGGCCCTAGTCCTCCTTGGGCTTCTGGGGGTGCCGCCGGGCCAACTTATAGTCTATGTAGGTCCCGAGGCAGGACCAGAGAATGAAGCGGGCTAACAGGACAATGACCAGCAGGACCAGGAGCGGGTCAGGGCCGGTGCTTCCCTCCCACCAGGAGGCCATGCCGAGGGTGGGGGCCCCCACTGGGGTGCGGGCTGTGCCGGGGGGGAGGGGCCTGCTCCCCCGGATCGGAGCCCGGGCCTCCCCGGCGGCGAGTGACAGGCCAGAGCGCGAGGCTCGCGGCCTCCCCGGTCAAGAGGCCCGGCCGCATTCAAGGGCCCACAATGGTCGCATTGTGGCGAGGCCGCGAGCGCCCCCCTCTCCGCCGGGCTCCCCGCTCGCCAGCGCTGACGTCACCCCCGGGCGGCTCCGGCGGCAGCTGCCGGGCGAGGCCGGCCACCTTCTCGGCGCTTCCAGCCGCCCACGCCCGCGCTTCCGGCGCGCAGACAATCGGGCCCTTTCTCTGCCCAATTAGCTATCGCTCGGCGGCAGGGGGGGGCGTGGCGCGGGGAAGGGGACGCGGGGAAGCGGAGGGGACGCGAGAGGACCCCCCCTTCCCCCCCCTCCGCCCGCGAGGGGGTCCGTGGGGGTCGGCGCACCCGCGCGCTGCCACCTGCGTGCGGCGGCGGGACAGACCTGCTCGCTCCCCGCTCCCCCTGCGGAGGCCCTGGCCGAGCTGCCCCTCCCCCTCCCACCTCCACCCCTTCTCACCCTCACCGTGACCCTCGGCCTTGATCTAGCGGGTCCCACCGCGGGCTCGCGGCTGACCTGGAGCCTCAGCCTGTCTGGGCACCGACCCCTGGAGGGAAAGTGAGGCAGGTGGCTGGGGCCTGACCCGAAGGGAGCGGTGAGTGCGGGTCAGGGGACCAGCACGCTGCTGGGTGCCCGGGCTCCAGATCCCCAACGGCCCTCCCGCCGCCAGAGAGGATGCCCCGAGAAATGTCCCCACACCATCACCGAAGGGACAGCCTCCACCTGCCGTTATCTGCCTGCCACACACACACAAGCCCAGATGTGCACGCACCCAGGCACCCACAGCCCCGCACCTCTGCACACCCTGCCCACCCCCCACCTCGGACCTTCCCCAGCCAAGCTCTGCCTGGGGGAAGAGACAGTGTGGGCACCTCCTCAGACCCTATGGTCTCATAAGGCAACGGGGCCCCACCTGGAGCTCAGAGGGCCCGGCGGCAGGAGCCGAGGTCTCTGAGAGCGCGTCCTGGGGGGCCCAGCGCGTACTCACCCCGGAAAGCGTGCAGTCCCCCCGCAGGTTCCTGGTCAGGGAGAAGGCTCGGGGGCCCCCGGGACTGCCGGCCACCTGACGCCCCTTCCTGAATTTCTTCTCTATCTGCAAAATAAGAATGTGCTCCTTCCAGCCCTCCCAGAAGGTTCTAAGGAGTAAATGCAAAGGCTCTGACAAGGAGCGCAGCCTAAGATGGGCAGTGGGGTAGGGAGGCAGCCCTCACCTGTGGTTTTCCTCAATGAGAAGCCAAGCGAACGTGTGTCCCGTGCTCACCACGGGCCAGTCCCAGGATGAGCCCCACCGGCGCCCTCGCTCAGCGCTCACCCCCCACTGGCTCAGGTATCAGCCCCAGTGAAAGGGCACCGTGCCCTACTTTGCTCTCTGGGTGGGAAATGACTTTCTCTGCCTCTGTCCACAGAGCGAGCGGCCACCAGCGGACCTGGCCAGGTGACCCAGCACATTTGCTGACCCCAACTGTCGCAGAGGTACGGACGTGGCTTCAAACCTACGTGAGAACTTAGCAGGAGCCCAGCGTGGAGGCAGGAAGCACACAGGGCATTCTGGAAGACGTGGCCACTTGGCAAGGGCTTCCAGAATGTTGCAGAAAGTCCTCAGGGGTGTTCAGGAGCCACCTGCCTGGACACACCCGTCTGCATCTGGAGCGAGGTCCCAGGGGGAAGCAGCCATGAACGAGGGGAGGGAGAAGGAACTGGTTCCTGAGCAGGCATTTTGCTCACCTGAGCGGTCAGCGTCTCCAGGTGGGTGTTCTGGGCGAACCCAAGGCACCGAGCGCACGCCAGCTCCCGACCTGGCAGGTGGGGACAGGGTGGCCTTGGGTAAATCCCTGTGTTTGCCAAGCACACCATGGGACCCGCAGAGTCAACAGCGTCCCGGTCACGTGGCATCCACACACCCAGAAGCTCTGGGATCACGGAGGCCTCCCAGATCCTGCTCAGATGCCCCCGGGCCCCAGAGTCCGCGAGGCCAAGGTCAGCACGCCCTTCGGGAGAGGAAGTGAATGTCCCCAGCCCCCGGACAGTGTCACGGCTGTGCCCCCCGCTGACTTCTCCCAAGAAGGGTGTACGTGACACACAGCAGGTGCAGCAGACCCTAGTGGATAAGGTGGCCGTCACCCAGAAGGAGAAAATATTTCGGCGACGAGAAAGTGCATCAGACAGGCCAGCTCTGATGTCACGCAGTTCCCACCGTGTCCCGTGGGGTGGGCACCGCGTGCTCCCCACTCTACTCATCTTACAACTAGCAGAGGTGATGGGCTTGGGGCACGGTCGGGGCTGCACCCTGGTCTCTGGGACCTTTTACCCACCTCTGTGCCCCCGACCCCTAGCTTCAGTAGCTCTTTACTCCTCCAGGGAACATGCTGTGGGGGCTGCCCAGCACCGCGACCCAGGACCGACTGGGGGCAGGGGGGAACGAACGCCCAGCTCCCCTGCAGATCAGGACAAGCCCAAAGGTCAAAACAGGCCCCAGAATTCCGCTCCAGATCGCTGTGAACTTGGGACATCTTCCCGGCTTCCCCCTTCCCTCCTGCCCTCCCCCTGAACACAACCCGTGACAAAGATGACGAGTGTCCCCCTTAAAGGGAGTCAGAGTTTCCCACGACGCACAGAGCTGAGCAGGGGCCACCCCAGCCCGGGGGGGTCTGGGATGGAGGTGTGGCCCAGTCCGCCCCCGCCCCCCCACCCAGACCAGCTCGCACTGCGAGTGACAGCACCGGAACCAGCCCCGGGGGCCCCATTTCAGTTGGCGGCTCTCATCGGGGCGTCCTGCGATGCCCCGGGCCTCAACTGCCTCCTCCATAAAAGGGGGCAATAGCCCCTTCCCCGTGTCTGCGGGTAAGGCCGGGGGTAAGCCTGCTTTGCCGGGGAAGTACATCACTGCTCAAAGGCGGCAGGCGGCCAGCGGACTTCAGGGACTCCAGGGGAAGAGCTGGTCAGTGACGCTGGCCCCTCTCCACCCGAGGTCCATCCGGCATATCACACTGGTTTTGGTCGGTTGGTTGATTCTGTTTTCCACTTTGACCACGGCGCTGAAATCCTCTGAAATCTCTGACATGCGTCTAGCCCGCGAGCTCCCACCAGATCCCCCCCGTCCTGGCACCTAGAAGGCGCTCAGCAGGAAGGTGTCCCATGTACCGGGGCCAAGAGCCCAAAGGGAAGGAGGCCCCTGTGTCCATGAGACCGGCTTCCGCCCAAAGTATAAAACCAGCAGCCACAACTGTGCCGAGAGTGAGGCACTCGGAGGTGTTGACGGCTTACCGATCAAGATCACCATTTTTCCTTTGTATCCAAGCAAGACACGCTTGCGCTCACCAAAAGGAAATGTGCGAACCCCGCGGAAATACGTGAGTTAGGAGAGAATGAGCGTCAACCACTTCTGCACGACAGACACGAGGCGGGGGAGACGCGAGGACCGGTGCGCAGCGGGCGCGAGCACCCTGGGACGGATTGAGGCCGGTTTACCTCTCCCCCCCCCCCGCCCCGCCCCTGGAAGACTGCGTCTCAAACCCCTCAAGCCAACAGAACACGCATTTCGAAACCGGGTTTCCCTTGAAACGCACCGTTCCGAACTCACAGACGGGCGGAAATTGATTTTCTTTCTTCCTGCACCACAAAAGCAGATTCGAATCCCAACCAGAGGGACGAGTGGGGGGAGGGGGCGAGTGGCCAAAGCTGCCTCCTCCCTGGAGGGGCGCGGGGTGGTGGGGGGGGACCCCCGCGCCGGCCGCCTTGTCTCCCGAACCAGGGATGGCCCCCGGCCGTTTGAAACGTCCCGGCTGCAGGCAGGAAGCCGGGCCCGGGGAGAACGCACTTGAGCTGAGTTATACCCCACCGCCCTTCCAACATCTGAAAGCTGGCTGTAACTTTGCTCGAGGTGATCAAACAGCTAGTCAAGGACGCTGTCAGGAACAGAATGAAATTCCAAATAAATTAGCCATGTCCGAGAAGCCAATACAACACCGGATTAAGGCTCACAAAGGAAACACAATTTATTCAGCCTACCTTGTCAGAATCCTTAATAACCCTGCCCCCTCTTTCTCACCTCGAGCCGAGCCCTCGGACGGGAAGGGGCAAAGCGGACCCCGCTCGGAACGCGGGGGGCCACGCGTCTGGGCGTGCGTGCCGCCCAGGTGAGAGTTACATGGTCACAAAATCGTGCTTTTACGAAGGGCTCGGCGGAGACCCCGCGCGCCGTGCGAGGGGGCGAGATGTCGCCGAGGCCGGCCGGGAAGCATATGCGGCTGGCTCACGTCTGAATGCGAGTTCATACATTAGAATACGGGACGTGGGGGCCCAAGGGAGGAATATTAACCATTTCTGCTTAACTCTTTGCGGGGTGGGAGGGAGAGGCATCCCACCCGCCTCTTCGGCAAGGCCCATTCCGGCAGGGGGCCTCTGGTCCCCCCCCAACATCACTCCATTTTTCGCAGCCTCGAGTAGGTCGCAGGGACCCGGAGCCCCTTGCAAATACTTGGTATCGTCTGATGGCATTCGTTAATACCGACGACAGCGCTAAAAACAATACCTTTTTTTTTTTATCAACGAACCCAGACATCTTTCACAGGCCCCGGCCAACGCTCTTGGAAAGAGTTCACCGTTTGGCAGCTTTGGGGGGGCACCTTTGAAGGCTCTGTGGGGATGTATCTGCTTTGCCTAAAGACCTCAGTCAGCCCTTTCTTCTTCACAGGGAGGCAGGGGGAGAGGCCGGGGAGGGGGGTGGGGGGTGCTTGGCCGCCCCGAGGCCTTCGCAAAAGAAAAACAGCGGGAATTCTGAGGGGAAACTGGAAGGAAGGGATCCTCTGTGCGTCTGAGGCAGGGAATATCAAGATGCTTGAGAAATACACAAAATAAAGATTTTCCCAGAAATGAAAAAAGAAAAAAAAAGAGAGAGATGACCCAAGTATTATTATTTTTTTTTTTTTAACATAAAGGAAGTATAGTGAGTAGGGCGGGGAGAAAGATGGCAGCCGTTTCCCAAGCGCCCCTGGGCCTCGGTTCTCTTTCTCTTATCTATTTGTAAATTTATTTATTTTTTTTGGGGGGGGGGGACAGAGAGAGACAGAGCATGAACGGGGGAGGGGCAGAGAGAGAGGGAGACACAGAATCGGAAACAGGCTCCAGGCTCTGAGCCATCAGCCCAGAGCCCGACGCGGGGCTCGAACTCACGGACCGCGAGATCGTGACCTGGCTGAAGTCGGACGCTTAACCGACTGCGCCACCCAGGCGCCCCTCTATTTGTAAATTTAAAAGGGAAGCAGAGGATGGGGACCGGGGACGGGGAGACGCTTGTGAGGCCCTCGGCACGGGCCAGAGAGCCACAGGCGAGAGGACACCGTGGGCTCCCAGAGTTGGACTGAGCCACGGGAAGGTGCCACCAAAGGAGGGTCACGGGAGAACCGCCCACAGCCACCCCACGGGCTCGTGTCCTCGTGCCTCCTGGAGTCTCCATGCTCACCAGCGGGTGCCGGTGATCAGATTCCAGGGGCAGGATGGCTCAGGCTAGCCCGGGCCGGCCCCCGGCCCCCGGCCCGCTCCGGAGACTCGTGCTGGCACCCGTCGGCAAACGCAGTTCAAGTTCTTCTAACCCCCCTGCTTCCCCCTGCCCCCTGGCTTCCTCTGCTGCGCCGGGTCGGCCCCGTGACGCGCGACTCACGGCCACAGCGGTCCAGTCGCGGGGACAGAATAGGGCAAAGGCCAGTATGTGAGCGGAGAGGGGCCCAGCGGTCTTGACAACTTATGAAACACATCGGTGCACAGACCCAGACATCCCGAGTCCAAGGTCACACAAGTGGCCTAAAATGTACCTGGATTTTGCTTTTTAACCAGGTACGACCCGCCTTGAAAGAAGAACCTATTAGCTAGTTGCCTCGCAGGGCCACACGGAGAGGCCCCCGGGGCTGGGCAGCGCAGCAGGAGCGAGGGCGGGAGTGGCCGTCACCGCCGTGACCAGAGGTCACCTAGTGGGGTGTCCCCTACGCTGCGAAAGGCAAGACAGGCGCTGGGGTTTGCGGAGGTTTGTCGGGCGACGCCCTAAGCCCAGGACGACTGGGAGCGGCTTCGGCCGTTAGTGTGGCTCGTGCTTGCCAGGATCCAGATCTGCAATTACGGAACGTCAAGGACTGTCGCAGGAGAGAGGGTCTTAGAAGCAGCCGGAGAGGCGAGGCGGAGCTGAGGTCCGGGGCACAGGGGGACCCTCCACTGGCCTCTCAACAGCAATGGGGAAGCAGAAAGCACACGTCCACATGTTCTGGGTGTTGGAGTAAATCAGCCACCTAAAAGTATACATTGAGGGGCGCCTGGGGGGCTCCCGTCGGTTGAGCATCCGACTTCGGCTCGGGTCATGATCTCGCGGTTTGTGGGTTCGAGCCCCGCGTGGGGCTCTGTGCTGACAGCTGGGAGCCTGGAGCCCGCTTTGGATTCTGGGTCTCCCTCTCTCTCTGCCCCTCCCCCCCCCCCACTCACACTCTGTCCCTCTCTCCTTCAAAAATAAATAAACATTAACAAAAATTTTTTTTTAAACTACAGGCAAAACACGTGGGGGAAACTGGGGGAAATATAAACAAGAAAACTGCAGAAAACAAGAAAAATCAGGTCCAACTTGGGGAGGTTAAAATGAGAAGTCAAACGTATGACAGACGGCTTATCAGTCAGAGAAGAGGGGACATGTTCTAGGGCCTCGCATCCTTGGAAGGAACGTAAAACACCGCTTGACTTAGGCATGTAAAAATTTACGACGCCCGGTCACAGCCTCTGGGGTCCCCACTCAAAGAACAGAGACTGAACATCTGAGGTGCAAAGCGGGAGAGGAGAGAATCAAATGAGAAAAAAATAAACACGGTAAAAGACGCCGTGCTGACCTTTATACAGCGTTCCGGGGCTGTCTCCTCCTTGACTTTCAGGTTTCGGCTTTAATTCCGCCTTCCGAGAGAGGCCCCCCGAGGACCTCCCCATCCAGGGCTCCGTCTTCAAGGCTGAGGCACAGTCCACGCTCGTTATTCGTGGACCCCTTGTTTGCAGAGTCACCTGCTCCCTGAACTGTCCTCCTCCAAAATCAGTCCCTGTGGCACCTTAGTGATCTCTTGCAGACGCACAGCGCCAAGGCTTTTGACACGCGCTTTCCCGGCCCAGGGCAGACAAAGCTCGAGGCTCAGCAGATGGCCTTGCACTTACCCCCGGGGGGCAGGGAGGTCTCTGTAACGCACGAGAGCGCAGAGAAGTGAATCTGAACCCACGAGCGGGGTCTCCAAGCTCCGCCAGCTTGTCCGAAGATGATGTTCACGTTGCCTCAAGTTTCCTCCCAAATCCGTCTCCACAAATGTCCCTTCTGCCCCTGCGTGACCTTGACGGAGCCTGACCCAGCCTCCCAGCTCCTTCAGCACTACTGACCCGAGAGCATCTCTGCCAACTGAGCGGAGTCACCGCCCTGGGAGCAAACCCCTCTCTGGGTCCCCCAGCCTGTGGGCTTGGACACCAGTGGGTGCGGAGAAGACATCGCAGACCTCGAGGGCCGGCCCCTTTCCCAGAATGCACGTGGGAGCGTGGCGATGCCGCGGGAAGGCCGCGCTTAAGTGCGGGGGCGCACAAAACCCTTCGTGAGACGAAAGTCACCACAGTGGGTGGGAAATCCGGCCATCACTGGGGAGGACGCCTGCCGAGAGGACTTCCGCTCCCCCCCGGCCCCGACCGAGCCCCCACCTCGTTTCTGACATTCCTCACCCAGATCATCTGAAATTACACAGGGGTTAGGCTAAGCCCGGGTGATGGGTCTAACGTTTCAAGTGAATCGGTGCTTCTCCGTGGCCGCGGGTGGGGGACGATGGGGGCGCCCCGGCTAAGCCTCGATGCCTAAGGCCCAAAGGACGGCTTCCCCTCCATCAGGAAGGAACCCCTTCGGTCACATGGGAGAGGTTACGAGGCCAGCGATGCTTCCCACTCCTAAAACCTCTTTGTTTTCTGTTTTTTAGTATTTACCCTGAGCTTTGTTTCAGGAGCAGAAGGGGCCCTAGGAAGAGAAGCAAAGGAAAGCGGGGATTAAGATAACCCTGGCAAGGGGAGCCGTCTCTCCCGTGACCCTTCCTGTTGAGCAAACATCTGGGGTCCCACACGGCCCTGGGCCGCTCTCCCCGAACGCGGGTCGGCCCCAGAGCCCCCGAAGTCCCCAGTCCGTCGGGGCACTGGGACCAGGGAAGGCATCGGAAGGCCACGGGGGCTGCGGGCGTCTGGGCACCGCTGCACCCCCAAAGGTAGCGGGAAGACGGGGGCATCAGCTGCAGGCGGGCAGTGGGGAGGCCCAGCCACCTACTGGGAGGACATACTGGACAGGGGCCAGCAGAGGAGGCCGCGGGGCCGGAAGGAGCACTTCCCCATCCACTCGGCACCTGCCAGACCACAGCGAGACCGCTGGCTGGGCTGGGCCCCGGCCCCCAGGCCCTCGATGGGCCGGTCCAGAGGCGCCACACGCGGCCCAGAGCAGCCCGTACTGCCTCCGCTTTTGGAACAACCACCAAGTACATCTCGTCCTTCTTCCTTCACACAACCCTTGCAACCCCGACGTTCTGCAGGAGAGAAAACTGAGGGTCAGAGACACGAAGCCACCCCCCCCCCCACCGAGACCCCACAGCTAGCTGCCGGTGGTGCCACGTCCACAGTCGGTGAGGCCGGAGGGGGGCGAGGTCTGCGGGCCACTCTGTCCCACGGGACAGAGCACAAACCCCTGCGCAGCTGTCCAGGTCCCCCCACCGTCTGGCCGTTCTGTGCCTCACCCCTCCTAGGCAATGTGACCCGCACGAACCGGGCTGCTCTCCCCCCTCCCAGGCACACCCCCCTCGCTCAGCTGCCCCCCCCACCTGGGGGCCTCCCCCCGCTTGGTGCAGCCAGTTCCCCGGACGGCCCCCCGACAGCCCTCGGCTCCTGTGCTCGCGGGCGCCCTGTGCGGCCCCCTCCCACTCTAAACAGGACCGCCCTGGGAACTCCCAGGGAACTATGGAAACTCTGGCGTGGGATTTCCGAGCTGGGGTGGCTCACCGAGGGGAGGCCGGCCGCCCGTGGCCCCGGGGAGGGGTCGGTGCGGTGGGGAACTGAGTTCCTCCCACCGCCAGCCCCCCAAATGCAGAGAGCTGCTTGGGAGCACAGCCTCTGGCCGGCCCCCAGCTGCGGCCTCCGGAGAGACCCCTGGCCACCAGCTAAGCCGCTCCCGATTCCTGGTCCACAGACACTGCCAGTGTTGGCTGCTGCTGTAAGCCCTCGACTCTTCTGGAAACTTGTGGTACAACGAGAGACACCTGAGCACTCCCCCTGTTCTTCTGGGCCCTTCCCTTCCCTGCAGGCCAGGGTCAAGCTCACCCTCCTGCCCCTTCCCGAGGGGCCTGCCCTCGCACTCTGGGTGCGGATTTGACGCTCCCCGGGGCCCGCTCGGGAAACCCTGAGGGGGTCGCCGGTCTCTCTTGGGCCTCCGTTCCCCCCTCTCTACAGTGGGGGTGATCTCGCCCATCGAGGGGCACCCGGTGACGTCTGCACACGTTCTTGGCTGTCGCGTTGCGTCGGGGGTTGGTAACCGGCTTCCAGCGGGTAGAGGCGTCGGGTGCTGCTCACACCCTCGCAGACACGGCACCTGATCCACCCAAACCATCGGCGGTGCCACAGCCCAGGAACCTCGAACTCGAGGATTTGGCGAGACGCCCACGACGGAGAGCCCGACGCACGGACGGCCCGTGACAAGGGTGGGTCCCCTTCTCTTCTCCTTTGCGGGGCTCCTGTGCCACCAGGGGTCCCCCAAGCCCTCCAGGCCCCCAGCGGTTGGCCCGGCCGATGGCACAGCCTCCTGCCTGTCCCCCAGGTGCCAGGGAAGGGACACATGGCCGCTGGACCCAAAGCAAGATCCCAGAGCAGGAATAAAGCAGCCTGAGCCTCTCTCTTGCCTATCTGCTGGCCCGAAGTTCACGGGGAAACCAACAGGACCCCGGCCTCTCCTCCGCCAGGTCGGGGCGCCCTCCCCCACCACGGCCACCCGAGCCTTCCTGGCCTCCCAGCTAAGGAGCATGGTCTCTCCCCCCTCGGGAGCTGGGTGGCCGCACTTCCCCACCGGAACACCTCTGGCTTTAGCACCTGCCGGTCACGGAAAACGTTCGGGTCGGAGAGGGAAGGGTCAAGAACGTGCACAAGGAATGTCCCAGCCCAAATCCAGAAGCCCCGACTCTGGTGCTTCGCGGGATCCTGACCCTGGAAAACAAAACAGGCCGATAAACTGGCTTTTTCTGCGAAGAGCCCGCCAGGAGCTCCAGACCCAAGGTCTCAGCAGGACCGCCTGCCGCTGAGGGACGCCAAGAGCCTCCCCTGTGCTCCTGCCCCGCCCGCCCCTGTCCCCCAGAAGGAAGAGCCTGCACACAGGCTGCCTGGCGGCCCCTTGTCGCCCCCGAGAGCCTGCAACAGACAGAGTTTCGGGCCACACCAGGCCCTGTACTAGGGCCATCCTATCTTCGTTCACAACGAAACCCTCTCAGTTACGGGCAGCATCGGCAAGGGCCCTGGGACAGCCAGCCCCCGCTCGTCCTGGACCCCAAATGACCCCTGGGTGATTTTCCCTGCAGCACGAGCTTGGTCGCCTGACCGGGCATTTTGTGAGCAGCCCCAACGGCCTCTCTTCATCTCCCCTCGAGCTCCCGACCCAAGATCCTGGGGGACCCAAAAAATCACGTCATTCAACTCTCAAATGGCCCCACTCAGCCTCAACCCTGCTTTCCATGGTCCCCTGGGTTTTGTAATTTTTTTTAATGTTTATTTTTATTTTTGAGAGAGAGACAGAGCATGAGCATGAACAGGGGAGGGCAGAGAGAGAGGGAGACGCAGCATCCGAAGCAGGCTCCAGGCTCTGAGATGTTCAGCAAAGAGCCCGATGCGGGGCTTGAACCCACGAACCGTGAGATGGTGACCTGAGCCGAAGTCGGACGCTCAACCGACTGAGCCCCCCGGGCACCCGCATCGGGTTTTGTTGTAATTGGTGACACCCACTAGGTGGATGCCTCCGAGGTCATTCATTCACACTGCAAACATTTATTGAGTGCCTGTTGTGTGCCAAAGACCATACACGGGGTCGCTATGACTCCCAAATCCATCAGGGGCCTGGGGAGTCTACCCATCACCTTAAGGAGCATTGTGGGGAGTCGAGGCCGCGTTTAAAAGACTCGCGTACAGCCTCGTTCTCACGCGCAGCTGACACCGCGAAAGTCCGTGGGCGTGCACGACCACGCTTCGTGGGGAGAAAACACAAAACGAGAGAAATCCTTGACCAGGAGGAGCTTACACGCCAGAGGGCAGGCAGCCCCCTCACTCTGAAATAACCACGCGCCAGCCATCATCCCAGGTCCCCGCGGGACTGCGATTTGAAACGGCCCGACGCGGAGAGAGCAGACCTGGGAAAGCAACACGGTGCCGGGGGAAATTGGGAAGGCTTGGTTCCGTGCTCAGCTCTGCCGCTCATTACGACACATAACTTATCCCTCTAGAGCTCGGGTTCCCCACCTGAGAAATGAAGCCATAGACGGAAACGTGAAACCTACAATTATGGAATGTCGACAAGAAGACAGAGGAGAGGGGCCAGGTAAGCATCTGACTTCGGCTCAGGTCATGATCTCACGGCTTGTGAGTTCAAGCCCCGTGTCGGGCTCTGTGCTGGTAGCTCAGGGACTGGAGCCTGCTTCAGATTCTCTCTCTCTCTCTCTCTCTCTCTCTGTGTCTCTCTGCCCCTCCCCTGCTCACTCTGTCTCTCAAAAATAAATTAAAAATTAAAAAAAAAAAAAAAAAAAGAAGGCAGAGGAGAAACTCTCTGTGACTTTGAATGGGACCAAGAGCTCCCAGAGGGGACTAAGCTCCTAAAAGCGTCCTGAGACACGGACCTAAAAGAACATATCGCACATGCGACCTCATCAAAATGAAAGACTTCCGCTCCCCAAACAACACCACTAACAAAATGAGAAGACAAGCCAGCGGCTGGGAGAAATATTTGAAAAAATACACATCTGATCAATATCTTAGGTCCAACATATACAAAGAGTTCTCACGACTCAATAAGACAAAACGACCCAGTTTTCTAAGGGAGTGTCACCGAAGAAGGAAACTGGGCATCACATACGCAAGTGAACGATGCGGGAAGCATCGTTCGATCGCAGGAGATACTTAGGAAGGTGGCTAAAGTTTGAAGCGGACGACATCAAGTGCTGACAAGATGTGGGGGGAGTGGGGCTCTCAGACGTTCCTGGTGGGAATGAAATGCGGTGGACGCGTCGGCAGAGTTTGGCAGTGTCTTATCAAGTTGAACATTCACTCGGTGTGAACCCAGCAATCCCGCCTTCTAGCGCGTACCCGAGAGAAAGGAGCCCACGTCCGCTAAGACCTGGATCCCGATGTTTGTAGCTGCCTTATTCGTATTAGCCACAACTGGAAACGACTCAAGTGTCCAAAAGCAAATTACCGTGTGTTCATACGACTCAGCATCCTGGCAACATTCTGGAATGTTCAGGAATGTTCAGGAATGTTCAGGAACGTTCAGGAACGTTCAGGAATGTTCAGGAACGTTCAGCAGTAAGAGGAACTAAGCACAGACACGAGGACTCAGATGCATTATGCTAAGTGACAGGAGCCAGACAGCAAAGGCTGTGAACTTACACCTGCATGAAATTCTGGAAAAGGCAAAAACACAGACACAGAAAACAGCCCTGTGCTCTTCAGGGGCTGGGTGGGGAGAGGCCTCGCCTGCACCTTTGGGGGCAAGGGTCCGGTCCGATCCCCTGATTGTAGTGGTGTATACCTTTATCGAAAGTCATCAGGGGCGCCTGGGGGGCTCAGTTGGTTGAGCGTCCGACGTCGGCTCAGGTCGTGATCTCACGGTTCGTGGCTTCGAGCCCCGCGTCGGGCTCTGGGCTGACGGCTCGGAGCCTGGAGCCTGCTTCGGATTCTGTGTCTCCCTCTCTCTCCGCTCCTCCCCTGCTCTTGGTCTCTCTTTCTCTCTCTCAAAAATAAACATTACGGGGCGCCTGGGTGGCTCAGTCCGTTAAACGTCCGACTTCAACTCAGGTCACGATCTCGAGGTCCGTGAGTTCGAGCCCCGTGTCGGGCCCTATGCTGGCAGCTCAGAGCCTAGAGCCTGCTTCGGATTCTGTGTCTCCCTCTCTCTGCCCGTCCCCCGTTCATGCTCTGTCTCTGTCTCAAAAATAAATAAACGTTAAAAAAACAATTTTTTTAAATAAACATTTCAATAAACTTTTAAAAAGACATTAAGCCATCAAAAGGGTGACTTTTCCCCTATGCAAAGTACAGCTTGAGAACTGCCCCCCCCAAAATTCATCGCCCTCTTCACTGGAAGTCATAAAGTCGCGGTAAGAAGACGACCACGTCCCGTGTGGCACACGCAGTGCTGAACGATGGATGTTCTGTGTCCCCAGCGGTCACCTATCCCACGGGGCCCGTGTTCTCCCCATTGTACAGAAGAGCAAACAGAGGCCTGGGGAGGTGCAGCCGGCGGGCATCACCAGCAAGGATGTGACGGAGTCAGGCTTTCTACGCCGGCCTGACTCCAGTATCCACACCCCAAACCGCTGAGGCCATCCCGGGGGACTCCTCCCCTCAATCGCCAAGCTGCCTGTCAGCTTCGCCCACTTTCCAGACGCAGGGAGGAGGCCTCAGGGGAACTGGCTGCCCAGACTCACAGGGAGAGAGGGAGCCGGGTCTCAGCCGGGTCAGCAAACACTCTTCCCCCCCACAACAACCTTGAGGATGGAAAAGACCCGAGACTCGGCAGGAGCGAGGCCTGGGGAGAGCCAGGCTCTGCCCTCAGGAAGTTCACGGCTCCCTCTGGCCCAAGGTCACAACCTAGACCAGGGCATGTGGCTGCCCAGACCACTTCCACGGGGGCCCAGTGGAACGGAGGCCGGCGGGGAGAGAGGGGGGTTCGTGGCCACAGCTCAGGCCTGGGGAGGGGGGGTCGGGGGTTGGAAGAGGACAGGGGTGTTGCCTCCACCCTGCACCCCGCGGCGTGGCCGAGGGGTCTGCAGGAACAGGCTAACAGCCCCCAGCAGTTCTGGAAGCCCGGCCACTCGGTGAATGCCCAGCTCGGGGTTCAAAGCTGCACGTGCAGAACACCCCATCTAGAGGCAGGAATGCGCCGCGTCCCCGTGGCTTTGGGAGGGGGAGGGCGTCCCTGGGGGACAAGACCCTCTCCTCCCCAGTTGCCTCAGAACGGCCTCCTCGGGACTCGCGCCCCGGCTGCGCCCCCCACGGGCCAGCCAGCAGCCGCTCTGCGCCTTGGGTCCCTCCCCTGCAAGGTGAGAACTGAAATCCTGTCTGCACCCCCGTGTCTCCCAGCGGCGTCAGGGCGACCGAATGTACACGGCGCGGTGACGGAGGCCGGGCGCACCTGTAGCCCCATCTCCACCCCGTGAAGGCCGAACAGCGGTGCCAGGAGGCCGAGGTGGCCCAGCCCGGAACCGCTCCGAGCGGCCACGGGCGGCCGGACGGCACTTTGCCCCCCTGCTGGCACATTCCAGGCCGCACACGAGGCCATCTCGGTGGCAGACGCAGGGGACGGCCTCCTGGGTCTCCACGCAGGGCCAGCGCAGCGCTGAGCTGACCGCGAGGAGGACCTACAGGGATGGGGACCCCAAGCCGGTCAGGAGGCGGGAGGACATCCGTTCAGACCCGCACAGGTGGAAGGAGGGCAGCTGTCTCCCAACGGGGATGGAAAACGCCACTGGGCCTCCCGTTCCAGCCTCCGACTCCCCCCAGCCTCAACCCCGCCCGGATATCGGGGTCCATTCGCTCAGGAAGCCCCCGGCGTGAGCCCCCCCACGGCCCCCAGGCCGGGAGCTGAGTTCCTGGAAGAAGGACGGGGCCGGTCGCCTTGAATTAAGACTCGTGGGCCTTTGGGGCCTTTGCTCTCAAGGGTTCCTTCTCCCATCAAATGCTAACGCTGCTAATAATTTATATTTACAAGTGCGTTGCAATGAAGATAAATTAATCTACTTTGCATTCCATTCCCAGGGGCTGCCATAACACAACACAGAGACCAGAAATTCATTCCCTCCCGGCTCTGGAGACCAGAAGTGGGAAATCAAGACGTGGGCAGGGCCGCGCCCTTCAAGCTTCTGGGGCTCCAGGCGCTCCTGGGCTGTGGCCGTGCCCCTCGGTCTCTGCCTCCGAGTCTCTGCTGGGCCTTCTTAGAAGGACACCAGTCATTGGAGCAGGGCCCAACCCTCGTCCCCCATGACCTCATCGTAGCGAATTACTTCTGCAAAAGGCCCTGTTTCCAAGTAACAGCACAGCCTGGGGGCCCCGGTGGACGTGAGTTTTAGGGGGACACTGTTCAACCCAGTACATCCATTAAAACGTTTTCTGCGACCCAAAAGTTAGCTTTCAAAATTCTGACTTTAAAAGAAATTAGGAAGTTTTCACGGGCCCTCTGGAGACGCCACCTGGGAACCTGGCCACCCCCAGCAGCCGGCACGGTCCCGGTGGGCGTGCGGTAGGACGGGCACTGGCCCCGGGCCCCGGGCCGCGTGGGCTCGGCCGCTGGTGAGGGAGGGGTCGGGCCCGGCCCGCGTTCTCCGTTCTCGGTTAGTCCCTTCTGCCTCCTCCCGGGTGCTGGGTGGATTGCTGTGGTCTGTTCCGTCCCCGGGCGCCTTCCACTGGCCGCCCTGCCCGAACGGCTTCGCTCGGGCAGCCACCGGCCCGGCTCCAGGATCCCGATGTGAACACGGAGGTTAGAGTTTCCTGACACGGCTTTAATTTTTCAAATAGCAATCCGGTTACCAAGCACATTGGCACCTGGGCCCAGTTCCCCCACGACTTGGCAGGGCCCGCGGGAGCTGCTGGCAGTGATGGATGCCGGGGGGCCCCGTCACCCACCCGCCCGGCCACCCGCGCCAGCCCGGGGACCGCGCGCGGCCAGCCCCCGGCAGCTGCGAGGCCTGAGTGCCAAGAGGCAGAACGGCTTCTCCCGGCGTCGGGATCCGGCTGGGCAGGCTGCCTGGCCTGGCCTCCGGGAGTCGTGTGCAGGGAGGGCCTCTCCCCGCCCCCCGCATCTCACGCTCCCTCAGCCCCCGTCACCGAAGTAAAATCACTTCGAAACCAGAAAACAGGAAGGGACTCAGAGACCCAGAAGTGGAGGGAAGGTCACCGTTAGAGGGTCCGATCCTCTCAAAGTACGGGTGGGGACGCCGAGGCCAGGGCCGGGACGGGACCCGGGGTTCTGGCCGTCAGTGGAGACGAGTACTCAGCAGTCCCCAGGAGGGTGGGAGCCAGCCTGGCTGGGGTCAGAGGCCACCTCTGCAACTCTGGGCGATTCTGGGCCTCGGTCTTCCCACCCGCGAAATGGGGGCGGTGCAGCACCAGCTTCCCAGGGGCACCATCAGGATGATAGTGTTCAACGCGAGCCCAGACAGAGGCAAGCCCCGGGGACTGGCCCGCGTCGCCCACAGGGGGGATGCGCAAGCCCGGGACGGGGGAGGTCCCGGAGGAAGGTCAGTCAGACCCCTGTGGCAGGAAAAAGGAAAGGCGGAGCCAGGCAAGCCCATCTGGTGAGACCATCACCTCGCCCTGTCCATGCACCAAGCTTCTATTAAGTGCCGTCTGTCTGTAAGCCCCCGTCTTGGTGCCACCAGCCTCCCAGAGGCGGTCCCTGGCTAAATCGAAGACTTCGACTTCCCGGAGAGACCCCAGGGGGGACGCAGCCAGCTCCGGGACACAGACCCCACTCGGGCCCGTGCCCTTCTCGTCACACTCCAGCAGGGCGACGGGGCTCCAAAGGGCGACACATCCTCCCCCCTGCCCGCCTCCCACGAAGCCTGGAGACCACCCCTCAGATGCCTCCAAACCTCCATCCTGCAACAGGTGGGGCCACCCAGGCCAGACAGGAGGGAACTGGACAGGCAAAAGGAGGAGGTCCAGATGCTTCTAGACCCGGCGCGTCCCCTGGCCGCACGCGGCCGTTCAACGCTGGCATGTGAGACCCCCGAGGTGTGGGGGCTTTTAATGGATTTCACGTTGATCAGTGTAAATTTAAAAACCGAAGCCGCGTAAAATGGTTTTCTGTTGACCGTAACTTTATTGCTTTGGCGGGACGTTTATTGATTTAGCATCTGAACGGAGATGTGCCGTCTCGGACCTTGGAGAACGAAGTCTGTGCAGAAGAATGGAAAATATCTTGTTAATATTTTTTTTTTAATTTTTTTTTCAACGTTTATTTATTTTTTTTGGGACAGAGAGAGACAGAGCATGAACGGGGGAGGGGCAGAGAGAGAGGGAGACACAGAATCGGAAGCAGGCTCCAGGCTCTGAGCCATCAGCCCAGAGCCCGACGCGGGGCTCGAACTCACGGACCGCGAGATCGTGACCTGGCTGAAGTCGGACGCTTAACCGACTGCGCCACCCAGGCGCCCCTCTTTTTACTTTCTTAACGTGGCTACCAAAATTATGTATTTCACCCACAGATCCCATTAACAAGGGCCTCCCCCCAGGTCCACAGGGCGCAGGCAGCCACAAGGGGCCCAGAGCTGGACCTCTGGAGTCTTCTTAGAACACTCGCTAGTCTGTTCCCCTTGGGGACGCCTGTGAAGTAATGACATCGAGTAATAGGGGAACCTCACCCAGCACCGGGCTCCGTGCAAAGCGCTAGCTGACTCTCCTGCCTGCCCCCAGCACCCTGACAAGATAGGTCCCATCGACCCCCTCTCAGAGCCCAGAGAGTTTAAGTTACTTGCCCTGGGCCACACAGCAAGCCTTCAGGACCTCCAATCCAACAGCCTTTGCGTCGGAAGGCAGGGAAGCTCGTGGTCCTGGCCTCTCCCTGCGTGGCCCTGGCCACGCAGCCACCCTCCGTCTGGGATTTTCAGGCCACCATCTGTGCCCCTCAGTTCCCCCAAACCCAGGAGAGTCTCCGCGGACCACTCTCCATGGAACACGGGAGCACGATGGCGGAACCAAGGGGCCCCTGGAGTCCTTTGGGTTGGGGAGAAGGCAAAGGCAAGAGTGGGTGACAGGTGAGCCGGTCAGGGGAGTGAGGGGAGGGGCCAGAAAGCGGAAGGGAGGGCCGTCGGCTCCGAGGGATCCGGGAGCTCGGCTCTTGCACAAGAAAGGAGGAGCTAGACGAGGGGCAACATGGACCCCACAATACCCACCCGCAGTCGGCAAACGGCTTCTCCAGCACCTTCCACGCGCCAGGCTCTGAACTCGCACAAACACCCGCGTCCTTGACCCCACGGAGCCGGCTTCCGGCAGGGGGCACGGGTGCCAACACCCTCGTGTTTCGGTGGCAGGGTTGCAGAATCCGGGGTCCTGACGGCCAGGGTTCAAATCCCCGCGGAGGCCCAACCTTGACCTTGCGCTGCAGCGGGGTGCAGCGGGTCAGCGTGGGGAGCGACCTCGACGACTGCCCGCTGGAGGTGATTCAGGGGCCCCGGCAGCACGGGACCTCAAGAGCCGACTCTGCTCTCCGCCAGCCCCCCGCCCCCCGATTCAACCAGAGCATCCAGCTCAGCCGTCTGGACTGGGACCGCGCAGAAGAGGCCAGCAGCAGCGGGGCTCTGGCGACCAGGGAGGCGGCTTGATTCGCCCCGGTCGGTAGCCAGCAGGAGCAGGTGGGGGGGCGGGATTCAGGGGCTCCGGGGCCCCCTGTACCCCACCCCACCGTGGGTCTGGATGAGAACGGAGGAGAACTTCCCGGGGAGGCCCAGAGGGCACAGCCATCAGCATTTCTGAGGGCCCAGAAACGGGCGCACGCCGTCACCACGGAGGGGCACGTGGAGGATGATGGGTGTTTCTTGGGGGCCCCAAACGCGTCCTCCTCGGGGCACAGGGCCCCGCCCTGTCATCCGCCAGCGCAGAGAGCCCTGCTGCGGGGTGAGGGTTCGGAGGGTTTACAGGACGCATAGCAGAGCCGTGAGTCAGCTGAAGCAGAGAGAAGGCGGACTCGGCCGGGCTGGAGGGTGGGGGGCGGCCGTGAGGTCAAACCCTCCATGCAGAGCCGGGGTAAACAGCAGCCTGGGGCCGGTCCCCTGGCATCGTCGCCCACAGCCCGGCCGGGCACGGTCTGAGCGGTGCCCAGAGGAGGAATCGCACGCCAGGAGGGGAAGGCACTCCTCACACAGTGCTCTCCCTCCGCCACCTAGCGCCGCCCGGGCATGGCCATCTTTGTATGTAAACTGAACTTTGTACATTAAACAGCATTTTAGCTGCCCGGGGGGGGGGGGGGGGGGGGGGGGTGGTGCAGGCCGGCTGCTCGGAGGGAGTGTCATGCCACGGAACGTGGGGTCAGATAAACCTGTTCCAGGACCTGCCCGGCCTCGCGCCGGCTGCGTGACCTGGGGCAGATGCCCGCCACATTGGAGACGCGTTCCCCGCTGCGGGGCTCCCCGAGGGCCCCGGGATCACCTTTCCACCTGTCCCCTAAACCCAGCTCTACTCCTACGTACTTCCCAAAGCCTCAAAGCCACCTCCTCCCGGGAGCCTTCCCTGATCTCCCACCACCAAAGCCCAGACAGAATCGCTTGACTCCAAATTCTCCCGCCTCGAGGAATCATTCTTTTCCTTGACAGCCCAGGGGCTGGTCCGGCTGCCGTGTGAGCGGGGACGCGGTCGAGATGGACGGGCAGGGGCTCACTTCCCGCCAGCTGCTTCTTGGCTCCTGCCATGGCCATGCCTCTCTCAGCTGACCTTGCCCCCTGCTGGACAAAAGTCACGAACAGCAGAGGGCAGAGGGCAGAGGGCAGACACGAGGAGCTAAGGACACAGAGAGAAGCTGTGGGAACAGAGGGCTTGGCAAGACCAGGGCGTGGGGGCCTGAGACAAGAGTGTCCCTAAACGTCCCCACGAGGACGGAGATGCGACCGCGAGGTCCAGGCCAATGGAGACGGCGGGGACCAAGTGCAGGTTCGTAGAGCGGCGAGGGCGAGAGGACCAGGGAGAGTTTGCTGATGGAGGAGGAGAGGACAACAGGTGTCTAGGGCAGGGAGGGCTCCGGGGACCGAGGTCACGGCCCAGTGCCGCGTGGGGAGACAGGCCAGGGCCACACGACTCGCCCGAGGACCTTTCTGCTTGTTCCCTTCAAGGAAGATGAGGCCGCTGTCAGGGAGGAAGGCCACCACGCCCCTGGGGAGAAGCCCCGGGGTGACGGTTCCTCGGCAGACCCACGGGGCACAACCGCGAAGGGCAGGGCAGAGGGGAAGGTCCCCACAGCCTCGGACCGGCCAACTCCACCTGTTCAGACCTTGGTCTCCCCTCCAGCTAAGCTGCGGGAATGACGCGGCCCTCCTGCCAGCTAGAGTGTCCTTTTTTCATGTTATTTAAAATTATTTCGCATTTATTTATTTTTGAGAGACAGAGCGCAAGCAGGGGAGGGGCGGAGAGAGGGGGAGACACAGAGTCCACAGCTGGCTCCAGGCTCCGAGCTGTCAGCGCAGAGCCTGACGCGGGGCTTGAACTCATGGACCGTGAGATCGTGACCTGAGCCCAAGTCGGACGCTTCACCGACCAAGCCACCCAGACGCCCCAGAGTGTCCTTTTTTTAATGTTTACATATTTATTTTTGAGAGAGAGAGAGGGAGAGAGACAGAGAACCCCAAGCAGCACAGGTCCCAATGCGGGGCTCGAACCCACCACCCCGGGATCGTGACCTGGGTCGAAAACAGGGGTTGGATGCTCAACCAGCTGGGCCACCCACCCAGGCACCCCCAGAGTGTCCTTTCGGGGGTCAAGATAATAAACGTAACCTAACTCTGAGAGGGGCCGACCCCCACGACTCCGGCTAGGGTCCACTCACTGTCAGCCACCTGAGGACGGGCCACGTTCTCCACCCGTGTAGGTCACCTCATCCCCCCCCCCCACCCCAGGAGGCTCCACTGTGACTCACTTGACAAAGAAACTGAGGCAAAGGGAGGGAAGT
Source organism: Leopardus geoffroyi (assembly GCF_018350155.1). Lineage (NCBI taxonomy): Eukaryota > Metazoa > Chordata > Mammalia > Carnivora > Felidae > Leopardus > Leopardus geoffroyi. The sequence goes on along the minus strand of NC_059329.1, from coordinate 111,500,886 downwards.
ACCTGTCATTCCCACAGAGCCCGCGAGCAGCCGGCCAGGACCGGAGCCCGGAGTCTTGGCTCCTACGACCCCACCTGAACCAGCAGGCAGGTCCCGCTCCACGCAGCGCTCTGACTTCGGGCTCTCGGGGCTCGTCCGGCGCAGGCAGGGACTCGGAGACTATCTGGAGGGGCAGGGGGCGAGGGGGGACAAGCAGGTGGCGGAGTCCCTCTGCTTCCCCGAGCACGTCCCACGTCCCCAGAGACGGCTCGAGGTCGCGGCCCAGTGCCTACGGTCCCCGCACAAGCTGGTAGGGACCTTCCGGACCGTGTTTTGATAGCAAACATGTCCCTTTCCGCAGCCTGACACCGGCCCTCCCGGGAACATGTCACCGGCTGAATTCTGTCTCCCCAAAAATTCCTGTGTTGAATGAAGTCCTAACCCCTTAGTGCCTTAGTCTTTAAAAAGGAAATTCTGGGGCGCCTGGGTGGCGCAGTCGGTTAAGCGTCCGACTTCAGCCAGGTCACGATCTCGCGGTCCGTGAGTTCGAGCCCCGCGTCGGGCTCTGGGCTGATGGCTCAGAGCCTGGAGCCTGTTTCCGATTCTGTGTCTCCCTCTCTCTCTGCCCCTCCCCCGTTCATGCTCTGTCTCTCTCTGTCCCAAAAATAAATAAACGTTGAAAAAAAAAAAAAAAAGGAAATTCAGGTAAAGTGAGGTCACGGAGGGGGGAGGGGGGGGCCTGATCCCACGTGACTCAGGTTCTTATGACAAGAGATCAGGACACAGACACGCACGGAGGGACGACCCCGTGAGGACACAGGGGGAGGACGGCCATCCACACACAGGGAGAGAGGCCTCGGGAGACCCCGGCCCCGCCCATGCCCGGACCTCGGGCTCCAGCCTCCAGGACGAGGGGACAGCCCGTTCCGTTGTGTGAGCCCCGGGGCTTTGGGAGTTCGTTACACTGGCCGAGCCACCACAGGGCACATGAGGCCAGCGCCCCTCGGAGCTGCTAATGTAGCCACACGAGGAATCCTGGCCGCAGCCCCATGCAAGGCCCGCAAGTCACGGCCGAGGAACGGGTCACCGCGGGGGAGCGGCCCCAGCACGGTGGGGCACCCGTGTCCCCACTCCACAGGTGAGACCCAGGCCCCGAGCACACCGCAGCCGCTCCCGCGCACGCTGCCCCCGGGGAGACCCCCGGGCCTTCCCAGCAAGGCTGCCCTCGCCCAGTCCTGCCTCGGGGCCGGAGCCACATCCCCAAGGGGCCGAGGGTGCTCGTGAGGGCCAGCCCATCTGCTCTGCTCACACCGTCTCACCCCCTCAGCCCCAAGGAGCCCGGCCCCCTTCGAGCCGCCCTCTTCCCTGGCTTCGAGCTCGTCCCCGGGACACCCAGGCAGCACTGAGAGTCAGCTCAAACCCTCACGCTCTGGGAGACGGGAGCCTCTGCCAAATGCGTCAGTTACGATGAAACGGGACCACACGTAACTCTCCTATCCTGTGAGACAAGCCCACGGACAGGCAGTCCAAGGCTCCGAGGAGTCGGCCAGATGCCAGGCTCCTTTCAACTCGCCGATTCGTCACCCCGAGGGTGTGGCTCTCGTCCTCAGCCTACGATGGCTGCAGGAGCTCCAGCCCTCACATCCACATTCCAAGCAGCAGGATGGAGGAAGGGAGGAAAGGGGAGCCCTTTAAGGACACTTCCCGGAAGTCCCGCTCTGCTTAGACCTGCTTGACCAGAACTGAGGCGCGCGTTCAGCGGTAGAATGCGGCTGTATGCATAGCGACTTGACCTTGTCGCCTGTCCCGGGAAGGGGTGAAGTCTATCTCTCCAGCCCTGAATCTGGGCTTGGCCCTGTGACCTGCCTCGTCCTACCTACCCCCAGACAGGAAGAGGGATACAAGCAGAGGTTTGAGACATTCTTATGCGTTCAGGCTTGCTCCGGGTGCTGGGACCCCTCTGGCAGCACATGAACAAGCCCAGGCTTGTCTTCTGGAAGGTGAGAGCCTGGGGGGGGGGGGGAGGGGGGAGCATCAGCCATCTCCAGCGTTCCTGCCATCCTAGCCGATGCCCCTAAAATAGGCCATCCTGGATCACCCAGCCCCGACCAGGCGAGCTCACATCAGAAAAGTCCCCCAGCCAGCTCACAGAACCACAGGAAGTAATAAATCCTTGTTGGGTTAAGCCACACAGTCTACACAGTCCGGGGTGCTTTGTTACACAGCACACACTAGCCGATACACTTCTCCAACTGCGGGAGGCTGTTGACTGGGCCACAAGTCCCACAAAGCGTTTCCGTGTCTAGCAGGAAGGACAGAGTGAACATCAGGACGGGCCGGGTAGCAGCCCCTACGGCTGGCAGAGTGGCCTTCTCCCCAAGGCCCAGAAGACAGGCACGGCCCCACCCGCCCACCTCCACCGCCTTGCTGACGGATTCGGTCCCTGTGCCACCAGGACGTGAGGCCACGGTTAGGAAGGAGGCTCTGAGCTGGCCGTGCCGTGGCCCCGCCACCCGCCTCCCTCTGAGTGTTCGGTGGGGCGGCCGCTCGCCCACAGGTACCCTGTCTGTCCACAAGGCACCGTCCATTCGGGGCTCAGAGCCCGGCCAGGTCCTGCCCACAGCTGTCCCCGACGGCCCCGGCCACTGCCCGGCCGGCCCCGCACGCCCAGCAAGCACCTAGAGCCCCGACCTCCCGGGCAGCACGCGGCAAGCAGCTCCCGGGGCCGCCCGACGCCCACCGCTCAGGGCCGGCCGCGGAAACCCTTCCCACCTTGCGTCTCAGGGTCACGCACGCGAGAGGGGCGCGCAAACAGAGGAAACTAGCAAATGAGCTCCGGGGGCTTCGAAGGACGCGTGGGGTGCAGCTGAGGAGGGAGACGTAGCGTCGCGGACGTGTCTTTCTCCGGTTTCCAAAACGTGACCACATTCTCTCACTCGGCCTCAGATCAACACCGCTGGGGAATGAGCGGCTGCGGGACCCCAAAGACACGGGCCCACACTCGATCAGCCTGTGGCGTTACCAGCCCAACAGCAGCTCGCCTTGGGGACGGGGAGCAGGGATCCTACCCACGGAGCCTGCGGTGACAGTGTGGCCCCGACTGACCTCGGAATGTCCTCCCTGACTTCTGCTCTCCAGCCTGGGAAACTGATTTCTGCTGTCCTGAGCCACCCCATTCGCGGTCCTTTGTTACGGCGGCCCCAGGACACTGACACATCTCCCGGACACACACGTGCCCTGGCTCATTTCTTTTATTATTACTACAGGAACCAACGTGCCCACATCGGCGGCCCCCTCGCCCTGGGGGCCCTGTCGGCGGGGCCGGGGCTCCAGACCACGGTGCCCAGGGAACCGTGTGACCTTGGGGGTAACTTAGTCCCCAGAGCCTCACGCCGCCCTTTCCCTAACGTGGAGCTAGACCGTGGCCACAGTTCCTCCGTGGGGCAGCCACAGGGCCACTGGAGGGGACCCGGCCGTGGAAACCGTGAAGCGCGTCTCCCGGTAAACGGCGGGAGTTACAAAAAGGCATCCGGGTTCCTGCGCCTTGAGTGCGGCGAAGCCCCTGTGCCCGCCCCTCCCGCCGCCTCCCCCACCCCCACCGCCCGCCCCGCTCCCTCGACCAGAAACGGCAGGTGTGGGCACAGAGGCCAGGCCCGGAAGGGTCAGCAGACGCGGGCACCCCGCCGGCTGCACCAGCCTGCCCGGAGCGCAGCGGCCGTCACATGTCCAAGGTGCCAAGCTGGTGAAAGGCCGCCGCCCGCCCCCGGCACCGCCGCCCTCCGCAAACGCCCGGCCCGAGTTGGTGCCGAGCAGCTTGCGGGGTCACGTGCCCAGGCCGCTGGCGGCAGGCCGGTCAAGGGGCCCTGCCCTCCCTCTCCCCCTTGGCGCACCTCTGATTCGAAGGAATGTGTGTGTGTGTGCTTCTGACTCCTTCAAGGGGAAAAAGCTCGCTCTCGGCAGAATTCCTCCTGGGACCCCGGCCGCTGGCCGCCGGTGAGGGATCCTGGGGGGCTGGGGCCGAGGCAGGGACCGCGGCCCCTCAGCCCTCCCGCCAGCGCCCCCTGAAACCACAGGCGCCCTCGGAGGCATCCCCTCACTCGGGAAGGTGTGCAGGTCGGGGTCACGGGCAGGCTGGAGAGTCGGCCCCCGCCGGCTTCAGATCCCACCCGTGGGATTCGAAATCCTAGGAGCCAGCCGTTGACCTTGGGCAAGTCCTCCTCCCCCTGAGCCTCAGACTGCTCATCCACAGAATGGGAACGTTCCCCAGGGCTCTGCCAGGGGCTGCACACGGGGAAACCACCTCCTTCTCTTTCACTCTCCAGGGGGACAGCTGACGGTGACACCTGTCACCGCGGCTTTCAGGCAGGCCCAGGGGGAGTGGCAGCCTCCACTTAGATAAGGTGGCTCTCGGCTCGGGTCGCCTGGGACAAACCCTTGATAAACTGGCACTGGGAGCTCCCGTTTTCTCCAAAGCTCGGCCATGCGCCCGGCCGCCCCGCAGCCCCGTCAGAAGGGAGCGGGTCACAGCCTCCCCCAGCATCGCGTGGAGGTGCGCCCTGCCCAGAGCCGGGGTCCCATGAAGGAAGGACAGCTTCCTTAATTCGGCGTGGAGCAATCCCGCTTTCGGGCCCCCCTGACCCAGCCTTTTTGTTTCTGGCACTTTCCCTCCGACCCAAAGTTTGGTGTCATCAACTCCTGTTGGGCCCACGTTCCCAGGTAGGGAGGGGTGTCTGTGATCGGGCCATCGTTCCGGGGGACCTGGAGGTTTTGCTGCGGTCACACAGTGGCCGACGGACTGCCTGACCCGAGACCCTGGCAGGCCCCACCATGTCCCCGACGGCAGCTCCCAGGGAGCCCCAAGAGCACAGATGCGGCTCCCTCCTGGAAAAGTGAAGACAGGGGCCCGAGGGGCCAGGCTCCAGCCCCTAGTCACCCAGCAAGAGGGGGGCAGCGAACAGGAACCCAGTGCCTGACACAGGTCCCCCCCATCCTGTGTGAGGGCTCAGGGGAAACAAGACAGCATCTTCCCACAACAGCGCCCCCCCGGGACTGGGTCTGTCTTTACTCCCATCCTGGGCCCCATCCTCCACCAGACCCCCGGCCACCACATTCCCTGAGTGCTCGCCAGCTGGGCACAGGCCAGTGACTTGTCAGTCCCTCTGGACGTACTACTGTTTCCGTGACTAAAAAGCCAGGTTCAGAGAGGTTAGGTGACTTGCCCGAGGTCACACAGCCCAGGCCTGGCTGCTCCCCTGCCCGCCTCTGCCCGTGCACGCTTGGCCCCCGGCACCAGCCGCCTCTGGGTCCATCTCCCCAGGGAAGTGGCACGTGTGTTCCCGGCACCGTAAGCCCGAGGAGCGTCCGCACGCCACCATGCCTGCGCCCACCTGTCCGTCCTCAGCAAAGGTGCTCAGAGCCGACTCTGGCCCCAAACACACAGAAGAGGAGGGACGCCTGGGGGCGCGCAGACGGCGGGGACGACGGGTCCCAGGGAAGACGCATCGCCAGAACCCGCTTCCCGAAGAGGGGGTGTCCCGGCCAGGTGGGAGCAGCAGGGGCGCAGGCGCGGAGCAGGATGGCGACGCCATGCCCAGGGATGTCCTTGGAGCCACCTCGTGACAGGGGCGGGGAGAGAAGGAACAGGCTGTGTAGGACCTTTTAGGATGGAACCAGAGGCTGGAGGTTGAGACTCTTCCCCTTGAGGAGCCATAGGAAGTTCCAAGCCCCTGGTGAGTGACGGATGTGCCATCTGGAAGTGTCCCCTGGAGACCAAGGTGCCCCAGAAGGAGAAGAGGTGGGGGGCGGGGAGGCCCGGCAGGGAGCTGAGCCACGGGAGCTTGTCTTGAGGACAGAGAGTTGGTGGAACGAGCCGGAGTGGTCTCGGGGGCACATTTTTTTAATGCCTGGCAATTGCCTTTGGCTTCTGCAAGAAAAGGACGTTTCTGGAAGCTTGGCAGAGAATTCGGTGAATGCAAAAAATGAGCATCTAATTACAAGTGGGCCCCCCCCCAACTCCCACCTGGACCGACGGCCCCCACTCTGGTATTCAAGAAGCCGTCGGGGAGACTTTCAACCCCACCAACGGCTGCACCGTGTCAGGAACCTTCTGTAGGAGAGAACGTCCACACGCAGCTGCATCCCCGGCCAGGCCTGGCAGCCAAGCCATGGAGGGGAGGGCGCCCAGGCCCCGGAGCGAGCATGGCCATCGCCTTAGGAAGACGGCGGGGCGGGGGGGCTCGAGGGGCGGCGGGACCCCAAAAGGGCAGGTGAGCATTGGTGCCGGGGCCCGAGCCCTGGCTTCGGGGAATGCGCCCCACCCGCCTCCAGCCATGGCCCAATGGGTAGGCGGAATCAGCACGCTGGACTGAGCTATCTTGGGCCAGAATTTGGAATGCCACACGTAGCAAACAGTTAATGATCAACTATCCAAAAGGCCTAGAACTAATAGCACTATAAAATGCGTCAAATATCTACCCCTGACCAGACTAGACATGACAGCCAGGGAGGGAGCGCCTCTGGGTTTCCCCTCTCCATAACCTTGCTCTGCGAGGCGGGCCTGTGGGGAAAGTTCCCCTCGGCAAGCCATCTATCTGGAAACGACTCCCATGTGCTCGGTCACACCTCCCCGCCTCACGGCCGAGACCCCTCTCCCCTTGTGGCCTTCGCTGAGGGGACACATGTTCCTTCCCGAGTTGCATAGTTTGGGAGAAAGCCTGGAGTTTTTCTCAACAGAGCGTGTCTGTGCCCCTTTGAGGGAGAACAGGGGTGGGACGGCGGGTTTGTCCTCGTGGGGTCCCCCACCCCCACCCCCGCCATCGGGCCCTGACGCCCAGGGAAAGCACCTTCTCCAGAGCTGCTGACTTTTGCCAATTTATATGCTAATTCCCGAAATGATTCTTCCTACATTAAATAAAAGCTGAGGAATGTTCCAAAGGTCTGAACAGATTGTACCATTAACAGACAGAGGAAGGCAACGCAAATCCTGCCCACAGGAGTTGTGAGCGTGTGAACTCGCTCTCAGCACACACACACTTGCCTAATTTTAGGCCCACGTGGTCCTTCAGCTGACTCGGTCCAAGCAAAACTGCTTTGGCATCCAAAGCCTCCAAGTGCCCATCTTGACCTTGACGTCCCCTTCCCGAGCAACCTTCTGAGAAAGCAGAGAGAGTGCAGAAGAAGGCGGAGGTCCCACATTGAGCCCACGCCCCCCAGAGCGATCGTCTGCCTTGGATCGCGTCAGCGCCGTCCAGGACCTAGGCCCCCCCACCGCCGATCCAGGACCGAGGGCCCCCCGCCTCCTGGACAGCCTCCTCGCGGCATCCCACCGCCCCGCAAACACACTGGTTCTCTAGACGCTCCTCCCGCCTCAGCAAGACCTTCTTGCTTCAGAGGCTTTTGCACATTCTGTTCCCCCTGCCAGGGTGGCTCTTCCCCACTCCCTCAAGCAGGTTACCCCAACTCATCTCAGCTTAGAGCAGCCCACCCTGATCATCAGATGAAGCGAGGCCCCAGCTATACACACAGCGGGCACATTTCCGTCCCTGGTGCTCCTAACAATTCTAGTGGGATTAGCTATATAATACTTTGTTCAGGGTCTGTGGCCATCATTCAGGTCTATCCTATATCCCCAGTCTAGAAGAATGCTTGCCATAGAATACAGGGAATGGGGGGGGAGAGATGGAGGGAGAGAAGGAGACGGACGTTTGGATGGATGGACAGAAGGAAGGATGGGTACATGGATGTTGGCTGGATGGAAGGAAGGGTGAATGGATGGATGATGATTGGGAGAATGGATGATAGAGGATGGATGGATGGATGGACGGATGGACGGATGGATGGACGGATGGATGGACGATGGATGGACAGATGGATGGACGGATGGATGGATGGATGGACGATGGATGGATGGATGGACGAACGGATGGACGGACGGATGGATGGATGGATGGACGATGGATGGATGGATGGGTGGACGGACGGACGGATGGATGGACGGACGGATGGATGGATGGATGGACGATGGATGGATGGATGATGGATGGATGGATGGACGATGGATGGATGATGGATGGATGGACGATGGATGGACGGATGGATGGACGGATGGATGGATGATGGATGGACGGACGGATGGACGATGGATGGACGGACGGACGGACGGACGGATGGACGGATGGATGGATGGACGATGGATGGACGATGGATGGACGATGGATGGACGGATGGATGGATGGATGGATGGACGATGGATGGATGGATGGACGGATGGACAGATGGATGGACGGACGGATGGATGGATAGATGGATGGACGATGGATGGATGGATGGACGGATGGATGGATGGATGGACGATGGATGGATGGATGGACGGATGGACGATGGATGGATGGATGGACGGATGGGTGGAAGGTTGTTGGATGGATGAATGGATGAGTAACACAAGTTATCCTCCAAAAAGACAATTGTCGTGGTGGGGTAGTTTGCATTTTCTGGAGCCAAGCAGACCCCAGGAGGCCACGTCTCCCTCTCCCAGCCCTGGAGGCAGAGGTTCCGAGCAGGCCGCCCTCTTGGCCTCGTTTTTCCATTGCTGGGCACTGTTCCCATAGCTCCCCCCTTAGAATGTCTGTACCCCCACATCAAACCCCACCTCCAGCTCAAGGCCTCCTGTCCAGGGACCCTAATCTCCCCCAACACCCGGAGGCTGGGGTGCCCCCAGCCTATCTTCCTTTCCTGCCAGGACAGGTACACTGAGTGGGGCAGAGCTGGGCACAGAGACACATGCTAGCTGTGCCCTTGAACACATGCAGGCCCAGCGCCAGGCTCGGCCGCTTCCCAGAGTCAGAACTTTCCTCCCAAACAGTAAGGATTGAGTCTGATAAAGCGTGCGGTACCTGGTGCGCACTCAACAAGTACTCGACAGGCACGTTAACTGACCGATTACTTGGCGCCTCTAAAGGAGCGGCCGTTCTCGGGGGAAACCAAGCCAGATTCCTTTCCAACGGCAGAGCCCTGTGAACAGAGCCCCCTCCGTCCGCATGACCACATCTCCGCTCTTGGCTGGTGGCTCAGCCTTATCCCGCCTCTGAGTGGATGAGAAGGACCATCCCTCCAGGCTTTGTTTTCAGTATTTTATGGTGCCTCATCAAAGGGGGGATTGCTCTGGTGTCTCCCCGAAATCCCTGCAAACTCTGAAACATTCTGGAGCCCAAGGCCAGGAGTGGTTCCCGTGAATGCTCGTTTCCAGACCGTCCGTCTCAAAGGCGACGGGTGCCACAGCCATCGGGGCAAGGCTTAACCACGGGCATCTCCTCTCATCCCTCTTCTGCTCGAGCCTGCAGGGGCCCAACTCCCTCACACATGAGCAAAGTCCTTACGCCGGTCTACAAGGCCCCCAGCGCCTGGCCACATACCCCCCTCCCCTGAGCGCCCTGCTCCCTGATGCGGCCTCCCGAGCAAGCCTGAGCTCCCCTCAGGGCCTTTGCACATGCCGCTCACTCTGCCCGCAAGGCTTTTCCCCCAGATCCCCACGTGGCTTCCCCATCCCTTCCTTCCCACAGGTCTCTGCAGAAATGGCCCTTCATCCAAGAGGCTTTCCCTGACCCACTACAAACGGCAGCTTCCCTGCGCTCCGATGGGCGTCGGGGACCTCCTCTCTCAGGAAGCAAAAAGAAGTTGCCGCCTGAAAGATGTGTGAGGGTAGGGAGCACATCAGGCAGAAAGAAAGTGTGCAAGGGTCCTGGGGCAGCGGTAACAGATGAGCACACAGAAATGCATCCTCTCCCCGTCTGGGGGCCCGAAGCCAGAAGTCAAGGTGCCGGCAGGGCCGCGCTCCCTCTGCAGGCGCTGGGGGAGGCTCCCTCCTGCTCTCCCAGCTCCTGGGGCTCCAGCGTCCCTGGGCTCCGTGGCCACGTGGCCTCTCTGTATGTTCTCTCTTCTCCTAAGGACACTTGCCCTTGGATTTAGGGCCCACGTGGGTAATCAAAGATGGTCACATCTCGTGATCTCTTAACTCGATTACACCTGCAAAGACCCTCTTTCCTAAATAAGGTCACACTCACAGACGCTGGGGGTTGGGACTCGGACAGATCTTTCCGGAGCCACGACAAACATCCTGATGGGGTGCTGTCTGGGTGTGACCAGATGGGGAAGCTGGGCTCGAGCGGGCGTGACCGCCCCACCGCGCCGAGAAGTGGGGGCCGCAGTTGCCCTCACAGCAGTGGGCTGACCCGGAGGAGGCTGAGTGGCCTACGTCCCCGGGCCAGCGGAGCGCTCGGCAGACCCCCGGTGCTCAGCAAACACATCAGCGTGAATCCCCCGGGCCCCGAGGTACGCTCTGTGAGGGACCCGAGGTGCCCCCCAAACAAGCCCAGGGTGCTCCTTGCCTCGATGGCTTCCCCAAGACAAGAGGGTCCAGCGTGAAGGTCTCCACAGGCCCTTCCTGGGAAAAGCTCTCCAAACACACCGAGGGGCCTACCCGTCTGGTCATCCGCTCACTGGGCAGTAGGTGCCTCAGCCCATTACCGCCTCTGCACGTCACCACCCCAGCCACACACACACACACACACACACACACACACACACACACACCAGGGCCCCCTTCTTCCTCTCCTCCTGGACACACCCTTTGCAACATCCACGCTCCGGAACCCTTTCTTCCGCCCAGAGGCTGTGATCCCTGAAACCCCCAGAGCTGCCATTCGCTGTCCCCCGCCTGTCTACGGCCAGGTCCCTGTGTCACCAGACACTGCTCCTGCCCGCACCCTGCCAGCTCAGCAGAGGGCTGGCCCAAGAGAGAGGCGGCCTCCAAGTGGCCCCCAGCGGGAAGACAGAGAGGAGGAGGCCGGTCCCCACCGCAGGCTCAGAGAATCACCCAGAGGCGCCTTCCCACAAACGCCTCCCTAGGCGGATGGGCCAGCAGGCCTCGGGGGAGATGGACAGTTGGTTTTGCTCCGCGGATCTGGATAAACTGGAAATGCAAAGGCCCGCGCCGGGCGTCCCTAGCCGGGGAGACTGGAAATGCTTCAAAGAGCCGGGCACGGCCAGTTCACACGGCCGCGGCCAAGCCCAGCTCGGTCGCCCATGCCGCTCACCCCCGGGCCTGGGCGCCCGCCCTGCCGCCAGCCGCAGCTCCCCAGACCCTGCACGCAGAGCGAGGCATCTGACCGCCAGCACCAAGGCCTCCTTCTACGTCAGATATTAATCAAACGCATCCTGACACTGATCAACGGAGACGGCTTGGCAGCGTGGGCCTGGCGGGCCTCCAGGCCCACCTCCAGCTACAGGAAAGACAAGGCTGGCAGAAGCAGTCCTTGGCAAGGGGCGGCACATTGTCCCACAGCTGTGGGAACGTGCTCTGTGCGCAAACATTTCCTTAAAACGAGCTTACGAGGAAATGTTCGCGACGGCCTTAGTAGAGACCATCAGCCTGGCTGAGCGGGGCGAGAGTAACGTCAAGCCCCGGCCACGTCCCAGACTCCAAGGGCCATGCGAGCGGCCAGGGGGGATGGCTACACCGCGGCGGCGGGCGGGGAGGACCCTGCGGCACTCTGAGCGGCTTTGTGGCTGGCACACGCTTCCAAGTTGGCTGGGGGGGGGGGGGTGCGCGGAGGGAACCCGAGCCCCTCCCGCCTCCAGTGCACTGGAAACTCATGAGGACTTGGGGCTGGCAGAGCTGGGGAGAGTGGGCTGGGGCAGTGGGGGGCCTCGGGGCCGCCCTGCAGGAATGTCGGGGCCTGGCTCGCTTTCTGAACCTGCCATATGGCCCTGCGTCCTGGGACCCAGGCTGGGAGCCAAGGAGGAGCCCTGTGGCTGGGTCCACGGCCCTCCTGGCCGCTGCATGAAGCCATTTGTCAAAGGTGCTTCCCAGAAGCCCCTCTGGAAGGCACTGCCCTTCGCGAAGCTGGCTTGGGCTTCAGCCAGGCGGAGACGTCTGGGGGCTCTTGGCCAAAGTGCCAGCCGTCCCGAGATCAAAAGTCCCTCTCCTGGTTATGCTTGGCTCTCGGCGGCAGGCGAGCTCGCCGCGGGGTCACCGACGGCTGGGCGAGGCCGGGGCCGCCTCTCCCAGACGACGGTGTGGCCGCGGGGGGCTGACCGCAGGCGTGCCCTGCTGATCCCCACATCGCAAAAGGTGCACGGCGGGGAGCTCCCCCCGGACACCCATGTTTGTTCAGGGATCATTAGCTGTTTGACAGACAGGCCCAGAGCAGGGATACGAGACGCCAGAGGGAGGACAGGCCCTGCCAGCTGACACGATGTCGGCACCTGGAAGGAAACAGGGTCCACGCGGGTCCACAGCCGAGAAGTCAGCGCCCCTCCACGGAACCCGCTTTCCGGAAAAGGAGCGCCTTCTGAACAAACGCACGCTTCTCGCTGGGCAGTGGAGGCAGACTGTCTGTCCGCTTACGGCGGGAGGAGCTGGTGGAGGCTCCGTGGACGTGGACGCCCCACGGCCCCGGCATCTGAGACGAAGACGCGGGACGTTGCTTTTGCCGTGAAGCCCTGCGTGTCCCAGTCCTGACTCACCCGCCGCCGACCGCGACAGCCGTGGCAGGACATCTCCAGATGCGGCTGATGACCATACCCATTACGGTTGCCCTCGATGGCAACTGCCGTTATCAAAGCCAAGAAGATGTGAGTTGGGACCGAAGCCGGGGGTGGGGGATGGGGCGCGTGCAAAATCCGCAAGACTTCCCTTGACCACCAGAGCCACACGCCCTGCGGGGCTGAGCTGCGCTGACGCTGACGGCCGGCCCCGCACTCGCCTTCCGGCCGGCCTCCCACCTGCTCTCACCGCAAGCCGGCCGGGTGGGGACCACCCTGTTCTGCGGATCAGGCAGCCGAGGTGGAAAGAGTTTGTGCGGCCGGCGGGCAGCACGGGGGCCCTCGGCCGTTCCCAAAGACTCAGCTCCGGGTCTCCCTAGGATGGTGTCTTGCTGGCCCCTCCATCTGCTTCAGAGAATCGGCAACTGACACCCGGTGGGGTGCCGGAGAACAACAGACCCATATTACAGACGCACATGCCAAGGCCCATGTGGCTTCGCCAAGTCGCCTGAGGCCAAACAACCACCAACCGGCAACACCAGGATTGGAACCCGAATGGGACACCTGAGCCCACCCCTGCCGCGGTCACGTCCCCCTAATGTCTAGTGACGGGGCCCCCGGAGACACGGCTGTGTTCAGGCGCCCACCGGAGAAGCCGAGAGAAGAGCTGCCATTGGCCAGTGCTTGTAGGAGAGAAAACCCCTCTGCTGGGCTGGATTGTGTCCCCCAAAGTTCATGTCCCCTGGAACCTCAGGGTGTGAGCCCGTGTGGAAACAGGGTCTTTGCAGTGGAGTAGGGTGGGCCCTAAATCGAATGACTGGGGAGGAGCCCAGGTGACCACGGAGATGGGGCCCATGGGGCCCCAAGACCAGGGACGACTGGGGGGGGTGGCCCCGAAAGCCAGAAAAGCAGGAAGGACCCTCCTCTGGAGCCTCCGGAGGCCCTGCTGACCCCTTGATCTTGGTTGGACTTCTCTCCGTCCCTCAAACTGGGAGAGAACTAATTTCTGCCGTTTAAACTCACCTCGCTTGCGGCCGCTTGTTTCAGCCCCCCCAGGAAATTGTTTCAGCCCCCCCGGGGATGGGGTTGAATTTTGTTCTGGGAGCAAAAAGAGAACGGGTGCCAGAACTCTCCGGCAAGGGCACAGACCCCAGAGCCTTGGAGAACGGCCGCTCTGGGGCAGGCTCCCTGCTCGCGGCCGGCCGAGCGTGGCGTTCCCGCCAGGAGGGGCCTCTCTCTCCTCCCCACCCCCCAGCCCCGTTTCCCTGCCAGTGTCCGGCCTGGAGTCCCCATCCCCTGGCCGCTGGCCGCCACCGCGGGGCCGGAGCAGAGACCCTGTCCCCTGTACCTTCACCGCCACGTGGTCAGAGTCACTGCCCTTCAGAAATGCAGCCAAACTATGTGGCCGGTGGAAAGCAAGACCTTTGGGTCCCGAGTGCCCCCAAACACATTCTTTGCATCTCTAAAAAAATGCCAACGGCATCAGATCAGCCAGGCCGTTGGCCGGGGCGTGCGAGGCCTTCCTCAAGCCCGAGAGCGGATGATTCTTCCCTGTGTCGGGCCTGTCTCCCGCCTGTGGCCAGCCCGCGTGGGGCCCGTCACCACGTGCCACCTTCAGACACCTCCGATGGTGATCAGATGCCCCCGGCTCTGAGCTAAAAGCAGTCTCCCCGTCCTCCATCAGGTGACTTTTAACCCCGGACTGTCCCTGAAAGAAATACAATCCCTTTTGTCCATCGGAGGGGCCAGCGCTTTGGTTTCTGGAAGCAGCGAGCACAGATGTGCACGAGGCCTAGAGGGTGGGGCAGGGGTGAATGCTGGGGGGCGGGGGTGTATTCCAGAATGTTCTGAACCTCAGTTGCCCCCTGTGAGACAGAAAAGAGAATGATGAATGTGCATGTCTCACTGCCATACAGAGAGGACAGGAGCAGGGGTCCCTCAAGGTCTGCTCTGATGGTGGCCCCGCGCCCGGAGGTTTATTTGGCCATTGTTTCCAAGGACGTGGTTTTAGGCCCTTCTACCCCCCTCCTTGTGGGTGCCCCTGCAACACCTGGCCTGAGAGAGAGAAAAGGTGGGATCTGGATGGCCTGCAGAGGACAAGGACAGCAGCTGAGCCAGCCAGACTACGGTCAGGACCCCCCCCCCCCAGGGTCTCCTGGACCACCTGTGGTCTGACACCTCGGGACCAGAGCAGCCGGACTCACATCTCAGGCCCCGTCCCTCTGCCAACCAGGCGTGATGGCGTTTGAGCCCCAGGTCCCCTGACAACAGGCCCCTTCTGCAAGAGACTTCGCGGACCCCGCATCTGAGTGCAGAATGCACAGCCCTGGCGGATGACTAGCGGCCCTCCCTGGGTCAGGTGGCCACACACCCCACAGTAGGGGACCTGGGAAAGGGAGGTACGGGGGTGGGGGGACTCTGCCCTCTCACCCCCACCCACTGGCTGCCCAGAGGTAGAACGAGGCCTCAGAGGCTGGCCACAGGGCCGGGCATCCACTCATTCGCCTGTTTACTTAACCAACAGGGATTTATGGAGCACCTACGATGTGCCAGGCAGTACTCTGAACCCCTGGAACTCAGCAGTGAATCCAATAAAGTCCTTGCCCTCCCGAAGTTTATATTCCAGTGAGGGAAACAGAGCATATGCTGCACCAGACGATCAGACAGGGAACGGACAAGGAGAAAGTCAAGGCAGTGGGTGAGGGCGGGGCGGGGTCTGACCTACCTAGCGTGGGGGCCATGGCACGTGTAAAGGCCCCGGGACACATGTTCGAGGAGCTGTGGGGAGGGGTCACGCTGAGGAGATGTGGGCTGGCGGGGGTAGCCCACTAAGAGGCAGACTTCCGGGGAAATAGGGCCATGTGAACATAGCATCCATAGAAGTGCAAGGTCTCCCGGGCCACGCCAGCCACCCCAGCACCCAGGTCCTCGCTGTAGGCGTCAGATGTGGACACATCTTGTGCCCAAGGAGACGGAAATGTCCCCCCGTCCTGGGAAGAAGGGACCCCAAGCTGCCTTCATGGCAGCCAGCAGGCGGGGCCGGGACGGAGACCACTCCAGACCCACCCGGAAGGGTCCCCCCAGCCAGACAGGGCCAAGCCACGGCTCTGCCCCGAGACGCTCTGCTGGCTGGCTCCATGGGGACTTGGCCCCCCGCGTTAGCGCTGCCACACCGCCTGCCCACCAGGCCAGGCTGTCCTCCGTCCCAGAACCTACAGGTCAGCAAAAGCCCGTGTGAACTCAGCAGCCCCAGGGCACTGCAGGCACACAGGTCTCACGTACCCTTTCGGCCGGTTACCACGGCGATGACGGAGCCCTGCCCTGCCGGAGGCGACCCGAGGAAGTTCCCTGCACAGGCCTTGGGGTCTGTGGGAGGAGGAGACACCTTTGCAGAGAAGGGAGGGACGGAAGTTCCACGGGGGTGACTGCCCACCCCCACCCCGCCCTCCGCCTGGCCTGGTGTAGGAGCTGGGAGGGAGGGTAGGTCCAGGCTGGGCCTAAGGGGACACCTGCTGCTGGAGCTCTGCTGCCCCCCGCTGGCTATCCCCGGTACTGCATGTGCATGCCGGGCAGCCTCCCTCCAGGTGTGCGCGTCCCACCCAGGCGGCCCCGCCTCCCGGCACCCAGGCCTTGGGTCTTGGGTCCTCACCTGTATGCAAATCAGCTCTGGGGCCCCCAGCCCACTGCCAGCAGGGGCAGCGTGAAGAACCCGCATCCCCTGTCCCCGAGGCCGGCCGGTAGTTGTCCGGTGGACCGACAAGGTGGCCCCTCCGGGACCCCAGGAAGCCCACCGTCAGGTGCCGCCCCCCGCCCCCGTGCACCCCTCCCCCCGGGGCGTGTGAGTGGATGCTGCTCGGAGCCAGCTCGGGGCGTCCTCAGAAGGCACCACCTCAGCCTGGAAACAAGGAGAGCACCAGGGCCGGGCACCCAGTGGGGAGGGAGACCAGCCCGTTGGGAAGTGCGGGAAGCCGCTCAGGGGCACCCAGGAGCCTGTCGGAAGGGCGGGCTAGTCCCTCTGCACCAGCACGTCGTGGGGAAGTGCCAGGCACAGCACGAGCCACCTCCACTTGTCCCCAACCCCTCTAAGTCCTGCAACCCCTCAAGGCTGCTTCCGTCCTGAGTCACACACCGGGACACTGAGGCCAGAGGAGAGAAGGGGCCGCCCCCCGAGCGGGGTTCTGGAGAGCTGGGGCCAAGCCCATGTGACCTCCAAGCCCACTTGCCATCGCTCCGATCAAACCTGTTAGTCAGTCAGTCAGTCAGTGGCCTTCCGGGAGCCCGCCAGGCCACCTCAGCTCCCGGGGTCACACCAGGATGGCCGGTGGCCCCAAGGGGGCTGGACCACTCCCCACCTTGCAGCCACCTGCCTCCCCATGGACCCCCGCCCTCTGGGCCCAGAGCAGGCTGTTAGGATCGTGCCACGGCCCCAAGGAAAGTCACTGCCCGGATGGCATCCCCAGCACAAACCGCCCCCCCCCCCCCGCCGGTTGGCATCCCCAGCAACAAGCCCAAGACGGATGCCCTCTCCGGCAGCCCCGGACCCAGGCAGCAGGTGCCTGGGTGTGTTCCCGAAGCTGCTCGGGGTCACCTCATGGAGGAGAGCAGGAAACAGGAGCACGGCCCCGTCCACACTGCTTTCTCCCTGGAGCACTGGTCCCACTGGACGGGCCTGGAGCTTGGCATCTGAGGCCCAGTTGGGCTCCCCAAAATCAAGAACCACCACTAATCACCACTTGTCAGGGGCTGTGTGAGTGTCCTGGGGCCGCTGTGACCAAAGACCACAAACAGGCAGCTCTAAACAGCAAATGGATTCCCTCCCACTTCCGGCCCGAAGTCAAGGTGTGGGCGGGGTGCTCCCTGCAGGCTCTGGGACAGGGCCCTTCCTGCCCCAGCATCTGGAGCCTCCAGGGTCCCTGGACTCGTGGCCACTCCCCTCCAACCGCTGCCTCCGTGGTCACGTGGCCCCTCCCGCATCTGTGTCCTCTCTGTCCTCTCCTCTTCTTACAGGGACACCTGTCATTCTATTTAGAGCCCACTCTAAGGACAGAACGATCTCGTCTCAAGATCCTTGACGTAATTGCACCTGCCGAACCTATTTCCACATACGCTCACGTTCAAGGTACGGGGGTTAGGACCTGGACTTTGGGGGCTCCCATCGATCCCCCACAGCGGCACGAGGGGAGGGGCACCCTCGGTGACTGTCACCTAGCCAGCCGTGTGAGCCTCACCTGCGGACGGGCTACAAATGCACATTCCCAGGCTGGCCCCCCAGGCCTGCTGTTTCTGAACCTCTAGCGGGGCCCAGCCACCTGGGTTCCCCAAGCCCTCCAGGGGCTCTGATGCAGGCTCACGTCTGAGAGCCACCAAAACGATACCAGAAAATGTCCCTTCTTGACTCCCACATCCATATGTACTATGGGTTCAGTTTGCACTGGATGGGGCATCACATCCATGGGGATTGATTTCATTTATTGGGGTTGAGGAGGCCCGAGACCCTCCGGGATGTTGGGCGCTCATAGGCCCACCCGCCTGTGACTCAGCGCTAAAGCAAATAGAGAAGGGGGGCATGGGGGCCAGCAGGGGCACCAGGGAAGCCTCCTGGGGGTGAGCCGGCGCCCCCAGCCTTGGCAGAAACCAGAAGTGAGCCACTTTACCCTAACTCGGTGAAGGGAGGGGAGAGCCCGCCAGGAAATCAGCAGGGACCTCCACGCGTGGGGGGCGGGGGGTGCTGGGGACTCGGGTGAGAAAACCAAAGCACGGCACGAGCCAGGCCACAGACCAGGGCATCGGTGAGGCCTCTGGCCCTTCCCGGGCACGTAACTTCCTGTCAGGATGCTTCATCTCCAATGGTGCTTTGAACGTGGGGCAGGTGGTGAATGTCCTGTCCCACATTTATTTGTTAGTATTTTGTTGGCAGTTTTTCAATATAATTATTCTACATTTCAGGTTACGGCTTAAGGACAGTTTTCTTTTAAAATACTTGTTTTTATGTTCATATTTATCTTTGAGACAGTGAGAGACAGAGCATGAGTGGGGGAGGGGCAGAGAGAGAGGGAGACACAGAATCCGAAGCAGGATCCAGGCTCTGAGCTGTCAGCACAGAGCCCGACGCGGAGCTTGAACTCGAGAACCGTGAGATTGTGACCTGAGCCGAAGTCCGACGCTCAACCGACTGAGCCACCCGGGCGCCCCTTAAAGACATTCTTCTAAGAAGGGTCCATGGATTCAGCAGACAGCCAAGGGCCACTGGCACCACAAGGGCCACAGTCGCCAACCCTCTGCCCAATCAAGAACCTTCCAGTGTATTTGAAAGCTGGTCACGCCTACTTTTTCCACCATCCACCTTCCGCCAGGGGTCCCGTCCTTCCCTGAACCCTCTCCTCTTTCTCAGCGTAAAAGCTCCGGGCAGGATAGTCTGAAACATCCAACACCATCAGAGGGACGAGCCACCCACGTCCACGCCATCGAGCGGAAGGACCCACAGGTTCGAGGTTTCCGGGTTTGTTTCGGCGCAAACGGTCCGCGGCGGGAAGCTGTAAATGAGCTTCCGCCTGAACACAAGGGGTGTGACAACCCGAGGGGGAACCCTTTCGACACGAACGGAAGTGACGAAGGAAATGGGTGAAAACCAGCCCCCCTCCCCCCCGCCCTGGAGCCCCCTCGCTCACAGGGGAAAGGAGCACCGAGAGGGGGAGGAGGCGGGACACTCACCGTTCTGCTGCCAACACTACGCGCCGTGCGGGGCTCAGGGTCCCCTGGGGGGCTGACGGGTGTGCCCCCACGACTGAAGACAGCGGCCCGAGGAGGCCAGGACAGCCGGGCAGCAACCCCAGCCTCCCCGGTCAGTGGGGCCGGATGCGGGTCACGTGCGGGGCAAGAGGACGCCAGAAAGGAGACCTATCCGGAGGGGCCCCTGGGAGGACAAGCTGTCCAGCACGTGTCACACCTGAGGACAGGCCTGGCACCTGTCACTGGAGGTGCCGGGCCCGGGGGAGGGAGCCAGCGGAGGAAAGGCCAGCAAACCCAGAGAGAACCCCAGCGTCGGCTCGAACCACACGTACCTTCATCCTCCGGGGAAACCGTGCCTGGGCCCCAAATCTCCTCTCCCCGGGGCCCTGCTATGGGGCCGGCCTCAGGGGGTAAGACGGGGGGCAAGATTCAACCCCGAGTTGTGGCCAGAGCCCCACAGGGCATCGTACGGACAGCCCCAGCCGCGGCTCCTTTGCGGTGACCACACCACCCCCCCCCCGCACCCCACTCCGCTCTGCGCACGAGTGAGCCCTGGGCCATCCGCCACCTCCACCAGAAGGCCCCCGGGGTTGCCCCTCGCATACCCTCCGTCCTTCCCTGCACGTGGCTGACGAGGACTTCCAGGCTGACAGAGCAGATCTTACCTTCATGGTTTGAAACGGGGCACCCGTGAGAGGGGGGAGGCCCAGAGCCCACGCGCCTGTGCGCTGAGCAAGCCGCACGTAGACGCTTGTCATATAGAAACCAAGGGTGCCTCCAGGCCTGGCGCTAAGACCCACAGGGCAGGCCGAGGGCACCGGCCTTCGTGACAGAGCTGGGCTCACCTTCCGCCATGCCACCTGTCAGCACGGGCTCCTAAAAGAGAAAAAGAAAAACAAGAACAAAAATCTTCTTGTGCCTCAGTTTCCCCACCTACAAGGAGCTCCGAGATTGAACCACAGGTCTGCAGTTCGACAAAGGGCCGGGGGTCAGCACATCAGCTTCCTCGGGTGTCATCACTTCACCCCCCCACCCACCTCCCTTCCCATCCGAGGGAGACGGGGCTTAGGAGGCCTCACTGCACGTCAAGGCCACAGGGTGTGGCAGGTGGGGCCCAGACGCAGGCTGTGGACTCCGTGTGCCCCGAGCCTCTTTGGATAGTGGCTAAGAGGGGAGAAAGTCGCAAGGAGCCCAGCCTGCCCCCCCCCGCCACCCCCGAAGCATGCCTCTTCAAGCCGTCACCTCCCACTTCCCTTGGGGGCTGTCGGGACCCTCCTGTGTGTGGGTCACGCGTGATGTCACAGCACCGTCTCTACAGACACCTACCCCAGGCCCGCGGCACTCACGTCCTCGTGCTGATGTGCTGCGGGGGGACGCAGGGAAGAGGCTGCACCGTTAGCAGTCAGGTGGCCTTGAACGGGCTTCCTGGCCCCTCTGCACCTCAGTTTCCCCACCTGTCAGCGGCACCCCAGCCCGTGACTCCACAGGATTCAGCAAGCCAACACCCTGCTTCGGACAGTGCTCAGAAAAGCACCTCTCAAATGGTGACTCCTAATTATCGCTGCCCCTTTGGACCCTTGAGAGACCATTTACGTGCCTGCTGCTTCAAGGACGAGACGGTGCTTTCGCATCCTTCACCTCGTGGGCCCTCACGAGACCCGGAAACGAGATGACAAAGCCAGGGCTGTGGGTCACACACAGCTCACATCCAGGGGGCGTGTCCCGGCCCCGCCCGGCACACCTCCACCCCCACCAGATCTCCCACCAACAAGCAGCCCGCTGCCTCCTCTGGCAGAAACCCGGTCCCTTTTTCCCTAGGGCTGCCAGGGAGCTCCCAGCTGGCCTGCAACCATAGTGGGTCCCCGGGTGTATGGGCAACCTCTTCCTCCTGCTCCCGGCTCCAGCCGTTTCTGTTTTTACCCCACTTTACGTGGGTGCCTGGCGTCCTGCCAAGCACATTGACAGAGTGGACGTTGGCATCTGACGTGAGCCACCTGCAGGACTAGGTATGAAGCTCTAGCCACACACAAGCACCACCAGGGCCTGGGGACGGAGGAAGGAATGGGAATACCCAGTGCCCCACAGGGCCAGGGAACAGCGAGGGGAGAGTAGGATCACGTTGCTGGGGGAGGGCGGCGGGACCCCCGTAGGGGCAGCACCCCATCTCTGCCCCCTTTGTGTCCAGGGGCCCCGGTAGCTGTCCTTGCCCAGCGCGCCCATCGGGGCCCAGCCAGATTCCCTATACGCAGTTAGGCAGTCTGCGCACAGACCTGGGGCCCAGGCGACAGGAAAGGGGTCGTGGCGGCCGGGAGGACCACGTCCTGCCTGGACTCCGCCAGCCCAGAGAGCCCAGGGCGGCGGCTGCAGCGCGAGAAGCCAGCACCTTTTCCAGAGGGGACCAGTCAGAAAGAGGTCCTCTCCGTAACAGCCCCCCACCAAAGTATTATTCACAGCTCCCCGACGGCAACAATGGGCGCTCAGTAAGTACTTCCGGAAAGAAAGCCGCCGGGAAAGGGAGGGAGAGAAGCTAACTCTTTCCCGAGCCCGCTGCTCTCCGGCTCTGGTCTCTGGACGCCCAGCAGCACCCCCCGGGAACGAAGTCGAAATGCAGGTTCCCGGGCCCCGCCCCAGCCAGCATAAAGCAGACCGGCCAGGGTGGAACCCAGAGCTCTGTCTGAGCGAGCCTCCGCAGGGGATTCCGGGAGCTGCCGGCCCAGCGCCTACGGCCAAGGATGGTCTCCTCCGCCCGAGTCTGGCGTCAGCGGGCCCCCATCCACCTGCCCGTTAGCTGAGAGGAGAAAGGGAAAGCCAGGAAGGCGGGTAAGGCGGGTCCGGCTCACCTGGCGACAGGTGTTGCCGAGGCCCCCCACGCGGATTAGCCAACTGCTGTATCAAACCCAGGGCCGCAGCCGGGCCGCCGGGGTCCCTGCAGGTGTGGGCCTGCCGTCACCAGAATGGCGGGGGCCCCGGGCGCGATCGGTGGGCCGGGGTGGGCCCCCCGCTCACTGCCCACAGCGCCTGCTGGCCACTTTGACGTGAGGAGCATTGCGGAGCCCCACGGCCCCCTCTTACACGTTAAGAGCCGCGAGGTGTACCTGCCTTTCGCTTTTTTTAAGACAACGAATCGTTCGAACCTTTTCACAAGCACCGCCAATTATCTCTGAGGCAGAAAACCAAATCCTGGCTGTTTGGGTGAAAGACAAGATTCCTCCCTGCTGTGCTGAGGACGTAACCACATGAAAGGCCCCGAGCCACTTGAACCCCCACTCCCAGGTCCCAGCGACAGACTGCTCCCAGGTCCTGGACCCCATCCAGCCACTGACTCCGCACCTGCCAGCCGGACAAAAACCCACAGATGCTGAGGCCGCTCTGGCCCCTGGGGGTGCACAGCGCCTCCCAGCGGCCCCAGCGCCTCACCGCCGCCATCCTGGGCTCTCCATCTACCCCTGCGCTGGGATCACGCTGGTTGGTCTTGGTTACCGCACCTCCACGGTAAGTCAGGGACACTGGCGAGCAAGGTCTCCAACCATATTTTTCTACAGAACTGACCTAGCTATTTTCTGCACGCAAGTTTCAGGCAAATTTTTCAGCTCATCACATTTTGTGGAAGAAATGAGCATTCTGTTTAGAATCTTGACAAATCTATGGATTAATTGGGGAAGGCAGACATGTTGACGACGTCGACTCTTTCTGGCTACGAACAGGAGGACTGTGGTAGGCGGAATTCTAAGACCCTCAGTGAGCCTCGCCCTCGGACACCCTAGTGGACTTCAAAGAAAGGGGGAGTATCCTGGTGGGCCTGACCTAATCAGGCGAGCCTGTACGTAGTGAGGGCCGGACACAAAGGGTAAGGGGATTCGATTCACTGCAGGTTCTCCGTTGCCGACTCTGAGGACTGGGGGTTGTGGAGCAGAGAGTGAAGGCAGCCTAACAGCAGCCCTCTGCTGACGCCAATAAGGAAACCGGGGAACGGGAAGAACCATCACCTATGGCCTTGGAACGGAACTCGGCCGACAACCCGAACGACCGCAGACCTGTCAGGCTCTTCCCGGACAACGAGGTGGAGCACGGGCTGAGCCCCGCCGTGCAGAGGGCCCCGCAAAGCAGCGCCTGCCCGTCTGGCCTGCCGAGCTGCGAGCGGGTCAAGTGCGGAGCGTCTGAGGCCGCTGTGTCGTAACAGGTGCCCAGCAAGAGAACGCGACTGCATTCTCGCTCAAGGCCATTCATGGGGTTTAGTGCGGTTTTATGGTTTCCTGCGTATGGGGAATGTATTTTTAAGGATCTTGAGGATTTTGCTCTCTTGTGAATAGTTATTTCTTCCGATATCCTTTAAAATAAACTTGGGGCAGCTTGTCGCTAGTGTTTAGAAAAGCAATTGATTTCAGGGTATTAATCTGATAGCAAGCCATGTTGCTGAATTATGAATGCTCTCAGCCCTTCAGTAGGGACCACCATGTTATTTGTGAATAAAAAGATACGTTTCTTCTAATGTTTTTTTTGTTTGTTTGTTTTTTTGTTTTGTTGTTTTGTTGTTTTTTTTTACTCAATTTGCTTTTAATAAGCTGGCCAGATTCTAATTCCGCTATTCCTAACGGTAAAGGGCCGGGCGGTACTCTCTCTCCATCTGGAAAGCTCTTTCCCGGAGGTCTCTGGCTGGAGGGCATCCACAGGGGCGCCCCTGCGGGGTGAGGAGGGCATCTCTGTGGGGAGGATGAGGCAAGTTATTTACAAGAGAACGGATGGAGTCAGCGCCCAGGCTACGGAGAACACAAACCACTCAGAAAAGGGCTGAGAGCCACGCAGAGAGAAAACCAGCTGTGCCCTGTGGTGTTGGTATCAGGGTGATCTCATAGTTGTCAACTGGATGGATGGCTGGATGGATGGATGGATGGATGGATGGACAGACACACAGACAGATGCATGCATGCACTCCCCAGCTCTGTCTACAGAGAGAACCTGGGTAAGCAGCACCCCAACAGCAGGAAACGCACCTCACGCCCACATCTTGGTTCCCAGATGTTGTTCTTGCTTAAAGGAGCACAAGTCCTTGGAGAGACGGCTGTTTCCAGGGCTGGGGCACGGGAGGCGTGACACGAGGCCTTGAACGTGTCTTCGCACCAGAAAGCAAAGAAGCACTCAGAGGACGGCAGGTGCCTAGCAAATGGACACAGAAATCGAGATGAAGCGGCTCCCAGCGGCCAAATGAGAATCTGGGCGTGAAACGGAACGGACTAAACAGAACACACGGAACAGAGGAAGTGATAATGCGCGCGGAGGAAGGCAGGGAAGAAGTGACCGAAGCCTGGAGAACTGGAGCCTCGCCGAGCTTCAAAGCTCCTCCCACCCCTGAGTTACAAAGGGAAAAGGAGCCACCTTACGCTGGGTGACCCGGCACCACCAACGGCAGATGACGGGGTGGGCAGCGGCCGCGGGGCAAACGGAAACTGCCCACCAGCTGCCAGGGCACGCAGCTCTGGTCTTCCTACAGACACGGCAGAAACACGCTGATGAGGAAACCCTGCATAAACCCAGCCTGGGAACCTCCCATCACCATCACCGGCTGACCTTCCAAAGCGCCGAGGTCACCTGTCCGGGGAGATCACAGATGACCACGGAGCCCGAGGGTCCGGGCTGGAGGCTCCGAATGGCCACGCATGGGGTGAGCACCAGCCAGCAGGAAGCCGTGGAGACCCCATCCCAGTGTCCCCGTGTGTTGGAGACCCTCCCTCAAGTGCGGAAGGCGAAGGGATCGGAACTACAACTGAACTCGCCAGTGATCCCGGGAAAAGTTGTACTTGTGACGTTTCTCGAAGTCTGCGTTCACTTCCACGTCATCATCAAACATGAGCAAGACTATACTTTCGGGGATCATTTCTATAGTTCGTTATTATTAAACACGACCAAACTCACGGCCTCACCTTGCTCCTGCCCCTCCCTGCCCTCCCCCGGCCTCAGAAACAGCAGCTGTGTCCTTCCTGGTGCCCCCCCCCCAGTGGGGACAGGGGCCTGGGGCCCCCGTGGGGAACCCCCATGGGAGAGGAGACAGTCCCCGCCCACTCGCAGCCCTTCCTGGTCCCAGTGAAGGCAGGCAGGCGACCCCAGGTCCTGGAGGAAGTCACCTTCAGAGGCCCGGGCTAGCTGGTGGCCCCGATCTGGGCAGGTACGAAGCAAGTCCCCCGCAGCGTGAAGGACTCAGGCCTCCCAGGCAGGTGGGGGCTTTGGTGCCCACCCGGGTCCCTGCCTTGCCCGCACCCAACTCCAGGCCCACCGGCGTCTGGGACGAAAGGCCCCGCTACTTGGTGCGTGTGGCTGCGGACCCACCACTCTGCCCCACCCCCTTCCCCTCTCCCCCCGGGGGGACCCCTCCACTGGGCCAGCCGCCTCCATTCAGCTTCCTGCTGACACCCAGGCCAGGGCTCCCCAGGCCGCGGACACACGGGCCCCTCCTCGGAGCCTGACCCGTGCCACGGGGCTCCCCGGGGCCCAGTGACGTCCTGCGCCCACCTCCACCCACCTCCACCAGGGCAGCGACACCACTCCAGGTGTCCCAGACTCCTGCATGCGACTGGGGGACTCCGGGGTCCAGCAGGGCTGAGCCCCCTGTACCTCGCGCCCATCCAGAGTACAGAGGGGTGACCCGGACCACGGTAGCCACAGACAACAGCGGTGCCCACCAGAGCCGCAAGGGGCTGAGAGATGGGAGCACGCGTCCTCCTCAAATGGGTCCTCCCCAGTGCAGCCCCCGGACGGCACCGGGCAACCCCCACCAGCTCCCCTTAACCGAAAGCGGAGCCCCAGCTGCCCCATGAACGCAGCCCTCGTTCTCGCGGGGACAAATGTTGGGAGGCCGATACCATTTGAAACTGAGGAAGGAACAGTCAGTGCCCCAGAGCACCCAAGAGACACTAGCTTGTGGACAGAAGTCACCAGATTGACGGCACCACCTTCGGCTGGCCCATCCTGAAGGCGGGGCCAGCCTCTCCGAGCAGCACCGTGTCCCAGACTCCGGCGTGGGTCACCCGAATTCCGTGCCACATGACAGTAATGACCAGACAGGGCTTCTCTGCACACGGGCCGTGAAACACAAGGCAGGGGACCTTCCGAGTGGGAGCTGGAACCTGCACACGGGCGGGGCAGAAGGAAGGACATCCCACCTGGCAAGTGTCCACTATGAAGCTCACTCTGGGCGGACGAGCCTGCAGCCCAGGCCTTGGATCCCAGGAGGAAGCAGGCCTCTGGCCAGCCTGGGAAAAGCAATGAGCTATCCCCTGGGGGTCATGGGTTCCAGCGTGCATGAAAGGGAACCCAATCCTGCCACCAGATGGCGCTCAGACCTCGGATGGAGGGGGTGACGGGGTGGCGAAACAGCAGGTGCAGAGGGCAGCTGACCGGGTGGGCCGCGACCTTGACCCCAGAGAGAGCGGGACTCCGCCAAGGCAAGCCGGGTGCAGGCTCCTCACCCCACCGCTCCGTGAGGGGCTCCCCGCCCAAAACCAGCCTTCCCAGAAGGCAGCCCGCAGAGAAGACCAGCCTGAGAGCATCTGAAGAGCCCCCAAACCTGAGGGGTGTGGCCCGCTGATGCCCAGGATGCCAGGTCGACTCCAGGATCAGAAATTACAGTGTACAGGGTGGGTCCGTAAAACCGTGGCCAGCCCTACGCAACCCCAGGCACTGGGGTCTCTTGACGTTTTACAAGCTTCTTTTTCGTTTAACTTACTTTCCCTTCATCCCACTTCTCAGACAAACGGGGAAGAAGGACATCACTTCCTGCAGTGGAGTCAGCACCCGTGCCCTCGCTTCCCCTTCGGTGCCCACAGCAGACGGCACTAATCGGTCCCGGCATTATTTTCCAGGATTCCAATCCTGGTTGACACAGACGTGCAGGGGCTCCCAGCAAGCACTCGAGTCGGCCCTTGAAACGAGAACACTCTTGACGGTTTTCCTGGATGTATGGTGGCTCAAGTGGCAATATGGCCTGTCACACATTACTCACGCCTCCCCCCTGTGCCACACGCCCTGCAGACACATAAAGGACAGCTACCATTGGGGCACCTGGGGGCCCAGTCAGTTGAGCGTCCGGCTCTTGGTTTCGGCCCAGGTCATGACCTCACGGTTCGTGGGGTCGAGCCCTGCGTTGCGCTCCGTGCTGACGGTGTGGAGCCTGCCTGGGATCCTCTCTTCTCTCCCTCTGCCTCTCCCCCACTCACTCGTACCTGCGTTCTCTCTCTCTCTCAAGATAAACTTAGAGGAAGAAAAGCAGAGCCACTGGCTTACACATGCCTTTATGCAAGTTAGAAAAAGGTACCCGTCACCCTGGGGAGACATTCCAGTGCCTGGACACACCCTCGCAGCCAGGTTTACAGTGCACAACCTAAACAACCTTACCTGGCCACCCTGCTCCAGAGAAGCAGGATTGGAGTTGCGTCCACGTAAGAATGACAACCTCACTCTTCGCAAGGATAAAAACTATGGGCATTCTGACCCGTAAAGAAATCCGTCCAATCAATACTCATGGGAGCCATAAAACAATAAAACCCTTAAGATTCTCTTCCTCTAAAACCACCCAAACTGAATGCCCTGGAAAGCTGCCGGTTGACCCGTGCAGGCCCCAGGCGGGCCTGTGGTCCCTGAAGGCCACCGGCAGCAAAGGCACCACGGAAATTGCAGGGCCCACGAGGAAGGCCACTGCCTCCTGCTTTCCAGACGGTCTCAAAGGTCCCGGGGAGTCACCCTCCACCCGGGTGTAGAAAAGTCAAAGTCTCACTGCAGCAGCCGACCAAAGAAAGCGGCCGGGCGTGGAGCCCAAGGCGCCGCGAGGAAAAGCCGCTGGTAGGTGGTGGTTCCGCCGGGCAGCGAACAGGGCGCTGCTCTCCGCTCCCGCCTCGCGTGAGTGGAGAATTCCGGCCACGCAAAGTCTCTCCTCCTGGGCTGCTGCCTCGACGGGCGTCCGTCTCGAGGCCACACGGCCACCTGCCGCCCGTGCCAGGACGGCGCACCTGGGGGTCACCTGCACAGCCGCAAGTGCGGGTGACAGCTCAGCCTCTCCAGCAGCTCCTCCTCCGTGGGTTCCTCCAGGACGTCCCTGTGGAGTCGGGGGGAGGGAAAGACGTGTGGGGAGCTCCGGAGCGTGACCCGGATGCCTCCAGAAGAGCGTGAGCATGACTCGGAGAGGCCCTGCTCCCCGCTCAGGAATCCTCAGACCCGTGCACAGCTTGGGGAGGACCGGGGACACGAGGACGCGTTTCCACGTCTGGGATGTGAGCACGGTGCTGAAAGCCCGGGAGGACGCCCCTCCACGCCAGCCGGCGGCTACAGCACAGCACACGCTCACGGGGGCGGGGGGAAGGGTCGCCCCCGCTGGCCTGTCCCTGGGAGACCGCCGCCTTCCTGTACCGGCAGAGGATGGCCTCCACCGTGGGGAAGGGCGGGCAAGGATTCCTAGGGCCACCTGCCTCCACCCGCCAGGAGAATCGCTTGGAGACTAAGGGAAGCTGAGCCTGTCGCTTACACGCCCACCGGACAACAGCACAGAGCTCACGGCCCCGGCAGCAGGAGCGGAGGAAGCCCACGCCCTGGTCCCGGCTCAGAAGTGGGTGGGAGGGAGGCAAGGGACCTCCCCAGGCTCGTGGGGAGACCGTCACAGAGGACGCCCGCCTGCCGGCCACCTCCCAGCCTCTCCCCCTCCCCGCCCAGAAGCCAAGCAGACGCCCCCTTCCTCATCCACACACCTGAACAGGAGATCCACAGTCACCTGACAGCACGTATCTGGGTCCCCAGCAAGGGACTGCAGGTGAGCGCGGCGGTCCCACTTGTGGAGGAAATTCTGGGGAGCAGGCGGGGGGAGAGGGGGCCCAGTGGGTCTGCGTCCCACACGAACCAGCCTCTTCCCCTCCAGCGTCGGCCAGGCGTCCACGGCAGGGAGCGGAGCTCACCCCGACGCTGGGATCCAGGGCCCAGCAAGGCCACCGGCTCCTGCAGGAGCCAGACGCCTGATGGCCGCCCCCAGCCCACCCGGCGGCCGAGAACCCCCACACATCAGGGGTCGAGGGCATTCCAAGGGGCTCCCGGCAGCCAGGGCGAGAAGCGCCAGGCCCCAAGGGCAGGACGGAGCCTCGGCTGATACCTCCAGAATCAGAGCCAGAAACAGGTTGACCCAGATGACAGATGACACCAGCCACCACAACACGAAGTACATCTTCGACCACCTGTGGAGGAGGAAGGCCGTGGGGGCCACCGTGAGCCACCCACGCCACATGCGCACGCGGGGGGCACCGCGTACCTGACGGCGCGTAAGCAGCGGCTCTCAGCGAGTCCTGCCGTGAACTCTGTGGCGCCACCAGTCCTGTTTTCCAGCCGCCCGACCAAGGCTCCCGGAAGCGGTCAACGAATCGCCAAGGCAGCACGGCCGGCAAGCGATTCGGCTGGGATTCGAACCCGGGACCCTCCGCTGGGGCCGTCTGAGCCCCCCAGGCTCCAGGCTCTCCTCCCCTCAGCCTGCCCCCAGGGCTCCCAGCAGCCTGAGGAGCCTCACCCCTCGGCGGTCCCCAGGACTGGCGAGCCCAGGGTCGCACGGCACAGTTACACGGCGGGGGCGGGGTCACTCACGGGCCCGAGAAGCGCCGATAGGCGTCCAGAAACACCTGCCAGTTGTTCACCACCATCACGTTCCACAGAGTGATCAGGGCGGCCTGCGGGGACGCACACACGGGCTCCAGGAGGGCAGAGGAAGGGGGTCGGGAGGGCAGGGGTCCCGCGGAGCAGGGCGTGCGGGGCTCACCGCGAAGTCATCAAAGTTGTTGGCCCAGTACTCCAGCTGCTCGAAGCTTCCGCAGGGCGCCGAGCTGTTGCTGGGGGCCAGGCTACAGGGACACGACAAGCTGGGTCAGGGGTGGGGACGGGGACACGGACGCGGGGGCCCCGGCACTGCCTCAGCCCCTGCACGCCTGGAACCGGTCTGGGCCCGAGAAGGTAGAGACAGAAATGCCCCCATCTCCGGAGGTGCCGCGAGGACGGCCAGGGGCCGAGTTCCGCGGACAAACAGGGGAAGCCGAGCCTCCCAGACAGCCGGCTCTAGGTCTGGCCCCGTGCTCCGCTCCACCAGGGCATGGCCTGGCCTGAAGCTCCCAAGTGGGGCACAGGGGTGGGGCCGCTGTGCTGAGCAGGCTTCAGACACGCTCTCAGTGCAGAGTCTGGGTGAGGGAGGGGAGGGGGAGAGGGGAGGGGAGGTGGGGAGGCAAAGGAACGAGGACCAGGGGGCCCGCCCCCCGCACCACCATCCAGGCTCATGCTCCTCCACACCCCCAGACTCCGCACCCCGAGACGCACTCCCTTTGGCACCTTCAGGCCCCACTCACCTGGCGTTTCCAGGCGCCACGACGACGCCTCGGAACAGGTTGATGCCCAGGATGGCAAAGACGTAGTACACGACCTAGGGAGGTGGGGCCGGGCCCGGTCAATGCCACCGGCACACAGACCCACAGGGCCGGGCTGAGCATGTGAAGGCCACCTGCCAGCAGACTCCCAGCCCTGCCCCCAGCCCCCAGCCCCGGGTACGGCTGGCCTCCCCCAGGAGCACCAGGACTTCTTCTCCCGGGCACCCTCTCCTGGCCACCAACCTGCCCCCCAGTGAAGGAGCAAGGAGCCACCACCACCAGGGGAGCCACAAAGATGAACTGGGGGCCCAGGGGAAAGACCGAGGCGGCCAAGTCGAAGCAAGGCTGTCCGCCTCTTCTCTGGGACAGGTGTGGCAGGAAAGAGGTAAGAAGGACCCCTACTCTGGGCTCCACTGGAGGCAGACGCCAGTCCTAAGGGAAGGGGGCCCCAGGGGAGGGGGCCCCAAGGGAGAGGCAGGTAGGAACCGGCCAGGCTTCTCCAGGAGGTGATGAGTTCCAAGGAGCACCACCCAGCAGGCTCGTGCCACAGAGGGACGAGGCCACCAGCGGCCGACCCATCCTCACCTGGCCCCAATGAGCCCAGCAGGAGAAGGAGGGGGCACACAGCCCAGCCTAACCCAGTCCCTTCTGGGCCTCCGTCCCCACTGCTGGGCTTCGTGCCGAGAGCAGCCTTCGGTGTCCCCCCTGCCCACTGGGGCGGGACCACAGGGCAGAGCCAGCAGCACCTCGGCCGACATGGCTGGGGGCTCCTGAGATCCCCCTCAGCAAGGAGGGAGGACTAAACCCCATCTGGGGTCTCTGGGGTCTGCAGGGACCCCTAGTGCCTCTCATACTTTTAAAATCAGCGTCTCGGGGGGCGCCTGGGTGGCTCAGTCGGTTAAGCACCTGACTCTCGATTTGGGCCAAGGTCACGATCTCGCGGTTCATGAGACCAAAGCCCCACGTGGGGCTCCGCGCTCACAGCACAACGGCTGCTTGGGATGTTCGGTCTCCCCAACCACCTTCTCTCTCTCTCAAAATAAGCAAACTTTTAAAAAAAGAAAAAAAGAAAAAAAGAAAAGGACACCAGTGTCTCAATGAGGCCCACGATCCGAGAAATGCAAGGGATTCCAAGCGGCCGACGGGGTCTCTGGCACAGAGAGGGAGCGCGGTCGGGCAGCCCTCCCCGCAGACCAGCCCTGAGGTCCGCCCTCTGCACTGGCAGGAGGCGACGCGGCTTCCCGGCCTGGACACACGGCCACCGCACCCAGGGGCCCCCTTCCTCCGGAGGGGCCGGCCGGCCCCGCGCTCACCCCGGCCTCCGGCCGAGCTCAGGCTCACCCCCACCCCCACCCCCACAGCCACACTCACCACCAGGATCCCACCAAAGGCCCGCATGTTTTTGATCAGGTCCAGGATGGTACTCGCCACCAAGGCCATCAGCTGAGGACGAGAAGAAGGCACGGCCCTGCTCTCTCTGGTCCCACTGAGGTGATGCCGACCCTGCCCGCCACCCAGACCCTGGCCCGGAGAGGCGGGACGCGACCAGTGGACGACCAACCTACCCACCTGCGCACGCACACCCCTACACGCACAGCTGGACAAACGTCCCACAGCCGCCCATAAACACCCGCACACGCGGATACATCCACGCCCGCCACACACACTCATACTCAGAGACGCACGCCCAGGTACGCCCACGTGCCCCCCACCGACGCCTCCAGCCGCCCAGACGCAGCTGTGTCTCGATCCCGAGTCCTCTGGCGAAGCCACGGCACACGGGGGCTCAGATCACACTGCCCAGCGACCCACTGAGGCTGGGTTGGCTGCTCCTCTCTGGTCTGGAGGCTCCACACAAGCACAGGCCCACGGTGGCCAGGTCAGCCCCAGGGATCAGGTCTGAGAAAGGTCAGCCCCAGGGTCCAGGTCTGAGAAAGGTCAGCCCCAGGGTCCAGGTCTGACAAAGGTCAGCCCCAGGGACCAGGTCTGACAAAGGTCAGCCCCAGGGTCCAGGTCTGACAAAGGTCAGCCCCAGGGTCCAGATCTGACAAAGGTCAGCCCCAGGGACCAGGTCTGAGAAAGGTCAGCCCCAGGGTCCAGGTCTGAGAAAAGTCAGCCCCAGGGTCCAGGTCTGACAAAGGTCAGCCCCAGGGACCAGGTCTGAGAAAGGTCAGCCCCAGGGTCCAGGTCTGAGAAAGGTCAGCCCCAGGGTCCAGATCTGACAAAGGTCAGCCCCAGGGACCAGGTCTGACAAAGGTCAGCCCCAGGGTCCAGGTCTGAGAAAGGTCAGCCCCAGGGACCAGGTCTGAGAAAGGTCAGCCCCAGGGTCCAGGTCTGACAAAGGTCAGCCTCAGGGACCAGGTCTGAGAAAGGTCAGCCCCAGGGACCAGGTCTGACAAAGGGAGCTCCGGAGATGCACCAGACACCCCACCCACAGAGGGCTGCTCCCCTCACATGCAAGCCTGAGCCCTGGGGAAGAGCTCTCCAAATAGTTCATTTCCCCACGTGATGCGTTAGATCCTAACGCTGGATGCTACATGACAGAAACCACCGTGTGTGTGTGTGTGTGTGTGTGTGCGCAAGCGATTAAGCATGGCTACCGTGCTACACGTGCACGACGCGTGCAGTTACACGTACGGGTGTGTTACCGCGTGTGGTCACCGTGTGCTTGCACGGGCGTGTCATCACAGGAATATGTAATGAGATGCGCGGTGTAGTTACGAGCACATGTGCGATCACGCACACGCAGGGGACCGCGTGTGCACACGCGTCCCCACACGCATGTGGGCGGCGGCCCCCAGCTGCACCCAGGGCCCCAGGCCCCCTTCGGATGGGAAGCTCTGCTTGGAAACAGGTAGCCCCAGAACGGACAGGTGCACGGCGAGGCAGAAAGAAGAGACGAGCTCAGGGGGAGGGACTCAGACACGTGGAAAGGGGCGTGATGTCCTTGGAGTCTTCTCTCCCGAAAAGCTCTTAGGAAAGCAGGAGGAGCAAACTCTACCTCTGTGCCAGGTGGGCGCTGGGCCTAGATCCCCTGCTTGCCCGGCTGCCCTCCCCTCAAGGCTGGTGTCCCTCCCTGTGGGCACGTTAAGGGAAAACGAGGCTCGTCGATGTCACGAGCCACCGGGTTCCCGCATCGGGGTCCCAGAGACCAGCACCCCAGCCAACCTCACGCCTGCACTGGGGGTCCTGGAGGGGCGTACCCTGGCCCGTCCCGCCTTCACCCCTCATTACTAGAAGCCACTGAGAGCCCACGCCCAGGGCCTTCTAGAAACCTCAGGACGCCTGGGAACACGCGGGTTCCAAGAGCTCCAGACCCTGCCCCTCACCAACGCCAGGGGCCCCAAAGAGCCCAAAGCTACCGCCGCAGACGGCCGCAGTGCCCCACACGGGTCCACCTGCGCTGGCCTCCCTCTCCTCATGCATAAAAGCAGGGCTGGAACTGCCCCCAGCATCACCCGGCTGCAGTGCAAGGCTGGGGACACGCCCCAGGGAGACCAAGGGGACGACGGTCCTGCTCTCGGTCCCTCCCTGCCCAGGCTCACCGACTCCCCAGAGCAAGGCCACAGCGGGGGCAGTAAGGCAGGGTGGCGAGGCGAGGGCGTCAGGCACGCACGTACCTTCATGCTGGGGATGATGCGCAGGAACCGGAACACGATGAACATGTTCACCAGCCGGGCCATGTCCCACAGCGACAGCAGGCCCAGCATCTCTGGCTTCCTGGAGAGACACACAGGAGACGGTCGGGAGGGCCTCGAGACGTCGGCGACAGGAAGACCGGGAGGTGTGTGTTCAGACACAGAGAAACAGAGACGCAGAGAGCAACGGGGTGGGGGGGCGCGGGGGAGGGGGGCCCCGTCTTGGCACACGCTGAGCCCGGACTGCCCACACCTGCCGGCCCAGGACAGCACGGGTCAAGGCACAGCCCCTCACACTGGTGCCCAGCCATCGCACCCCGATCTCACACGACAGACGCTCAGGTTCCAGAGGCCGGAACACTCCAATTCTGGTCCCAGCCCGAGTGGAAGAGACGTGGTCCCTGAGCCGGTCCCGTCCCTCTCCGCTGACCCCTAACCACCCTCCTATTTCAACCCCTCCCTCTGACCTCGTCCCCTGTCTCTATCACCCGACCCTGTCTCCTGACACCATCCCCGTCCTGACTCTGCCCTCTCCTGCGATGCCATCCTGCAGCCTGACCCCCTAGGTGTCCCTCGGAGCTTACTGTGCTCTTGTCAACTCGAAGCTCATGCTCACGCAAAATGTTCCCCTGTGATTCTCAGACAAAAGCAGGTTTTCACTGCACTTGAGAAACCAGGCGGCCTGAGCTCCTGCCAGGCCCTGGCTCACCACCACGGACAGCACCAGCCCCAGCCCAACCCATGTCCCCGACGAAAGCCCTTCCTAGCTGGCCCTGGGGCAGCTAAGCCGAGTCGCTGGCACTTCCGGGCCACTCCACTGGCAGACAAGCAGCCCCCGAGACACTGAGAGGGCGGGGCCGGCACAGGCCCCGGCTGGGGCAGCTGTGTTCTGGGCAACGCGACCCAACGGCCACTGCAAGCCACACTTCGAGGCGCTCTGGGACCCCCTGGCCAGACAGCCACACTGCTATGCGGCCAGAACCAGGGTTGGTGGGGCTCCAACAGCCGTGGGGATTCAGCAGCCCCCGCTTCCGCCATCCAACAGGGTGGGAAACTGGCACTCAGAGCAGGAGGTGACGAGCCAGGGTCACACGGCTCCCAGCCGCACGCGGGGCATCTCCGGGGGCCGCATGCCCCGTCCTGGTGCCGGGGCTGAGCCCACTGCCCGCTAGCGGCCTGTCACAGCTCTGGGAACCCTATCGGTCTGACGGCGAGTTAGGACATGTCACGGGATCCCCAAGAGCAACGAGAGACCTGCTGCCACAGTCCTAGCGGGCCAAGTTCCGAGCCACCTGCCTCCCTAACACTCGGGCCATGGGCCCTGGAGCAGCCCGAGCAGACAGGCCAGGGCGCCTGGGCACGGGCCACCCACCCCTGGGGCCTACAGGGCGCTGGTTGCTGTAGCCTCCCTCGGTTCTCTCCAGTCACATACCAGCCTGGGTGTGGGAATCGGTACACAGCCAGAGTTGAGATCTCCAAAACCTTTAATCACAAAAGAAGAGAAGGCATCGCTACAGCAACCTAGCCTAGGGGGGTTCAAACGAGTTCTGAAGCTCGCGTCTAACATGCCCCCCCTCAAGCGGGGCTTTGGGGGGAAGTCAGAGCTCTGTCCTTGTCCCCATGGGTTGGTTCCAAACATGGGACTTCCTGCGGCCGAGAAACACACTCTGGTCTCAGGAGGCGGTGGCCTATCCACAGGGAGGGCGGGACACCAGAAAGGCTGGAGGAGCCCGGGTCAAGGACAGACCGGAGGCCCGGCTCTCAGACCGTCTTTGTTCCTGTCCCAAGGAGCCCACACCTCCGATCAAAGACGAACAGATGCCGGACCAATATGGCTGCCACGACGCACACATCACGCGTGACCCTCCACTCCCACAGGTTCTAGGGAAAGGGCGCCTGACCCCCGCGGCCCCTCCTGCCACCCACATCAAGGTCCCACTGTCCTTAGTGTCTGTGGCCGGGGCCGGCTCAGAGGGCGGGGACCGTGAGTTCCTCCGGGACCCCCCCCCCCCCCGCAGGGGTCGGGCAGCCTGCCCGGTGACACTCAAGTGCAGTGGAAACCCCGCCTCCCGCAGGCCCCCGCTGGCCGCCCCCCCCCCCCCCCCCCCAAGCAGCGCACCGGGGCGAAAGCCGGCCCTTTGCCCCTGCAGGCCGGAGCGCGGCTCCCTGTGGCCCTCAGCGCCCGAGGGACGACCTGGGACGGGACACGGCACAGAGCCAGACGCAAAGAGCACACCGCCCGCCCGGAGAGGCCAGCGGCCCGGCCCGTCTCAGACTTTACCAGCAGGACGACGGTGAGGAGCCCGTCAAATACGTTGCTGGAGTAGGACAGGTACCCCCGCAGGCCCAGAGCGAACACCTTGAGCAGCAGCTCCAGCACGTAGTACAGAATAAAGACGCAGTTGAGAATCTGCAAGGGACACAGCTGCCTCGCGTCCGGCCCGCGCCACCCGCCCTCCGCTCGCCTCCCCTCTTCCCACGCGCCCACCGCTCACACCCGGGGCATCTCCTGCCCCACACCCTCCTCTCAGGTGGCCTGGAACCCCACGCCGGCTTCCAGAACTCGCACGTCTGCAGCCGACGTCTCCCGACCCCACATCCTCTCTGTGCCCGCAAGGCCGGGGTCACACTCCACCCCGCACCGCCCCCCGAGCCTGCGCCCCCGGCTGTCTCTGCCCTGGCCCCTCCGGTCCAACCTCCAGGGGACCTCTAACAACTCCCGTGGGCAGCGCCCTCCCAGCCTCCGGGGCTGTGTCTGAGACGCTCTTCGCATTGAACGTGGCCTCAGGCTACCGGGTCCCGGTGTTTGAAGCCAGGAAGTAAGACACGGGAGTCCCGAGGGTGGGGAGGCGTGGTGAGCGCTGCGGTCACCCCACCTAGGTGTCCAGTCTAAATGCCATATTCCTAGGGCACCTGGGTGGCTCAGTTGGTTGGGTGACTGACTTCGGCTCAGGTCATGATCTCACAGTTTGTGAGTTCGAGCCCCACACTGGGCTCTGTGCTGACGGCTCACAGCCTGGAGCCTGCTTGGGATTCTGTGTCTCCCTTTCTCTGCCCTTCCTCTGCTCATGCTCTGTGTCTCTCAATAATAAATAAACGTTAAAATTAAAAAAAAAAAAAAATTCCATATTCCTAGTGCTGCCTCGCTCACCCGTGAAGAGATGCTGGTTAAGCGTCTGACTCTTGATTTCAGCTCAGATCACGATCCCAGGGCTCAGGTCGTGGGATCGAATCCTGCGTCAGGCTCCACACTGAGTGTGGAGGCTGCTTAAGACTCCCTCTCTCCCTCTCTCTCTCTCCCTCCCCCTCCACCCCACTCCCCTTCTCGAGCCAGTGTGCTCTCTCTTTTAAAAAAAGAAAAAAGAGGGGCGCCTGGGTGGCGCAGTCGGTTAAGCGTCCGACTTCAGCCAGGTCACGATCTCGCGGTCCGTGAGTTCGAGCCCCGTGTCGGGCTCTGGGCTGATGGCTCAGAGCCTGGAGCCTGTTTCCGATTCTGTGTCTCCCTCTCTCTCTGCCCCTCCCCCGTTCATGCTCTGTCTCTCTCTGTCCCAAAAATAAAATAAACGTTGAAAAAAAAAAAAAAAAAAGAAAAAAGAGAGAAAACATAGATCAAGTGTATCCAATTTGACTTTTGTCAGGAATGAAAACCAGCCACCTCTGGAATGTGTCATTCACGAGGAGGAGACTGAACCTTTCTGGGGTCATCCAGGAAAAAAATACAACAGAAAGAAGAAAATCTGATTTTCCTGAAATGCAAAATGCAGGAATTTCAAGCGTCAGGTCAGAAAAGCCGTTGTTTCGATTTTGAAACTAGGGTAAGTTTTGCTCCACATGTAACACACAGGACACAATCTGTCCTGGCACATTAAACCAGATAAATCAGCTTCCGACGTAATTAGAGAAGACGTAGTCGTTTGCGTCAATTTTAACATCGTTCACGACGCCGTGAAAACACCCGCTTTGTTAAGAGTTCTGTCGTTAGGTACCGTGGGGGCGTGGCTGCTACTTTGCTTAACATCCAACGTGGGAAAATTGTTTTTAAATTCCTAGAGAGTTTGATGCGACCACGTAACATTAAGAAAGGAGCTCACGGTTCCAAAAAGGGCTCAGAACCAGCCATGGAGAAGCTCAAATCCCAGGGCCAGACAAGGCGGCCAGATGGGGTGGCCCCACCCGCTGCCTTGCCCCCCGCCCCCGGCCTCACCCGGGCCAGCACCCCTCCTCTGGGGGCGCCCCGCGACGGGAGGAGCCGCTCTGCAGCAGGAGGGCCCCGGGGCAGGGAGGCCGTGCACACTCACTCCCTCTGGCCGCTGTCACCCCGGCCGCACGGCCCCAGAGCTCACCCCGAGGACGAAGTCATCACGGTCCCCGGGCAGCACGTCGGCATCGAACACCAAGAACACCTGCGGAGCCAGAGCGGGAGGCGGCTCGCCGGCCAGGCCCGGCAGAGACCTCGGGCAGGGGGCCGGGAGGAGGGGCAGGGGTAAGTGGGGGGGGGGGGGGGGGGGACAGGCTCGAGGCGCCTCCCACGTCCACACGAGGGCAAGGGCACACGCACAGAAATGGACACGAGGTTCCCAAGGGCGATGAGGTTCCCCAGGTAGTCAAAATAGCGGTGGCTGAAGAGGAACTGAGCGCTCCGCAGGAAGGGAGACCAGTACTCGGGCCGCGGCGGGCGCTGGGGAGAGAACACGCGTGTGCTCAAACACACGTGCCTACGGGGGGCACGTGGCCGCTGGGCGCCCTCCGGTGTCCGCACCCCCTTATTCTGGGATTCGACTTTTCCTACCTTCTCTCTCATCCCAGTCTATCCAGCCTGAGAAAATAATCTCAAACACGAAAATAGGTGCACAAAGACATTCATCCCAGCAGTCTTTGAACACCAAAAGAGAGGCAGAGAGAGCCTAAACGGTCACTAAGAGGCTTAAGTAAACCACGAGGGACTACCCGGGGGGACCCTGAACACACGCCAGGTGTTTACCACCAGACACAAAGTGTTCTGTGAATAAATGTACGTAAATTACACGCCAATAACTAACACGGGACAGTCATCTGGACACGGTGCTGAGCTGGATGCCAAGGCCCGTCTGGGGACTTTACAAATCAGGGTCAAGGACAAAGGACAAACGCTTTGGACAAACTCAGGAAGCTCCAGAGAAGGACACACAGGAAGTAGGTAAGAGTCTGTCATGCAGACAGGGAAACCCATCCAGAAGGTTCCCCTGAGTCAGGCTTGGCCCAGGCCAGTCCCTGTGGTCTGCGAATAGCATCAGGTTAACAAAACCTCCCCGGTTTCCAAGAGCCCAGCAACCTCTGTTCCCGTTCCCCATCCTCGGGGCCAGAATCCCTGGCACTGACGCCAAGGGTCACCCGGGTGAGATCAATGCCAACACGCACCGTAAACTTCCCCGTTCACCCCGGGTGGCCTGGCCCTAAGCAGGTGGCTCAGTTACCTCTTTAATCACCCTTTTGTCAAACTCGTTGAAGAGCTTCTGAAACTCCTCGGCCGACAGAAGGTTGCCACCGTAGGAACGCACCTTCTACAAAGGACAGAAACACAGGTCAGCAGGGGTCAGCTGGGCCCAGGGGAGGAAGGGCCCAGGACAGGAGGGTGCGCCGGGCCCGGCCCCCACCGGCCCCCGGGCCGGCCCCGGCCCCGGCTGATCTGAAATGACGCCCTGTGCGGAAGCGGGGTTGCTGGCTGACGTGACCTCCAGGGGGAGCCCAGATCACAGACCGAGGAGGGCAGGGGAAGAGGGGACTCCGATACCTCCATGATGACCGGTTTCTGGTGGCTGTCCAGCTGGACTCTCTGGAGCACCTGCAGGAAGTCCTGGGGGTCCACCCCGACCCTGGGAAGAAAGACACCGCGCCCCAGTGAGCCCGGCCAGCGCAGCGCACCCGGCGCCCGCCCCTCTGGCCTGGGCTGTGCGCGTGCGACTGAGCCGCCCTGGGCGATGACACGGGCCTCCGTGAAAGAGCCGACCACAGGCCCTCCGACGTCCTGTCGTCTAAAATGCCCAGAGACACTACTGTCGCGCCCCCGAGAGGAGCGCGCTGGCCCTCGGAAGCGGCAGGCAGTACGACAGCAGCGCCACGGCTGACGAGCCGTCCGAGCCGGAGCCTTCCACACCGACACCACCTCCAGACCAGGTCCTGCTGGTTCGGGCGCCCGAGTGCAGGGGCGCGGGAAGGGCGCAGTCGGGGGAGAGGGCCAAAGCGCCTCGGCCCCCGCCGGCCCAGGGTCTCCGGGGCTCACGAGGACGACCCCGCGGCACCAGAGAGGCGGTGTCCTCAGGATGCCCGGGCCCCAGCCCGCAGGGAGCTGGGCAGAGCGGTGCCCGGGAAACGCCCCATAGAGCACGCCACCCCTAAGGCGTTCCCTCCCGGCAGCAGGCGCCCCCACTTCCTCGGGGAGAAGGGGCTCCTGGGAGCCCCGGCACTCACCCTCGAGGGTGGGCTTCTCCCCGTG
This sequence comes from Leopardus geoffroyi, assembly GCF_018350155.1. Taxonomy (NCBI): domain Eukaryota; kingdom Metazoa; phylum Chordata; class Mammalia; order Carnivora; family Felidae; genus Leopardus; species Leopardus geoffroyi. The sequence goes on along the minus strand of NC_059329.1, from coordinate 111,460,156 downwards.
TGCTCATGGAGGAGAGAACCTCGTAGGCGGCCCGGGCCCCCAGCCGCCTCCGGAACAGCGAGGTCTGGAAGGACTTCTGCAAGCCAGGACGATGGCTCTGAGTGCCGGGGTCGGGCCTCTCCCGGCCGCACACCCCCTCCTGTGCAGCGGCCTCTGGGGGCACCCACCCGCCTGCGGCTGGAAGCGACCCTTGCCCCCTTGGGCCCCAGGGACATGGCCAGACCCCTCCCGGCCTGCAGAATTCACGCAGACGTGCTTTTCTGCTCTGCGCGCCTGGGGCCCCCAGCTCTCACACACACGGTGGGCTCGGGGCCGCCTGCCCTGGGAGGGGCGACCTCGAGGCCTCCCTCTAGAAGCGGCCTGGGCGGCAAGGATGTGCCGCGGCTCCCACTTCCCCATGGGAGGCGGCGCCGAGACCAACAGGGGCCGCCACCCCACCCCCGGCCGGCCACCCCTCACTGCGGGGACTGCCTGGCCGGTCAGCTCGGTCGCGCCCCGCTTGGCCTCCAGGGGCAGCTGCTCAGGCGGGAACAGGGACAGCGGCCCGGCTCACCATCAGGTAGCCCCGGAACTGGTTGTAGATGATGGCCGTCAGCAGGTTCATCAGAAACAAGCTTCCTTCGAGTGGGAAAAGCCGCAGTCATCGGGCAGAGTCTAGAGGGAGCACCCCGGGGGCCCAGGGCCAGGCTGGCATCCAGGGGCACAGAGGGGACATGGGCACAGCAACCCCCCGGGGGGGGGGGGGTGGCAAGAAGGGCAGGGACGGTCACCGAGCAGGGCGTGCTCATGGTTCCCGTCAGGTGCCCGGGGCACACCAGTCACCCCACACGTAGCCTTGTCCTCATCCAATGAACACGCAAGACACCAGGCCTGCCCAGCCACGGGCACAGGGGCCATCGGTAGTCACAGACCAAAGACCACGAGATGGTCACACTGAGAAGCCACGAGGTTGGAGGGCACATGAGGGGAGGTCACGGGGTCGGGAGGGCACATGGGGGGAGGTCATGGGGTCAGGAGGGCACACTGGGGTGAGGTCATGGGGTCAAGAGGGCATACTGGGGTGAAGTCATGGAGTCAGGAGGGCACATGAGGGGAGGTCATGGGGTCGGGAGGGCACATGGGGGGAGGTCACAGGGTCGGGAGGGCACATGGGGGGAGGTCATGGGGTCAGGAGGGCACACTGGGGTGAGGTCATGGGGTCAGGAGGGCACACTGGGGTGAAGTCATGGAGTCAGGAGGGCACATGAGGGGAGGTCATGGGGTCGGGAGGGCACATGGGGGGAGGTCATGGGGTCGGGAGGGCACATGGGGGGAGGTCATGGGGTCGGGGGGGCACACTCACACCTGAGCATTCGCGATCTTGCCACTGGGGGCAGAATCTTGTCCCGAGTGACCCCTGCAGACCCACCGGAACTTACCTATCAGAGTGAAGACTATGAAAAAGATGGCATAGGCCCGGTTCTTGGAGTACGCAGGAGTCATCACTGGGAGAAAGAAAGCGGAGAGACTGAACCCTGCTCCCACCTCAGCGTCCCGTCCGACCCCCTCACGGCCCCACGCCGTCTGCCTCCCAGAGGGGAGAAGGGCTCGGCTGGGAGACCCAGGAGGCCTTCCGGCCCAATGCCGACCCCCGGCTCTGCCTGCACACCCTCGGAATGGAGGGCTCACTACTTCTCAAGGCTGCTCCTCCCTTCCGCTGAGATCTGCTCCCCTGTCAACTCCCCGCAGACCGGAAGGTCAGCTCTCCCTCGGGTGACTCGCTAGGACTCACGGGACGCGTGGGCACAACGCTCGGGGTCCCGCTGCACAGCTCGCCCTGGGTGTGGAAGCCGGGGGCTGCCCTCCCGGGAAGGTCTCTGTGATGGGGGGATCACCCCCGCGCCCAAGACGAAAGTCACCAGCCAGGGAACCAGGCCACGGCCAAGCCCCGGAGGCCTACGGCGCCCCACCCTGGCCGTACCGCTCGCCCAGACAGAGAGGCCCCGGCAGCAACCCCAAACGTGAGCAGCCACAGCCACCTGAGACCCAGGGCCGGGCCCGGGGGGCAACAGGGAAAGTGGTCAGGCCTCAGAGAGGAGGCCACCGGGGGCCCCGCCAGACACACATCTCATGCGTTCTTAGCTTCCCGGTGAAGTCAGGAGACAGGGGAAAGACAAGGCGAAGGGAACAGACGCAAAGGGAGGAAGCGAGCACAGGAGACGGGAAAAAACGGAAGACAAAGGAAAAAGGCAGGAAGAAGGAGGGAAAAGACAAACAGGGAAAGAAAACCAAGGAGCGAGGGAGGGAGAGAAGCCAGTGTCATCCTCCCCGGGGCGATAAAAAGGCCTTCGGCACCCCCGCGGCCCGGAGCCCGGCTCTGCGGCCCAGCGACCACCAAAGCTGCACCCCCCCCCCTCCCCGGGGCCTCTCCCCACTCCTCACACACCGTCAGGGTTGTTGGCCGTGGTCAACAGCACCAGGAGGGAGGTCAGGGCCTCCGGCAGGTTGCGAAAGTACGTCAGCCTCTCCTGGTCCTGCCCGTCGTCCTGCTGAGAGCGAACGTGACAGCTCTGAGGAGCCATCGGGCCTCTGCCCCAGTGGCCACTGTGAGGCCAGCATCCCCTGACCTGCCATGTCCCCATCACTTCCCAGCAGGCTCTGCACTCACAGACAGGACCTCAGTCGCGGCCTCTGGGCCCAAGAGCCAGTGTTCAGGGAGGCCGCGCACCCACAGGGACACCGGCCACCAAAGAGGGTCTGCTGGGAACCACGGCGAAAAGCTCTCAGCCGCCCTGGCCGAGACACACGCAGACACAGCACACACAACCACACAACCACGTGGACAGACACACACAGACACAGACACACACACGCGCGGCAGCTCCAGCTCTCCCGGAGTCAGAAAGGACAGTTTTCAGTCCCCCCTCATGGACAGCACAGCCTGAATCCCCAAATACCACAGGTTCAATGAAAACCGGCCTTGGCTGACCATCGGCCACATTCCCAGGACAGATGCAGGACAGCTCCAGGCCTGAGGACAGCAGCCCTGGCCAGGACATGAGGAGGGACACGCTGGACCACAGATGCACGGGGCGGGGGGACCGGGGCGACAGGTGGGAGACACCGCCACACAGCAACAAGCCACTGGGGGCCAAGGAGCAGTGAGGAGCTGGAAGAAGGGGACGGGGCGGCGGGGGGAGGGCAAAAGCCCACAGCTGGAGAAGAGGAAGTGGGGACAGGCAGGTGCCGTGAGAGGGACGGTGGTGCAGTCCATCCCGAGGGCCCCAAATGCCAGAATGAGGGGGCCTCCATCTAACAGGGGTGCAAAGAAAGCCGGGTGAGTGACGGGGCAGGGAGGGGAGACAGAAGGAGGGCCACCAGGCAGACCAGCCCTGAACCCGCGAGGCAGGGGGCACCCGGGGGCCCCCATCAGGGGTGCACGGAAGACCGGCCACGTGGAGAGACCCCGGAGCCTGGGTGGGCCGACACCGACCATGCTCACCAAGCTAGGCCAGGCAGCCTAACCGGGCCCCAGAATGACCTGGAAGCTTCCCCTGGGCCGCCCTGTCCACCCAAACCCCAAGGCCCCGGGCCGGGTCAGAGCAGAGCACCATACCTTCTCGCCTGTGAAGAGAAGCATCCCGAGCATGGTGAAGACGCACAGGTGCAGTGCCAGCAGCAGCACGACACTGGGGAGGTGGGGGCGGGCGCTCAGCACGGGACACACACCCCACGCACCCCACGCACCCAAGCGGACAAGGGACTAGGGACAGCCGACCCGACCGCACGGGGAGCTCCCTGCCCCGACAGAGCCCGCCGTGCGCTCAGCTACCGGTCCCGCCCTAAGGGAGCCCTCTTTCCCTGGCAGGGACGATCGGTGACCCCAAAAGCATTTCCTGGGGGTCCAAGGACCCCGTCTCCCAGAGGGGAAGGCCACGTCCAGCCATCTGGGCTGGAACGTGAGGGGTCACCCATGTGAGCCACTGGGGGAGGGGACGGAGAGAGAACTGGGGGAGGGACGGGAGGAGAGCGGGCAGGGAGGGGTCACGGCCACAGCGGGGCAGAAGGGAGCACCCGCAGGGCTCTGCAGCTATCAGGCAGGGGGCACAAGGCCACTAACGGGCTGCCGGGAGGCCGCGAACACCCGCCCACCGGCCTCCCCAGGCCGCAGTCCCGGCGCCCCGACGGCACAGCAGGGAGCAGGAGACCCCACCCGCCCGGCGAGCCCACCTGGCCATTTCCGGCAGCGACGACCTGATACACTTGAGCGTCTTCTTCATCATGGAGGAGTTTTGCATCAAGAAGAAGGGGCGAAAGAGCCTGCGAATCCGCAGGGGCTGAAAGACGGCAGGAAGGGGCCCCCGTTTCCACCCACGCCGGGGGCAGAAGGCCGAAGAGCCCCGGGCCCCGCTCACGCCCCTGCCCCCGCCCCTCCTGCCCCCACACACCCCAGCTTCCACCTCGGGCTCCACACCCTCCTCCTCACACCCCTGCCAAGGGGCCACCCCTGCGATCAGAGCACCCAGGGGCCGCTCCCCGCGCCCCACCCCCCCACTGTCCTCGGGACCCCCCGGCCTTCTCGAGGGCCCCCCTCAGGCGCCCCTTCTCCCTCACCTGCTAGCAAGACACCACATGTCCCGACACCTTCACTCGCAACACAACCCTCGCCCCCCCACTCACCCCTCCACCCGCCCCGCGTGTCCCCGCTCCCGACCCAGCCGGTCCTCCCGTCCGGTGACCTCCAGGCCTGAGTCTGCCCAGTGCTTCAGGCCATCTCCCGGGGCCTGACCCGAGTGCTGGCGCCCAGGGCCCCTCCTGCCCTCTGAGGCCTCGCACTCCGGCGAGCTCATCAGGCCTCTTGGTTTTCAGGCTCACGGTGATGACTGTCCCTCCCACGTCCACCCGCCCGTCCCAGCTCTCAGCTCCAGACTCCGGGCCCCCTGGGCTTCTCGTCTCAGAAGCACAGCTAGGTCAGCCCCAGGCCCTACGGACTGCCCGGAGGCCCACTCTGGCCTGCCCAGGGCCCGCCCCTCGCCGTCCTGCTGGCTGAGGCCTTGGCCCCCATCTCTGCTCAGCAGGAGGGTGGTGCCCGTGCCTCCTGTCCCGATGCGAACACCACTGGCTCCTGTACCACACCCAAGCACCCGGTGTCTCTGGAATCCTGCCGCGCACCCGGTGTCTCTCGCGACCGAAAGAGCTCCCTCCAGCACGGGGCAGACCCTCCAGATCGTCTGCACCACAGGTGATCCCAAGGCCTGACTCAACCTCCCTCGGCTACTCGCACCCTCGGAAGGGGCCCAGCTCCTGGCTCAGGACGCTCAGGGCCACGCCCCCAGCCCTGCCCCGTGGGCTGAGGAACCAGTGCCCCCAGCTCACCCACGACCCGCTCGCTGCCCCTGGAAGGAACCTGGTCTCAGGGCCCGTAGCCCGAATCTTCCAGCCATCCCTCTAGGCCAGGCAGGGGCTGAAGGTCCTGCTGGCACCCGCACCCGGGGTCTTGGACCCTCACCAGTCATCAGACATGGGACAGGGTGCGGCTTCTCCCCGGGTGTAGTGACCCGACCTGCCAAGGGCCCTCCCGACACGGGGGCCACGTCAGGTCATGGACACGGAGACATGTGGCCTTGACGAAGGATGGGAAGGTTCATCCGCAAGACTCAACCCTGATTAGACGCCAGCCTAGGGCCAGGGTGGGGTGCCCCTGGGAGGCCCACACAGAATCACAGCTCACCACTGATCTGCAGATACCTAGTCCCCCGTGAGAAAGAGACACGGCAGAGTCGTGACCATGGCCTATCCGGTCACCGGGAGGCCACGAGGGATGTGACCCTCCTGGCCACGAAGTAGAAATGGATGTGAGAGACTAGACCGGAGTGGGTGGGATGCCCCTGGTTCTCCCGCCCGCCCTCCCCGCCCTGGTGCCTGTGTGAGTTATGACTGGCCAGCTGGCCACAGGGAGAAACCTGGGGCCTGGTTTCTGGACGCTTCTGGGCGACGGGCTGACTCTACCCAGTGGACCACCTGTGGCATTACAGCCTCAACCGGGAGAATCCCCCGCGAGACGGTACTGAAGGGAAAGCTTTGCGGCAAGCGGGGTCCGCCCCGTCTATACTGGGAAAGGTAACGATTCCTGGGATCGGGGCACGGAAAGAACAGGCCAGACCACAGGGGATGGGGTCCAGGAAGCGCATGTGTGGATGGGCAGAGTGAACACCCACAAGACACAGAAGGACGCGTCCTGTAATGTGCAAGCCTCTCCCCCCAGGGCACCACTGACGCCCTGCCCTCCAGAAGCAGAGCCCGGTTCAATTCGGCTCACCCAGCCCGATGCGGCCCCCTGGCAGGGGGTGGGTGACTGCGATGCGCCCCTTCCCCAGGCAGGGGCGCTATCCTCACCGGACAGACAGGCGTGCGGGCTGGGGCTCTGCCTGGGGCCACCCAGGGGCCACCCTCTGAGCCTCAGGGGCCCACGCTGCTTCAGGGCAGCCCCACAGCCCCCACTGGCCCTCACCCTGAAGTGCCTGGCCCGCGGGAGGGCCCAACGGCCCTAGGCAGGCTCAGTGACCCCAGCTGTGGGGCACAGCCCTCTGTGGGACCAGAAGGCGCATCAGAGGCTCTGAGCACCAGGACGTGACAGGAGCAGCAACTCCTCCCCCGACCCCACGATTCGGTGTCCTGCTGCTCTGGGCGGGGGCGGGGGGGAGGCGCTCCACCAGGGACACACGTAAGAATTCATGCAAAGCAGGGTGCCGTGCCAGCGGGGGTGTCCATCTGCCAAGGACAGCCCGGGAGTGGAGGCCTGGGTCCTCATTTGAGGGGAAGCGCCCCGAGTTGCTGGGAAGCTGGCCGAGGCAAGGGCCGCGGGACGCAGAGGGAGAGGAACTTGTAAGTGGCAGTGAGGGCCCCACCGATAACAAAGCGAGGTCTGAGCTGTGCTCGGTCTTCCTGGCCTGTTGCGCAGATGTGGGCTCGTAAGCTAACGAGGCTCTTTCCTGCTAGGAAGTGGGAGGCGGGCCCTGCGCCCTCCCCTTGGTGCCCTCCCCTTGTCAGCCCTGCAGCTCTCTCTCTCGGCAGCGGCTCCCCGCTTACTTCTGCCAGCGAGGGCGTGGACAGAGGCTGGGACACCGGAGGGGCAGACGGACGGCTCCCTGCTGTCCCCTTGCTGTCCCTAGGGCAGGTGCCCACGCCCTGGGGCTGCCAGCCGGCCCTGCCTCTGGCACTCCCAGGACCAAGCAGTCTCCGCAGGGGCACTGGTGATCTGCACCCCTCCAGGCGCCAGGGGCGGGGCGCCAGCGCTGGGGGCCTGTCCCCCGAGCTTCCTGCAGTTCTGTGTCCCTGGGGGCCCCGTTCTGCTTTGTCGGTTACTCGACACCTGTTTAAGCCCCTATGTAAACTCTCTTGGCTAAAGCGCCCGATGGGCTTGTGTCCCCGACTGGCCCTGAGGGACACGGATGTCCCCACACCCACTTTCCCTGATTCTCCTCTATCCAATCACGGGGCAGAGCATCCAGGTGGGGGTGGGGGGGGGGATGGTGCAGCCAGAGAGGTTTGGGGACCGGTGGCCAATGTGGGCCTTCTTACCGCAGGCCCCACAGAGCTCTGGGTGCGAGGCCCTGGGCGGTGCTTTCCTGGGGGACCCAGCCGGGTGAGAAATTCAGCTGACAGGTGGGGAGGCAGGAATTAGCAGTCCCTGTGTCCCCCCCAGGCCTCAGGACGGGACTTCTTCTACCGGACGGGACAAGGCCAGCGGCTGACTGAAACGCTAGGAGGGTGGGAAGAGACGGGCAGCGGACGGGCCACCCAGAGCTCCCCGCTCCCGCCTCGGAGCCACCGCACCACCTACCTCCTGGCAAACCAGACTCAGCGACACGATCCAGTCCGCGAGAGACATGACCAGCACTGCGAGGTAGGCCAGCAGCCAGGGGTTCTTCCGGAACTGGGCCCATCCAACCAGATAGCTCTGCAAGAGAGGCAGTGGGTGAGCGGGCGAGCGGGCAGCCCCACAGACACCAGCCCTGCAGCCGGTCCGAGGCCGTGGACGCGCAGGGGTGAGGCCCGGGCGCCCGGAGCAGAGAGCGCTTTGGCGAGCGGCGTGGTCCCCGCCCAGCCCGCTGGCGACCTCGGGCACTTTAACCCCTCTGGCCCGCCTCCTCATCGGTCCTGCCCGTCCCGGCCGCCAGTCTGGCTCGCGCACAGAAACCACTCTGGAAAAAAGCCGTTCTGGGAAAGGGGCAACGGCACTCGTGGTCCGCTTCTGGTTAGGGCCGGCCCACACCCAGAACCGTCTAGACCAGGTCTTCCTCGGGGGCCCACTGGCCAGCTGCCAACAGCCCCACCGGCAGCAGGGGCATCCAGAGGTCACGCTGCGCAGACGAAAACGTACGCTATCTTTCGAGACTCCCCAACCGTCCCAACCGTTCGGAAGACGCTAATGAGAACCGCTCCCCAGTTTCAGTTCCAGTCTGAAAACCCTCAAACCCATAAACACATCGTGGGCTAAAACAGAAACAATGTGAATTGGTCCGGGCCCTCGGTCCCCCGCGGCCCCCAGCGCCAGCAGCAGGGGCCCGAAGCCACCCCCACAGCAGGACAGCCCGGCAGGCACCAGACCAAGGCCCTGCGGGGCTCTGGGGACAGTCTGCCGCACTTCCTGGGGCTGCGTGTGCTCGGCTGGGCCTGTGGCGCTGGGATCACTACCGTTCGACCAAAGTAACAGGACGTGTGGCCCACAGGAAGATCTCTCGGCCCCTCCGCATCGTGCTGGGAAGCCGCTAGGGCTCTGAACCCCTGACGTGGCTCAGAAGTTCACATGAGGAAGGCCGGACCCACCCCCAGCTTCCCGAAGGACTCGGGTCAGAGTCGGACACACGGCCGCACAGCAGCCGGTCCTTTTCCAGCCCACACCCACCTCCTCCCGTGTTCCTCCTCTCTCAGGGGCGGGAGGGCGGCCCACGAGCGAGACCACCAGTCCTCTCTGGTTCCGTCGGGGTCTCTCCTCACAGAGGCACTGCCAGACCCTGGGCCACTCCCAGAGGCCCCGCGAGGCCACGCACCCGGCAGGCCCGAACCCAGACTCGATTTAGTCCAGAGAGAGAAGAGCTGACGGGGTCTCTTGTCCTCCAACCAACCCAGGCCTTTGCTCACAGGGGGAAGGTGCAGTCAGAGAAAAAAGGCAGCCAGCTCCGGGAGCGTAAAGATTAACCCGGAGAGCAGCACGCAGGCTGGGAGGGCACCGGCCCCCCTCGCTCTGGCACCTGATGGCGCCCGGCTCACCTTCACAGACACGTCAGCCACAAAGACCAGCAGGCAGAGCGCCTCGACGCTCTCGGTGAGGCCACAGGGCGGGTCCCAGGGGGCCGAGCGGAAGCGGACGTCCGCGGTGCTAGTGAGTGAGGAAGGGGTCTCGATAAAAGCCAAAAGCAGGATCAAGAAGATGGTGAGGCTCAACGTCCTGAGAAAAGAACCAGAACTCATTGAAACGCACGAGCCAGTGAGGCTCTGGGCCGCAAAGCACATCGGCCGGCAGAGTGCCGGGCAGGACAGCAGGCCACACTCGGTGGTTTCCAGAAGCAGGGCCCCCGCCTCGCGGTCTGTGCCCACTCTGGAGGGGTCAGCTGACGGTGCCCAGGCCAAAACTCAGTGGCGTGGCTGGACCCCATCACCAGGAGGGCCCCGCTTTCCGTGGGCTGGGCCCCGTGGCAAGGAGAGAGGGGAGGGGGAGCCCGCCTGGACCCTGAGCCGGCCTCCCCCCCCACCCAGCCAGGCCGCAGGCACCCCGCGCGGCGCGCCCCCTCTCACCACTGGCAGGTGTTGGAGTAATACAGTCGGTAAAGCCACATCGACCTGGCGTCCATGCGGTGGTTAATGCAGCGGTACTGAATGTGGGAGACGCACGGGAGAGCATGAGCGGGGGCCCCTCCGGAGCCACGCAGCACAGCCAGCCCCGTGCGGGGCCCCCGCTGACCCCTCGACGGGCCCTAGGCGGGGACACAGGCTGTGGACCGGAGTCCACTCGATCGCACACGTGGAAAAAGGGCTCTCTCGTGGCCCAGCAGGGGCACGTTAGCAGGCAGACTCAGAACAGCCTGGGCATCCATTGCCCCGCGTGGATACCTGTTTCTAAGTGCACGGCTGTGCCCTCTGCCTGCCTGTGACGCTGTCCCCTCTGCTGTGCAAGGCCCTACAACGGTGCCGCTCTCCAGGATGCCCCCCACCTGGCACACTGCTCCCTTCCATATTCTATTTCCCGAACTGAGCCTCAATAGCATTTTCCAGCAGGGGATGGATGGTCTGGCCATCTTGGAGCATCTTTCCCAAGACCCGGACAGGCCCTCAGTAGGTGGTAACTCAACGAAACGAGTGTTTCCAGGGTTCAAAAGAGCACCCAGTGCCCACCTGCTTTAGGGAGGACTCCAGGCGAGCCGTGCCCAAAGTGCCCGTCGTCACGGTAATCACGGCCACACGGTCCGGCGACCGAGGCCCTGGCCCCAGGACAGCGAGGAGGGGCCCATCGGGGCAGCCGTCACCCAGTCCCCACAAAACCTAGAGGCGGGCCCAGGCCCAGCCACTGGGAACGGGCGCCACCCACCTGGATGGCATCTTCGATGAAGACAGCAGCCTGGTCAAAGCAGAGATCCTGCCTGGACGCGGCACCTGCGGGCAGAGACAACACATCAGGTGACGTGGGGGATCACGTGGCACTCACCTGCTACAGGGCCACTGAGCTCAAGGGGAGAACTTGGAGGCATTCTTTCCTAAGGCTCTGGAATGACCGGCCTTTCGCCCTGCCGCGAGTTTGCACACAAGAGAGCCCCAGACCTGGGCTGGCACAGGGAGGACTGTCACTACCCTTCCGCTGCCTTCACCAACAAGCAACTTGGGGCCTCAGGGCCCAGGAGGATGGATGGAGCCTCCATGGGCCCCAGGAAGGCTCCCGACTACAAGGGGCCTTGAAGTCAGGCGGCTTGAAGCCATCCCAGCACCCCTGTCCCCTGCCCATCAAGGAGCCATAAGCTGCAAACGAGATCAGTCCCTGCGGCCTTGGGTTCTGTCCACTGATCGTGGGGCAAGGGCCACCTCTGTGGCTTTGGTGCAGAAGCTGTTGCTGGACACAAAGGGAGAAGGCAGGCATGAGGAGCCGTGGTTCGCAGCCACGGAAGAACCTCACTGCCCGACGCCCAGGAGAGAGGGTGCAGCCCAGGCAGCCCGGGCCCCGGGGGCGGGGAGAAGAGCCCGCACGCAGCCCCAGCAGCTCCCAGATCAGGGAAATGACACGGCAGCGGTTCCTGTTGAAGATTCGATTTTCACACGTGGCCCCTTTGGGCCAGCAGCTTCTGAAAACTGCCCTTAACCGGTACAGAGAACACACAGACGTGTGCACAGCTCTAGAGCAGAGGTACCAAAGCCAGAAGCGGAGCAGGCCGTGGACCACTGCCCCACTCTGCCCGCCATCCCCAGGGAAGCACACGCACCTGTCCTCAAGGCTCCTGCAGCAGGGTCCGGGGGCCAAGCAGGGATGCGGGGGACCCTGGACACACGTAGGAGACTAGACCCCTTCCCCGCTCTGCCACGGCACGCCGTGTCACCCAAAGCGAGCCCCGCCCTCCATCTGGGCCTTAGTTTCCCCCCACGTATAACCTCCATGCCCTGAAAGTTCTCCCAGGGAGGCTCTGAGGGTGGTGACAGCCTGCTTCCCCGACAGCATCCTGGGAAGAACTGTGATCAGACGGCAGTCTGTTCTATCCCCTGCCGTAGGGAGCCCCGGACAGTGCAGGGCTCGGCACGCGGCAGTCCTCAAAGCTTCTTTATCGCGTGAATGAGTGAACAGCGAAAGAGGGGAGCCTGTGAGGGCAGGGTGGTCTGAGGGCCGGCAAGAGGCCCCATGTTACCAAATCCCCGGATAAGAGATGGGATCTCAGCCTGGAGAGATCTAAGGATACAAGCTTCCTGGACAAGAAGAGCCTCCGGGCTCACTCCACGCCCAGGCGTGGGGTGCAGCGGAAGGGGCTCACGCCCAGACAAGCCATCGCTGGCCAGGGGTGTCAGGCACCCGGGGACTGTCCAGCACTCATCACACCTCTCGCCCGGGCCTCAGGACACCAAACCTCAGAAGGGCCACGCCACCTGCCCTGCAGCCCCCGACACCAGCGGCCAGAGGTATCTCATCACAGATCCTCAGTCATGAGCATGTCATAGCTTCCCACAAGTCCCCAGCGCTCCAGGAGGAAGTCCACACTGGCCTCAGCCTGGTGCGGCCGACGCCCCCCTTGCCCACCACCCGTCCCGCTGCTTCCTCCACCCTACGCCCTCTGAGCCACTCATCTTGAACTCGGCCCCACCAAGGCCAAGCTCTCCCGAGACTCCATGCCCTGGCCCGGGGCCGCTGGCCCTACCCGGAGCACTGTCTCCCAACGTGGCGGTCTGGGGACCATCACCCCGGGTGGCAATCGCAGGGCACACCAGGTTGGAATGGCAGCATAGAATGTCTGCCACAGAGAGCAGAGGACAGCAGGGGCTCAAACGCTGCTCCCACATCAGCCCTGGACCAGTCTCTCTGCCTCTGCCCCAAGCCCCCCGCCCCCCACCATCCCCAACATCCAGTCTAAGCTCCCTCTCCTGTTCCAGGCTCCACCCTGCACTGCCTGCCTGGGACCCCGACCAGCTCCCTGAGGACCCTGGGCAAGCCCCCGCACCTCTATGCCTCAGTTTCCCCTCACAGGTCAGATGCGACGGCACGGCTGTGCAGACTGAATGGGCTGCTGTAGCTACTAGGTATTATTCTAAAAGCCCCTTCCATATCACGACAATCCCTCGGCCTCTGACTTTTCCATAGCCAGAGAGGGGGGGGGGGCGCCCCGACCAGGAACAAGAAACCAGCCACCCTCTCCCTGCAGCCCGTGAGGTGAGGCTGGGTCAGAAGGACCTGACCGCAGGGTCTGTGGGGCAGCACAGTCCCCGGACCCCGGTTGGCAGGAGAATCCGACTGCAGGACGAACCCCACCTAGGAGCCCCGCTAGGGAGCTGGGAGGTGACCAGCCGTTCTCGGTGCCCCCTGCCCCCGGGGCCAACAGCCTAGCCGGGGAGACTCAGAACACAGAGCGTCCCCTCACGCTCTCGGGAAGCCTCGTCGAGGCATGGCGTCGGGACAAAGAGCCCTCTCTCATGGTCCACGCCGCCTGGCCCTGGCTCCTGGCTTACAACGCAGGTCTCAGCGGCCTGCCGTCCACTCTGCCAAGACTAGGTAGGACCTGCACCATCAGGCCCAGAATGGCCATCAGCACCGACTGCCCCATCTCCGCCACCTGGCCGGGCCCCGTGCAGAGGGCATTCCCAGCAATCTCTCCGAATCGTCACAACGCCCCTCAGGTCAGCCCCTCCGACTCCCTCCCTTTTACTGAAGCTTAGAGAGGTTTTACTGAAGCTTAGAGAGGTTAGGCAACCTGCCAACGTCACACAGCCAGAAGTGGCAGCACGAGAAAGACACTCCGACCTCCAGACACAAAGTCTGCACCACCCCCCGACACCCAAATGCCACCATGTCCTATGTCCCTTGTCCAGGGATCTGTGCTGGATGGAGACCTTTCCTGGGGGACTGCCTCTGAGATGGGCAGGCAGGTGGCTGCCTCGGCCTCCGGTTTTCTTGTCTGGGGTCAGGCACCCATCCCCCCAGTCCACAGATGGGCGCACACCACAGGCCCCTCCTGGACCCAGGAAGAAAGTTAAGTCCGGAAAAGGAAAGAGGCCCTGGAAGGAGCACCCAGCTCGGCACTAGCAACAGATCCCAGGGCTGACCTTGGACAGATCCGGGATACTCTCCAGGCCGGGCCTCGGTTTCCTTCTCTGCAAGAAGAGGCTGAGGCCCTTCCCAACCCCCCGGGCGTCGGCCAGAGACCGCTGGACTCCACCCTCCCGCCCTCCTCGGGATTCAGCAATTTCTCTGCCGTAAACAGGAAGGACAGGAGGGAGCTGCAGAGGGCAAAGGGAGGAAGCTTCCTCCCTGGCCGGGGTGGGGGGTGGGGGGGCCGCCCCAACCCCAAACTGAAGGGGGACCAGCCCCTGGGGAGCCTCCGGGCACCCGGAATGAGAGGGCAGGCTGAAAGGACTCAAGTCTACTCCCAGCGGGGTTCGAATCCCACCTCAGCCACCTCCCCGCTGGGTGACCCGGAGTACGGGCACGCCCCTCTCCGTGCCTCAGTTTCCCCCATAATAACCGGGAGGAAAACGGAAGTGCTGCTTCCTAGGAGTCACCAAGGCGATCCGCGAGGCGCGGGTCCACCCGAGACGCTGGCTGCCCCAGGCTGGCCGAGGCCGGCTGGTCGGAGGCAGGGCGCGACCCTGCAGCGCTTGGCCGACTCCGCACCCGCGCCAGTGCCCGGGTCCGCAGGGCGGCTCCCCTGGCGCCCCGCGCCCGCTCGGACCCCGGCCCGGCGGTGGGCGCGACGGCAGCGGATGGCGCGGGGCCGGGGCGGGAGAGGGGGGGACCCCACGCGCCACCCCTGCGGCCCGCTCCCCTCGCCACGCCGCCGCTCACCAGGCCCAACGCGGACGCCGCGGGAGTCGGCCGAGCCCGCCGGGCGGCCACTGCCGCCCCGGGCCCGGCTCAGAAGGGGCTCCGACTCCTCCCGTGGCTCCTCCATGGGGTCGCCGCGCGGCGCCGGACCTTCACCGGAGCGCAGAACTCCGCGCGCGAGCTCCACTGCGCAGGCGTGGCGTCCCCGCCCCCGGAGGTCGGGAGGAGGAGCGGACCGCGCTGTGACACAGGGGATGCCCCTTCGCCACCAGCCAATCAGAACGGAGGATTCGCGTGGGGAGGCGGGGCCTTCCTAGGCCCCGCCTGTCAGGGGCGGGACTCAGCTTCCTTCCCCGCAGGGAGGGGCTCTAAGGACCTCCCAGGGCTGGGCGGAATGCCTCCGGCGACCGCGGTCCCTGGGCCGGGTGCGTCAGCAGCACCTGGGCACAGGGAAAAAGGCCGACTCTCGGGCACTCCCCGAATCAGAAACTCGGAGCAGGGCCCAGGATTCTGTTTTGCATGTTGAGTGTTGGGCACGCGGGGATCACCCCAAAGGATATCCCCCCAAAATGGAACTTGAATTTACCCTCTGGTAATGAAATTAGAAAGATTAAATATAGTTAGGGGTAAACTTTGAAAAGACCAGTAACACTCTTGAAAAATATTTACAACATGTGTATGAAGTCTTTTTAACGTTAACACATAAAGCTTGTTTCCCATTGCTGTGGTGACACATTTCTGCAAATTTACCTAAAACCACTCCCATTTATCACCTCTCGGTCCTGGAGGTCAGAAGTCCAGCGGCTGGACCAGGTTCTCCCACCAGGGCCTCACAAGGCCAAAGTCAAGGTGTTGGCTGGCCTGAGCCAGGCTCATGCACACCGTTGGCAGATTCATTGCCGGGAGGCTACGACGGCAGTCCCTGTTTCTTGCTGGACGTCGACCAGGGATCATTCTCAGCTTCTAGAGACTACCACATTCCTCCCCTCATGGCCCCTTCCATCATCAAAGCCAGCAAAAGTGCACTGAATCTCTCTCATGCTTCAAAATGCAGCAGGATGCCTCCAGTCTCTCCAACTTCCTCCTTCTGCCCCATCTCTTTCTTTTAAGGACTCCTGTCATTACATTGGGCGCATCAGATAACCCAGGATCATCTTATTTTAAGATCGGCTGATTAGTAACTTAAATTACATCTGCAAATCCCTTTAGCCAGCTATCCTACCTTAACCACTAGTGTGATGCCAGGAGGTGAAGGTCAAGGGAGTCAAAATTCTGCCTCCCACAGAGCTCTTAAAAACCAGCAAGGAAAGGGGGCGCCTGGGTGGCTCAGTCAATTGAGTGTCTGACTCTTGATTTCGGCTCAGGTCATGATCTCATTGTTCCTGGGTTCGGTCCCGAGTCAGGCTCTGCACTGACAGCATGGAGCCTGCTTGGGATTCTCTCCCTCTCCACCCTCCCCTGTTCATTCGCTCAAAATAAATAAATAAATAAACTTTTTTTAAAAAATCCATAAGGGGCCACTGGGTGGCTCAGTCGGTTAGGCATCCGACTTCGGCTCAGGTCATGATCTCACGGTCTGTGAGTTCGAGCCCCACATTGGGCTCCATACTGACAGCTTCAGACTCTATGTCTCCCTCTCTCTCTGCACCTCCCCTGCTTGCACTCTGTCTCTCAAAAATAAAAGTGTTTCAAAAATTATTTTAATTTAAAAAATCAGTAAGAAAAACATTAAATTCTCCTTAGGTGGAAGGGGGAGCAAAGGACTGGAACAGGAAGTTCACAACAGAGGAACTATAGATGTAGGATGCTTGAAACAAACTTCGCCTCAGTGGGATGCAAATCAAATCGAAATAACAATAAAATCATTGAGTGAATCAGTGGGCACATTTTTAAAAGTGCTGGAGGTTAACAGTGTGGTTATCTGAGGAGGTCAGAAAAATCATAGACTGGTTTTTTGTTTTTTTTTTAACAAGAAGCATGCATTTAAAATTTTTTTTTTTAGTGTTTATTTATTTTTGAGACAGAGAGACACAGCACGAACGGGGGAGGGTCAGAGAGAGAGGGAGACACAGAATCCGAAACAGGCTCCAGGCTCTGAGCTGTCAGCACAGAGCCCGACGCGGGGCTCGAACTCACAGACCATGAGATCATGACCTGAGCCGAAGTCTCACGTAACCGTCTGAGCCACCCAGGTGCCCCGAAGCATGCATTTTAAAACCTGGAAAAAGTAAGATACTTTCATGCTGAAAAAAGAAAATAGATCCACGCAGAACTTTGTAAAAATGGCCCATCCCCCAAGGATTTGTCTTTAATTGCGATTAAGGAATTCCCTTTAGGTCTGAGTACAAACTCACGGAGGCCCAAGTGGAATGCAGGGCACTATAAGCATTTTGTGAAAATTAATTAAAGAAAACCTCATTTAAAATGGAGTTGGGAGGGGCCCCTGGAGGAGGGGACTCTCACGCACTACCACTCCTGGCGGTCAATCATAGACCCCAACAGGAAGAGCGTGTACCTTCCAGTCGCAGCTGGAACTTACCTACCCCAGCGGGAGGAAGGCTTTCTCCGCCCCCAGCGACAGCCCAGCCAATGAGAGATAGCCCCCGCCCAACCAATGAGAAGCCACGACACCGGGCACTTGGAGTAAAGTGCTCCAATGAACTTTCTCTTTACAGCGGTCCCGCCCAACTCCCTCTGTCCTCTCTAAAGGAGGGGGTCCTCTCTGCAGAGTTGCCTGTGGCCTTGCTGTGGCTCATCTGTCCCGGGTTGCAATTCTCTGCTGTTCCCGAGTAAACCCACGTTTGCCGGTAAAATAAGGGGCAGCTTGTTTATAGGTTCGCGGTTTACACGGACTCTATGGTGTGGAGCCTGGCTTGGATGCACGGCTAGTAGAAGGCGCTCTCGGTAAAGGGAAGACAGGAATAAACTTTCTCAGATGCCAGGGTACCGTACTGTCCCTGGTACAGCCAGGCTGTCCCTGCGGTGCGGACGGGCAGCATCTGGGCTGAGTTAGTCACTAATACGCGGTAAGCACTCGGGTGTCCACGGAGAGAGAAGTGGCCGGTAGGCCCTCTGGGTAGCCGGGTCCTCACGCCAGCCTTGTGGTCCCGTGGATGGGTCTCCTGGGCCTGGGGACACCGGCCGGGGGGGCACAGGGCGGAGGGAGCAGTGCTAGTCTGGCAGTGAAACCAGAACGATGCCGAGCAGGCGGCCTCAGGCGAGTCACAGCCCGTGTCTGTGCCCCGGTCGCCTGCTATGGGGTCGACCAGGCGCCGCCTCCCAGTCCAGCCCAGTCCAGCCAGTGCTCACGAGCATCTCCTGATCGCCAGGCGCTAGTTAGGGGCTGAGGCCACAGCAGCGAAAAAAATACAGGCACTTTGGGACGCGTGCATTTCAGCCCCGCGACTTCTGCTCTCAGGGTGACCCAGCTGGGGGACCCTGGGCACGTCTCCCTCCTCTCTGAGCCCCTGTTTCCCCATCTGTAAAGTGGGGAGAAAATTACACCGATATGGATGTTGGGAGCGTTTAAGTGACACCTGTCAAGGGCGGGGCAGGGGGGAGGCGCTCTGTGAAACTGCCTGGGTGTTGGGGCCCCACCCCGCCCACCAGCCCACCCTCAGGGCTCCTTGTCCCTCCCGTCCAATGCGGGAGACAGAACTGGGGACGAGGGCTTGCTGAGGGCATTTCCCAGGTCCAGCCGGAAGGGACGAACACAGCTGGCTCTGGCCACACAAAACCCCAAGGCCCTCTGCCCTGCATTTGGGGGTGAGGAAACTAAGGCCAGAGGTGAGAAGGGCTCGGCCGAGGTCTGTCTGCAGCTGAAGTCGCATGAGGTCGCGAGTCCTCCTACCTGCTCGGTCCGTGGGTCTTGCTGGTGCCCCGGAGCGGGAGGCGACTCTGCACGAGAGCCATCGCGTGACTGACCTCATCCGACACCCTGCACCCCATCCTCCCCTCTCCTTCCTCTCCTACCCCAACCCCTTCTGCCCACCTTCCTCAGCCCAGAGAACGGAGGTAAGTGCCACAGTCAGACGCTGCCCTAGAACCGGGGTGCCCACATCCCCACCGGACACCAGGCTGCAGTAAACAGGCCACAAAGCTGTCCCTCCCCCGATGGACACAGTGCACACATTTAGGCTGCGGTGCCTGGAGGGACCAGGGCGGGGTGCCTGGGGCTCAGTCAGCTGAGCAGCCAACTCTTGGTTTTGGCTCAGGTGACGATCCCAGGATCCCGGGGTCAAGCCCTGCGTCACCTCTGAGCTGAGTGTGGAGGCTGCTTAAGATTCTCTGTCTCCCTCTGCCCCTCCCTGGCTCAACCCTCTCTCTCTCTCTCTCTCTCTCTCTCTCTCTCTCTCTCTCAAATTAAATCGAATTTAAAAAAGAGGGGCCAGGAAGCAGAGACACCTGCCCCTGACATAACCCCTAATTATTTCTAACACTGAATATGCCCGCTGTGGCTTCAATACTGCGTCCCATCAATGTCTTCCTCCTTAGGGAAAAACAAACACACAAACAAACAAAAAAAACTTAACAGCACATCAATTGTCTCTCGGTTTTTCTTAGGCTGGAATCTGAAAGCAGCTTGGCCACGGGCCGCCCCAGCTCTGAGTCTCTCAAAGGCGGCAATCAAGGGGTCCAGCAAGGCCGCGCCCATCTTGAGGTTCAAGTCTCCCTCGGTGGCTGCAGGGCTGAGGGCCTCCGTTCCCTGCCACGCAGGCCTCTTGCTAGAGTAGTTCACGTCACGGCCGGTCGTCAGTGCTGTCTAGAGAGAAAAGCCAGAGAGAGAGGACTAACAAGGTAGCAGCCACAGTCCTTATAACCCGGCCCCTTCACTCCTGCTGTGTCCTGTTGGTGAGGGTCCCCAGGTTCTGCCCTCCCCCTCAAGGGGAGGGGGGTCACAGGAGGGAAGCAGGAACACCAGGTGGGGGGCTGCCGGGGCTCATCCCTGAAGGATGCCAGCCACAAGAGGGGACAAGGCTTTGTTTTCGTGTTAATTCCTGTGCCCCTCAGGTCATCTCCCACACCACAGTTGCCTGTTCTCCCATCAGTCCTGTGGGCCAAGACGGCTGTCCCTCTTCCCTGTTGGCAGATAAGGAAACTGAGGCTGGAGGGTCTCAGTGACATTCCTCCCAAGGTTGCATCGCCCCAGGGGGCTAGAAGCACCGTGTCCGAAAACAGCCCTGACCGGCCCTCAGCTCCGTCCACGAGCACAGGACCCACCCAGCACGGGATGAAGGGGGACAGTGACTCAGCCCCGGGCAGGGAAGGCCACAGCACATCAGGCCTGGGGAGGGGCCAGGCGGGGCCCTGGCACCGGCCTGGATTGTGAGATGACGCCAACCCAGAGGAGGCGCTGGGGCAAAGTCAGAGCCGGTAGTGCGCGGAGTAGATGAGACAGGGAGGCTTGGCACGAAATCCGGGGCCTGCCCTGCCCCCAGGCAAGACAGCAAACCTGAGACTCACCGGGGGACAGCGCCCTCTCCGCCGCCTCCCCCTGCACACACCCCCCACCACGCAGCTGCGTTGGTTGCCAGTGTCCCCAGGGACCTGCAGTGGAGAAGGGCGTCCTCTGGGTGGGGACACCGACACGGGCTCAGCCTGAGGATCGCTTCCCATCACACCGGGGCCACTGGCGGAGGCTTGCACCGTCGACAGGGAACTTTCTCTCCCAGGACACCCACCTGGAGGTTGCTTGAAACTTGGCTTGAAAATCAGAAATGGCCCCCTGGGAGCACCTGGGTGGCTCAGTGGGTTGCTCATCAGATTCTTGGTTCGGGCTCAGGTCATGATCTCACGGTTCGTGAGTTCGAGCCCCGTGTCAGGCTCGGAAAGGACAGTTTGGAGCCTGCCTGGGATTCTCTCTCCCTTTCTCTCTGCCCCTTCCCTGCTCATGTTGTCTCTCTCTCTCTCTCTCTCTCTCTCTCTCTCTCTCTCTCTCTCTGCCTGTCCCCTACTTGTGTGAGTGCACACACTCTCTCTCTCCCTCTCAAAATAAATAAACATTAAAGAAAAAAAAAAAAAAAGAAATGCCCCCCTCGGTTCCCAAACACATGCCTGGAGATATGTTACTTGGGGCAAAGTGCCAACAACCTCGCTGTTTGTTTCCCCATTTGTTTTCTAGGGGGAATTATGGAACCTTCCTGGTGAGGCTGCAGGGGTATGTGGGAGATCACAAGAGGAGCCCAATGTCCTTGCAGCCTGGAGACACAGGCGTCACAGGTCAGGCACCCTGCACCTGCTCTGGATGCTTCTTGGTCATATTCCTTTCTTTCCTGGGCACCTCAGGCCACTCACCCCGCCCCCCCCCCATGGGGCTGGGGTCCCTCCTTACCTGCACGAGCAGGGAGCATGTGCCCACGTAGGTGTTTCTAAAGGTGGCTTTATGGGGCTTTTTAAGTTTATTTAGGGGCACCCGGGTGGCTCAGTCGGTTAAGCATCTGACTCTTAGTTTCCGCTCAGGTCATGATCTCGCAGTTTGTGAGTTCAAGCCCCGCATCGGGCTCTGCGCTGACAGTGTGGAGCCTGCTTGGGATTGTCCCTCTCTGTCTCTCTCTCTCTCTCTCTCTCTCTCAAAATAAAAATAAACTATTTATTTATTTGTTTATTTTTATTTTGAGAGAGAGAGAGAGAGAGAGAGAGAGAATGAGCGGGGGAGGGGCAGAGGATCCGACCTCGAGATCACAAACTGCGAGATCACGGCCTGAGCCAAAGTCTGACGCTTAACCGACTGAGCCACCCGGGCACCCCTCTTTGTGGGTTTTATTCATTCCTTCACTCATTCGTCCACCCACCTGCTGCCCACCTACCACGCCAGGACTGCCTCGGGCGCTGTGGAATAATACAGGAAGGGGCTCACGGGCTTTTAAGATAACGAAGAATTCCCAAATCCTTTGTCACTCTTCAGTCTCGAAACCGCTGCTGAGAACAGAGCAGAAATTTTCCCACTGTTGTGTCTGGGGAAACTGAGGCTCAGAGGGGCCACGTGCTCTGTCCGCAGTCACACAGCGGCCCGGCCAAGCCTGGCCAGACACTGGGAGAGCCCGGCTGCTGAGCCTGCGGCCGCCTGCAGGGGCGCTAGTGAGCAAGCCCCCTCGTCAGGGCCCCGGGGACACCCCCCTGGCACAACGAAATGCGGCCCAGGCCACAGCCTTGCTATTCTCAGCGCTCTCACACATGACCCACGCAAAGATCTGGGGAGACCCACATCATTTGTGGTGCTGGGGACGGTGCGGCTCGGGGCGGCAGCCAAGGGAGGGGCTGTGGGTGACAGGGGGCGGGAGGGGGGGGCGGGGCGTGTGGGGTTGGGGTGCCGCCCTGGGGAGAAGGCCCGAGGGTGGCGAGCCTGGAGTGAGGGTCTGGGAGAGTCGGGGCCCAGTCGGGCCACGTGGAAGGCTGGCGAGCTGGGCGGAATCCGGGGCCCTGCCAGGTCAGACCCAAGCACAAGCACGTCTTCCTGGGCTGGGGGCCCGGGGTGCAGCCCCCAACACAGGGCTGGAGGCAAGCTGGAGAAGCCAGGGAAGGGAAGGAAGCCACAGAAGGCACATTACCAGCCGGCAGCAACGGGGCTCAGTCCCAGCGGGGACCTCGCAGAACCAGCCCCTCTATGTCAAGGAAGCCGATGTGCCCCCAGCTACCCGGGCACAGTCCCACCTGCCTGAGAGGCTGTCCTAGCCTGTCCCTGTCCTATTAGCCTGACCGGGATCCGTGAGCGCGCAATGCTACCATCGGACGCCAGGGGCAGCCGCTGCGACCGTCCCGCCACGCCCCTGCTCGCTGAGCACCCCGTGTGCGGGGCTCCGGGGCGCAGCGAGGAGCACCCAGCCAGGCCTTCTCTCTCGGAGGCGGCAAGCCGTCTAGGAAATCGGAAATGAGAAGGGACTCGGGGAAATGAAAAAGCATCCGTGGCATCCGTGCACGGAGGGCCCGACGGATGAGCAGACAAAACAGGACATGTCCAGGCAATGGCATATTTTTCAGCCACAAAACCGGGCGAAGAGCTGAGTCTTAAAAACGATTCCGCCGAGTGGAGGAAGGCAGATTCACTTGTGTGAAACGTCCAGAGTAGGTAAGTCCACAGAGACAGAGGGAGGGTAGTGGGAGCTGGGCCTGGAGGAGGCAGGGTGGGGACCGACCGCCAGTGGGCTCGAGGTTTCTTTTGGAGTGATGAGAACGTTCTGGAATTAGACAGCTGTGGCGTCTGCACGACCGTGCGACTCTACTAAAAACAGCTGAACTGTGCACTTTGGAAAGGTAAATGTGGGAGGCACCTCGGGTGGCTCAGTTAAGCGTCGGGCTTCGGCTCGGCTCATGGTTCATGGGTTCGAGCCCCACACTGGGCTCCATGCTGAAAGTGCAGAGCCTGCTTGAAATTCTCTCTCTCTGCCCCTCCCCCCTTTCTCTCTGTCTCTGTCTCTGTCTCTCTCTCAAAAATAAAATAAAATAAACTTTTTTCAAAAGGGTAGGTTTTATGGTAGGCGAATTACATCAAGCATGGTGGCGGGGCCATCTTTAGATGAGATGGTCCAGGAGGGCTTCTGGGAGGAGGTGACATTTTAGCTGAGGGCTGAAGGATGAGGACGAGATGGTCACAGAGTGGGGCAGGAGGAGGCGTGGCGTGTGGAGGGAGCGACAGCGGGCTGAGGACAGTGACCTTGAGGGGAGGGCCCGAGGTGACGTGAGGGGACAGCAGCTGACCCCGCGCGGCCCGGCATCCGTGCTGAGGGTGCGGATCCAGGGCAGGGCTGCTGGAGGGTCAGGGTGGGGGAGAGAGACACGACGGGGTTTGTGCTCTCGAAGCGTGGTGGGCTGGGGTTGGGGTGGTGGATGAGAAGAAGCAGGAAGCAGACCCCCACCCCCATCCAGGAGACCGGACGCCTCCTGGGGATCACGGGACTAGTGCCAGGGGTTCCGTGGCAGAAACACGTCCCCCGCCAACACCCCGTGCCTTGAGAGGGCCGTGGGTGGGACACGATGAGGCCCAGGCAGGGAGAGAAAAGTTTGGGGTGCTACAGCACAGAAAGGAAGCTCTGTGGGGAGGCCCGCCTCGGGGCTGCAGGAAAGGCAGATTGGCTAAGCAAGAGACACTGGGGCGGGCACGGAAGCAGACCCCAGAACCATCCAGAATGCGGCCTGGACTTTGAGCTCGCTGTCAGGCCAGCTGCCCAGGGCTCCTGGGCACGTCCCAGGCCCACGGGGCAGAGACCAGGACCGGGAATCCCAGGGCCTGGAGTCTGGAAGGGGGGTGGGCGACCAGGACTGGAGGCCAAGGAGGCACTGGTGATCATCCAGGCTGGGAGGACTAGGTCCTGCCTTGACCTACAAGAGCCCAAGCCAGGCCAGGGGACCTGGAGGTTCAAGGGCAAGGTTTGCTCTGTGGGGGGAGGGGGGTCCCCACCTGTCCCTCGGGGGGCTGAGGGGCCGTGCGAGCCCCGCAGAGAGCCGGCAGCATCCTAGCAGCTGGAACCGGCCAGTCGCTCGGAGAGGGATGCCTTCGGAGCCGACCGTGGGTGCCTCACTGAAGACGCTCACTCTGCATCAAGCGGGGTCCTCACGGGGCGTGGGGGTCAGCACAGGGTCCGCCACGGTGTCATCCCCGGGAAGGGGCAGACGGGCACAGAGCACTTACGACCGGACTGCGTGCTCTCGGGGGGCCAGGAGGCGGGATTGTCTCACCCACCCCCAGGGGGCTCCCCTCGGACGCTGAATCCGTAGTAGGTCAACTCGGCCAACGTTTGTTGAACGACTGACCAAAGCTACCCACGCTGAACGGAAGCAGTGGGGCAGTGGCCCTGTTCAGGAAAGAGTAACGAACTGAGTGTGGGTGAGGAGCAAGGCTTTACAGGAAGGCTTCCTGGAAGAGGTGACGTCTGAGCTGGAGCCTGAAGGACGCATGGGAGGTTTCCAAGGCACAGCAGGAAGAGAGAATCGCGTGAGCACAGGCCTGGAGGTTGGAAGGGGCCGCACCAACCGGGGAACTGAGCAGTCCGTGCCTGGGGTGGGGCTGGGAAGGTTGAGGGGACCCTTCCGGGAGGGGCGTCCCTCTGCCAGGAACTCCCCGCCTGAGCTGAGCCGGGACGGTCCAGCGGCTCCCTAACTGGTTAGGCTCCTTGGATGCCCAGCTTCTGGCCTGGCTGAGGGTCTGCCTGCTTCTGATTCCTGAAGCTTCTTCCCCAGGGCGGCCACAGACACCACCGCTGAAGACAGAAGCGAGGAAAATCCGCATTTCTGCCGGAAGGGACTTTGGAGCCAGGGGGACGTGCATTCACTTGGGTGCAGGGAGAGACCTTGGGCCCAGCCTACACTTTGCAGGCTGCCCTCCCCTCCCGCAGGGAACCCCACTGCAGAAAGAGGCCTCAAAGACGGGAAGTCGCACCCTCCCCCAGAGTCAGGGAAGCCGTCGGGGTGTAGGGTGCAGCCCCGGGACGGAACCCAGGGCTCAGCAAACAGCACGAGCTGAAACTCAGCCTCACCCACCCTGTCAGCCAGGCGCACTTGAGCAGTGCGCAACCCAGCCACAGTACGTGGCGGGCCTGCTCGCGGCTCTCTTCGCAGGGCCTCTGCGGTCTGGTGCCGGGGGCCTGGAAAGACCAGGATGCCCACACGCTTCGTGCTCAGCTCTCTGGTGCTGCTTGTTTCTATTGAAGAATGGTCGGCTGCGAGCTGTCATCAACCCTTTGGCTTTCAGAGCAGATGTTTCTGCTGCTGTTTAGCAAGCGGGGCTTGAAGGCAGGTGGGGGGAGAGGGAACAGTGATGCTATCGTTTTTTGATCTCCCCAGATTGCCCTGTAAAAACGGGCAGGGCACCTCGGGAGAGCAACACCCAAAACGCACGGCGGAACGAGGCGGCACGTGCGAGGGGGCAGGGGCGAGTCGCCCACGGGCTGCGAGCCAGCGCAGGAGAGGACGGGAAGGGAAGTCAGCCAAGGACTGGCCGGCAAGCTTGGCGGCCCCTTCGGAGAGCAGGAGAGCAGGAACTGGAAGGGGACACACAGGCCATCAGCCCAAGCAGGTGGTGGCAAGGTCTCGGTGCCCGAGCCGTCTTGAGCTGACAAAGCAAAACCTCGGAAAGGAACCGGCTGGGGGTCGCCTCTGATGGGCAGGGGTCCGGGAAAGAGGGACAGTTTGCGGCCCCCCGCCTCCTTCCCAGTAGTCACAAAACCTCACCTCGCCGGGAGATACCCAAGCAGCAGAAAAGAACTATGGTCAAAACCCACACAGAGACACCGCGAAAGAGACGAGGGGGAACAGCGACGCCCTCCCCAGCCCGTGAAGACCAGCCACGTGGGACATTTCAAAATGAGTGGCCGTTTTACTGATTTTTAAGACGTTTGCATCCCCAGAGCTCGTCCGGTAACTGGACGTCCGTCCCTTTTGACCCCCTTCGCTCACGTCCCCCAGTCCCCTTCCCCCCACCTCTGGCAACCACCGATCTGTTCTGTGTCTGCAAGTTTGGGGTTTTTTTTATTTTATCATTTTTTTTTAGAGAGGTATTTATTTTTGAGAGAGACAGAGGCGGAGTGCAAACGGGGGAGGGGCAGAGAGAGGGAGACACAGACTCCGAAGCCGGGCCCAGGCTCCGAGCCGTCAGCCCAGAGCCCGACGCGGGGCTCGAACCCACGGACCGTGAGATCGTGACCCGAGCAAGCCAGAATTAGAACGAGCACAGAAGTGAAGCGATCGGAGAAAAGGACAATTTCGAAAGAGGTGGCTGCAAAAAGAATGAAAACAGGAGAGGAAATTAAGAAATGAGAACAAAAGCAGAAAGGAACGTGAGAGCCAATGAGTACTACAAACAAAAGCAGGAACCTTGAAAATGAAGGGGCGCCTGCGGGGGGGGGGGGGGGGGGCTCCGTCGGTTGGGCGTCCGACTTCGGCTCCGGTCACAATCTCGCGGCTCGTGGGTTCGAGCCCCGCGTCGGGCTCTGCTGACGGCTCGGAGCCTGGAGCCTGCTTCGGATGCTGTGTCTCCCTCTCTCTCTCTATCTGTCTCCCCTGCTCACGCTCTGTCTCTGTCTCTCTCTCAACAATAAATAAACATTAAAATAATTTTTTTTAAAGGTTTGCAAGGTGTAAGTAAGGCAGAATTGTCTAGATGTTTGGCACCAGGTACATGGTGCCATGGTACGTGGCCCTGGGGAGGAGCCATGTGGTGGCTCTGAACACCCCTCCCGGGCCACCCATGGTGGCCAAAGGTGGTGGCCTCCAGCCCCCTCCCTGACCTGCGTTTCCCCTCTGCTCTGGGGCTTTGGGTCAAGGTGCGCAGGGACTGCTTCCCTTATCCTCTGGGATTTCCAGACCTTTCCCCCAAACCTCCTCTTACATTCACACAAGCCTCGATTTCCACATTAAGGTCCTTATTTCTGGAACACAAGGAGAGGCTCTGTTTTCTTTTCTTTTCTTTTTTTTAATCTGTATTTATTTTTGAAAGAGAGAGAGAGAGAGAGAGCGTGAGCAGGGGAGGAGCAGAGAGAGGGGGAGACACAGAATCCAAATTAGGCTCCAGGCTCTGAGCTGTCAGCCCAGAGCCCGATGTGGGGCTCGAACCCACAGACCGCGAGATCATGACCTGAGCCGAAGTCGGACGCTCAACCCACGGAGCCCCCCCCAGGCGCCCCTCTGTTTTCTTGATCAGACTCGGGCAGACGGGCAGACGATGCTTTCTGTAACAGAAGTGCGGCTTGGGGACGAGAGTCCGGAATGAGGCCTCTCGCCTGGTTACATTTAAAGGCACCTCGTTGCCAGGAGTGAATGGGACACTGGTATCCACAGTCACCCGCAGTCACGTGGAGCCTGTGCAGCCACACCGGGCAGACTCTAAGCCACAGGTGGGTGACCACCCAGTGAGACCAAAGAACAGACCTGGAGACAGAAATCGAGACACAGGCTTATCGGGGGAACTTACGTACAGGGCGTCCAGGAACGGCCGCCCGAACAGAGCACCCGCTGTGGGGATCTGGGGGCCGTGAGTTTTTATACCCGAGCAGCTCGTCCCCTCCCTCCTTCGTGGCCAGCCCTCCAAGGACGTCAACGCCCCCCAGACATTCCTCATTATGAGGGAGATGCTCCGGGCTGGCCACCCCCGAAGCCCCTGACCTTGAAGGCAGAACGGTAAGACCTTCTACATTCGCTGCTGGAGGGGAACCCAGAGGCATGATGGGATCCGCACTTTGTCAAGACACCGATTAGTGGGGGCGTCCGGGCTGTGCAGGCCCGAACCCGCCTTCCAGCAAGTACCGTAGAGTCAAGTGCCTCCAGGGGCGCCTGGGTGGCTCAGTCAGTCGGTTAAGCAACCGACTTCGGCTCAGGTCACGATCTCACGGTCGGTGAGTTCGAGCCCCCCGTCGGGCTCTGTGCCGACAGCTCGGAGCCCGGGGCCTGCTTCGCATTCTGGGTCTCCCTCTCTCTCGGCCCCTCCCCTCCCCTCAAAAGGAAACATTAGAGAAAATTCCGTTAAAGAATTTCCAACAGCGCCTGGGTTTCTCATTTTGCTCGGAACGAGAGATGGTCAGAGACGTGGGTCGACACCGCCTCGTTGGCAGGGCCTAAGGGACCGGAGGGATTTGGAAGGGACGCTTTTGGTCACAGGAGGTCTGGGGAGGAGGCACGGGGAGGAAGGAGCGGTTTCAGTGGGCACAAAGTGTGAGGCCAGCTTCACAGAAGAGGCCCCCGCAGTCAAGTGGACAAGGTGACGCCCTCCGACGTGGGTCGGCCCGCGCCTTCAGCCGCCCTGCTCCGCGTGGCTCCGCGCCTCCCTGCTGCCCCCCCATCCAAGCTGATACAGCGCAGCCGGGGCCGAGAGCCGGGCGCCCAGATCGGACACCCTTCCCCAGAGGACGGCCAGCCACTTGGGTGGCAGGTTGATTTCGGCGGACCCCTTCCCCTGTCACGGAAGGGACGGTTGTTTTTCCTGGAGCCACCACCCGCCCTTAGCGTGACTACGCCTGCTCCGCTTGCAAGGAATCCCCGACACAATCACCGTCTGTGGACTTGAGGAAACGCCTTGGTCCCCACACAAGTCATACGACCGCTTCTGCTCGGGGAGCTCACTCCTCCACGAATGCAGTGCATCGGTAGGCTTTTGCCCACCGGACTCCGTCCCGCCTCGTTTCCCATCATCCTAGGTATTGCTGAGGGAAGGGGTGGCCCTTTTGATGGCTGGGTGACAAAACTTTGCAGGACCCTAGGATGCAGTCCGGGCTCTGAACCAAGAAGGGGGTTACGATGCTGTCTGGGACGCCTGGTCCTGGGGCCTAGCAGGCAGTAGGGAGTGTGTGCCTGGACCCCAGGAGAGCCTCTGAGGCTCCCCTCAGAGCTCCCATGTCCCGGTACGTATGTGTGGGGAACCCCAGCAACCCCCAAGAGGCGGGCCCCCCGAGGGCGCAGAGGGCAAAGGGAACGGTCTGGGATGGGCAGAGGGAAAGGAGGCCTCACCTGCCCCGCTGGAACCACAGGAACAGGGCTGTTGTAGGTGTGGATGGGTTCTTTCCCCTTCTCCCCTCCTGCGCCAGCTAATAGAAAATGTGTTACGGGCGCCTGGGTGGCTCCGTCGATTAAGCATCTGACTTCGGCTCGGGTCATGATCTCAGGGTCTGTGACTTCGAGCCCCGCGTCGGGCTCTGTGCCGACGGCTCGGAGCCTGGAGCCCGCTTCGGATTCTGTGTCTCCCTCTCTCTCTGCCCCTCCCCTGCCCACTCACTCTCTCTCTCTCTCTCTCTCTCTCTCTCTCTCTGTCACTCAAAAATAAATAAACATTAAAAATTAAAAAAAAAAAATGTGCTAACAGTGGCTGCCCCGTGTCTGGTATTCCAGTTACAGGATCCAGAAGGGAGTGCGGCTCAGCTAGAAGGAGCGAACACCACCACCCAGAGATGGGTTAAGGGGCCTTTAGGACCGGAGTGAGCCCTCGAACGCTTGAAACTAGAGTCACCATGTGACCCCGCGATTCCGCGTCTGGCAAATCCCCACGGGAAGGGAAAGCAGCGTCTCCAAGAGACTTTGGCAAAGAGGCCCTCACTGTGTTCACAGCAGGGCGATTCCCGGCAGCCGAAACGCGCGAGCCAGGTGTCCACCCACGAACGACCAGATGCGCACCACGGGGTCGATCCGAACCCCGGAGCAGTCGTCAGCCTCCGACACCTGCCACGACCTGGACGGACCCGAAGGACGCTGCGCTGAGCGGAACAAGCCAGTCGCGAAAGGACCGACGCTGTGTGATTCTGCTTCTGTGAGGTCCCCCAGAGTCGCCCAATTCGAGGCAAGTGGGAAGGTGGTAGCAGGGAAGGGTGGGGGAGGGCTGGAGGGTGACTGTTGCACGGAGACAGAGCTTCTATTCTGCAAGACAAAAAACTCTGGAGATGGACGGTGGGGACCGTCCCACAGCAGTGGGGATGCGCTTAAATGCCACGGAACCATGCCCTTAAAACGATTAAAATGGCAAAGTTGGTGTTACGTGTATTTTCCCACAGTTTTTTTAAGGTCCTGGAATTTAAAACTTCTTGAAAAGAAAAAAAAGGACTTCACACACACACACACACACACACACACACACACACACACACACCTCAGTGTGATCTATTCAGCTGGCAGACAGAACCAGGCTTCGGGGCAAATTCCAGATCAAACAGATAGATGTACCAGCAGCAGAACAATCTTGAGTTTTATCTGGAAAACAGCTACTTGTGCCCGAAAGTTAAGGAACCGTGGCCTCCCACACACAGGAGACACCAGATCACTCAGACCCGAGCGCAGCTCTGCGATTTTGCACTAGACCCGGGAAAACCGGGTCTAGAGACTGCGGGTCTCGGCCTGTCTCTTCCCGCGCCCGCCGCCCTCCCGGGGCCCCCGCCCAGGTTTGCAGGCGTCAGTGGTCACGATGACCCAATGACGGAGGCTGAGGCCACGGGGAGCTGGAGACCAGTCCCCTCAGACAAGGTGGGATCTTGTCACAACGCCTTTCCTCCCTGGCTCACTTCCCCGCTTCCTTGGAGGGCTTCCTAGGATCATCACCCGAGTCACTGCCCCGGCACGTTAAGTACACTTGAAGCGGAGGGAAGGACACGGTGGAGGCCGGGCCCCTGGCAAGGAGTCTGGGCCAGAGGTGCCAAAAACCCGCCCCAGGGTAATGGCCCTGGGGAGGGAGAGAAGTGGACACAGTTGAGAAATTTCCAGGCACTAGGGAAGTGAGGGGTTGGAAACTGGGCAGAGAGTCTCAAACCGGAACGATGGGACGCCGGCCAGATGCTGTGCCTGGAGGCATCCTGACCTTGGCTTGAGGAGGCAGCTCTTCACCTGGGCTGACAGGGGGCTGGCGGCTGCACCCACCTCCCCAGCCTCAGCACACACACCTCCCCACTCCTGCCCCCGGTCACCCTTTCCGTTCTTCCAACGCACCAAACCCTTACTACCTCAGGGCCTTTGCACCTGCTGCCCTTGTCCCGGATGCTGCAGGTCTCGCTAAAGCAGAAAGAGATTTTATCCCCCTGGCCTTGCTGGGTAGCCCTACCGGCCACCTGTGTTACTTCCCGATGCTGCAGCAGCAAAGGACCACAAATTCAGGGCCTTAAAACAACAAACATTTATTCTCTTGTAGCTCCGGAGATCAGAAGTCTAAAACCAAGGGGGAGGCAGGGCTGGTCCCTTCTGAAGCACCTAGGGGAGACGCCATTTCCTGGTTTTTACAACTTCTAGAACCCACTTGAGTTCCTTGGCTCAAGGTCCCTTTTCATACCCCTCCAACCTCTTTGATCCGTCGTCACATCAACTGCCTCTCCCCACCGACCCCATTCACCACACATCACTCGGAGCCTTCTGCCTCTGTCTTTTAAGGGCCTTATAATTTGCAGGCTCGCCCAGATAATCCAGGATAATCGCCCGTCTCAAGATCCTTAGCTTTATCATATCTGCCAAGTCTCCTTTGGTTTGTAAGGTCACATATTCTCAACCCTGGGTATCAGGAGGTCAACATTTCAGGTGGCCGTTATTCACTTTACGTCACACCTCCCTCAGTCTCGATCACCATAGTTGCTCCTCCTCCTCACTACATGGATCTCAGTGGGAATTTCTGTGTTCATTCGTTTCTTTTGCCGGCTACTCTCCCTTCCGCCTGTTCTAGTTTATCCACTCCTCTTTCCCAGCACCATTGCTGGTGTTCAGTAAATATGTGGTAAATGTAGGTAAGAAAGGATAGATGGTGTGTGGGTGATGGACGGATGGATGGTGGATGGATGGATGGACGGACGGACAGGTCACATGTGGATGGATGATGGATGGATGGACGAACGGACAGATCATATATGGATGGATGATGGATAGACAGACGGACAGATCACGTGTGGATGGATGATGGATGGATGGACAGACGGACAGGTCACGTGTGGATGGATGATGGATGGATGGACAGACGGACAGGTCACGTGTGGATGGATGATGGATAGACAGACGGACAGGTCACATGTGGATGGATGGATGGATGGATGGATGGACAGGTCACATGTGGATGGATGATGGATGTATGGATGGACGGATGGACAGGTCACATGTGGATGGATGATGGATGGACGGACGGACAGGTCACATGTGGATGGATGATGGATGGATGGATGAACAGATCACGTGTGGATGGATGATGGATGGATGGACAGACGGACAGGTCACGTGTGGATGGATGATGGATGGATGGACAGACGGACAGGTCACGTGTGGATGGATGATGGATAGACAGACGGACAGGTCACATGTGGATGGATGGATGGATGGATGGATGGACAGGTCACATGTGGATGGATGATGGATGTATGGATGGACGGATGGACAGGTCACATGTGGATGGATGAT
Source organism: Leopardus geoffroyi (assembly GCF_018350155.1). Lineage (NCBI taxonomy): Eukaryota > Metazoa > Chordata > Mammalia > Carnivora > Felidae > Leopardus > Leopardus geoffroyi. The sequence continues at coordinate 111,427,836 of NC_059329.1, read as the reverse complement.
GGATGGACGGACGGACAGGTCACATGTGGATGGATGATGGATGGATGGATGAACAGATCACGTGTGGATGGATGATGGATGGATGGACAGACGGACAGGTCACGTGTGGATGGATGATGGATGGATGGACGAACGGACAGATCATATATGGATGGATGATGGATAGACAGACGGACAGGTCACATGTGGATGGATGGATGGATGGATGGATGGACAGGTCACATGTGGATGGATGATGGATGTATGGATGGACGGACGGACAGGTCACATGTGGATGGATGATGGATGGACGGACGGACAGGTCACATGTGGATGGATGATGGATGGATGGATGGACGGACAGATCATATATGGATGGACAGATCACATGTGGATGGATGATGGATGGATGGATGGACGGATGGACAGATCACATGTGGATGGATGATGGATGGACGGACGGACAGATCACATGTGGATGGATGATGGATGGATGGATGGACGGACAGATCATATATGGATGGACAGATCACATGTGGATGGATGATGGATGGATGGACAGACAGATCACATGTGGATGGATGATGGATGGATGGATGGACAGACGGACAGGTCACATGTGGATGGATGATGGGTGGACGGACGGACAGGTCACATGTGGATGGATGATGGATGGATGGATGGACGGACAGATCATGTACGGATGGACAGATCACATGTGGATGGATGATGGATGGACGGACGGACAGATCACATGTGGATGGATGATGGATGGATGGATGAACAGATCACGTGTGGATGGATGATGGATGGACGGACAGACAGATCACATGTGGATGGATGATGGATGGATGGATGGATGGACGGACAGATCATATATGGATGGACAGATCACATGTGGATGGATGATGGATGGATGGACAGACAGATCACATGTGGATGGATGATGGATGGATGGATGGACAGACGGACAGGTCACATGTGGATGGATGATGGGTGGATGGACGGACGGACAGATCACATGTGGATGGATGATGGATGGACGGACGGACAGGTCACATGTGGATGGATGATGGATGGATGGATGGACGGACAGATCATATATGGACAAACAGATCACATGTGGATGGATGATGGATGGATGGACGGACGGACAGATCACATGTGGATGGATGATGGATGGATGGATGGACGGATGGACAGATCATATATGGATGGATGATGGATGGACAGACAGATCACATGTGGGTGGATGATGGATGGATGGATGGACGGATGGACAGGTCACATGTGGATGGATGATGGATGGACGGACGGACAGGTCACATGTGGATGGATGATGGATGGATGGATGGACGGACAGATCATATATGGATGGACAGATCACATGTGGATGGATGATGGATGGATGGATGGACGGATGGACAGATCACATGTGGATGGATGATGGATGGACGGACGGACAGATCACATGTGGATGGATGATGGATGGATGGATGGACGGACAGATCATATATGGACGGACAGATCACATGTGGATGGATGATGGATGGACGGACGGACAGGTCACATGTGGATGGATGATGGATGGATGGATGGACGGACAGATCATATATGGACAGACAGATCACATGTGGATGGATGATGGATGGATGGACAGACAGATCACATGTGGATGGATGATGGATGGATGGATGGACAGACGGACAGGTCACATGTGGATGGATGATGGGTGGATGGACGGACGGACAGATCACATGTGGATGGATGATGGATGGACGGACGGACAGGTCACATGTGGATGGATGATGGATGGATGGATGGACGGACAGATCATATATGGACAAACAGATCACATGTGGATGGATGATGGATGGATGGATGGACGGACAGATCACATGTGGATGGATGATGGATGGATGGATGGACGGATGGACAGATCATATATGGATGGATGATGGATGGACAGACAGATCACATGTGGGTGGATGATGGATGGATGGATGGATGGATGGACTGTTGGATGGATACGTGGATGAACGAATGAATGAATGAACAAATGAATAATCTCCCTCATGAAGGACAGAGGAAAATGTCGGCTTCTGCATTCATTCCCAGGATGCACTTTCCATCACAGGTGGTCCAGCCTAGCTGGAGAAAGGGGAGAGTGGAGGAGGAGGGGTTCGCACTCACCCTTGCCCATCAGGAAAGCCAGCCAGGCCTTGCAGAGACCTTTGAGTAACGTGCACAGCTGGAGCCAAAAGGGCGAAGGCATTAACCGGGGAGACCCAGACCACGTCCACGTTTGCCTGGTCTCCTGGAGGATCTCAGCCAAGGGCAAGAGATCAGGGCGGAACACAGGGCCCGAAGGAACCAGCCTCTCACCGTAAGAAGGGGTGCAGTACCGGGCCATAACACAACACGGGTGAACCTGACGACTTTATACCGAGGGGAAGGAACAAAGCACGAGAGACCGCTGCGTGTGTAATTCCATTTCCATCGAGCGTCAGGACAGGCAAGTAAATCCAGGGAGACGGACGGTGGATTCGTGGTCACCAGGGGCTGGGGAGGGGGGGGGGGGTGCAGAGTGACCGCTCGCGGGTACAGGGTTTCTTCTGGGGGTGACAACGCGTTCCCTACTGAGACGGTGGTGACGGCTGCACAAGTCTGTGAATACACTAAAACCACCATATACGTTAAAGAAGTGAGCTGTCTGCTGTGTGAACCAGATCTCAGTAGCCCTGCTGAGAAGGGCGAAGACTGGCCTACCGGAGCTGCAGGGGAAGATGGGCACGGGGCATAGAGCAGAAGCATCACCAAGCCCCCCCCCCCCGCCCCTGCCATCCCTGTGTAGTACAACTTGGGAAACCGAGCCTCAGTTTCCCCTGGTTCATCAGAGGCAACGCCAGGACGAGATCCCGGGGCTCTGGACCTCTCCCCGTATCTCAATGCCTCCGTGCCCCGTGCTGGGGGTGCAGAGATGAAGCGGCCCCAGCCCCCAGCTCAAGTCCTGCAGTGCGGGTGGGGGGCTGGGGGGGGGAGTGCAGGTGTCCAAAGGAAACACACAGTCACTCCTTGGGCCTCAGTTTCCTCACTTCCAGAATCTGGGCACCTTGCAGGCAGGGCTCACGACTGTTTCATTCATCAGTGGCTTCCCAGAGCCTAGAACGGCGCCTGGCACAGGACAGGTGCTCAGTATACACGTGTTGAATGAAACCTGTGAGACGGGGGGTGTTGTAGGATTGAATGACGGAACTGATGGCGGACCCGACTCACAGGACACAGGAAGGTGCAGCTGTGGTTGTCCTGGTGACCCCTGCACCTGTCCCTGAGCGCGTGGCACAAATGGCAGCAGAAGGGTGAGGACAGCACAAGGAGGGCCCGGAGGGGCCGTTCAGAGCGGCCCGGCTGGGGTCACAGCCACCCAATTCACCTGTGTGGCACGCCTCCCTACCCCAGGGCCTTTGCTCGTGCCCATTCCTCTGCTGGGGATGCCTTCCTGCTCCTTCTCCCCCGAGTCACTCCTGCCCAACTCTCCACGGGCTCCACCATCACCTCCTCAGAGAAGCCCTCCTGAGCTACCTGGCCTCCTGCTCAGGTGTGGTTTCACGCGTGTCTGGGCCGTCTGATTCTGGTCCCCTTCTCTGGACTTCCACCGTCCTGTTCGGCAGCCTGGGGCACGGTGCCCGGCACTTAGCGGGCACTCAGTGAATGCCAGCAGGAGCAGGGAACTCCCTGGGGGCCGTGCGGTGAGGCTCAGAGGGGCCGCCGGAGGGCTGGTCCCCGCCCGGCCCGTCATCCGTCATCCGGCAACAGCAGGGCCATCGTGGACCCCAGAAGGGCCCTGTCAGGAGCCAGAACCTGCCTCCCGCCCCCAGGAAGCCCCAGCAGAGGAGGGTCCCGGCCTGCACCCTTGGCCCGTGGCCGGGGACAATTACAAATAAAGATCCTTTGTGCTGGGAGGTGGCGGCTCAGGGCACGAGGACAGGATGTGAGAGAGCAGGGAGGGACCGACCGTGGCCTTGGCGCCTCGGCACCGTCCTAAGCCCTGCGGAGGGAGCCCGGGCATGAATGAATGAATGAATGGCGACAAGCCCACACACAGAGCCTGAGGCAGCGGGAGGCCGAGCGCCAGCCCGGGGCGGGGGCTCCCTCACTGTCCCTGCGGGAGCCCAGCCCCCAGACCTGCCCCCCACGGCCCCGACTCCCTGCTCCAGGTGGGCACACCGGCTGGGGGGACCCAGAAAAAAACCCAGGTAAAGGACGACCTTCCCATTTAGGAGTCCCTCCCATTCGTCTTGAAAGAAATTTCCAGACCAAATAAGGCTTTAGAGCTCCTGTCCACTTCGCACAATTCCTTTTAAGTGTCCAAATGCAATTACACTTGGAACTTGTCTGCATCCAGCCTCCCCCGGCCTCCTCCCACCTCCCCCTGCCCCCCCCCCCACGTAAACAAGCAGCCCAGCTGGGCCCCAGCTGGCCTGCCCTGGAGAGGAGGGGAGGGTCACCCCCGCTGCCTGCTCCCTGCCCAGCCTCCTCTCCCTCTCCCTCTCTCTCTCTCTCTCTCTCTCTCTGGGGCGTAGCCATGAGCTTTAGCATCCTAGAGCCCTCCTTCTCACCCCCTCCCTAAAAACGAAGGCCCCCAAAGACCCGCTGGGCCATGCAGGGCACGGTCCAAGGCTCCCCCCTCCGCTCTGGGGTTTGCAGGGACGTCGGGTCCCTCCATCCAGGGTCAGGAGGCCTGTGGCCCCAGGGCAGGTGCCAGGGCCGCGCTCTATTTCTGGGACCTCTTCAGGGTGCCCACCCCGCCCCCCATCTGGGCACCATTTCCTCCCACAGAGAAAGCACTGATGGGAACTCCCTCGGGCTCCCCGAGGTCATGAGAAAGTTGGCCCAGGGCAGGGGTGTGTGCCTTTCCTGGTGCCTCCCCGGGGAAGCCACTCGTCACCACTCCCCGTCCTCACGGTCCCCCCTGGGGCCCCTGCGTCCCCCCCCCCCCACGCCCGCCTCAGGCTTTGCCTCGCTGCCCCAGGACCCTGAGGAGGCTCGCGGGGTAGGGGGGGACGCCTGACTCATCCTCCCGCGGGTCAGGCACGCACAGCCCGCCAGTCCCCCCACCCCCCCAAGGCGAGCGCTGTGATTTTCCCCTTGTGCCATCTGATAGCTATTAGGGCTGGAGAAAGGGAATTCCCGGTTCCGTAAGCCGGCAGGGCACCCCCCCCGCCCCGGACCCAGGCAGACTCCAGGTGGGAAGGGGGATGGGGCCACACCTGGGTGGCATTGCCGTCTTGCCCCGAGTCTACCTCTCAAAAGTGCCACCTTCTCCACGGAGCCCTCACCTTGCTACCTCCCGGCGCCTCCGTACCAGCCCTGAGTGCATTTAAACCACCGGGTGGGGACCTGCCCCTGGTGGACCTGCGCGCCCCGAAATGCCCAGTGGGAGCCAATCCCAGGCAAGCGGACGGCCCGGTGCTGTTTCTCCAGAGCAGCCCAGCGGAGCTGCGAGGGCGCAAGGGAGATGAACAGCTGGACTCCCGAAGCAGTGCTCGGGCCAACATGACGTCACCAGGCCGGGGGATGAGCGCCCAGCGAGGCCGGGGGGGGGGGGGGGGGGCGGGGGGGCTCCCGAGCGGGGCATTCCTTCCCGAAGCTTCATCCCAGCTGGGGCTCGGCCCCTCCTCCCCCCTCCTCCTCCTCCCCTTCCCCCTCCCTCCGGGCCTGGAATTGGGTTTGGGGCGGGTTCTGCTCCCAAAGCCATCTCCTCCGGCAGGCGGGCAAGCAAGGGCCGTCCTCTGCTCTGAGCTCGCGTTTTCTGAGGCTCCAGCCAGTGCTCTGGGCTGGCCCGCTGCCCTGGCGGGTCGGCGGCCAGAGGCCGGTGTCGTGCTCCAGGAAGGAGAGACCTCCGAGGACCTGGGCGGCTGCAGGTGGGTCTGCGGGGGCCCTGGGCCCAGGGCAGGGCCTTCTGGGAACCAGGGCTGCAGGGAGGAGGCCAGGCGGGGAGGGAGAATGAGGTGGGCGCCGTCAGGGCGGGCAGCCCCCAGAAATCACGTGGCTCCAGGCAGGAACCCTGACACTCCAGAGCCGCCTCCCGCACACTCCCGAGGCCCTGACGGTCCCCCCTCCGGCGGCGGCAGGAGCCGGCATCCTGGCAAGGCCTGACCCCCCGTGCTGTCCTCCACTCCCGACCTCCCCCTCTGGCCCTACCCCCACCCTCGCCAGCCGTCCAAGTCCGCTTTCTGGAAGGGCGGGAAGGGAACACCCAGCCGGCAGCGTCCCAAGTGCAGAGAGATGGCTCCCACTGTTCCCAGGGGCTTGCTGCACGGCCCGCGACTCCCACCTTCTCCCGGACAGATGGCACCTGGTGTGCTGTGGGCTCTCCAGTCCCCAGAGTAACCTCTTCAATTCAGTTGTGAGCTGGGGGGGCGGGGGGGGGCAGTGGGGTGGCAAGGAGAGGGGCTGGGAAGACAATCAGGGAAGCGGGGCTTGACCGTGCCCACTGGAGGACAGCCCCGCCCTGTCCCCGTCCCCGACAAACTGGGGGCTGGCTCGTGGCAGGGTGGGCCGAGAGGGGGCGGACAGGCGGCCAGAGCCCCAGTGGGCCTTGTGCCGTGAAGGGAGGGTCAGGGGTGCCCTGAGCCGACAGCTTTTGCTGGTTCTGCCACAGTCCAGACCCCACCCCAAGAATGCGCGAGGCGCCCACCCCTCCGCCCCTGCTCGCACACGCCGCTCACGCACACGCCTTACGCGTGTCACACACACGTGTCTTCTCATCGTCCATCTGGGGGGTCCGCTTGGCCTCCAGATCTCTGCCTGGGCGCCATAGCTTTCCAGACTGCCCGTGGCAGGCGGGAGGAGACACAGTAGGGAGGCCCCACGTGGAAGCAACCAGCAGAGGTGAGCCCTTCCTACGAGCCGGGTCCAAGCTGGGCATCACGGGCTAGCCCCGGCCGGCTGCCCTTTCGGGGCATCTGTGTGCCGGGGGCCTAGCTCGGCTGGGGTGAGAGGGCAAGGTTTGCAGTCAGGACGTCCCCGGGGGCCCAGACCCAGGATGGCGTGCGACCAGGACGACCGAGCGGGAACGCTGGGGACGGGGGTGAAGGGGACCAGGAAGGATAGGGTCTGAGGGGCCGGTAGCTTTGGGGTTGCAGGCAGGAGAGGGAAGCCCCAGCGGGTGGGTAAGCATGAGACCCGGGGGAGGCAGCGGGGACAGTGCAGGGGCTGGAGCCCGGATGACGCCTGGGGGCGGTGGGGGGGGCTATAGCACCTGCTCTCTGCACGCACACGCTGTACACGCACGCAGACTCGCCCACTGATCGTCGAGCCCCAGGGCCCCCACCCCGCGTACAGCCACCTGGGGCACTGGCGCCAGCAGGCACCCTCACGGCAGGCCACGCCGAGACCCACCTGCCGGGCGCACAGGCGCTTGCCCACAACACACACGGCCACTCTGCCCAAGGGCCTGGGGCAGAAGGGCGCTGTGGGGGGCGGGGGCCGGGAAGGGAGCCGGGCCGCCGGCGGGCCAGGGGTCTGATGCCCGCGCTGTTCTGTTCTCCGCGCATCCCCCCCCCGCGCCGGGGCTCGGGGCTTGAGCGGACCAAGCGTTAAAGAGGGTGCAGGCAGCGCGCGGACAGCCCCCCTTCCGGCCAACGACCGGCGCGCCTGGCTCGGCCCGCCCCAGCCTTCCCCAGGCCTGCCGCGTCGGGGAAGGAATTCTGGGGGAGGCCGCCGAGCAGCAGCCTTCCTCGCGTGGGGAGAGGGGTGCCGGCGGCCTGCGGCTCAGCCTCAGTTTCCCCACCTGCACGGGGGGAGGGACGGGTGCTTGCCTGCTGGAGCAGAGCGCAGGTTGGGGGACGGGAGACCGTTCGAAGGGGCACCTGGGGCAGATGGACCAATGCTCTGCCTGGCCAGCGTGCAGCAGCCTCTCCCAGGCGGGGATGTCCACCCCGCCACCCCCAGAGCCGACCTGGCTGGCTCCCTCCAGCTGCTCCAGCCCCTCTGGTCTCAAGCACGCACAAAATCTCCGAACTTGCTGTTGTCACATGCACCCCGGGCAGGGGACCTCGCCTCCCGGAGCCCTGGAGTGCCCCTCATGGGCAGCGAGTATCTAGAGTATCGTGGGGGGGGGGGGGGGGGGAATGAGGAGCCCAGGCAGGAGGGGACAGTGCATATGGATGTGACCTGTCCCGTACTCAGCAGGATGACCTCTGTGCCTCCCACACAGCCCTGCCCGGAGGGAGCCACGTGCTGGCTTGTCAGCCTTTTCCTCTAAGGTGAGAGCCCCTGGGGCCTGGGGACGGGGATCCGGAAGGTGGAGGGGCTTTCTGGGCGGGGGACACGGCTGCCCTGACGTGACCCTTTGTTCCTCTGCCAGGGGAGGTGTGCGGGGCCGCGAGCCATGAGCGGAGCCGTGAGGAGTCTGGACTCGCCGGGCCTGGAGATGGTGGGAAACTGTTCCTGGGAGGCCCATCCCGGGGACAGGAACAAGGCAAGTGCTGGCCGGCAGCAGAGGGGGTCCGGGCACCGTCGGGCCGGGTGTGGTGGGAGAGGCAGACGGAGCCCAGGACCTCCTCCCCCTGCACTCTGCCGCCCGGGCCCATCTTCCGTCAAAGGACGAACAGGGGGGCGGCAGGCCCTCTGAACCGTGTGGCCCCCCAGGTCTCCAGTGTCCTCATCAGTGAGACAAGCACGGGGAACCGAAGCCTCGAACCCCTCCCTGTGCAGACCCTGTGCTCCGTTACCACCTTGACCGGCCTTGTTCCGCCTCTCCCCCGTGGAGACGGGGTGGTCAGCTTCTTCCCGTGGCCCGTCCCTGCCAGGAGGCCCTGAGACGCTGGCTGCAAGGTGGCGCCGATGTCGTGTGCCCCGCGGAGCACCACCTGCTCCGGGCCACCCCGTGAGGCCGGGTCTGGCGGTCCAGGCACCCGCCGGGGCCGAGACTCTGACAACGCACCAGGCCAACACCCCTTCTTCTCTTCCCAGCCCCCTACTTCTCTGAGGTCCTTGAGAATTCTGGAATTCCCTTCTCAATCCCAGGCGAAACAGTCTCCAAATTGGAGGGACCCCTCGAGTTTACCTAGTACGACCTCATCCACTTTCGAGGAGACCCAGGCTTGCGGTGGGCCAGTAACTAGACTGGGACGAGCCCCGAGGTCTGAGCAGAGGCCGGACTCCTGCCCGGGGCCCGTGTCCCTTAGCCTCCTCCCATAGTGACCACCGTGGAGCAGCAGCCACGGGACGCAGCGATGGGACTGGCTGGGGAGAAGTCTCCAGAAATCTCCAGAGAAAACCAGAGCCCCGGGAGGGGGGCCAGGCTCCGGGGCAGGCTTTTACGAGGCGGGATGTGGCTGGAGATCACAGCCACACGCCCCGTGACTCACCCGGCCCTCCCGCTCTGACTCCGAGGAAGGGACTGCAGACTTTTTCCAGCCTGGAGAAGCTCTGAGTGATCCCTCTGCGTGGGCTTGTCTGGGCACCGGGTCTTACGGATTCTGGGTCTGGTGCCCCAGCCGGGGGCGGGGTGGGGGGTGGGGTGGGTGGCACTGCTCCACGGCCTGGAGCAGTCAAAGCCACCAACAGGAAAGGCTGAGCAAAGAGGAAGCCAAGGGGCTTGGTGGCTGACAGACAGACAGACAGAGATGCTGAGCCAATAAATGTACCTAGAGGATGACGTGTGGTGAATGGGACGCCCTTAAAGAGCTTGCCCTGACCTCACAGAGGCTCCCCAAAGTTTGGCCAACACCCTCCGGCCCCTGCTTGCAGATTCCCCTTGACCGGAGCCAGGACGGAAAGGCTGTTACGGGGGATCAGGCCCCAGCTTTCTGGCAGAGCTGGGGGCCATTTCTTTGGGAGGGAGTCACGAGCAGTGGGAACTAAGGAATACCCTGCGCTACCCCGGGGTCAAGGGTCAGGTTCAGGCTCTGTGGGAAGGGTCAGTGATATCTTCCCGGGCTGAGAGAAGGCGGTGACAGCGCTCTGGGCAGCCTTGTCACTTGGAATGAGAGGTCAAAATGACAGCCTGAGAATGCATCCAGCCTGTAGATGTGTTGTGTTTGGCCCACAGGATGTTTTTTAAATGCAAACATGTAAAGATCAGGGAGGTTCACGTTACAATCCAGAGTTCTGGCTTCTCTGGGGAAAGGGCGATGGGGCCACTGGGCCCACGGTCCTGTCCCCCACCCCCCTAAAACCCGCCCCCCCCCAGCACCCACCAGCTGGAGCAAAGCCCACCTTGCACAGATCTGCCGCCCCTCCCCCACAGTCGCAGGGGACCCACCTCGCCCAGACCCAGCAGGCAAGACAGAAACCCAGCCGGGTGCCCTCAGGCAGCCACAGCTTGTTCAAGTATCAAAGTGCTTCCCCAGAGCATAAACAGCTGTGGCCTCCAGTGTCTCCCCCTCCCCAGGGAATCCCTGGCCCTCACGGAGACCCGTCATGATCCAGAAACCCAGAGTCTCCCTGGCCCCCTAGGGGACCGCCTCTGATTCCCCAGGCCTCCCCGATCCCATTATGGGACACAGTCCTGCTCCAGTTAGGGCCAGGGTCCGCTTTTTAAAATCAACTATTTCATCTTTAACTTTATTATTTTTTTTAGAGAGAGAGAGAGAGAGAGAGAGCTCTGGAGGGCGCTCGTGCGAGCAGGGGAGGGGCAGAGACAGCACCCCAAGCAGGCTCCCGGCTGCCAGCGCAGAGCCTGACTCGGGGCTCGATCCCACGAACCCCGTGAGATCACGACCTGAGCCGAAACCAGGAGTCGGACGCTCAACCGACTGAGCCACCCAGGCGCCCCCAATTATTATTATTTTTTTTTAAGTATTTTCATGTTTGGGTGGGAAAATGGCAAACGTACAGGAGACGGGCGAGAGCCGCTCATACGCAGACACGCCCTTCACCGGTTCATCGTTAGCCTCTTACCACCCGCGCTCTCTCTGTGCACCTCACGAGAGGCTCCTTCCCAGAATTGTTGGAAAGCAGGTTTGCAGACATCAAGCCCCCTGGTCCCCAAACAGCCCGTACCCCTCAAGAACAAGGACATTCCAGGGGCGCCTGGGTGGCGCAGTCGGTTAAGCGTCCGACTTCAGCCAGGTCACGATCTCGCGGTCCGTGAGTTCGAGCCCCGCGTCGGGCTCTGGGCTGATGGCTCAGAGCCTGGAGCCTGTTTCCGATTCTGTGTCTCCCTCTCTCTCTGCCCCTCCCCCGTTCATGCTCTGTCTCTCTCTGTCCCCAAAATAAATAAACGTTCAAAAAAAAAATTTTTTAAAAAAAAAAAAAGAACAAGGACATTCCAGGACGCAGCCACAGCGCATCTGCCCGTTCAGGAAATCTAGGGCTGGTGCCATCCCGGGACACGCGGTCCATTCGCACATCCCCCCCGGCACCTCGTGACATCCTCTCCGGCAACCCTTAGAGCCACCGTGAGGTCCGGGACGCCGCGTGGCCTTTCCGGTCGCGGCTTCATGGTCCTGCAATCTGGAAAGGTCCCCCGGGGCTTTCCTCACCTCTCGTGACGAGGACACTCGTGGCCCAAAGTCTGTTCCGACAGGTGGGCGATCGGGTGCCTTTCCGGGGGACTGACGTCGCCCCTGTCGGCCCGCTCCAGGCTGCTGGCCGCAGGCTCTGCGACACCGCGGCGCAGAGTGGTGGCGCTAGGCGGGAAACGGGGGGTGGCCTCTGCTCCGGAGCCAGCCGCTCCGCGACGCGCCTGTCAGCAGGACCCGGCACGCCGGGCTGCAGGTGCGGGGGTGGGGGCGGGGCCCAGCCAGCATCACAGGCGTCTGCCCTCTGCCCCCGCACAGATGTGTCCCGGCGTGAGCGAGGCCCCGGCGCTCTACGGCCGTGGCTTCCTGACCATGGAGCAGATCGCCACGCCGCCACCGCCGGCCGTCGTGGACTACATCTTCCTGCTCCTGTGTCTGTGTGGCCTGGTGGGCAACGGGCTGGTCCTGTGGTTTTTCGGCTTCTCCATCAAGAGGAGCCCCTTCTCCGTCTACTTCCTGCATCTGGCCGGCGCTGACGCCGGCTACCTCTGCAGCAAGGCCGTGCTCTCCGTCCTGAACACGGGCGGCTTCCTGGGCACGTTTGCCGCCTACGTCCGCGCCGTGTGCCGGGTCGCGGGGCTCTGCACGTTCGTCGCCGGCGTGAGCCTCCTGCCGGCCATCAGCTCGGAGCGCTGCCTGTCGGTCGTCTTCCCCGCCTGGTTCTGGCGCCGTCGGCCCAAGCGCCTGTCGGCCGTGGCGTGCGCCCTGCTCTGGGCCCTGTCGCTCCTGGTCACCACCGTCCACAACTACTTCTGCGTGTTCCTGGGCCGCCGAGCGTCCGGCGTGGGCTGCAGGCGCATGGACGCCTTCCTGGGCATCCTGCTTTTCCTGGTCTTCTGCCCGCTCATGGTGCTGCCCTGCCTGGCGCTCATCCTGCACACGGAGTGCAGGGCCCGGAGGCGCCAGCGCTCCGCGAAGCTCAGCCACGTCGTCCTGGCCACGGTCTCGGTGTTCCTCGTGTCCTCCATCTACCTGGGGGTCGACTGGTTCCTCTTTTGGGTCTTCCAGATCCCGGCCCCCTTCCCCGAGTATGTCACCGACCTGTGCATCTGCATCAACAGCAGTGCCAAGCCGGTCGTGTACTTCCTGGCCGGGAGGGACAAGTCACAGCGGCTGTGGGAGCCTCTCAGGGTGGTCTTCCAGCGGGCCCTGCGAGACGGCGCCGAGCTGGGGGAGGCCGGGGGCGGCACGCCCAACACGGTCACCATGGAGATGCAGTGCCCCTCTGGGAACGCCTCCTGAGAGGCCAGCGCCCGGCGGGGGGGAGGCAGGGGCCGCGGACTCCAGAGACCTTCTGCCGCAGGACGGGAGCTCGGCCACCGCCCCGGGGCCCAAGCGCAAGGAGAAAAGTCGCTTCCTGCCCTCGCGCCTCCTTCCCCGCGGGCTGGAGGCGCTAGGGGCCACCGGGAGACTGAGAAGCCACCTGCAAACGGGCCCCGACAGGACCCCCCTCCCCCCAGACATTGTCCTCGGCGCCCAGAGGCTTACTGTATGGAAGTCACCCCGGGCTGGTCAAGGGGAGGCGGGGGGTCACCCAGGCCCGTCCGCCTCCTGCCCCTTTGAATCTGCCCTCCTTGAAAATGACACAGCCAGCAGCACGGTCGCCCCTGGGGTCAGCAGCTGCGCCCCTGCTAGGGCACCTGTTGTCTCCATTCCATCCAGTCCAAGCAATGTTGGGGAGCCGACCTGAGCGCAATGGTGCTACCTGGGAGAAGGTTCTGGTTAACCTGCCTTGGAGTTCAGTCTTTCTGCACACAACGCCCCAGCCCCCATCCAGGAATCCTTTGGGGACTTTAACGGGGGCGGAGGGGGGGTGGTTTCTGGTCATGGCAAGCAGCCTGCCGGGACGGAGCTCGGGCCAGCGTGGGCAGATCACTCCCTTCTCGGACTCCATGCGGCCAGCCCCTGCCTGGACCCCCTCCGGAGTGCAGGCTGCCATGTGCCTGGTCCTCGGGGCTCGGCAGACCGGCCAGCAGCCTCTGGGCTCCAGCCCCCGCCTGGGAGCAGGTGCTGGCTCGACCCGGCCACCCCAGCCCACCTCCAAGCACAGTGGCCCTGTGCAGCCCATGCAAGTTTTATGGAAGCCAATAAACGTATATCAATAAACATTTTATATCGTGCACTGAGCAAGGCTCCCTGCCCTCGGTCCCGTCTGTGTTCGTCCGCGGTGAGGGCGCCCTTCAGCGCCTATGGGCCCAGATGGCCGCCTGCCCATGCTGTGCCCCACCCAACCTGCCCTGTACCCCAGCTCTTGTGTCCCCTCCCCTGGCTGGTCCGTCTACACCTCCGGGATGCTCCCTCCCCCGGCTGGTCCGTCTATACCTCCAGGGTGCTCCCTCTCCCGGTAGGGTTTCCACTCCTCTGCCAGAAGGGGCTTTGGTCAGCCGCACTGTCCTCTTGGCTAAAGCCTGTGCCCTTTCTCCCCCGTTCTGGGCCCCCCTGCTCCCCTTGGAAACACTCCTCATGGTCCCTAGTCACTGCCAGGCCCGGTGCTGGCTAATGCAGTCCCTGCCTGTAAGGCCCACAGTGTGTCCACACAGGGGCTCCCCGGGTTGGGCTGCTGATTCCATCCCTGTCCAGAATGTCCCCCTCTGTCCCCAACCCTCCAGGGTGGGGGCTGGGGGTGGCACCTCCCTACTGCCCAGCAATAGGCTGGAGCCCCTCCCAGGGGAGACTTCAACTCGAGCCAGGCCAGAGGCTCCCTGACTGCCCCCCCCCCGCCCCCACCCCTGTCCTCCAGCCAGCGTCCCAAGAGGCCCGTCTTAGGCTCTAGGTGTCCAGCCTGGGATCCCAGCCCCGTTTTGGGGAAGCTCTGGGGGGATTCTGCTCACTTCATGGGCCCAAGGAGAGCCCAGGGCAGAGAGCAGGGCCCCTGTGTGCCGGCGGCCGGGAGGGGGCTGGGAGGGGGCAGGCCGGGAGGGGCTGGGAGGGGGCCGGTGGCTAAGGGAGCAGCAGTACCTCCGGGCCCGCCCGGCGGCCAGCGTTCCACCCGCAGACCCTGGACTCGCTCCCAGAGCGGGGGCCACAGGAGCCCCCCCCCGGGTGGGCTGACCCCCAAGTGCATTTCTTGGTGACCGGCCCCCCAGCTGGCTGGACTCATCCCTCCCGGCCTCTCCAGGCCACTGCTCCCGTGCTCCCCTTTCCAACAGACCCGGCTGCTCCTCCTATCGAGGCAGCTGCTCTGCAGGGAGAGACGCACCCGTGTCTGCATCTGTCCGCGTGTCCACGTGTCCGTGTGCCCAGAGGCAGAGGAGCCCATCCCCCCACCCCCATCTCTCCCCACCACTCCACCCCCCAAACCCCCCGACCCCCTCGACACACACACTCCCCGTCACCAAAGAGTCCCCAAGGAGCAGAGTTGGGGGCCTCACATCTGACACCCCTGGGGACTCAGAAGCAGGTGGGGTCCTGAGGACACCTGCGGGGGGGGGGGGGGGGTGAGAGCAGGACCCTTCCCTGGAAAAGCTTCCAGCAGCCGGCCTCCAGGCGGGTGGAGATGCCTCCAGTCCTGAAGGGGGCCCAAGGGTTCCTCAGGAGCCCCCACCCAGCCCCGAGTCCGCTGCCGGGAGCTACCCACCCCCAGGAGCTTGGAGCCGCCTCGCTGCCCGGGTCCGGCCACGGCAGCTCAGAACCCAGGCCCGGGGCCGGCAGGTGGGCGGGCGGCCCTCACTCACTGCAAGGCCTGGGCGTCAGGGAAGGGCTGAGCCCCTATGGGGAGGCACATCCGCCTGAGCTGGGTGGGCGCCAGGCCTGGGAGGCTGGGGGTGAACTCTGGGGATCGCGCCTCCCCCAGCCTCTGGCCCCTTCTCGGGTGTGGACCGATACAGTCTTTCCAGGGAGCGCGCCTTCTCCTCCCCCTCCAATCCCCGAGCCTGGACCACCTATCCTATCCAGCCTGCACATCTAGCCACAGCCTGGACCACCTCGCCCTGTGCTAATGGCAGAGAGGCTCACGGCCGCTTTGCTCCTCCCTCCTGGGGTATTTAATTATTAAAAGGGCCGGGAGGGGAGCTCGCTGCGAGGTGGGGCAGATGCACCTTCACTACCTACCCCTCCCCAGGCAGCTCAGCTGGGCCCACCCCCAGCCTCCTTCTTCCTGGGTGTCTCTGGTGAAGGCAGGAAACGGAGGCCCCGAGCGTCACGGGAATCCACCCTGGAACTGTCTGGAGCAAGGGGTCTGGCCATCCTCCCCTGACAACCTCTGGTTGGCAGCGTTCAGCGAGCGGTGTCAGCGTCCCTGGGGAGGAGCTCGCAGGCAACGAGTAACACTTGTCTCACTGCCCCGCCCCCCAGCGGTTACCAAGCCCGACTTTCTACCACCACGGGCTATGCGGGCTACAGGGGATGGGCGGGTGAAGGGGCCGGGGTTGGGCTTTGGGCCGAGCTTTCGAGCTTTCGGTGGCGATCAGTGCAGAAAGGAGCCAGCCGACGAGCGCACTCCTAGACGACGCAAAAGATGAACGGGGCCAAATTTGGAAAGTCAAGAACAAGCCCCAGAGGGACAGGGGGCTGCCACCTATAAGCTGTGGGGCATGGATTTTGTCACATACCGAGCACAGGCCTCAGGAGCTAAATCCCTGGTGACGCACGGGCAGCGGCAAGGTGGACAGGAGGCAGAAGGGTGGCCCCGAAGGAGGGACATTCAGGGGAACGGCCTATCCCACGCGCTGGGAACTATTACGGACCACATAGTAGGCGCAGCGGGCCCCGGGCTAAGAGCTCCACCTGCAAAACCAGTGAACCTTCTCAGCAGGGCTCCAAAGGACTGCCCGTTCGCGCCCACTGTGGAGCCACAGTCACCCTCCAAAGGCTCAGTGGCCCCGTAAGCCCCCGCCAGCAAAGCACTGCGAGTTGGGGGTCCAGGGGCGCCACATGGAATAGACAGGACAGGCCCGTCACAGCCCGAGTTCAACCCAGGCCGGCCCATCGCTCGAGACCAAAGCCGGCGGGGGGGCAGCTCAGGCCGAGGCCCAGGCTGCTGGAGGCTGTGCGAGCGGGACATGGGAAAGGGACGCCTGTCCAACAGACAGCACAGCACCCGGCCGGACAGCTGACGCCTCTTCCTGCCTTCGTCTCCCCTCTTAGTGAGAAGAAACGGAATGCCTCCCTGGCACCCGCCCAGCTCTCCCCGAGCCCCCGCCAGCTGTGGTTTCGAGATGATTGGGGTTGGGATCTTGGGCCAGAATTTTGAAGGGCGAGATCTTTTCGCACATGCGCATCTCGGTTCAGGATCCTCTGCCAAGGCGACGGGTCGGGGTTCATCTGAAAGGTGGGACCAAGGGATGGGTCCGTTTATGGTCCCACAGAAGAGGAGAAGCCCAGCCCGAGGAAACGAGCCCTTCGACATGCCGGGAAGCTGCAAAAACACGCTGCACAGATCTTCCCGAACGGGGGCAACTCGGAATGCGGGCAGAATTCGTATGTTTGGGCCCAGCGGGCGCTGGACGGTAGCCAGTGGGGCCTAGAGAAAACAACAGGGCACGGTTCACAAAATGAAAACTCGTGGAAAGTTCTGCCCCAGTGAGTCAGGATGCCAGCGCGAAGTTTCCTGGCAATTCCAGGGAAGGCTTACCTACTCAGGAAGGTTTTGTGAAAAACAAAAATCTTTGTGACGGATTGAGTTGCGGCCTAATTTCCACGCGATAAAATACACCCATGGAACGAACAGCGCGATGACCTTTGACACGGGTATGAAGGCCCACGTCCTCACCAAATCAGTACGTGGAATGTTTCCATCCTCCCCCAAGAGAACATCGCCATCGCCCCCCACGAAAATGTCCCGGGGCCCCAGAGCACCCAGCCCCACCCCGCGACGGCCCCGCCCGCAGCCGGAGACGGCCGCTCGCCTCTGCTTTATGCCAAAGAGATTCTAGATCAGAGATCTGCTTCATAGGCAGATGTATTCACTAACCGGCCACGCCTCTTGGTGACCAGTAAAGTAACAGATGCCAAGTGTGATCCAGCTTGGGGTGGGGGTGGGGAAAGTGTGTGTGTGTGTGTTTAAGGAAGTCGACTGACTCACCCACCAGGGACGCTCCAGAAATGATTTCCGCTTCAGATATAGCTGGATCTGGAGCCTCAAGTGATGTTCTCAAGGGTACTTCTCCTCTCCCGCTTCGCGTCTATTCTCAACGAATGAACGAAACGGCCGGTAACCAGCAGCTCCTGTTTCCATCCCACAAATTCAGCAGCCCCCGCAGACGGTCCCTTTCCTCGTAACCGTAAGATGAGTCCCAACGACTGTGCTCACTGGCCCGCAGAGCCCCACGCTGTCCCCCAGAGTGGGGCCTGGGGGTGGCGAGGGGGGCCACTCACCCGAACCCCACAGGCTGAAAGCAGGGAAGAGGTGTGAGCTCAAGGGAAAACCTGGGTGTGTCGGCAGCAGGAGACGCGGGCAGGCAAGGTGGCGAGCGCGGGCCGTGGTCCTCCTGGACACCACCACGCTCCCTTCCTCCCCGCAGACGATTTTAAATGCTCCTACCCAAAATCTGTAGCTGTACTGTGCGTTCTCCTCTCCCCCCGGAAGAGAAAGAGTCCAAAGTCAATTCCAGGGACTGCCTCCCCAGCACTGAGCCCAGGATCGGTGGGCTGTTTGCGTCTCTCTCCTCCGGATCCAGAGATATGTCCTATGATAAATGATTGCCACCCCCAAGATGCACAAGTCATGGCGGAATGACTGTGATCCTTTAAAAATCCCATTTGGGGGCGCCTGGGTGGCGCAGTCGCTTTTAAGCGTCCGACTTCAGCCAGGTCACGATCTCGCGGTCCGTGAGTTCGAGCCCCGCGTCAGGCTCTGGGCTGATGGCTCGGAGCCTGGAGCCTGTTTCCGATTCTGTGTCTCCCTCTCTCTCTGCCCCTCCCCCGTTCATGCTCTGTCTCTCTCTGTCCCAAAAATAAATAAACGTTGAAAAAAAAATTTTTTTTAAATAAAAATCCCATTTGGGGAAGGAAAGAACAGCAACCACACGCCATCGGCCCGTAGGGTATTCCATACTGGACGGGAAGCAGTAAGGATGTCAGGCAGCCAGCCAGCATGCTAGCCAGGATCCAAGATGGCGCCCACCATCCACTTCCTGGTATCCCCAGCCTCATGTAACCCCGTACTGTGAGCGCAGACTGGACCAGGAAACTTGCTTCTAACCAACAGAATGGAGCAACAATAATTAGAGATTGTGACATCCATCTTGCCAGCAGACTCTCCCCACCCCCGCTGGCTTTAATGAAGCAAGCGGCCATATTGTGAACTGCCAAACTAGAGATCTCCCCACGGCAAGGAGCGGAGGGCAGCTTCTGGCCAACAGCCAGCAAGGAACTGAAGCCCTCAGTCCAATGGCCAGTGAGGAGCTTAATCCTGTCAACACCCACGTGAGCCTGGAAACTATCTTCCCCCAGCTGAGCCTCTTGGTGAGACCCCCAGAGCCTGCATCCCGATGGTAGATGTTTGAAGGCTTTGGCTCTGGCCCTACAGGGTGAGCCATTTGGTGCCGAGTTGGGGGAATCTCTGACGACGCAGCCCTCCAAACTCTTTGGCTTTTTTTTGTTTTTTAACTTTCTTTCCCTGTTATTTTGCTTCTGCTTTCCGTCAGCTCCCTGAGCTAGTAACCAAAACCAGATCCCGTGGGGCGCCTGGGTGGCTCGGTCGGTTAGGCTTCTGATTCTGGATCTTGGCTCAGGTCATGATCTCTCGGTTTGTAGCATCGAGCCCTGCGTGGGGCTCTGTGCTGATAGCATGGAGTCTGCTTGGGATTCTCTCTCTCCCTCTCTCTCCCTGCCCCTTCCCTGCCCGTGCTCGCTCGCTCTCTCTCTCAGAACAAGTAAATAAACTTTAAAAAACAATCAATCCAGATCCCCTGTTGAGTCATGGTCCTTGAAGCCAAAGCCTAGTGCAGGATGCGCCATCATTCCGTGTCAAAGACGCCGCTGTCCCCCTGGCCTCAGAGGATGACCTCCGTGAGACCGCAGAGCAGTGAAAACAATCGCTTTGGGTGGAGAATCGGAACCCGTCTGCCTCCTGATGCGCGCGGCCTGACGTGACCAGCGGGGTTGAACAGTCCCCACTGTCACCCCCAGAGCCCGGCCACACTGCAGGAGAGGGCTTGTGACACGCCTCTTCCAAGCACGAGTGTCCCCACCGGTTGGGATTCTTGGCTGGAAGTGACAGAATCCCCACAGAACGCAGAGTCACGTGACCGGCTCGCATCACTGAGAGGTCCAGGTGTGGAAGGGGGTCCAAGAGCACCCGGTCTGGGCTCCCGGATCCAGGGAACGAGTCGATCAACCCGTAATTAATCAAGAAACGTGAGCCATTTCGGTACCTGCCAGGCACTGTTCTGGGCACAGAAGGGTCACGAACGTGAGAATTTCTGCCTTCCAGGAGCTCGTGTGTTCTTGGGTGGCCTGAAGGTGTCTCTGGGTCTGAGGCCCTGTGTTTCTGTCCTGGCCCGATCTCAGGCTATGCCTTGCCCCCCGGAGGTCAGAGTCCACCACGGCCCCAGCTCAGCAAGACCCGAATAAGGGCCTGGGCCGGTCCAACTCTTCCTCTGAGACCAGGAGGAGCACAGCAGAGGACCATGTCCTAAGTCACCTGTTAGTGACATATGGGGTTGGGGACCGTTCCAGCATCTGACCTCCCCACCTTTCCTTTCTCCCCTCACGTTTCTTTCCAAAGCCAAGGCCCAAAGTCTCCCACACCTACCTCGCCTTCTCGTCGGCACGACAGCTCCAGGCCTCAACCACCGGCCACCCGCCGTGTGCGGTCCCCCCAGCACCTGCCAGGTCCCACGGGTCACCTGGCACACCAGGGGATACAGGGGCGAGGTCAGCCTCCACCCTGCCCTGCGGGGGACTCAGTTTTATGTGGGGAAAAGGTCACCAATCAGGGCCGAATTGATCCCCTCCCTCTTGCCCCGTGTGGCAGACGAGATGCATCACCTCCGATTCCCGCCGGGAGGGGACACGAGCTGGAAGGGATTCCATGAATTCCAGGGAGGACTTGGACACTCGGAGGGGTCACCACACCACACAGCCCCCCAGCTAGTAAGTGGCAAAAGTCGGACTTGAGATCGGGTCCTGGACTCCGGGGCCAGGGCTCCCTGCTTTGCACCGTCAGAGTCTCTCCCCGTGCGGATAGCTGTGCGGGCATAATGGCCTCTCTCCCGGCCTCTTCCCTGCACAGACCAACATTAACTCCAAGATGACGGGGCCTGCTGATGCTCTGAGGTCTCTGTGGCTGTCCCACATGGGACAGGGAGGGAGGTTCTGCCAGGAGGGCACAGGAGAGGGGTGGACCTCCCACAGTTCCTTGCAGCCCCCAACCGCCTTCTCCTTTCCCTGGAGCCGGGGAGGCCACGCCCGACCAGGCCATCAGCCCCCAGCCTCCCGGTGGGTGGGGCAGGTACCTTCTGGCATTTTTTTTTTAATTTTTTAAAAATATTTATTTATTTTTGGGGCGCCTGGGTGGCGCAGTCGGTTAAGCGTCCGACTTCAGCCAGGTCACGATCTCGCGGTCCGTGAGTTCGAGCCCCGCGTCGGGCTCTGGGCTGATGGCTCAGAGCCTGGAGCCTGTTTCCGATTCTGTGTCTCCCTCTCTCTCTGCCCCTCCCCCATTCATGCTCTGTCTCTCTCTGTCCCAAAAATAAATAAACGTTGAAAAAAAAAAAAATTAAAAAAAAAATTTATTTATTTTTGAGAGAGAGATAGAGAGAGACAGAGACAGAGCATGAGTGGGGGAGGGGCAGAGAGAGAGAGGGAGACGCAGAATCCGAAGCAGGCTCCGGGCTCCGAGCCGTCAGCACAGAGCCCGACGTGGGGCTCGAACCCACGAACTGTGAGATCGCGACCTGAGCCGAAGTCGGACGCTCGACCGACTGAGCCACCCAGGCGCCCCCCTTCTGGCATCTCTACCTCAAGCTCCCCTTCCAGCACCTCAGAGGGAGCAGAGTGAAGGTTCTTGGGGCTTCGGGGGCAGAGGACTCCTCTGAGGCCGGGGTGGGGAGCACCCAGGGACAGCTCAGAGCAGCCCTGAGCGGGTTCGGGGCCAAGCGGAGATGCCCCCAGGCACCGGAGCCGGGAGGGGCAGGCCGCCCTTCCCGGAGAGCCGAGCGCCACGCCAGGAGCAGGTGAGAGCCTCACGTTTTTACTGTCTGGGTGGCAGTGACAGGTGATACCTTGCAACTCGCCCCCTCCCCCCACCCCCGGGCGAGGGTCCCCCCCTCTGCCAGGTGCAGCTGGATGCCGGGGCGTGCCTCGACTTCTCTGGGCCTCCGAGCCGGCACCTTCCAAATAGGACGGGCTAATAAAGCCTAGGTGACAACCCTTCAGAGTGGTGACCCGGGGGCGTGCCAAAACCATGTCTTCTTTACCATTCGGAGCTTTAAAATTCTTTTGGATGGGTCTTTGTTTATTTTGAGAGAGAGAGAGCGAGAGCGAGCGGGGGAGGGGCCGAGAGAAGGGGGGAGAGAGAGAGAGAGAGAGAGAGAGAGAGAGAGAGAAGCCCGAGCAGGGTCCTCGCCGATGACGCACAGCCCGACGCGGGGCTGGATCCCACAAGCCCCCAGGACCACGACCCCAGCTGAAATCAAGAGTCGGACGCTCAGCTGACCGAGCCCCCCGGGCGCGCCTTCCATTGGGATCTTTTAAAGTAAGACTGCTTTTACCACCTCGTGTGTGTGACGTAGCGTGTGAAGTACAAAGAGAGATGGGCAAAGTTCGCGGGGAATGACACGCTTCCCTAAGTCTTCCGTGGTGTAGACGAAAAGTGAAACCAGGCGGGAGGGGACAGGGGTACGGAAGCTAGCGCCTCAGAGACTAGACTGCAAACCATCACCGTCAGCAGAGGTCACCCGTGGAGAGGCTCCAGTCGACGCAGGCCTGCCCGAGGGGCGCACGGGCCCCGGACGCACCAGCTGAACCCCGGGACAAGCCCATCAGGGAAAGGCGGCCGGGGGAGGAGAGCGCGTGCTCCCTGTCTGTTCTCAAAAGGACGCTAATCCTATCAGAGGGAGCCCCCGCCTCATGACGCCATTGACCCTGACTCACCCCTTACGGGCCCAGCCCCGACGGTCGCACTGGGTGGGGCTTGGCGCTTCAACGGATCATTTGAGGGGGTCACAACTCAGTCAGGGGGTCCCTACAGACACCCAGAGGTGTCTGGACTGGGGGGAGGCACAGGACTGGGGGGCCGGGGGCCGAAGGCCAGCAGTGTGCCTCCTGCCCTGTCCCCTGTCCCCTCGGCAGGTATACGCCTGCGTCCTCCCTCCCCGGGAGTGTGGCCTAAACACATCTCACTTCGTGTGGGGTCGTGTGGACTCTCCTTCGCCGAGCCCTGCGGTGGGCCACACCCAATCAGTAGCAGCTGCAGACGGGGGCGTGTGTGAGGGTTCTGCTGGCCACGAAGGGGCCAGCGGAGCAGGGTCCCGGCCCCTGAAGGAACCCCAGACCATCCTTCACAGCAACCCCTCCACCTGGCCTCTCCCAGCTGCCCCCCCACCCAGCCTCAGTGCCTTCCCGCCCCGCCCCCCTGGGTCCCCTCCTTGTTAGGCACCCCGCCCACAGGAGGGAGGAGGTAACTGTGTCTGTGGTGTATTTCCTCTCCCGGACTGTAGTTCTGTGACGCTAGGCCTTGTCTGTCGCTGTCATTGCTGTATGTGTGTGCGTGTGCTGTGTGCGTGCGCATACGTGCTGTGTGTATATGCGCGTTTGTACTATCCGCACGTGTCTATGTCTACGTATTATTTCCCGTGTGCATACACGTGGATTTGCGTGTGTTACGTACATACGTATGGAGCACCGTGTGTGTATCTGGCACACAGTGTAAGTTTGATAAATTTTTTTTAAGTTTATTTCTTCTTGAAAGAGGCAGAGACAGCACAAGCAGGGGAGGGGCAAAGAGAGAGGGAAAGAGAGAGAAGCCCAAGCAGGTTCTGCGCCGGCAGCATAGAGCCCAACCCGGGGCTCAAACTCACAGACCATGAGATCATGACCTGAGCCAAAACCGAGTCAGACGCTTAGCCGACTGAGCCACCCAGGCGCTCCACGTCTGATAAGTACTACTTAAGCTCGTGTGGCATCGGAGGGAGGGCGTTCCGACCGCAGTGACAGGGCCTCTGGGGGTTGGAAACTGTGTGTTGTGGTACCACTCTAGGAGGCCAGAGCCCAGGAAGTCCCCGCTGCTCAGAGAAGGGGGCTCTGCACAGAATGCCGCTAGGAGGGTCTCCCTGCCGGAGACCACGGGTGAGTGTGTGAGCAGAGCCGGGCACCGATCTCGGCAACTAAAGCCCCAGATCTGCCACATTCACAGGTACTGAGTTTACAGACACTTGCATGATGCCACATCTCCAAGCCAGCAGCGCCATCAAAAGCCTGGTCCTGGGCCAGAGAGATCCCGTGAGTCCCCCAACAGAAGCCAGTGCCAAATGTGCGGGAGCAAATCTAAGCGTTAAAAATTAAGGGGGCCACAACCTAACAGGTACGCTTGACCAGGATAACAGGATCATCTTGGATTGGTACCCACTTCCCAAAGTTTCAAAAAAGGTGAAGTAAAGAGAAAATGACAAAACTCATTGGTAGCAGGTCAAAATATTTGTAGTGTTGTGAAATGTGTTTCTAATTCATGGAAATTTACATTTTAAACATTTTCAGTGGTTTTCCATTTGTAAATACTTAGGCAAGAACAACAATGACGTCACTGCTTACCAAAACTCATGAAACGTCTAAAGAGATACTCAGTAGTACATCTATAACCCTAAATATTCATTAGAAACAGAAGAACGCTTGAAAATTGCCTAAGCATCCAATGCAAGAAGCTGAAAAAAAACAATCACAAAGTAAATCCAAAGACAGTAGAAGAAATAGAAGCATCAGTTAAGGAATTGGAAGCAAAAAACCAATAGAGATGATTTTTTTTTTTTAAGTTCTCCAAAAAAGCAAACCTCTGGCAAATGGATTTTTTATTTTATTTTATTTTATTTTAATATTTATTTTTGAGAGACAGAGAGATAGAGCGTGAGCAAGGGAGGGGCAGAGAGAGAGGGAGACACAGAATCAGAAGCAGGCTCCAGGCTGTCAGCACAGAGCCCAACACAGGGCTCGAACCCACAAACCGTGAGATCGTGACCTGAGCCGAAGTCAGACGCTTAACCGACTGAGCCACCCAGGCACCCCTGGATTTTTTTAAAAGGAGTGAACCCACAAATTTAACATGGCAGATAGAATTGAGGTTTTAAAAATCAGAAGAGACGACCATGTGGAGTATTGAGAGGATTATACCAATAAATGTGAAAACAGAAAGCATGAATTATTTTCCAGAAAAATACTACTACCTACTCTAACTCAAGAGGAGATTGAAAGTCTGAATAAACCTAAAGCATTAAATAAATTGGGAGTTGCAGTTTTCTTTTTACAAAGCCATGCGTATCCACTAACACATAAAAATCGCCAGACCAGATGGTTTTACCTTCTGCCAAATCTTCAAAGAAAGATAATCCTTACATGATACAAATTGTTCCAGAGGGTAGAAAAAAAGGCAATCTCTCCAAGTCATTTTATGAAACCACTATAATTTTACAGCTTTGGAATAAAAAGACAAGGATAGTAGCAGAAGGGAAAATTACGTGCCAATTTCACTTAGGGACATGGGTTAAAATTTTCTAAATAAAATCAGGACGCCTGGTGGGGGGGCGGCGGGGAACCAGAGCAAACTAGAAATGGTCTATCCTAAAAATATAAGGATGAATAAACACCACGGAATGTATCACTATATATTTGCCACATGGACAAAAGGAAGAAAAAAAGAAAGCAATTAAGTAGATGCAGAAAGAAAAACCGTGATAAATTCCATTATTTAAGATTAAAAACTCTCAGACAACAAGGAAGGGAACTTTCTCACCTTGATAAAAGACAATACTACGAGCTCAGAGTACCCATCACATCTGATATAGAAACTTTAAGATGAGGGAGAAGACGAGTGTGCCTAATTCCAACCATTGCTCAGCAGAGAACTAGATGTTCTGGGCGATGCTATAAGACACGAAAAAGAAATTCGATGGATGAGGACAGCTGCACAGAAAAGCAAAACAGTCAACAGAAAACCGATAGCATGGTACAATAAACCAGCTCGTTTGCCTGATTAACAAAAACGACACAAAGCAACAGTGTCCCTCCACACCAGCAATAATCAAGAGAAAAATATAAATAGAGGCATTCCTGTCTCCAGCCACAAGGGAGTAATGGCACTGGACCAGCCTTCCCACTCTAAACAAGAAGAAAACTGGAGAAAACATAAGGCACAACTGTTTTCAGATATTGGACAAGAGGCATCCTGGGCATATGAACTCTGAGAGAAGACAAATATAAGAGGTGAACCCTGCGATCACCCCGGCTTTCTGCCGGTGGGGGCGGGGTGCTCTCTGGACGGTGTCACGGGAAGTGGAAAAAGTCAGGTGGAACTCGGTGGCCTCCCTCCCTGAAGGATCAAACTTCATGGAAACGGCCAAGAACAAGTACAGAGTGGCTGTCAGCTACTATATCTTTTTTTAAACACACACACACACACACACACACACACACACACACACACTGTAAAGGAACAGAGAAACCAGAATGGAGAGTTTTAAAAGAGTCCCATGTGTAAATGGGAACTTGACAAGTCAAAAGGGAAAAGACAGGCTGTCTGGGAGACGGTTTTGGGAAAACTGGCTCATAATTTGGAGGAAAAATCGGGCTGTATCCTATCTTTATCCCACATAAAAATAGTTCCAGCTGGATTCAAGACCAAACTCTAAAAGGGAAAAAGTATAAAAGTAACTGAGGAAAATATAAGAGGATATCTTTTTCATCCAGAGACATGGAATGACTTAACGATCCAAAAGCCACAACATTTCAGGGTGAAAATGTATGGGAGTTGATTGTATCAAAGTTGAGCGTATCTGGCCACTCATGTTCACCACAGATAAAGCTACCACACTGAAGCTAGCTCTCGGAGAATGACACCCACGGTGTCTAACACCAGCAAGGATCCAGACTGCTGCAAATCAAGACGGAAAGGAAAGGGGAGGAAACCCAACTGAAAAATGGGCAATCACTGTGAACAGGCAGTTCGAGAAGGGGAGCCCCGGGGTGGCGGGGAGTATTGGTGGTGAACCAATACTCAAGTTCACTGTCGTCAGTGAAGTGCAAATTTCAATGTTGGCAAAATCTACCGTGCCACCATCGTGTTGGCAGTTAATGAGGAGAGTGTGTGATAGTGAGTCTTGGTGAAAGAATGACGAAATGGAATCCTTCCTGTGCCGCAGTGGAAATGAAACTGAAACAGCCATCCAGGGAGGGAAGCAGGAAATATTTAGTGAAGCCAGGCATGCACAGGTCCTGTGACCCAGAACCCGCACTCCTAGGACACCCCAGAAAAATCCTGACCCCGGGCCAATGGGGCCAGGCATGAGCCTGTTTAACACAGCGTTTTAATGATCCTGGAAATGAAGAAATGGACAAGATGGGGCCAATGTACATTATAAAACAATAAACTACTTTTCCACACAGCCACCTGCAAATATCCTAAAAACGTACCATTGAGCGAAGAAAAACTGCATAAATTCTAAATCACAACACCTGTGTACATTTAAAACACTTAGAGGCAGGGCGATCGAGGCTCAGGTCACGCGTGATCTCATGGTTCGCGGGATCGAGCCCCATCCATGCTGAGCAGGGAGCCTGCGTGGGATGCTCTCTCTCCCTCTCTCTGCCCTCCTTCAATCTCGCTCACATGCACCTGCATATTCTCTCTCAAAATGAATGAATGAATGAATGAATGCAGCTTCTCATTAAAAAAAAAACAGACTCATACAAGAGAGCCTCTTAACTTGACAAAGTGCACGTTGAACAACTTTGGGTGCGTGTTCCACGGTGGAGGGGGTGGGGGGTGGCGGAGCCAGCGGGGTGGGAGCCAGGGGAGCGGGGAAGGGGTCCAGCCTCCTGGTCATGGCTTCTTGCAAACAGAACCCGGGTGAAAGCCCCAAAGCAGGAAATTCAGAAGTCCCTCCGGGCCCGAGCGACACAGAACCTCACACCGGTCCATCTTCCTGCCACAGGATGAACCAGACTCTGAACGGCAGCCAGATCCGAAAGGCCACCGCAAGCCGCCCCGGGGCGGACCCGCTGGCCGTGGCTCCCGTGGTGCTGAGTGCCCTGGCCGTGTGCACCTGCTCGTGCGGCATAGCGGGCATAGCGGGCAACGGCACGGTGGTCTGGCTGCCGGGCTGCCGAGCTCAGAGGACCCCCTTCTGCACGTACGTCCTCCACCTGGCCGTGGCCGACCTCCTCCTCCTGCTCTGCACGGCCTCCATGCCCACTCTAGACACCCCCTTGCTGGCCCGCGAGGTGCTGCAGAGAATGAAATACTTGGCCTACACCCTGGGCCTGAACCCGCTGGCGGCCATCAGCGCACAGTGCTGCCTCTCTGTCCCCTTCCCCATCTGGTACAAGCGTCACCGGCCCCAGCACCTGCCGGCCATCACGTGAGCCCTGCTCTGGGCGCCGTCCCTCCTGATGAACGCGCTGGCCTCTTTCTTCTGCGGCAAGTTCTGGCACCTCTGGGAAGTGCAGTGTTTCGTGACGGACTCCATCTTCCGCGTCCTCGTCATCGGGTCCTTCACATGAGCGACGGTGATCCCGTCCAGCGCGACCCTCTTCGTGCGGGCGCGGGGGAGCTCGCGGCGGCGGCGGCCCCCGCGACTGTCCGTGGTCATCCTGGCCTCCGTCCTGGTGTTCCTCGTCCGCGCCCCGCCCCTGGGCATCCGCTGGTTCCTCCTCTACTGGCTGGACCTGCCCCAGAGGACGAAGACTCCGTTCTCCTACTCGGCGCGCCGGTCCTCGGCCGCGAGCAGCAGGGCCAACCCGGGCCTCTACTTCCTGGTGAGCAGCCGGGGCGGCCGGGACGTGCGGGAGCCCCTGGGGGCCGTGCTCCACCGGGCGCTGAGGGAGGAGCCCGAGCTGGAGGGGAGGGAGACGCCGTCCACCGGCACCAACGAGGTGGGGGTCCGAGAGCCGCCGCGCCCTACAGGTGTGCGTGCCCACCCTGCCCGGTGCCTGTCCGGCCTGCCGCCGATGTCCCCAAAGGCCCGCCTCTCGCCCCGTCGGGGTCCCTCTCCTCCATGCCAAAGCCCCCCCCCCACAGCACTGCCTGTCCCGGGTCTCGCAACGGGACCCCGGGGGGAAGAAGGAATTCAATTTCGTTGTCTGCGGAGGACCTCCCGGTCAGAGGGCACATGTCAGCTTTGAGGCCTGGCTGTTGACGGCCGAGTCTCCGCAGAGGCTCTGCAAACAGGCAGCGGGCACCCATCACCCATCTGAAGGCGAAAGCACGCGCTCCCGGCCCCCTCCGCTCCCTACAATGACGTCTTTGTATGGAAGGCAGGATGTGCTTCCCATGACCTTGTGGCCGGACGCTGGGCCTTGGGCATGTGCCGGGGCCACCAGCTGACCACAGGGGCGAGGGCCCTGCTCCACCTTCCACCAGGTGTCCTGCCGACCCCCTCCGTGACCGCCGTCTGCAGCCGGTCCACTGTGTCCGTCGCTGATCAAACTCCCGCTGGCCGTGAGCCATGAGACTGCTGCATCCTTCACGTGGCCTTGGCCAGCACTTGACCTCTGGCCTTTGCCTTTGGGTCGCCTTGCACCACTGTCCCTGGCAACCACGGCCAGTCTGTTTGCTTTCTTCTGGGAGGAAGCTGGCTGGAACCAGGAGATCCTCTGCCTGGCCTCACTGGAGATGCACAGTCGACCTTGGTGAGGCTGTTCCCTGGGAGCTGGGGAGGGGGGGTAGAGGGGGGAGAGGGGGACGTGCGTCCTGGAGGCAGCTTCGTCCCACAGACCCGCATGGCCAACAGAGCAAGAGTCTGTACCCCGACTGATTGCCCCTGCCACACTGTTGGAAACACTTCTCCCCTTGTTGCGCTTTGGCCCTAGAGAAAATTCGGGACACACGTCAGCATGCTTCCTCCCTCACCTCCCCCCTTTTCTTCCCTCCGTCTCCTGGTTCCAGAACAAAGAGTGGACACTTGTGTTACTTTTCCTACCGTGCAGTGTCCAGCCTTGTGGCTGGGGAGCCTGGGCGGAAAGGGCACGTGACAGGTGGTCCCTGCGGAGCCTTCTGGAACAGTTCCCCATCTCGTCCCGAAAGACAGGCTGCAAGCCAGCCGGGACGCAGTTCCCGTCCTCAGAAAGGAAGAGAAAAGGCGTGAATAATCTATAGCCTGTCGCCCTGTGGCAGATCTCCAGGTCTGTGCCCCCCTGTCGCAGGAGGCAGGAGAGTCCTGGGAGTGAGGTGCGTATGTGTCTGGGCCTGGGATCCCCTGGCACCTCTGGGAAGTGGTGCCACCGGCTCCCCCTGGGCACTCACTGACCTGAGCCAGAAGGAGCGTGTGAGCTCGGAGCGCCCTCGGTTTCCTGGGTCACCTGCCTTCCCACCTCGAGCCAGCCCCCCAGGTCTGCGTGCCCCAGGGAGGCCTGTGGGGTGGGCGGTCCTTTATCAGTCACCGCAGCCATCTAAGGGAGCACCCAGTACCAGCACTGGCCTTGCATGCCATTAGCACTCAATAAGTGCTCATGCGGCTAATAACCGACACCTGTCCAATGCTTCACAGCAGGGGCGCTCAGAGAAGCCAAGTTTTGTCCAGCGTCACACGGCCAGTGCTCAACCCGCACGTCTCCACCACAAACCCCATTGCTCCATGGTCCTTCTCCAACCGCGGCAGTGACAGTGGCCGGTGAGAAGCAGATGGTTGATGACGAGGACAACCTCGCCTCTCGGGGCAGCTGCACGTGGGAGGGGAGGAACCCAGGAGATCGCTCACGCGGTCACGTTTCGGTGCCACTGTCAATACGGTGCATCACCTGGGGCCACCTTCTACCCCGACTTCTCCTCCGTCTCTCTCCGCCTCAGGCCAGGCGGCACCGGTGGGGCCACAGGTATTGGGGGGTCCGGCTAAGGAGAGGTTGAGCCTGCAGCCTGGGCTTCGTGGGGGCACAGGGGTGCGGTTCGCGGTCGCCTCTGCGTGTCATTAGGCCATCGCGAGCCGAGCACCACAGCCCCGTGGCAGTAGCGGCTCGTGGAGAAGAAACGCTCGTCTGTGGGAAAGGCCTCCAATCATCGGACGCGGAAAACTGGATGGGTTCTCACCCGTTGGGACGGTGCCCGATCCCACAGCACGTGTGATCAGAAAACACTCCGTACCCTCTCTTTTGACGGGAAATGTGCGAAACACAATGTCTCCGATGTCCTGCCTTTGGAGGCCTGATCTGGGAGCCAGAGCGTGAACTACAAAGATGTCCACGCGTACGGGTGCGTGTTTCATGCGCCCCGGCCGTCAGGGCTTTTCAGTGAAAGTGATCGGTGAGTTATCTCTCTGTTTTCTCTACAGAGAACACTACCAAATCTGCAGGAACGAGAACTCTGGGGCCACAGGGTTGGGGCCGGGGTACGGGAGGCGAACCTCGTCTCTGCCACATGCTGCCGTGCGGTCTAATTCTTTAGTCGTGCATCTCGGAAGTGGGAAAAATACACATGCCCATCTCATGGGTTTGCTGAGGGGTCGATGAGGCGATCATGTTGGGTTCGGCTCTATCTGGCACACAGCAAGGACGCAGGGGTCGTCACTATTTTTGTGCATGGACCTTTTGGAGAATCGGAGGCGGGGGGGTGCTATGCAGCCTCCGGTCCCCTTCCTGAGGAGTCCGTGGCTCGCTGTTGGGGAACTGTCTGTTCCTCATTGCAGGAAGATGTGGCTCATCAGGAAGTCCACCCCTCCAGAGACCCCGGGTTTCTCTGCGTCTTTCTACTGGTCCCCACGGCCCCAGAACATGTAAGGGGCTGGCCTGGGACCTAGCGGGCCAGGCCGACTCTGTCCCAGGACTCTGAATTCTGGGCAGCAAAACAAGACAGGAGAAGCATCTGGAAACCATCCATCCCCACCAGTGGAAACCTGACATTGCCCTGAGATCTTGTTCTGATGCCTACTCTGCTCTGATGCCAGGTTTTCCAGTCTGTGTGTTGATTACGGAGGCTCTTCCGCATCTTTCCGCTATTTCTATCTACTACTTAACTTGGCCACAGTGGGGGCCTGCGGCATGCAACCACGGACACAAGAACCATCAGCAAGAGCGTTGCGCGTGCGGACCCTCCGGTTAGTAAATGCAGGGAACTGAGAACAGAGACCCCATCCCCACCCCGCCCGGCCGAGATCGTGAGGCCCGTAAAGCTTAAGCCACGGGGCTGTTCCAGCCTCCGTCCTGGAAGGGGGTCCCACAACGTGTTCAGGTGGCTGTCTGCGGCTATGACGGTGCCCCCGTGGCACCCAGGACACGAAGGAGGTAGGGGTGGAGGAGAAATGTAAAGGCCAGAAGCCAGTCTGTGGGGGATTCATCCAATCAGATGCGGACCATTGTAAGGGGAAGAACCCGTTCTCAGGGCTTTGAAAATTCGGCAAACAACCAGAAAAGCAGGACATATGTCATCAGAGCGGTTGCCAAGCACTTGAGTTCTCAGTGGGTATGGGTTCTCTTCTCGAGTCCACCTTGTAAATGCAATGCTCTAGTGCACACGCCGACTGGGCTGTTCCTTTGAAAGAGCTGAGCACAGGGGCGCCCGGGGGGCTCAGTCGGTCAAGCATCCGACTTCGGCTCAGGTCGTGATCTCACGGCTTGTGAGTTCGAGCCCCGCGTCGGGCTCTGTGTCTCCCTCTCTCTCTGAGTCTCCTCTGCTCGTGCTCGCTCGCTCTCTCTCTCTCAAAAATAAACATTACAAAAATAAAAAGTGAGATAAAATAAAGAGCTGAGCACAAGGCGGGGATGGGCTCTCCTCATAAAGCCGCTCAAGTCCTCTGCTGTGGGTACAATGACATTCTCAAGACTCCAAGCTACATTTTGGAGCTGAAAGGAAAGCATGGATTGCAAACAAAAAGAAAAGATTTTTCAAATTTGGAGGCATATTTTGGAATATTTCCCCCCAAAGTGTGAGAATTTATAAGCTTCTGATTTAAATGGGTAAGAAGGGAACCTTCTTTGGTTATCTCTAATCTTGTTTATTTGTGAACAATTAAGAGAAAGTTCAGATTAAAATTAATGGACAACGTGGGGCGCCCAGATGGCTCTGTTGGTCAAACGTCCAACTCTTGATTTCGGCTCAGGTCATGATCTCTTGGTCATGGGCTTGACCCCAATGACAGTCTCCGTGCTGGGTGTGGAGGCTGCTTGAGATTCTCTCCCTCTCTCTTTCTCTCTTTCAAAAATTAATTTAAAAAAAATTAATGGACTATGACACAGAAGAGATAAAGATAAATATTGAAGTCAACAGCCATAAGTTTGCAACTGAGAACTGAATTTAACCCAAAGTAATTCACCAAGAGGGAGAGATCCTTTTGGAAAAGAAGAAATCAAGAGCCTACTGGATTTCTGATAATCCGGTTAATGATAATCTCCTAATACACTGGGAAATATTTACGTTTTGTGCCGATTTAACATCAGCGACGGCAGCTGAAAGTCGTAAGTCACCACTACAGCAAGGAAAGTGAGAAGAAAACTATCAACGAGCATCATCCATTTCAGATTAACCGCCATACAAGAAAACTGGACGTGCCCTGAAACTTTACTATCCGTGCATGAAAAACAGGACAGAAGATCTTCCCAGAGTTGATAACAATCCTAAAAATGTGCAGAACCTTACCAAGAATGAGTTATGAAACTACGAAAAATCTCTTAACTATTAATAACACAAGACAATTTTGGGGGTCGCCTGAGTGGCTCAGGTGGTGAAGCGTCCGACTTCGGCTCAGGTCATGATCTCACCGTTCCCAGTTCCCGAGTTTGAGCCCCGCGTCGTGCCCTGGAGCCTGTTTCAGAATCTGTGTCTCCCTCTCTCTCTGCCCCTCGCCTACTTGTGGGCACATGTGGGCGAGCTTTCTCTCTCTCTCTCTCTCTCTCTCTTTCTCTTTCTCAAAAATAAACAAAAAATAGGGGCGCCTGGGTGGTGCAGTCGGTTAAGCGTCCGACTTCAGCCAGGTCATGATCTCGCGGTCCGTGAGTTCGAGCCCCGCATCGGGCTCTGGGCTGATGGCTCAGAGCCTGGAGCCCGTTTCCGATTCTGTGTCTCCCTCTCTCTCTGCCCCTCCCCCGTTCCTGCTCTGTCTCTCTCTGTCCCAAAAATAAATAAACGTTGAAAAAAAAAATTAAAAAAAAAATAAACAAAAAATAATCAAAAAAATAACACAAGACAATTTTTGATCGACCATGCTAAAAAAAAAAAAAAAAAAAAAAAAGACTGAGCTATCTCTCAGTTCTCTTTCTGGAAATCTTTCAAAACTGTGGACAGGGGCGCCTGGGTGGCGCAGTCGGTTAAGCGTCCGACTTCAGCCAGGTCACGATCTCGCGGTCCGTGAGTTCGAGCCCCGCGTCGGGCTCTGGGCTGATGGCTCAGAGCCTGGAGCCTGCTTCCGATTCTGTGTCTCCCTCTCTCTCTGCCCCTCCCCCGTTCATGCTCTGTCTCTCTCTGTCCCAAAAATAAAATAAACGTTGAAAAAAAAAATTAAAAAAAAAAAAAAAAAACTGTGGACATATGAAAAAGCTATCAAAGAGCGTGCAGCAAAAAATGTAGAAAAAAAACCAGTGCATCTGTTTTTCTGTGTTTCGCATTATTTGTGGTACTTGTTGCTTTTAAAAATCGACAGCTTGCTGCGATTTCTCTTTCTGCTTGAAATACATACTCATCATTGGATCTAACTTTGAATTTACGATTTTGTGTTCTTTCTCAGAAGGGGCGTCCCCCTCTTGTTGATAAGCTTTGGTCCCCACAAAATCTGTCCCTGGATGGAGGACAGAGGAATTCTCAAACTCCAGGACAGTGAGCAGAGGGGTGGCCACAGAGCCACTGCCAGAGACCCCCCCCCCCGAGAGTAGGCGGGAGCCCCGGGACCACAGGGCAGGGGGCTGCTTCTGGCAGGACAGGATACCTCAGGACAATTCAAATCTCTGATTTCTTGATGTGAGATCCGGACTGAAATTTAGGGACCCTCTAGGTCAGTGCTGAAAGAAATCTTTTTTTTTTTTTTTTTTTTTTGGTAGCCGGGAGGCCGAGACTGACTTGGGGGAACCACAGAAAAACAAAACTCACGATGCACTCTGGCAACTGGCTGAATCAGAACATCCGTCGGATTCACACTTCACGGGTCTGTTATTCAGCCAAAGGGCAGGTGCTGACCCCGAAAAGCCAAACTCTGTGAAACCACCCACGGGCTTCTCCCGCCGAAAGGTTTCCCTCCTCCCCCGTCTGGGGAGGCCTCCAACCTCCCCAGGCCTCTGTTGCAGGAAATCATAATCCTCCCGCCTCCCTGGCGTGGTCATCCCTGCCTTGGACCAGCCCCCCACCTGAGCCAGGCCGGGACTCCGTACTCTGTATGAGTCAACTTCCGGCTGATCTGCGTAGGAATGGGTCTGGGGGAGCGCTTAACCGAGGAGGGCACAGAGCCCCTCAAGACCCAGTGGGATGTGGCCGTGCGCATGGACCCGTGCCACACCCTGCTTCGGATGCTGTGTCTCCTTCTCTCTCTGCCCCTCCCCTGCTCACGTTTGGTCTCTCTCTCACTCTATCTCTCTTGCACAGATAAATAAACATTAAAAAACTTCTTCCGTAAACAAAGGGAAAAGAACACTTCAGACCTACCTTCTGAGCAACTTTCAAGTTCACGATACGGTACCGTTAACTCCGTCACCACACGGGCATCACACCCCCAGGACTTACTCGTCTTGTAGCTGGACGCCTGGGCCCCCTGACCAACACCCTGCAGCCCCAGAGCCACCAGTCTCCGCTCCGCTCCCGGGAGTTCAACGCGTCTGGATTCCACACGTAAGTGCGGCCACACAGCACTTGGCTTTCTGTGCCTGACTCGCTTCGCACAACGGCTTCCAGGTTCAAACACGTCGCAAACGGTAGGATTTCCTTCTTTTCGTGGCCGAACAATATTCCCCATGTACCCCATTTTTTTTTAACGTTTATTTATTTTGGGGACAGAGAGAGACAGAGCATGAACGGAGGAGGGGCAGAGAGAGAGGGAGACACAGAATCGGAAACAGGCTCCAGGCTCTGAGCCATCAGCCCAGAGCCCGACGCGGGGCTCGAACTCACGGACCGCGAGATCGTGACCTGGCTGAAGTCGGACGCTTAACCGACTGCGCCACCCAGGCGCCCCATGTACCCCATTTTTAAAACGCATTCGTGGAGGCGCCCGGGTGGCTCCGTCGGTTGAGCCTCCGACTCTTGGTTTCAGCTCAGGTCATGATCTCACGGTTCCAAGGTTCAAGCCCCGCATGGGGCTCCCCAGCGCCAGTGCAGAGTCTGCTGGGGATTGTTTCTGCCCCTCTATCTGTCCCTCCCCAGCTCGCACTCTCTTTCTCTTTCTCAAAATAAATACACCAACTTCAAAAAAGTGAAAATAAAATAAGATCCATTTGTCTACCCACGGACACCTGAGATGTCTCCACGTCTCGGCTGCTACAAATAACACGACGATGAACGTGGATGCAGGCACCAATCTGAGATGCTGATCTCATTTCCCTCGGGCACATTCCCAGAAGTGGGATTGCTGGATCGTAGGAAGTCCTAGTTTTAATGTTTTGAGGAACCTCCTCATGGTTTTCCTCAGTGGCGGCTCCTGATGAGCGGGGCGGGGGAGGGGGGCGGATAACGTGGCATCTTCAGCCACAGAAGCCAGAGGGGCCCCTTCCTGCAAACACTTCATTTCCTTGCCTCACACAACTAAGGGGTGTAGACATGGCCCTCACTGGGTTCAATGGTGTCCCCCCAAAAATTCATGTTCACCTAGAACCTCAAAACGCAATCTCATTTGAAAATAGGGTAAGAAGAGGTCACACCAGATCGGGATGGGCCCTAAACCCAATGACTGACGTCCTTACAAGAGGGTCGTGTGAAGAGTCACAGAGACACAGAAAGGAGAGGCAGAGCCTGGGGTGATGCGACCACAGCCAAGGACGTTGAGGACAGCTGGCGGAGGGCTGGGGGAGCCACCAGCAGCCGGGACAGAGGCTTCGAGCAGATTCTTGCCTAGGGCCTCCAGAGGGAACACCCTTCCGACACCTTGGTTTCAGACTTCTGGCTTCCAGAACCACAAGAAAATGAATTCCCGGCATTTAAAGCCCCGGATTTGTGGTCCTACGCTGTGGCCGCCCCAGGGCACTGACACGGGACCTCAGGACGCCCAGTTAACCTCAGAGAGAAGGCCCCTTGGGCCACTCCCACCCTGCTCTCCGGGAGCCAATAATTCGGCGGTTCCCTGACCTGCTTCTCATCAGTGTCTTTCTGTTTGTTTTCTCTCCTTTTTTCCTGAAGTCAGACAGGGCTGATGAGGACTATCTCTTATTCTTGTCATTCAAGTAACTGCCTAAGTAAAGACGCCTGAGGCTGCGGGAACAGAACTGAAAGTCAAAATGGACAAAAGGGAAAAGCAATGTAGTGGTTCGGTATAACTAAAAACTTGAAAACGTATCGTGGGCTTCAGGCACGGGGGGATCCAGGTGTCATTGGGACCTCGACACACCGGCTGGGCACTTCACTCCCTGCCCACTCGTTGCTGGCATAATGGGTCTCCCTTCTCAGACCTCCGTTCTGCCTTGTCCGGCAACCCCAGAAGGAGAGAGCTTTCACCACAGAACTCCCGGGACTGACCCTTCTTGGATAAATTAGATTCTAATTCTACTGAACTGGAGAGATACCCCTCTTCCCAAAGTAACTACACGGCCAAGAGAATGGGATATGCAGACCGTCCCAGCTGGGAGAGTGTTACACTCAGAGGGACCAGATGTGCGGCCGGGGTTCCCCGCTGACAAACACCCAGATCTGGTCTTGGTGAGAGCGCTCGGACCTGGCCGGCCACGCCTGGGATCTGGCGGGGCGCCAACCCCCTTAAAAGCGGGGTTGCCTTGTGGAGTATACACGGTCCATCACCTCCTTGGGCGCAAATCAAAGCCAGCTCTCGGCCCTCCCACGGGCACCGCAGGCCGTGAGGCCCCACCGCTCCCCAGCTCTTGGCTTCCCCGGGCCTGCATCCGGCTCGGCCCCCCATTTGCTCTTCCGGGGTGGGGCTGAGCTGAAGCTAACCTTCCAGTCGGATGTCGAAGAATGTGACAAACTGTGCGGACCATCGGTCGACGCGCTGCCCCCGAAAAATCAGGATGTCCCAGCGAGTGCAACGGCGCCCTTCACGCGTGCGAGCAGGAGGGGGTGGCCGTTCGCCCAGAGTAGGACAACGGCCGGTGGGAATTCGGTGTAGCCCTGCAGTCACCCGGGGCCACCCCCCCCCCCTGCATTCCGGGTTGTGTGGGGGTAGCTGCTATAAAAGTCACTGCTGTATTTATGAGTTGGTGAGTTCCTTTGGGACTTGATTTCCGTTTCGCCGATAGGGCTCATCTGGCCTGTCCCGTCCCCAGGTCACAGATGAGGGGACAGATGGCTCTTACAGCTGGGACAGTGCCCAGCTCCTCCGGCAGGAAGAGCTCACAGAGGGACTCCCCCAGGCTTGGTAGGACTCCCGCCTCCACTGGGTTCACCGCCCACCATGGGCTCAGACCACTGGACTCTCAACCCCCCTCAATTGCTGACCCCAAAGAGAAAGGACCTCTCTCCACACGGCTTTATTATTCCTATTTTCAGATGGTTCAGCTTCCGGGATGCTGGCTTGGCTCTTGCGGGGGCCTTCCTGGAAACGCCCAGAAGCCTCTGAAATCCTGACCTTCCCCACCCATTTTCCCAAGGCTCTGTTATGGGGTGCAATGCCCAGGTTGGAGTCCTAACCCCAGTACTTGAGAAAGTGACCACGTTTTGAGATAGGGCCTTGAAAGAGATGGCACCCTGATCAGGGCGGGGGTCCTTATGACAAGAGATCAGGACACAGACACGCACAGACCGGCGACCCCGTGAGGACACAAAGGCGAGGACAGCCGCCCACACACAGACGCCTCAGGAGGACCCGCGTAAACTAGACCAAGCACACCTCTTCCCCAGTTAAAACCCGCAGGCCGGGGCGCCTGGGGGGCTCAAGTCGGTTAAGCGTCTGACTTGGGCCAGGTCATGATCCCGAGGTTCGTGAGTTCGAGCCCCGCGTCGGGCTCTGGGCGGACAGCTCGGAGCCTGGAGCCCGCTTGGGATTCTGTGTCTCCCTCTCTCTCTGCCCCTCCCCTGCTCGCGCCCTGTCTCTCTCTCTCAAAAATAAATAAACACTAAAAAAAAAATTTTTTTTTAAGGCTTGAAATGTATTGTCTCACGGTTCTGGAGGCCAGAAGTCCGAGGTGAAGGTGACGGCAGGACCGTGCACCCTCCTCAGTGCTAGGAACGGACCCGTCCAGCGTCTCTCCGGCTTCTGGGGCCTGCCTGCAAGTTCCGGTGCTCTCAGCTTGTAGGCACACCGCTTCAGCCCTCCGTGTTCACGTCGTCCTCCCTCTGGCGTGGGTGTGGGTCCAAATTTCTTCTTGGTATAAGGACACGGGTCACAGTGGATCAGGGCCCACCCTCATGACCTCATCTGCACTTGGTCACATCTGCAAAGACCCTATTTCCAAAGAAGGTCACATTTGGAGGTCCTGGGCGTTAGGCCTCCCAGCGTTTCTTCTTTGGGGGGGGGGGGGGACACGATTCAGCCCATAACAGACGTGGACATCTTGGGGGGCCATGATTATGCCTCCTCCCCCCCCCCACCCCAAGGACTCTCCACCGTTTGAAGGCACGAGACAGGTGCCTCTCACGGCACCACCTGGCCCGATTCTCACAGGGAAGTGACAGAACCAGGGGAGTGAGGCTCGGACCCACCTGAAGGGTGAGCCAGGGTCACTTAGCCAAAGCTAGACCAGGGGCAGAACGACACAGGGTCCCAGGGCTCTGGCTTCCAGGCTTTGGTGTCTGGGCTGCAGGCCCGAGTGCAGAAGGAACTTCAGAGAACCAGAAATACCCACGGACCGGAGCCCGACAGCCTTGGTCAGCCAACGCGCACACACACACACCCACACACCCACACACACACACACACACGCGCGCGCAGGCCCCGGGCCGCAGCCCTACGGCGTCCCCGAGGGCTCAGTGCTGCACTTTCCTGGGCACAGGGACCCCCACTCTGGTCCTCCAGGCCCCCACAAAGCCAGCCTCCCCTGGGCAGGAGCTGATAGGGGCTGCAGCTCAGGGCAGGCCCACCTCCCCGGGCCTCCGGACTGTGCATCTCGCACCCCTCTTCCCGCTTCTGGGAGGATGGGGAGCCTGGTCCCAGTGATGGGACTTCCGGGAGCATCAGGAGACCGAGCTGGTCCCCCTGGCCAGGGGAGCAGCACGGACAGCAGCTCGTGGGCGGCCGGCACCCTCGTCCAAGGACAGGACTCAGCGGCGGCCGGCCCGGCTTCCGCTCTGCCCTCGGCCACTCGCTCATTCCCTGGGTGACCCTGGCCGCTCCTCTGACCTTGCTACCGTCCCTCTTCCCTTCCGCCCACGGGGACAGCCACTCGTGGCACGCCTGGGCACGGGCTGGCCCAAGCTGTCCATGCGTGGGAGGGGCCCAAGCTGAGAGCAGACGGCCGTCCCTCCTCAGTCTGCTTCTATCTCGAAGACACAGTAAGCTTCTCTTTATTCAAAGAAAAGACAAAATGGAGGCGGGGGGGCGGGGGGTCTCTTCCTTCATCTGCTTCGATGGAAGGAAAGTAGGTGGGAAAAAACGAATTAATGGGGGGGGGAAACTGATTTCAGGCAATGCTTGTTCTCCTTTTAGACTCTGCTACTTTACGAACACAAACAACGGGGGAACTAAAATTCCTTCCACCCCACAGGCTTTCCCGAGGTGGCTGTTTGCGTTGGAAAGCAGAGAGGCGTGGAGCCGGCTTCCCAGGCCCAGCACGGGTGGGGGGCCGAGAACATTCCCCCACGGCCAGCCTCAGGGCCAGGAGGGGGGTCTGCGGGCAGGTGACTCGCAATCTGCGTCCTTCCGGTTCATCCGAGGGACGCCCTCCCCGGCTTGTATGAGGCTCTGTGCCGCTCTGACCGTGCTCTCACGGGGCAGCGGCCGCCACACAAGGCATTCCGTGGTTCACTGCGGGAGCATCGCCGTGTCAGGTTCAGGGTGAGGACAGCAGCCCAGGGCCCCAGCTGGCCCAGCCCGGATGGGGGGAATCTGCCAGCCGGAGCCGCGGGATCTGGCGTTAGCAGTAGCTAATCGGCACAGTCCGCACATCAGAGGTGAAAGCACCCCCTATTCCCTCGGGGTGACGACTGGTGCAGAGGGGTGCACGGGCTGGACGGCACCCCCAAAAGACCTGTCCGCATCCCACGCCCCAGCTCCTGTGAACAGGCCTTATTTAGAAAAAGGATCTTTGGGGCGCCTGGGTGGCGCAGTCGGTTAAGCGTCCGACTTCAGCCAGGTCACGATCTCGCGGTCCGTGAGTTCGAGCCCCGCGTCGGGCTCTGGGCTGATGGCTCAGAGCCTGGAGCCTGTTTCCGATTCTGTGTCTCCCTCTCTCTCTGCCCCTCCCCTGTTCATGCTCTGTCTCTCTCTGTCCCAAAAATAAATAAACGTTGGAAAAAAAAAAAAATTTAGAAAAAGGATCTTTGCTGCTGGAATCCGGTCAGGAATCTCACGAGGAGACTGGCCTGGATCATGGGGAGGACCCGCAACCTGGACAGGTGTCTTTCTGAGACACACACGGGACAGAGACCCCGAGGAGGGAAGAGACCATGTGACCACAGAGGCCCAGGCTGCAGTGACGAAGCCACAAAGCAAGGAACGCCTGGAGGCCCCAGGAGCCCCCAGGGGAAGCAGAGAGGGAAGCCCCCCAGAGATCTATATCCGGCCACGAGCAGCTCGCCCTCGGCTCACCGCCAGAGCCTCGGGCAGCCTCCTCCGTGCCGGGTGGGTCGCTGCTGCATGAGTCACACCGAGGCCTCCTCTGGGGTCACATTCTTCCAACGGTTCTCCCGGAGCCCCTCACCCCCAGCCCCCATTAGCCCCAAAGGGGCCAGAATGCACCCGCAGCAGCCACCTCCTCCCAGGAAATTCCTTCCCTGATTGCCTCCCCCAGTCCTCCCTCTGACCCCCGGCTGTCTCATCCCCCTGAGGACCCGAGGGCGCGGCAGCCTCCGGGGCGGGGAGGGAACCCCAGGCCCCGCGAGGGCGTGCGGCCGGTGTGGTGGCTCGGGCCTGCACGCAGAGGACCTGTGGGGGGCAGGGGTTTCATGCCCTGCAGCTGCCTTCTCGAAACTCGTCACAATGTTGTCTTGAATTTGTGTTTGTCGAAGTGAACTCCAATAGGACAGTGTGACGTCCGCCAGGGACGCAGGGCTGCGGCTCCAGGGGTCCTGTCTCCCACTGCCCACGGGGCCTTTCGCTCTGTTCTCTACGTCTCTTAATCCCCCTTTAAACCGTCTGCTCACGGATCCGGCGACAGTAACACCTGGTGTCCCTCTGGGGCTTGGCTAACAAACCGAATCCTTCCGTCAGCCCCCGAGCAGGAACCCTTCCTGCCCTGTGTTTACAGATGAGGAAACCGAGGCAGGAGGGAGTTCTGTGACTTCCTGCGGGGACACCAGCTAAGGAGCAGAGCCAGGGTGTAAACCCAGGTGGCTTGGCCCCCTGGTCCCCGAGGTCCCCACCGCTCTGCACTGTCACTCGCCATCGGGGAGCAGTGACGTTTGGTGCCAAGTGACACGGTGGCTCACGAGGACACCGGGAGACCCAGGGCTCCACGTTCACTGCCTGCCCCCTTCCTGCGTCGTTCTGGGCTCCACAGGGCCCATCCTTGCCCGTGACCACCAGCATCCAGGACCGGCACGGGGACCCTCCAACGGCTTGTCACTGTCACAGCCCAGCAAGATGATGGTTCGGCCACCGTGCCTGCCACTTGATGGCTGGAAATGTCCCCCTTTACACGTTCTGGCTCCCCTGAGTACCCCAGTCTGGAGCTCTGTGCTCGAGGGAGGGGCCCAAAGAGCAAAAATGGCAATTCGTTGGTGTGTGTGTGTTTATTTTTGAGAGAGTTTGCAGAAGGGGCAGAGAGAGAGGGAGACAGAATCCGAAGCAGGCTCCAGGCTCCGGGCCGTCAGCACGGAGCCCGACGCGGGGCTGGAGCCCACAAGCCGTGAGATATGACCCGAGCCGAAGTCGGACGCTTAACCGACTGAGCCACCCGGGCGCGCCCCATCTTCTTGCGGAACATTCTAAAGCAAATCCTAGGTACGGTATCATTTCCCTCCTCATTTGAAGACTTCTACTTGAATGCACCACCTACCCCCCCCCCCCCCAGTGCTAATTCCCTCTAAGCACACAACACGCGGCTTTCCGGCCTGAGGGACAGATGGTGGGGCGCCCCCCCCCCCCCCCCGTGAGGGCCACACGGCCCCTGACAACCCCCGTCCGGCTGCACGCCTTCCTCAGAGAGCCACCTGCCGCGTTCCCCTGCGTGGGTGCCATGGTGGGCGAAGGCACGGTGGCCCGGCCGCTGAGCTTCCCCGTGCCACAGGACGTCGGTCCTCCACCCGGCCGCGGCTGACCTCGTCTTCCTCGGGCCTGACCATCCTGAACGCCGGCCCCCAGGCGGCCCACGCGAGCCACGAGGGGTGTCAGGCACCTGGCCTACGGCACACAGGCCTGAGCCCGCTGGAGTTCACCGGCACCCAGCCCTGCCTCTCAGTCCTCGTCCCCACCTGTGACAAGCATGGGGCGGGCCACCCTCCGGCTGCTGCCCCTCCAGCCGACCACGCTGGCCTTGTCCTTCCACAGAGCGCCCAGAAACGCCCACCTGTGGCAGGGCTCCACGTGGACACCATCCCCCACGTCTTCACGCGGGGCAGCTCCGGGACCATCACGATCCCGTCCAGCGCGGTCTTCGTCATCCAGACTCAAAGGAGCTCCTGGCGGCGACCGCGGCCCAC
Organism: Leopardus geoffroyi; assembly: GCF_018350155.1. NCBI lineage: Eukaryota > Metazoa > Chordata > Mammalia > Carnivora > Felidae > Leopardus > Leopardus geoffroyi. Next base: position 111,384,369 of record NC_059329.1, on the reverse strand, counting down.
GCCGCCGCTCGCGGTCATCCCGGCCTCCGTCCTGCTGTCCCTCACCTGCGCCCTCCCCGCCCCTCGGCATCTACTGGCTCGACCTGCCTCCACCCCCAACCCGGCGGACGAAGGCTGTGTTCCGCCACCCGGAGCGCCTGTCCTCGGCCGTGAGCCACAGCGCCCAGCCTGTCATCTACTTCCCGATGGGCGGTCCGGGCGGCGCGAGCCCGCGTGAGCTCCTGGGGACCGTGCTCCGCAGGGCGCGGAGCGGGGAGCCTGTGCTGGAGCAGGGACGCCCTCCCCCAGCACCAACCAGGTCCGAGCCGGAGAGCGGGGCCTCGGGACACCCCTGCCCCTGCCCCGGGGCCGCCCGCTGACACCGGCCATTCACAGCTCCGCCCCACGGCTCCCCGCCCGGCTCCTGCCTTTCCCCGACTCTGAGCGCCCTGAGCGCCCAGTGGCCGCTGAACTGGCAAACGGCCAGTATGAGCCGGGTCCTGCGGGCGAGGGCAGGACACAGAGGAGGCGGGCAAGCCACCCAGGCACGTTTATACAGAATAATCTTGACACCAGTCAGGTGTGGGAGGCAGGCATTCCACAGCCTTGGGCAGCCGCCGGGTACCCACCCTTCAGATGCTGAATCTGATGTTGAGAGAGAGGTCCCGCGGGTCCTGGGCAAGAAGATGGGCAACTAGGCCACGGCGGGGGGTGTGGGGGGAGGCCAGGAAGGGGCAACGAAGGGGGGCAAGGAAGGGGCAAGGCATCAACCGGTTAGGAGGTGGTTCCGCATTTTAATGGCCTCAGGGCCTTACTGCGCACACAGCAGCTGAAAGGCCGCACGGTGACCAGATGGGGCGGCCACCCTGTGCCCAGCCACATGAGCAGCACCTTCCACACTGGCAGGAGGCTGTGCGGGGCCGTGGGCCGTGGGCAAGAGAGGGTGTGGCTACAGAGTCGCCAGGTAGGTGGTGCGGGACGGGCGGAGAAGGGCACCCCGGAAGACAGGACCTGATGGGAGCAGCGTTTCTAGGAGACCTGGCCCGGGCGGGAGGGTGCTGGGAGGGGAGGGGGCATCCGGGGCCACGGGATCCGTCGGGACCATGGGCCTCTGCACCAGCCCCATTCACCCAGAGACCTGCATGCCAGAACAGGGAGCAGGGGTGGGCACAGCCCCCCAAGTGACTGCCACCCTGCTGGGTCAGTGCCCCCCAGGAGACACACCCCAACCCTGCACAGACCACGCATACGGTAGGCATTTAACACGTCTGACCCAGTGAGAATAACACTACCGGCTTGCAAGATGTGGGACACCCTCACTTCCTTCACACTCTCCTTTGGGCCCTTTCCCACCTCCTGCACACACTCCTAGCCAGCGACAGTCATGGCCACGGCCTGCAAGGTGTCCCTGCCTCAGGCACTTACTCCAGTCCACCAAGCATCCGCCTCAGGGCCTTTGCACTTGCTGTGCCCGCTGCCGGGAACGCCCCTCCCCAAGCCGTGCACAGAGCTCTCTTCCTCAGTTTCCACGGGTCGCTGTTCAAATATCAACTCTTCAGAGAGACCTCTCCTGATCACCTGACATAAAACAATGTGATACATGGGGCACCTGGGTGGCTCAGTCAAGCGTTTGACTCTTGATTTCAGCTTAGGTCATGATCTCATGGTTAGTGGGTTCGAGCTCCACCTGGGGCTCTGTGCTGACAGTCTGGGTGGGGCCTGCTTGGGGTTCGGGATTCTCTGTCTCCCTCTCTCACTGTCCTCCCCCACTGGCTCACGCTGTCTCTCTTTCAAAAATAAATATTTTTAGAACTGTGATACACATACACTCCCACCCTGCCTCATTTCCCTGGTATGTTCACCACTGACCGATACGTTACGTGTTTACGTGTTCACCAAGAGGGCAGAGGCCATGACCATTTTGATCACTGCTGTGCTCCAGGCCTAGGATGATGCCCGGCAGACAGGGGCCCAGGACATGTTTGTGAGAGGCCCACTGGTAGACAAGGGACAGGGAGAAAGCCACAGCGGTGAGGCAGAGTGGTAATCCAGACAGCTCAAGGCCACAGTTCACCTCCCAGAGGGCCCTCCTCAAATGAAACCCCTAAGCATACTCCCCCACACCTGGGTGGGAGGACCGTTCCTGTGGGCACACGTGTGTGACTGTGTCAATGAGAGAGTAAGGAATGTGTCCACCTGCTGGTGTTGCCATCTGTGAGCGTGAGTGGTCTACAGTACAAAACCCACACCTTCCTCAGCTAGTGCCAGCCACTGGTCTCCAACTATTTCACGCATCTGTGATTTTTTTTTCTCCCTTCTACAGGGCAAACTCCCCAAGAGGAGGGCCTGACTCTTCAGCCTTGCCCAAGGCTGCTGGCCAAGACTGAAGTCCATCAAAAACAAACAAACAAAACAAAACAAAACAAAAAAACAACACCTGACTTCCGGAATGAAAAAACAAGTCCATGCATGAGCTGCTACCTAACTTTATCAATTCTGAGATGATGTTATTAGGAGCATACAGCTTTAGGAGTGTTATGTCATCCAGGGGAGCTGGCACTTTGGTGATAAATTATGAAGTTATTATCCTCGATCCTAGTCATGTTATTCCTTACAATCTACTTTATCTGGTATTAACTTGGCTCCACCAGGCTTCTTTTGGTTGGTGCTTGTTTCTTCTTGCCTCCTTTGACTTTCAACCTCTCTGTGTTCCTATCTGTTAGCTATATCACTTGTAAACTACTGGGAATTGAGTTGAGTTGCACCTTTGCACTACAGTGAGCAGGCCTGTGCCCTGGATCTACCATCCCACCAGGAGTCAGTCATAAAGAGCTCACTGAGCTGTTATAGTGATCGAGGGAAAGGACTGGCTTTGGCCCTGGCTCCATCACCACTGTCCTGGGTGCCCTTGGGCCCATTTTGCACCCTCTCTGAGCTGTCTTCCCATCTGTATAATGGGAACAATCCACCCTCTACCAGAATTCAATGTGGAAAGGACACACAGGTCCTGCATCCATCCATCACTGGGCACTGAGAAGCATTATTCCAAAGGCGAAATCCTGGGCCCCTCCAATGAGGGGTCTGTAGTGGGTTATAGAGCCGTCTAACCAGCCCAGCCCTGCCTGAGCCATCCCAGGCCCTCTCTATCCTGTCCCGGGTCCAGGTAGGGTCAGGTAAAAGATGTCAACCCTCCAGGAGACTTGCAGGCTCCCAGAGGATGAGCTCGCATCCCAAATAAGGCCATGACTTACTTGGCTCTTGCATGGTCTATGTGTCATTTTGTGTGGCAGGGCTGTACTCATCCTTGACTGGGAAATTCCACTTCAAACGTGGAGAGCTCGGGGCTTGCTCAGGGAGAGTAAACAGAGGGCAGTCAGGACAGCCAGAGGCACCCGGATGACCAGGAGAGGTCAAGGTGACCGAGGGAGGCCAGGATGACAGGGCAGCCAGGATGATAGTACACAACCTCCCTGCCAGTCCACTCTGTTGCCAAGATCCCCTGCCCCCAGAGGCTCCTTTCACCTCCTTTTTGCCAAAGGGAACATTTTTGCCTTTTCCAGATCTGGCGCACTGCAGTCTGACTGGGGCAGAGCCAGGAGCACGCGGAAGAGGGAAATGCAGAGAGAAAAGGACAAATGGCCTGTCATCTCACTAAGCCTTCCTCCCTCCCCAAACTCCTCTCCCTTCTCAAGCAGTGATGGGGGAGCGGGGAGAAGAAACGGCCGCTTAAGAGAGTCCCTAGACCCTGCAATGAGGATGCATAAGCATCTCGGCCCCACGAAAGAGGCACACGGGCCGCCCGGGCACAGGGACCACCTCGCAGAGCGCCCAGCCCTCCGAGTGACCCGAGGCTGCCTCTCCTCCGGGCCAGGCTGTTGGTCCTGCACAAACAAAACCTGGTCAGAGAGAGGGACGCGAGCCAGCATCCTGTGCAAACCCCACGCCTGCCACTCGGCCCCGCCCAGACAAGCCCCGCCCCAATCCCAGCACCCGCCCTATCAGGTCCCTCTGTGTAAGCCACGCCCCGGGCTCCACCCGGCTCCACTCACACGCAAGCTCCAGCCCCGCCCGCCCCAAGCCCCTCCCAGCCCCACCCCCAGCCCCACCCCCAGCCCCCACTTTGCCAAGTGGCTCCCTGAGCAAAGCCCCAAGTACACCACACCCACGCTCCTGCTGTGCCTGGTCCCCACCCTCCGCCTCCTAAAAAGGATTCCCCAGCAGGGCTGGAGAGTCCTGTCGGGGTAGAGACGCAGGGCTTGAAGCTGCCTCCTGCTAGAGCCCCCTTCGTGCCAACTGCCTCCAGTCACATCCCCACGCGGGATCCCCTGGCCTCTGGGCCTTGGATCCTAGGGGCGCCTGAGACCAGCCTCCCCCTTCCCAGCCTGGTCGGGGTTGGGGGGGGGGGCGGTGTGCTGAGTAAGGCCCCAAAACATGACGACTACAGCACTCCCCTCCCTCCCCCATCCCCAGCTGCGACACTGACCCAAGACTTCCCATTCCGGGGAATTTCTCCCAGGGAAAGATTCCACTACATCAACCCTATGGGGCCACAGGGAAAAGGACATGAAAGCAAGCAGGTGAAGGACGGCGTAATGCCAGGCACGTGAGACACACTCGCCACGTGGTTGTTAAGCAGCAGTCAGGAGCCCTCACTGGGGGCCAGGGACGGTTCTAGGCACCGCCCGGTACCCAACAGCACCGGCAGGTGTTAGGAGCACCCTCCTCGAACGGCTGAGGCAGCTGGGGCGGGGGGGGGGGGGGGGGTGTTGAGTGGCCTGTCACCAAACCAGGGGGCGGCAGAAGTGGACTCAGAAGCCAGGAATTGGGCTCCAGAATCCATGAACTTGGCCCACGGGCTCTTCAGCCCCCAGAGGGTGGGCACCCAGGTGGGAAGGTGAGTGTGTGTTTCACACTCTTCCGCAAACTCAGAGCCCGGCACAAATTCGCACTGGTCAACAAATGCTTAGTATTCTCCATCGTAAAACCAACCAACCTCAGGTCTGTATCCAGCGACAAGGCCAAGAACAGGAATGAGGGGCCATTCTGAAAACTGGAGAAAAAGCAGAAGCACCCGCTGGTCAGAGCAGAGAGACGCCCCCCCAGCTCGCCGGCTGGAAGGTTGGAGGGTTCTTTACCGCGTGTGTTAGATTCCCGGGGCTGCCGTGATTGACCACAAACTTAGTGGCTTCAAACAACACAAATGCATTGTCGTGCAGTTTGGGAGGTCTGAAGTCTGAAATGGATGGGCAGGGCCGACTTCTTTCTGGGAGCTGTAGAGGAGAATCTGTGTCCTTGTCTCTTCCGGGTTCTAGTGGCCCATCTGCATTCTCTGGCTGTGGCCGCTGCTCCACCTTCAAAGCCAGCAGGCTAACACCTTCAGATCACTCTCTCCGCTCACCTTTTCTGTCTCTCGCATGCCTGCCTCCCTCTTTAAGGACTTAATTAGGCCCACATGGACAATCCAGAATAATCTATCTCAAGTTCCTTAAATTAATTACATCTGCAAAGTAGCTTCTGCCATTAAGGTCACATATACACAGGCGTTGGAGATGAGACACAAATATCTTTGGGGGGCCATTAGTCTGTCTACCATACTGTGGGAAGTGGCTTGCCCAAGAGATAGGACCTACAGACAGTATGTAAGGTTTTCCCAAAGAAACCAATGAGCCCTTCTCTATAAACTGATAGTGAAACCAGTAATCACTGGTGCCCCCCCCCCCAACAGAGTTTGCCATCAGCTCTAAGTACTGCCCTCTTCAATAAAATAAAAATAGAGTCCATGATCTCCAGGGAATGTTTAAACATGAAAGACGAGGTGCCAAAACAAAATGGAGAAAGGAACTCAGAGGAAACAGATCATGCAGGGTTTTGAGGGAAGAAGCAAAACAGCAAAAGATAATGCCTTCTGATGCCAGGGTAAAAACGATCTTCAACCTAGAGTCCACACTGTCAATTCAAGACTGAGACTAGATAAAGAAAAGTCCTCAAAAACAAAACAAAACCAAAAACCAACTACCTCCCATTCACTCTTTCTCAGGGAAGTCACTAATACCAAAAACCAAGAAAGAGGGGTTTTTAGTTTTGTGAGAGTGTCTGAGGATGAATTTGTGAAAAGTACATAGAAAATTAAGCAAATGAGAAAAACAAGGCAATGAATAACTAGTAAAAACAAAGAGCTGTCCAAGAAGGAAATGTAGTCAGAGTTTACCATATTTCTTTCTTCTACCCTGATTTGTCCTCCTGCATGAGCCCATCCCATCCCATGCCTTAAATGCATTGTGGAGTCAGTGACTCCCCCTCCCCTATTGTATCCCATCACCCACCTCCCTACTGAGCTTCAAACTCTGCTATCGACCTGACTTCTTAAAAAATCTCTCCTTGGGTGTCTAATAGGCTCCACAGACCTAGCATATCATCAGCAGAGTCCCTGCAGTCCTGCAGATCCTGGCTCCAAAACTTCATTCCTCTCCCAATCTGCTCTGTCTCAGGAATTATAACCCCATCCACCCAGCTGCCCAAGCCAAAACCCGAGGAGGTGTCTTAACCCCTCTCTTCAACCCCTCATCTCCCACATCCTTTCAGCAATCCTGTAAGTTCCAACCTCTAAAATATCCGCCACCCACCCAATTCTCTCCATCAACCCTGCACTCTCTCTAACCCTGCAACCTGTTTTCTATAAGCCCTCGGGGCCTGCCAAGGACCCTCACACAGGGTGACTCTAAGTAAAATCCAAGCTCCCTTCCATGGCCTCTGAGGTCCTGCCCGACCTGGACCATCCAATCGCTCTCTGTCCCACTCACACTCACCTCCTACTGGCTCAACAGTGTCCACCTTATTCCTGTTTCACAGTATTTCCTCTTACTCCTTTTTTGCCCCAGTTTGAGAAACAATTGACAAACATCACTCTATAAGCTTAAGGCATACAGTGCAATGATTTGATTTACATATGTTGCAAAACGGTTACCCCAATCGGTTCAGCTAATATTGCATTCACTGTTCTCTTGACCCAGAATGTCCTTCTCCATGGTCTTTGCATGGCTGCTCCTTCGTAACATTCAGATCTCAGTTCTCACAACACCTCCTGGGTGTCACCTCCTTGGAGAGGACTTCCCAGACCCCATGAGCTTCCCCTGGCCACTCTCTGAGACAATCTTATTTCACTGTCCCTCTCCTCACCCCACCCAACATCACTTCCAGAACATTCCAGCCCTGAGGGCTCAAAACCCTGCATGCTCTGTTCATTCTACGTCCCACTGTACTCCAAAGCTTAGATAGCACCTGCCACCTAAAAAAGTACAGAACCAAGGGGCGCCTGGGTAGCTCAGTCGGTTAAGCATCCGACTTCGGCTCAGGTCATGATCTCGCGGTCCATGAGTTTGAGCCCCATGTTGGGCTCTGTGCTGGCAGCTCAGAGCCTGCTTCAGATTCTGTCTCCCTCTGCCCCTCCCCTGCTTGCACGAGCGCTCTCTCTCCCAAAATAAATAAATAAGCTTTAGAAAAAAATATTTCAGGGGTGCCTGGGTGGCTCAGTCGGTTAAGCGTCCGACTTCGGCTCAAGTCATGATCTCACACTCCGTGAGTTTGAGCCCCGCATCAGGCTCTGTGCTGACAGCTCAGAGCCTGGAGCCTGTTTCAGATTCTGTGTCTCCCTCTCTCTGACCCTCCCCCGTTCATGCTCTGTCTCTCTCTGTCTCAAAAATAAACGATAAAAAAAAAAAATTTTTTTTAATAAAAAAAAGGAAAAAATATTTCATGCAAAAGACCAAGAGATAGAAACGGAAAAGGACAGAAGAACTAGAAACTGGGCCCAGACCTGCCACACGCCTGGGAGGTGTTCCGGGAAGGGGACAGAGAGAAACCACACTGAGGAGAGCAATCAGGAAAAGAGTTTCGGAAAACTCCCCTGGGCAGAAGCAGGGAAAGGCACTGCGCTAACCACAGAGGGAAGGACCTGAGTCACCGTCCCAGGGACCACCGTCAGCCCTGGGAGGACAAAAGGGACACAGAGGGTGTCCAGAACGCAGCAGCTCACGGGGCAGGCCCCACAGAACAGGGGACACCATGTGGCCTCTGAGATCAGGCAAGAGGCTGGTTTTGGAAGGACCAGAAGAAGTCTGGGCAGGAGAAAGCTGCCACCGCTGGGGAGGCGGGGAACACTCGGGAGGGCCAGGGAAGAACAGGACCCGAGTCCCTCGTCCCAACTCCATGGGAACAGCCAGCGGCCTCGGGGTGAAGACAGGGGAACAATGAGGGGGCAGCGCCGGGACCCAGGGGGCAGGTAACCAGGTGCTGAAGGCCTAGCAAAGAGGAGCTGCTGGCAGACGGGTGTGGAGTGTGGGAGAAAGAGGGGGACAGGATGACTGCAAGAATTTGGGGGATCTGGAGGATGAGGTTCCAGATCTGGAGGCCGTGTGAGTGTCCTGGGGCAGCTGTACCGGGAGGCTGAAAACAACAGTAATTCCTTTGTTCCTGGCTTCCACAATCCAAAGGTGTGGGCACGCCCCCTCCAAAGGCTCTGCAGGGGGTTGGGGGGGGGTGTCCTTCCTGCCTTTTCCAGCTTCTGGGGACCCTGCCTTCAACTTCACACGGTCATCCCCTCCTCTCGTGTGTCTGTCCTCTGTGCATCTCTTACAAGGACACCTGTCGCTGGGTCGAGGGCCCACCGGCCTCCAGGATGATCTCTCGAGACCCTTCATTACCCCTGCAGACCCTTTCTCCAGGTAAGATCACATCCCCAGGTTCTGGGTATTAGGACGTGGACATATCTTTCAGGGGTCACCATTCAGCCCACCACCGAGGGGCTGACAGATGAAGCCGCACGGATTCGGACACGCTGGGTTCGAGATGCGTCTTGAATATCCAAGGGGAGATGTGAGTAGTTCTTCGCTCGGCGTTGGGGGCAGACAGCAAAGCCGATCGTCAGCGGGGAGCCCCGAGGCTGGGCGCACAGCGGCTCAGGCCCAGTTTGCGGGACACGAGCCCGAGACGGAACTCCAGGGCGTGGGGTTTATTGGGTAGAGGCCACTGGGGAGAAGACGGAGGGGAAGCAGGGTGGGCTCAGGGGGAGCTGGCTGGAGACCAGGGCCGTCAGCCTGACCCCGCGGCAGCTCTGGGGGACAGACTGTCCCTCCAGTTGTCCCCCCCGAGGCGAAGGGCTAGTCAATCTGCCCGCGCCCCAGAACCCACGAGCGTGGTAACTGGTCGTTTCATACGACAGTTTCGGGTCAATTTATTACGCGGCTGTAGTAAGGGGAACAGCCTTTCTTCCTGTGATGAATCGGGGAGTCCCGTCCCAGCTGCCAGGTTCAGTGTGAACCTGGCTCCGATCCCGGCTCAGAATCGGCCCTTTTGCGGTCCCTGTCACCCATGGCAAAGTGCCTCCTGCTTCTTGCCACACCAGGTACCTCGCGGGCCCACAGCGTCCACACCGCTGACCGCCCTGCTTGGTGCCTGGAAAAAACACAGATGTTTATCTTCTTTCAAGTGTGGCTCTGTGTTTTTAAAACTTTCTCCACCGGCTCAGAGACAGGGGTGGGGGGCGGTGCCTCTCGGCATAAACCAGCCATGTCACCTCGGCCTCCTGCAACGCGGGCCGCCTCCGTGACAGGGCTGGGGGCGCCCCCGGCGAGGCCTGAGAGCCCCGTTGCCCCACTGATAGAGTCCTTGGCGGAGGCCTCGCCCGGAGCACAGCTGAGCGGCCGCACGGCGGGAGCGAGGGGCAGGACCACTGCGGCTCCCGGGACCCTGCCCCACGACGCGCTGGCCGCCCACATCAAGGCGTTTTCCCGAACATTTAGAGAGCGAGCTCGCACTCTGGATGGGGTCTGCCGGGGCCTAAGGGCGGGGAGTGGGGGAGGAAGGCGGGAAGGAGGAAGCCACAGGCTCTGTCCTCTCCACGCGAGGACAGACCAGAAATTCCCTGTGCAGGGTCGGCGGTGTGATCCCAGCCCGGCACCCGCACCCCTGCCCACAGCCAGGGCCGCCAGCAGCCTCCACGGCAGCGCTGTGCAAACCGGGAGCTGGCACCCCTTCCTCTGAGTGGCGACAGCTTGACCAGCAGGCACGAGAGCTGCAGCCCCCAACTCGCCCCTAAAGCCCATCCTACACGGCCTTACATGGGGGCCCGCTGCTGTCTACCCCAAGAGGTGACAGGCCAGCCGGGCCGGGACCACCCTGCCTGCTGATGCCGTGCTCCGGGTGAGGGCTAACGTGAGGGGCATCACAACGGAGGACGGTCTGGGCGCTGCGTTCCGTGGGGGGACCCTTCAGCGCGTCTGTGCCTCCAGGTCCCGACTTCTCTGTCTCGTTTCGCGAAAAGAACCCAACCGTGGGTGCCCCATAGAAGGAGAGTCACTTGTGATCTGGAGCAGGTCCCAAAACGGTAGTTTCCAAATATTCCTTGGTCATCTGCCCCTCTCGACAACATAGACATAAACTAAACACCGTGGCCAGGTGGGATTCATCCAGGAGTTCAAGGCTGATCTGACACGCAAAAATCAACTAATGCCACAGGCCATATTCATACAACCGAGGACAAACCCCATCTCAACAGGCACAGAAAAAGCATACGATGAAGTCCCAAGTCTATTTATGATTTATTTTTTTTTTATTTTTTTTTTTAACGTTTTTATTTATTTTTGAGACAGAGAGAGACAGAGCATGAACGGGGGAGGGGCAGAGAGAGAGGGAGACACAGAATCGGAAACAGGCTCCAGGCTCTGAGCCATCAGCCCAGAGCCCGACGCGGGGCTCGAACTCACGGACCGTGAGATCGTGACCTGGCTGAAGTCAGACGCTTAACCGACTGCGCCACCCAGGCGCCCCTATTTATGATTTAAAAAACAAAAAAATGTATAAACGTGGGGCGCCTGGGTGGCGCAGTCGGTTGAGCGTCCGACTTCGACTCAGGTCATGATCTCACGGTCCGTGAGCTCGAGCCCCGTGTCGGGCTCTGGGCTGATGGCTCGGAGCCCGGAGCCTGCTTCCGATTCTGTGTCCCCCCTCTCTCTCTGCCCCTCCCCTGCTGGCACTCTCCCAAAAATAAAACATTTTTTTTACAATTTCATAAACAAGCAAATAAACAAAAACTCTCAGCAAACTAAGGCCGGAGGGGAACTTCTGGGCCTGATAACTACAAACGGGTACGAGGGAGTTGGGTGGGGTGACGGCTGGCAGAGTTCACGTTCACGGCGTGACCATCACACCTTCAATAAAGCCGCACACCAGGACAGCTCGCTGGCCGCTGAGGGCAGGGCCGGGCGGCCGGGCGGCCACCAACAGAAGGATCCTCGGACCGGACGCCCCATCCCCAGCACAATTAAAAATCTGCCCGCCCGGATGAGAAGCCTGCTTACTTAGTCCGCTTTTCGTCCAAGCAAAGAAGTTTCCAGACCAAATAAGGCTGCAGCTTTTGCAGTGCTCCTGGCACAGAACACGGTTCCTTTTAAGTGCCAGGTTATAACTTGGGCCTAAAAGGTCCCAAAGCAGCACGGTGCCCGTCAGCCCACTGGTCCCTCCGGGTAACGCTCCAAACAACCCGGGTAAACACGGAGTGGGCAGCCTGGGCCGCCGGCAGGGGGCGAGGCTGAGCCCTGCTGTTCCGAAGGAAGCCTGGCGTGCCCGCGCGGAGGGCCAGGGCTCGCTGCACCCACACCTTCTGCCGGCAGCTGACCAGTGCCTGGGGCCCTGGGCGCCCTCGCCTCGGCCCTGAGCGGAGGGCTGTGCGTTTCACCTCACCTTTGCCGCAGCTCTGCGAGACGACAAGGACGGCAGGCACCCCCTGAGCACTGAAGCACCAGGCACCGTTCTGGGGGCCTGGTGACCTTCAAGCAACTAACTCATCTTTGCAGCAACCCTGGGAGACGGGTCCTGTCATTTACCCACTTTACAGATGAGGAAACAGAAGCATGAGCCACACATGGGGTGAATCTAGAATGAACCACCCCCCCACCCCGGGGCTGACACACTCCGAGCAGGGGCTCCGTTTCGTGCCATGGTGCCCCCTCCCCTCAAAAGAAAAGGCAGGGCTCCCGGCTCGGTGCCTCGGAGGAGAGGAAGCACCCCCACCCGGAAGGGACCCCTCCGCTCCAGGCTGTTCCCCCAGGAAGGGCTGCAGCCTGCGGGTTACCGGCAGACCACACTCAGTGGCTAAGATGTCAGGCTTGGCACGTTGTTTCCTTTCTGGGGGGCTACCCTGTCCAGGCCAAATGTAGGACATTGTCCCAACAAGGTCTCCCTGGGGCGACAAACAGCAGCTTTACGCGTTGCAACGGTCAACTCTGATATTTTAACGATGCGTCAAGACCAGCTTGAATGGAGGTCGGCAGCGGAGGGTGAAGGCTCGGGGGGGGGGGGGGGGGCACGGGGGCCACAGCGAACCCCGTGCCGGGCCACCGCCACGGAGCCTGCTGACCCACACCCAGGTCTTGCAACACGTGACGCTGCCCGTCGATCATCCTGTGGGCCTGTCGGCACGGCTGGCGAGGTCAAGACGGTTCTCAACCCCGTGAGCTCATCGCCGAGGAGCGGACAGGCTCAGGGAGGCGGGGACTCGCGGAGGCCTCCCACGACCCCAGCCCAAGCCCCGCGGCCTTTCTTTGAGCTCTTCCTGGCAGGATGGCTCACGGGAAGACCACGTGGGTGAAGGTACAAGACTCGCTCCCTCTCTAAGGAGCAGAGGAGTCCTGGTTCGGTACCGCCTCCCTGCTGGGGCCGGGTGCACCCAATGGGATACACAAAGGCACGACGGGACCGGCAAAAGTCATTCTAGCAGCGAGTGACAGAACCTCAAGACAGACTGTTTTCAGCTGAGAAAGGAGACTAGTTCAGGACACCGGGAAGAATGGGGTGGGGGTCAGGTGCGGCTGGATCCAGGCGCTCAAACAGTGTGATCGTGTTCTTTCCCTCCCCCAGTTTTTGGCTGGTTCCGTGTCGGCCTCCTCCTCTCCTGCAGACAGGCTTCCTGCAGGTGGAAGGTTGGCTACCAGCCACACCCTCAGGAAGAACGACCAACATCTCTCTCAGCATCTGCGTGCGGAGCGCAGGCTAGAACCCTGATGCTCCCTGGCCGGACTCTGGCCCGTCCCTGAACCTGGCCTCGCCGTGGCCGTGGCCACAAAGACAGGAAGAAAGAGCGAGCGTCCTCGGCAGCCAGGAGAGCGCCTCTGTGCCCGTCAACAACGGTGAAGCAGCGGGTCGTGTGCACAGAACTCCCCACCTTGCGGTCATCTCCTTGCCTGCCGCCAGCCACGGGCTGCTGGGGGCGGTGAGGACTGCATCCGACCGTCCTGCGTGTGGGAACGGGCTGTCCCCACGAGACGGTGGCCCAGCACCGGCAAAGCAGAGTGGCCCACGTACGCGGGCCTGGCGCCGAAGACACAGGCAATAAACGTGCTGAATAAACGGCGCTGGGGGGGGCAGCGGCACGGGGATAAGGCCCAGGAGGCCCCTGAGGACGACACAGACATCTCGAACGCCCGGTCAGGGAGGCCGAGACACGAACGGCACGCAGGGCCAGAGAATGCGAGGTCTGCGCGAGGGGGGCCGGGGGGCCGGTGGAAGGAAGGCAGAGGACATCGCGAGTCGGGCGAGAGCAGGTGGGTGGACGTGAGGGGGAGGCAGCTCTGAGCCCACAGGGCAGACCCCCGGGCCCCCAGGGAGGCAGCATCTCTGGCACCTCCCTCTTTCTTCCCTCGGGGGCAGCCGCTCTGCCACGGCATTGCCACGGAGCCCGGCCTGGTTCCCCGACCTTCCCGATTTCAAACGTTCGTCCCAACCGGTAGAAAGGCAAGTAGAACGGGGATTTTCTTCCTCCTCTTGTCATCTGTTAACGGGACAAGCTCCCCCCCCACCCCTGCAGTGGCCCTGCGCGTCCCCCTCCTCGCTCAGAGTGCAGTTCTTGCCTTCTGGAGGCCAAGAGCTGAGAGCAAACGTCAGCTCACCCTGAGCTCTGGGCCCCTCGCTCCACGAAAGAGACGCTGAGCCAACGGGACAGCATGTTCCCCGTGAACACGTAACAGACACCGGGTGATGCGCGTATGTCTTTATTGTTTTCTCAAATAATTTCTATCCCGTTTACACAAATAACACCCCGGGACTAAAACAGGACGTGCCTCTGAGGCTCTCTTCAATAAGGCAGCTGGCAGAGACCTCCTCCCACACAGGGCCCGCACAGGCCACACGCAAGGGGCCCTCCAGGCCTCGCAGGTGCAGCCCGAGCTGTGTCTGCCGCCCGCGGGACAGGGTGGCTCACGGGAGCCACAGGGGACAGGAGACGGACGGACGGACGAGGGTGAGCCAGCTGCAGGGGGACGTGCGGGAGGAGCGCCCCAGCGAACATTCTCAGAGCCCATCTCAGGCGTGCTGAGTTCTCGGGTGCTGTCCCTCACTCTGATGGGCCGAAAGCCGGCCGGGCCCTGACAGGATTTACTTTTACAAAGCCTGAGGGGGCATCGGACCCGGGCAGGGGACACAGAGGCACGTCTCCAACGGAACTTACTGACCCTCGTGGCAACACCCCAAGATTCAGATGGGGTGGGGGGGGGGGGTTCAGTTCTGACCGGGAAGGAGAGAATGCACCGGGCGATGGTCCTGGCAGTGACGGGGAGGACGTAGGGTGTGGGCATGCCCGGGGAGAGGGCTACCTGGCCTTGACCACATGCCCAGGCACCCTCCCGTCAGGTTAGAAGAGCCCACCCTTTCTCCCCCAGATCCCGAGCCCCACATGGCCGCGGCACAGGCAGGTGGGTCGGGTTGCACGCTGTCACGGGGAGCAGCCACAAGGAAGCAGAAGGCAGCCATGCTCGGCCTCGTCCGTTCTTTCAAAGACACAAGCCCGTCACTTCTCCTTTTCCTTCCGTTTACTCTTCCTCTGGCTGGTCAGCTCATCCAGCTTCTTATCCAGCCTCCTCTGGAGCTGGGCCCTCTTGGCTGGGTCCAGGGACCTGTCCTTGGTCCCACTGCCGGCGTAGAGGACTCCTTCCCGGCTGATCCTCTGCCGGGCGTGGGCGCGAGCTCTCTCCCCACAGCCGTGGATCTGGGGGGCACACAGCAGTCGGCGCTGAGCCAAGTGGGGACAAAGGCCCCGTGATTCTGCCTGCTGCCCCCGGACGAGGTCCTGGGGGGCTCCTTACCCTTCCTGAACCCAGATCCTGCACGTTCGGGGCTGGGGGGGCCGGAGGGAACGCCCGCACCCAGCCTCCAGCCCCGCCCTCAGCTTAGCCACGCTGTCCTCTGACAGGGGGACGTCACACCTGTGTGTGCCACCAGCAGTGGCATTTGAAAGCAGAGCGCGAGCCCCCACGAGCCACACCGCCTTTCCACGAGCATGCAGCCAAAGCACGAGCAGGCTGCTCCGGGCGACAGGCCGTTTTCCCTAACCGGACCCCAATGCTAGGCCCGTCCCAGGAGCTCCGAAACGTGCATCAGCTCAGGACGTGCCTCGGCGGTTCGAGGACGCTCTGACATGACCCCTTCTGTTCTTGAAAGGAGAAGGAAGACAGAAGGAGCCCCCTGAGCATTTCCCCAGCGCCGGGCACCGAGGCCACGGTGCCACGTGTGCGAGTCACGGCTTCTTCTGGAAAGCCTGGGCTTCCCCGTTGCACAAATGAAGGCTGCCTCCTTGGGAACCGCCGGGTGGGACCCAGTTTGGACTCAGCAAGGCCCCAGAACAGACAGCTCAGCGGCTCGCCCAGCCCACTGTGCACAGCCCACCACACCCCTGTGCCGCGCCTGTCCCCTCCCCACTCGGCGGGCGTCCCCTTCTCCTGCCCCTTCCGGGTGGCCCTCGGGTGGCCCTCGGGCCCGGCCCTCCTCCTCCACACCCAACGCCGGCCTGCTGCTCCTCCCGGCACCTCGGTGACGGCTGGGGAAAGTGAATTTGCCCACGTCACAAGGGCAGCAGGTGACAGAGCGGGTTCTGAGGCCAGGTCCCTGCCACCCAGCCCTGGGCCTCATCCCGCAGAGCAGCTCAGAGCAGACAGACTCGCGGCCCGGCCCGCAGCAGCATCCGTGCTCACACGGGCTATTCCACGGACGGCGCGGGGACTGCACGGTCCACTCGCCCCTGCGGGCTCCCACCGCCCAGCACCAGGGACCAGCACAGGCCGTGCCACTAATGCACGCTGGCCTCCCAAACCTGGCATCTGGCCATTTCTAAACATTCTGGATGAAAATCTTTCTAAAACACCATACACTTTGTCAACAGGCATCGATAGACTGCACACGTGCGTGTGTGCACGTGCGTGTGGAGAAAGTGTGCATGTGCGGGGGGGGGGGGGAGGGGCGGGGAAGCGAAGGGGAGGAAGGGTGTGAGGGAGAGGAAAAGAACGAGGGAGGAGGTGAGGGAAAGAGACGAAGGAGAGGGGAGGGGGGAGGGGAGAGAGAGGGGGAGGGGGGAGGGGAAGGGGGAGGAAAAGAAAAGGGGGGAGGGGAAGAGAAAAGGAGGGGGAGGGGGAAGAAAAGGAGGGAAGGGAAGAGGGGGAGGAAAAGAAAAGGGGGGAAAGGAAGAAAAGGGGGGAGGGGAAGAGAAGGGAAGGGGGAGGGGGGAGGAAGAGAGGAAGGGAGGGGAGGAAGAGTGAGAAAGAGAGGAAGTAGGGGAGAAGGAGAAGGGGAGGGGGAGGGTGGGAGAAGAGGGGGAGAGGGGGGAGAAGGAGAGGGAAAGATGGGGAAGTTAAGAGAGAGAGGTGTGGAGGGGGTAGAGAAAGGGAGAGAGGGGGAAGGAGGAGGAGAGGTGAGGAGGTGGGAGAGAGCAGGGGAGGGGGGAGAAGGGGGAGAGAGGGGAAAAGAGGGAGGGAGAGGGGAGGGAGGAGGCCCTTTCCAGGGTCGGAGGCAGCAGAGCTCCCTGCGGGCAAGCCCTGACCCAGAGCGTAGGGACACCGTGAGGACCCCCACGTAGGTGGCCCAGGACAGTGATGCCCCAGGTGCCACGATCCCTCCCGTGCCTGCCCCTCCCTCTCCCTCCAAGAGCCCCACTGCCTTCCTCCCACGGCCCAAACCAGAAACCCCAGGGCCACCGTGCGCCCTCCTTCCCCTTCTCATCGTCACCTACAACCACTTCAGGGGCCCAGGGGCCCAGGGGACCCCTGCACGCCCTCCACTGCCCGCCCCAGGGGAGGCCCCAGGACCTCCCAGCCTTGCCGGCGGCCTCCTCCGCACCCCGGCCAGGTCTCCAACGCTCCCCGCAGCTTCCAGAGCCAGGCCCTCTCAGCCTCCACCCCTGACCCCCTGCCCCCTGCTCTGCTCCCAGCTGCATGCATGTGCCCCCTCCCCGGGGGCCTGCCCACATGCCCTCCCCGGCCCGGCTCCCCACCCCTGCTGCCAGAGGCCCTCCCTCCACACATTCGGCACCCGACACCATCCACTGCTCTCACACCCAGGTCCCCACGGCCCATGCCCCCCGGGGCGGAGATCCCCAGCCATTCCTGCTCAAGGAACGAATGAAGCAGCAGCCAGGCAGCCAGCCCATTTCAGACCGTGGGCCAGAGGCCCCAGCTCCCCCTCTACTATCCCACTGAAAGACCCCAAACGCGCTGAAACAAGATCCTCTCTGCCCGGAACTCCCACCGGCTGGGTTGTAACGTGACGCGTCAGAAACCGAGCCCAGGTCTGCGTCCGCTTTAAAAGACTCCGTGCTCGTGACCCGCCACCCTTTCTGTCGGGAGCGCATCTGGCCAGGACCGAGCCCCGGAGACACAGCCCCACCGTCCCCCCACCCACCCACCCACCCACCGCCCCGAGCCCCAGGAGGGCCAGCGCACCTCCGGCAGGTGGTGGCTGAGGCAGAAACGGCGGCCACAGTGCAGGCAGAGCTGACCCAGGGTCGCGACGCTGGCTGTGCACTTAGCAAGGCCGCAGGTGTTATCGGCCTTCACGGCGGCCGAGACCAGGGCGTCGAAGTCCTCCTCACCGGGCAAGTCTATGGCCACGTGTCCTAGGGGAAGAAAAGCGTCACTCACGCGGGGGAAGGACACAGAAGCAGGACGAGAACTCCCCCGCTGGACCCACCTTCACCCCCACGGAGCCGCTCTGCCCAGCTTCCTGCCTTCGGGCTCAGTGAACAGGCCATGACCCTCCGTCCAGCCCGGCGTCCGTCCAGCCCGGGGTGGCCCTTCCTCAGCGAGCTAGTAACCGTCACTGCCAGGAGGTGCGAGCGCCGTGCCGACTCCCCGGAAGGCGTGGCAGCCCAGGGAGAGCGCCTCCGAAAAGCACAGCCTCTTTCGCTGAGCGCACACTTAAAGACAAGAACGCGCCTCATGCCATCGACTGCACAACCGAAGCCCAATGGACGCTGCCGTACCCGGGACGGCCAGGTGAACCACGGCGCAGTCACGGGCCCCAGCGCCAGGGGGCCGTAAGCTTCCTGACCAGGTGCGCACAAGTCCTGGAAAGTTCCTGCGGAACGCTCACGAGTGGAAGAGAACACGAGGTCACACGCACCCGTAACTCTGTGGGACACACGCCCCCACCACAAACGCACACGCAGAGACAGACACGCAGGGAACACGGCGGGGGGGCACCACCGGGTGGCTCTCGTCAGTTATGTGGCTGACGGGCACAGACAAGGCGAGGCGGCGTGCCGTTTCCCCGAGCAGATTCTCTACAAGAGGCGCACCGCGGGGCCAGGTACGCGGGCCAGGTCAGCCTCAGAGGGGACGGCGGGGGGGCAGCCGGTACACCACAGGGCCTCCCAGTGCCCCCGCTGCAGCCACTGCCACCCTTCCGGGCAGGGCCACCTGCGAAGGGGGACGTGCCCCTCCCCTGTCCCCCCACACGGGCCGTGATAGAAGGCGAGCTCTACGGAGGGCAAGGCGGGCCAGATGTGCTGATGCCCCAGGAGCAGCACCAGGGGAGCTCGGAGAAGGCCCGAGAAGGTGCTGGCTGCTCACTGGCAACCTCGGGAAAGGGACACGCTGCAGGGACCAGGCAGACGGTGTTCAGGCCCCAACCGGAAAATGAGATCTCATCAACAGAGCACTGACCGCTTCTCCCGCGGGCCTGAGCACCTGTCATTCCCCCAGCCCTCCAGAGGGACAGGCAGCCCTTGATCACTCAGTGGCACCCTTCCCCGCGGGGGCCCCCAGCCATGGCCCGAGGGGCCCGCTCAGACTGGCCTCTGCTTCTCAGCTGCTGGGACCTCAGCACAGCCTCTGGGGACCTGTCCTGCTGGGTCACGCTCTGACCTGAGCGGCAAGGCGAAATCGGGAGGCGGCTTGAAGAAACGCTCCAAAACTAAGCGGTGCTACCGTCCCCTACGTGGGGCAAAGTCTCCCCAGGACGCTCCGTCCTCAACTGACCACCCCACACACCTTCTCCCAGGTCCTCCTGTCATCTCGTCCCAGCATCTGCCCTGCACGGCACTCAGCACCTTCTTGGTGTGGTTTAAAGAGGCACCTGACATTTCCATCCTCTGCCAGAACACCCATTCCTGGGCAGCAGGGCTGACCTCGCTCCCCAGCACACGGCCGGGCACCTAGAGGCCGCTAAGTCCCCCAGAACGACATCGGCTGCACCCCCGCTCTGTGGTGCTTTCACAGACCAGGAATCACGCTCGTGATTCCCACGCGGCTTTGCTCCCAGGAATTCAGTGAAAGAAGGAAACGCTCCGTGGCCCTGCTCAGAGGACAACAGCAGGAGTACGACTTTACCCAGAGTCTGCAGGAAATCCACGTCATGCCCGTGGATGCCCCACCACTGCGCGGGACGGGGGCAGAGCAAACAGCCCCACGGGGCAGCGCAGGATGCAGGCGGCCCCTTTCCTGGGACAGGGACCCGGGACGGTGGACGTGCGAGCTGGGCTGTGAGTGAACGAGGCTGCCGCCCGCACGGGGGTCCGTAACTGCCCGAGGGCTCCTGCTTGCCGTCCTCGTCCCCTACTCCTGGCTCTTGCACCCCGTCGGCTGCCTACCTGCCAAGCCCCACCTGAGGAGCCGGGGGGCAGAGGTCACTGTGGCCAATCGCCGCCCTCGGGGAGCTCACACCTAACTGATTAAAAACAAGGCGCGGGATGCGGAATCAGGGCCGTGGCACCAAGAGGAAGTCCCAATTCTGGGGGAGGGGGTGGGGGATTTCAAACGGGGCAAATGCCCCCGTTAAGGGGACACCAAGCTTGTGTTCTCCTCGGGTAAACTCGCTTACCTTTTGCTTCTTTTTTCTTTTTCTTCTCCGGTAACTTGCGCGGCCCTGAGCGCGAGGCCTGCTGCCCCTGCTCGGCCTGTGGCTCCCGCCGGCTCTTCTCCCTCTGCAGCCTTTCCAGGTGCAGAGCCTTCAGATCCAGGGGGTCCCGGGCGCTCTGCTCCCCGGGAGGGGGCTCCGCCTCCGTGGGGCCGGGGGCCGTGGGGCCGCCCGCTGGAGGCAGCGGGGCAGGCGGGGCCCTCTTGCTCACGGTTATGAACCTCTTCTTCCCTTCGCCGGTGCTGTCGTGCCTCAGCCCGTGCTCCTCCGCTATCTGGTGGATCCACATCCTGTCGTGTGAGTTCAGGGACGCGGGAAACTCCAGCCGCGTGTTCCCACTCGCCACAAACTCCGCTATCTCGGCCCTGAAGCGGTCCGCGCGGTCTCTGCCGTCCGCGGCCTCCGGGCAGAGGCCGCCTCCGTTGAGGCTGGGCTGAGAACCGGCCTCAGGGCCCGAGGGCTTCCCGCCAGGCGTCTTCCGCTGCAGCACGGCGGCCGCCCGGGCCTCCCGGACCCCCTCCCGCGGCCGGCTTCCAGGAGGCTTCCCGGCAGCCGCGGCAGGGCCCCGGGGCCTCGCACCAGCTTGGCCGTGGCCCTGGGAACTCTCGTGGGAGTAGTTTTCGGGGACGATGTCATCGAGATACTCAAAGGCCGTGCGCACCTCGCCGTGCTCCGTGAAGTGATCCACCAGGGTCTTCAGAAAGGCGTGGTTGTTAACGGTGCGCGAATCGCACACGACCGCCACGTGGCGCCGAGCGCGGGTGACCGCCACGTTGATCCGCCGGTCCTCGGCGAGGAAACCCACTTCGCCTGCGAACGAGGCAGGAGTGAGCGGCCGAGCAGACCCGAGACTGAGGAACAGGAAATCAGCGCTTCTGCCCACCGCGGGGATCAGCCGACACCCCCTCCGGCGACCGCCGGGACATCATGCCTGCGCAGACTCCCCGCTGCCCGACCCCGGCTTCCCAAGTCTGGCTCCACGGCACCCGGTCCGGGTGTGGGACCCCCAAACCGTCGGTCACTTCCAAGTACGGGCTCCTCCCTCCGCCCAGCCCAGGGGGTGGCTGCAGCAGAGACCCGGGAAAGCGAGGGGGATGCTCCAGTAGCTTCTCCCCCGTCCCCGACCCCCGTCTACCCCACCTCTCTTGTCTGCCTTCGACCTTCCACTGAAAGCGCCTTACGAAGCCCACACAAGCCCTTTCAGGGTCCCACACGCCCTCCACACGGAGGACCCACAAGCCCCAGTGGCGGAAACACCAGGCCCTGAGGCCAACTGCACCTCGAGGCCAAAAGCCAGGCTCTGTGCCTCAGCCCCGCCGCCCGCCCCCGGGGCAGGATGCCAGGTGGTCCAAGCACGCCCGCACCTGCACGCTGCTCAGCCTCCAGCTCTGCCCCCCCCAACCCACCCCCGCAACACCTAGCTCACAGGCAGCCCCTCGGGATCCTCCCAGCCCCGGCGGCTCCGGTCAGGGCCTCACTGCACCCCACGCCTGCCTGCTCTCTCGCCCGCCTCTCGCCCGATGCTGAGCTCACGGAGGCCACACTCGCACCGCCCTGCACAGCCCG
Source organism: Leopardus geoffroyi (assembly GCF_018350155.1). Classification (NCBI taxonomy): domain Eukaryota; kingdom Metazoa; phylum Chordata; class Mammalia; order Carnivora; family Felidae; genus Leopardus; species Leopardus geoffroyi. Next base: position 111,362,655 of record NC_059329.1, on the reverse strand, counting down.
GAGCAGAAATCTGGTACGCACCCCCCAGATGACCCGCCTCTGTGCTTCCCCAGAGGAGTCTGCTGAGCCCCGCGTACCTTTCCTATTGGATCTGACGAAGGACAGGACCACAGCCTCCTTCTCTCGGCCTTGGAAGCCATCGACCGACTTAATTTCAAGCTCGGGGTGCCTGTGAGCGAGGCTCTGCCTGAGCAGGTCCACCTGGAACAGCAAGCAAGGCCGCGTCCCCATCGCAGCTCAGGCCAGGGCGGCCCCGACACTCCGCCCTTGGACTCCGCCGAGGGCCTCAGCCTGCAGAACCAAAACCACTGCACGGAAGCCCGGCAGAGCCCCGGAGCCGCTGTCCGACAGGTGTCCGTGAACGCACAAGGCAGCACGTGAACAGGTCGGACGTGACCCAGGCCCCAGCACTGACATCACACCAGCTCTTCTGGCTCACGACAGCCACCTGCCTCAGACGCCCCTTGGTGTGGTGTCCACACGCCGGGAAGGGGTGGCAGCCCGCCCACGGACCCCACAACACCCTGCCGTGGCCACATCTTTCCCACCAAAGAAGACGGGCTTTGCTGATAAGCCCACAGGCGCCAAGAGAGAACACGTGAGCAGAAAAGAAAGGAGTGAGCATGGGTCGTTCTGCCGGCCCACCCCCACCCCTCCTCCAGGCGGCACCCCGATCTTCCTGTCCGCCCACGCTCGTCCCAGGAAGCACAGCCAGCGCCCCCGCCCAGAGGTGGGCAAGGACCCCGCACCAGCCACGGCAACCAGCTCAGGGATGGGGACCCGAGCCCGACGCAGAAGATCCAACGCGGAGACCCTGTGGGAGATGCCGTGGAGGGTCAGGCGGTCCCCGGGGCCGCCCCGTAAGGACAGCGCCCCCGGACAGGGCTACCGGGAAGCTGGCCAGAAAACAAAGCCAACAAAGGGTGACATCAGGACGGGGCAGACACGTTAGAGCAAGTAAAACGGACAGACGGACAGACAGACAGAGGCTCTTGCTGAGGTCACGTGAGCCCCGGATCCGGTCGTGAGATGGTCTCACGTGAATCCCGCCTTTCCCGTCAGCCGCAGCCCGCGGACACCGGCAGAGGGGGCCCTCTCGCACCTGGAGGTTGTACGGTGTGATGACGGCAATGTCGCTCGCTCGGACGCCAGCCTCCACCAAGGCCTGGACGTGCAGGCTGACGAGACGCACCTCGCCTGGGGAGCAAGCAGGCCGCGGGTCCAGGTCACGCCCTCGTGGGTGCCGGTTTCTTCAGGACTCTGCTCGCCCCAGCCAGTGGACCCAGCGTCGTCCTGGGGCACTGCCGGGTCGCAGGCCGGCCGGCTGAAGCCAGCAAGGATGCGGGCCCCGCGGCGTTGGGTGCAAGCCGGCGGGCTGGGACCTCGGGGGAGCAGGGACCACCCCGTTCACCCTCCCGGGCGGCTCCTTCGCCGAAGCAGTGCCACCCGCTGAGAAGGGCACCGCGCACTCCCGTCCGGCTGGAACCCCGCAGCTCACCGGGGGACCCCCCCCCTCCCCACTAAGGTCCACAATCACAGGCCCTCTGCTCTCCACACAGAGGAGCTCAGGGTCCGTCCAAACCCAAAGGCTGGCCCTGCCCAAGCAGGCTCACCAGGGTTCCCCTTAGACTGGTCGTCCTCCTCTTCGAGTTCAAAGAGCCCGCAGCCGGCCGTGTCCACGAGCAGCAGGGGGATGCCCGTCTCCTCCGTGGCGGCCACCCCGGGGAGGTCCCTGCACCGCGGGCGGACGCTGAACACGTGAGGCCAGGGCAACGAAGCAGAGCCGGGGCCCTCCCGACAGGACTGACGCTTCCCTTCGCCCCGTCTGGCGCGGGCCCTTCCCTCCGGAGGACGAGGAGCCCCGGGAGCCCCGGAGACCGCACGCCCCGACGGAGCTCCCCAGGGCCAGGCCCCTCCCCCCTCCCGGAGAGCAGCCTCGGGGGTGACTCTGAAGTCTTCACGGCGCGTGGTTCGGGGGACACAGGGGACTCCGGGGCACGAGGACCCGGCAGGGCGGGCCGGGGAGGGCACGACGGGTCACTCACCGCAGGAGGTGGCCCGCCACGGAAGGGTGGGCCGTGAGCCGCCCGTGGTACAGGGCCTCGGAGGCCCACTGCATGATGGCCCGGTGCATGCGGTACTGCACCGTCAGCGTCCGCACCACGCTCGCGCCCTGCTCCGCCGCCAGGCGCTCCATCAGGCTGCGCGCCAGGCCCGCCGCCGCGGCCCTGCCCCGAGAGAGGAACCGGGAAGGGGCGCCTGGGTTCCCCCCGTCCCGCCTGACACCGGCCCCCAAACCTCGGGACCCGGCTCCGCCCAAGTTCCCGCCTGAAGTGAAGGGTGTGCTCGGCTGAACACCGGCCCCCAGAGAAGCCCGGGTCCGAGCCTGGGACCTGCGAATGTGTGGCCCTCCGAGCGCGAAGCTAAGGTGGGCCCGAGGCCGCCACGGGCTCCTCCTCAGAGGCTCAGGGCAGAGAAGACGGGACCGGAGGGCGGGAGTCGCTGCCGGCGGCTCCGCAGGGGCCCCCAGGGAAGGGGGCGGCCCCTCGTCCCCCGCAGCTTCCAGAAGGAACCCGTCCCTGCCAACGCTCGGATTTGAACCACCGAGGAAGCCTTCGGACTTTTGATCTCCAGAACCGCGGAACGACGAACCCACGCAAACCTACCTCGTCCGCGGCAACAGCGAGCTGTTACGGGTCAACTTTGCAACAGCCGATACCCTCGGCCGCAAGTAATCCGTTGCTAAGCACAGCCACAGCTGACGCGCACTGGGCGCTTCCTGTGTCCCAGGTGCCGCTCTGCACCCCTGCTACTTGTCAACCTAACGCCCACAAAACCTGAGGCAGGGGTCACCGCTGCGTTTGCCCCTTCCCTAGGAGGAGAGTGCGACCCAGAGAGGTTAAGGGAGCAGCTCAAGGCCGCCCAGCCAGCGATCTCTGGAGCCGCCGTCTTAACCACAGCTCTCGCCGCGTGGGTGACACTAAAGCCAGGGGACACTTACTCATTCTAGCTCGGGGGCCCTTCCCCGGAAGCTCGTAAGATCTCGCGCTTAACCTTTTGTAACAAAGGCGTCCACCGAAAACAACGCCAGAGAAACGAGTGAAGTGGTCACCGGTCCCAACGGCAAACACGGAAGCACCCAGCACGTGTCCCCCCTTGACACTTTGCCCCCTAGACACAAGAGGGTCCCTGCTCCCAAGGGCACAGCTCCAGACGTTCTCCCCACAACGGTCTGTGGAGGACAACGCTGTCTCTCAAGGACCCCCAGGGACCCCGGAACAGACCGCTCCTGTCCTGCAGTCTGCACGCTGACTCCCACCGCGGGGGCCGTTCCCCGGCCACGACCAACTTCCCAAACGCAGTCCCCGGTTGCCAGCCACACCGCGTGGATGGGACGCCCTCTCTCTCTGAGGGATCCTGACCTGACGCCCCCGCCCCCGCTCCGGGGGCCGCACCCCCCTCCGGCAAGGCTCCCCCCGACAGACGTGGTGCGGGCACATCCCCCACATCTCCGAGGGCTGCTGGACCTCAGAACAAGTAGGGAGCGTCCCGCGGTCAAGCGCGGCCCATCCACACTCACCCCGAAGGAGGGGCCGGGCTCAGGCAGCAGGGGGACAAGAAGAAAGCCCCCTGCGTGAAGGGAGAGCCCCGGCACCGGGCTCTGGGAGTCTCCTGTCCCCCCGCCTCAGGGGTGGCTGGAGCGGCCACAGTCCCGGGCGCACTTAGAGACGCACTTGGGTCAGAGATACCCACGTGCTGGCTGGGGTCCCGGCTGCACACGAGTTCCATTCCGGGTGGACCAGCCAGGGAACGGACAGAGAGACACGCGCCGCCGCCAGAGAGCGCTCAAGAACGCGCAGCTGTAACAAGGGACCCACAGGGGGTGGGGACACGCTGAGGCGGGGGGCGGGCAGGGACCCGCCGGCAGTGGGGACGCGCTGAGGCGGGGTGGTCACGGGAGCCCGCGAAGTGGGCTCATCTGAGAAAGTACTGAGTGGAGGGAGAGCATGGCCACCCAGGGTCCGGGAAGGAGCCGTCCAGACGGGGACAGCAAGGACAGAGGCCGGTGTGGCCGAAGCAGTGCGGGAGAGGTGGCAAGACCAGTGCAGCTCGGCAACGGCAGGGACTGCTGTGTCTCTACAGAGACCCCCCTGTGGCCCAGGTCAAAGGACACGCCTACAGGTCAGGACTGGAAGAACCCGTGCCAGGCCGTGCGCCAACGAACCCGGAGGCCAGCCGGCCTGCCCACAGGGGCGCCTCCCTCGGCTCAGGAAGGCTCGCCTGGCGGGAACGGGCACATCGGCCTGCCGGCCTCGCCACAGAAGCTCCGTGCCACCAGCACGACCGGCCACGGCGCCGGGGTCTGACGCTACAGACAGGCGTGTGGTGGCCACGACCCCCGACCTCAGGAGCACACGGTGGGATCGCCTGACCTCTAAACAAGTTCGCGCAATAAAACGGGTGCTAGGGCTTGGGGCGCCTGGGTGGCTCAGTGGGTTAAGCGTCCAACTTCGGCTCAGGTCATCATCTCCCAGCTCATGAGTTCGAGCCCCACGTCAGGCTCTGTGCTGACGGCTCAGAGCCTGGAGCCGGCTTCGGATTCGAAGTCTCCCTCTCTCTCTGCCCCTCCCCTGCTCACTCACGCACGCACTCTCTTTCTCAAAAATAAACACTAAAAACATAAATGGGCGCGAGGGGCTGTCGTCAGGAACGTGCAGGAGGGCACGTCAGGGCCACTGCGCCCAAGGAGAGACGGAAGGGGTGGCAGGTGAGGGCCGAGGAGCACCGCGGGCAGGGGACTTACTTGGGGGACACGATGGTGGGCGGCAGCTGTTTGTGATCTCCGGCCAGGATGCACTTCCCGGCCTTTAGCAGGGGGATCCAGCAGCTGGCTTCGAGGGCCTGGGCGCACTCGTCGATGACCACCACGTCAAAGTGGCCGTCGGGCAGCAGCTTCAGAGGGCCGTCGGGAGAGGCGCCTGGTGGAAATCGGAACCGTGAGCCTTCACAGAAGGTGCCAGAGGCCGCACCCACGCCGGACGAGGCCGCGACAGGCCGGGGGTTTCAGAACCCAGCCTGGCATGAAGACTGTGTAAGAAGGACTGGGCGTCTTAGAATAAAAACGGGGAAGGTCACGAGAAACCTCCCGTTCCAGCCCACCTGCGTCTAAGTGTGAGCAGCGGGCCCCTGGCCAAGGGCCACTCCCACAGTCCAATCACCAGAATCGATCTCCCCCTTGGGTCTGGGCCCAAGTCCCCGGAAGGGCGTCTCTTTTCTAAGTATTATTTCTGTATCGTTTTCTGAATTCCGAGCTTAATTAATTCCCCTCTCTGCTGCTCTCCCAGACGTACTGAACAGTTAACTGAACGCCCATCCAGGGGGAAGCCTCCGTGTGTCTGACGGCACAAAAGCACAGCCCCGGCTCCTCCTCGGAACAGCAGTGCCGTGGCAAGAGCTCACGTGTGAGGATGACCTGGGCCCCGCGCCAACCCCCACAGACAGCAGTGAGCCCGGGCAGGGCCCCCAACCCTGAACCTCTCTCATCTACAAACGTGGGCACCACCTGTATCGCACAGGACGGCTCCGAGACCAGACGCTCAACCAGCTGAGCCACCCAGTGGCTACTAAACCAACCAAACCCTGTGTTAGTTAGGGTTCTCCACAGAAACACAGAAGCAGAAGCAGGCTCCAGGCTCTGAGCTGTCAGCCCAGAGCCCGACATGGGGCTTGAACCCATGAACCGTAAGATCACGACCTGAGCTGAAGTCAGACACTCAACCCACCACCAAACACGACCTATAGGGTATTATTATACGTATACCTCAATATAACATAGCGATTTTTTGTAAGGAATTTCCTCCTGCAGTCATGGAGACCGACAAGTGCTCGGGGCTCGAACTCACCTACCGCGAGATCATGACCTGAGCGGAAGTCAGACGCTTAACCGACTGACTGAGCCACCCAGGTGCCCCTGGAGGCACTTGACTCTACGGTACTTGCTGGAAGGCTGGTTCGGGCCTGCACAGCCCGGACGCCCCCGCTAATCACTGTCCTGACAAAGTGTCAAATTACCGACACCAGGAAGGAAAGAAGTGAGGTCGCCCGAGATGCTACACTGTCAAAGAAGGGGAAAGAGTGAACGCTAGACCTACAAATGCAATCACGTAGACTCAACGAACAGATTCCTTGGAAGACGCCAGCTGGCTCCGTGAGAGGGAGCGTGAGTGCCCCGTACCTATTTGAGAAACCTCCTTACAGGAAGACCGCAGGCCCGAAGGCTTCCCTGGGAACCCTACCCGACACCGATGGACGGTTCTATGCAAACCTGCCCCCCGCAGCCCGTGGGAGGGACCGCGCCTCCGTCGAGGGGGGCCCCCGAGAGCAGGGCGCACGGCCCCCTCACCTGTGTTCGTTGCCAGCACCACGGCTGCCGACCTGAGGCTCTCCAGCATGGCGGCCTCCTCCCTCTCCTTCAGCTCTTTCCGCAACAGCTTGATTTCGTTCCAGAAACTACTCTTCTCTCTCTTATCCTGGGTCTGCCTGTTCTTCAACTACAAAGGAAAGCCAAGAAAACGTAAGTATTTGGACATGACTTTGCACCTGCTTAGCTCTTTCTCGCTCCCAAAGCGCTTCTGTTTACAACCAGCGGGTCCACCGCATGAAGTTCCTTGAGGGGCACTGAGATGTCAAAAACCTTTCTTGACGGAGCAAACAGATACACGCAGGTGACCGAGCACCTGACGCCCTCTGTGGCCTTACAGCTGCTGTCACCTGCACCGGCAGAGGCAGAGAGACAAAGGCCAGGTCCTCGAAGCAGACGGTGTCTTGAACTGTAAGCTCACACAAAACCGGAAATTGGGCCCTGCCCGACCCTGCACGGAATTGCCGCACACGCCCGCGCAACAAAGAGCACCTGCCAGCCCAGGATTTGGGTTTTCGCTGCTTACAGAGGAGAGGCTTCACGCCAGTTTCCACTCCACATCTGCCAAGGGAGTAACAGGTCTTCCCGGGCCCATAAAATGCTTAGCTAAGCCCCAACTTCCTGCAATACTAAAAAAGACATCCTTCCTTATCTGTGGTTTCTGCTTTGGAGCACAGGGTTTCCAGGGCTGGCGGAGGGGTTTTACTGCGCCTCCCTGACGGAGAAGAAGATCCCGAAAGCACTGATTAAACAGGAACAAGAAGTGAAATCATCCGCATTTGCAACGGAGGAAATACCATCGCTGCACATTCCCACACCACCGGTACCCTTGAATGACATATTTTCAACTCGTCCCCACCTCTGCTGGGCCCACGCTGGCATCCCGTGCGCCATCCCGCTATCTCGCAGGCCCGCAGGAAGGCTGACTCACAGCTCTGTGGGGCGGGGACACGGAGGAGGCCACGCCAACGTGAGGCCATGAGGCCAGCTGACAGTGAGCAAACCGAGCGGACGTTAAGTCACAGGACCACAGAGTTCCAGAGCCCCAACTGCAAGAAGAAACATGTCTCCTCCTGACCCACTGCCTGCTGCCTCCCTTCCACAGGGAGGGTGTAAGATGGACCAGAGACTGGGAGGATGAATATTTTTTGAATTTTTATTCTCAGGCCGCTGGGTATTTTCTTGCCGATGTGACCCAGCCAGCAAGATCAGATGCAGAGGCGCTTAGAGAGAGGTCCTCTTGAAGACGACCCCTCACCTACTCACGAAACTACCTTGACAAGTCGAGTCCCTACGAGATGCCGAGTACAAGTCTCTACCAAAAACAGGCAGCCCTTCCTTTCTTAGTAAAACTTGGGGGAAAAATTTTTTAATGGGCCACCCTGATATCTGAAATTTTTTTAAATGTTCATTTTTGAAAGAGAGACGGGGGGGGGGGGGGGGGAGTGCATGAGCTGCGGAAGGACAAAGAGAGAGGGAGACACAAAATTTGAGGCAAGTACCAGGCTCCGAGCCGTCAGCACAGAGCCCAATGCGGGGCCTGAACCCATGAAGCCATGAGATCATGACCTGAGCTGAAGTCGGACGCTTAACCGACTGAGCCGCCCAGGCGCCCCCTAATGTTTGAAATTCTTAGAGGAGCTGACGGAGACCAAAAAAAAGTGAGAGAAACACAGACAGAAATGTCTCCCGGGAGAGACCTCAGATGAGAAGCCACACAGAGGGACGTACGAAGGCCTGATCGATGTCCTTTCTGATGTCTGCGACGATCTGGGCGCTGTCGCTGCGTGCCAGCACGGCGTCGAGGGAGTGCTGCTGAATGCACTCCAGCAGCCGGGCGGGGTGCCCGAGGCGCAGGACCTTCTGCTGACACCGCGCCAGCCGCTCTGCCAGGTTATCCACGGCGACGTTAGAGGGGGCACAGCACAGCACCTGGGGAAGCAAGGCTCGCGTTCAGTGACTTCTTTAACCACTCAAGTTCACGCTAAAACGGACCGGAAGGCTTGAAGGCCAAGAGAGGAGGATCGGAGCGTGTCCAAGAGGTCGTGTCAACGCATACACACACAGACGCAAGCGTGAGTGGACACGCCCCACAGGACACGTGCTACAGGGGCGTCTGGTGGTTCAGTCAGGGGAGCGTCTAACCCTCGATTTTTGGCTCAGGTAATGACCTCACAGTTCGGGAGTTCGAGCCCTGAGTCAGGCTCTGTGATGGCAGCACAGGGCCTACTTGGGATTCTCTCCTTCCTCTCTGCCCCTCCCCCGCCCACACACGTGCGCACACTCTCGCACGCAAAATAAATATTTAAAAATATATATATATTTTTTTTTTAAAAAAAGAACACATTACCACAGACTGACACAGTATCTGGAACTTTGGTCTTAAGAACTACTGAGGGGCACCTGGGTGGCTCAGTCGGTTAAGCATCCGACTTCGGCTCCGGTCATGATCTCACGGTTCGTTGAGTTCAAACCACGGGACGGGCTGTGTGCTGACAGTTCAGAGCCTAGAGCCTACTTCGGATTCTGCCTCTTTCTCTCTCAAATATAAAATAAAATATAAAAAAAAAAAAAAAAAAAGCTTTTTTTAAATAATGACTACTGGTGACCAAAACACCAAAAATGTTAAATAATTGGCAAATGGGGGAAAAAAAGGACTCAAAGATTAAAGTGTGCTCTGAAATTATTAGGTTTGGAGCATCCAGCTTCTTTTTTTTTTTTTTTTTTTTCAACGTTTATTTATTTTGGGGACAGAGAGAGACACAGCATGAATGGGGGAGGGGCAGAGAGAGAGGGAGACACAGAATCGGAAACAGGCTCCAGGCTCTGAGCCATCAGCCCAGAGCCCGACGCGGGGCTCGAACTCACGGACCGCGAGATCGTGACCTGGCTGAAGTCGGACGCTTAACCGACTGCGCCACCCAGGCGCCCCTAGAGCATCCAGCTTCTTACCAGTGAAATCACTTTATCAACTCACAAAGTGGTACGAGGGAAAAATCTTTCTGATGGGCTCAATCTTGCGTCTAGAACTCTTCTGTAGTGCCTTCCATCAGCAAAGAAAAACCTGAAGCTCCACTATGAAACACAGGTGGCGGGGGCTCCTGGGGGACTCAGGAGGTCAAGCATCCGACCCTTAATTTCAGCTCAGGTCATGATCTTACGGTTCGTGAGTTCCAGCCCCGCATCGGGCTCTGCACTGACAGTGAGAAGCCTTCCGGCGTTCTCTCCCTCTGCCCCTCCCCTTCACGGGCACGCACGCACTCTCTCTCTCTCTCTCTCTCTCTCTCTCAAAATAAATAAACTTTAAAAACAAAAAGCAGCACGTGGCAGCTGGCAGAGGAGGTGGAGAGGAGAGCCCTCCCGCACACACACAAGCCTCGGCGGCAGGCGCCCCCCCACCCCCCACCCCATCGCCTTCACCCCCACCGAGGGCCCAAGCGTGAGCACAAGCGTGTCCTGTTTCACCGTTTATGGAAACGGAAGGCATCCGATCAAACCACCAGACCTGCTTCCCACCAGCGAAGGGTCATTCATCCAGTTTTCAAGTGCCATTCACCTGACCGAAGCCACCGGACAGCCCCGTGACCACGTGACAGACCTCCCTATGCTCTCGACGGCAGCTCTGCCTTGCAGAGAAGCGTGAGGTACGGAGCAAAGGCTCTGGGGAGCGTGTCTGCCGAGTTCCAATCCTGGCCCTGCCACTCACTGTGACCGGGGCACAGGACCTCAGTGCCTGCTTTCCTCTGGGACCTGGGGGTGCCAACGGTCCCCAGCACCCAGGGTTGCCCCGACCTGAGCGAACACGCGGAGAGCGCTCAGGAGAACTGCGTCGTAAAAAGTCAAACGTTGACCATTATCACTCTAATTCTCATCACCATGTGACGTTTCTAGACGAGAAAGACTTTCTAAAGTCTTCCACGGGCTCAGAACCCACGAGGACTCACGTGGATGCACACGAGGACAAAAGACCCCGTCGGGACCACTGAAAACGTGCATGAATAACAGCATACGATCACCCTGTTCCACATCTCGGGAAATCAGTCACTTGGGCACCACACACGGGCAGTGCGCCCATTAACGGCAACACGTCTGTCTCCCTCGACCAACCGCAGGGCTCCTGAGGGCACGGACAGGCCTGCGCACAGCGCGGTCACAGCAAGCGCGCCGAGCGGAACCCTGCGGACCGATGCTCCCGAGCATGTGCCCTTCCCAGGCGCCCTGCAGCCGTCAGAGATCAGCCAGGGCCCAGCCCCACGCCCAATCAGTCCACGCTCGGGAACGTTCCTGACCAACCCCACAGCGCAGGCGAGGACACTGCTGAGCACCCGCGAGCCGGGCACATGGAACCCCTTCGCCCTGTCGGGGCTCTGGCGCCCACGCCCACCTTTAAGCCCCGTCTCACAGCCTGAAGGATGATCTCGACCACAGTGGTGGTCTTCCCAGTGCCAGGAGGCCCGTGGATGATGGCAAGTTCTTTCTGGGACAGCGCAAAGGAGACGGCTTCCTTCTGGGAGGCGTCCAGGGAGGTGTTACAGAACGGCGGCGGCTCTGCGGGAGGGGCAACACGGTCAGGCTGGGGCCCCGCACCCCCCGGCGCGTCCCCCCTGTGGACGGTGCGGGTGGAAGGAAGCGCGCACCAGCCTCCTGGGTCTCCCCGGGCATCAGCCCGTCAACACAGAACCCACCTGCTTTGTCTCCAGAAGCTTCCTCCCAGAACAGGAAGCGGCAGGCTGTGGACCACGGGCCCCAACCAGCCTGCTGCCCGCTTTCGGCCGTCCGGTCTCACCGGAACCCAGCCACGCCCGTTCGCTTACACGCGGCCTCCGGCCACCGCCAAGCATCTCCCTCGTGTGCCGGGTGCTCCGAGAGCGGGCCCTGGGCGTCCAGCTCTGCCCCCAGCACCCGCCGCAGGGCACCCGACCCCTGAGTGAGCACAGCTCCCGGGCACAGCGCCCTGGTCGAGGCAGGCCGGACTGAAACCAGCTTGGCAAGCAGCAGCGATCACCTGACCCGAAGTCCCAGCGCGCCCCACCTCTTGGAACCGCATCCCTTTTCCTCAGACACCTGCCATAACCGCCACGTAGCGTGCGCCTTAAAACACGGCAAATAAACTTCTAATTCAGTTTCCCGTGCACAGCAGCCTCTCGATAAATAGGTGACAGAATAAAATGTTGAGACGTGAGCGCTTTCAGAATCTGGAGGAGTACCATACGGCGGCCACATCTTCAAAGGATACTGGCACGGCATCATGAGGGCGTGAATGAGCCCCGCCACCCCAGGCAGCAGGGACAGACCGAGCGCTGCCGAGTCAGGAGATGGACGAGTGTGACATCGCGGGCGGTGCTTGGGGAGGCAACAAGCCCCCTCAAAACTGAGGCTCTTCGGGGCGCCTGGGTGGCGCAGTCGGTTAAGCGTCCGACTTCAGCCAGGTCACGATCTCGCGGTCCGTGAGTTCGAGCCCCGCGTCAGGCTCTGGGCTGATGGCTCAGAGCCTGGAGCCTGTTTCCGATTCTGTGTCTCCCTCTCTCTCTGCCCCTCCCCCGTTCATGCTCTGTCTCTCTCTGTCCCAAAAATAAATAAACGTTGAAAAAAAAAAAAATTAAAAAAAAAAAAAAAAAAAAAACCGAGGCTCTTCAAGACCACTGAGGGGTATGAGAAAGTGCAGGAGAGGAAGGGGAGCACGTGCGTGTCCGTGTGTCTGTACGTAGAAAAGACCAGAACACGTGCAGCTTGAAAGATGCCGAAAAAGTAACAAAATGCACTTAGAACGGAGACTCTTCAAACAAACAAACAAAAAACACTACTGGGCAAACGCTATACCCAGCCATCACGTATTTTCGCGGATCACTGAGCTAGAACATCCTCACATTTCAAAACGATGCATTTAGGAACACTCGAGAGAACGTTGGAAAGTCGATGGAATGAGCTGCGTCTTGGCACCGAGTACTAGAGAGTCCGGTTCACGGGAGTCAAAGAAATTTAAAAAAAGACACAGACATTCCCTCCAACTGTACATCCTCAACCTCTTGCTGAAACACCCCAGCTCACTCTGCTCTCAGTATTTCCGGAGTGATCTCGTCGACCAGGGGAGAAAAGGCTCTTACGTGTTTCACTGGCAGGACTGGGGGGTGATCCACCGAAGACGACCTCTATGAGGGAGCTCGCGGGGCCAGAATGATACTTCTTTAGGGAAATGAGAGCTCTGCCCAGGGAGAAAAACGAGAATTAGGAGCTGGGTGAAAACCAGCCATTGATTCAGTGCCCGAGCCCCTGTCCCAGCACAGCCACCTGCAGCCACCACCCCCTGGGAGGGGCACCGAACGACTCCAGACTCAACTCGACTGCACTCCTTTCCACCACAGGACAGGTGGCCAGGGTGAGTGAGCCACGTTAAAGGAAAAAGAACGTGTGATTCCCAGGCTCACTCGCCCTTACTTTTTCAGCCGCTTATAAGTGACGTCGTTGGCGAGTTTTAACAGTCTGTAGGCACGCTCTCGGTCTAAGCTCAGCTGGAAATCATGGGACTCATCAAAGGCTACTGTGACCGATCTCTGCATGATCCGGGTCAGGATCCCCGTGGCCAGCTGACCGCCTTCGTCATACAGACCCACTATATCTCCTGCAGGAACAGAGACTCCGGTTATACAAACACTGAGCCAAGTTAAACTGTGAATTATTTTCTATGATAAATTCCAGCATTATTTCAAATACCCTGTTGACTTTCTTTAGAAATGAAATCAATAGCGATAAAAAAGTTTAACTGACATCTAAATTACGTACAAAAGTTGACTTGAGGTCAATGAACTATTTAAAGCAGACATGCCAGGGACAACACCTGGGTGGCTCAGTGAGTCAAGTGTCCAACTTCAGCCCAGGTCGTGATCTCATAGTTTGTGAGTTCGAGCCCCACATCAGGCTCTCTGCTATAAGCACCAGGCTCACTTCGGATCCTATGTCCCCCTCTCTCTCAATCTCTCTCTCTCAAAAATAAACATTTAAAAAAAATTTTTAACAAAAAAATTAAGACAAACATGCCAGTCAATAAAACCTTTTGAAGTGCCTACTCTGTGCTAGGCACTGGTCTAGGTGCTGGTCCAATTAGAAATAAGACACACGTGTCAGCACTGGAGGTTTCAAGGAATTATGCAGCCCAGGAGGGGATGGAGAGGGACGGGGGTGTCATTTTATTAATTTTTAATTTTTTTATTTTCAAAGAGAGAAAGAGAGAGGTGGCATGCACAAGTGAGAGAGGGGCAGAGAGTGAGGGAGAGAGAGAATCTCAAGCAGGCTCCGCAACGTCAGCACAGAGCCCGACGCGGGGCTCAAACTCATGAACCGTGAGATCATGACCTGAGCCGAAATCAAGAGTTGCATGCATAACCGACTGAGCCGCTCAGGCGCCCCAGCGTGTCATTTTAGAAACAGGGTACGGCAAGGGCCCCTGAGTGGCCACAGGTAAGCAGGATGGGCCCTGAACGAAGCAGGGGCCACGAGCACATCTAGAGGAGAACATTCCAGGCAGAACGGGAGCATCAACGGGGGGACAGAGGTCATCTGCTGCCCACTCAAGTACGGATTTCCCCACTTCCCACAGTAACTGTCGGGTGACTCGCCCATCCGCCGGGTGACTCTGAGGGGCTTCCCTGATGCCAGGGACGGAGCACACAACCTACACCTCAGCCAATCACTGCTGCCACGTCCCTGGCCACAGGGACTGCTCAGAGATGAGCACGGGACCAAATGTGAGCCCCCTGAACACGGTGAGACTATTGCTTGGCACCTGCCAAAAAGGCCCTCCCTCTGTCCAGCTGGACCAGAAACCTGAGGGCACACGGGGGCTATAACTGCTATCATGTGTCGCCTGAGAAGGAAGCCACCCCAGGACAGGGCAAAGCCAAGAAACGGAGATGGGGCGCCTGGGTGGCACAGTCGGTTAAGCGTCCGACTTCAGCCAGGTCACGATCTCGCGGTCCGTGAGTTCGAGCCCCGCGTCGGGCTCTGGGCTGATGGCTCAGAGCCTGGAGCCTGTTTCCGATTCTGTGTCTCCCTCTCTCTCTGCCCCTCCCCCGTTCATGCTCTGTCTCTCTCTGTCCCAAAAATAAATAAAAAACGTTGAAAAAAAAAAAATTTAAGAAACGGAGAGAAGTCCGAGCGACCTCCCGTGGGCCCTGAAGCCAACCTTCTAGCATCATAACCAACGCAATCTTTCTAGCCCAAGCCAGCGTGGCCTGGGTTTTCATCACCTGGAAGGGGAGACATTCCGACCAAAACAGACTCCACTCTGAGATAAAGCCAGAGCCACCCACACGCTTACATCCCACTCATTCCGTGTCTGAAAGTGTGTGCCCCAGGTCAACCAGGCACCAGACGCACTGACCCTGCGCTGTTTTTCTTCAAGCAGTGAGTTTCACTCGCACCTTAAACCTTTTCTCTGTGTTCTCCCCAACTTGATAAAGACAGACAGCAGGTGGCAACAATCCCCCAGGGGCAGAGTCCCGTGGACCCCGTCCCTACTGTGACCTCCCCACTAGTGCCCTGAATAGGCGTCTGACTTCGACTCAGATCACGATCTCGTAGTTGACAAGTTCGAGCCCCGCGTCGGGCTCTGTGCTAACAGCTCGGAGCCTGGAGCTGCTTCGGATTCTGTGTCTCCTTCTCTCTCTGCCCCTCCCCTGCTCACACGCTGTGTCTCTCTCTCTCCCCCCGACCTCTCTCTCTCAGAAATAAATAAAAACATTAAAACAATTTTTTAATTAAAAAAAAAAAAAAGGAATTTACATTTCTAAGCTGAGCCTTAAAACTGCTCTTCCGAAGACGAGAAACTAAGCTCCACCTGGGTCTGGCCCACAGACTCAGCTACGCGGCAGATTCTCAGCCGGATCCTTTCGCGCCCAACCGCCACTCCCTGACTCCCATTTCCGAACCATTCGCCAACCTTGTGGATCACACTCCGTGATGCTTGCTAACTGTATACACCACTGGATGCGTTTTCACTTTTGGTTTTCAGAGTTTACAACCCCCCGCATGGACGTTCAACCCTGACGGCGAGGAGGAAATGTGCCAAGGCGCCCCCAGGCCCGTCGGCAGCGGGCAGGCAGTGGTGAGTTCTAGCTCGCTTAACAAGAACACGGAAGACCGGACTGCAGCCAGCAGCCCCCCTTGACCCCCCATCTCCAAATCCAGCCACCACTCCCAACAACCGCGGGCAGGAGTTTGGGAAACCCGAATACGAAATCAAAAGCCCATCACCACCAAAACAAGGCGGACTCTTCTAGAGCAAGTCCAGCTCCTCCCGGCCGCTGCTCCTCTCGGGCAGGGCCGGCACAAGGGTGCCCCGAATACGCTCGGCATGAGAGGCTGTGGGAATACAGGAGACATGCTGTACCACAGCTGCCCAAGACACGCACGGCAACAGTCACGCGTAATTCTGCCCTTTCTAGTAGCCGTGAAAAAAATAATCTTCAGGAAACAAGTCAACTTATTTTAACGATGATATACTTCATCCGATATATGACAAACACTGTTTCAACAAGTAGTCAGGTTTCCAAAAGATTACTCTTCCGGGGCGCCTGGGGGGCTCAGTCGATTAAGCGTCTGACTTGGGCTCAGGTCATGATCTCACGTTTCATGAGTTCGAACCCCGCGTCGGGCTCTGGGCTGACAGCTCAGAGCCTGGAGTTGCTTCAGATTCTGGGTCTCCCTCTCTCTCTGCCGCTCCCCCGCTCACGCTCTGCCTCTCTCTCTCTCAAAAATAAATAATAAAATATTTAAAAAAAAAAAAAAAAAAAGGTTACCCTTCAGATAGCCTAGACATCTGTGTACCCCATCTCCAACTGGGTGCGCACGGTATGCCTGCGGCAATTGCGACCCACGTCTCAAGTGTTCGATGACCACGTGTGGCCAGTGGCTGCCGTCTGGACGGCGCTGACCTAGACTGCCAAAAAGCCACGTGACTGGCGAATATCTAACTAAGGGGTCTTCACTGCGTTGCTTTATTCCCCAATCAGTCATGCGTAACCCAGCCTTTACAGAGCGAAAGTTGCAGTCGGGAGGCGAGCAGTAAACAACATATGCCCACGTCACAGACGCACGGACCGGAAGTAAAGCTGTTGCTGGGAAGGGCCGTGGCAGACGCACATCTCCTGGGCTCGAAGGTGACCAGCAGCCGCCCGTACAGCCCGGTCCGCTGGCTGGACACCTGCAGCTTCAGCAAACAGACCCCTCGGCTCTGGAGCTCTTTCAGAGAGATGTTTTCCTGCCAGGACCTGGAAAATACCCAACACTGAGAGTTCAATACTTACACTCCATCAGCTCGTATTTCCACCCATATGGGAGGAAGGAAAAAGGGAGAAAGACACAAAGATCTGTGCACAGGCACCAAGTAAGACCCCAAGGGGGCTCCACACCTGCCCCTCGGATCGGGCTCCCCCACATCCTCCTGCCGGTAGACCTACGCGCTGGCCCTGCTCTGCTCTGACTGCACGTCCTGGTTCCCACCTGTCACTAAGTCCATCGTAGCCCCCCCCCCACCCCCCGCCAACTGCACCCTCGCGAATCCGCCTCTGCCTCAATCCTCCCCACCGTAATCCTGGTTCAACCCACACCAACTACATCGTCTGGACTAGACAGAGCCTCCTAACTGCCTCACCTCTGGGGCTTGCCCTGTCCAGTCCCAAGCAGCAGCACCCAAGCAATCCACCCAAAACACGTTATCTATTCACCCGCCTCCCCTCCCCCCACCCGTGAAAACGAAGAGAAAACCTCACTGAAATGCAGCGGGGAGGCCAGAAGGGGGAGCTGCACCTACAGATGTCAGCGACCAGAACTGTCAGTGACAGACCCCCCACAGCAAAGGGGCCAGACCATCCCACAACAGGAATGATGCACCCTGCAACTCCTACAAGAAATCCACTGCCCCTGGACGCAGCCAGCGAGAAGCGGCCGTCTTCCCGAACTCGTGCCCCTTCTGTAACGGACTTCAGTTCGAAACTACCCCTCCCAACTCCTTCCTCCACAAAATAAAGGTCCTCCCCTTCCCTGGTTGCACTAGCCTAGAGCTTAGGCCACAGATTCCATGTCCAGAACTGCAATCCCATCTTGCTAAGAGAGGAACTGGCTGTTTTATTAACCCATCTTGCTAAGAGGAAGGAATAAACCCATCTTGCTAAGAGAGGAACTGGCTGTTTTATTTCTAAGGTGAATACCCCACCCTCTTACCTGTGCGGAGAGCCGGCCTCTGCACACGGAATATAACACAAGCTCAGCCGCAAGACCCTTCTCAACCTGACCGATGCCTACCCTTCTGTGGGTGCTCACTAAGCCCGGCACTGAGCTGGGCACCTGACAGCAGGCCATCTTGTGCTCACAGCAAACCCATGAGGTGGGAATAATCCCACTTGACAGGCGAGGTGGCTCTAAGGCTCAGAGACGTAGCCTGCGAAGTCACACAGCCACACACAAAGCAAAACCCATCGATGTCTGCAGTGCGGACCCTGGAATCAGACTCCTAGCCTCCGATCCTGCCTCCACCTGTGTTAACCTGAGCAAGTGACTGAACCGCTCTGTCACAGCCTCCTCGTGCACCAAATGAGAAGAACACTGAGGTTTGAAGGAACGAGGGTCTGGAAAGAGCATTTGCAGGGAGCGCTCCATAAGCCCTGGCTATTACTTCTTCAACTAAATGAATATTCGCGTTGAGAAGCAAGCCGGGCTCTCTATGGCACGCACCCTCAGGTGCAAGGCTGCCCTCCCATCTCATCCAGGAAGGCTCCTCAAGGCTCCTCAAGGCTCCTCTCTTTCCTCTTCTATCCAGGAAACCTTCACTCCTGTTTTTCTGCTCAGGCACCACCTGTCCCCAAAGCCAGCCTTAGCCTCACCCTCCCCAAGGGGAGCTGGTCGCCATCCGAGCTTGCACAGCCCTTTCCGCACACACAGCATGAGTGTGCCCAACTGGAAGTAACGGTCCAGGCAAGCCCACCTCCTGCCCAGGCCCAGGCCCACTCCCTGCCCAAGGCCAGGCCCACCTCCCCCACCTCCCCCACCCCCACCACTCCCCGCCCAGGCCCAGGTCCAGGCCCACTCCCTGCCCAAAGCCAGGCCCACCTCCCCCACCCCCCCCCACCCCCCCGCCCAAATCCAGGCCCTTTCCCTACCCAGACCAGGGCCCAGGAGGCCGCATCGTCGCCCTTTCCCACCCGCCCGGCCCCGAAAGAGAGAAGGGCTGAGGACGCTCTGGGGGCAGGGGCAAGGCCTGGGACTGGAAGTTCGGGGGTGGGGGCTCCAGGCCAAGAAGAAAGGACTTCCTGAAGGCCCCAAACCGGTACGGCCGCCCGGGAGGCGACAGGGTCCCATCTCCAGAGGCGGCCGAGCCCCCCCCCCCCCCCGCAAACACACACACACACACACACACACACACAGCTCCGCGGGCGGGACTCGGGGCAGAAGGGCAAATCCCGACCGGTCCACCCAGTACCTGCGCTCCTCGACCTCCGCGTCTCTCTCGAGCTCCAGCAGGTCCAACTGCTTGCTCACGAAGCTCTCCACAGCCGCCGAGGCCATGACCGCCGCCCGGCCCGGGCCCGCGGCGGCAGAGGTCCCGCTGCGGCGCGCGGCGGAGTTCCCGGCCGGGCCCGGTGCGTCGACGCACAAGGTTCGCGCCGCTGCCGCTTCCGCTTCCGGCCGAGGCCGCGGGAAGATGGCGGCGGCCATGGCCGCGCGGGCCGTGCAGGTCGGCCTCGGGCGGCTGGCGTCCGCCTGCAGCCGCAGCGTCCTGAGCGCGTCGGGGCCCGGAGCGGGTGAGACCCGGGCGGCGGGGTGAGAGGCGGGGTCGGGGCGCGCGTGTCTGTGTCCGCCCCGGTGCCTTCGGTGTTGACCGCTTTCCCTGATGCGGCGAATATAGCACCGGCCCTGCGGTGGGTGAAACCTGGGTTCGGATCCTGGGTCCTTTAGGAGCTTAGCTGCTGACCGCAGCCCTTCAACTTCTCTGCAGGCCCTGTGTTACCCGGGGGGGGGGGGGGGGGGGGGGCAAACTGAGGCTCGGTTCAGAGAGCTTAGGTAACTTGCCCAGGGTCACACGGCGGGGAGGTGGGGGAAGAGAGATACAGACCTCCAGACGCCTGTGCTTTACCATCGCCCCCGGGCTACGAGCCACTCTTCCAACCTTCCCTGTCCCCGTCTGGAAAATGGTGAAGGGTTTTTTTTTTTTTAACTGTTTGTTGATGAAAGAGTGCAAGCGGGGTTGGGGCAGAGAGAGGGGATCCGATGTGGGCTCTGTGCTGACAAGCAAACAGAAGCAAGCCGCGAGTGGGGCTCCAACTCACCCACCGTGAGATCATGACCTGAGCCACCCAGGTGCCCTGGGGAAACTTGGCTTTAAGTTGGCAGGAACATTTTTACAAAAGCACTGGAAACCACTGCTTTCTACCCCCACGTAAAACCACCCCTGGAATGCCGTGTTCAAGTCCGGACGCCCACTTTAAGAAACACAGACAAAGTGGAGCCTGCTTACGATTCTCCCTCTCTCCCTCTCTGCCTCTCTCTCTCTCTCTCTCTCTCTCTCTCTCTCCCCCCCCCTCTCCCCTTCCCCCTCTCCTTCTCCCCCTCCCCCTCCCCCTCTCCCTTTCCCTCTCCCTCTCCCCCTCCTGCCTGCTTCTCCCCCCTCCCTCTCTCTGTCTCCCTCCCTCTCTCCCTCCCTCCCCCCCCCCACCAGCCCAACCCCACTTGGACACTCTGTCAAAAAAATAAACTTTAAAAATATTTTTTAAATACACACATTACATAGTGTGCTGGAAGCTGATAAGTCTTACAGAGAAAAAGAAAGCATAGGTTGGGAGGGAGGGGATCAGTTTTAAATAGGATGGTCAAGGAAGCCTCTCTACTGAGACAGTGTTTGAGCAGAGACCCAGAGAAAAGAAGGGAATTAGCCTTGTGGATTGCGGGGGAGGGAGGTTCCAGGGGAAGAACGGTCAAGGCACACAGGTTTTGAGGTGGGCATGTGCTTGGCATGGGCCTGGCATGTTATGGGAATAGCCAGGCAGCCTGAGCGGCGGGTGCGGAATGAACAACAAGATGGGCTCAGAGAGACAGGGGATCACGCTGCCCGTGCCCTGTAGGCCACTGCAAGGGCTTTGGCTTTTTCTCTGAATGAGATAGGAAGCTCGTGGAGAGTTCCAGCACAATAGTGACAGGATCCGACCTAGGTTTTAGCAGGATCACTCTAGTTGCTGTGCAGAGAAGGGAGGTAATGGGGAGAGCAGGACATTAGTGGGAATTCAGGCGGGAGGTGGGGGTGGGCTGGAGAACGTAGGTGGTCAGAACCCGGATCTCTTGAAGAGGAGAACCAGGAGGAACTGCCAATAGCTGTGAAGGCAGGAGAGACGAGGGTCCGAAATGACGGAGACTTTTGGCCTGAGCACCTGGAGAGATGAAGTTGTGGTCACGTGAGATGGGGAGGAGAAGCAGGCCCTCGGGGGAACCTGGAGCCTTTGTAGGTTTCGAGATGCCTGTGAGACTCGCAAGTGGTGATGGCAGATGGTCAAGTGGGGAGTCAGGTCCAGGCTGCACCTTAAGCATACTGGTGGTCCTCAAATCCATCCAGCTAAGTGCAGTCACCAGACGAGTGGTCGTAGAGAAAGGAGAGAGAAGGTCCAAGATCTAAACCCCAGGCGCAGCGAGGTAGCAGAGGAGAGGAGGAAACCAACCCAAGAGACCCATAGCTGGGAACACCTGCTAACAGGTAGCTACGAAAGGGTGAATTTCATGGTATGTCAATTATAGCTCAAAAAAAAAAGATGCGTCAATAGATATAGGAAACATTTGACAAAAGCCAACGTGTGTTCATAACAAAAACAGAAAAATAGATACAAAGGAAACTTTTTTTTTTTTTTTTAATTTAAGTAGGCTCCATGCCGAACATGGGGCTCAAACTCACAACCCTGAGATCAAGAGTTGTCTCCTCTGGTACACGGAAGTGGTTCCGTCAGGTAAGCATCCGAGTCTTGAGTTCATCCCAGGTCACGATCTCACGGTTTGTGGGACCCAGCCCCGAATCAGGCTCTGGGCTGACAATGTGCAGCCTGCTTGGGATTCTCTCTCTCCCTTTCTCCGCCCCTCCCCCACTTGCACTGTCTCTGTCTCTCTCAAAATAAAAATAAAACTTAAAAAAAAAAACGTTGGGTCCCCTGGGTGGCTCAGTCGGTTGAGTATCCGACTCTTGGTTTCAGCTCAGGTCATTATCTCAAGTTCGAGAGTTCAAGCCCTGCATTGAGCTCTGTGCTGACAGCGGGGAGCCTGCTTGGGATTCTCTCTCTCTCTCTCTCTCTCTCTCTCTCTCTCTCTCTGTCTCCCCCTCCCCGCCCCTTCCCTGCTCACTCTCTCTCTCTCAAAATAAATAAACTTTAAAAACGTTTTTTAAAAAAGCATCCGATGCTTGATTTCCGTTCAGGTCATGATCTCACAGTTCATGGGTTTGACCCACATCAGGCTCTGCATGGAGCATGGAGCCTGCCTGGGATTCTCCCTCTCCTCCCCTCGCCGGCTCATGCTCTCCCTCCCTCTTGCAAAATAAGTAAATAAACATTTAAATTAAAAAAAAAAAAAAAAGTCAGACGTTCTACCAACTGAGCCAGCCAGAGACCCCCACAAAAGAACTTTAATAACAGAACATCTTCAGAGGTAAATGAATAAATAAACCCTCAACGGCCACTGAGTTGCTGCTCTTTTTTTTTTTGCTCCTAAGCTCTGCATCTGATTTCCAGGCTCTTGACTCAGTAGGGGGTGACTGCCTTTGTCCCTTGGTGTATTGGTCACCTGCTGCATAACAAGTTAGTCCAAGACCCAGCAACTAAAGACATCTAACTTTATGTCATACCGCTTCGGATGGTCAGGAGTGCGGGAGCAGTTTTGCTGGGTGGTTCTGGCTCTCATCAGATGGCAGTCAGGCTGTCGGCTGGGGCTGGACAATCGTTTCTTTTTTTTTCTTTTCTTAATTTTTTTTTAATGTTTGTTTATCTTTGAGAGAGAGGGAGAGAGACACAGAATCCGAAGCAGGCTCCAGGCTCTGAACTGTCAGCACAGAGCCCGACACGGGGCTCGAACCCACGAACCGTGAGATCATGAGCTGACACTCAAACAACTGAGCCACCACCCGGGCGCCCCAAGGACAGTCCATTTCCAACCTCACTCCTTGCCTGTCGGCAGGAGCCCTCCGTTCCAGTCTTTTATAACCTAATCTCAGAAGTTCTGCGACATCACTTCAGTCACAGAGACCGGCTCCATCTGAGAGGGACAGTACAGGGGTGAGAATAGCCCCTCGGGCCGTCTTGGAGGCCCAGAACAGCATCTGAACCTGCTGGGCACCTGGTGGTCAAGGAGTGGAATCGTGGGTGAGGGATTCCGGTTTGGGGCTCTTTTCAATGATGCGGTCAGGGGCACGCGGCTGGCTCCGTCAGAAAGAGACTTGTGACTCTTGATCTCGGGGTCGTGAATTTGAGCCCCACATCGAGTGTAGAGATTGCTTGAAAACTTTCGATGGTGTGATGAGCACATCTCAACACACACAAGCAGTAACTAAGTGACGTTCTTTTAGCTTCGGTGACCTAGATTATTCCACAGGCACGTGATAGTGTGGTGGTCTGACTCGGGCACCAGCAAGAGTGTTGTGTATTTAGCTTTGTGAAGAGCTGTGGCATTTCATACCAGTAACTACCCCTTCTTCTTGTCCCCTCAGCTTCCCTGGGGTCGGCTTCCCGAAGGTTCGGTTCACAGAGCACTTCAGTTCCACAAGGGTAATGTCCAAATGTGGGTTCGGGCGACCCTTCGTTTGTGGGACTGTCGTTCTAAAGCCAAAACTGCACGTGTGTGGGTTTTCGAGAATATGTAACTTTTTTGATAGTGTTTTTCTAAAACCTTCGACGTAAGTGTGGATGGGGCGTCGAGAAACCCGAAGACGAGTGTGCTCCCGGGCCTTACTCAGCTCTGTTTTATTAAGGAAAGTTTTCCAACTGGGAGTATGGAAGGTTGTATCAGAATTTCTAGGAACAGCTTAAATACCACTGGGAAGAGCGTATTCAGTATTAAAGCATCACGCTTTGGGGAAAACTACAGGAAGTGAATCTGACAAAGTCACGCCCTATACAGCGTAGCAGTTAAGTGAGGAAGCCCCGCCTCCTATCCCGGCCCCGCCTCTCGCAGCCTGGGGCCGGTCCCTGGGCGGGTGGTCCACTCTGAGCTTCGTTTCCTCTTCTGCAAGATGGGAGTGATGTTCGTGTCCATCGCGGTGGAGTCCTGTGAGTACTCAGTAAATTTCCACGTCTAAAGAGCTTAGGGCGGTGCCTGTCGGACGGGAAGTTGTCCCAGAGTGTCAGCTGCCCCTGCGTCACAGGATCTCAGAAATGGAGACATTCAGGGCTCTCTTACATTGAGAAGTCGAAAGACAGAACCTGCTTACAGAGAGAGCCCCTGAAGGGGGATTGTAGTTAATTTGCCTGATTCTTCCTATTTTCCCACGGGCCTCCAGCTCGCCAGTCTTCAGTGGGGTGCCGCCCGACCCAGCAGGGGGGCCAGGGCTCCCGTGCACAGACTCCGTGCCTCCTGGTCCGTCAGAGGTCATTGCCTAGCCGCAGAGCCAGGACGTGTCTCTGGGAGCTCCGAGGTCAGCACAGCGGATGAGCCCGGTTTAATTTTGTGGCCAGCGGACCCCGTCCCGGAGAGCGTTTGACTCACGGGTCTGTGTCGAGCACCTGCTGACCGCCAGCGACATGGGTCCTGCTGCGCAGTTGGCGGCTCTGCCTGTCGAGTGGCCTTTTCTCCTTGCTGGAGCTCTGCAGCAGAAACGCCGACCTGTCACCATCTGGCAGCAAAGGGACAGAAGCTCTAAGATGCTCTCCCGAGCTCTCCCCTCTTTGCAGGCGACAGTAGTTGGAGGCAGGAGTAGATCGGGAGGTCAGAAAGACCCCGCAGCCCTCTTTGCCTCCAGGCTCCCGGCCCGGTGCACCCGGCTCCCATGCCGCGGGCAGATGCCTGGCTGCGGCACGGGACAGACCCGCGACGGCACTGCTGCTGCTCCTGAGCGCGTCCCCGCTGCCCAGCCTTCCGGGCACACTGACCCTCCTGACCCTGCCCGGCCCCGGGGGGGGGGGGGGGGCTTTTATTCCCATTTGCTCAGTGAGACAAACCGGCCCGCAAGCTAGTGAGACGCTTGCCAAGGTCGCGTTACTCTGGTGGCAGAGCTGGGCTTCAGATGCAGGCCTGCCTGGTTCCTGTCCCCCCATGAAGGCCGAGCAGGCCTCTGCCAGGTGGGAGTTAGAGGTTCGGGCTGGCGGGGAAGGGGGAGAGCACGGGAACGGTCCTGACGTTGGAGTCCTGCCCTCAGGGCCCTCAGTGTCTAGATGAGACACAGGAGCCCGGTGGGCTGGGGGGAGGGGGGTGCTGAGAGCTTCTTATCTTCATGTGGAGTGTTGGGGGGAGGGGAGCACAGCGCTGCAGCCCTTACCTCCGAGCACGTGTGCCCTGGGGACACTGAGAGGACCCGGCTTCCTCGGAAGGGCCACCGGCCCAGAGCGTGGTTATTCCAAGGAGGGGATCTTCTGGAATAAGATGGTCAGAATTCCGTTTTAATTACCAGTGATTAGTGCGTGTTCCTTGGAATCCCTGCTCCTTCCGAGAGGCTGTGCAGGAGCCTGTCCTCGGTCGTCACGTGGCAGCACGGCCATGAGTTTGCACTTGCCATGCCCCCCCCCCCCCGCCCCCTGGCTTGGGAGCGCAGCCCCGTCTCACAGATTCTGAACGGTGACACACACGTGCGAAAACGTTTTACAGGTACGTTCCTGAAACGTCGCTGAGTTCACCGCCTTGGCCAGAAGTTGTTCTGCCAGACCCAGCTGAGGAGACCAGACAGCACGCAGGTAACGGGGGCAGAAGCTGGAGGGCGGTGCCCCCCTCCCTGACAGAGGCGGTCACCTGGCCGCAGACAGGACGTCGCGTCGCCGGGCGCTCTGAGGCCCAGTGTGAATGCTCGGGCCCATTTTCGCCACCGAGCACAAAAAGTTAAACCGTCGTTCACATAGCAAATACTCCTGAGCACCGAGCACGTTCAGGGCAGGCTGCGTAAGTGAGGGAGGGGCCCCCGGGCCATCCGTGCTTCCCGCCGCTGGTAGGAGCACGGGGTCAGGGACAGATCTGTCCGCGATCAGAAGAACAGGGTGCACGGCGGGCAGCGGGAGCCCGTGCCGTCCTGGGCGTGGGAGAAACCGTCGGGGTGTCGGGACGGGTGTCCGCCCGGGGCTTGTGGCCGTGAGGAGGGACGGTGTGGCCGGCCGCCGTGGCTGCCATGAGGGGGCGCGGCACCCTCGGTGTTTTTTACAGAGCTAGACACGCAGGGTAGCGGGTGGCGTCTTTGAGATGCCGCGCCGGCTAAACAGCGTCCTGCCCTTCCTCGGTGCGGCTTCCGGCCTGGACTCCGCTTTCAGGGCAGGAAGGATGTCTTCCTCCCCTGCGCACCCAGCCCCGTGCAGGCTGGTGGGTCAGGGCTCCGCAGGGGCTGTGACCCGAGCCGGGGTGGCGAAGCAGGGAGCTGTGTGGGCAGAAGCTCCCAGGTAGACCCCAATCTATGCGGCATAATTCTGGCTTTTCCTTATCTGCAAAACGGCCTCTCCTTTCGCTTTGCCAGTCCTCTGGCCTTTTCTTAGTAAAGATGGGGAATCGAACAGGGTGAAGGTTTGTCCTCCCCAGAGTCAGAGAGACAGTGCTCAGGCCAGAGCGGGGTATCGTGTGGGGTTGGGGACTTGGTCTGGAAAAGCCCCCCGTGTCCCGAGCGCCTGTGCTCCTGGGAGTAGCGGGCTGACACTGCCCGCAGCAGGGAGAGGAAGCAGCCCCCGGCTGTGAGCTCCCCTTTCGAGGGTGCCAGCTGCCAGGGAAGCTTCCCGTCCCGCTGGGAGGGAGCAGGGGCCACGTGGTCCTGTACCACGGTCACAGCGGCTGGGGCCGGGTGGGGTGGAGCGGCTGCCGTCCCGGTCATGAGTAGCTGACCGACCCGGCCCGGTCCTGACTCTCCCTCTCCCCCCGCCCTCCCCCCCCCAGAGGTTGTGGGGAAGGTGAACGAGCTGATCGCCACCGGCCAGTACGGCAGACTCTTCGCCGTGGTGCACTTTGCCAGCCACCAGTGGAAGGTGACCTCCGAGGACCTGATTTTAATTGACAACGAATTAGACGTCGCGTGTGGGGAGAGGATCCGGCTGGAGAAGGTGAGACCGTCAGTGACAGTCACCAGACGTGCCATCCCGCTCCCCGGGCGCATCACTGGGGAGGCTCCCTCAGGTCGGCGGGTGAAGGCAAGCATCCCCATGGGGCAGGAGAGCAGCATCCTCCCCGGGGCTGGCAGGCAGGGAGGGGCGGGCGGCTGCCCCCCCCCCCCACCACCCACCCAGGAGACCCTGTCACAGGGAGGCAGGCAGCACGTTCCGCAGAGGAGAGTGCGTGTGCTGATTCGTCTCCCGTCTCCGTAACGTGCTCCCACAGAAAGTAATGGGCGTCCAGGTGAACACGCAGACTTTCAACCCCATGTTACGGGAGAAATGTTTCAGCTGGACACCACTCTGGCCTTCGAATCGATGGCTGCTGCTTTTTTTTCTTTTTTTTTTTTTAATATTTGAGAGAGAGAGACAGCACGTGCATAAGCAGGGGAGAGAGGGAGAGAGAGAATCCCAAGCAGGCTCCACTCTGTCAGCACAGAGCCCGACGTGGGGCTCGATCTCACTCGATCTCACAAACCATGACATCACGACCTGAGCCAAAATCCAGAGTCAGATGCTGAACAGACTGAGCCCCCCCAGGCGCCCCTGATGGCTTTTAAACAGAGAGGACTGAATTCAGAGGCATTTCCCTGGGACTGACTGATCTGACTGGCCGTTCTACACCGCTCCGTCTGTGAACTTAGCGTTTCTACCCGTCACTTAGGATTCTGTTTGCCGCTTTGGGCGGCTCGATTTGTTTTTGGCCTGTTCTGCTTATAAAAGTATGTAAAATTTAAGTTCTCTGCACTAGGTCGTTTCTGTAGGACAAGTTTAACTGTTAGCGTAACGTACCATAACACGTGTGGTTTTCTCATTAAGACTTCTTCCTTTGTGATTGCAGACTCTTTATGTGTTACACCAAGCAGAGCATTAAATTCTGTTTCTAAGAAGTTCTTCTCCCAGCCTGTGATCTGAGCCCAGAGCTGGACTAATTAACTGTTTTGGACATCAGCAACCCTCAGGACTCTCCTCTCCTTAATGACACAGTGACCGGTCATGAGCTCATGAGCACGAGCGGGTTTACTCTGTGATGTCTAAAGTAACGGGAGCCTTTAAGAGTGTATCTGTGAAGGCTTCTAAAAAGGCTTTTTGCTTTGTTTTTTTTTTTTGTTTTGTTTTGTTTTCCCAACGTTTATTTATTTTTGGGACAGAGAGAGACAGAGCATGAACGGGGGAGGGGCAGAGAGAGAGGGAGACACAGAATCGGAAGCAGGCTCCAGGCTCTGAGCCGTCAGCCCAGAGCCCGACGCGGGGCTCGAACCCACGGACCGTGAGATCATGACCTGAGCCGAAGTCGGACGCTTGACCAACCAAGCCACCCAGGCGCCCCCCAGTAAAAAGTTAAAAAGAAAAAAAAAAGAAAAGAGCCACCATGCGCACAGACAGTGAACGCACAGCCCGGGGTGCACAGTCACCGGGTCGAGGGCTCGGTTTTTCCTGCCCCGGCTGCCGCTCGCCAGCTCCTGAGCGGCTCCCGTCCCAGGCACCGACTCATGAGGTAGCCTGGTCGGCGGCATGCCATCGGCACACTGTCTCATTCTCCAGGGTGTTTGTGTCGCCGCCTGATCGACGAGCTCTCGTGTCACTTGCCGGTAACGTGTCTGTTTCGCTCTGCAGGTGCTGCTGGTGGGAGCCGACGACTTCACGTTACTTGGCAAGCCGCTCCTCGGGTAACACGCTCGCTCCCGTTGGCTTTGTCCAGGACCCACGCGGGCCACCGCAGGGTCGCCGGGCAGAGGATCCCCGGACCGCAGCGTTGTCCCGTTAACTAACTTATTACGGCCCTTAGGATTCGTGGACGGACTGTGCTGCGATCTGCTTGCTGGTTTTGCTTTCTTTTTGTTTTGTTTTAATGTTTGTTTATTTTGAGAACGAGAAAGAGGGAGAGAGGGTGCACACACGCGTGCAAGCAGCGGGAGGGGCAGAGAGAGGGAGACCATCCCAAGCAGGCCCCTTGCTGTCGGCTCAGAGCCCG
The DNA here is from genome assembly GCF_018350155.1 of Leopardus geoffroyi. Taxonomy (NCBI): domain Eukaryota; kingdom Metazoa; phylum Chordata; class Mammalia; order Carnivora; family Felidae; genus Leopardus; species Leopardus geoffroyi. The sequence goes on along the minus strand of NC_059329.1, from coordinate 111,333,971 downwards.
ACGCGGGGCTCGAACTCACAAACCGTGAGATCGTGGCCTGAGCCAAAATCAGGAGTCGGACGCTTAACCGACTGCGCCACTCAGGCGCCCCTTTTTTTTTTTTTTTTTTTTCAAGTAAACTCTCCCGAATGTGGGGCTCGAACTCACAACCCCAACATGAAGAGCCATGTGCTCCACTGACTGAGCCGGCCAGGCACCCTGATGCTGTTCTTTTTTTATAGTGTTGAATTGTATAATTCACATACGACACGGCGTTCGTTTTAGGTGTGTGGTACCTTCATACGTTGCAGAGTGCACACCCCCCACGGGCCTGGTCACCGTTTGTCACCACACGAAGCGATTACAGCCTTATTGACTGTATTCTCTGCTGTAGTCACGTCCCCATGACCGATTGATTTCATCACTGGGAGTTTATCCCTCTGCACTTATTTTGCCAGTCCCCCCAGCCCTGTCCTTTCTGCACTGATCTTGATCAGGCTGCTACGTGCTTTTCAAAATATCTGCAGGGAAAAGGACATGTCACTTTTATAACACACACACACACACACAACAGTAAAACTTCATTTTGGAAATTCTTACAGAAAGCATTAGTAAGCTTGAAAAATAATCAAAAGGGTATTTTCTGTCTTCTAGAAAGGATCTCGTTCGGGTAGAAGCCACAGTCATTGAAAAGACAGAATCATGGCCAAAAATCAATATGAAATTTCAGAGAAGGAAAAACTACAGGAGGAAGAAAGGTAAGTTAGAGAAAGTGTGGCTGGCACCTTGTTCGTGCTTCGCCAGGGGTACAGCAGCCACACCCCAGGGAGGGAGCTCTGCCCAGCCTCACAGGTCTGACGGGGACGGACAGGTGGAGGGGTGCAGAGGGAGGGCCCGGGAGCCTCAGGCTCCCCTCAGGTGGCAGGGGGTGAGGTCAGAGGTCGGAGAGGGAGAAGCAAAGCCCACCGTGGACCAGGGGGAGCTGCGTGATGACGGTTCGGGCAGCTTGCAGCGTGAGGACAACGGGACAAGGCAGGGCCTGACCCGCGGTGGCCGACCGCCCGAGCCGCGCAGGGAGGAGGCACCCTGGCGCGGTCCGGGAGACCCAGGGTGGAGTTGGGAGCAGCGAGTCTGAGGGGTGACTTCACAGCAGAGACCTCGCTCGTGCGTGTCACCTGTGCGTGTCCCCCGTGTGGGTGCACAGGCAGGGGCTCGTGAGCAGCACGTGAGGGAACAGAGGAGCCGTGGGGTGGGCTCAGCGGCCAGTGAGCGGGAAGGGGAGAGGAGGCCTCATCCCGGGGCGTTTTGGAGCGCGCTGCAGGAATGAGGCAGAGGGTGCGATGCGAGGGGTCGGGAAGGCGAGAGCGTCCCCTGAGCAAGGGCAGGAGGCCGGCTTTCCCCGCCCAGCCTCTTGGCGTGGGTGCCAGGCTCCACGCATCCAGGGTAGAGGGCACCGGAGCACCTGGGCTCACAGGGAGGAGGCCCCAGGCGGGTCTCAGTCCAGCCGGCACTACCCACCCTCTGCCCCCCCCGTCTTGGGGGAGCGCCCAGCCGAGGCCTGGCCCGTGCCGCCCCGTTCTTTTTGACCCCCACACGTCACCCTTCTTTGCCCCAGTCCACGGCCACCTTCCGTTGCCCGGTTAACTGACAGGGTGGGGGCTCCTCGTGTCTGGGACGCGCGGGCTGTGGAATCCTGCCTCCGGGAGCACAGGGCACCCACGGTCCTTGGTGACGCCGTAAGGGCTGCCTAAGCTGTTCATGGTGGGGAGTCACTAAAATATCCCGAACCAGTAGGCCGGCCTCCCCGCAGGTCAGGCCAGGAGGAGCCTCTCTACACTCTGCCGCCATCAGGTAGCCCCAGGTTCGGGCAGACGGGCCATCCGCCCCCAGGCCAGGACGCTCCTGGCCTCTGGGCCCTGGTGTTGCTGTGTCTGATGGTGCCCGTGGGCCGTGTGGGCAGAGAGGAAAGCACTCGCCACGACGCGCTCACGGCAGGTGGCCGGCGGGGCCCACACGTGCCTGCCGCCTGGGGAGAGCCGGTGTGAGGCCAACCCCACGGAAAGTTCGGGTGGCCCAGCAGCAGGGTTTCACTATAGCTCACGAACAGCGGCAGAACCCGTGGCCAAGCGGTGACCCTGTTGTCTGTCTTTTCCAGTTATCGTGAACCCACAGACTGTCCTCCGGGTGAACGCCATTGAGATCACTCCGTGTTTGTGTTGATCGCGAAGCTACTATTTACGGAGTATGAAAATAAACTCCCGTTTTCCGGAGACCGGGTTTCTGAGTGGTGACGTAAAATCTCCGCGTGCCCGTGACAGGCCACTGCAGCTTGAACCCCCGTCTGTGAGCATAGTTTTTTAAGCAGCCAGCCTCCCGGAGCCAGAGAAGCCTGGAATTCGGGAAGAATGACAAGCACGGCCCTCCCGGGGCTGCAGCCTGGAGGCTTGTGCAAGGGACACTGGTTCTCTTGGCTGTCCTTCACCCCAGCGCAGGCGGTGGGGCCCGAGGGTGTGGAGGGGGGCGCAGCCGGGACCCGGGAGCCCACGCCAAGAGAAACAGTCCGGCTTCCACTTCTGGGCAAGATGGGTGGACAGAAAGCCAGTGGACCCCATCTCCGAGTATACCTGTGTCTAGTGATTGGGTTTTTCAAGAAGCTGGGGTTTGAACCTTCTGGGGCCAGCGTCCCTGTTCTTGTCCTTTGCTCTCGGTCCATCAGGAAAAGAGGGTTGCGGTGCAGGGGGGTGGCGCTCTCACCAAGGGCGGAGCAGCGGGGACGGGAGGAGGGACAGTGGGCAGCCTGGAGCGGTGAGGGGCGGGAGGGGTTCCCAAGTGGGTCCTGGAAGCAGCCGCCTGTCCCAGAAGCCTTTGGGGCCACCCAGATCTGTGTGCTGGGAGTCAGGCCAGCTAACCCTCCAGGCAAGGAAGGACGACAGGTCCTGAACCCAGAGTGGGCCCGGGACAGGGGGAGCCAGTGGGGGAGAGGGGCTCTCCGATGGCAAGGTCCCCTGTTCTGTGTCCTTCCCGGAGGCAGGGCCTTCCTCCCAAAGAACAGTTAGGGCTTGTAAGTCGCACAATACAACCTTTTGTGGAACCGGAGTGAATGCTTTCTTCGGCAGGAGTCGTGGGGAGTTGCTGGGGGGGGGGGGGGGGTAGTCGCCTGTCAGGTCCTCCCTGCAGGGGGGTGGGCAGGGGAGGGAAGGAAGAAGACAGCTCTGTAGGCGGAGGCCCCCCCCCCCATGCCGGCCACCCTTGGGGGGCTCTCCCTCCCACAGTGCCCTCCGTGCACAGCAGGGGGCGCAGCCCTGCAGGATGGGGCCGCACAAGTGGGCAGCAGGCCCCCCCGCCCACCGTGATGCTGGGTGTGAGGGGTGGTGGGAGCCAGCCCCGGAGCGTGGGGTGCACTCCCGCCGAGGCCACGCCAGGAGCTTCTGAGGACCGTCCTCGCGCTGACACATTTGAGGACGGGGTCCGCCTTCCACGTTCTTTGCCTTTGGCGCACCCACGCGCCGGGACGCGGAACCGATTCCGGCCGTACCGCTCAGCTCTGGAGCCAGACGGAGCCGGGCGTGCGGTGCCCGCCTCACTGGACGGCTGTGAGGACTCGGGTGACCAGAAGTGACCACGCGCACCACCTAGAAAGAGGCGGAACCCCCGCTCTGGGGAGCTGGCCGGGTGCCCACGAAGCATTGAACATACCGCTGCTGAACTGGCGAAAGTTTGCTCCTTTTAAAAACTGGACGAGGCCTGTTCACAGTAGCCAAAATGCAGAAAGAACTCGTGTCTGTCAACAGGTGGGTGGATAGATGTGGGCGGTGGGCACACAGTGAAATGTCGTACAGCCCTAAAAATGATGGGGCCCTGACCTGTCACCACACGGGTGAACCTTGAGCACCCAATGCCGAAAGCCACCAGTCCCAAAAGCACACAAACCGTATGATTGCACGTGTATGAAACGTCTAGAATTTGCAAATCCGTAGAGAAAGCGTAGAGGTTCCTGGGGGCTGAGCAGCGGCGGGGGGGCGGGAAGGAGACGGGGAGTTCTTGCTGGATAGGTACAGGGTTTCTGTTTGAGGTCATGGAAAAGCCTGGAAGTAGACGGCAGTAATGGCTGCACACCACTGTGACAGTCATTAATGCCACCGAACTGTCACTTGAAAATGGTTAAGATGGTAGGCCCCCGGGTGGCTCAGTTAGTTACGTGTCCGACTTCGGCTCAGGTCATGATCTCGCGGTCCGTGGGTTCGAGCCCCGCGTCGGGCCCTGTGCCGACAGCTCAGAGCCCGGAGCCTGCTTCAGATTCTGTGTCTCCCTCTCTCTCTGCCCCTCCCCCACTCCTGCTCTCTCAAAAATAAACAAGCATTTTTTTAAAAATTGAAAAAAAAAAAAAAAGATCCACATCTGTATTTTTGCAGAGTGTGAACTTTTCCTTACAGGCCCTTCCCGACAGCTGCGCTGTTCTGGGGCGGAAGGCACGCCACAGGCCGCCCCCCGGGGTTGGTAGGGCGCTAGGGGGGGCCGCAGCACCCGTTCTTTCCACGGGGTCACCTTGCAGCTCCAGGAACCACGGGGGAGGGGGGAGGAGGGGAGGGGTGTGGCCAGGCACCTGCCTGCCTCACCTCCCTTTAACCCAGCCCCCTGCTCCCTCCACCCACCTTGGCCTGCAGAGTCCGCTCACCCTCTCAGAGCCTCCCAGCGGATCCTGGAATGTCCTGAGAACGCGGTGAGGGGGGCAGACTAAGAAAAGCGTGAGAGGGGACACTGGGAGGCAGGACAGCCCAGGGGTTTGGCACAAGGGCTATGACTCCCGCCCCAACCCGCACGCCCGGCTGCGAGGGATCTGCCTCCGTAGCTCAGAGGGGGCTGCCAGGCCGTCTCATCTCAGGAGGACCCTCCCCTGGGTCGCTGTCCGCTCCCTGTCTGCTCCCCGGGGTCAGCACATGTGTATTTATTTGTCCCGGGTTTCTCGCTGGCCTTCCCCCCTCCCTGGACGGCCAGCTCCAGGATAAGGATGAGATTCTGTGTTACTCACTGATGACCCGGGAGGTTGTGGAGGAGGTGGGGCCCAGCGTCTCCGGGAGCCGCGGAGAGACACAGCCCTAGAAGCATTCAAATGCAGGTGGGACTCAGCGATGTCTACAAGGGCCGGCCAGGGGGACGCCTGGGTGGCTCAGTGGTTGAGAGTCCGGCCTCGGCTCGGGTCGTGATGGCACGTTTGTGAGTTCGAGCCCCGCACTGGACTCCGTGCTGACAGTGCAGAGCCTGCTTGGGATTCTCTCTCTCTCCCTCTCTCTCTGCCCCTCTCCCACTCATGCTCTCTCTCTTCCAAAATAAACGGATGAACTTTATATATATCAAAAAGAGGACACTTTTCTTTAAAAAACTAAAATGATAAAGTGGTGCCCACGGAGCTCACCTGTCTGCACACGGCTCCGGGAGCCCAAGGGTCGGAACCTTTCCTCCCGGCATCCCCGCACCCAGGGCCTCAGACACCCGGGCCCGAGGACCACTTCCGTGGAGGCGGGCACAGCCGCGGCCGCAGGAGACAAGAGCCAAGCAGCTGGAAGGCTGGGTGCACTTTGACCCGCTTCCTGTGCAGCCACACGGGAGGGACTGGAGACACAAACCCAGGCCGCCTGATGTCCTTGAAAGACGCCCTCCAGCTTTCTTCCTTCTTTCCTCCGGCTGAAGGCCGCCACGACAGGCAGGGCCGAGGGGTCCAGGCTCCGTGTCCGGCCACGACAGGCAGGGCCGAGGGGTCCGGGCTCCGTGTCCGGCCACGACAGGCAGGGCCGAGGGGTCCGGGCTCCGTGTCCGGCCACGACAGGCAGGGCCGAGGGGTCCGGGCTCCGTGTCCGGCCACGACAGGCAGGGCCGAGGGGTCCGGGCTCCGTGTCCGGCCACGACAGGCAGGGCCGAGGGGTCCGGGCTCCGTGTCCGGCCACGACAGGCAGGGCCGAGGGGTCCGGGCTCTGTGTTCGGCCACGACAGGCAGGGCCAAGGGGTCTGGGCTCTGTGTGCGGAACGGAACTGCGAGGTGGGGGGTCTTACCTGCCCCCAGGCTCCTCACCAGACCTCAGGGTCAGCAGTTTAACAGGTTGTCTCTGGGAATGATCTCTGAGGGACAGAGCCCATAAATAAATAAACATTTTTTAAAAATTTAAAAGGATCGTTTTACTTATTATTTTTTTTTTTAATGCTTATTTATTTTTGAGAGAGAGAGACAGAGTGAGAGCAGGGGAGAGGCAGAGAGAGAGAGGGAGACACAGAATCTGAAACAGCCCAAAGCGGGGCTCGAACTCACTAACCGCGAGATCATGACCTGAGCTGAAGTCGGACATTTAACCCCAATGAGCCACCACGTGCCCCAATTTCTTTCTTTCTTTCTTTCTTTCTTTCTTTTTTTTTTAATGTTTTCCAATGTTTATTTGTTTTTCAGAGAGAGAGAGAGCGAGAGAGGGCAGGTGAGGGGCAAAGAGAGGGGCGTACAGAGGATCCAAAGTGGGCTATGCTGAGAGCAGACAGCCCATGCGGGGCTCAAACTCATGAACCGTGAGATCATGACCTGAGCCGAAGTCGGATGCATAACTGACCGAGCCCCCCAGGCGCCCCGAGGAAAGACTCTTCTCACAGGATGATGCAGTGCAGACACGTGGCGTCTCGTGATTTGCCTGCCCTTCCAGGGAAGACTCTACTGAATTGTCAACCCCATACTTTGAAATGAAACTGGTATTTCCACCGATAAGGAGTGTTTTCCTTAAGGAGACCTTCCAAGTCTCCGAAGGAGCCTAGGAGAACTTGTTCTCCTGACCAGCTTGATGTCCAATGTGAAAGCCAAGTACGTCTCCTTCTGCACCCGCCCCCAGCCCCTCCTCTGTCTGCTGCCCGGAACTTCCTGGAGCTCAGCTTGGGAAGTTCTCTCTCCTGGAATGTTTGAACTGGGGGGGGGGGGGGGGAAATCCTAGGATGTTAAGAGAAGATTCTAGAAGTGGGGCTATTTCAGGGGGCAGGATCTTAGGGGTTCAGAGCCCTCCATCACCCCAGAAAATTCCCTTCCCCCACATCACCTTTCCCTCCCCCCTAAAGCCCACCTGTTTTTCCCCCGTGCCCTCCCCAATTATATCAGATTTTTAACATCACTGTACGAACGACACGTAGCATTAATGAGTTTGCTGTGCTCACTCTGCAGGGGCCGTATAGGGTTCTCTGGTGGGATTCCTCCACCGCCTCAGGACAGGTGACCCTGTTCAGAGTCCCAGCTCTGATGGGCAAACGACTTCGCCTCCCGAGCCTCCGCCAAATGGGGCCACAGTGCTATTGGCCTCAAGGAGGCACTTGGCCTGGGCCATCAGTATCCAGAAGGACACGGTGACCCCTTCCCTGGCCGTTCAGTACCCTTGCCCAGGACCACAACGCCTGTGCCAGGTGGTCACCTATGTGAACGTCTTCTCCTGGCCGGCAGGGAGCTGCGTCCCTCTGTTGTATCTCTTATTATTTATTCTTTTGCATCTGGCGTAAGTCTTTTATAACTGGGCTTGTTAAATTCTGCATTCCGCTTTCTGTGCAATAAAATACGCGAGGTGGGATTCTGTGCAGCAAAAAGCATTCTTCTCTCTCTGCAGCTGTGAAGCCTGCTCTGTCGGGTCAATTTCTGGGAGTTTCAGACCCGATGGCTTATCTAGTCATGTCCGTGAGACGAGACGAGCCTGGGGTCCTCCTGCTCCACCGCCCTCCTCCCCTCTTCTGCACCCCTCTGTTTCTTAAATCTAGGTTTTCATTGTCATTCAGGTACAGTGAGGACAACAGATCTGCGGCTCGCAGAGCCCGAGAGGAGGAGGCCACACGGGAAAGCACGGGGGTCGGTCAGGAGGCAGAGGGAGACGGGGCTGGGGGCAGGAACCATCACTGTGGTTTCGAGGGAAGGAAGAGGCAGGCGGAATGAACAAGCGGGGGCTTGGCTAGTTTGGATCATTTCAGGGCCTCTGTCCCGGCTGTCTGGGACCTGCCCTGGGCTGATCAGGGCAAGGGACCGTGGTCCTGAGGGTGAGACCCCAGTAAGACAGGTGGGAGAGAGGGCTCTGCGTGGGCTCCTTTGAAAGCCACCCTCTCAGGCTAGTTATTTGCTGTCTCTAGGAATCGCTAACCCTGGGAGGGGCTGTCCCTCCAGGGTCAGCAAGGCCCCTGTTGCCAGAGCCTCAGAAATACAGAAAATAGGGACGCCTGGGTGGCTCAGTCGGTTGAGCGTCCGACTTGGGCTCAAGTCATGATCTCATGATTTGTGCTTTCAAACCCCACATCGGGCTCTGTGCTGGCAGCTCAGAGCCTGGGGCCTGCTTCAGATTCTGAGTCTCCCTCTCTCTCTGTCCCTCCCCTGCTCACACTCTGTCTCTCTCCCTCTCTGAAAAAAAAAATAAAATAAACCTTCAAAAAAAATTTTTTATAAGAAAAAGAAATGCAGAAAATCAGAGACACAGTTGACATACACTTGGACCAACAAAACAGAAACTTTGGGAGCCTCTATTCCCCACACACAATTCAGAGCAAGCCACCCCTCAGCCACTTGTGCAAATTCAATACAATCCCATGTGTGATGATGCTCAGCACACGGCAAAGCACTGCCCATTGCGCCTTGCTCTTGGGGAAGCCACTCACACACACGCGCACACATGCACAAGCACACGCATGTACGCACGCACGAGGGCATGCCAAACACGCATGCTCATACGCACGCACTCACACGCGCACATGCATGCACACACATTCACACACGTGCCCATGCACACACGCACACACATGAACACACGCACATACGAGCACATGCACACACGCACAAGCACATGCATGCGCACGCACACGCGCACATGCATGCACACGCACGAGCACGTGCGCACACGCGCACGCAGAACATCCCGGGAGACTCCTCCATCTCTGAGTCCGCAATGAGACCCAGTGTCGTGCGAGAGACCCAGAGACTCCGCGACAAAAAGCTGGACCGTGGAGCAGAAATCTTCCTCCCCGGGGTAAGAGTAAATGACGGGCTTTGACGCAAATGCGTTTTGAGGTTCAAGACGCTTCGCTACTTACCGGATGCGCCCGAGCCGCATTCCGGGGCCCGCGTCGAACAAATCGCGGCTGGGCCGGCTTCCCAGAGCGGAGCCCCTCGAGGGCTCCGGGTGGCGACTGGACCTGGCACGCGGGGGCCCCTCGGGAAACACCTGTCGGGGAATCAGCGATCTGGACGTGAACACAGGTTGGAAGGCAGCTGGCCTCTCGGGCTGCGCGCGGACGGGAGAGGCTGTGGGCAGGCGCGTCTCCTCAACTCTGCTCACGGCCACACGGGGAAGAGCCACCTATCAGGACACGGTTCTCTGACGGCAGCCACGCGCTGCTTCTGCTCCTAAGGGGCCCAGCCGTCTTCTTGTCACCCAGGAGCCAAGTCCCAGGCCTCAGGCTACTCGAGGGGAAGCCAAAGCCCAGCCTCAAGCAGCCCACCCCGAGGGCACACACACACACACACACACAGGTGTAGCCACCACCGGGACCAACACGGAGAAGGGAGGCCAAAAGAACACGGGGTGGGTGGTCGTCACGGGTTCAACTGTGTCCCCCCCCCCCCCCCGCCCCGGGCCCACGTGGCACCTCAGAGCACGGCCTTACTCGGAGGTGGCGTCATTGCAGACGTGATGAGTTCAGATGAGGTCACGCTGGACTAGGGTGGCCCCTGATCCAGCGTGACCGGTGTCCTTGGGGAAAAGGGGCCATGTGGACACACATAGCGAGGTCACCATGTGATACAGCCACAAGCTGAGGGGCCACCAGAAGTCAGGGGAGAGGCCCCGGGACACACGCCTGCCGGGCCCCCGCGGGGGAATGTGGCGTTGCCCACGGCGTGATCTCAGACTCCAGCCCCCGGCACCGTGAGACAACAAATCGTGTGAACCCCCCACCGCCCCCCATCCCCGGTCTGCGGGACCTTCATCCAGCAGGCCCAGGAACCCAAGCCCAAGACAGTGGTCAAGACGGGGCGGGGGTGGGGGGGACACCAAAGGCACGTCCTTGGGTCAGCCCTGAACTCTGCTGACATGCCCCGCGGCTCCCAGCCTGTGGCCCTGCCCGGGTCTAGCCATGGACTCGATCCACATGTGTTATATTTTCCTTCAAAGGCCAAGCCAGCTGCCCAGAGACCCGGTTCCTCCTCGCCCTGGCATCCCACACCCCTCCAGGGATCGCCCAGCGCCAGCTGGCTGGAGTCATGAATGAGCCAACCCAACGGCCCCAGAGGCCCACCCGCCAGCCTGTCACCCTTCACCTCGAGTCCCTGCCAGACAGAGCTGCTAAGACGTCACCTCGAGGCGCACGGATCTAAATTCTCCCGTGACAGACGTCCTAGGGGCGGCTAAGAACAAAACCTCCGGTTCCAACTTCTGTTCCTTCCTTCTGAGTCCCATCCCTGCCGATCCCTTAACCCCAAATGCGGCCACAGACAGCAGGGGGAGGGGGGCGAGTGGAACCCAGTGAATGTGCATTTGAATCCATTATAGTACATTTTTTGGTGATGAAACGTCACCTTTCAGATGGAGGGACACGAGGCCAGCCCCAGGGGCCATGTAACGGGATCAGGAGTTCTTTCTGAAATCATCTGGGGACCGTGGCTGGGCCCCTAGCCACGTGTTGCTCCAGGAACCCGACGGGGACCGGCACCATCACGCACCCCTCCCCCTCCTCCTCCTCGAACCAACGGCTCAGGAGTTCCGCCCTTGAACCTTCACAGCAGCGCTTGGATTGTCCCTCCTTTGGGACATCCATTTGTTTCCTTTGGCCCCACAGTGGCAAGCCGATGCCTGGGTCACCGCGCGAGCCATCGGGCCGGTCTCCCTGCCTCGGGGTTCACCCTTCATTCCAGGTCCTGACACACTCACTCAGAAGCTCCCCAAGTCTTTTTGTTTATCTGCCAGGGGGGCTGAGCTCCTCGCAAACAAGGACAACATAATCGTAGATTCAGCGTCCTGCACAAAGCCTGGCCCGGCACCCCACACGGGACAAGGTGACAAGCCGTTCCCCGACCTGGGCTGGTGGAGCCCAGAGCTGCATGTCTCCGCTGGAGGGTACCTTCGGGGTTGGCATCCCAGCTCTGCCCCTGTGAGCCATGGGAGCTCGGACAAAGTTGCTTAACCTGTCTCTGCCTCACTCTTTTTGTCTGCAAAATGGTCAAAAATCCCATGGAGTCATATGAAGGGTATACAACAAAATATGACGCGAACTCTGTGTAAATAAAAGGAAGAATGAATGAGTGAATGAGTGAATGAATGAATGAATGAATGCTGGTTTTAAAGAGAGGCCTGCCTGGCAAGCTGATTTCTCAGACCAGTTATGCTCGAAAAATGTTTGCACACAGGTGAAACCAAATTCCTGTGTAGGGTCCCAGCCACGCAGGTGGTGACCCAGACGCAGAGCTGGGACGTCCTCGGCTGGGCACATTCAGGTGTTTATGCTGGTTGTTTCTCTCTCTCTCTCTCTCTCTCTCTCTCCTTTTTTTTTTTTTTTTTTTTTTTTTTTACATTTATTTGGTTATTTTGAGAGAGAGAGGGCACACAAGTGAGGGAGGAACAGAGAGAGAGGGAGACAGAGGATCCCAGGCAGGCTCCACGCTGTCAGCACAGAGCCCGACACGGGGCTCGAACCCACGAACCGTGAGATCACGACCTGAGCCAAAATCAAGAGTCGGACGCTCAACCGACAGAGCCACCCAGGCGCCCCTGAGCTAGCCGTCTTCAGACACCATCTCACTTGGGAAAAAAATGGCAGACAAGTCGATGTGCGTCACAACACGGAGTATCTTTGGAAGTTGCCGCCAGGGTCTGGCCCGAGTGCGTCTCTCAGGGCAAGGAGGCACCCTTTGCACCATAGCCCTTTTGCACATCACCAGATGGGCGCGCCGTGGGAGTCAGGGCTCTCCGGAGAAACAGCACTCACAGGATATGCAGAGACGCACGGGAGGAGATTTATTGTGAGAGACTGACTCACACGGGCAGGGAAGCGGAGAAGGCCCGTGATCTATCATGTACAAGCCGAACACCCTGGAAAGAGTGATTCCAGAGCCAACCGGAGGCCTGAGAGCCGGAGAGGCCAGTGTCCGGGGACCGAAGGTGGAGGCCCCAGCCCAAGCCGAGAGGGCAAATTCGTCCCTCCTGTGCCGGTTTGTTCCATCCAGGCCCCCGAGGATGGGACAGTGTCCGCCCGCATCCTTGGGGACGTGGGGCCACCCTCTTCACTCTAACCGCCACAGGCTGATCTCTTCTGGAAAACACCTTTGCAGAACGCATCCAGAAATAACGTTTTCCCAGGTCTCCGGACGCCCCAGTCAGGTTGACATAAAATCAATCATCACGCCCATAGATTTCTCACAACAATCCTGCAATCCTGCAGGGTGGGTTAACTGTATTTAGAAAGCGGGGGAGGGGTGGCCCCTGGGTGGCTCAGGGGGTAGAGTATCTTGATTTCTCTCAGGTCGAGATCCCAGGGTCAGGGGATCGAGCCCCAGGTCGGGCTCCACACTGAGTGTGGAGACAGCTAGAGATTCTCTCCCTCTTCCCAGCTCTCTCTCAAAATAAAATTAAAAAAAAAAAAAAAAAATCCTGCAAGGTAGGTTTCGTGATCCTCGCCTTACAGATAATAAGCCTGAAGCTTAGAGAAGCTACAACACACACACTGGCCTACCTGGGAGCGTAACAGAAATGGAACAGCACATTTTTAATTTTTTTTTTTTTTTTTAACATTTATTCACTATTGAGAGACAGAGACCGAGCGCGAGCAGGGGAGGGGCAGAGAGAGAGGGAGACACAGAATCTGAAACAGGCTCCAGGCTGTCAGCACAGAGCCCGAGGCGGGGCCGGAACTCACAAACCACGAGATCACGACCTGAGCTGAAGTCGAATGCTTAACCGACCAAGCCACCCAGGCGCCCCGAGACTGAGCAAATTTAAAGACTTAATCAGCTTTATTCAACAGATTCAATTCATGAATTGGGAAGCAGGTCACCTAGCAGGTAGGGAGGAGCTTTGAGGATCTGAGCAAAACGGAACGATTTTATAGGATTTCATGGGCAGAAACAGAGCAGGCGGACAAGGAGGATATTAGCAAAAGAAAGGAAAGGATTGTTTCAGGCAAGGTCACCTCCCTTTCGGGTGCAGGGTCGGAGAATGGTGGGGGCGGGGTTGGGGGGAGTCTACCAAGCAGATGAGCTCACTAGTGTGACCAGGAAATTCTAGACCTTTGGTTTCAAGCCCCAGGCCTGGGAGAGGCTGAAACCGCAGTCAGATTAGGTAAGAAGTCTTGGCGGGCCAGAGTGAAGGTACTCCATTTTGGGCCTGTTGTTGTCAAGAAAGAAAGAAAGAAAGAGAGAGAGAGAGAGAGAGAGAGAGGGAGGGAGGGAGGGAGGAAGGAAGGAAGGAAGAAAGAGGTAGGAAGGAGGAGAAGGAAGGAAGGGAGGAAGGAAGGAAGAAAGAAAGAAGGAAAAAAGGAAGAAAGAGAGAAAGAAAGAAAGGAAGGAGGAAAGAAAGAAAGAAGAAGGAAGGAAGGAGGAAAGAAGGAAGAAAGGAAGGAAGGAAGGAGGAAAGAAAGAAGGGAAGGAGGAAGGAAGGGAGGAGGAAAGAGGAAGGAAAAGGAAGGAAGGAAGGAAGGAGGAATAAAGAAAGGAGGGAGGGAGGGAGGAGGAAGAAAAAGAATCCCTTTTTATTGGCCGTTATTCAAATGCACATCCTCTCCAGAAGGAACAATTTATGGCAAAATCTTCCGGACTTTTTTCAACGCCATTTGTCTCTAGTAAGTGTTATATAATGTAGGATGCATTTTTGTAAACAATGCCTGCAGGGGAGGGAAAAAATATTTTCCTCTGCCCACCCTAGGTTCCGCGGTCGGGGCCCTGTGAACGGACCAGCCAAAGGCAGATTAGAGGCAGAAAATCAAACAGAAGCGTATTAACGTGCACACTACACGCGCACAAAAATGGGAGCGTACAAGGTCGAGTGCCCCAGCACGGTGGTCAGAATTTGGACCTAAACATACCATCTTATAATAACCGTAACAATAACCTAGGCTAAAACCAAGGGGAAGGGGATTTGGCTTCAGGGTGTTAGACCCGTTGTGGGACGGTGGTGACAGGAAAAGAATGGCAACCGTGGGTTCCTTACGCAGATGGAAGTCCCAGGCGCCTCTACTGATTAGCGTGGAGGGTCCTCCACTTCCGTACGAGAGAGGGAGACGCTTTACAAATGGAAATTACCTTTATAAATGGAAATTTCCTTTACAAAAAAACCCCAAAACCCTTGTGCCCGGTTTTTAGAGTTTTTGCTGAGTCTGCTGGTTTTCAATGGCTCTTAGCTCAAAGCAACCCAAAGGCCAAAGAGGCCTATTGTGGGGTGGGGAGTGCTGGTGCCCCAAACCCACTTCTCCCCTGCACCCGCCTCGGAACTGCCCCCCCTACCCCGGGTCGCTCCTGGAGGAGCCAGGTACAGAAGTTGACCCTAGGTATTTATCTCGCCATCCCGCGTGTAGAGTCCCCAGAATTCTGTAGGGTGGCGAGTGGCGGAGGGAGGGCTGTGGCAGGCTGGACCCCATCAAGGCACGGACTGCCTTAGAGTCCCGGGGCAAAGGCAGTCCCATCAAAGGTTAATGTTTGTCTCTTTCTCAGCCGCAAACATACCTCTCCCCAAACAGCCAGCCCTCATTCCAAGCAGAAATATCTGAACCACACCTGGAGAGGTAGGGGTGTGTGTGTGTGTGTGTGTGTGTGTGTGTTAAAAAGATTCAACGGGGGGCGCCTGGGTGGCTTAGTCAGGCGACTGACTTAGGCTCAGGTCATGATCTCACAGTTTGTGAGTTCGAATCCCGCGTTGGGCTCTGGGCTGACAGTCCGGAACCTAGAGCCTGCTGCGGATTCTGTGGCTCCCTCTGCCCCTCCGCTGCTTGCACTCTGCCTCTCGCATGGTCTCAAAAATAAATAAACATTAAAAAAAAGAAGAAGAAGATAATCAGAAAGAGGCACCTGGGTGGCTCAGTCGGTTAAGCATCCGACTCTTGATTTTGGTTCAGATCAGGATCTCCCGGTTCATGGGATCTGCGCTGAGAGCCAGGAGCCTGCTTGGGATTCTCTTTCTCCCCCTTTCTCTGTACCCCCCCTCCCCCACCGCTGGCGCATGCGTGGTACTCTCTCTCTCAAAAAGAGATAAATACGGGGGCGCCTGGGTGGCGCAGTCGGTTGAGCGTCCGACTTCAGCCAGGTCACGATCTCGCGGTCCGTGAGTTCGAGCCCCGCGTCGGGCTCTGGGCTGATGGCTCAGAGCCTGGAGCCTGTTTCCGATTCTGTGTCTCCCTCTCTCTCTGCCCCTCCCCCGTTCATGCTCTGTCTCTGTCCCAAAAATAAATAAACGTTGAAAAAAAAAAAAAAAAAAAGATAAATACAAATAAATTTATTTATTGTTATGCTTATTTATTTTTGAGAGAGAGACAAAGCGAGAACAGGGGAGGGCAGAGAGAGAGGGAGACACAGAATCGGAAGCAGGCTCCAGGCTCTGAGCCGTCAGCACAGAGCCCGACGCAGGGGGGGCTCGAACCCATGAACCGTGAGATCGTGACCTGAGCCGAAGTCGGACCCTCAATCGACTGAGCTACCCAGGCGTCCCGATAAATAAAAATAAATTAAAAGAAGAAGAAGATAATCAGGTGTGTGGAGAGATACACATGTGCAATAAGAAATAAGATAGAATAAATGTGGACGCCCAGCGATAGAGGAATTCTCAAGTAGGTGACAGCCATATGGCGGGCACTGTGCAGTTATCAAAAAAGCAGACTGGTCTTTGCCTGGGGATGGAGGGCGAGTGACCCAACCCACCCGGGGCCTCGCCAAGCGATAAGAAATTGACAAGAGGCCAAACGGGTCCCCGGCAAGGCTTGGTTGGGGCTTGTGCTCCGGCAAGGGGTGCGGGGCACACAGAGCAAAGAATTCTCAGGCTGACTCCCCACGGACTGTTTTAAAGAAACCGACGAGAAAAAGAGTGCTGCCTGGTGTGGGGCATCTACTGAGCAGGTTAAAGCTCCACCCCCTGAGCGTGATTTCTAGTATTATAACCACAGGGAGGGGCGCCTGGGTGGCTCAGTCGGTTAGGAGTCCGACTTCGGCTCCGGTCCTGATCTCGCGGTTTGTGAGTTCGAGCCCCGCATCTGGCTCTGCGCTAACAGCACGGGGCCCACTTGGGATTCTCTCTCTCCCCTCACTCTGCCCCTCCCCACCTTTCTCCCAATGGATACAAAAGACATTTTACAAAATGTTAAAAACAAACAAAACAGGGCACCTGGGTGGCTCAGTCGGTTAAGTGCCTGACTTTGGCTCAGGTCGTGATCTCACTGTTCGTGAGTTCAAGCCCCACATCAGGCTCTGTGCAGACAGCTCAGAGCCTGGAGCCTGCTTTGGATTCTGTGTCTCCCTCTGTCTCTGTCCTTTGCCTGCTCATACTGTCTCTCTCTGCCTCTCAAAAAAATAAATGAATGCTAAAACATTTAAAAAACAACAACAGGGGCGCCTGGGTGGCACAGTCGGTTAAGCATCCGACTTCAGCCAGGTCATGATCTCGCGGTCCGTGAGTTCGAGCCCCGCGTCAGGCTCTGGGCTGATGGCTCAGAGCCTGGAGCCTGTTTCTGATTCTGTGTCTCCCTCTCTCTCTGCCCCTCCCCCGTTCATGCTCTGTCTCTCTCTGTCCCCCAAAAAATAAATAAATGTTGAAAAAAAAAAATTAAAAAAAAAATTAAAAATAAAATAAAAATAAAATAAAAAACAACAACAACAAAACACCATGTTGTCATTAAACCACGTTTCGAAAATCCTGAATTCGGCAGCAAATAACATTGAAATAACAAAGTGAGGGGAGTCAGGGGGGAGGGGGAAATTTTGTAGCGCCTTTGCGGAGAACAATTTGGCGATGCGCTGAAAAATACGAATTGCCCTGAACCTTTCTAGGTGTTCTCTTACCGAGGAAATAGCTGTCAGGATCTTACCTGCAGCAGTCCAGTGCCATTAAACCCAAAATAAAATCCCATTTCGCAGTTCCCTAGGAGGCCCTCTGTGACCCGGCCCCCTCCTAGAACCATCTCTATATTCTCGGACTCTCACCACCTGCAGCCACCCTCGTCTTGTTCTGAGAAACTGCCGAGCTCTTTCCCACTCTCAGGCCCCTATGTTTGCAGATCTCTTCACCTGCGACGCAGGCTTGCTCTCTCCGCCTGCCACTCGGGTCCCTGGGCAAATGTCACCTCCTGGCACTGGGCTTCCTGACCACCTGCTCAGAATCCCTCCCCACAGCGGTGCCAGGACACAACATGCTTCTGGAAAAAAAAGAGAGAGGCTGATGCATATTTCCCCTCATTTGCCAGATTGAAATCCAAATGATCCAAGTTGGGAGGTAAAATCTGAAAGCATAGATGTACTAGAAGAGAATATAGGAAAATCTCTCTATAATCCTAGAGCGGGGACAGTTTTCTCTATGAGTTAATATTCAGAAGCTAGAAAAGAAAGGAGACTTAACTACAGAAAACACTCCTCATAAGAAAATCCAGGTCAAGGGGCGCCTGGGTGGCTCAGTCGGTTGAGCGTCCGACTTCAGCTCAGGTCACGATCTCGCGGTCCGTGAGTTCGAGCCCCGCGTCAGGCTCTGGGCTGATGGCTCAGAGCCTGGAGCCTGCTTCCAGTTCTGTGTCTCCCTCTCTCTCTGCCCCTCCCCCGTTCATGCTCTGTCTCTCTCTGTCCCAAAAATAAATAAACATTAAAAAAAAAATTTTTTTTAAAGAAAATCCAGGTCAACAAACTGGTCGGCGGCGGCCATCAGAGATACGCAAATCAAAACCGTAATGAGATACTCCTTCATACCCAAGGATGGTGTCGAAAAGCAAAATTCAACCGAGTAAACTTGAAGACCTGAGTGGCTTTATTTAATGATCCATGAATTGGGCAGCATCGCACCCAGTAAATACAAAGGAGCTCTAAGAAGCTGTGCAAAATGGAACGTTTTTACGGGCAGAAGTGGGGGGGGGGGGGGGAGAAGTTTCTAGCAAAGAGTAGACTGCTTCAGGCAAGGTTACCTTCCCTTGGGGGAAGGCAGGGGGCGATTAAGCATCTCCCCCCCCCCCCCCCCCCCCAGGTATTGATCAGGACATTCCAGACTGATTGGTTTTTAAAATCCCACTTCTGGGAAGGCTGAAACTGTAGTTAGGCGTTAAGCCTCCATTTGCTGACGTGGGCTTGGCACAGGTGACCCCCTTTGGGGGCCCATCATTCCTTTTTTAACAGTGGCTACAAGCAAAGCTGCAGGTGATAGCAAGTGTTGGTGAGGATGTGGCTAAAGGGGACCCTCCTGTACTGCTGGTGGGAATATAAGATGGCCCTCGGCCAAAACGTGGAAAGAAGCCAAGTGTCGCTCAATAGATGAATGGAAAGACAAAATGTAGTCTGTCCATACCACGGGACATTGTTCCATCATAAAAAAGGAATTAAGTACGGACAGATTACAACATGGATGAACCTCCAAAGCATTATGTTAAATGGAAGCAGCCAGACAATAAAGGGCACCTGGGTGGCTCAGTCGGTTAAGCGTCCAACTTCGGCTCAGGTCATGATCTCAGGGTTCCTGGGTTCGAGCCCCGCGTCGGGCCCTGTGCTGACCGCTGGGAGCCTGGAGCCTGCTTCCGATTCTGTGTCTCCCTCTCTCTCTGTCTCTCCTGCTCTCATGTTCTGTCTCTCTCTTTCTCTCTCAGAAATAAACATTAAAAAAAAATTTTTAACGGTCACATATTGTATGATCCCATTTGTATGAAACGTCCAGAACGGCAAATCCACACATACCAAAAGGACATTAGTAGCTGCTGAGGCCTAGAAATGTTGGAGGTCAGTGACAAGTGACTACTGATGGCCAAAGCTTCCTTCAGGGAATAATGCAATTTTTCTGAAATTGATTGTGGTGATTGCTGCACAGTTCTGTAACTATACTAAAAACCATTGAAATATACACTTTAGATGGATGAATTGTATCATACAGAGTTTTATTTTGATAATGCTCATGATAAAAAAAAAAAACACACTGGCTGGGGTGCCTGGGTGGCTCAGCCGGTTAAGTGTCTGACTCTTGATTTCCACTCAGGTCATGATCTCAGGGTTCGTGGGATCAAGCCCCCGCCTCAGGCTCCACGCTGACAGCACAGAGCCTGCGTGAGATTCTCTCCCTCCTCTCTCTGCCCCTCCCCACCTCTCAATATAAATAAATAAACTAAAAAAAAAAAAAAAAAAAAAGACGTGCTGATTAAAAAAGTTACTGTTCAGTTCAATCTATGAAAAGGTCCACAAGCTAGTAGAAAAATGGGCAAAGTATCTGAGCAGTACCCTGAAAAGTAATACAGATCGCCCCCAAGTTTGTGAAAAGATAGCCGGCCTTACTCATAATGAAAAAACGCAAACTCAGACCGCACTAAGACATCAGGAATCACTTCTCAGACTGGGGAAAACCCAACACTTTGGCACACACTTTTGGTGAGACCAGGAGAAACACCGCTCTCATCCCTAGCTGGGGGGAGGGCAAACCGGGACAAGTCCAAGGAGGGTATATGAAGGTTAATTTTACTTGTCACCTTGACCAGGCCAAGGGGGGGCCCAGATATTTGGTCAAACATGATTCTGGGTGTGTGTGTGTGTGAGGATGCTTCTAGATGAGATTAACATGTGAATCAGCGGATTAAGTAAAGCAGATTGCCCTCCCTAATGTGGGTGGGCCTCATCCAATCAGTTGAAGGCTTGAATAGCCCAAAAGGATGAATTTCTCCTGAACGAGAAGGCACTCCTAACTGCCTAAGAAGGAACTAACTGCCTTGGAATTGGCATTGATTTTCCCCCCTGCCTTCAGACTCAAGGAGAACCATTGGCTCTTCCTAGGTCTTGAGCCTGCTGGCCTTCACACTCCGGAACTGTCCCCTCCGCCCTCCTGGGTTTCCAGCTTGCCTACTGCAGACTCTGGCACTTGTCGGTCTCCATAACTGCAGGTGCAAATTCCTTACAAAAAATCACTGTATTATATTAAGGTATATGTAGAATATCCTATAGGTTGTGTTTCTCTGGAGAACCCTAACTAATACAGGGTTTAGTTGGTTTAGTAGCCACTGGGTGGCTCAGCTGGCCGAGGGTCTGACTTCCGCTCAGGTCATGATCTCACAGTTCATCGGTCGGAGCCCCGTGTGGGGCTCTGTGCTGACAGCTCGGAGCCCGGAGCCTGCTTCGGATTCTGTGTCTCCCTCTTTCTCTGTCCCTCCCCTGCTCTCTCTCTCTCTCTCTCAAAAATAAATAAACATTAGAAAAAAAATTTTTTTTAAGTACAGAGGGCCATTCAGTAATATATATCGACAGCGTTCACACACGTGGCCTTGACCCAACTATCACAATTCTGAGAATCTAACCTGTGGATAGACTTGTCGGTGGAAGAAACGACCTTTCTACGGTTATTCACTGCGGCGATGTCTCTAAAGCAAAAGACAGGAGACATCAAATGTCACAAGGCACAAATAAATCACAGTAAAATAAGCTATATGATGGAACCCTGTGTACCTTCAAACGATATATGAAGTTCAAGGAAGCTCTCTATGCAATTACAGGAAAATAACAACAAGACACTTTTTTTTTTTTTTTTTTAAATTTAAGTCCTAGCAAGCTTCCTTTTACACGAGAGAGAAAGAAAGAAGGGAGGTATATTCTGGTTTCTTTGCTGTTGTCATGATAATTTCTGTTTTGTTTTGTTTTTTTTTTTTAATTTTTTTTTTCAACGTTTATTTATTTTTGGGACAGAGAGAGACAGAGCATGAACGGGGGAGGGGCAGAGAGAGAGGGAGACACAGAATCGGAAACAGGCTCCAGGCTCTGAGCCATCAGCCCAGAGCCCGACGCGGGGCTCGAACTCCCGGACCGCGAGATCGTGACCCGGCTGAAGTCGGACGCTTAACCGACTGCGCCACCCAGGCGCCCCGATAATTTCTGTTTTAAGTTGATTCATTTAGTTTGAGATAGAGAGAGAGAGCACACACGCAGGGGAGGGGCAGAGAGGGAGAGGGTCCCCAGCAGGATCCACACCGTCAGCACAGAGCCTGATGCGGGGCTGGCACCATGAGATCATGACCTGGGCTGAAATCAGGAGTCAGATGCTTCACCCACTGAGCCACCCAGGCCTCTTGCATTTTTATTTAAATTCCAGTTAGTTAACTGTCTCCCCGCACGCACTTGGCACTGGGGTCCTGGAGCAGCCTTGGGCGGTCTCCTCTGCAAATGGACTCCGTGGCCTGGTGTCCCTGTCCCCGCCACCTGTGATCTGTAATCACACGCCTAGGCCCCCGAGGGTTCGAGGGGCCGCGCTAGAGGTTTCCACCAGCCCACAAGCAACAGCGTGGCAGCCGTCCCCGCCCGGCGCTCACGGCACCACCTGGGTTCCACTGCCAGTGACATAACCGATATCCTGGGAACTCACCACCCCGGTCTCCCGGCGGCCGACCCAGGTCACTGGTGGGCCAGCTGCTTTTTCAGAAGTCCACTCTCCCGTTCACGGCTACGGCGTAGGAGACCCCAGGAGGCGCTAGGCTCATCAGAAACCCTCCCCCTGCCCTCCTCGCCCCTCCCCGTAGACCAGGCAGGCTGCAGCAGGCACGCCTTCCCGACACCCCGTACCTGTGTGCCTTACACCGAGCGGAAAATAAACTCCGAGCGGCCAGGAAAATAAAGAAAGAAATTTCAGTGAGGCAACACACAACGTGATGTTAGTTTCAGGTGGACAATATAGTGAGTCGACGCTTCCACACACCACCCCCTGGTCGTCACAAGTGCCCTCCTTAATTCCTGTCACCTGTTTAACCCATCCCCGTACCCACCCCCCTGCTGGGAATAGTATTTTTTATATTCTTTGAGAAGAAAGCCAGGCGCGCGCGATTGCTTGATCGTAGGGTAGTTCTTTTGCGGAACCACCGTACCGTTTTCCAGAGCGGCCGCACCCGTTGGCATTCCCACCCACGGCGCAAGGGGGTTCCCGTTTCTCCACATCCCTGCCAACGTCTGTTGTTTCTTGTGTCTTGTGTTTCTTGTGTCTGTTGTTTCTTGTTGAGTTTAGCCATGCTGACAGGTGGGAGCTGATGGCTCACCGTCGTTTTGATTTGCATTTCCCTGATAAGTGGGAGACCTGCTAGATTTGCTTGTTTATTCCCCCTTGGATTTTTATAAGGAAATACTAGAAGCATAACAAAAGAAGCATAAACGTGGTTTCCTGTATGTCAGAGGAGACAGGGGTGGGGGTACGACTTTTCTCCAGAGAGTTAAAATTTTTTTTTTCTTAATGTTTATTTATTTTTGAGAGAGAGACAGACAGAGCATGAGCAGGAGAGGGGCAGAGAGAGAGAGAGAGGGAGACACAGAATCCGAAGCAGGCTCCAAGTTCCGAGCTGTCAGCACAGAGCCTGACGCGGGGCTCGAACCCGTGAACACTGAAATCATGACCTGAGCTGAAGTCGGACGCTTAACCGACTGAGCCATTCAGGGCGCCCCTCTAGATATTTTTTAAAATATTGATTTGCTATTTGAACCATATTAGTGATTCGAACATACTCCCTGTTCAAGAAATACAATATCCCCTCCTCACATACGTGCGTTGTGCTTCTAGAGAGTGAGCCCCAAGAGGGTGGCATCTCTTCGGTCCGTTATTGTACTTCCCCAGCCTGGGAGAGGTGGGGCACACAGCAGGTGCTTAAGAAACATGCTTGGGATGAATGGTTGGATAGAGGGAGACAAACTAACAACAACAGAGAATGCTCAAAATGAATAAAGGTGCACTCAAACTGTGGAACATCAAAGCAGCGAAGGAGGTAGGTCCAGACCAACTGATTTCCAAAACCTACTGTTAAGGGGGTGGATGGAAAGCAAGTTCCAGAACTGTATATCCGACCCAATCTGATCTGCCTAAAAGAGATCTCTAAAATAAAACTGTCCATTTCTAGAGATATATATATAAGGTTGGTGTCAGAAGTGAAAAGGTCTGGAAGAAGACACAGCTAACAATTTTGGTTACTTCCAGAGAGGGGAGTGGGATAGAGGGGGGTGGGGTGGGGGGTGGTAGGTGACCAGGGGGATTCTGTGCAGTTTCCATATATTCCCAAGACAATCCATCTACTGGGGAGAATGAATAACGTTACACCGGGAAAAACAGAACAGAAACGTTTCTATGGCCCCACGACTTCCATTTTGTAAACAGACACGAAGGGACAGTGGAAAGATCCATCGAAAGCAGCACAAAAGGCAGAAAGGAAATGCCGCCGCCGAGCCGGAGGCAACTTTGTGAAGCTTTTTATTTGACCCTTCAGGGTTTCCCGTGTTTCCACAAGGAACGCACCGTGTAATTTGAAAACTTAACAGAGGGACCTGGGCAGCCAGCTGGCGGTCCCGCCCCGGGGGCGCTGCGAGCAGCTCTGCACCTGGGGTCCCGGCGCTCGGGGTGCGGGCGGGGTTCCGGGGGGGCGTTCCGTCGGGCAGGGGCGGCCCCCGCGGCCAAGGCCGATCTCGTTCTCCCCCGCCCCAGCTAACTCCCACCGCCCCCTCCCCCCACCGAGCGCAAAGGAGCGGCCCTGCGAGACCCTGGGATGCAAATGAGGCTGTGGGTGGGCCGGGAGGGGACCGGCCACGAGCAGGGAGGGAGTGCAGAGGAAGAGGGGCGGGGAGGGGAGGGCGCCCCTCCCCGCCTCCCCGCACCCTTCCCGCCGCCAGGACCTCCGGCTGTGCGGGGTGCCAGGGACCTTGGCCGCGCCCTTGGCCCGGGCCGCTCCCGGGGCACCCGGGCCGGCAGGGGAGGGCGCTGCAGCACAGATAAGGCTCACCGAGCTTCCTGCACGAAAAGCACAAATTCTAGGGAGCGACGCAACTGGGCGTTTGAAAACGAAGCTGCCTCCTGCCACGGCCGGCCGCCTCCGGCCTGCTGTTCCCGCCCCATCTCCCTCCACGCCTGTCATTTCCGCGTCCCCACCCCACCCCACCCCTCCCCCGAATTTCCCGGCCCTGCTCTCCTCCCAGCAAAAGCTAGTGATCTCAAGGAAATAATTAGCTTATCTGGCGGCCCATTAGCGTCCAGCCAATTTCCCTCTTTTCCATTCCACAAAAGTTCTGGACGGTTGGCTGAGCCGCGGCCTCAGGAATGGGACTCGACTGCAGTTCCGGATCTGGAGTGGGGGCAGGGAGGCGCCTCATGTCTTAGAAAGGGTAGAGTGTCCTGGAACCGGGCCCTGCAGGAGGACCCAGAAGAAGGGGTTATCAGTCTCTTCCGGGGAAATCTGGGGAGGCTTCTTGGAGCAGGTGGTATCTGAGTTGGACTTTGAAGGCCAAGTGGATATTTTCCAGAGACCTAGGAGGGTATTTCAGGGTCAAGGTCAGAGTGGGAGCCGGGGCGCAGCACCTCTGGCCTCTGGGCAATCTATAGAGACAGAACGTAAAGTGGTGCTTGCCAGGGCCAGCAGGTGAGGCAGGAGCTCTGCTATTGGGATCGAGGCTTCTTTTAGGAGAGTGTGTGGGAAATGTTCTGGAATTACACAGTAGCGACATATGTTGTGTATATATTGAAAACCACTGAATTGTACACTTTAAAAGGATGCGTGTTCTAGTATATGTGAGTCATATCTCAGGTTTGCAGAAAGGGAGGAGGGGCTGTGAGCAGAGCCCCGCATGGATGGGGGAAGGTGCCCCCCCCCCCCCCTCCCCGGTGCCGTCCATCTTGCGACAGAGAGCAGTGGGCTCCGGGCCTCGAAGGGGGGCGGGGCCGCAGCCGAGCTGGCGCTCAGATGCCCTCTGAGCACTTCCCCTGCAGAGTCAGGACGAGGTCTGATTTATCCCATCTCTCCTTCTGGCATCTAGCCCACGGCTGCGCAGACACATGAGGTGAGTGGGGAGGGCACCCTGGGCGGCGGGAACATTCGGAACAGATGCCCAGAGGCAGCAAGTGGGGTGAGCACAGAATTCCTTGAGGTTTGCAGGAACCAGCTGGGTGGCCTTCAGGTGCAGATTTAGGAAGGCCTTCAAGGCAGGCCCAGCTTCATGGGTGGGCCACCCCTGCAGTCACAAAAGCCAGTAATGAGAAAAGCCCTGCGGTTGGTTTCAATGCTCACTTGTCACCATCTTGAAATGATTAATAATTGTTGAACAAGAGTCTCTGCATTTCCTTTTTTGCCTTGGAGCTGACAAATTATGCAACTAGGTCTGCCTGAGACCACGGGGTGCATCAAAGGTGTTGTGACTCAGAAGGTGACCTTAGGCACACCATGAAGTAGGACAGGCAGGAGTGAAGTTTAGAGTCTCTTGAAGAAGACTGTGTGATGGGTTGAGGACCTGAAAGGAAGGGCCAGGTGGGAGGGGCATGAGGGAACTAAGCCTTCAGGGCCACTCACCCACTCACCCACCTGCCCACCCACCCATCCACATGCTCACCTACCCATCCACCCATCCACCCTTCCATCCATCCACCCATCCATCCATCCATCCATCCACCCCTCTACCCATCCATCCACCCATCCATCCACCCATCCACCCATCCATCTACCCATTCATCCACCCATTCATCCATCCATCCAACCATCCATCCACTCACCCATCCACATGCCCAACTACCCATCCATCCATCCACCCACCTGTCCATCCATCCATCCATCCATCCATCCCTCCACCCATCCATCCATCCACCATCCATCCACCCATCCATCCACCCATCTACCCATCCATCCACCCATTCATCCATCCATCCACCCATCCATCCATCCACCATCCACCCATCCATCCACCATCCATCCATCCATCCATCCATCCACCCATCCACCCATCCACCCATCCATCCAACCATCCATCCAACCATCCATCCATCCACCCACCTGTCCGTCCATCCATCCATCCATCCATCCATCCATCCATCCACCCATCCATCTACCCATCCATCCACCCATCCACATGCCCATCCATCCATCCATCTATCCACCCACCTGTCTGTCCATCCATCCACCATCCATCCATCCATCCATCCATCCACCCATCTACCCATCCATCCACCCATTCATCCATCCATCCACCCATCCACCCATCCACCATCCATCCACCATCCATCCATCCATCCGTCCACCATCCATCCACCCATCCATCCATCCATCCACCATCCATCCACCATCCATCCATCCATCCATCCACCCATCCACCCATCCACCCATCCACCCATCCACCCATCCATCCAACCATCCATCCAACCATCCATCCATCCACCCATCCACATGCTTACCTACCCATCCATTCATCCATCCACCCACCTGTCCCTCCATCCATCCACCATCCATCCATCCATCCATCCACTTACCCACCCATCCACTCAGTCATCAGTTAATCATCCAGCTAACATTTCCAAAGCCCCTATGATGGGTGAGGTGCTGGTTACAAGAATTTGCACCCTTAGGAACTTATGGTCTGTTGAAAATATAAGCTAGCCTTACCTGCCCCACACTAGGCTGTGCACACTGGGTCCTGCTCCCTGTTTTGTTTTTCCCCTGTGCCCTTTCTTTTCACACGAAAGAGTATTTGCTGCTTGCCTGCCTGTCCTACCAGAACGTGGGGCTCCTGAGGACAGGGCTTGGTCTAAAGGTTCTGTCACTGCCGAGTCCCAGTACCTAGAACAATCCTGGCTCATTGGAGGTGCTCAGTCCATATTTGCCCAGTGAATGAAGGAATGAACAAATGAATGAATATGGGTCAGATCAGAGCTGGATTCAGCTCTTTTGAAAGCCCTCCTTGCTGAAAGGATTAAGGAGACTTCCTCTTACGTAATTACAGAGATAGATACTTCACTGAAGTAAGTGTAAGAAAACACATCAAAGCCCTCATTCTTCCTTCAAGGACTACCTGCTGCTTTCTGTGACACAGAAAATATAACACGTGTGCGCGCACACACACACTCACACACACACACACACACACACACACACACTTTTCTTCTCTTTGTGGCCCTGCTTCGCTGGCACCTAGAGCTAGGCCTCTCCTCCTGGTGGGTAACTCGGCCCCAGGAAGCCAGTGACTTCATCCTTTCACTTGGGGAGGCCTTGGAACTTGGGGGGGGTGAGGATCAGGATTGGGGTGCTAGCGTGGCAAGGGGGGAGCTCACAGGGGACCGTGGCCGGTGACAGAGCCGCATCTCGGTTGGGAGAGGTGGATGGAAATGAGCCGGGGGGGGGAAGCATCTGAGAACAGGTCCCGGGGGAGGAGAGAACCTGAAGCTGGGGTGACTCACAGGTTACTGGAGGAGAGGGCTCCCGGGAGGGGAGGAAGAGGCGTGCCGTGAAACGCAGCAGAGGGTTCCGATAGGGCGGGACCTAGGGAAGGGGGCCAACGCGATTTGCCAAGTGGCCTGTGCTGGTCCAGGGGGCTGGTGGGTCACCGTGGTGGCTGGTGAACTTGGAGAGGACCCCTGCTGGAGGTGGAGGAGGCCGTGCTGGATGAGCTGGGGCAGGGTGGAAGGAACCTCCGAGGACCTCACATTCTACAGTCCCTCCCTTGTTCGCTTGTGGCCCGATGGGCAGTGGGTGTTCAATAGACGCTCAAACGTTCTCCCACCCCCGGGAGGAAGCTCCGCTGAGGAGCTCTGTTTATTCCTCCTCCATTTGTAAATGAGGAGGGCCCTCTAGGGACTGGAGGGGGCTAGCTCTCGGGGCCGACAATCCGGGGTGGGGGTACTCGAACCCCAGCGGGGTTTCAGAGAATGGAAAGCAGATGTGCAAGTTCTGTCTTGAACCCAGAATCTTGAAGTGTTTCCTGCTCGCACTGAAGACCGGAGGAAGGTGTCGTCAGGCTGGGCAGAACCACTGGTTTTCTCAGCCCTTCATATTTCCAGTTATCATTCGTCTCTCTTGGGGAAAAAGAAAGCAGGTGAATAGATTTGCAACGTGAAGATAACAGCACGTGTGAGTGGAAAGGCGCCACACAAATGTGGGTCTTGTACAAACGGTCCGGTGGTTTGCCGGGTGGCCTCTGGTGGTCCGGGCGGGGGGGGCCTGTGGGTGTGGGTGCCCTCACCCCTTTCCCATCAAGGTGTCCCCTGGCTCACACAGCGGCAGAAATCCAGGAGGAAGCTGTGGGCCAAAAGAGGTCTGAGCGGCTGTCTCAAGGTCTCTGCCCTGCGAGAGGCCCGTGGAGTGAGCCCCTTTACAACGAGAGGCCCCAGGGTCCCAGGAACGTTCAGGGCCCCTCCTCTCTCGCCCTTCATACCCTGAGATGCTCCGAACCGAATGTCAGCCCTCCAAAAGGCATCTGGTTCTCACGCACAGTCATGTGTATCAGATAGGATTTTCAGTAAGTTAAAAACACGACTCTCAAATACAAAGTGTGCGAGTTCAAAGATTTCCGTCTATCAGTGAGGGGCCCAGCTGGACGGCAAAGCAGTTCAAAAGACGAGGATTCTTGGGGCGCCTGGGTGGCTCGGTCCATTAAGTGTCCGACTTCGGCTCAGGTCATGATCTCGCGGTTCGTGAGTTCGAGCCCCGCGTCGGGCTCTGTGCTGACAGCTGGGAGCCTGGAGCCTGCTTTGGATTCTCTCTCTCTCTCTCTCTCTCTCTCTGCCCTTCCCCTGCTCATGCTCTCTTTCTCTCTCTCAAAAATAGTAAACATTAAAAAAATTGTTTTTAAGAAGTAAAGTTTTCTGGTGAGGAATAAAGACGACACACAGGGAAGGGACACGTAGCAGGAGTAACCGGGCTTTCCCTACACGGGAAGGTAGGACAAAAATCTGAGTTTTTCCTAAATAGTAGCAAGTCTCGGTAACATCCTACAGGGCAATGAAACCTTAACTTGGGGGAATACTTTTTTTTTTTCCCCTACCACCAGAAACCCTCTGCATTTCTGTTGTACAAAAATCTACCAGTCAACACGTGACTTCGCATAGTCTGGGGCCGGGTCAAAATCTATTTCCCCACAGAGGACGAGAAATCCTTGGATGGGCCTGTTAGACCGTGAGCCCATGAAAGAATGTTCAAACGTTCTTTTTCCTTGTTTCCAAATTTCAGATGATTTTTTTTTTCTTAATCCGTTGGAGTCAGGAGTTTGTAAATGGACTCTGGAAGGTCCAAGACTGAAATTATTTACGACTGTTTGTGTGCGTGCATTTTTCTGGGGAAAAGGTTGTGGTTGCCATCAGATTTACATTAGTGGCCCTCCCCACAAAGCATAAAAACTGAGCTCAGCGTGCTAGCTTCCCACCTCCTTCTCCCAACAAAGGGGAGGAATTTGCTTCTTGACACGGAAGTCCTCTGTCAACGCTCTCAACTGGATGTTCAGGCACCTGCTAACAGGTGTTACAAGAGGGTCACCTCTTCCCCATCTTTGCGGTCCCAGTGCCCAGGCTGGCCCGGCGTCAGCTGGGAGCCAGTCAAGCTACCGACTTCAAGGAAACCCACTGAGCTGTCGCCTGCTTTGTGCCCAGCACGCGGCTCTGGCCTTTCCAAGAAGCTCAGGGCCTGGCCCCGGCATGCATTCTCCCAGCAGGCTGGGCTAGTGGGGACCTTGGAGATAACTGGCATGTGACGTCGTAATGGTGGCCCTTGAACTCTTCTGACCTTTTTAAAGTTTATTTACTTATTTTGAGAGAGAGACAGACGGAGTGCAAGCTTGTGCTCGTGAGCCCGGGAGGCGCAGAGAGAGACAGAGACAGAACCCCACGCAGTCAGTCCCTGTGCTGTCATCAGGTCTTGGACTTTGGGACAAGCATGTGTTCAAAGAGGTGTGGCTGGCAATCGTGTCTGCGTTTCTGATCCATAAACAAGAAACTAAGTTATTCATTCATTGTGTTTTACTGTTTATAAACAAAAGCTTTTGAGATACGGGCTCCAAAGAGGGAACGCAACAATCCTAGCTGATGCTTAAATGGCACCTGCCGTGTCCTGGGAATGTTGAAGCACATCGTGTCAGTTACTCGTGTCATTTTCATGAAGCCTCCCCAAGGCAGCTTCTATTACTTGCCCCATTTTACAGATGAGGAAACTGAGAGGTTAAGATCATTCAGCTGGCAAGTGGCGGAGTCAGGATTTGAACCCAGGCTCTCTGGTTCTGGACTTCACGCCCCTAAGCAACTAGAATTCCTGCTTCTCCAAATAAAAAACGGCGGCAGTGGGAGGGGCACCTGTGTGCCTCAGTCGGTGGAGCATCCGACTTCGGCCTGAGTCATGATCTCCCGGGTTGTGAGTTCGAACCCTGCCTCGGGCTCTCTGCTGTCAGCGCAGAGCTCGCTTTGGATACTCTGTCCACCCCCCTACTCGTGCGTGCGCGTGCGCTCTCTCTCGAAAATAAATAAATGTTAAAACAAAACAAAAAAAAAATAAACAAAAAAACAGTGGTGGGAAGGCTTTTCATTAGTGCCCTGGGCCCACGTCCTCATTTGGGTAGGTGGGGAAACGGAGGCCCAGATAGGGGAGGGGGTGTCCGCAGAGCCAGCCAGCGGCAGACCCAGGCTGGTGGCCAGCTGTGCCCACTCCCGGGCCACTGCTCCTTGGCTTTACCGTGAGGCCTTCCCAGGAAGGCAGACCCCTGCCCGCCTGCCTTGTGCTCTCACCTGACCCATCAGGGGGCTGGGTACTTGGAGACGCAGAGGGGACAGAGTGGGGTCCCTGCCACGGAGGGGAGGGGACGGCAGCGGCCCAGGGAGGAGTGGGGAGGAAGGAGGAATGATGGGGTGCCACTTTGCCACTCCTGCCCACACCTCCCAGGCTCTGGGCACCGTCCTCACTGCTCTCCCTGGTGCTCCCCTGCACCAGCAAGGGGTTGACGTCCCGCCTCTCCTCCTCTCCCCTCTAAGGCTGCTGTCTCCCCAGGTGATCCCAGGGGCTCAAATTTGTCAGTTCCTTTATTTCGTGACCACCCGGATGGCTTTGCTCTCGCCACCGAGGATCAATGCCCCACTTACCTCTAAATCTGTGTAAATTTGTAATTCGAAAAATCTTTTTATGTTTTATTTTCTATTTGAGAGAGAAAGAGAGAGAGAGAGAGAGATTGAGAGCGTGAGCAGGGAAGGGGCAGAGAGACAGAGACAGAATCCGAAGCAGGCTTCGAGCTGTCGGTGCAGAGCCCGACGCAGGGCTCGAACTCACAAACCCGAAATCACGACCTGAGCTGAAGTCGGACGTTCAACCGACTGAGCCACCCAGGCGCCCCAGTAACTTTTAATTTTTAACATCGAGGCCTCACGTGCAGGTAAGGAAGGAGCGTGAAGTGTGTAATCTTAGGCGTATAGAGTCACGGAAGTCACATTACCCTGCCACCCCCCCCCCCACCCCCCGGGGTCTCCTTTACAGCCGATACCCATCATTGCAGTTAATATGCACCACTGGTTATAGAAATCATACAGTCAACAAATACTCTGTGTGTTCATTTGGCTTTCTTTCCCTTAACAGGAGATCTGTAAGGTTCACCCCCTTGTGTGTGCTATCAGCAGTTCATTGTTTTTTTCTGGCTGCTTATTATTCCCCTATCCAGAGAAACCGCAACGTAGTTATCCATTCTGTGCTGATGGGCACGTGGGTCGTTTCCAGAATTTTGTCAACCTGAGGGGATCTTCCGTAAACATTCCCGTACCGGGGGTCTGTGCACGGATGTGTGTTCTCATTTCTTCTTCTCGGTAGATGCTCAGAAGGCAGGATTCCTGGGTCACAGGGCAAGCCTATTCATTTAAGAAACCGCTTCTGGGGGCGCCTGGGTGGCGCAGTCGGTTAAGTGTCCGACTTCAGCTCAGGTCACGATCTCGCGGTCCGTGAGTTCGAGCCCCGCGTCGGGCTCTGGGCTGGTGGCTCAGAGCCTGGAGCCTGCTTCCGATTCTGTGTCTCCCTCTCTCTCTGCCCCTCCCCCGTTCATGCTCTCTCTCTGTCTCAAAAATAAATAAAACGTTAAAAAAAAAAATTAAGAAACCGCTTCTGTGACGGGGCGCCTGGGTGGCTCAGTCGGTTAAGCCTCCGACTTCAGCTCAGGTCATGATCTCGCGGTCCGGGAGTTCCAGCCCCGCGTCGGGCTCTGTGCTGACAGCACAGAGCCTGGAGCCTGTTTCAGATTCTGTGTCTCCCTCTCTCTCTGACCCTCCCCCGTTCATGCTCTGTCTCTCCCTGTCTCAAAAATAAATAAACGTTAAAAAAAATAATAATAAAAAAAAAGAAACCACTTCTGTGGTTGGGATGAGTTGCTTTCACTGGCACGTGGTCGAGCTGCCTTTGTTCATTTCCTTGCATGTGTATTACCTCATTTTGCCCTCCCGGAACCCCCCCCCCCGCGCCAGAGGTGATGCTGGCCGGAGCAAATATTATTGCCACCTGACGTGGAACTGTCGCTATTTGCTCACCACCTACAACAACAGCTCAAGGTTCAAGTTCAGAGGGGGCTCAACGCTCCGGAGAGAAGAGAGGAGCACAGAACTCTGAGATTACGAAATTTTTTTCCTGTGGGAAGTGAGAGCTGGGTTCCAGAAAATCTCACACGCTTTTGGATCAGAACCAGCCTCGTTTCTTGCTGGCAGGAGAGTGGGACTCAGCTGTGCTCTTAGCGGCCCAAGAGAGCCTTACAAGTTTTGTATTTCCATTGTTCTGTTCTTTTAGGTTGGACAACAGTACTGTGGGTATTTCGTGTGTGTGTGGGGAGGTGTCTGTTTCTTAAAAAGGACCTTGATCTTTTAGAGATCTGTACTCAAGAACTTGTGGGCAAAACAGTACGATTTCTGGATTTGCTGCAAAGAGATCCAGAGGCAGGGGCAGGGGCATAGACAAGTCAGGCCCTCGCTTGACAATTGTTGAACCTGACTTTTGGTTACCCAGGACTTTATTATACTGTTCTCATTAAGTTTTGTATGCTTGAATTTTTCCATAAAAAGATATTTTTAGAGTAAAACAAAGGGGGGGGGTTCTCAGTGATAATAAAAACATTACATACATTTTTTTAAAAAAGGTTTCCTTATAGCCACGATAGGCAGCTGCTATAGAAGGTTTCATTCGACCTGGGAAAGAATTGGAAAAACAAAAAACAAACAAACCAGAGCTTGAGAAAGATTACTTTAGTTTCTGAGGCCAACTCTGGGATATTTTTGGCCCAAAGGGAATACAGGATCCGGCAGGCCTAGAGCTCCCCAGGGGCCTAGTTCTTGGGCTCTTTATTAACAGTGGTTGCCTCACCAGCCCGGGGAGAGCGCACGGGAGGGGAATGAGGCCTCCACACTCTGGCTGGAACTGCTGGTGGTGTGAGTTTCATTATTGGGGCCAAGAGCCCCGGCGCCCCAAGGACCTCGGTCCTGTCCTGCCTTGCCCTGACCCGCTTCCCCCCCGCCCAGGTGGCACCGAGGAGGCTTGCAGGGAGGGGTGCCCTGTCAAGGCCGCAGAGCCCTGGGAACACACAGGGCTCGGGGCTAATCCCAGGGGGGGGGGGTCCACGACAGCACTGGGGTGAGGAAGAAAGTGACCTTGGGCGGGGACCTGCAGAGGGCTGGCTAGGATTCCAGGGAAAGGAGGGAAGGGCATTTGAGGTGAGGGTGACAGCCCAAGGCACAAACCAGGAAGGCCTAGGTGCCAGATAGGAGAGTGGAGAACGATGGAGCGGCCCAGGCAGGCGCAGTGCAACTGGGCATTGAGCAGGTGTGCCCCGGGCCCAGCTCACCTGCCCTCTTGCGCCGGGAAATCTGGAGCTGGGGGCCCGAGTGGTGGTGGGGGTGTGTGTGTGGGGGGGAGGTGAGGGCCTGGGATCGCTCTCGGTCCAGACGGGAACCTGCAGTGGCCGGAAATCTCCAACTTCCCACTTCAAAGAAATGCAAATTAAAATAAGGAGAGTTGCCTACACCCTCTCCTTTAGGATTGGCAAAGATGAAAAGAACGGGTAATGACAGCACTGGCGATCTCCTGGAGCCGCGGCTCCTCTCCCACGCGTGGGTGGACGCAGACGTTAGTCAGCTTTTTTGAGGGCAGCTCAGCAAGTGGCACCCAAATGTCACCCAAATGTCGCAGGTGCCTGTCCTTTGACCCGGTGGCCACACTTCTAGGCATCTGCAGAGGGAAAGCGGAGCTCAAAGAGGCACGCTGACGGTCGGCGCAGCCTAATTTGTACCTGCAATGGTGAAAAGGGGGCATAAGTGCCCGTGGGGCGGGTTAAATACCGCAGAAGAGAAGGGCATTTCTGTGTCTCCACGGGGAGCTCTGTCCAAATGAAAACCAGAGTGTTAAAAACAGCGGATCCCGTGACTTTCTTGAAAGCAGTCTGGAGAGTGTGCACCAACGGTTAAGTGTGGTGGTGGCAGAGGGATGGGGGGCGGGAACAAGAGAGAACTTTCGTTTTCTCTTCTAAGCCGTTCAGGGGTAAGGACCAGATAATACAGACCTAGATGGAGGCAAGCATGGGGTTTTCATAAAAGAAGTGATTGACCTTAAGCAGAGCCGGGTCTCTGTCCTAAAACAGGTGCATGTATGGAGCACCTGCTGTATCCGGGACCCCCGGCTAGGGCCTGGGAAAATTTCAGGCGAAGATAGGGAAGGGGCAGGGGTGGGGGTGGCGGGGCGGGAAGGAAGCTCTGCCCACACTTCCCTGAGCGCCCTGCGGCAGTTGCCAGCGGCCTAGACTCCTGGGATCGGCCGGTGACTGCACTCTCGGCGCCTCTCCTGAGCTCAGTGACCCACACAGGGGTCTCTCGGTCACTCTGACCGCCCCCCCCCCCCAGCCATGTCTTTCCTGGGGCCAACAGTGCTTTAGGTGCCTGAATAATTAATTTACCAAACCTTACCAAAGGCCCCGTGGGAGGTATTTTTCTCCCACTTAGATAAGGAGGCTCAGAAAGGTCACCGGAATTCGCATAAGCGTTTTGGCTCGGCGAGCCGCTCTGCCTCGGGATCGCATCAGCTGGGGATAAGGTCCGATTGGGGACGTGGGCTCTGGAGTCAGACCCGGGCCCAACGCCGCATCCACGTTCTTAGCTGTGTGATCGCGTGCAAGTAGTGATCCCTTCTGCAGCCCAGGCGGGGATCAGCTATTTATAGGGGTGCTTTGAGGATTATACGGGCAATGGCTGTAAAGGGCTAGCATGAGCCAGGCACCACGCTAAACGCTCTCATGGGCCTGGGCCAAATGAGTTGGCCCATTTTTTCGGATGAGAAAACAGAGTCTCCAGGGTGAGGAATCTCGCCCTGGGCCCCCGGCTGGCAGAGGCTCAGGTGGCGGGCCTCGGTGCAGCCTCGGTTTCCTCACCTGACGCGTCCCCCTAAGCGCCCCGCCGATGCCCCGCCCCGCCCAGGTCCCGCCCCCGACCCGCCGCGCTCCGGGAGTCTCAGCCCCGCCCGCACCGAAGCCCCGCGAGCGGCAGCCAATCGGCGGCTGCCGGCGTCGGGTGCACTCGGCCTCGCCCGCGGCCCTCCCGCCCCCGGCTCTCGCTCGCCGCTCGCTCAGTCCGCCGCCGCCTTCGCCGCTGCCGCCTTCGCCGCCGCCGCCGCCGCCGCGCTTCCGCTTGCCGACTCGGTAAGGCTGGGCCGAGGCTGGGCGCGCGGGGACGATGGGCGAGCGGGCGCGGGCTCGCGGGCTGCGGCCGGCGCCAGGGTGGGGCGCGCGGGGACTGCCAGGGTCCGGACTCCGGAGGGCGGGGGGTGCGGGGGCCGCCTGCCGAGCCGCAGCGCCGAGGGGAACCTCCGGCATCGCCTCGCCAGGACGGCGGGGTTCGTGGGGAGCCTGAAACGGGAGCGGGTCGGGGACTCCCCACCTCCCGCGGTGGATTGGGTCTGGGGTCCGCCTAGGGGTGTGTCTGCGCGCGGGCCTCCCGTGCCGGTCCGGTGCGGCAGCGGGAAGGATGCTCAGCCCTTCGGACTTGGGCAGGATGCGCCAAGCTCGGGACCAGTAGGGATACTGGCCTCTTTTTTCGCCCTTCTCGCTCTTACTTCCCAGGAGTGGATTGGGTCTGGGGGTACTACGCCCGAGGGTCGATCGGCCCGCCGGGAGGTACAGTGCGGGAGCTGGAGGGATGCTTGGTTCTCCGGACTTGGCAGGATGCCTCCGGCCTGGGGCCGCTAGAGCCCCTTTCCTCTCATCCCACCCCACTCTCGGAATGGATTGGGTCTGGGGGTCCGTCCGAGGGTCGGTGAGGCTGCAGGAGGGGTGCTCGGCCTTCTGGACTTGGCTGGGCGCCGCCAACCCCCTCTCGATCCCGCCGCATCCCTTCGCCCTCCGGGGGGTGGATTGGGCCTAGGGGGCCGTCCAGGGGTCGCAGTGGGAGCTAGAGGGACGCTCGGCCTTCGGGACTCCGTGGGGCGCAGTCCACCCAGCCTCCTGGGGCCGCCCCCGCATTGCAGCCGTCGGGACACGCCCTTGACGCGGGACTCCCCGCGCGGTCGGAGCACCCGTCGTGAGCGAGATCGGGGCGCCCGGCCGGGGTCCCCGCTTGAGAGCGCCCCCCATCCCCCGGTGCGGGGCAGGTGGGCGCCGTGAATCTGCCCAAGGTCGCGGCGGGTTCCCAGCCCGGCAGCGGCCCGGCGGGGGGCGGGGGGGGGGGGAAAGGAGGGGCGTCACGTGACCAGGCCTGGGCGCTCTGGCCCTTCCTGCCGGGACGGCGCGGTCGGGGTGGCGGAGCTACCCGGGGTCCCGGGCCGGGATGGAGGCAGCTCCAAACCTCAGCCTCCTCGGCGAGTCAACGACCAGTTCCTTTCATTTTGTTCGGAAAGGCCTTGGGTCAGCGTCTTTACAATGTAAATTGATGGTTGGCTTTCGTTCCAGCCGACCTGACTTTTTTAACACCAAGAGTTAAAACCCCGGAGTAATCAACCCGATTCAGTAGGGAACAGACGTCGTTTTCCCAACTCAGGACAGGCTTTCGGTTCCTCTGTGCTCCTTGTGTAGTTCAAATACTTAAGGGCAGATTTTTGTGGGAGACCGGTAACTTTGTAAGGTACCGGACAAAATCCGTTTACTCTTTTGAAACGTGTATTTTGTTACACCATTTTCTTGCATAGGCGTTGGGTTTCTGGTCATTCCAGATATTCAAGCATGCTTATTTCCTTCTGAACCCCAAACCAAGTGATTAAAAAATGGCTGAACTCACTGGTCTTTCATTTATGCCGGCGAGCATTCCCCCCCCCCCCCCCCCCCCCCCCCGCCTTTCCAAAGTATGTAGGGCGACGCGCGGGGAGTGTGGCGTAAATATGAGGACATAATGCTGATGATCGTGCTGATCGCAGAGGCGAGGCAGCGTCTGGTTGTAAGTCGTCTGGGGCCATCGTGTCTGATGTGAACTGTGTGCAGCACTCAGGGGTTGGGGTGGTGCTGCCTCTGTGCGCCCGGGGGCTCCTTTTCGCATACAAACGACCGGCTTCCTTCCGGTGAAACATTTCTAGACCCGACCTTGTACACTGAACTCCCATCTGTTGAAATCAAACAGAGAAAAGGGAGCGCACATACTTTGTATCACAGTGGCAGAAATTGCCACGGTGCACAGGCCGAAATAACCTTTCGAGTTTGCACTGAAAACAAGTGGCCTAAGCCAGGGGCGAAGGGAAGAAACCTGGCGTCCCTGCTGCTGCCGCCCTTGGCCTGTCCCCAGACCAGTGGGAATCTAGTGGGCAAGCGTGGGCCCCCGGGGAGTCTTGGGGCCAGGGCCTGCGCTTATGCAACCCTGGCCCCGCGTGCCCATTCATAGAAACACTGTTACTTTTTCCCCGGGGCTTCGCAGCAAGCCCCTTCCGGACGCGCTTCGGGCGCGCCGGGACGCGATGCTGCAGTTTGGGTGTGGGGTGGCATAGGGCGCCCTGAGCCCTCAGCTGTCCCCAGGGCTGGCCACGCGGGGCTCGGCCTTCCCACGGAGAGGCGCTTCGTGTCGCCGGGGGAGGAGGGTGGCAGCGCCGGCGACGCGGGCCAGCTCGCTCCGGAAGGTCTCCCCGAGCCGGGCGGGTGGAACAGGATCTGAGCGCCTCGGGCGCGCCAGGCCGGGGGCGGGGCTCGTGGTAACCTTTCCCCTACTTTTCGCAGCCGTCACGTGACGCGCGCCGTGGGGGCGGGGCGGGGCGCGCCGGCCGCAGTTGCCTGCGGTGCCCTCCGGGCCGCGTTCCAGCTGAGCAATTAGAGACGCAGCCTGGGCTCCCAGGGCGGCGGGGAAGGTGGGAGGCGGAAACGCGCGCCCGCTCTGGCCCGGAGCTGCTTCTGCACTTTGATCGGGTGCAGTTTTTCCTTTGTGGGAGAGGACGTTGAGTCACTCCGCGTGGTTATCGCTGGCGGGCCAGAGTTGGGTTGCTGGGGGGGGGGGGGGGAGCCTGAACTTCGATTCCCGGAGGATTTAGAATAAAAGAAAACTGGCACGTTTCGAGTGTGTTTCAGAGATTCTCTGTGGCCCGCTTTAATGAGGCCTCTGTTCTCTTCGAATGGCTGGAGCCTCTCCCGAGCTTGGCCTGCGAGGATTTTTCTGTTTGACACGGTGCAAAATGAAGGGGGTTAACGCGGGATTGGCCTCGGCACTCGGGGCCCCTCTCCAGAAGCCACCAGCCTAACAGTCTCTGATGCCTGTAGAAATAGTGTAGGCTGTACGGGGCGTGTTGTTGTTCAATCTGTTAATTAACACAAGTAAGGAGTACTTTATGTTTGTTGATTTATGACATTCTGTTGCCTTTTGTGAAGTTCACCTTCTACCCCGTGCAAATACTGGGTGGACGTTGGGTTCCCAGCAGACCCTGGGCTTGAAGCCAGCTGACCTTTGTGGTGAGGTGCTCCAGAGCCTCAGTTCTCCAGAATGTCCACCTGTAATTTTGCATGGGTTGTTTTTCTGCCCAGAATGTTGTTGGAAGTTAATAATTGAAAGAAATTTTGCCACTGCACGAGTCCTGCGTCTTTGGGGGTACGTAGGGTATTTGCCACTGTGGAGGGCCGGGGGATAGGGTGGCTACTGCTCTGCCTTCTAGAAATTATCAGCTAATTGTGGGACACCAGGTTCTTGAGGTTAAAAGGAAAGGACTCCTCCGTACTCCCGATGTGGTGGTTCACCAACCCATCCCAGGAACCTGAGTGTCATCCTAAAACTTTTTTTTTTTAAGTTTATTTATTTGAGAAAGAGGGTGTAGTGGGGACAGAGAAAAGGGGAGAGAGGGAGAGAATGCCAAGCAGTCTCCGCACTGCCTGAGCTGAAGTCAGATGCTTTTTTTTTTTTATGTTTATTTTTAGAGAGAGAGAGAGAGAGATACAGAGTCCGAGTGGGGGTGGGGCAGAGAGAGAGGGAGACACAGAATCCGAAGCAGCTCCAGGCTCCAAACTGTCACCACAGAGCCTGACACGGGGCTCAAACTCAGGAACCATGAGATCATGACCTGAGCCGAAGTCGGACGCTTAACCGACTGAGCCACCCAGGCACCCCAATACATGTTTATATTAAAAGCAAACACAAAATGACTATGGCTTTCAGACATTGTCGTGTGCTGTAACTCACATTTTACGTTTTATGGAAGACTTCCTCATTTATGAGATAATGCATTGATCACTAGTTTTCCTACATGTCAGCATCTCTAGTGCCCTTAAAAAAGATTTAGGGTGGGGCGCCTGGGTGGCTCAGTCGGTTGAGCTCCGACTTCGGCTCAGGGCGTGATCTCACGGTTCGTGGGTTCGAGCCCCGCGTCGGGCTCTGTGCCGACAGCTCAGAGCCTGGAGGCTGTTTCGGATTCTGTGTCTTCCTCTCTCTCTCTGCCCCTCTCCTGCTCACACTCTGTCAATCTCTCAAAAAATAAACATTAAAAAAAAAAAAAAGATTTAGGGTGAAGAGTTTAGGTTTCTTTCTACTTTCTCAAGCCCCCTCTGTTGTACAGTGGCAGGTACAACAAGGGACACTAGAAATGAGCCCAGCAGTGCTGTGGCAAGCTAAATGTCAAAGTCAGATGATTGGGGGGTGGGTATCCGATGCCAGCACGGGGTGCGGGGAGCGGATAGAGTGAGGGGAGGGGGTCCGCTGGCAAGAAGGAGGCGAGGCGGCAAATCCACACAGAAGCCCATGTTCCTGGAGCCTGGGACTCCAGTTGGGAGTCCGGCACACTCCAGTGTGTTCCTGCATTGAAGACCTGATGTGTTGGGCCCGTCACTTGATGTGACGGCTGGATATTCTCATACTTTATAGGCCGGGCAAAGGGTCTCGTGGTGAGGCTGTGACATCTGCTCGAGCCTTTTCTCTCTTCCACACCTGCACACACGGCCCGGTAAGTGTCAGATTCGTGTTCTCTGAAGCTTGTGCTCTCTCCCTGCAGCACGCTGCTGCTTCTCGGACCGCAGTGCAGGCAGAGGGCCCACGTCCGTGCCCACTGGGCGTGTTTCCGGGTGTCCATTTCCGCATCTGTAAAGTGGTGCCCCCGACACCTGTTGTTCTTTGTCACCAGGGAGGGCCCCCGGGTGTGACACTAGTCTTGAGGGTGTAAAGTGGGCACGGGTTCTGGCAAATAATCCCGTGGCCGCAGGCAGGGATTACGGGTATGACGGTGCTCCCGGTCCCTGAATTGGAACTTGTGATTTCCCAAGTTCAGTTACACTTCTGGGTGAAGAGCATGCTGTGGGTGAAGGCCCCCCTGCCGGTGGTTTTGGGAACACTTGTGGGAACGGCGTGGGATGAGCAGAGGTCCGGGGGTCTCTCTTGCGGGGACGCAAGCTTCTTCGGCAGCGGCATTGCTGACGGTGTGGCTGGGGGGGCAGGTCCTCGTGGGCGTGCGTCTGGAAAAAATACCTGAACGGCGGCGCAGATAACTGCCAAGACATTCTGTATTTTCTTTACAAAAATGTGACCCCCAGTGACCTTTCCCCAATTCTTTTGCGCAGGTCACGTTTCTCTGCGTTCGTCTGATTAGCCATTACTTCCTGGAGTGGGGCCACACTAGGTGTAAATTTGCATTTGGTTTATTTTATTTTTTTATTAAAAAAAATTTTTTTTAACATTTATTTATTTTTTTTTGAGACAGAGAGAGACAGAGCACGAACGGGGGAGGGTCAGAGAGAGACAGGGAGACACAGAATCTGAAACAGGCCCCAGGCTCTGAGCTGTCGGCACAGAGCCCGACGCGGGGCTCGAACTCACGGACCGTGAGATCATGACCTGAGCCGAAGTTGGATGCTCAACCGACTGAGCCACCCGGGCGCCCCACATTTGGTTTATTTTTTACAGCACCTCACTAGGTCACTAGGCAGAAGCTGTTGTTTTCCCAGAGACTTAAAGGTG
Organism: Leopardus geoffroyi; assembly: GCF_018350155.1. Taxonomy (NCBI): domain Eukaryota; kingdom Metazoa; phylum Chordata; class Mammalia; order Carnivora; family Felidae; genus Leopardus; species Leopardus geoffroyi. The sequence goes on along the minus strand of NC_059329.1, from coordinate 111,292,707 downwards.
TAAGGATTCAGAATTCCCTCTATAACCTGCCTCGTCTTGGCGTATTTACTCCATGAACGTGAATGGCGTATTATGATACACTTGACTGCAGTAAGTTAACTGTATGGCCAGTTAATTAATGAAAATATTAAATGCCCAGTGGTGGATTCAAGAGACCCCACCTCCTTCGTGACCGTTCCTGCCCGTTTCTTGCACACGAAGCCCTCCCAGAAACACAAAGTGAGTTTTGCGTCTCACGTTCTTGCTTCTAAGGTGCCTCCATCAGGTTAGGGAAATAATCTGTATTTATCTGCATACGCACTTATCAAGAAAACACAAGAGCACAATCACGGAGAGTCATGTCTGCAAGTGAGTATGACACGGCACACGACGGGCACAAAGCTACGCGCCCACACACGGGTGGACGGGTGCTTTCTTTTCCGTACTGTTACTGCTAATTTTTGCCTGCGCCTAACTCCTCGCCCTAATCGTGATTGTAGTAGCGGGAATACGGAATACTGACAGAGCAAGAAGGAATCTGAGCAACGTCACGAACCTTTTTGGGGTGCCTGGCGGGCTCAGTCAGCGGAACACACAACGCTTGATCTCGGGGTTGTAAGTTAGAGCCCCACGTTAGGTGTAGAGATTACTTAGAAAAGAAAAGAAAAGAAAAGAAAAGAAAGGTATGAACCTTGCCACACATGCAGGTCTGGATGTTCCCTGGCTGATGCCCTTCCGGAACCTTCTGGTACCTTCCTTGAAGTGCCGTGGGTAGCAGCACTGAGGCCGGCTCAGGTGCCATCTCTGTAGTCCTGCTTGGCAGGAACATGGCCTCCCGTGTTGTGTCCATCCTGGAGGCCGAACCAGCTTTGTGTGGCCAAGCAGAACCATCCCGGACACTGGTCGCTGGGCCCCAGAGGGATGTACGGCGCCGCTCTGGCCTCCGTCGAAGATGATGCTGTAGATGGTGCCTGCAGTGTCTCCCCTCGAGAGTTTTTCCAGGGGTGGTGGCCCGAGTGTCCTCTGGCCCCAGCTTCCTCCCTGATGAGGGAAACAGGCTGTGCCCCTAGAGTCACTGCCCGCTGTTGATGCTGTGCTGGGCCGTAGGAGACAGGGCCTGCTCCCGCGTGCGAGTAGATTGTGCAACTGTAGCGGGGAGATGGGTGCCTGAGAACGATTTTAGAGTTGGCACTGGTCGTGTTTGTAGTTGCTGTGGTTTTATTGCTGACTGCAGTCACATCATTCTGGCTACAGCGGAGCGATCTACTTTCGCATCTGTGTCGTAGCTGTAGCGATCTCCCGTGGCACTTTGAATGGAGTGTCTCCTTCACCTGGCAGGTAAGCACGTGGGTTGGGGGTTCGGACGTGGGTCTGATCCCCCAGCTCCGCTCTTTGCTGGCCGTGACCTTGGGCAGGTATGTGTGCCTCGACGCCTGAGCGTTGGTCTTCTCCCTGGTAAATTCCTGCCATTCCGTGGGTTCTGGCGGGAATTATTTTTTTTTTCCTTCTTATTTATTTATTAAAAAAAAAAATTTTTTTTTAACGTTTATTTATTTTTGAGACAGAGAGAGAGCATGAACACGGGAGGGTCAGAGAAAGAGGGAGACACAGAATCTGAAACAGGCTCCAGGCTCTGAGCTGTCAGCACAGAGCCCGACGCGGGGCTCGAACCCACAGACCGCGAGATCGTGACCTGAGCCGAAGTCGGAGGCTTAACCGACTGAGCCACCCAGGCGCCCCGGCTCTGGCGGGAATTAAATGGGCAGTTTGGGTGAAATGGGCATCACATTGTCCAGCATAAGCCAAACAGGTTGGTAGAAGGAGTGTTTTGTATTTTCGTTGCTAAAAGCACAAACATGAGTCTGCATCTCCTATCTGTCATAGCTAGTTAGCTACCTACCTACCTACGTTCCTACCTTCCTTCCTACCTCCCTATCTGGGTTCAAGGCTCTGTTGGAAGAGCTCTGACAGCACAGAATTATATATTTTTGGTTGGAAGTCCCATGTCACATGGCAGGTCCGATGTTTGTTTATTATGGAGGTGATTTCCATGTCTGAATTTCCCCCCCCCCCCACCTCTCACCCCTGTTTTGGAATCCAACTAAGCACTTGGCATTGGGCTGACCTTTCACCTCCTTTCCTCAGCGGCTGCCCGTCCCAGGACCTCTGGGGCTGGCGGTGGCACCATGGCCGGCCTTCTGGAGGGGAAGGGGACCCGGCTTCGGGATGGCTAGTGTTACGATTGGCGGGCCGCTGACCTCTGCGGTTATGGAGAAAAGGAATTGATTGAGGAGAAGGAAGACAAAGGCAGGGACGCGTGAAACACGGGAGTGCAGACCAGTTTATTGGCCAGAGATCAGTGAGTGGCATTGGGCAAAGTGGGCGAAATTAAAATAATCTGACCGACATTGAACGAGCTGTTGCGGCGTCATACCCCCGCCCCGCTCCAACTTCTTCACTTGGCATTGGGAGAACTGTCTGTGGTCCTCCCTGGACTCACAGTTGAACAAGGACTCGTGTCCCGGAGACGTTCACCGCTTCCGTTGGGAGATTAAATGAAAGACGCGTGAGTGAGAGTCATCAGCCAGTCAGTGTGGGTAGGATCACCAAACGGAACCGGTGGGACGTTGTTCTCTGGGAATGTGGACTCAAAGGCAGCCTTGCAGGAGGGGAGCTTTAAGCTGGGTGTGCGGAGCCGGAGGATGGGAGCAGAGCAGAAGGCATCCCAGCTGTGAGTTGGGGTTAGCAGGGCCCGCCCCCACCCCCATCATGGTCGGGGCGGCCGGGGTGCTGGCCCAAGCGGAGGGGCCTGGGGGAGTGAGCTTGGGACGCTGTAGGAGCAGCCACCTAATAGGCCCGTGATGGGAATTTATAAAAATTGGGATAAATAGGTCGTCGCTCTCAACCAGAGCGCCTTACTCTGGACCTCGGTGTTTTTCCGAGAGCGGATTAGCGTAAGGTGCTTAAGTCTCTGGCACCGTCCTTGGAAGCACCTCTCCCCTCTGGTGGCCTTCGTGGTTTCTAAAGTAGCACCGCTACGTGGTTCCCACGCTCAGCCTGGGGGCGTGGCGCCCAGGTGTGTCCCAGGCGAGGAGGTTTGTGCAAAGCTCACCAGCGGATGGGGTCCAGGCGGGCGCTCTCCGCGCCTGGTGCAGCCAGGGAGGATTTCTGCGGGGCCAGGGGAAACAAACGGGTCCGTGGTGCCCCACAGCACCCCAGACCACGGAGACACGTGTCTTCAGCACGTTGGAGAAATTTCGCTGCCTGAAGCTGTTGACTTCCAGTTTACTGCTGAGCTGGTCTGGCAGGTGCACAGCGAGAGGTGGCCTGGCATCGAGAATACTCCCCGAGGGGCCTCCCCGTGACTCGGTCGCGCCATCTGGGGCAGGGGCGGCCAGTCTGTGTTCCCAGAACGTGATTTCCCTGTCACCCTGTTCTCTCCTGTTTAGACCTTTTTTTGAAGTTTACTTATTTATTCTGAGACAGAGAGAATGGGGAGGGGGCAAAGAGAGAGGGAATCATCCCAAGCAGGCTCCGCACCGTCCGTGAAGAGCCCGATGTGGGGCTTGAGCTCCTAAATTTGGAGGTCGTGACTTGAGTCGAAATCAAGAGGTGGAGGCTTTACCCACGAAGCCATCCAGGTACCCCTTTCCTGTTCAGATTTCTTGTTCTGTTTATTTATTTATTTTTTATTTAATATTTTTTTAATTAACTTTTTTTTTTTTTTTTTGAGACCGAGAGAGAGACAGAGCATGAACAGGGGAGGGTCAGAGAGAGTGGGAGACACAGAATCCAAAGCAGACTCCAGGCTCCGAGCTGTCAGCACGGAGCCCCACGCAGGGCTTGAACCCACAAACCACGAGATCATGGCCTGAGCTGAAGTCGGACGCTTAACCGACTGGGCCACCCAGGCGCCCCCAGGTCTCTTGTCCTAAGGCCTCTGGTAGTCGCCCAGTGATGATTTGAGAGAACAAATGACTGACAGAAAGGGGAGTTAAGCTCTCTTTTCATCCGTCTGTGTTTTCTTTGCAGCCTGCCTCCCTGCCCCCGCCCCCCCCCCTCCGCCCACCCCGGTCTTTCCTGCTTGTCCTGCCAGTACACGTATTCTCTCCTCTAGCTGGCTGAGAACTCGGGGAGCAGATGGATCCCAGGGGTCAGGCCGCGGAAGCCCGTAAGCTCTGTCCCCGGGGAGGTCACCTCTCTCCACCCAGGTAGAGAGGTGCTCAGGTGGGGATGGGATGGGGTAGTGGTGGGAGGACGGCATGCCTTTGCAAATTAGCGGGGTCCGGTGCTTGTGCGAGTCACAGGGGTGAGGCACGGAGCCTGGGAGGCAGTGGTGGGCTTCTAGGAGGGGAAACGGTGGTGAGGTAGCGGTTAAAGCCCCAGGCAGGGCCCTGTGCGGGGCTAACTCCTGGGGTGCAGAGGGGCTGGAAGAGGAACAGCTCAGAATCCTGCCAGGGGTGAGGGGCAGTAGCAGATACGAGTGTACGTGCCCGGTCACCTTATCCGGGAGGAAGAGGATGGTGAGTGAGGCCAGCGCTCAGACTGTTTAGTTGTGTCTCTCAGCTGGGGCATAGCAGAGCCCCCCTCCCCAACTCCCAACAGCACCAGGAGGTGGGGGAGGGGGGTGCTGCCTGCTCACAAGGCCCTCGGCGGGCCCCCCTTCATGCTGAGGCCCTTCACCGCCGCTATTCTGGAAGGTTGAAGGGTTACAGAGAAAAGCTGTCCAGTTAAGTGGCCTGGCTCCAGACGCAGGCCCGGCCTGCCAGCTGGCCCAGGGCCCTTCCTCTTAACAGGGTGTTGGGGTTCCCAGCCGTGCTGAGAGAATGGCAGGAGTCACCAGGAGGGGACTCCAGGGAGGCTGACCCAGGAGCGGAGAGTGGGAGACCGGGCAGGGTCAAGTTGATACGGCGGAAAACTAATATTCCAGGAAGGGGGCTCATAGGTACTGTTCTGTACTTGTCCATGTTTGCAGCATCTCCCGATTTAAAACGTTCGGGGCAGAAAACGACCTTGCTGTGTAGTATAGTCAAGTTTGCCGGGCCTCCTGTGGGGTCCTCCTAATTCCTGATGGTCCCTGAATTGATGAATGGCTTGCCTCCTTCCACCTGGGATAGGGGGGTCTTTCTTCTCCCCCAGCCTCCGGTGCGGTCAGCCCTTGGGAAGTGCTGGGAGCTTCGTCCTCCTCAGTTATTCTGGCCCTCCTCTGGGGGAGACTCGGAGGTGAGGGAGGCAGGGCAGGCAGGCAGGCAGGCTTTGCCCACACGCATCTGGGTGAGAGGTGAGGGTGTGCCCTGCGTCGTGCAGGTCGTTCCAGGGCGCGGTCGGTCAGGGGGTGCAGTGATCCGACAGGTAGCCTTTCTCGTCCTTTGTTGTTGTTGTCATTCGAGGTGTCGTTGGGTGGGTCTAGCTTATTCCCCGGTTACGGACGCTGGATGCAAGGGCTGGCTTGTGGGCGGGCAGAAACCCTGTGAACGGGCCCCTCCTGATTTGACTTTGACTCTGTGCATGGGTGGTGGGGCCTGGCCGTGGCTCTGTGGGTGCTGGCTTCCGGCTCACGTGGCCGGCGGGCGAGATGTGCCCAGAAGGCGGGCGCTGACGGCCACTCGAAGGGTCTAGGGAGCTTTGAAAGTTGGTCTCCGAGTGTGAGATTGCACTGAGCTGCAGCAGACAGGTGTTTTATTTCAGTCAACACATTTTCAGAAGTGATAAGGGAGGATCACACACCGACGGAAGAAGAGGGACGGGCACAGCAGACCCCCGTGTGACCACTGCCCGACTTCAGTTCCCACACGTGGCCCCCACGGTTCATAATTCTGTCTGTCCATGCCCTCTACCCCCAAGATTTTGAAGCAGACCCTAAACTTGACAGAAGACAAACTTGTACTGATAAATATTTCCGTATGTATCGCTAAAGTATAGCAGCTCTTTAAAAACAACAACAACAACAACATCTTATGATGCCTAAAAATATTTAACGGCAGTTTCCACATGCCACGAGCCGACAGTTGTTCGAAGGAGTGAGTTCTCAGCGAGTGGGACACTGGAATTCTGTATTTGAGGAGAGGTTTAGGGGCATAAATGTTGCATAGATAACACTTCAGTTTCTTGAGGCAGTGTTTTTTTTTTTCTTTTTTCTTTTTTTTTTTTAAATAACAGCTTTATTGTGGTTTAACTTGCCCCACAGTCCACACGCCCGTCCAAAGCGAACACTCCAGCGATTATGAGTCTCTTTACGGGTATGTGCAACCATTAGCACAGTTAACATTGGAACGTGTTCATCGCCTGAGAAAGAAGCCGTCCTCCCTTTAGCTATCTACCTCACTCAGTCCTCCTTCTGCCCCCAACCCTAGGTGAGAGAGAGGGAGAGGGAGAGAGAAAGGGGGACAGAGGATCCGACGTGGACTCTGCTCTGACAGCCCAGAGCCCGACGCGGGGCTCGAACTCACCAACCGTGAGATCACGACCTGAGCTGAAGTCGGACGCTTAACCCACTGAGCCACCCAGGCGCCTCTCGTAAGTGTTTTTTGTTTTTATTTTTATTTATTTATTTATTTTTATTTATTTATTTATTTTTTTAATTTATTTTTGAGACAGAGAGACACAGAGCATGAGCAGGGGAGGGGCAGAGAGAGGGGGAGACACAGAATCGGAAGCGGGCTCCAGGCTCTGAGCTGTCAGCACAGAGCTGGATGCGGAGCTCAAACCCACAAACTGTGAGATCGTGACCTGAGCCGCAGTCAGATGCCTAACCCACTGAGCCACCCGGGAGCCCCTCATAAGTGTTTTTAAACATGAGGCTGTGATGCCAGGATTGGTGGAATGTTCGCTTACTAGATGTGCACAGGGAGTTTTCAGTTTTCAAACCTGTGTCGTCCGGTTCGCTTGGTCCACTAACGACCGCTATGGCTCGAAGAGGGACTTCTGCTCAGGGCGGTGTCCGGGCGACTGCAAAACTGGAGAGCCAAATTGTCCGTTCTGCGGTGCACTCAGGACTCTACCTCTGGCTTTTAGTTCAAAGCAATCAAAACCAGCGAATCCTGACTTAAATTCAGTGTTCTGACCAGGCCGTTGACTCCTGGAAAGGACCGCAGAGACTCCCTTTCTCGCCTGCCTCTCCCTGGCGGAGGTTAGATTCCTGAGCAAACCCCGGGACCCATACCTTTGGATAGAATGGTCTACAGACACGATGTTTATGTTCCATCTGCATTAATAATCCCTCAGGTCTGGGTGCAGCCCTTGGAAGATCTTATAAACCATCGAGAGGGTAGCCAGTCCGTAACCTTGCTTGCCACACTTCACGTTCTGCAGAATTCTCTCCGTAACGCCTGCCGCCTGCCACGCGTGTAGCCTGAAATCTTCGTGGGGAGGGGCTAAGGGTTAACCGTGAGGCCCCTGGAGAATCCTAGAGACCCTTGGATAGCTTTTGGAGGGAGGGGATTCAGAGCGGTTTGGATGCCCCCGTCAACATCCCGAATTACCTGCAGCAGGCATTTGCCTGGAGAGCTCGCGGCTCTCAGACTTGGGGTCTGGGCCTGCACAGCCGGCCAGGCGAGGGAGGCTGGCTCCGTGCCCATGAAATAACACGTGGATAACCTTGAACGCTTGGCAGACCAGGTCAGAGCCTCAGGTGCTGCGTGGTGACACTTCCCCAGGTGTGCCAGTCCCAGCCTGTCCTGCCCACGCAGACACTCTCCTGTGTCCGCGAGTGGCTCCCGTGAGCGGATGGGCCAGAATCCCCCGGGGGCCTCTGAAGGCTTTCTGGAGTGGATCCTCCTCCGGTCCCCCACTGGCGCCCCTGTCTCCTGGAAGACTGCTTCCCCCTGTTACTGGTCATGCTTCCCAGCCCCACCCACAGTCCTTACGTCAGCCAGAGCGGACTTCTAGAGAACAGAAACAGTGACTTAAAGCCCTTGGAATGTTTTTCCTTCGTTCTTAGCATAAAACCCCTCTGCCTCCCATGGCTGCCTCTGGGCATTCCTCTCCAAAGTTAGCTGCCTGCCCTTGACCTCAGCCACCCTGCCCTTGACCTGCCCTTGACCTCTACCTAGAGGCTTGTTTTCCTTTAGGCTTGAGAGGCTTGCCCTCTGGGCTTCCTGTGTCACCCGGGAGGTCCCCTGTTTTGGCCTCTCTGTCCGAGTTGGGGCAGGGACCTTTGCCAAGGTCTCCATCCTCCCTGTGGCTGGCACACCGGAGGCAGTCAACAAACTCTTGCGGAAGGAGCGCACGAATGAAAGCTGCGTGCCTTTTGGGGCCTCTCCTGGGGCTCTTTGTTCCAATTAGCTGAAGACTAAGCTAGTTTGGGCTTTTGTAACTGGGCATCTTTGAAAGCGCGGTACCTGTTGATTTCCGTAGGTCCTACGCCCGCACTCTGTAGGCTCAAACAGATAAAAGCGGGAGAATCGTTGGCGGTGAGAAAGCTCAGTGTCGGGTTTTTGCCCCGGTCCTCGGTGACTTTGCCCCTCTGTTAGCTGCCCTTTCCTCGCGGGGCGCTCGGGCAGAGTGTCGGAAGAGAAGGTGGCCGAGGGGCCGGCTGTGCGGGAGGGAGGCCGGGAGGGCATCAGGAGTGGCCAGGGAAGAAGACGGGCCAGGAGGAAGGGAGCCGAAGAGACCCGGCCCGGAGCCATTGACGGGAAAGGTGCGTTCGTTTGTGGGCGCTCCTCAGTGTTCCAGCCTTCGGGTTGCTGACCCAGGTTGGTTTCAGTCACAGCCTCCGAGGAGGAGGAGGAGGAGGAGGAGGAGGAGGAGGAGGGCCTGGCTCCGACACGCATAAGCACCCACTCCCGAGGACTCCGTGCGCCTGGATTTCGTGGCGTCTTTGTGGCAACCGGGATGGTCACTCAAGTCAGCAGCCACAGGCACACCCGAGTCCCGGTGCCCCGGCCTGAAGATGAGGGGTTCAGGGCCATCACGGACTCCTGTGGACCCTCTGGGGTTCTTCTGTGCCAGCCTCCAGGCGGCATTTGCAGGCTGGCGAACAGCCACCAGCTTCCTGAGTCAGCTGGGTGTGGCCTGGGCTGCTGGCCTGGAGGGTTGGTGCCGTGGGATGGCCCGGGGGCGGGGGCCAGGGGGTGGGGGTTTCTGGGTGGGAGGGGGCTCCCCTCCTGGACTCTGCTGATCCCCTCCCCAGGCCTCCGAGCAGAGGGTGAGGTGGGCTGTGTAGTGCCCGACAGGCAGGGGAGGGGTCGGCATGGAATCCCAGGATCGGATCTCTTAAGGGACCGTTAAGTTTGTCAAATGGCTAGGAAACCTGCAAATTCAGAACGAATCCCAGGGCTGTGGAAGGGGTTTTCTAACATCCGGTGAAACGCTGGTGCGTTACGCTCTCGCCTCCTCCTCCTAGGGCGTTCCTGAAAATGGCGGAAGCCCACCAAGCCGTGGCCTTCCAGTTCACGGTCACCCCAGATGGGATCGACCTGCGGCTGAGCCACGAAGCCCTGAAGCAGATCTACCTGTCTGGACTTCATTCCTGGAAAAAGAAGTTCATCAGATTCAAGGTTAGCAGATGCCTGTTGAGATCTGTAAGGCGCTCACGTTAGCATCTGAGAAAACGCCTCCAGGTGCTGGTGAGGCGAGAAAGCATTTTAGAGCGGTGATTGCCGCGTAATTGATACTTCCTCTGTCCTTGTGAAACACACTCACTGGCTTCCTGAAGTTCTGGAAGGCAGGCAGGGGAACCGGCGCCCCTAGGCAGGTGAGTTGGGGTTCAGAGGGCCTGCTCGGAGAAGCAGAGGAAAAGACCAGCATCCGTGTCTCCTGCTTGGAGCCCAGAACTCCTTACGCCTTGTAGAAAAAGGATTGTTTCCCAGCTGTGTGGATTGCAGTGAATTTACCTAACGGCTACCTTGCTGATAAAATTAGCCAAACGTTGGGGCGCCTGGGTGGCTCGGTCGGTTAAGTGTCTGGCTTCAGCTCAGGTCGTGATCTCACGGTTTTGGGTTCAAGCCCCGCGTCGGGCTCTGTGCTGACAGCTCAGAGCCTGGAGCCTGCTTTGGATTCTCTGTCTCCCTCTCTGCCCTCCCCCCCGTGCTGTTTCTCTGTCTCAAAAATAAATACACATAAAAAGAAATTAGCCAAACATTGAAAGAGGTGCACGTAAATTCAAATATAGCAAGCTTCAAATGCTCTCAATCCTCTTTACCTGAAAGAGCGGACATGTATTCACCGTTTTTTTTTTTTTTTTAATTTTTTTTCAACGTTTATTTATTTTTGGGACAGAGAGAGACAGAGTATGAACGGGGGAGGGGCAGAGAGAGAGGGAGACACAGAATCGGAAACAGGCTCCAGGCTCTGAGCCATCAGCCCAGAGCCTGACGCGGGGCTCGAACTCACGGATCGCGAGATCGTGACCTGGCTGAAGTCGGACGCCTAACCGACTGCGCCACCCAGGCGCCCCTGTATTCACCGTTTTTAATTAACCACGAGTCTTGTTTCCCCTTTGTTTGTAAATTCAATTTATTTCCAAAATCATGGAAGGAATAAAATACACATATGGAAAAGATTCAGACGAGAGAATTGTCCGGTTCCTCCCCACCCCCACCAGCAATGAGGGAAACGGATAACTGTGTTCATTTTCCAGTTTCCTTTTCAGAGGGTGTGGCTCAGAGAAGGGCTGTTGAGAAGGTGCCAGGAGCCAAAGTAGGTGAGAGCAGTGACCTCAGAGAAGGTGGACAGGTCCCTGGGAACCGGCCTTGCTGGACAGGTGCCTGGGGCACAGCCAGAGGGCTCCAGGTCACAAGCCAGCCCCAGAGGCACCTGTGGTGGGGGAGGGCGCCACCTACAGGGCGAAGCGCGTTTTGCCACCCGACCTTGTCCAGAGCAACCCCTTTTTACCTTCAAATGCAAGAAAAGAGAAAGTTGGGTGCAGAGCTGTGGCCATCAGTCGCTGCAACCCAGTGCAAATGTTCTCTGGTCTTAAAGACCTTGTAGGACAGCTGAAGAGTGCACAGCTGTGCCTAACCGAGGGGTTTGCAGAGGAGCACAGGGCTCGGAGCAAGAGGGGAGGCAGGGGGACGGCGGGTGAGCGGGAGACCTTCTGTCTAGACCCTTCCTGCCTCCGTTTTATTTATTTATTAAAAAATTTTTTTTTTGCCGTTTATTCATGTTTTGATAGAGACAGAGCATGAGCAGGGGAGGGGCAGAGAGGGAGGGGGGAGACACAGAATCTGAAGCAGGCTCCAGGCTGTGAGCTGTCAGCACAGAGCCTGATGGGCAGGACTTGAACTCACGGACCGTGAGCTCATGACCTGAGCGGAAGTTGGACGCTCAACAACTGAGCCACCCAGGCGCCCCCTGCCTCCCATTTTAATATAACGTAATATATGTATTTATTTGTCTTAAAAACATTGGCTTCAGAGAACACCAAAAAGGATCCCCCGCTTTGTTTAAAATCTCTTTCCTTTACGCCTCTCAACAGCGGGGGATTGGGTGGGAATACCATGTAGGGATGCAGCTGTCTTCTCAAAATTCAGGTAGGCTTTGAGAGCTTTTTAAACCCATTGTCTTGGTCAAAGCAATCTCTTATTGAGATGGCTTTATTAAGAATTTCTTTGAGGGGCGCCTGGGTGGCGCAGTCGGTTAAGCGTCCGACTTCAGCCAGGTCACGATCTCGCGGTCTGTGAGTTCGAGCCCCGCGTGGGGCTCTGGGCTGATGGCTCAGAGCCTGGAGCCTGCTTCCGATTCTGTGTCTCCCTCTCTCTCTGCCCCTCCCCCGTTCATGCTCTGTCTCTCTCTGTCTCAAAAATAATAAATAAACGTTAAAAAAAAAAGAATTTCTTTGAGTTAGAAGTTTTGAAACAAACTCGTAAATGAAGAGAATAAGGAGCTACACTGCTCACCTGGTTTCCAAAATTTTGTTTCATATCTGCCGGGCCCTCACACCTGCTACTTTTTGTGGTTTTTTGCTACTTTTAGTGGTGGGGGTGTTGGCTGGAGGATGGTTCAACAAATTCTCAACATGGAGTGAGGTGTCTTGGAAATACTTGGGGGTTGAGTGGTCTTTTGATTCAAGAGCAGCAGGAGGGGTGGTTTGGGAGCTGGGGTCTTGGGGCATCCCAGGTGTAGCAGGTTGGGGACAGGACTTCATGGTTGGCTTAGTGACATCCTTGAATTTTTTTTTTTTTTTTTTTACATTTATTTATTTTTGAGAAACAGAGTGAGACAAAGCATGAGCGGGGGAGGGGCAGAGAGAGGGAGACACAGAATCCGAAGCGGGCTCCAGGCTCCAAGCCATCAGCGCAGAGCCCGACGCGGGGCTCGAACCCACAAGCCGCGAGATCATGACCTGAACCGAAGTCAGCCGCTCCACCGACTGAGCCACCCAGGCGCCCCAGTGACGTCCTTAACTCGGTGTCACGAGTCAGTCTGGATGGAGATGGGGGGAGTCGGTGTTAAGCTGGTGGCTCAGGCGATTCTCATGTCCTGGGGTCACTCTCAGGGAATCTGCTCCAGGGAGGGGATTGGCTCAGAAGCAGAGGAAGCGAAGGGGCTGGAGGCCCTGGGGAAGATTTCCAGTAGTGACAGTGTGGTCACTTAGCCACGTTGTGCTGCAAACGCCTCCTTCCCACTGTCCATCATCCCACTACCCTCACTACTAGGGGCCGTGGATTTTGTGGGCGGGACGTGCTCACGGTGCATCCTCTGTTTCTAGAATGGCATCATCACCGGCGTGTACCCGGCCAGCCCCTCCAGTTGGCTCATCGTGGTGGTGGGTGTGATGTCAACCATGTACGCGAAGATCGACCCCTCGCTGGGAATAATCGCGAAAATCAATCGGACCCTTGATACTAGGTAAGTACTCTTTCCAGATCGCAAACCCTCTAGGAAGTTAGCGATTCTCGTTAGTGATTTTTGTCGCTGGTATGTATTCTTTTATTATTAAAAAAAAATTTTTTTTTTTTTTCAATTTTTTTTTTTTTCAACGTTTATTTATTTTTGGGACAGAGAGAGACAGAGCATGAACGGGGGAGGGGCAGAGAGAGAGGGAGACACAGAATCGGAAACAGGCTCCAGGCTCTGAGCCATCAGCCCAGAGCCTGACGCGGGGCTCGAACTCACGGACCGCGAGATCGTGACCTGGCTGAAGTCGGACGCTCAACCGACTGCGCCACCCAGGCGCCCCTAAAAAAATTTTTTTAATGTGTATTTATTTGAGGGGGGGGAGGGCAGAGAGAGAGGGAGGCCCGGAACCCAAAGCAGGCTCCAGGCTCGAACTGTCAGCACAGAGCCCGACGCAGGCTTGAACCCACGAATCACAAGATCATCCCCTGAGCTCAAGTCAGAAGCTCAACCGACTGAGCCACCCAGGCGCCCCTATTTTCTGGTTGGAAAACATCCTAGTACCTTCCAGCTGTCGTGGCTGTTCCGTGCCAGACCTCCAATCCTATTTCTCTGTTGTTTGTTTGCACTGACAAACCTTTTAAAGTCTCTTACTAGAGCGGTAACGGTCCCCAGAGGCCTCGTCCCATAGCTGGGCTTTGTTTTTCGGGCCAGAGGGCACATGTGGACGGTGGGAACCCCAGTGACGGACGAGAGGGCAGCCCAGGCGTGTCCTCACGTTTCCCGGGCCGTCCCTGTCGTGTCGGGGGCTGGCCTAAGCCGAGCAGATGAACCCTGGGCCTTTTGAGAAAGCAGCCCGGAGCCTGCTTTCAATTCTGTGTCTCCCCTCTCTCTCTGCTCCTCCCCCGCAAACACACTCTCTCTCAAAAATAAACAAAACATTAAAAGAAAAAAATGTAAAAGCGTGGCCTTGGGTCGCCTTGAGCAGGTGCCCTTTGCCCTTGATCCCTTCTTGTTGAAAGCCCGGAGTCCAGCTGAGTCGCTCCCGGCCTCCACGCGGCCTAAGGAATGCCGGCTGGGGCCTTTACAAGCGTCTGCAGGGCCTAGAATAAAAATGCCATCATTTCAGGGGAAGCGTGCCTGGGCTGAACGCCTGCCAGATCCCCTGTGCTGCCTTGGGGCCCGGGAGGCCAAGGCGGGGACCCCAACATTCCTGATGCCCTGGGCAAACCTTGCTCCTCCTGTCCTGGCGATCCTGGGGAGTCACAGGCCGACCCCTGCAGATGGCTGGCCTCCACCCTGGGTCATACTATTTCTCTGTACGTTTCAGACTGCTGTGGGTTTAACACAGATTTTTAATTTACTCTCCAGTGTGGACTCTTAACACTGGATTATATTTAGAAGTCTTGGCTATTTACAGCCCTTTATAATCTGGGCCTTTATACGATTTGTTTCTTTGCTCCCTCTAAACCAATTGCGGTGAACTGGGCCGTCCCTGGCCCAGATTTAGAAAGAACAGATTAAGAGCCAGCGTCTTCCAGGCTCGAGGGTCATTCTGGAACCATCTTCCTGGAGAGCATCTCCGACGGTCCCGGGTGACTGTTTTTCCTAAGCATAGACGTACTGGCTGTGTGGGGTGTGCTCTGTGTTTGTCTGGCCCCTGCAGCTTCAGAAGGAATGTGTTTCTTTAAAAGAAAGCTTTTTTGGGGGGCACCTGGGTGGCTCAGTCAGTTAAGTCTCTGACTTCGGCTCAGGTCATGATCTCAAGGTTCATGAGTTCGAGCCCCACGTTGGGCTCTGTGCTGACAGTGCAGAGCCCGCTTCAGATCCTCTGTCTCCCTCTCTCTATGCCCCTTTCCCTTGTGGGCTTTCTCTCAAAAATAAATAAAAAAACAAAAATAAAAGAAGGCTTTTTTTTTTGCTAATGCTTGTCATCCAAGTATCCATATGTATATTACATTAAAAATCCTGAATGTGTCATCTCTTTGTTAACGTTATGATACTCTCCAATTTTTGTGGACCTAATAGGTATGTGTCTTTTCCTTCAGTGATGTAGGACTTCGGAATCCAAAGCGTAGATGATCTGAGAGATAGGTTCTTAAATGCCTAGATCTAAGCTGGCTTACAGATTACACTATCCGAAAAGAAAGTGTAGAGATAAAGCAGAGGCTATAGTTAAACTTGGACACAAGATTTCTTTTTTTAAGTTTATTTCTTTATTTGAGAGAGAGAGAGAGAGACAGACAGACAGAGCACCTGAGTGGGGGAGGGGCAGAGGTGGGGAGAGAGGGAGAGGGAGAGAGAGAGAATCCCAAGCAGGGACCATGCTATCAGTGCAGAACCCCACATGGGGCTCGATCTCACGAATGGTAGGATCATGACCTGAGCTGAAACCAAGTGTCAGACACAACCTCCTGAGCCACCCCGGGCACCCCAAGCTTGAACACAGGATTTGACGGCTTATAGAAAGACACAAATTTTTGGAGCAAAAGTATTTTACCTTCAGATAATTAGTTTCAATGTCACTTAAGCACGATAAGGTGTTAACTTGGCGGTTTTTTCAATAGTGGAAGTACCTTTAGCTTCTGTATATTGGTTGTGTTAATAATTTGAAGCACACTTGAATCATTTAAAAAAACGAGATACAACTGACGTGTAATGTCATGTTAGTTTCAGGTGTATAACATCATTTGGTAGGTGCATATACCTTTAAGTGATTATTACCAGCCTAATTAATATTCATCTCCCCATATAGGTACAAATTTTTTTTTCTTACGGAGAGAGCTTTTAAGATCTACTCTTCTAGCAATTTTTTTGAAAAGTGTGTACTTATTTTGAGAGAGCAAGTGTGCATGCAAGCAGGGGAGGGGCAGAGAGAGAGAGAGAGAGAGAGAGGAGAGGAGAGAGAGAGAGAGAGAGAGAGAGAGAGAGAGAGAGAGACTCCCAAGCAGGCTCCTCACTGGCAGCATAGAGCCCGACATGGGGATCAAACTCACGAACCGTGAGATCGGATGCTTAACTGACCGAGCCACCCAGGCTAGTGTCCTCCCTTTGGTTCGGGGTCCAGAGTGTCACTTGTGTCGAGGGGAGGCTGCTCTGGCTGGCAGTGCGTAATGCATTCTCGGCTTGTCTCGTCTCCCTAGCGGCTACATGTCCAGCCAGACGAAGAACGTGGTCAGCGGCCTCCTGTTTGGCACGGGGCTGTGGGTGGCCCTCATCATCACCATGCGCTACTCCCTCAAGGTGCTGCTGTCCTACCACGGCTGGATGTTTGCCCAGCACGGCAAGATGAGCCGCGCCACCAAGATCTGGATGGTAACAGAGCCTCCCTTCGCCCTCGGTGCCGGACTCGTGTGGATTTTTTAATTTTTTTTATTTTTGAAAGAGAGAGAGAGAGCGACAGAGCATGAACAGGGGAGGGGCAGAGAGAGAGGGAGACACAGCATAGGAAGCAGGCTCCAGGCTCTGAGCTGTCAGCACAGAGCCCGACACGGGGCTCGAACTCCTGAACCGTGAGATCGTGACCTGAGCCGAAGTTGGACGCCTAACCGTCCGAGCCGCCCAGGCGCCCCTGGTATTGGTTTTTTCCTTTTTTTTTTTTTTTTCAGTGCTTTTATGGGGCACAGTTTGACGTACAAAAGGCCGTAGCTGTTTAGCAGTGTGTCCGTGGGGACGTGTGCACCTGCAACCCCATGATCAGCCTCCGGGCCATAGACTTAGCTCCTTCCAAAGTTTCCTCACGCCCTGCCCCATTTTCCTCCGTGGAAAGAGCCCGTGAACGAGATCCACTTCTCAGCAAGGGTTTAGGCCCACAGTGCGGTGATGTCGGGGACGGGGCCAGTGCCCCGGCCGGGCAGGCCGCCGCCCCGTTCGCCGCGGTATCGGTCCTTCTGTGGCTGGCTCGCCTCACCCGGCATGGAGTCAGGTGCGGGTGCCTTGTACTTTCAAAGGAGGATCCCTGTGGACCTCTCTCCTCCACGCTCGGCTGGTTGGCCTGGGAGTTGGCCTCTCCTTGCTGCCAGGGGCATTGCTTCCCCGTGACTCACACGTGTGGCCAAAGAGTAAAGAGTCCGGGAGTCCTGAACATGGTATATTAGCGTGTGCTAGGCTCGCCATCCATCAAAGTAGAGTGACGTCCGTCTGCAGCTTTCAAAGGTCTTCTGACTGAGTGATTCCCCTAGCCGACCGGTCTGACCAGGTCTCCCCGGTTCACCCTTCTCCCCGAGGGGGTTTTGCCTGCTCTCCTGGGCCCGTAGTCTGAGCGTCCCCTCGTCGGCCGTGCGTGTGGACGTTTGTCCGACTTCACCCCGTGACGGCTGAGCTCCACCTCCCGGGCCCACCCGCACCCACACGCTTCGCTCTCCTCCAGACCGACTTCCTGTGCCCACGTGGCTGTGAGATTTCAGTTTTCCAGAGAAGCAGAATTTAACACCCACGAGAGAGTCAGAGACGGCACCCACACTTCACAGAATAAAGCTAGATGGTGTTCCCACGATGGCATTCTGGTCATGTCCAGTTGAGTCCCAGCCACCCCCCCGCGCCCCCCTTGAGCCTTTGAGGTCTGGTCCACAGGAGATGACCAGTTACGACACCAAGGTTAGATCATTCCAGATGAAAGCGAGGGCCGATAGGCAGATAGGTGCGTGCTGTCCCTTGGGCTTGGCGGTGGCTGAGGGGGGGCCGCACCGCTGCTCCTGGGGTTGGCTCGAGCCCAGGCTTCTCGGTCCAGCCCCTCGTCACCGTTGCCAGAGTTTTGAGCCAGTCCCTAACCCGAGGGCCTCGCAGAACCAGCTGACCGACACGGGCCCGCATGCAGCGGTGCAGACAGCAGAATCTGGGCGCCCAAGAAGGGGTCCTGTCCCGGGCCCCTCGCGGCATCTGTCAGACTTGGGCTTTCATCAGCCTGGGTTTCGTTTGGGCTTCCCTGCTTGTTTGTGTGCCTGGGGGCGGAAAACAGACCAGAGGGGACACAGGCCACCGCAGAACGTCTGTAACTAGTCGGCAAGTCGTCTACGCTTGAGAACTGGTTTCACATCTTTAACACGGTCTCACGTTTTAAAACGTGCCTTTTTTGTTTTTAAGGGCATGGTCAAGATCTTTTCAGGCCGCAAGCCCATGTTGTACAGCTTCCAGACGTCTCTCTGCCACGCCTGCCGGTCCCTGCGGTCCAGGATACTGTGAACAGGGTAAGCGTGGCTTCAGCTCGCTGTGACGCCCGCTCCGAGGTGCAGGTGTCCTGGGATTCCGCTTTGTGACCGGGTTAATTTACCATCGTTGGGTCACGACTTGTCTGGCTGTTGTGGGAGATCTTTTCCTTTCTGATGTATCAGCGTGTGTTTACATGTTTTACTTTTTTT
Source organism: Leopardus geoffroyi (assembly GCF_018350155.1). Classification (NCBI taxonomy): domain Eukaryota; kingdom Metazoa; phylum Chordata; class Mammalia; order Carnivora; family Felidae; genus Leopardus; species Leopardus geoffroyi. The sequence goes on along the minus strand of NC_059329.1, from coordinate 111,274,594 downwards.
TTTTTTTTTTTAATTTTTTAAATGTTTATTTGTTTTTGGGAGAGAGAGACAGCATGAGCAGGACGGGGGTGGAGAGAGGAGACAGAATGCGAAGCAGGCTCCAGGCTCCGAGCTGTTGGCACAGAGCCCGACGCGGGGCTCGAACTCATAAACCTTGAGATCGTGACCTGAGCCGAAGTCAGATGCTCAAACGACCGAGCCACCCGGTTGCCCCCGTATTAGGTGTCTTTTAAAAGGTATCACCCTTGTTAGAGAAACGGCTTCACAACGTTTTTCTTAGATAGTTTCGTTGAGCCATAATTCACATGCTGTACAGATCTGTCCCAAGTATCTAGTCCGACGGTCTGTTACGTGATTAGCGTTTTACGTTGTGATAAAAATGTATATGGAACGTAAACATGACCGTTGTAATCACTTTGAAGTGTGCAGTTGTGTGGCATCGAGTACATTCTCTTAGCACAGCCTCCACCACAGTCTAGTTCCAGAACTTTCCGTCACCAAAGCCCCATGCCTGTGAGCATCATAACCCGTTTTACGCCCCAGCCCCCCGGCTCCCACTAGGCTGTCTCTAGGTTTGCCTGTCCTGGAAGTTTCCTGTAAGTGGAATCCTGTGATATGTCGTGTGCGCCCGGCTCTTAGACCGTTGAGATTTATGTGTCCCTCAGTCTGTCATTCCTCTTGATGACTGGATGCTATCCACCTATATGGTCGGACCGCACTGTATTCATCCATGCGTCTGTCGATGGACATTTGAGTTTTTTTCCACCTTTTGGTTGTCGTGAATGGTTTTCGTTTTCTTTTTTTTAAAAAAAAAATTTTTTTTTTCAACGTTTATTTATTTTTGGGACAGAGAGAGACAGAGCATGAACGGGGGAGGGGCAGAGAGAGAGGGAGACACAGAATCGGAAACAGGCTCCAGGCTCTGAGCCATCAGCCCAGAGCCCGACGCGGGGCTCGAACTCACGGACCGTGAGATCGGGACCTGGCTGAAGTCGGACGCTTCACCGACTGCGCCACCCAGGCGCCCCTGGTTTTCGTTTTCGTTCAGGCACCTGCTTGCGGTTCTCTCGGCACGAGCCTGGCACTGGGATCACGGGATCAGGAGGATTTCTTGTTTAACTTGTCAAGGAACAGCCGTACTGGTTTCCTCGGCGCCTATGTTCCCACCGCAACCGGTTTTTGCCTCTCCTGTGGCCCCACTTTAAAAACGTCTTGGCTTCTGGGGCCCCTGGGTGGCTCCGTCGGTTGAGCGTCCGACTTCAGCTCAGGTCATGATCTCGCGGTTCGTGGGTTCGAGCCCCGCGTCGGGCTCTGTGCTGACGGCTCAGAGCCTGGAGCCTGCTTCCAATTCTGGGTCTCCCTCTCCCTCTGCCCCTCCCCTGCCCATGCTCTGTCTCTCTGTCTCAAAAATAAATGAAAACATTTAAAAACATGTCTTGGGTTTTGAATCCAGGCTTAGTCATTTAGTTTCTCTTGGCTTTTTCGAGTCCCCTCTCCTCTCTGCTCTCGTGTGCCCTCCCCTGAGGACGGGCCTAGCGACACCTGTGGTTCTGGTGACTGGCTCGAGCTTATTCTCAGTGTTGTTTTCAGTTCCGCGAATGCACATCTCACTTTGAATAAACTCGAACAGCCGGTTGGTTTCAGCAATGGGGCCCCATCTTTAAACATTCAAGGAGATTTCTAGAGATTTCATTGCTGCCTCAAAGCTGTTTTCCTCAGCAGACAATATTGGCACAGTGAAACGTTTCCTGTAAAACTGAGGGCTTTACTTTCTTGTTTGTTTGTGACGTTTATTTTTGAGAGAGAGAGCGGGAGTGGGTAAGGGGCAGGGAGAGAGGGGGAGAGAGCATCCAAAGCAGGCTCTGTGCTGTCAGCAGCGAGCCCATCACGGGGCTTGAAACCCATGAACTGCCAGATCGTGACCTTGGGTGAAGTCGGATGCTCAACCAACTGAGCCACCCAAGCTCCCTTCTTTTTTTGTTTTTGTTTTTCATAATTGTTTTCATTCTTTTTTTTGTTCTTTTCAAGTTGGTTTACTTATTTAGGAGTCGGGGAGGAGCAGAGAGAGGAGAGGCAGAGAGTCCCCAAGCAGGCTCCACACTGTCAGCAAAGAGCCCGACGTGGGGCTCGAACTCACAGACCATGAGATTATGACCTGAGCCAAAGTCAGACGCTTAACCGACTGAGCCGCCCAGGCGCCCCAAGATTTTCTTTTCTTTTAATTTTTTTTAATGTTTAGTTTTGAGAGAGAGAGAGAGAGAGAGAGAGAGCATGAGTGGGGGAGGAGCAGAGAGAGAGGGAGACACAGAATCCGAAGCAGCCTCCAGGCTCGGAGCCGTCAGCAACGGAGCCCCACGCGGGGTTCAAACCCAAGAACCGCGAGATCGTGACCTGAGCCGAAGTCGGACGCTCAACCGACTGAGCCTCCCAGGCGCCCCGCAAGATTTTATTTTTAATCTCTACACCCAGCGCAGGGCTCGAACTCCTGACCCCGAGATCAAGAGCCACGCGCTGTACTGACTGAGTCCCGCCAGACGCCCCACTTGGGGAAGATTTTTAAAACCTTTGAAATCTGTTTACGGTTTTTTGTGAGGCACGGATGAGGGGCCCGTGCATTTTAACTTGGCTTATGTGCTTTTCGTCAACCCCAGTATCTGGAATCGGTGAAGCCGCTCATGAAGGAATCAGACTTCAAACGCATGACGGTTCTCGCGCAAGATTTTGCCGTCAGTCTCGGACCAAAACTGCAGTGGTATCTCAAGCTAAAGTCCTGGTGGGCTACAAACTACGTGAGTGCTCACGCACACCGTCGTTCTCGGGGCCGAGTTTTTCGTGTGCAAACACGGGTCCGTGCCACGAAGCCGGGCTCCCCCGTGTGTGGCCGCAAGAGGGGGCCTCCTGGCGGGTGAGCCGAGATGGGATGTGGAGGAGACATTAACTGTGATCGGACAGACCCGACGATGAGGCCGCAAGTCGGGGCTGGGGGGGCTGGGGGGCAGTGGCAGGGGTGGGGGGGGGGGGCGGTCGCGCTCCGTTTTGATGAGGCCCCGGCTATGAGGGTGTGGAACTCGCACACCCACCCGGCTCCTGTGTGCACGCACACACGCGCCCCAACACGAAGCAGTGTGGCAGGAGTCCCCCAGAGCAGTCCTTGCCCCCCGCCCCGGGCCCCGCCAGTCTGCGTCACTCCTGCTGAGCTCACCAGCGGTCTGCCCTGTGTGCACCCGACAGGTGAGCGACTGGTGGGAGGAATACATCTACCTGCGGGGCCGGGGCCACTGATGGTGAACAGCAACTATTACGCCATGGTGAGTGGCCGGGAGCGCCTGTCCCCGCTCCCGCTGGCCCTGGGCTTCCGTCCGCGTCCCCGGGGACCTGCCCTCCGCGCCCAAAAGCTGCGTGCGCGTCTCTGTGTTTGCCCCGAGCCACCGCGGAGAAATGAGGACAGCAGAAAATGCTCTCGGGCCCGTGCCCTCTCCCCGTTGTCACCCCTGGGCGCCGGGTCGTGCCACAGCAGCCTGAGGGCCCGTGTCCCTGCCCAGCTGCTGCGCTTAGCGACCTGGTGGGCCAGGCGCACGGCTTCCTCCCTCGCTGCCCTAAGGCGCCAGGGGACCAAGCCCCGTGTGTCCTTCCCGGGTCTCTTGGGGTTTTTTTTTCCCTGTCTTCTGCGACATCGATGGCCTGGGAGGGCACACGCCATTCATTTGTGAGAAGCCCCTGAAAACGGGGGGTTTTGAGAACTGGCATTTAATACCCGTAATAACTAGCCAACCTCATTCTTTGTCTCTTGCTTTGTCCTTCCCTTCCTTTCGTTTTCCCCGTGAAACATGAAATAAAACCGGCAAAGCGTAGGAGGCGGGGTTTCGGTTTGTTTTCTATCAGAGCAGGTGACGCCCTCCTGTGTAGTTACGGCAACTTGTCTCCTCCTGCGAATGTTCTCTGTGCCGTGTGCACCTTTCCAGGATTTGCTGTACGTCTTACCGACGCAGATCCAGGCGGCGAGAGCCGGCAACGCCATCCACGCCATCCTGCTGTACCGACGGAGACTAGACAGGGAGGAGATCAAGCCGGTACGCAAGCACACTGCTCTTTAAGAGTTTCGTTTTTTTGTGTTTGTGTATCTATTTTGAGAGAGAGCGCGTGCACGTGTGGGGGAGGGACAGAGAGAACCCGACGCAGGCTCCGGGCTCCGAGCTGTCAGCACAGAGCCCGACGCGGGGCTCGATCTCACGAAGCGTGAGCTCATGACCTGAGCCGAAATCGAGAGTCAGAGGCTTAACAGACTGAGCCACCCGGGTGCCCCTAGAAAATTCTTTTTAAGCGGCTTTGTTGACGTGGTGCGCGTACGTGAGGCATGCGGTTTGATAGGTTCTGATGAATTTCTAGAATGTACCCCTGAAACCGTCACCACAGTCAGGACCGTGAACACAGCCGTCACCCCAGACATTCCCCTGGGGGCCTTGTGCTCTCGCTGAGCCTCTCCGTCACCTGCCAGGTAACCGCCGCCTGCATTTTCCAAAGCTTTGTGCAGGTGGAATCCTACAGTGGACACTCTCTCTGTCTCTCTGTCTCTCTGTCTCTCTGTCTCTCTGTCTCTCTTCTTTCACTCTGTATAATTATTTTGAGGTTTAACTCTCCGTGCGTATCCTAAACGGATGTACGTTCGTTGTGCTTTAGTCCCATAATCAGCCCTGGAAGAAGCCCTTGCTTGCTTGTGCAGGAAAATGGTTAAGCTGGTAAATTATTCAAGAGGGTCGAGGTGTTCCTTCCTTCTTCATGCCCTGCAGGGAAGGGAGCCCAGCGCAGGGGCTTCAACTCAAAGCCCTGAGATGAAGACCTGAGCCGAGAGCGAGGTTGGACACTTAACTGGGCCACGCAGGCGCCCCGTCGTGTCACGTCATGTCGTTTCATCCTTCCCTTCCCTTGCCTTCCCCCTCCCCTCCCTTCCCTTCCCTTGCCTTCCCCCTCCCTTCCCTTCCCTTCCCTTGCCTCCCCCCCTCCCTCCCCTTCCCTCCCCTCCCCTCCCCTCCCTTCCCCTTTCCTTTTCCTTCCCTTTCCTTTCCCTTCCCTTCCCTTCCCTTCCCTTGCCTTCCCCACTCCCCTTCCCCTTCCCCTCCCCTTCCCCCTCCCTTCCCCTTCCCCTTCCCTTCCCCTTCCCTCCCCTTTCCCTTCCCCTCCTCCCTTCCCCTTTCCTTTTCCTTCCCTTTCCCTTCCCTTCCCTTCCCTTCCCTTCCCTTCCCTTCCCTTCCCTTCCCTTGCCTTCCCCCTCCCTTCCCTTCCCTTCCCTTGCCTTCCCCACTCCCCTTCCCCTTCCCCTCCCCTTCCCCTTCCCTTCCCTTGCCTTCCCCCTCCCTTCCCCTTTCCTCCCCTTCCCCCTCCCTTCCCTTCCCTTCCCTTCCCTTCCCTTGCCTCCCCCACTCCCCTTCCCCTTCCCCTCCCCTTCCCCTTCCCTTCCCCTTCCCTCCCCTTCCCTCCCCCTCCCCTCCCCTCCCTTCCCCTTTCCTTTTCCTTCCCTTTCCTTTCCCTTCCCTTCCCTTCCCTTCCCTTGCCTTGCCTTCCCCACTCCCCTTCCCCTTCCCCTCCCCTTCCCCCTCCCTTCCCCTTCCCCTTCCCTTCCCCTTCCCTCCCCTTTCCCTTCCCCTCCCTTCCCCTTTCCTTTCCTTTTCCTTCCCTTTCCCTTCCCTTCCCTTCCCTTCCCTCCCTTCCCTTCCCTTCCCTTGCCTTCCCCCTCCCTTCCCTTCCCTTCCCTTGCCTTCCCCACTCCCCTTCCCCTTCCCCTCCCCTTCCCCTTCCCTTCCCTTGCCTTCCCCCTCCCTTCCCCTTTCCTCCCCTTCCCCCTCCCTTCCCTTCCCTTCCCTTCCCTTCCCTTGCCTCCCCCACTCCCCTTCCCCTTCCCCTCCCCTTCCCCTTCCCTTCCCCTTCCCTCCCCTTCCCTCCCCTCCCCTCCCCTCCCTTCCCCTTTCCTTTTCCTTCCCTTTCCTTTCCCTTCCCTTGCCTTCCCCACTCCCCTTCCCCTTCCCCCTCCCCTTCCCCCTCCCTTCCCCTTCCCCTTCCCTTCCCCTTCCCTCCCCTTTCCCTTCCCCTCCCTTCCCCTTTCCTTTCCTTTTCCTTCCCTTTCCCTTCCCTTCCCTTCCCTTCCCTTCCCTTCCCTTCCCTTGCCTTCCCCCTCCCTTCCCTTCCCTTCCCTTGCCTTCCCCACTCCCCTTCCCCTTCCCCTCCCCTTCCCCTTCCCTTCCCTTGCCTTCCCCCTCCCTTCCCCTTTCCTCCCCTTCCCCCTCCCTTCCCTTCCCTTCCCTTCCCTTCCCTTCCCTTGCCTCCCCCACTCCCCTTCCCCTTCCCCTCCCCTTCCCCTTCCCTTCCCCTTCCCTCCCCTTCCCTCCCCTCCCCTCCCCTCCCTTCCCCTTTCCTTTTCCTTCCCTTTCCTTTCCCTTCCCTTCCCTTCCCTTCCCTTGCCTTCCCCACTCCCCTTCCCCTCCCCTTCCCCCCTCCCTTCCCCCTTCCCCTTCCCTTCCCCTTCCCTCCCCTTTCCCTTCCCCTCCCTTCCCCTTTCCTTTCCTTTTCCCTTCCCTTTCCCTTCCCTTCCCTCCCTTCCCTTCCCTTCCCTTGCCTTCCCCCTCCCTTCCCTTCCCTTCCCTTGCCTTCCCCACTCCCCTTCCCCTTCCCCTCCCCTTCCCCTTCCCTTCCCTTGCCTTCCCCCTCCCTTCCCCTTTCCTCCCCTTCCCCCTCCCTTCCCTTCCTTCCCTTCCCTTCCCTTCCCTTGCCTCCCCGACTCCCCTTCCCCTTCCCCTCCCCTTCCCCTTCCCTTCCCCTTCCCTCCCCTTCCCTCCCCTCCCCCTCCCCTCCCTTCCCCTTTCCTTTCCCTTCCCTTTCCCTTTCCCCTCCCTTCCCCTTTCCTTTTCCTTCCCTTTCCCTTCCCTTCCCTTCCCTTCCCTTCCCTTCCCTTCCCTTGCCTTCCCCCTCCCTTCCCTTCCCTTCCCTTGCCTCCCCCACTCCCCTTCCCCTTCCCCTCCCCTTCCCCCTCCCTTCCCTTCCTTCCCTTGCCTCCCCCACTCCCCTTCCCCTTCCCCTCCCCTTCCCCTTCCCTTCCCCTTCCCTCCCCTTCCCTCCCCTCCCCTCCCCTCCCCTCCCTTCCCCTTTCCTTTCCCTTCCCTTCCCTTTCCCCTCCCTTCCCCTTTCCTTTTCCTTCCCTTTCCCTTCCCTTCCCTTCCCTTCCCTTCCCCCTTCCCTTCCCTTGCCTTCCCCCTCCCTTCCCTTCCCTTCCCTTGCCTCCCCCAATCCCTTCCCCTTCCTCCTCCCCTTCCCCCTCCCTTCCCTTCCCTTCCCTTGCCTCCCCCACTCCCCTTCCCCTTCCCCTCCCCTTCCCCTTCCCTTCCCCTTCCCTCTCCTTCCCTCCCCTCCCCTCCCCTCCCTTCCCCTTCCCCCTCCCTCCCTTCCCTTCCTTCCCTTCCCTTCCCTTGCCTCCCCCACTCCCCTTCCCCTTCCCCTCCCCCTCCCTTCCCCTTCCCTTCCCTTCCCTCCCCTTCCCTCCCCTCCCCTCCCCTCCCTTCCCCTTTCCTTTCCCTTCCCTTCCCTTTCCCCTCCCTTCCCCTTTCCTTTTCCTTCCCTTTCCCTTCCCTTCCCCTTCCCTTCCCTTCCCTTGCCTCCCCCACTCCCCTTCCCCTTCCCCTCCCCTTCCCCCTCCCTTCCCTTCCCTTCCCTTGCCTCCCCCACTCCCCTTCCCCTTCCCCTCCCCTTCCCCCCTCCCTTCCCTTCCCTTCCCTTGCCTTCCCCACTCCCCTTCCCCTTCCCTTCCCCTTCCCCTTCCCTCCCCTCCCCTCCCCTCCCTTCCCCTTTCCCTTCCCCTCCCTTCCCCTTTCCTTTTCCTTCCCTTTCCCTTCCCTTCCCTTCCCTTCCCTTCCCTTCTTCCCTTGCCTTCCCCACTCCCCTTCCCCTTCCCTTCCCCTTCCCTTCCCCTTCCCTCCCCTCCCTTCCCTCTCCTTCCCTCCCCTCCCCTCCCCTCCCTTCCCCTTCCCCCTCCCTCCCTTCCCTTCCCTTCCCTTCCCTTCCCTTGCCTCCCCCACTCCCCTTCCCCTTCCCCTCCCCTTCCCCTTCCCTTCCCCTTCCCTCCCCTTCCCTCCCCTCCCCTCCCCTCCCTTCCCCTTTCCTTTCCCTTCCCTTCCCTTTCCCCTCCCTTCCCCTTTCCTTTTCCTTCCCTTTCCCTTCCCTTCCCTTCCCTTCCCTTCCCTTGCCTCCCCCACTCCCCTTCCCCTTCCCCTCCCCTTCCCCCTCCCTTCCCTTCCCTTCCCTTGCCTCCCCCACTCCCCTTCCCCTTCCCCTCCCCTTCCCCCTCCCTTCCCTTCCCTTCCCTTGCCTTCCCCACTCCCCTTCCCCTTCCCTTCCCCTTCCCCTTCCCTCCCCCCTCCCCCTCCCCTCCCTTCCCCTTTCCCTTCCCCTCCCTTCCCCTTTCCTTTTCCTTCCCTTTCCCTTCCCTTCCCTTCCCTTCCCTTCCCTTCCCTTCCCTTCCCTTGCCTTCCCCACTCCCCTTCCCCTTCCCTTCCCCTTCCTCTTCCCCTTCCCTCCCCTCCCCTCCCCTCCCTTCCCCTTTTCCCTTCCCCTCCCTTCCCCTTTCCTTTTCCTTCCCTTTCCCTTCCCTTCCCTTCCCTCTCCCTTCCCTTCCCTTCCCTTCCCTTCCCTTCCCTTCCCTTCCCTTCCTTTCCCTTCCCTTTCCCTTCCCTTCCCTTTCCCTTCCCTTCCCTTCCCCTTCCCTTTCCCTTCCCTTCCCTTCCCCTTCCCTTTCCCTTCCCTTCCCTTTCCCTTCCCTTCCCTTCCCCTTCCCTTCCCTTTCCCTTCCCTTCCCTTTCCCTTCCCTTCCCTTCCCCTTCCCTTTCCCTTCCCTTCCCCTTTCCTTTCCCTTCCCTTCCCTTTCCCCCTCCCTTCCCCTTTCCTTTTCCTTCCCTTCCCTTCCCTTCCCTTCCCCTTTTCCTTTTCCTTCCCTTTCCTTTCCCTTCCCTTTCCCTTCCCTTCCCCTCCCTTCCCCTTCCCTCCCCTCCCCTCCCCTCCCCTTCCCCTCCCTTCCCCTCCCTTCCCCTCCCTTCCCCTCCCTTCCCCTTTCCTTTCCCTCCCCTCCCCTCCCTTCCCCTCCCCTCCCCTCCTCTTTCCTTTCCCTCCCTTCCCCTCCCTTCCCCTTTCCCTTTCCCTTCCCTTTCCCTTCCCTTTCCTTTCCTTTCCTTTCCTTTCCTTTCCTTTCCCTTCCCTTCCCTTCCCTTCCCCCTTTCCTTCCCTTCCCTTCCTTTCCCTTCCCTTTCCCTTCCCTTCCTTTTCCCTTCCCTTCCCCTTCCCTTTCCCTTCCCTTCCCTTCCCTTCCCTTCCCTTCCCTTCCCTTTCCCTTCCCTTCCCCTTTCCTTTCCCTTCCCTTCCCTTCCCCTCCCTTCCCCTTTCCTTTTCCTTCCCTTCCCTTCCCCTCCCTTTCCCTTTCCTTTCCCTTCCCTTCCCTTCCCTTCCCTTCCCTTCCCTTCCCTTCCCTTCCCTTCCCTTCCCTTCCCTTCCCTTCCTCTCCCTTCCCTTCCCTTCCCTTCCCTTCCCTTCCCTTCCCTTCCTTTCCCTTCCCTTTCCCTTCCTCTCCCTTTCCCTTCCCCTCCCCTCCCCCTCCCCTCCCCTCCCCTCCCCTCCCCTTTCCTTCCCCCTTCCCCTCGAGAGAGACAGATAGAGCACAAGCAGGGGAGGGGCAGAGAGAGGGGGACAGAGAATCCCAAGCAGGCTCCACACTGTCGGTGCAGAGCCGAATGCGGGGCTTGAACTCACAAAGCATGAATCCTGACCTGAGTCAAAGTAGGACACTCGACTGTCCGAGCCACCCAGGCATTTCTTTCTTAAATACGCCTTTGGTTGAAAGTGTCAGTTTACAAATGACCGATCAGAACATGTTACTTGGGAAGGAAGATGCCGGAAGCCCTGGCACAGTTCAAGCTTTGCTTTGCGGTGAAGGTCGGCATCCCAGAGGAAGGCTGCTCTTTGCAGAGTTTGCAAGGGATTAAGTCAAACGCCCTGTGCACTTGGAAAACAAATCCAGCATTTCAAAATTTTTTTTTCAGTTTTTTTTAATGTTTGTTTGTTTTTGGGAGAGAGAGAGTGTGTGTGAGCAGGGGAGGGGCAGAGAGAGAGGGAGACACAATCAGAAGCAGGCTCTGAGCTGTCAGCACAGAGCCCGGTGCGGGGCTTGAACCCATGAACCGCGAGATCATGACCTGAGGCGAAATCAGACGCTTAACTGCTGAATCGACTGAGCCACCCAGGCTCCCCTAAAGATTTTCTTTTTTTATTCTTTTGTGTAATCTCTACCCCCAGCATGGGGCTCGAACTTACAACCCCGAGATCAAGAGTTGCACGGCCTTCCCGCTGAGCCTGCCCGGTGCCCCACAAATTCAGCATTTAATTTGCTCCTCCCCCACCCCCCACCATGGAATTCTTACTTGTTTGAAACATACTTTTGTTGCAGATTCTGCTGCTGGGATCCACAGTCCCGCTCTGTTCCGCTCAGTGGGAGCGGATGTTTAATACTTCGCGGATCCCGGGAGAGGAGACGGGTGAGTGGGGCTCCTTCCGGAAGCAGCACTTTCGCTCCACACGGAGGCGGTGGAATGACAGTGCAGTGATTCGTGCCCACCCCTCCTGAGGTTGTGAGAATGCGGGCTCGGGAACATTCCTTGCGTTGACCGGACGTGTGGCTTGTCTTCGGACTTGAGTTTCTCTTGGGCTGAAGGCGTCTTACAGGGAGTCTGCTCCAGATCCGGGCAGGAGTGTCCTCTTTTTCCTCTGGCTCCCTCAGGGGCGGTCTGCTCTGGCCCACGTGCGATACACGCGGGCTTGTGCCCACCGGGAGCAACCTGAGCCGGGACGGCTGACCCCCACCCACCCTCCCAGAGCGTAGGGCGGCCACATCACCCGCCCTAGCTGGGGCACCCTCGAGAATGAAAGGAACACGTGGCATCACCGGGACTGTCCCAGGCCTGCCGGGCCACAGCTCAGGCTGTGCTGCCACTGAGCCTCCGGGTGGCCGTGCCGGGAGGAAATACCTGCCACTCTCACCTGACGAACCAGACCCGGTGTAGACCTCACGGCGGCCATCCTAACGGACCCATTGCTGCCTTTGAAGCTGGTCGTATATAGAGTCCCAAGCTGATCGGCTTTGGCGTGGGGGGAGAGGGGGTGTTGTGACAGCCGGGTACTTCCGGACTGTGAGCCCTGGGCGGTAACTGGTCCCCTGGTGCTGGGCACGGGGGTCCTTGGACGCAGAAGCTGCCCTCTGGGTGGGCTTCCGTCTGGACTCTGCTTTCTGGGACCCGGGATTCGGAAGCTTTCTGAAAAGTCACTCGAGCAGCGTACCTGCTGTTCCCCCGGCGTGGGGCGTCCTGGCTAGAAAGTCAGCCCCTGTCTCTCTCACGCTCTGGACTCGGGTGGCCCGTGGCCAGACTGCTGCGAAAAGTGGCCGGGCCAGCAAAAAGCAGTTTTGGAACAGTTGCCCCTAATAGTGTTTGTAAAAGTGATTTTAATGAAGCGTCCTACGGTTTTGCCCCCTCCTGTCCGCGGTTTCGCGTTCCGCGGTCTCGGCTATCCGCGGCCAGCCGCCGTGCGGGAAGCACGTGGTCCTCTAGAACATCAGCCTCACCCTGTGTCACACCTTTGTCCCTCGCCTCACGTCCTTTTACCACGTGGGCGTTTTACCACATCACATCATGACACGAAGGGTGAGGACAGGGTATTTTGAGAGAGAGAAACGACGTTCACGTAACCTTCCTTGGCATGTACTGCATTTGTCCCGTTTTATCATTAGTTATTGTTAACCTCCTGCGGCTAGTTGATAAATCAGACTTTATCGTAGGATCGTAGGTATGTAAAACAGAAAAGCCAGAAGTGGGTTTCGAACTCAGTACACTCCGGCTTCGGGCACCCACTCGGCAGGGCGGGTGGTCTTGGAACGTACCCCTCTTGGGTCAGGGGTGGGGGGCTGCTGTGCTTTTCTCTGCCAGGGTTCTGGGCCTCATCTGACAGAGTTATTCCTAAGTCTTTTATTGTTTTTGTTGTTTTAAGTGTGTATTTTGGGCTGTTGGTTACGGAGTATATTCGTTTCTAGAGCCGTGGTCACAGATCACAGACAGCGTGGCTTAAAGACACATTCACCGCCTCCTGGTGCGGGAGGCCGGAAGCTGGAGGTTCAGGCATGGGCAGGGCCCGGTCCTCCCGAGTCCTCTGTCCTTGTGGGTGGTCCCTCTGTGTGTGTCTGTGTCCTGCTCTTTTCCTATAAGTATCCTAGTCATACGGGGCTAAGGTTCATCTTACCATGTTTTAACATAATCACCTCTTTAACGTCTGTCTATTTTTGAGAGAGAGAGAGAGAGAGAGAGAGCACAAGTGGGGGAAAGGCAGAGAGAGAGGGAGACGCAGAATCCGAAGCAGACTCCAGGCTCCGAGCTGTCAGCCCAGAGCCCAACGCGGGGCTCGAACCCACAGACCGCGAGATCGTGACCTGAGCCGAAGTCGGCCGCTCCACCGACTGAGCCCCCCCAGGTGTCCCCGTCCACGCCACTTCTTCCTGGGGCCCTCAGGGGTTTTCTAGGTAGAAAGCCTTCAGCAGTCTTAAGTCATTGGCCCAGGATGGTACGTCCCTTGAGTGACTGAGCAGAGCTGCTGAGCCAGAGCGAAACCCGTGCGATCCCAGAGCTCTCCAGTCTGATGCCACACGGACTCTCGAGACGCTTGAGAACTGGACGGACGAGCCGAGCTGGGGGGACGCGGGACGAGGGGTTGGTGCCGCAGGAAAGCAGGGGGTGCCTCTCTCCTGTCCCGTAACCTCACGCCTCTGGATTTTGTGTCTCGCCCCGCGTCCCGCCGCAGACACCATCCAGCACATAAGGGACAGCAAGCACGTCGTCGTGTTCCACAAAGGCCGTTACTTCAAGGTCTGGCTCTATCACGACGGCCGGCTGCTGAAGCCCCGGGAAATCGAGCAGCAGATGCAGAGGATTTTGGACGACCCCTCGGAGCCCCAGCCCGGGGAGGCCAAGCTGGCGGCCCTCACCGCGGGAGAAAGGTGCGCGGTGTCTGCGACCCCGGTGGTGCCTGGGGGCTGCGGGGACTCCTCGTGGTTCTCTCCCTTCCCCGGGGGCTCAGCCGGAGGACAGGTGCCCGTGGGCGACCTGCGGCTGGCGGTGGGGCGGGGCCAGAGCCTAGCGTCCCCGTCCCCGCTGGTGGGTCACCGAGGCCGCGTGTGCGCATGGGTGGGCCTGCGTCCGCACTGGGACCGGGGCCCCCGACGGAGAGGAGTCAGCCTGTTTTGTGCGGCCGCGGGCGTATTTAATTTAGGACACGGGACAAGTTTAAACCAAGGCCTCCGCGTCAGGGATAAATTTCCTGCCGCGTCTAAAGATCGTTCAGAGGCTTCTGTTTACTTAAGGAATTAGCTCGGAAACAGAGCTGAGTGTCTCTCAGCCTCGGCTGTGTACACATTGGGCTGGAGAAATCTGTGTCCCGGTGGGGACGTTGGCCCGTGCGTGGGGATGTTAAGCAGCATCCTCCCCCCGCCCCCCGCTCCTCCCCCCTCCCCCGACACCAGCAGCAACCACTTAGTGGCAATGAACACAACTGCCCAGACTTGGCTCGCTGTCACCAGGGGGCAGTATTGTCCCTGGTTGACCAGCACCGGCTTCCGGCGATGTGGCAGCTGCGAGGGCAGCAAGGTGGTGAGTGACCCTTCTCAGAGAAGAGGAAGATGCCCGGGCACGAGCACGCGGAGGGTGGCAGCGGGCCCGACAAGTGGCAGGGGCGTCCAGGGAGCGCTCTGCACAATCCGTGCAGGGAGCTGCAGAGGGGGTCGGGGACGCCGGAAACACAAGGCGGAGAGGGTTCTGTGTGCCCGACTACGTTTGGGCTCGATTCTGCTGTTGAAGGGGCCACCGGGCACCCCGAGCACGTTTGCGAGATTCTTCTGGCCCAGGGGCTCCTGCAGGCAAGGGGGTCCTCCGGCAGGGACGGCTGGAACGGCAGCCTGAGCAGCAGGGGAGGCTCGGTCCCAGAAGCCCCGGGAGCGTTGGGTCATCGCTGGGTTCGATGGGGCTGTGAGGAACGGCAGTGGACGGTCCGTCCTGGGGAACGAGCTCCCGTCCCACGTGCCCGTGAGCGTCAGTGCGCGGGATGGCAGGCGGGCGCAGTGCAGCCACGGAGCAGGCCTTCCTGGGGTTCCCCCACCCCCCACGGGGCTCAGCGGGCACCCGGCCCCGAGCTCCCCCATCTCGCCTCCCGGAGCCCCCGGTGTGGACGCCGAGCGTGTCTGCCGGCCTGTCACCTTCCTGCCCCCTCGCACTGCACCAGGTGCGGAGTAGATGTCCTTGTCACCGTTGTCCCCTGGCAGACACTGACGAGAGCTGTCTGGGCCGGGGAGAGAAGAGGGCGGGAGACAGACGGGGTGACCCTGACCTGGAAGGGTGGGTGGGGCGGCAGACCTGAGGGGGCCCAGGAGCAGTCCAAGCAGCCACGGCTGGGGCGCCTCTCAGGAAGTGGGCGTCGCATCGGCTGCTTGTAGCTCCCGTGAGGCGGGTGGGGGAGAAGAGTCCCTTCACTTGCACTCCCGGGGGCGCCTCTTGTCCCGGGGGTGTCCCGGGGTCGTTCGCAGCACGGACTTGGGCGGGACTTGGGTTTGAAGCTCTCCCCGCCACAAAGTAGCTGTGACCACGTCTCTGTGCCTCAGTTTCCCCCTCTGAAAAATGGGGACGGTCGCGTTGACCAGGGAGCCAGGACAGGGACGAGGTGGCGGTCACACACTTGCGGTGACTTCCTCTCCAGAACTGCTCCGGGATGGGACCCTGGTGCGGGCGCGAGGGGCGCTTTCTCGGGGTCACTGCCCCGCGGTGGCTGAGCTCACGGGCCAGCCTGTATTCTTGTCGCACGTGCGGCAGTTTGCGAATGGAGGTGCGCGCCGAACTCCTGCCCGCAAACGGCACAGCCACCCGCGGGCAGTCGTACCCACAAAATCCTAAGTGTGTGAGTCCCCTTCGATTCCTAGCCAACTGGGAAAAACGCTGTCATTTTGAACGTCACGGGTAAGGAGAGGTCCCTGCATTGCCGCGGGCTTACCTCCGTCGAACTCTGATTTCAGAGTCCCCTGGGCCAAGTGTCGCCAGGCCTATTTTGGCCGCGGGAAAAATAAGCAGTCTCTCGACGCCGTGGAAAAGGCCGCGTTCTTCGTGACGCTGGATGAAACTGAGCAGGGGTACAGGCAGCAAGACCCGGATGTGTCGATGGACTGCTACGCCAAGTCCCTCCTCCACGGCAGGTGTTATGACAGGTACTGCACCTCCCCGCCCTCCCGAGGGACCGTAGCTCGCCTGCGAGCTTGGGAGGGACGTCACGTGTCACCGCACCTGCCTCCGGTATCTCCGCTCTTGAGGAATAAGGCTCACGTAAAACACAACTCTTTAGGGGTGCCCGGGGGGGGCTCAGTCGTTAAGCATCCGACATTTGGTTTTGGCTCAGGTCAGGATCTCGCAGTTCGTGAGTTCGAGCCCCACGTCAGGCTCTTCGCTGATGACGCGGAGCCTGCTTGAGATTCTCTCCCTCTCTCTCTGCCCCTCCCCCTCTCATTCTCTCTCCCCTCCCCCCCCCAAAAATAAACAAAGAAACTTAAAGCACAACTCTTGACTTTCTTCTTTCCACACACACACACACACACACACACACACACACACACAGCTTAAGCGGCAGACTTGAGACCCTAACCCCTTCTGTGTGTGACCACCCGTCACGGTAGTGGTGACAGGCGTGGCTGCTGGTGCCTGGGACCAGGCAGGGGAAGGAGGTGGACGGGGCTGACCTGTTGCTCACTGATGGTGACCGTCCTGGAGCCTCCTGTCCCTTGTCTGTGAAGCAAGGTCCTACCTGCCCTGCCCCCGGGGACAAGGTTCGGCCCGGGGCGGGGGTGTGCGGGCACGTGGCCTCCTGTGTCTTTGGCAATTGCCTTGTGGGCTGGTTCATGTCAGAATAACACGTTCTATTCTGCCGGTCTCCAGCGCACAAATGCTTACATCTGTGTCTGATACAGAGAAGCGACTGGCCTCAGAGTCCAACGTGCGCTCTTATCAGTCCACAGAGGTTCAGGAGCAGCTTGTCGAGGGGCGGGGGCCCAGGAGCCCACCCAGAATAAAACATGTAATTTTTGTTTCCCGCAGGTGGTTCGATAAGTCTTTCACGTTCATCGTCTTCAAAAACGGGAAGGTGGGCATGAATGCAGAACATTCCTGGGCCGACGCGCCCATCATCGGGCACCTGTGGGAGGTGAGCCTTTGCAGCTCCAGCTGGGATGTGGGAGTTGTTGCAAATCCAGACCCCAGACTACGTCCTATCGTGTGGTTTTCGTCTGATGACACGATGCTTCGTAACGCGTGTGGGCACTGGAAGTCACCAGTAGCCCAACAAAAGCCCTTCGTGTCCTCGCCTCCTACAACTCATGTTCCTTAGGTAGAAACACATTTAATGGGGCACCTGGGTGGCTCAGCCTTGGTTTCGGCTCAGGTCACGATCTCGCGGTTCATGGGTTCGAGCCCCGTGTCGGGCTCTGCACTGACAGCTCAGAGCCTGGAGCCTCCTTCAGACTCTGTGTCTCCCTCTCTCTCTCTCTGCCCCTCCCCTGCTCACACTCTCTCTCTCTCTCAAAAACGAAGAAAACATTAGAAAAAAAATAATAAATAAAATGTGGTGTTGGGTTGGCCCTGCCAGTTTCTTTAATTTTTAAAAAGTCATTTCTCCCTGAACGGTTTGAACTGTTTTCACTGTTGGCGTGAATCACCGAAGGGAGGTTTTGCTTTCTTTTTTTTAATGACTTTTTTTTTTTTTTAATTTATTTATTTATTTTGAGAGAGAGAGAGACAGAGCACAAGCAGGGGAGGGGCAGAGAGAGAGAAGGAGAGACAGAATGCCAACCAAGCTCTGTGCCATTAGCACAGAGCCCAATGCGGGGCTCAAACCCATGAACTGTGAGATCGTGACCTGAGCCCAGATCAAGAGTCCGTCGCTTAGCCGCCTGAGCGCCTCCCGGTGCCCCCAAGGAAGGTTTTGCTTACTTAACTCATCCACCACAGTTCTTGTTTAAAGAAATTGCTAAATTCCAGGGTTGTCAACAGTGGCCTTGATTCAGAAATTCTGTATTACTTGGGTCTGATGACGCTCAAGGTAACTTTTTTTTTTTCCAATTTTCTTTTTTTTAATGTTTATTTATTTTTGAGAGAGACAGAGACTGCGTGAGCAGGGGAGGGGCAGAGAGAAAGGGAGACAGAATCCGGAGCAGCCTCCAG
This sequence comes from Leopardus geoffroyi, assembly GCF_018350155.1. NCBI lineage: Eukaryota > Metazoa > Chordata > Mammalia > Carnivora > Felidae > Leopardus > Leopardus geoffroyi. Next base: position 111,257,276 of record NC_059329.1, on the reverse strand, counting down.
GCACTGAGCTGTCAGCACAGAGCCCGACGCGGGGCTCGAACTCACAAACTGTGAGATCGCGACCTGAGCCAAAGTCGGACGCTTCACCGACTGAGCCTCCCAGGCGCCCCGATGTCAGTGCTGGCGTTTAACTGTTACCGTCAGCTGACAGAATGGCCGGTGGCTCCAGGGACTGGACGGGGGCCCCAGGGCCTCCCCGCGTGGACGGGATCTGATCTGCTCTCTTGTCTCGGAGGCCCAGGCCAAATTAGAATGAGAGCTAGCCTAACTGTGCCAAGGCAGTTAAGAAAAAATCAGGTCAGAGTTGAATCCATTTTGCTGTCCGTTGTATTTCTGAAATTTCAGCATGTTGGACACTCTGGGGGCTCCGATGCAGAGCGGCTCAGATGCTTGGCGGGTGTTTTTTGTTTGTTTCTTTGTGTTTTGCCTCCCCCGCTGGGGAGCTCACGGAGTGCTGGGGTTCCTCTTTAAAGAAATGTTTTTGTTATTGTTGATGGAGATATAATTCGCGTCCTATGAAATTTACCTCCTTAAAGTACACAACTCACTGGGTTTTGTGTTTTACAAAGTAGTGGTCCGGCCATCACCATTACCTAATTTTAGCATATTTTCATTCCCTACTCCCTCCGCCCCATCCCTGGCAACCACAAATCTACTTTCTGTCTGTCACTTTGCCTGTTCTGGGCATTTCATAGAAACGGACTCCTACAACATGTGGTCTTTGTTGTTGTTGTTGTTAAGGTTTTATTTTGATTATTTTTTTTAATTTTTTTTTTTTTTTACATTTACAACCAAGGTAGTTAGCATCTACTGCAATAATGATTTCAGGAGTAGAGCCCAGTGATTCATCCCCTACGTGTGACACCCACTGCTCATCCCAAGTGTCCTCCTTACTGACCCTTCCCCATTTAGCCCATCCCCCACCCAATATCCCTCGAGCAACCCTCCGTTTGTTCTCTGTGTTTAAGAGTCTCTGATGTTTTGTGCCCCTCCCTGTTTTTATATTATTTTTGTTTCCCTTCCCTGATGTTCACCTGTTTTGTCTCTTAAAGTCCTCCTATGAGTGAAGTCATATGATATTTGTCTTTGACTAATTTCACTTAGCATAATACCCTCCAGTTCCGTCCACGTAGTCGCAAATGGCAAGATTTCATTCTTTCTGATTGCTGAGTAAATACTCCATTGTATATATATCCCACATCTTCTTTATCCATTCATCCATAGATGGACATTTGGGGCTCTTTCCATACTTCGGCTGTTGTCGATAGTGCTGCTATAAACATTGGGGTGCAAGTGTCCCTTCGAAACAGCACACCCGTATCCCTTGGATAAATGCCTAGTCGTGCAATTGCTGGGTCGTAGGGTAGTTCTGTTTTTAGTTTTTTGAGGAACCTCCACACTGTTCTCCAGAGTGGCTTATGATTATTTTTTTAAGAAGGCTCCAACGTAGGGCTTGAACTCATGACCCTGAGATCGAGACCTGAGCTGAGATCAAGAGTCGGACGCTCACCCAACTGAGCCACCCCGGTGCCCCATAAAGATTTTATTTTTAGATAATCTCTACCCCCAACCTGGGGCTTGAACTCCTGACTGTGTTCCTGACCAGCCCACAAGGTCCGTTTTCCTCCCCGCTCCTGGAGTGGAGATAGGAACGGTCACGTCAGGTGGCTGTGCCGAGGGTGTGAAGTCCGCACACCCCAGGAGTGACTCTTGTTAACGTGTCAATCGCATCTCTGTAGAGAACAAGGATCCGTCTCCGTCGGATGTCATTTCAAATACGTCTTACGTAACACCGTCGGCCACGATGATCTTCCCTCACTTGACATGTGTATCTTTTCGTTTGCGACAGTACGTCCTGGCCACTGACTCCTTTCAGCTGGGTTATGCCGAGGATGGGCACTGCAAGGGCGACCCCAACCCGAACATTCCGTACCCCACCCGGCTGCAGTGGGACATCCCGGAGGAAGTGAGTCCGAACGATCCGTCACCCGGGGTGGGGGACGAGCTCCAGCTCTCACAGCCGCACTGTCCACGCGCACTTGGTGGGTGTGTGCCAGCCCAGCCGAAGACCGCGGACACCGAACCTTGTCTGTGCGGGCGTCTCCAGGGGGGCCGTGGGGCTGCCCCAGCTCCCGCTGTCTCAGGGGCCCCGCTAGGTAGTTCTTCTGCTTGAGGTTTTGGCGGAGATGGTCGGCGACGTTTCCAGCTCGGACCTAGCTGGACGTCACAGTGAAAAAGTGGGAAACTGAGTCCCTTCCTCCAGGGCTGAAGTACTCCAGATCACTCCCTTACAATTTTTGTCTCTTCAAGATTCTCAGGTGCAGTCCACTCGCTGGAAGGAAGCGTTTGCGGGGAAGGGATTTTAGGGGTGGAAATAGCACATTCCAGTTCCTCTAGTCCGAGCAGGAGTTCCCGGGCCTCGGGAAATAACTGTCGAAGTAGAAAACACCACATCTGGTGCTGTACCCCAAGCATCTGTGTCCCCGGAGCTGGGGTGTGCTCCCCAGAGAAAGGTAGCCTTTACCGAAACGTGTCACCCGACCAAGTCGGTCGGCATTTATTTAAAACGTGTCCGTAGATTTAACTTTTAGAGCCTTTTGAGTTTCACAGCAGACGTGAGCGGAAAGTCCGTTGAGATCCCTCCTGTCCCCCTTCCCCGACCCCACACGCACGCAGCCTCCCTCACTACCCACGTCCCCGCCAGGGCCGTGCGTCCGTCACAGCCCGTGAGCCTGCACCCACGTGTCACCGTCACCCGGAGCCCAGCGTCGCCGTGGGGGTTGACTCTCAGTGGCGAACGCATCACTGATGAGCCGGGTGCGTGGTGACCTGTGTCCACCAGCACAGCATCCCAAGAGTCATGTCGCTGCCCAGAGACCTGTGCCCTGCCTGTTCGTCCCTCCCCACCCCCCCTCCAGCCCCCAGCGACCGCTGATCTTGGCCCGGTCTCCACATCTTGCCTTGTCCACGATGTCCTGTTTGTGGAATCCTGTCGTACGTGGCCTTTTCAAGCTGGCTTCTTTCGCTCGGTAACACGCATTTACGGTTCTTCCGTGTGATTCCGTGGCCCGGTCGCTCGTTTGTATCGTGTGGTTGTACCACGGTCCGTTTCTTGCTTTAAACCGGTTCCTCGGTCGCCGCGATGGGTTTCACAAAACAAAACTCGGGCTGTTCGAAATGGCCTTTGGGGTCCCGCTCAGACCAGGAAGCCCCCATCTCCTACCGGCGTCCCTCCTGCCGGGGCCACCCCGCCACTGGTCGGCGAGCGGGGTGCCGTGTTGCTAACAAAGCACAGCTGCTGGGTAACACTTTGGAAAGAGCCGAGAGGAAAACGGGGTGTGTTTTCGGGCACCAACCCTGTGGCTTCGGGGTACGTCGGTAACCCCTCCGCCCTCCCCCATTGACTAAACCTCGCTCTCCTTTCCCTCAAGTGTCAGGAGGTGATCGAGACTTCCCTGAGCTGCGCGAGCCTTCTGGCCAACGACGTGGATTTCCATTCTTTCCCGTTCCACACCTTCGGCAAAGGACTCATCAAAAAGTGCCGGACGAGCCCGGACGCCTTTGTGCAGCTCGCGCTCCAGCTGGCGCATTACAGGGTACGAGCCTGGGATTTTGTCGCGAGCCCTGTGGGGTCCTGGACGCAAACGTGCCCAGGGCCGTCTGCCCCGTGGGTGGGGAAGGCGAGACACCTGTCCCAGGGGGGCAGCCGCTGGCGCGGAACACAGCCTGCTGGGTCTTGCCCGCGCGTCCCAGTCCAGGGCCTCTGCCGCCGACGGGACGGGACGCCTGGTGAGCGGAGCCCCCTCCCGGGTGGTAAACTCAGGAAAAGAAACAGATGCGGGACAGCGAGGGGTAATGTTGACCTCGGATAAACTAGAACACACAGGCCAAAACTGTACTTAAAATCGACTTTCCTATAGTTCTTTTAATGTTGATTTCTCTTTGAGAGAGAGACAGAGACGGAGCGTGAGTGGGGCAGGGACAGAGAGAGAGGGAGACACAGAATCCGAAGCAGGCTGCAGGCCCTGAGCCGTCAGCACAGAGCCCGACGCGGGGCTCGAACCCACGACCCGCGAGATCGTGACCCGAACCGAAGTCGGATGCTTAACCGACTGAGCCACCCAGGCGCCCCGACTCTACCGTAGTCCTTAACAGAGACGGTCACATCTTGAGGCTTTCTCTTCCCAAATAATGTACTCACCCGAAGCGGTGGGACGGAAGCACAGCCATAGGGGAGCTGAGCTCTCTGTCTGATGGAGTAAGTGGCTGAAAGATAGGATAACTGGATCTTAGGATGAATGAGCTTGATTTTTTTTTTTAAACTGATGAACGCACATTGCCCATAAACATGCAGTGTCAGGGCTTTAAAATACAGGGCTTTCCAATACAGAGGTTTTCCTAAGGGAACACTCGGTTCCACAGTAACCCATTTGAACACAACTGGATGAAATGTTTTCGGCAGCAACAGAAATTAGTGAAGCTGACCCAAGATCAGGCAAGAAGCTGGAAGGAGGTCAGTACCCAAGGCAAGTCAGAGGTGGGTGGGACGCCTGGGTGGCTCAGTCGGTTAAGTGTCCAACTTCGGCTCAGGTCATGATCTCCCGGCTTGTGAGTTCGAGCCCTGCCTCCGGCCGTCTGCTGTCAGCACAGAGCCCTCTTCGGATCCCCTGCCCCCTCCTCTCTCTGCCCCTCCCCTGTGCTCGCTCACTCTCTCAAAAGTAAGCCAACATCTAAGAAAGTCAGAAGTTGGAGAGCTGCCTGAAACGTGACTGCGCTTAGAAGCAGCTGCGGGGCCATGACAAGCATAAGTGCTAGGGGCTTCGGAAAGGGAGGAGCTGCCTGGTTGGTTCCCGGGCAGGACCCTTTTCATCAGTGCGTCACACATGAGCAGGTGAGCTGGCTTGCCTGACCTCGCGGCTCACGGTGGCGTGGCTGAACGTGGACCCAGGCAGGCTGGTTCCGAAACCCGTGCCTGAACGGGATGGATGCAAAAAAGACCAACGTTGCTCGTGAATACAAACGCAAAGAAAAAAAAAAAACCCTAAATAAAATACTAGCAAATAGAATCTGCCGGTATAGGAAAGGTACAGTCACCAGCAGCAGCTTATGGTCCCAGCAACGAGGGGACGGATCGGTCTTCGTAGATTAAATCGCATTATTAGATCAGGGGAGGAACCAGACTGTCCCCTCGACAGATACTAAAAAGACCTCAAACGCTGTCCATTCCTGACGACAGCTCTAAATGACTGTTTCCTTAACGTGATCAATACTGTCACGTATCAGTAGCCAGCCTATGGCGTTAAAGGTGAAGAGGTGAGTGAGCCGCCCCATTAAAATAAGGGTGAGTGGCAGCCGGCAGCTTCGCTGTCCTCGAACTCCTTTCCGTAAGTGCAGTCAGTGCAGCTGACGGGATACTTGGGCAGGGGGACCGTCACAACATCCTCTCGGGAAGAGCGAGCAGAAGAGCTTTCACGATGAAGACGAACGCTCAGAGCGGAGCCTGCTGCGGAGTCTACAAAACCCCGTATCTTCCTTGTCGAGCCGTGACGGCCAAGCAGAAAATAGAGCAGGTGGACAGAACGGGAGCGCAGAGAAGAGTCTGGGATCCGGGCGTGTGTTCATAAAGCAGGTGGGCCTTTGGGGGGAGGAAGGGCCCAGAGCCACGGAGAAGATAGAGACGGTCTCCGAAAGGCAGACAAGGCTGTGGTTTGGGATAGAGAAGCTTGACCTCGTAGAGGCAAATGTTCCCAGTTCACACTCCTAGTGTGAACACCGTCTGAGTTCCGAAGATGATTTGGGGAAGCTTCGAGTTCGTCTAGAAGAGCTGACGTTTGAGAATCACCAGGGACGATCCGAAAAGGGCACACGTGATCAGGCGGATGCTTGTTCTTTCGAAGTCTACGATGCAGAAGTTGGAAGAGCGTGGCAATTATCACGGTGCCATCCTGCTTCCGGATGGTGCCACGCAGTTCTCTATGGCAAAGGTGGGATTTAACATCGGTGGGCGGGGATGAATTAATTAGCGACTGGAGTTGGGGAAATTGGCTGGAGGGTTCCATTTGGGAAGAAAAGACAGAGCCCGGTAGGAAAACAGAATCAGAGCAGAAGTGGGTGGTTCCCGAGAACGGAAAGCTACAAACCGTCAGTGGATGTACGTGGACAGTCTAATCTTGCCGGGAATCCCGAAAGTGCGGTGTAAGGAAGACTGAATCTTTGTGCCATTTGCAAAGGTCTTCCTTGAGTTCCGTGTTTGTGCAGGGCAATTTAGAAAGGGACGTTCGTGCACAGCAGTTGGGCTCATAAAGCTGGAAACACGTGTCGTGAACGTGTAACCATTTCCCTGGCAAATTGTGCCTTGCGAATTGTATCCTTCAAGGACAGGCTCACAAAGGTCAGCTTAAGCACACCCCTCGGTAAAAATTGGAATCAATCTGAAAGCTTATCAGTGTGAAACCTGTTAGATTATGGTATTCTCGTACCATGGACTGTCACGTGACTGTCGAGTGATGTCTAGCATAATCTGTGGAAATGCACGGCTGTGGGGCACCTGGGTGGCTCAGTTGGTTAAGTGTCCGACTCTTGATTTCAGCTCAGGTCATGAGCTCACAGTTCGTGAGATCGAGCCCCACATTGGGCTCTGTGCTGGTAGCTCAGAACCTATTTGGGATTCTTTCTGTCTCCCTCCCTCTCTCTCAGTTCCTCTCCTGCTCTCTCTCTCTCTTTCAGGAAGGAAGGAAGGGAGGGAGGGAGGGAGGGAGGAAGGAAGGAAGGAAGGAAGGAAAAGAAAGGGAAAAGAACAAATATGTGGTTGTAAAACACGTGAAAGTTTGAAGGCTGATAATTTATTACGGTGATCTTCAGGCTTTGGCCCACAGGCCACATCCAGTCCGTGACTTGTTTTCGCTCGGCCCTTGGGCTAAGAATGGTATTGATTTTTAATAATTGAAAAAACAAAACAACACAGAAGGATAATACGACATGTAAATATCCATCAGAATTTCAGGGTTCACAGGGAACGTGTTATTAGCACAGTCACACCTAATCTGGATGTCCTGTCCACGGGTGTTTGGAGCTGTAGAGGGACAGCCGGGCCACGTGGCCCCCAAACACGTGATGTTTGCTCCCTGCGCGGCACAGAAAACGCTTCCCGGCTCTGGCTTCATTGTACGCAGAGCCCAGAAGGGATGGATGGAAGACACTGGCAGGCGGTGCTGGGAAGGTTGATCTCTAGTTTCTTCTATTGTGCCGTGTTCGCGTTTTCTGGGCGTGTAAAGTTACTTTTTCAAAGCGAGAGATGACTTGTTTTCGGTACTCACGTCTGTTCTCTGCCCTCCGGCTGGAAGTTACCAGGATTTCATTCTCCACCCTCCCACCCGTGTCCGTTTTTCACACCGCACTCAACCCATTAAGAACGGTCCGCGTATTAAGATGACCTATTAAACGTGCCAGGCAGCTCTTTCCTTTCAGAAGTCCGCACGTGCGTGCTCGCTCATGACGCAGTTGCTGTGTTAGGGACGAGCCTCTTCCTAGAGACCCTCCTCTGCTCAGCTCTGAGCCGCAGACCTCGCCGTGGCTGCGTGTGACTCCAGATGTCCCGCGTGTCCTGGGGTTCTGCTCCAGGCTCTGAACCTTCTCTGCGCCCTGGACCCCGTGGGCAGTTCAGGAAAGCCTGGGGGAATCCCCTCTCAGAATAACTTCTATAAAGCGTTGTAAGAAATACTCCGGGGGCGCCTGCGGGGCTCAGTCGGTTAAGCATCCGACTTCGGCTCAGGTCACGATCTCGCGGTTCGGGAGTTCGAGCCCCGCGTCGGGCTCTGTGCTGACAGCTCGGAGTCTGGAGCCTGCTTTGGATTCTGTCTCCCTCTCTCTGCCCCTCCCCCGCTAGCCCTCTGTCCCTCTCTCTCAAAAATAAATAAACATTAAAAAAAATTTTTTTTTTTTTTAAAAGGCAATACTCAGGGTTACGAAGGTAATCGGTTAATTAAAACGCACGTGAATATTAAACGTAAACTTGCGGTGCAGTAAATATAACTGAGCACCAATTTTGAGCAGCAGGTCCAAAGCTAGTGTAGTTTTGAAGTAGTGATAAGCATAGATGATATTTTGGCACATCTGCAGCAACCATAATTTGTTGCGCAAACAGCTATGATTTTCTCTTCCAAGTCACAGGGGCCGTTCATGATGAGTGTGGTTTGTTGGCTGTGCTTCTAAATGCCGTATTTCAGTTTGAGGTTGGCAGAAACTAAAATGTATCTATTTTTCCCTTCCGAGTGACCACGTTCCCAAGGTTAGTAACCATTGGTCTGGTCCCTGTCTGCCCTTCCGACCTTCTCTATTGACTCATTCAGCCTCATTCACTCAGCTTTTGCCACGCTGGTCTTTTTGCTGCCTGGGAGTATGTCAAGCTCGTCCCTACCTCAGGGCCTTTGCACTTGCTCTCCGCTGGTAATTGCTGTTTCCCAGACAGAGGCGTGGTTGGTTAGGTCTCTGCCCAAGTGCCCCCGTCTCCTATTTAAAACAGCCGCCACCCCGTGGCCCTCCCGTCACCCTGCGTTATTTCTGTTCGGTGCACCTGTCACCGTGTTACATTATATATATCACCCGTTTCTCCCGCTAGAACGCTTGCCCCTTGAGGGCGGGGACACAACCCGTCTCGTGCCAGGAACGCGGCAGCCGCAAGGAAGAAGCATCCGCAAACGAGTCATGACTGATTGAAGGAACACACAGGGCAGCGGTCCTGTCTTTAGTCTGTGGCTGTTTGCCTCCTGCTTTGGGGTCCTGTTTATTTTTCATTTAGACGCTAGAGGTGAAAAATCCCCCCGAGTGCCACCACCAGCCTGAACACTGAGCCCGGGGCAGCCGTCCCAGGGTGTGACAGGTTTGTGTTCCTGCCCCGTGCATGTTAGTGTCTTCACAGACTTCTGGTCCTGCTCGTTAGAAACTGGAGGCGTCCGCGGGGGGCGAGCGGCCGCTGTCCCGGGGGTGGCAGGTTGAGCGGGGCTCCCGGCGTAACCCGGCTGGAGACCCCGAGCGCACTAATGCTCGATGCGTTTTTCGAGACGTTTTAGGGGGTCGTTGAAAAAACTGTGGGTACCTTGCATGGCCGTGCTGACCACTCACGATTGAAGTTTGATGTTGGAAAGTGGGCCTCACAGAGGTCGTTGCCTCGTGGAGCCCAAGCTAACTTGTGTTAAATGACTAAAATGCCACATTTACACTCTTTGCCCGGACCTCCTTCTCTTCCTTCCCTCCTCCTTGCCCGCGGCTGGATCACGTGCCCCTTGGCGCCCCTTGGAACCCGCAGCTGGCAGCGAGTTCGCTGAAAGGCGTGTTTGCTAAGATCACCCGGACCCCGTTTGCTTGTTAATCTTCTCTGTACCCCACATACACCAGCATGGGGGGCAGCGGGGAAGCCTTCCGTGTGGGCAAGTGCCAGCCACCGAAGGTGGATCGTCACAGGCCTCCCGGCCTGTGTTCCCCACCCCGTGGCCTGCTCGCCTCGTCTCTTCACAGGCAGGACTGGGGGAGGGACAGAGCCCCGAAGGCCGCTCACAGGCACGGCCCGCGCTCCGGGAGGCTCAGCCTGGACTCTGGCTCTGGGTTTGTGTGACATCGCCAGCTGGTCGCAGGGCCCCCTCCGTCACGTTGGGGTCACCCGGGCCCGAGCGCCCGGCGCTGTTGTCCGCTCAGGAATAATTTGGGTCCCCAAACTGCCGTTGGCCGCTTTCCCGTCCGTATTGGGAATCGGCGCGTCCTCGAGCTGGCCTGGCGGCCACGGGCACCTTGCAGGCGATTTCCTCCCACGGCGCATGCACTCCTCGGACCCCGTCCTTGTGCACCACCTGCCGCTTCCCCCTGGAGCCTCTGCCGTGCCATCATCTGTCCCTTCCAGGGTCTCCGCCTCTGTCACCCCAGCCCCCTTGCGGTCCCTGACGACAGCGTTCCTGGACCCCATGGAGCCTCTGCCCGTCTTGCCCTCCCCGTCCCCTCCCCTGGGCTTGGTCTCCCCGGCCTGTTGCGTCCTCCCCGAGCTCGTCCCGTGGCCCCAGGCACAGCAGAACCACCCCCGGCTCCGGCCGGCTCTCCGCCCGCTGGGCCCTGCACCCAAGAGGCTGGTGTGGCCGGAGATGAACCCCAGAGTGCTGGCTGCTTCCCTTCACAGCGCTGAGTGGCTGACTCTGGCGGACCCCCGGGCAGCCACTCTCTGTTTCGCGCCCCCTCTCTCTGGCTCTCAGCGCCTCCCTCCCCTGTCGGCAGGCCAGCCTTCTTCATGGTTCACTAGAAAAATGAGAGCATCCCAATGAGACCTCAAGACCACGGCCGCCCCCCTCTGCTTCGTCTCCCCTCCCGCCCCTTCTGGAGGACATCACTCCTCACCTGTCCCTTCTCAACTGGGTCATCGTCACCGTCATGCAGACATGGTGGAATGTTCCCTGCCAACACCTTGTGTCTTTTAATAACTTGCCCGAACATCTCCTTGCCCCGTGTTCCTCCCATAAATGTGTCTGCACTTGGGGTGACGGGGGTGGGGGGTGCGTGAAGCTCAGGAAATCGCGCCATGGCGTCGGTTGCACCCGGAAACGGAACCTGGGCTACCCAGAAACTGTCCTCCCCCGCCCCCAGCCCTTTGCAAAGCTAACGACGTCTCCGTCTGCCTGCTGCACAGCCCCGTGTGAATGAAGACTGACGTGGACTAAAAGCTAAAGCTGAGCGTCACCTTGTCCCTTCTTGTGCATCAGAGTCCGTCCGCCTGCCCTGCCTCGTATGAAAGTTCTCTTCCTTTCCCAGGACATGGGCAAGTTTTGCCTCACGTACGAGGCCTCCATGACCCGGCTCTTCCGAGAGGGGAGGACGGAGACCGTGCGTTCCTGCACCACGGAGTCGTGCAACTTCGTGCTCGCTATGGTGGACCCCACCCAGACGGTAACGTGGCGCCGGGCTGAGGACGCTTTGGGGCTGACCCGCGAGCCTCTGCAGGGGGAGCCGTGTTCAGCTTCTCCCCTGCCCTCCTTTCAGGGGAACCGGGCGAGGTCGGGACGCACACAGAGAAGTTAACGTTTGTGTCCCTTCCGTAACGTCTTCCAGCTTGGACTCCCCAAGTCTAAGTTAGACGTGCACCCGGCGCGGGCAGGCCTGGGAGTGGGAGCGGCAGGACAGAACAAGGGGCTGGGTGCGGACGTGGGGACCCGGCCACGGGAGCCTTCCGCTCGGGGTTACGGGAGCCCGCTGCCCACGCCGAAGCTCCCCGCCCGGGCCCGGGGCTCCGGTTGTCCGTACGCTGTCTTTGAGAATCTGGCAGTGGCCTGGGAACTGTTAGGGCAGTTCGTTTTCGTAGCCGAGGATCGGAGACTCCGGTGAATTCCATAGGCTGCTGGGCCACACAACCGGGACGTGGCCGAGGTTGGCACTGCTGGTGGCCCGGGAGACGTTGGCCGGGGCCCTTGCTCCGCCCTCGCCCTGCCCATTCCACTCCGCTCTACCCTGCCCTGCCTGCCCTGTCCTACTCTACTCTGCTTCGCTCTGCCCTGCTCTGCCCTGCCCTGTCTGCTCTGCCCTACTCTGCCCTGCCTGCCCTGTCCTACTCTGCTCTGCTCCGCTCTGCTCTGCCCTACTCTGCCCTGCTCTGCCCTGCCCTACCCTGTCTGTTCTGCCCTATCCTGTCTGCTCTGCCCTGCCTGCCCTGTCCTACTCAACTCTGCCCTGTTCTCCCGTACTCTGCCCTGCCCTGCTCTGCCCTACCCTACCCTGTCTGCTCTGCCCTACCCTGTCTGCTCTGCCCTGCCTGCCCTGTCCTACTCAACTCTGCTCCCCTCTGCCCTGCTCTGCCCTGCCCTGTCTGCTCCGCCCTACTCTACTCTGCTCCGCTCTGCCCTACTCTGCCCTGCCCTACCCTACCCTATCTGCTCTGCCCTGCCTGCCCTGTCCTACTGTACTCGGCTCTGCTCTGCCCTACTCTGCTCTGTCCTGCTCTGCCCTGCCCTACCCTGTCTGCTCTGCCCTGCCTGCCCTGTCCTACTCTACTCGGCTCTGCTCTGCCCTACTCTGCCCTGCCCTGTCTGCTCTGCCCTACTCTGCCCTGCCTGCCCTGTCCTACTCTACTCTGCTCCGCTCTCCCCTACCCTACTCTACCCTGTCTGCTCTGCCCTATCCTGTTTGCTCTGCCCTGCCTGCCCTGTCCTACTCTACTCTGCTCCGCTCTCCCCTACTCTGCCCTGCCCTGCTCTGCCCTGCCCTACCCTACCCTACCCTGTCTGCTCTGCCCTACCCTGTCTGCTCTGCCCTGCCTGCCCTGTCCTACTCTACTCTGCTCCGCTCTGCCCTACTCTGCCCTGCTCTGCCCTGCCCTACCCTGTCTGCTCTGCCCTACCCTGACTGCTCTGCCCTGCCTGCCCTGTCCTACTCTACTCTGCTCTGCTCTGCCCTACTCTGCTCTGCCCTGCTTGCCCTGTTCTGCCCTACACGGCCCTGCCCCGCCCTGCTCTGCTCTGGTGAAACTGTTCCCGAGAACAAAGGCTTCTGATTCTTTGGAAGGACATCAGTAGGCACGAGCAAGGTGACGCCGGGCTGGCTGCACACAGGACCACCATGCCTCTCCTGTCGTGCGCCCCCTGCGGTTTCTGAGCCGCCCTTTCGGTGGCACAAGGTGGGGCTTCTGCCCCGGCACGCCCCTCCCGAGATCCCCGTTTCTCGGGCCATCGGACCCTTGGAGGGAAGGGCCGTTGCTTGCGTCCCAGAGCCGACTTAGGCACCCCCCCCCTCCCCCGCACAACTCGCATCTCCCCACCCCTCCGCGCTTAGGTTGAGCAGAGGCTCAAGTTGTTCAAGGTCGCCTCCGAGAAGCACCAGCACCTGTACCGCCTGGCGATGACTGGCTCCGGGATCGACCGTCACCTCTTCTGTCTCTACGTGGTGTCCAAGTACCTGGCCGTGGATTCCCCCTTCCTGAAGGAGGTCAGTGTGGCTGCCAGCGGCCGCTCGGCCAGGCACGCCGGCCACCCCCAGACTAAGTCGGTGCAGCCTTGCAAGTGGGACGGGGCCTCACAAACGGGCGTTCGAGCTGAACGGTCATCACCGTGTCAGATCCGAGCTGTGCTTCCGGTGCCGTGTCCCTTCAGTCCCCGGGGATACTTGGTGTCACATTTAACCCTCCTGACCCCCCCCCCCCCCCCCCGCCCCAGACGCCAGTGACCTCGAGCACGGAGCATGGAGTGATGAGCTCTTGTATGTATCACCCTCGTTCGTAATGGAGTTTAATTTTGAGCTATGAGATTTAATTGTTAACGATGCCGTGTTTAACAGGCAACTCGGAGACTTCCTGCGAATTTGCTTCCGGGCAGCACAGCCCCCTTTCCAAATCTTAGTTAATGTGTCCGCCCCCTTTTCTGCTGGTGCTGCCCATCCCCCAACCATCTGGGTGTCCTCATCCGCCCCAGGCCTTCTCTGCGCACATCCTGCCCCCAGACAGCCGGGCCTTCGGGGCCGCAGACCTGTGGCGTCCGTGACCACCCACCCGGACACCGAGCAGGCCTTTCCCTTCTCCAGTGGGGCTTCCTGTCTCAGGGACAGAAGAGGACAGTACAGGGAGAGGTGTCATGGGAGAGACGCCTGGGTGTTAAGCGTCTGGCTTTGGCTCAGGTCACGATCTCACGGTTCGTGGGTTCGAGCCCCGCACCGGGCTCTGTGCTGACAGCGCGGAGCCTGGGGCCTCCTTCAGATTCTGTGCCTCCCCCTTTCTCTGCCCCTCCCCCGCTCGTGCTCTGTCTCTCTCTTTCTCTCAAAAATAAACAAACATTAAAAACATTTCTTTTTTTTTTTTAATTTATTTTTTCAACGTTTTTTATTTATTTTTTTGGGACAGAGAGAGACAGAGCATGAACGGGGGAGGGGCAGAGAGAGAGGGAGACACAGAATCGGAAACAGGCTCCAGGCTCTGAGCCATCAGCCCAGAGCCCGACGCGGGGCTCGAACTCACGGACCGCGAGATCGTGACCTGGCTGAAGTCGGACGCTCAACCGACTGCGCCACCCAGGCGCCCCTAAAAACATTTCTTAAAAAAGCGCCATGAGAGAATCTCCTTGTCCTCAACAGGTCTTATCGGAGCCTTGGAGATTATCAACCAGCCAGACCCCTCAGCAGCAGGTAGAGCTGTTCGATTTGGAGAAGAATCCAGAGTACGTGTCCAGCGGAGGGGGCTTTGGACCGGTAAGTGACTGAGCGTGATGTGCACAGAGCTGCAGGTCGGGGACAGGACGCGCCCTCCCGTCCGCCTCTGCGTCAGGTCTTCCGGAACGTTCCACGCGCCCCTCCTTGCCTTGTCGGGCACCGCTGTAGAGGAATTCTGCAGATTGTTAATGCAGGTGTCAATTCCAGTCTTGTATGGAAAAATGTTAGTCCCGTTTTCACATCGTCTCCTTTCCCGAGGTTCAGCTGACACTTGCCTTGCTCTGTAGGTTGCGGACGATGGGTATGGGGTGTCCTACATCCTCGTGGGCGAGAACCTCATCAACTTCCACATATCTTCCAAATTCTCCTGCCCTGAGACCGTAAGTACAAAACAGGGCCCCCTTCTCTAAAGACGGGCTATTTTTACGGCCTTCTTTTTAATTTGACAGAAGTGTTTTTCCTCACTTTGATGGAAAAGACCAGTTCAACTGTATACTTTTACTTGCCTTGGACTTTGTTTCAAATGAATGAATTTAAAAATTCTCTTAACCTAAGTTTTTCAGCTTATTTAATTTGAGAGAGAGAGAGAGAGAGAGAGAGAGAGAGAGAGAGAATATCCCAAGCAGGCTCTGTGCTAATAGTGTGGAGCCCGATGCGGAGCTTGAACCCACGAACCATGAGATCACGACCTGAGCCAAAACAAGAGTGGGATGCATAACGAGCTCAGCCACCCAGGCGCTCCTCTCTCAACCTAATTAACTTAAAAAATTAAAACAAAATTTTTTAATGTTTATTTTTGAGAGAGACAGAGTGTGAGCCGGGGAGGGGCAGAGAGCGAGGGAGACACAGAATCCGCAGCAGGCTCCGGGCTCCGAGCCGTCGGCACAGAGCCAGACGTGGGGCTTGAACTCACAAACTGTGAGGTCATGACCTGAGCCGAAGTCGGACGCTTAACCGACTGAGCCACGCTGGAGCCCCCTATCCTTGTCTCTGTGCTTCCTTTCCACGTGGAAAGCAACGCCTGAAAGCAATGCCAAGTGCCCTGTTAGCAGAGAGGACTGGAATTCAGTTATTTATCGTGTTTTATGTAACGTGTTGCCATGAGGGGAGGCCTTCCAGGAAAAGCACACCCGCACACGCACACGGCCGGTTCTCTCCGCGAACCCTCAGCACGTCTCCAGGACGCGTGACGTAGTGATGAAGCCATAAAGTCAGAGCTTCGAGAACTGGCAAAGAGGAGTGTTTGCAAGGGGCCGTTTGTAAGTGGCTCGTGGTGTGGGATTTCCGCGTCGTAACGTGTGTTTTCCCGGTTTTTGTTTTTGAACGCCAGGACTCGCATCGCTTTGGGAAGCACCTGAAACAGGCCATGACGGACATCATCGGTTTGTTTGGGTTCAGCTCCAACTCCAGAAAGTAATCCCACGAGAGCCACCGTGAAGGAAAACGAGCTCTGTTGATAAAAACCAAATGAAAAGTAGCCGTTGCTCCTGATTATAGTTCGGGGTGAAAAATCGCTCAAGAAACCCAGACGTTTTCCTTCCCGCCCGGGGTTTGGTGGTGGTGTTTCCTGGAACAGCCTTTTTCACCCTGTGAAGTATAATCCCACTACTTCCTGGCAGGTCCTGACTTTGGGAATGTTTGATAAGGTGCCCGCCCTGAAAGGTTTTGCAGCCACACTGCGTTTATATAGGGGATAAAAATCTGGTTGAGCTAGTTAAGGGACTAGTGGGGTTGTGACTTCACCCGTGGGAAATGACAGTGGCACGTTTCCTCGGTGGGGACCGAATACCTGGTCCTTAACGGGCATTTGCTTTTTATCGGAGCTTTTTTTTGTGCAGAGAGAGAAGCGTTCCAGGCAGAGATGTTAGACTGTTCGTAGTTGACGTGTGTATAATGCACTAATGGAAGCCTTGTGCTCTGGGAGCCAGTTTTGTGTCCCTGTGGGTAGTAACTCTGTCCTCGTCTGGCTTGGTAGTCTGTGTGTGCCTCTCCGTGTCTGAAGCGAGTTAGCATCCCGTATTCTGTAGTTTTTACTGACCGTGCAAGTCTTCAAACCCAGTGCCTTAAAAACGCGAGGCCCTAATGAAAGGGAGACCGTAGGAAAGATGTGCTCTGCAAACCTTCAGGTGGAATGGTGAGCGTCTTACTCCTTTCTCGTTTACGGAGCGGATAACCCTGTAAATAAGCGTCTCCTGTGGCTTCCCTACCCCTAGAAAGACCAGTTTCCTTGGGAGGGCAGCTGGCCTAGAGCCCTTTCTTCGGCCCGCCTTCCTTGCATCGTTAAGCGACAAAAGAGCGTGCGTGTGTCAGAAACGGGGAGCGAGGGAGATCATGACCAGGTGTGACGGCGTCTGCCATCGTCACTGAAGAATAAAAAGGTACAGGACGTGCCTTGGGATTACCGCTTCCCCGGGCTGACGGCAAGGAGGGCGTGACGTTGACCACTGACGAAGGAAAAAAAGCTCAAGAAACGGGAAGAGTGACCTCAGAAGGGTGAGGACAGTGCAGCACCTGGAGGCCCCGGGCGTGCTTTCTAACCCCACCTGGGGAGGGAGGACCCCTCTCCTTTCCAGCCGAGATGCGGGGAGATGGGAACAGGAGGCCACGCCATCTCGGTGACCCGCCACAAGTCACCGGCGACAGGTGCTAAGTTTCACGTAGCCTATCCTTCGGGTGGGGAGTGCCTTTATGGAGAGAGTCTGATTGACCAAAAAGCGATTATGCACTGAATTGTCTTCCGTATTTAATGTAACACTTAAGGATCATGGAATGAAATAACCCACTGCCTCTGGGCGGTAGTGACAGGCTCGGCTGTCCCGTTTTTAAAACTGTGTATTTATTTTTCTGACCACTTTGCTCCGGTCGGGCTTGCTTCTGTAAAGAGTTGTGCACTCCAGTGATACAATGGCCAGGCTGAACTGTTGGAGGAGACAGGGCGCTTGCTTGCAGAGCACATTTATTTATGTATATGTTTTCATGCAAAATTCCCACCTAAATGGGCCAAAGATTTTTTTGTTGTTGTTCTTAAAAGCAAGAAGAAATGAAAACAGGCAAAACAAAAACAAAACTAAGATGGAAACCAACAACTATGATAACAAACCCTCGTGTTCATCTGTGGTTCACAGTCAAGGAGGTGGGGGGTGGGGAATAACGCAGTCTGCCCCGGTTGGGCACGGCTTCCAATCAA
Source organism: Leopardus geoffroyi (assembly GCF_018350155.1). NCBI lineage: Eukaryota > Metazoa > Chordata > Mammalia > Carnivora > Felidae > Leopardus > Leopardus geoffroyi. The sequence goes on along the minus strand of NC_059329.1, from coordinate 111,239,926 downwards.
GGGGGCATCAGTGACCGTCAGAGCCACCTCAATCCTGCACTATTGACCTGACAAGTCTGCATTCCCTTCGCGTTCACATGTGAATTTGAATGTTGACCCGTAGCACTTAATACCTATTTGGGCTTGTCTCTCAGGTTTAAGTATTTCCAATGTAATTACCTGTCGTTAACCAGTGCAGTTATCAATGCAATTTTATATTTCCTGAAAGAAAGAAGAGTGGGTTTTTAGTGTACATGTTGCAAGGAGGAGGGAAGAGTATTATGTATTTAATTTAACGTGGAATAAGCCATAGTCTTTTCTTAAAGGAGCTGTGGTTTGAATTTGTTACCTTGGGCTGTCCGTTGCATGTAAATACAATATGCTCTTTTGGATGTAAATCTTAGAAATGCAGGATGAATGTTATCATTAATAAAAACATTAATCCCAGTCTTTGTTTCTGGCTCTTCCCTTATGTTGATAAGGAGGCTATGAGTCAGGGACGAAGGAAGTCGGGCCCTGGAGACAGAGGTGAGGGGTTTGTGCCGATGGCCTGGCTTGGGCGGAGTGCACATCACAAGATTCACGGGCCTCGCTGAGAAAGGAAGCTGCTGTGGGCCGTGGGTTTCTATTCTTCATCCCTTTATGCGTTCCCTTCCCGCCCCCACGCCTGGAACAGTGTCCTTCGTAGAGTAGGTGCTCAACAAATATCTGTTCGGTGAATGCACGAATTTGTTTTCTCAGTAGTCTTTATTGAGTGCCTATTGCGTGCCAAGCTCTGCTCGGTAGAGCGGGGGCCCCGCCAGGTTCTGGCGGTGGTGGAGATTGGATCCAGTGGGAGGAGGAGAGAACCAAGACAGCCGTTCAAAGGATCCTTGGTGTCCCAAGGCAGACGAGAGGGTCACGAGTAGGGGGGGACGTAGCTGGCTCAAACAGGAGGTGGAGTTGGCCCGGGCCTGAGGAACAAGATGGCTCTGGCCTTGGCTGACCCAGCCGGGCCGGCATTACATCTAGGAGTGTTCCAGAGCTCCTGGGTCTTTGAGTCTGGCTGGCTTGTGACTCACACAGGTGGCTGCGCACGCCTGATGATCAGAGCGGCTCGATGCGAATGTCTGTCACGAGAGAGTGCAGGGCAGGGCCTCACGGGCTGATGTGCTTGGTCACAGGCTCTTCGGGCGCTTCGCTGTTCACATCGGCTGCCTTCCAGATCCCTACAGTTCGGGAAGCCCCACCGCGTTCTCAGCCCTGCCCCGAACTCCGCTGAACTTCCTCGTGATGTGATTATTTCAGCCATGAGAGTAAGCTCATCGACACGTGCCCGTGTAAGTGAGGCCCTGGACAGGGCTGGAAAGATACACAGCCGACGTCAGCATCCCCTTTGGGGACTGGCATGGTGCTTAAGGAAACTTCAGCCCCCATTTGTAATGTTTAAATATTTCAGTAGGAGAGATTATGTATTATTCACTTAAGGAAAAAAAATCCACCTTAATTTTGATCTGAACAAGTCAGACTGGTCTGAGGGCCTCAGTTTCTCCCTGTGAGCCTGGCGCGAAGGACCCCGGGAGCTTCCCCGGCCCTCACCCCGCCCCCCGCCCCGCCTCCGGCCTCCCACCCCGCAGCAGCCGGCCCCGCCCCCTCCTGACGCACCTGCTCGGCTCCGCCCGCGCAGTGGCCCCGCCCACCGCTGCCCCGCCCCGTTCCCAGTCCCAACCGCCAACGGCCACGGGCACGTGAGGGGCCCGCTCGCCCCGCCCCGCATCCTGGATCCGCGCTCCCGCAGCCCCCGCGGCCCCGGGTGCGTCCCCCTGAAGAGGCCTGAGCCCGCGCCCCCTCCGACAACTGAAACGTCAGCCGACATCGATATCCCCGCGGTCCCCGGGCCCGGCCTAGGGGTCTGCAGGAGGGGAGAGGGACCGTGGGTCCCGTAGTCAGGGCCTCGGAGACCGCGGGGCCCCTCCCGGGTCAGCCCCACGGGGACGGGGGTACCTCTCTCGGGCCAGGCCCTCGGGGACGGGGGTACCTCTCCCGGGTCAGCCCCTCAGGGACGGGGGGACCTCTCTCGGGTCAGCCCCTCGGGGATGGTGGTACCTCTCCTGGGTCAGCGCCTTGGGAACCACGGGGCCCCTCCCCGATCAGCCCCTTCGGGACTGGGGTACCTCTCCCGGGTCAGCCCCTCGGGGACGGGGGTACCTCTCCCGGGTCAGCCCCTCGGGGACGGGGGGACCTCTCCCGGGTCAGCCCCTCGGGGACGGGGGGGACCTCTCTCGGGTCAGCCCCTTGGGGACAGGGGGGACCTTTCTCGGGTCAGGCCCTTAGGGATGGGGGGATCTCTCCCAGGTCAGGCCCTGGGTGGGGGATGGAGGGACCCCCGGGGTCAGGGCGGGGCCGCACCCCCCTCACCTGACCATGTGTGTGCAGGTGCTTGGCTCCCGGCCGGATTGCGCCCGGCGAGGGGTGCAGGGCGACGCCCGGCCCGAGGTCCCCTCAGCAGACATGGAGGAGGCCCCTCTGCTTGGCGGGATGTCCAGTCCCGAGGAGATGGTGACAGACCTTTTCAGCGCAGACATTCCGTTTGTTTCCGAAAACCTCACCCTGAGAGCCCCGGTGGTGGTGAAGCACGAGGAGGGCGAGTTCCACATGTTTAAAGACGCGTACCTGAGCCCCGCGGACCCCACGGAGCCCCTCCTGCACGCGTTCAGCCCCCCGCTGCAGGCGGACTGTGAGACCCAGGGCAAAGCGGAGCTGGGGGGGGGCGACCACGCCCAGGAGATGCTGGCGGAGTACCCCGGCCTCCCCGACCTCAGCCCCCTGGAAGACGCCGTCCTGCCCGTGGCCCCGCAGCCGCAGGCCTACAACGTCCACTTCCTGTCCTCCCTGCTGGCCCCGCACAGGAGTCCCGCCGTCCTGCCCCTGGGCGCCTGGGCCAGGGAAGGAGCCGCCCACCCCGGTGTCCGGGTGATTCCAGTAAGATCCATGTGGGAAAAAGGCTCGGGACCTCTGTCACCCTGTCCCAGACAGTGACACTGGTCGTCCCAAGACCCCCCCCCCCCCCACACACACACAAGCCTTTCGTAGCATCCCCGGTTGGATTCACGCCTTCCAACTGAGCGCCCCGCTCTGGAAGCCGGGTGGCGGCTCCCCAGCGAGCCATTCTGCCCGGAGGAGAGTCGGGTCCTGGGGTCCTGGTTCCAAGGTGGGCTAATGCTGCAGAGAGCACAGGGCAGCAGAGGGAAGGAGCCAGGAAGCGCGTCGTCCTGGGCCCTGTTGCTGTCACTGGCTTTAGGAAAGGGGCCCCTGTTGACGTTAGTGTTAATAGTGCCTGTGAAACGTGCAGTGTGGTTGAGTTTTCATGGAATCGTGGAATCAAAATGTGAGAGCTGCTTTCTGCTGCTAAGGGGCTGTTCCTCGGGCGCATGTAACACGAATCCCAGTTTACATAAACTCCCGCTAATTGTCAGCCGGCCGCCCCCTTTTAGAACCACTGGTGATTTCTGCTTTGTTCTCGCCGAAAGGAAACAAGTCCGTTTTTAAAGGCAAAGTCCGTTTTTAAAGGCAACGAAGGATCCCGAGGAAATGTGTGCTGCCCCTTAAAGGGACCTAGTTTGGAAAGTCACTGTGTTCTCGGCAAATTTTAGGAAGAATCCTCATGGTTTTGGAATACCGAAATCTGATGGCAATTTCTTTAACCACTGAGTCTTTTTTTTTTAAATGTTTTTATTTTATTTATTTTTTTATTCTTGAGTGAGAGACAGAGTGTGAGTGGGGAAAGAGCAGAGAGAGAGAGAGAGAGAGAGGGAGACACTGAATCGGAAGCAGGCTCCAGGCTCTGAGCTGTCGGCACAGAGCCCCACGTGGGGCTCGAACTCACGGACCGCGAGATCGTGACCTGAGCCGAAGTCGGACGTGTAACCGACTGCGCCGCCCAGGGTCCCCATGAGTCTTTTTGGTTTTTAAATTGCATTGATTTTCAGTGGTACCCCTGGCATTTCGCCCCCTCTCTGGTGGTGGTGCCCCGTGCCACTGAGCGGGCAGCTGTTACCGCGCGTGGCTTGGAGACACGGTTGGCAGTTCCCCTTGACCTCAGCGTTTCTTGTTAGTGATCGTCCTGCCACGCAGTCAGGAGAGCACTACTGTGTAATTGTAAGTTCGGCTGTAAGTGCGTTCTCAACATTACTGAAACATCAGCGGGGATTGTGGGCGTCTCGAGAAAAAACAAAATAGTCAACTGAAACATTAAATACAACCTGATGAGCACGCTCTAAGAACGGGGAGAAAGGGGCAGCCTTTGAGGCCATTTTGAGGGAGGTCCCACAGGGCTGTCAGCTCCTTTACAGGGTGGGGGGCCGTCCAGCAGCTCCAGGGGCACCCCGGCCAGCCGGGAAGTCCTTACGACGTGTGTTTGAAACAGCATGAGCACCACCTCGAAATCACAGCTCCGCACCCGGGGTACCTCAGTTGAGGGCAGATGGTCTCAGTCCTCCGGGTCCTTACTCCCCAGCGACGCTGGTCAGATGGCTCATCGCACCCCCCTCACCCCCTCACCCCTTGCCCCCCATAGGGAGAATGACAGTGAGGGGCAGAAGGAAAGGGAAGGGCTCTCTTTACTTTAAAAAACGTAACTTCCACAGAGAATTTTCCGTATTATGCAGCCATGAACCCCTGTGTCCACGGTGTGATCTCTAGAATAAAAATTGCTTTTTTTAGGTGGAAATAAAGGAAGCCGGTGGCGCAGTTATAAGTAACAACCCAGAGGAGGCAACTTTTCAGAACGCTCTTGGCCCCGAACCCTGTCACACGTTTGAGTCATCCCAGGAAGCAGAGGAGGCCGCCGGCTGCCCTCTCAAGAAAGACTCTAACCCAATGGTAACGATGCCAAAGAAATGTGTCTAACGGGATCTTAAACGTTTGACTCCGATCGTCGCCAAGTCAACAGGAGTCGTTGATTTCATCCTGTTTACTTGTCGACCCCGCCTTTTTGGCTGTCTCATCTCCCAGAAGAGGGACGTAATTAGGACCTTGCTAGGGCTCCGTTCGTCTCCAAGATCCTCCTTGCCCGGGTTGTAGCAGACCAGACAAAAGGTCAGGGCGTTGCCGTGTTGCCAAGGAGGGTAACCGCAAGTCCCCTCGGCCCGTGCAGACCCGGGGGGTGGCCCAGGGACCGGGGAGCCTGCAGAGCTCTGTGGTTGGGCGGGCGGTGCTGGGGTTCCGGGGTGGCTGTTTCCCTTCCTGCCTGCCCCCACATTCCTAATAATGCCAAGTAATACTCGCATGACTGTGGTTTATGTGCTGGTGTTACTTTGTATTTCCATTTAATCCTCCTGTCAACTCTGTAGGGGAGACATAATTTTTATCTACGTTTCACGGTTCAGAAAACAGAGATGCTACATGGTGTGCTTGCCAGTGGTACATCTGGGACCCCAGGTCTCCGTGTGGTGAGGCCTCCGGAGGAGAGGGGAGCCCGAGGATCGGGGCCCGCCTGTTCCTCTAGCCAAGAGTCCAAGGAACCAGAGACAGAGATTGCCTTCTCCGTGGCGGCTCTTTATTCTGAGAAAGGAGGCCTAAGCTCTAAGGCACAGACTTGAACTAGGAAACACTTGAAAATGAGCTTATCACAGACTCGGGCTTAGCTGGGGCACACACCAGCCCCTGCCTCTCTGTGGTTTTACTCAGGCCCATGCGTTCTGAGAACAGAGCTTTCCCAGGATGCCCGGACCAGGCGAGCAGGATGAGAACCTTCCGTGCTGCCCGACGACCGAGTAGCCTGGGCATGCTCCTGGGGGGGACACGGCAGAGCCCGGGAGAGCCCGCTCTGGACGTTTCCCCCAGTTTTGTGCACCTGTGTGTGTGTGTGTGTGTGTGTGTGTGTGTGGCTAGGGCTCTATCCTCTGAATACAAATAAAATTCCAACCAAACATAAATACTGGCCTCTTAGCCAACGTCAGGGTGATCTAAGGGTTTGACCCAGCGATCAGCATTTGCAAGGCTCTATGTGTGTGCGTTATTCTGGTAACCTCAGTCCTTTATGCTTATTCAGGTTTTCCTGTCTGGGAAACCCAAAGGCGACTTAAAGTCAGAAACCACAGCTTCTCTGGGTATCTGTGGTTTGACCGTCAGAATTAGAAGCTGTGCGTGGGCAGAAACCACGACTTCTCTTCCGTATTCACGCCGTAATGGCTTGGACGGGAGCGCACCCAGCGAGGACTCTGTCTGTGCTTTGCTTGACTTATGTCTTTGACTGACGGACTCACCTGGCTCGCTGAGGATTTGTCGGTGGTTCGAATCCAACTGGGTGATCTGAGAGTGCCAGTCAGGCCCAGGAAGACTGACGTGGCCTCTTCGAATCTTCGGCTTCTTGGATTAGCCTTTCTTTTTTTTAGTTTTTTTTTTTTTTTATTATTTAAAAAAAAATTTTTTTTAACGTTTATTTATTTTTGAGACAGAGAGAGACAGAGCATGAGTGGGGATGGGGCAGAGAGAGAGGGAGACACAGAATCGGAAACAGGCTCCAGGCTCTGAGCGGTCAGCACAGAGCCCGACGCGGGGCTTGAACTCACGGACCGTGAGATCCTGACCTGAGCCGAAGTCGGACGCTTAACCGACCAAGCCACCCAGGCGCCCCGGATTAGCCTTTCTAAATGGTGCTTGCAGGGAATAAGATAAATGAACATTAGAAAAAAAAATCACACGTGTACAAGAATGATAAATATGTGTGTATAGCAGGGGAGAACAAGTCATAAAATTAAAGATTATCCTAAGGGTGTGACCAGCTCCAGAGATGAAGTCAGGGGGACAAAGTCTTTCTTATGGTTACCTGGATCTGAACGGGGCTGGCACTGGGCCCATCGACACGCTCTTCATTCGTGCTGACAGTGGGGCCCAAGGGTGGTGAAGGGAGCCCTGGTGCATGGTCGCCTGCTCTTGACCCTGACCCTCCGCGGGCAGGCACCTTCCGGGGGCGGGGGGCGGTGCCTCCAGAGAGCATGTTATCGTAGAGTCAGAACTCGAGAACAGATCTCTAGTTTGCCTTTTTCCATTAAAACTGAAGTTCTGGATTGAAGTCACTTTCTCAGATTTAAGGTTCTCTAGGTTCCTATTACTGGCTGTCTTTTAAAAACGAAACCTGATCATTATTTCTCATTTTAGGTGCTATGTCAGTTGAAAGGGGGCACACAAATGCTGTGTGTAGACAATTCTGGCACGAGAGAGCTAAAAGCAGTTCATTTGGTTCCTCAGTATCCAGACCAAAATAACTACCTACAGTCAGGTACAGAGCAAACTCCTACGAAAATTGTGTCCTACGTCGTACGTAAGTTGTGAGTGAGTGTGTTTGGCTGCGGATGTAGAGTAAACGTGAAATAGGCAGTTAGGTTATGAAACGGGCAGCGTGGCAAGTCTCACAGCCCTTGTGGGTGAAGTAGGAATAGAAAACAAATCGGTGTGGACGAATTGATGTGCGCTGTGTTCTTGGGCGGTTACCCCCTCGTGTTGCTGGCTGCAGAGAGCTTTGGGGGTCCCAAGAGGCGACTGCTGTCACCGACGGGTGGGTGTGTCTACAGGGGACTGGGCGGAAATACCAAACTTCCCCACACTGGGAGGGGGCTGACTGTTCAGGTGGGGTATACACCATACACGTTTTAATGGGAACGTTTTCACGTGATGGATGAGAACTATGGCTGGGCTTTAATCACCGTGAGCTTTGAAATAACTATAGCCGGTGCTGACTTCGCTGCCACTCACTCCGAAACATCTTTAAACGGGCATCACCATAATTAATGACCTATAAGTACTTGATTCTCCCCAAATTGCTTATACATGATCAAAGAAAGAATGAATGACATCGCTTGAGGATTGGGTTTACAAAAGTTAGACACTCGTTCTTGAGAACTGGGCCTCTCTGTGTGGATTATATACGTGATCGTTATTCTAAATCTGGAGTTAACCAGAATGTTGTTATCCGATGTTTCACTGACCTTGCCAATGATTTATTTATGTTTGTTTTATTTTTGTTGTTGTTGAAGTGTAATTCACATACCATCTTATGCAAGTTTCATGTGAATAACGTAGTGATTTGACATTTGTATGCACTGGGAACTGATCGACACAAGAAGTCTGATTACATCTGTTATCGCACAAAGTTGATACAATATGTTGACTCTGTTCCCCGTGATGCACCTGCCAATAATTTAAATCAGGAATAAATACAGATGTCATTTCGGTGGAACTTTGGAGTTCATGGCCAAAAGAAATATCATGACTCCTATCCCATCCTGTCTTTATTTAGGGACAGACAAAATGCTTTCAAGACGTTTGCTTTTCAACGATACAGGATTGGGCTTGGGGTTTTGTCTTCTAGAAGCCCTTTGCTACATGCCCACGGATTTTCTGGCTCCATTCCCTGTAGGTCAGAGAGGCGTCTGATCCTCTACACGGGCAGAGAGGGGTGCTTTCCTCATTCCCGTCCTTCTGGAACATGACAAAATCCTAATGCCCTTAGATCCACAGAAGGAGAGGGTTTATATAATGTTCTCCAAATCTGCTTCCTTGTCACATAATCGTACCCCCCCCCGCCCCCAAGCACATATTAAATACCCGCGTAAAATCAGTGCATCCTGTTACCAGAGTCCCAAGATAACGTCACTCAAAGGCCGCATAAGCCAGGAGCAAGAAATGTGTTCAGTTGGTTAAGTGATTCAGGACGCTAAGACACATTTCTTCTTCCACATGGACTCATGCACACAGAGATCTTCAGGGCTCTTAACGCCTGGGGAGTGTTTTTCGTAGCACCCTTAGACCAGAGAGATACTATCAGTGCCGGTAGTTAAAGAGTGTGGTCCAAATAGCCTTGTACGTCTTTACATCCTAGCAAGAGAGTAGCCGTTTGAAAAGAGAATGCACATAAATTGGAAGTAGTTCACGTGGTGTCCAACAGGTGTCGCTGTGCTTCCTCTGAAAGCGTGGCGACGCTGAGACTCCCTGCTGAGTTGGCTGTGGTACCTGAGGGCACCTTGGCACACAGTTTGGGAACCTGGGCACTGGCAACAGAGGGGTGTGTGTGTGTGTGTGTGTGTGTGTGTGTTGAATGTAGTCGACTATCCTTGGGAGCTTAAGTAGCTTTAAGACCAAGAAAAAGGGTGTGATAAGCAAACAAATAAAATAAAATACATTGACTCCAAAGGTTTCACAGAGTAAAAAACCAAATGGGATCAAGATAAGTTTAAATGATTTTGCACACGATCAATCCGTGATTGGTGATCATGTTTGTACTTTCTTCCATGTGCAAACAGAAAAGAAACAATGCATGTTACCAATTAATTTTAATTGTCTTCCTTACAGATGTCCCTAAACCAATGACTACTTTAGTAGGAAGATTTTTGCCAGTCCCAGCAAAATTAAATCTCGTTACACAAGTGAGTCATTGTTTTAAATTAAAAAAAAAAAATACACTTGGGCATTATTTTCTCCTAACATTTCAATCGTCGAGGTTGGACTTACTCAGGAAATAGAATTTATCCTCTGCCTTTACCAAGTACCCCATACCTTCGCCGCTGGGTCAGACCCCGGGGGTCGGGAGGGAGTGGAGTGAGTTTGAGACACAGTTCTGTGCCCACCGTGGGGGCTGTCGTGCCCTTGCTACGGCCTCTAGACCGTCGCTCTGCCCGTTTGTTGAACTCGTCCTTTGTGGCCCAGCCACCCACTAGCACATGCTGCCCACTTGGGATAGAACGTGCTTCAGCTTCCTCGGTGTAATGGAAGTGCTTTTTTAAAGTTTAAAGTGCTTTTAGGGGGCACCTGGGGGGGCTCTGTCGGTTGAGCGTCCGACTTCGGCTCAGGTCATGATCTCGTGGTCCGTGGGTTCAAGCCCCGCGTCGGGCTCTGTGCTGACAGCTCAGAGCCTGGAGCCTGCTTCGGATTCTGTGTCTCCCTCTCTCTCTGACCCTCCCCCGTTCATGCTTTGTCTCCCTCTGTCTCAAGAATAAATGAACGTTAAAAAAAAAAAAATTAAAGGGAAGAAAAGAAAGCGTGTGACTCTGCCCCCTGCAGCTTACCTTTTAGTGTGGGAGACAGACACCAGGCAAATGTAACGATTTATAACGGATGCTAGGAGAGCGGAGGATGGGCGTAGGGGAGTGGAAGTCCGCTGGGGAGGAGGGCAGTCACATTCGGCTCCACCGAGGTGACAGTCGAGCAAAAGCCTGAAAGAGAGGAGAGGGTGAGCCCTGTGACTATCACGTGGGAGAACTTTCCAGGAAAGCAGAACATCACAGCACAGGGTCATCCTGCTGTAGAGACAGGGAGGAGGTGGCCATGGGGGAGCTGGGCTGGAGTGGGTAGAAAGAAGGTAGGAAGGGGATGGTGGCGGGGGGGGGGGGGAAGATAAGGAAGGACAGGACCAGGGAGGGGCAGGGGCCAGGTGGGGGCCGGGGAGCCATAGCAGCGTTGGCTCGTGAGCAGGGCTCGTGATGCAGTCCCCGTGTCGGCTGCCCTGACTTCTTATCCGGTGTGGACCTTGAGGCAATCATCTTAGCAACGCATTTGCCGCTTCTCTGCCAAACCCCAAGTCCGTGTGTGTATTTTGAAGGATTTTGTTTTGAAGGCCTCTCTACCCGCGACGCGGGGCTCGAACCCACCAACCTAAGGTCCGGAGTCACACGCTCCCCTGACCGAGCCAGCCAGGCGCTCCCAGATTCTGTGTATTTTTTGAAGTGCTTCGCTACTCAGTCCGCTGCGTGGACCAGAAGCCTGGGCATCATTTGGGAACTTGCCACAAATGCAGGATCTCGGGCCCTGCCCCAGACTCACTGGCCCAGAATCTGCGGTTTAGCAAGGTCACGCCCTCACTCCCGGGTGGCCAGCCTTCGCTGACGAAGGTCACGGGTTCTGGCACAAAGTCACCCTAGATTTCCCCCCCCCGTGCGGCACTGAAGCTACCTTTTCTGTGCTTTGCTTTGGGGCTAAATAAGCAAAGGGGGGAAGGGAAATTGTGCCTGGTTTGTGCACAGAGTTGCCTCGACCCTGAGAATCGGGAAGTCCTTTCTCCGAAAGCATGCAAAACTTTGGGCCGCCACTGGGGACACAGGCCTGACAGGTGTCTGGGTGACAGGAAAGGGATCGTTTCAGGAACTTGTGAGCACTTCCCTCCTGGCAATCGAGCGAGGAGGGCAGAGCCCCAGGTGGAAGAGAGGGGCTCTGGGGGAGGTTCCCCGAGGATGGGGCTTTGTGCTGAAGAAGGTGGGACCCGGGGTGGCTTCTCAGTGTCTTCAAGCCCCACAGCCAGTGGTGACACACGGTTTAACAAGAGGCAAAAGAGAGAAAAGGAGAATGAATAAAGCATTTGCTTCTCTAAGATTGTACTTTTTTTTTTTTTAAAGTTGTATTTATTTAAGGAGTCTACACCCAAGGTGGGGCTTGAACTCACAACCCCGAGATCAGGAGTCACGTGCTCCACCGACTGAGCCAGCCGGGTGGGCACCCCACCAGACCGTACTTTTTATAGAAAGCTTAATTTTTAATTGCAAGTTGTCAGGGGAGGAAGGGACAAGGATAGGCTCTTGAGGTGTGATATATACAAATCATCTCAAAACCCAAATGTGTGCAGAACTTGACTTTTCCGTGGGCTTCTGAGAAGAGAATGAGGTCACTGCTGACTTTGCCGCCCTTTCCTTTCCCCCGGAACACCCTCTGTGAGCCACGCTGAGGAGGCACAGAGAGAAGGGTGAATGACAGCAGAGAAGGCAAAGGGCATGGAGGGTGCGAGGCTGTGACGTTGTGTCTGGATTTGTTGAAACTGACTCTATAGATGAAAAACTAATGGTTGATAAGACTTTGGATGCCAAGATCTTTTATGTTATACCAAGAATGTAATCATAATTAACAGCTCCAGCTTACGGAAGCTTGCAATTGAATTTATTTCACAGTTCGCAGTCCTAAAAGCGAAAAAGCTGTCCGTGTCAGTGTCCCCGGCCAGTCGGCCGATGGCTGTCCCCTGTGTGGGGGTGCAGGACCCGGGCAGCCGTGGCTGTGCCCCACCCCAGCGCCCCCTGGTCCGCACAGGCAGGGCCTTCTCCTCCCGGGCACACTGTGGCCAGGGGGTGTGGGAGACCTGGGCTGGGCTCCCCCCGACTGCTGCCGAGGAGCCTTGGCCGGAGCCCCCTCTGTGTCAGTGGGGTCGTGGTGGTGATAGGTGATAGGTGACGTTGTAAAGTGATCGTAATGTAACGACCAGTCGTTGTTGTCTGTATCTAGGGGTTGGCGGGATGGAACTTTTAAAACACGCACTAATTCGAAATACGCTTGCCTTTGACTTTATACAGCTCGATAACGGAGCCTTACCATCCATAGTCAACGGGTCTACTGTCCCTTCGGGATCCACCCTTCCAGGACCATCCAAAATATCTTTGGCTGGGTAAGGATTAAAAGCAGTCAATGGTCGCTTTCTTTAATGTCAGAGTTTAAGAGGCTCTTGGGTACATTTGTGATTTTATCGTAAGTCGCAAAATCAGCTTTGCCCGTAACCCTTCCTGACCTCTCGAGACTGTGTTGTACGTTGAGCGCTGACAGTAACAACGTGGCCGCGTGTGTCTGGTGTGTTGTGGCTGGAGAGGCTTCCGCGGTGCCCGCTGGGCCGTGCCAGGGTTTCAGAGGCTCGCTGCCGTTCGTAGCTCTGTCTTGGGTTCACGCCAGTTTAAACTGAGAGGCTCTATTTCCTTCTTGGCTGTCATCAACGTAAGTGATGGTGTGGCACTCGCCTGGCGGTGGTCTCGGTGTGCCTTTACCCCTTTGCCAGCCCCTGCCCGCCGCCGCCTCCCTGCTGGCTCAGCCCCCACTCAGTGGCAGGCGCGAGGCACACGGGCTGCACTTAATCTGGGGTCTCGTCTTGCCCTTTTAAAGTCACGTCTCTGATTGTAACTAATTAAACTAACCAAGCTGGCTGGAACTTTGTCAAGTTAGCGTTCATGCGCTAACCTCGGATGGCGCACCCCTTTCCGCCCCATCCATCGGGCCCTTTAATTGCTTGTGGAGATCAGTGTATTCCTGCCTCCGCGAGTTTGGGGCGCACAACCTGATGTGGTCAGACAGCCCAGGGCCCGAAAAGAAATCAGGCCAAGCAATGCAGGAAATGTTCCCTGGGGCCTCTGGGGCCCTCCAGGTCCCTGTGGGGCTTGTGGTGGGAGGAGAGGTGTCTGGGGGCAGTTGAGAGGCCAGGCGAACCGCTTGGCGGGGTTCTGGGTTTCTCGATGCCTTCCCCTCTGCGCGGTCGCTGGGCAGTGTCGGTGGCTCCCATGGTTCCCTGCTGCTGCTGTGGTTTTAGCAACCGGTCTTTCTGGGGGGGCGGGAGGGGGTGTAATGGGGCAGTCGATGACTTTGCGTTAATTTAATGAGGTCCGGCTGTGTGGAGCCCTTGTCCTTGCTTCCCTCTTGGTGACGGATCCGTGAGGGTGTGGTCGCTGTTACCGAAACTGGTCCTACCTACCATCATGGGTCTTCACGTCCCTGGACAAGCAGCCGCTACCTGGGCGACGCCTCCCATCTGTGGTTACACGGCGTGACCTGTGACGTCACCATCCCGAAGACACTCCCTTTATCTTTCTTGTGCCCCCGGGAGCATCTGGCCCATGGTACTGCTTCACGACGTGCTTTGGTGCGTCTGGCACCATTGAGGGGATTTGGCTTTTCTAATACTTTATTTCAGGAGTGTGCTCTTGGGGTCACGGTGCCATCCGGGTTCCTCTGTGACTCGGCCGACCCACATTTTCCCGGGGGAGCAGTAAGGAGGGGGCTCTCTGTGCGGCCCGTCCCCCACCATCTGCCCAGGCTCTCCTAGGTTTGCTCCAGTAGTCACGTATCTTTCTCTATTTCGAACGACCTGTGCGGGTCATACAAATATTCTTCCCTTACAAATGATGTGCCGGGAACCACACGGGCTTTCTGTTTGTGTTTCGTTGGTGCCAACAATGACTTGATTCGATGTCACTCGACTGAACGGCCCTGGTGATGTGTATCCCCGCCCTGCGGTACCGTTGGTAAAAGTGGCATCTGGACGGTACTCAGGACGGTGCCGTTTGTGGTAAGCGGGGCGGTCCGAAAGCTGCTGCTGTGCGACTCTGTGCGAGTTCCCAACCACGGCTGAGCTGCGCTGCCTCGTCACCCCCTTAGGTGCTCATTAGTTTCCTGTCTGACTTCCGCAAGATAACGAGGTCAAATAAGGTCTGAAGACATCGGAAAGGGAGCTGCGTCGGCCCCGTGTGGTCTCTCGCCCAGCACGTGACGTGGAGGCAGGCCAGCCGTCCTCCAGGGCGAGCTCACCCCGTCCTCATTCTTTCGAGTTGGGCGGTGGTGAACTGGCTAACTTATTAACTAGCTTGTCATGTCAGTAAAAATATCCCTTTAATAATTCATGTCCCGTCACCCCCGTATGGCTTTTGTAATCTTGTTATCAGTTGGGTGTCCGGGTGAATTCGGATACGTCCTAGACGCTACTATTTTGGGCAACGTCATGAGCGTTACAATAAAGAACATTCACGAGTCTGTTTCTCTGAAAACTCCTTTCTTAAAGACGAGGTCATGTCGCGGTGGTGCAGTTTATTTACCGTGCTCTTCTGAGGCAGAGTCGTGCAGATCTCCCCCGACTCGGTTATTTGCAGGGTGGCGGAAGAGCGTAGACAGGTGTTCTTGGAGCCATGGGATTTTCCAGTTTAGTTCCCGTCCCCAGCACGACTGCCCCCCGCACGCTCTGTGCTCACCCCTGATGTGGTGTCTTCGCTCCCGCGGCTACTGCAGCCGAAACACCCCTGTGACCGACGGGGTCCAGTTCTGCCTCCGTCCAAAGTCGTTGGTTTTGCGTTAACTTCTTCCATCCATACTAAGCCACCGTTTCTGAATTTTACACCCTTTACAGTCGGTATCGAATCGCGTGACGGCCGATTCTGCGATACCTTCTGTCCTCCGAGTTGTCAGTTGTGTCTATCTCATGTTCGAAGTTATTGGCTGGATTCCTCCAGGGCTGGCACTAGAAGTTCTTACGGTAAAACCGTGGCTGGCGAGGAACCTGTTGCGCGAGCGTCCCGCAGGACGAGCAACCACTTCCGATAAATCTTCGCTTGATAAACGAGCGGCGTCTTGCAACACGAGTAACACGTGATGCCGAACGTCACACGGTTACATCGGAGCCAATGGTTCTTGAAATTCGCTTTGATATACGAGTGCTTCGGATGCCAAGCATGTTTCCGGAAGGAATTATGCTCGCAGACCAAGGTTCTGCCGTGTAGTTTTTGGCGCTCCCTGAAGCTCTTATCACAGTTCCGACCACGTGACAGTCTCTCAGGAAACGCCCGGTGGCATCTTCCTGATACTGGACATTTGTCGAACTGCACTCTGTCCTCCCACAACTAAGGCAGGTCACCCCTGGGCTGTCCCCATGCGCCCCCACCCCATCTCTTAAAGGGAACGACTTTGGTTCCTCCGGACAGGCACTGCGAGGCCGCGCTGTGCCCATTGTGGGCGCAGGTCCGAGAGGGCCGAGGGCAAGGGCAGCGGAGTGGGTGTCCACACCCCCTCCTCGGAACAGCCCCCGTTCGATCCCGGGGGCACAGGCCAGGGCGTAGTACAGCCAGATCTGCCACCTCTGGGCACCCGTGGGGACAGAAGTCGGCAAGTGTGCTGCCCGCGAAGGGGAAGAGTAAACTTGATGAGTAATGAGTTAATATGGCATTCAGGGCACAGTTTGTGCGCGTTGTATTAAACATGGGAGGATCTCTGCAAGTACGAATTAGCTGCTCACCCCAGAGCCGGCTACCAAGTGTGGGGCAGGGGTGTCACGAAACAGAAGCCCAGACAGGCAGGCTGCTGGGGCCAAGGGGTGCCGGGTGAAGCGTGCCAGCGCAGGAGGGACCCCGGCCAGGGCACACGCGCTGGGATCCGGGACGGGCCTCAGTCCTGACTCCCGGAGTTGAGTGTGTGAGTGGGCAGAGTGCGGTAGCCACGGAGCGAAGGGCACAGAGTGGTCCCCGTGCCGTGTGGTGGCAGGAGACTGTCGGCCACCGTTGGCTGTGCCCAGCACCTGCTGTGGTTCCTGTGGGAAGCCCCAGACCGGAGCGGCCGGGGGAACGCAGAAGCGAAGCCTGCCCGCGCCATCGCGGGGAGCGCGCGGACTCGGGGAGGGGCGCGCGGCCTCGGGGAGGGGCGCGCATGGGACCCGGGACAGCCCCGTCGTGGCCGGGGTTCTTGTGCAGGTGCTGGTGTCCACGCCGTGGCGGTGAAACGGCTCACGCCACCGGAACAGGGGGCAGCACCATCAGGGGCAGCGCTCGGGGACCGCTCCCGATTTGCGATTTGCGCACCCACAGCTGCCCCCCGCGGCTGGCGGCGGCCAGGACACGTTAGCCTCGCCTCTGACGCCCCTGCAGACGGCCTCCGGCTAATCCCCGGAAGAGTCAGGAGGGAGGTCCCTAGCAGCCACACGGCAGGCACACCCACACTTGCTGTGACACTGCGGAGGGCCCCAACACCGCGGGGACGATAGGAAATGATGGCTTTCCTGTCGTCCCGCTCATACCATCCGTTGGGATTCAGGCTTTGGGAAGCACACAGTGAAAGGAGCTGTTTGGTGCGAGGGGCCCCACACAGTCAGGGTTTAAGCAGATGGAGGGAAGGAGCTCCCGAAGTCTTCGAGGGGAGCGACCCGCTCCGCACCCCCGGCTGCACGGGTGGCCTTGCGGGCTGGGACCGGCCAGGCCGGCTCCGTCCCGCGAATGGGCAGGCCAGTCCGCTTGTGATCAGGCCCCAGTGACTGAGACCGATAGCTGTCTGCTGTTGCGATTTTCAGTTTCTGTTCAAAAACGCCAGATGTAGGGGCGCCTGGGTGGCGCAGTCGGTTAAGCGTCCGACTTCAGCCAGGTCACGATCTCGCGGTCCGTGAGTTCGAGCCCCGCGTCGGGCTCTGGGCTGATGGCTCAGAGCCTGGAGCCTGTTTCCGATTCTGTGTCTCCCTCTCTCTCTGCCCCTCCCCCGTTCATGCTCTGTCTCTCTCTGTCCCAAAAATAAAACGTTGAAAAAAAAAAATTAAAAAACAAAAACAAAAACGCCAGATGCTTAGCTAAGTCTCCTTTGAAAGAGTAACAATCTGAATACATTTTCTTTTTTAATCTTTGTAGAGTAACTCTTAGTTCATGGGACACAAAGTCTAAAAAGCCATGTAACTGTACCAAATCCCAGTGTCTGAAATTGTAAGTAATCACAAATCCTTCATTATTAAATAGAAATAAGGTTGTTTAGAAGCCAGTAAGCGGAGCAGAGTCCGGATGTGCCTCACGGCTCGCAGGGCGCACGCCCAGCTGAGCCCCAACGGCCGCGTCCCCACGCTCGCTGTGGGCCAGAGCCACAGGGACGTCGCGCCTCCCGCATAAGCCCGGGTCGGGTCTCGGGATTGTCTGGACCAACGCGCAGGAAAGGACCCCGCCTGTAACTTCCCCGGGTCTTGGTTTCCGCGTCTGCCCCTCGGACGGACGAGTGCCGACCGCGGCCCCCTTGCTGACCGTTAACCGTAACATTTCCGCATCCTGGTTTTTACCAGTTCGAGGAACTGGTTAAGTCAGTATTGAATTTTCTCGGAAAAATTTCCCCCCCCGGGAGGCCAGCCGGCAGGAGCCTCGGTCGGGGGTGGGGGGTGGGGGGGGGCGGCGGGGCGGGTCCCGCGGCAGAGCCGTGGGCCGGGGTGGACAGCGTGGCTGACACAGGAGGCGGACCTCGTCGCTGCGGCTGGCAGCTCGTGGCCCCGGCATCCTCTCCTGCCCTGCCACGCGTTCACGCTGCTCGTGGTGTCTCCCCTGCTCCCAGCTGTGCCCGGTCTCTGCCCTGATGGCCTCCTCAGCGTTGAGTGACACGTTGGAGGGACAACCACCCCCGTCCGCGTGTCTGGCACCGTCTGTGCGTGATTTCCCCTTGCAGCGCTCCCGCTGAAGTCACTGACGGGACGGTGACTTGGGGGCGCACGAGTGGGGGTAAAAGTCCACAAGAGCGAGAATCTTGGTTCGCTGACAAGAGCGATTCATTCTCCAGAAGGCAGTGCCGAGGTCTAGGGTCGTCCCTGGGCAAGCGTTTGAGGTGCCGCGGGTTTAGTCCACGGATGCGAGTCACACACCTGTCTGAACGCCGCGGATGCGGGGACACCACTGCCGTGCGGCCCTGGGCGAGGAGGAAGGAGAAGGGAGGGACGTGTGACGCCGTCGAGCCCAGCGGCCTGCCCAGACGGAGACGGCTGACGCGTGGGGGACACGGGGCGGCATGTGGAGCGGACAGGGCCGGCAGGGTGGCAGGCCGGGCTGCAGTCTTGTTTGGGGACAGGGGAGGCCAGATGACCCGTGGGGCCTGGAGCGAGGGGGAGACGACAACCGGGGACGAAGTGAGGGGACCCCTGAGGACTTGGAGGTCAGGCGGGGCTCCGAGAAGGGTTTAACTCACTGATGACCTCACGACGGAAGGCCAGAGAAGTAGCTTCTCGCCTGGCAGCAGCTTCCCCGACTGACGGGCGACTGATGCGTTAAAGAAAGAACTTACCGCCCCAAGTGGGCGTGGTCAGCACTGGAACAAAGGAGAAGGAGGCTCAGAGCGTGTCCTGTGCTGTCCGGAGAAAGGAGGCACTGTCCCCGGGGGACGTGGGCACTGCCTTCCTCCGTGTGCAAGAGACTCACAGCCCACACGCCGTGCTTCAGGTCCCCCGCCCTGTGACCGGGGGTTTAGCTCCCTCGGTAGCTCCGCGCTGAGAGGCCAGGGCCCTTGGATAGAGGATGTGAGCGTGATGGGCACCGGAAGGGACGTTATTTCCACCAGAAGTGAACGCGTGGCACTCTGCTCCGTGATTTTTTTTTAAGTAGTTCCCTTTTACTCTTCCGTTGCTGCTACCTACGCCTTTTTTAAAATATTTTTTGTGACGCATTTCAGGCATGGATTTGGCCTCGTAATTAGTTTATAAGAGCATTGGTTGTGAAAGCCACTTGGATGACAGGATTTTTCGATGCAGACAGTGGCCTAAGTGTGGAACTGTGGGCCTCTGGACGACGACGTCATAGAGCAAGGAGGGGAGCTGTCAGGGACGACGGAGGGTCTCTTCCTGTCTTCCTGTGTCCTGAGCACAGTCGGGCTTTATGAGTACGGGTGCTTTCCAGGGCAGTTTGAATGAATCAGCAAATCCAAACAAGGCTGTTTAAGGATCCTTGGTGCAGTTCGAGTTGTGCTGAGATGCCGGGTGGGATTGGTTGGGAGCAGGTATAGTATCCACTAATCAAATCTAAATTAAAACAAAAACAAAACTAAATCAAGATTTTAATCCCAGATCGGCAGTCTCCATATTGGGTTTTCAAATGGCCTTCTGTCTCTGATCAACCAGGTTCATGAACTAAATCAGCTAGAATTTCGTGGCTAGAAGATCAACCCCGGGGGGTCGTTTCGTACAGTGTCGTGTTTCGGACCGGTGCTTTGGCTTCCTCCTCTTATGTTTAAAAATATTAAATACTTCCTTCATCCCTATGCAAGAACTCCTAATCCTAATATTTATAGAGTCCTTGCTTGTCTGCTGCTGGTGCTCCCTTCTCTTGGTTCTTCACTCGTGGTTTTTTGCCTCGTGTATTTGGTGGGTGTTCAGGCATCGCGGATTATACCCATTGGGACGGTATCCGTGGGGATTCTTGGAGGTTGGCCGGAGGGGCCGTTCCTTCAGAGAAAGTTCGTGTTTGCTCCTCCGCTGGGTAGCTCTCGGAGCTGACCCCCACCGCCTTGGGTGTGCCCTGGGCTGTGCGTTCGTACACGGAAAGCACTTAGAGAAATGGCTGGGGAACTGTACGTGCTCCTAAAGTGTTTGCCGCCGCCGTGGTCATCCCGCCTCGCCCCTCCTCGTAACAGTTCCAACCAAAGCCTTGGCCTGTCGGGCTCGGCAGACGCCCTACGCTGTCAGCTCCAGCTCACCCCGCTGAATTTTTGTGTCTCTTTTACTTTCTGGCCTCTGAGGGGTTTCCTCGTTTCCTTAAATTTCTTACCAGCTCAGATGTGCATCTAAAAAGGTTTAAAAGCTTGTTTAGTTATTTATGTTTATTTTTTAAACACTTATTTTTGAGAGAGAGAGAGACACACACACACACACACACACAGAGCGTGAGCAAGGGAGGGGCAGAGAGAGAGGGAGACTCAGAATCCAAAGCTGGCTCCAGGCTCCGAGCCGTCAGCACAGAGCCCGACGCGGGGCTCGAACCCATGAACCGTGAGATCGTGACCTGAGCCGAAGTCGGACGCTTCACCGACTGAGCCCCCCGGGTGCCCCTAAAAAGGTTTCAGATATTTAATGCCAGTGTTTTAACGAATTTGTCAGGATGGCCAGTGAGTTACGAATAAGTTTAGAACGTATGTTGTCTTAGATTTTTCCAAACACGTTAAGACTCCACAATTCTAGGATACAGGGTGCCTCTGGGAAGTGAACACACCACAGGGCAGCTCAGGTATTTTCTTGAACAGTATCATCCCCTTCCCTAAGTCACGAAGTAGGATTACCCCAAAGCGTTGACAGGCTGCCGTCTTGCCAGCCCCCAAGCACCTCGAGAACAGCGTCTTTAACAGGTGGTGCTGCTTCCGTGGGTTTCACGGACAAAAGAGGGGCCACCTCACTTCACCTGGGGGCAATGGATGTGGTTTCCTAGGCAACAACGAGAGTCGACTCCGGAAGGGGGGACGCTACAAGTCCCTAGAGCGAGAACACGTAGGCCGCGTGCGACGGTGGTAACAACGCGTGGCCACCTGGGAACGAGGCGCCCTCCCAACGACCGCCATCCACATCCATCCGTCAACCAGCCGGCAGTCCGATTTTCTGCCACCGGAGACTCGGAACCCTGAAGTGTGGGTCGAGCGAGTCTGCCGAGCGGGGGAGCCTCAGACCGGAGAGGACGACGCTTCGCCCGCTCTCTTGCTGCCGCCAACTTGGGCAGACCGGTCCGGGCCTTTCTGGAGAGCAAAGCAATTTTGCATAGACAGGCAGGTCCACATAAGTGGCGAGAACAGGAGTGGGAGTTCACTTGGGCACCGAGGTATTTGTCCTGACCCAACACGTGGGGTTTTCAACCCAGACGGCGCTCTGACCCTGCGGAGGGGGGCACGGACGGTTGTACTTCTCACGAAGACGGGGACTGTGCGTAAGGTCTGAGGTCTACTGAGCACTCGGTACATGTGGTTTAACGTCAGCACTGACTGCTGATGGACAGGCGTTTTAAGTTTAGTGCGGTCAAAATTGTCACTTGTCTTTATTATTACTGCCTTCTTGTCCAAGAAGTCCAGACATACCCCAAGCTTAAAACATTTTTTTTAATGTTTTTATTTATTTTTGAGAGAGAGAGACAGAGCGTGAACAGGGGAGGAGCAGAGAGAGAGGGAGACAGAATCCGAAGCAGGCTCCAGGCTCCGAGCTGTCGGCACAGAGCCCGTCGTGGGGCTCGAACTCACAAACCGCGAGATCGTGACCTGAGCCGAAGCTGGATGCTTACCCGACTGAGCCACCCAGAGGCCCCACCCCACGTTTAGCTGTGCTGTTAGAGTTTGTCCTAAAGTTTTAAAGGTTCACTTTTCCCCATCGGGACCTTAATGCACCTGGAATTGATTTTTATGAATGGCATTAGGTAGGGGATCTGATTTCGTTTTTTTTTTTTTCCATATGTGCAATTAATTGTCTAGCACCATTTATTGCAAAGCCCTAACACAGTCCCGAGCGATCTGCAGGGGTTTCCCGTCAGCTGTCAGGGTTTGGTGTCTGTGTGTGGGTCTGGATCCCGCTCCAGGCGTGGGTCCCACTTGTTAGTTGTAAGGATTCGTCTGTCGATTTCCTTCACTTTTGTATTTAAACACTCATCTTGTCCGCAAATAATGACCATGACATCTTTCCTCAGCTTTATACTCTTTTCCTTTTTCTTGCCTTATCCTCTTAGCGAGGGTCTCTACCACCGTGATGAAAGCAAGTGCCCACAGTGGTTACTAGTTGGCTCCTGGTTTTACTAGTAATATTTCCAACATCGCTTGCCCTAAATAAGGTATTTGCTGCAGGGTTTTGAGGCCGTATACCCGAGGCGTACCTGAGACGTACACCTGAGTCATTTCGGGGCTCGTGCGGCAGCTGTCGGCGTTGGGGTGTTGGCCTCCCTTATCGGCTGCCCCAGCCCCCACCTTCACCTTCATTCCAGCCACTGGGGGAGACGGAGGAGGGTGCAGGCACACTTCTCACCTTTCAAGGCATAACCAGAAATGGCCCAAATCACTTCCACTCACGCTCCGTTGGCCAGAACCTATCACGGCCTCAGACCAAACTCGGCAGGAAGCTGGGAAATGTCGTCTTGAGTGGAGCCAACCACGTGCTCGGCTGGAATTGCTGTTGCTGTAGAAGAAGGGGGGAGTGGTTACCGTGGAAACGCTGCTTCTCTGCCCCACACCCGTGTCCGGCTAAGGGGGGGGGTCTCCTCTTCCTGGTTCATAACACGCTTTCTTTTTTACTCCTCTTATAAATGAGCGGTGACTTTTATCAAAGGCTTTTCCCCGAATTTATGGCAATGATCGTTGTTGTCTTCTTTTGATCTTACAGTATCATCTGTTACAATAAATTTTCTAATGTTAATCCACCCTTGTATGCTAGGAGGTGAACCCAAATTGATCACAAGGTACCGATTTTGCCTTTTTTTGTAAACACTGCACGATCTGGTTTTCTAATATTCTGCCTAGGACTGCATGTTTTCTTGAGTCGGGTAGAGGTACAATTTTCCTTTCCCACTTTTTTCAAACTTTGGTTGTGGTGTCAACACCAGCATTTTATATTGCCTAATAAAATGCATTATCGGGCTGCCCTATCCCCACTCCACCCTCTTCTGTGAAGCCTCTGAGAAAGCCTGGGTAAGGTAGCATTCATCTGTTCTTTGAAGTTTGATTACACTTCGCCTGTAAAACCATCTGGGCTGGAGGGCGCCTGGGTGGCTCAGTCGGTGAAGCGTCCGACTCTGGCTCAGGTTACGATCTCATGGTTCCTGGGTTCAACCCCTGCATCGGGCTCTGTGCTCACAGCCTGCTTCAGGTTCTGTGTTTCCCTCTCTCTCTGTGCCTCCCCTGCTTGTGCCTTCTCTCTCTGTCTCTCTCTCTCTCTCTCAAAAATAAATAAACATTGGAAAAAAAAAAACCCATCTGGGCTGGGTGTCTTTGTGGGTTGGAGTGAGAGAAGGGGATGGGCTACTCAGTCCACTTTCTCTCGTGGTTATTGCTTTCTCTCGGGTTTTATTTCTTCTTGAGTCCATTTTAATATTTTATATTTTTCTTGAAAATTGTTGAATTCTCTAAAATGTTAAATCTACTCATATTCCTGTTTATATGTTCTTACATTGTTTTGAAAATTGTCTCTGCGAAGGGGAGCTTGGGTGGCTCAGTCAGTTGGGCGTCTGACTTAGGCTCAGGTCATGATCTCACGGTCTGTGAGTTCGAGCCCCGCATTGGGCTCTGTGCTGATGGCTCAGAGCCTGGAACTGCTTCTAATTCTGTGTCTTCCTCTCTCTCTGCCCCTCCCCCACTCACACTCTGTCTCTCTCAAAAATAAATAAACATTAAAAAAAATTGTCTCTGCGTGTATCTTGTAAATTTTCTAATATTTTAGTTTTAATTTCTACTATCATTTGTTTGTACCCTTTCTCCTTCTCGATCTTTCCCATGAGGAGTTTGTCTATTTTGTCAGCCCGAGGCAAGCTTCAGGCTCTGAGCTGTTAGCACAGAGCCCGAGGGGGGTGGGGGGTGGGGGGGTGGGGGGGTGGGGGTGGGGTTGAACCCATGAGCTGTGAGATCATGACCTGAGCTGAAGTTGGACACTTAACCGACTGAGCCACCCAGGCGCCCCCTAACTGCTTATTTATTTTCCTTCTTTCTTGTTTTTTTAGGTAATGCCTTTAAAGGTTTAGATTAACCCTCTGCACCTGCTGTAATGCACCTACAACAGTTGGTATGAGGCACTTTTGGTGTCACTCACTTGAAATATTTTTATTTATTTATTTTTTTAATGTTTATTTTTATTTTTTATTTTTTTATTTTTTATTTTTTTTTAAATTTTTTTCAACGTTTATTTATTTTTGGGACAGAGAGAGACAGAGCATGAACGGGGGAGGGGCAGAGAGAGAGGGAGACACAGAATCGGAAACAGGCTCCAGGCTCTGAGCCATCAGCCCAGAGCCCGACGCGGGGCTCGAACTCACGGACCGCGAGATCGTGACCTGGCTGAAGTCGGACGCTCAACCGACTGCGCCACCCAGGTGCCCCTAATGTTTATTTTTAAAAGAGACAGAGCATGAGCGGGGGAGGGGCAGAGAGAGAGGGAGACACAGAATCGGAAGCAGGCTCCAGGCTCCCAGCTGTCAGCACAGAGCCCGATGCGGGGCTCGAACCCAGGAACCATGAGATCGTAACCTGAGCCAGAGTCGGACGCTTCACCGACCGAGCCACCCGGGCGCCCCTAACTTCCATTCCTTTTTTAGGGCTCAGTAGTATTCCACTGAATGAATAGACCACATTCTGTTTAGCCCTTCATCTGGTAATGGACATATGGGCTGTTTCCCCCTTTCGGCTGATGTGATTAATGCCGCTGTGAACCACGGTGTACCAGCATCTGTTTGAGTCTCAGCTTTCAATTCTTTTGGGTCTACGTACCCAGAAGTTGAGTTGCTGGATTGTATACTAAGTCTGTGTTTTAGCTTTTTAAGGAACTGCCACACCGGTTCTCCACGGAGGCTGTACCGCTTGACATTCCCACCAGGAACGCACAATACCACCTGATTTTGTAGTCTCGGATTACAGCTTTTTCCTTGCTGCTTTTTGCCTGATAGCCGCTTCAGGAAATTAGCACTAACGGCCAAGGTGGAGGGAGTTGAAAGTGAGATTAGTTAAGAGGCTATCACAAGAGTGTGGAAGAGGCGAGGAAGACCTGAACTAAGGCAGGGAGGGTAGCAATGAAGGAAAAACCCAGAGACTTAAGAGACATTCCAGACGTGTACATTTACTCATTCAATCCCACAAATATTTTTGAACGCCTGTGGTTTCAGGACTGAGGAAGACCGACATGAACGATATAGTCATGGTCCCTGCCCTGTTGGCACTCACAGCCTGATGGAGGAGATGGATGTGCATAAAATAATCATACCCATAAAGGTCGGGGTGGAAATACGGAAAGTGTGGCAAAGGAGCAGTAATGGGTGTGTGCAGGTGGGCGGAGTTGACCAAGTGTGAAAGCCAGAGAAGCTTCCCTGAGGGAGGGGTGTTTGGATGAGGAGAGTTAAGGAGGTGGAGGTGGATTGAAAGTGGGTGGCTAAGAGTGCTCTAGGCAGAGGAAACAGCAGGTGAAAAGGCCCTGGGGCAAGACAGGGAAGGGATACGGGGTTCTAGGAACAGAAGGGGGGCCAGTGCCACTGCTGGAGTATTGTTCCTATTCCAAAATCTGTAAATTGATCTAAACGTTCAGTATAAAGAGAACTACTAAATAAATCATGCTGCTGCTACAGAGTGGGGCACTTTGCAGTCATTAAAATGGTGTATGAAATCTATTTACATGGGAAACACTCATAATATTGATAAGTAGTAAAAGCAAGTTGTCATAGTGATTCCTGGTATTGGTAAGTAATAAAAGCACACTGAAACAGTGTATAGAATATGATCTTGCTTTTGTTTGTCTTTAACATGTGATCAAACAACATATGTTTATTTTGGTACGTTCAGTTTTAGAGAAAAAGTCTGAAATACGTTCACTGAATGATCATCTCTAGGGAGTGGGATTCTGGGTGATTGTGATTTTTTTCTTTGTGCTTATTTATACCGACACACTTTTGTTCAACCAATGTCATTCACTTGTATAAAGATAAAATTAAAAAAAAAAAAGACATTTCTGAGCCGGAATCAGCAGACTTGGTAACTCCTTGAGAAAAGAGAGAAAGAAAGGTAACTGTCAGAAGGGATTCAGGATGCAGAGAGGAAGCATGGCTTGAGCAGGAAGTGGTGGGAGAAGATTGCAAGTTAAGGCTGGACGCTGAGGTGGAGGTCTGAAAGGAAGTTGGAAATGCGGTTCCGGAACATAAGAGTGTTACAGCCCCTGAAGCAAATGTGCAGCGAAGGGGTCTTTGCATCTCCAGTGAGGAGGTCGTTGATTGCCTCTGAGAGCCAGTGGGGCAGAGAAGAAGGTCTGAGGGCAGTAGGGTAAAGGGTGAATGGGAGACGAGGAAGAACAAGCAACAGATTTAGATAATCCTTTCATGCTGTTGGCAGAAGAAGAAAACAAGGATTTTAGGGTAGGAGACAGAGCAGGTTTGGGGACAGAGATTTAAAAGTCGTCAACTTAAAGTTAAAAAAAAAAGCAGAGGGGCAAGAGTTAATCGATCAAACCACCCAGCAAAGTATGTAGGACAAGAGATGAAATGTGCCTGGTCTGGACCTTGGTGAGTAAACATAGTTTGACTGGGTATAAAATTCTAGATTGTCAGTTTTCCTCTCAGAGCTTTGAAGATATCGTTCTACTGTTTTCCATGATTTCTAACAAAAGTACACTGTCAATCTAGGTAACCTGTCTTTTCTCTCTGGGGCTTTTAAGATTTCCCTTTCGTCTTTGTTTTTTCTTTGTGTGTATCTTTTGGGGGGTTCGCTAAGGTTCTGAAATCAGTGGATCCACAACTTTTGACAGTTCTGGAACACTTACATGTGTCCTCACTGCACACAGTCTCTTCATCCTGTAATGCTAATCTGCCATTTTCTGGCCTAACTATCCACCGTTCCTCATAACCTTTTTTCTGTATTAAAAAAATATTTTTTTAATGTTTATTTATTTTTGAGAGAGACAGAGACAGAATGCGAGTGGGTTGGGGCAGAGAGAGAGGGAGGCACAGAATCCGAAGCAGGCTTCAGGCTCCGAGCTGTCTGCACAGAGCCCGACACGAGGCTCGAACTCACGAGCTAGGAGATCATGACCCGAGCCTAAGTCAGACGCTCAACCGACTGAGCCACCCAGGCGCCCCTTTTTTTCTGTATTTTTAATCTCTTTGTTTATGATGCATCTCGATCTTAATGTCTTATCTTTCAGTTTATCCTTTTTCACTTTGAATGTAGTTATTATTTTTATTCGGATTGTACATACAGTTTGTTTTTTTATTTTTATCTTTTTGTAATTTTTGTTTATTTTGAGAGAGAGAGAGAGAAAGAGCACACACAGAAGCGGGGAAGGGGCAGAGAGAGAGAGAGGAAGAGCGAGAATCCCAAGCAGGCTCCATGCTGTCAGAGCAGAGCCCGGCTTGGGGCCCTATCCCACTAACTGTGAGATCATGACCTGAGCTGAAATGAGGAGTCGGACGCTCACCCAACTGAGCCACCCAGGTGCCCTTACTTTTATGTCTTTTAGATTTTATTTTTGAGTAATCTCTACACCCAACCTGGGGCTCAAACTCACAACCCCAACATCAAGAGTTGCACGCTCCACTGACTAAGCCAGCCAGGTGCCCCAACACACGTAGAGTCTAAAGAGCCAAATAATTCTACAAGGCTCGTGAGGAAGGATGGTAGCTCCCTGATAATTGTCCCTTATTTTCTGACCTCCAGGAATTTTCGACTCTCTTAACAGAGTCTTTTAATATTCGCCTCCATAAATGGAAGTAACCTCCCTGCTTTGCTAAGCTTGGCTTTTCAACTTGGGAATAATCTCATTTCTGTACCATGGAAGATGTGGATTTGTCTGTTTCCGCCCTGCCACCCTGTCAGCTCCCTGCCACCATTTCCCACACCCAGACATCAGATGCCCGTGGTTAGATCAGTAGTCTTTGTATTTCACAACTAGGAAAACACTACTCTCTGTGGACCTTGATTAATTTCCTTTCCTGCCCTTCTTCATCTTTTCCCTTGAGTTAATACTTTGTACTCAGCTTTCTATGTACATGACACTAATTTAAACCTTCAACTGCGCTCTGGGTATTTAACTGTCTTCCCGCCATGGACAGTGTGGCTTCCAGGCCTGACGCGCAGCTCTGACCTTGGACTCCCCTCTGCCGCCACTCCCAGGACTTCCTCTGTGTCCTCCTCAAGTCTGATTCCCCGGCTCCTGGATCCCCCTTGTCGTCCTCATTTGACTCAGTGCGTCGTTTGACGTAGCGCATCCTCCGGGGCGTCCTCTGAGAGGGTGCAGAGAGATCGTCCCATGTCTAAACCCGTCAGAGCCTGTCCTCAACGCCTAGATGGTTATTTTGGGGTTGGAGTTCCAACTTTAGTTCCACTTCAGTTTTTCTTCACAATTTGGAAGGCTTTGCCATCTTTTCTTCTAGTTTCCGGTGTTGCCATTGAAGTTTTGATAGCATTCTCGTTCTTGCTGCTTGTATGAAATCCGTTGTACTCTTTCTAGAACCTCGTAGGGTCCCGTCTGTGTTCCCGGTGCTCTGAAACTAGGTGATGAAGTCTTGCTTTGGGTCTCTTTCACCTCTTATGCTGGCCACTTGGCAGTCCTTTTACTCTGAAGAGACGTGCCCCTTAGTTCTGAGAAATGTTCCTAAATTATTTTCTGCCCTTCATTATTTTCTTAAGGTATATTTATTTATTTAGAGAGAGAGAGAGAGAGAGAGAGCACGTGTGTGTGCATGAGCGGGGGAGGGGCAGAGAGAGAGGGAGAGAGAGAATCCCAAGCAGGCTCCACACTGTCAGCGCAGAGCCTGAGGTGGGGCTCGATCCCATGAACCGTGAGATCGTGACCTGAGCTGAAATCAAGAGTCGGTCACTTAACTGACTGAGCCACCCAGGGGCCCATGTGCCCCTTTGTTCGTAAAACTCTTCTCTTTCCGGACCTCTAATTGTGAAAATTTTGGACCTAGAAAACTCATCCTGTGTTTTCGCTTCCCTTTTTTGGTGGGCGCTCTAGTTTTCATGCTGTCTGTTAAGGTAGGTAATCCTCTCATGTGGTTGCTACTTTATTTTCCAGAACATCATTTTTATACTCTGGGTTTTTTTTAAGTATCATTTTCTTGTTTCTTAATTTGTCCAAAGCCGTTGATGCCCTCGCTCCCCCAGTTTCCGTTTAGTCCTCTGTCCTTCAGGTCAACATGTTCCCTGAAATGTGTGCGGATCTCCGGCTGTCACACTGCTCACACTGAAGAACGAGGCATAAGCTGCCTGGGGACTCTCCGTGCATCAGTGGGGACCTGCTCACTGTGGCCGCACCGTCGGGCCGTGTGACTAAGCCATCTGTCTGTTGGGAAACTGCGGGGCCCTTCCTCCCTGTATGTCGTTCTGGGCTGGCTGGGGTCCTCGGAGAAGGCTTTTCCAGGGTGGTGCTAGGATCCTAGGGGCCACGGGGCTCCACGTTCACCTTTCCTCCTCTGACCCGTTGTGATCCCCCAGCCCTCACTTGCGTTACCCCAGAGAGTAATTTCGGTCTCTGGCCACGGTGATGGGGAGGGCGGAGGGTGCTGGAAGGGGGCAGGAGCCTGGGGGCCCGCTCCCCCCGAAATAGCATTTCCACCAGTTCTCTTCCCATCCCACCCCCCTGCACTCCCGCCCCAGAGCAGCCTCTGGGCCCCCTGCTTCCCAGTCTTCAGAGCTGGCGCGCTCTTGAGTCAGTTCTCGGTACCTCTCTCCTCTGCTCTCCAGCCTCCTCCTCCTGTTCTCTCTGTCCCAGTGGAGTAGATGATTTGCGGGGAGTTTGCCCTTTAAGGGTCTGTGCTTTTTATGGGCGCGCGTGTGTGTGTGTGTGTGTGTGTGTGTGTGTCTGGTGCACCTCCCACCTTTGGTAGCCCGGATTTTGTCTTCTGTCTCCTGAATGAGCAGGCTCTGGGTCACCAGGGACCAGCAGATGCCCCAGGACAACCCTTAGCAGCCACAGAGCCATGCCCCCCCCCCACCGCCCCGGCCAAGTTTGCAGTTTCTTCTCCTTCTTCTTCTTCTTTTCTTTTTAAATTTATTTTCGACACAGAGAGAGACAGAGGTGAGCAGGGGAGGGGCAGAGAGAGAGGGAGACACAGAATGGGAAGCAGGCTCCAGGCTCTGAGCTGTCAGCACAGAGCCCGACGCGGGGCCTGAACCCACGAACTGTGAGATCGTGACCTGAGCCGAAGTCGGACGCCGAACCGACTGAGCCCCCCAGGCGCCCCTGCAGTTTCCTCTTTATTTCACCTCTGATGATCTCTTGTACTCTCCTCTTGGCTTGACATGCATTTAAAAATATTATTTAAGAAAGTTAAAACCATACACGATAAAAGGATAATGTTTATGAATTCCGTAACGGCGAGGCTGGTAAGGACATCCGGCCACCGCGGTGTCCAGCAGAGGCCCCTCCCGGCCTCACCCAGCACTGGACGGGAAGCAGGGCCACACGTTGTTCCAGCTCCCCTGGGCGACCCCTTGAGACCAGCAGCTTAGATGCCATGACTTCCATTTTAGTGCTCAAGACGCTGGCGACAAATAACCCGCAGCAGATAATGTGGGGACCTGGCGGCAGAGCTGGTGTGACGGACGGATTTGAAGCCCTTGTCGATGCCTCATGCTCTTGGAAGAGAGCGGTGTGGGACCCGTCCGGGAGGAGAACTTGCGAAACCTCCCCGGGGGGCCGGTTGTGGGTAAGACGGTGGGAGTCCGTGCCTCGACACTGAATTCCCACGCGAGGCGAGGAAGGCGTCTCAGCGCGCAAGCCACAGGCCCAGCCACGCTGACCGCTCTGTGAGGTCGTCAGCACAGCCACCTGTCACCGGCCGTTGCCTTTTTGACTCCCGGAATCCCGGGACGCAGTGGCCGTGGTCTGGGAGGGATTCTGCCACCAAAGCTGTTCTGCAGAGCGGGGATCCACGAACGCCCTCCCGTTACAGCAGGGGGTGACATGCGTGTGTCGCCTGCTCGCCAGCGGGGGCCGCTCCTGGGGGCGTGGGGGCGTCGGTGGGCGCCCGGGCAGGGGTGGGGGCAGCGACTGACGGCGTCCGGGAAACCGTTTTGCTTTGCAGACTCCTACGTTACGAAACGAGTGGCTCTGACTCGTTTCTCTCTGTCCTCTTGGCCACTGGAGGGCATCGCCCCGGGTTGTAGCTCTCACCAGGAAGGCGTCAGAGGCGTCTAAGCGGCAGCCGTGTGGACTGCGGCACGCCGGCTCCTTTCCCGTGCCCGCTGCCGTCGATGGCGATCGCGGCCTCTGAGCCGCCGTGTCGTTGCTTCACAGGTACTGCGATTGCTTTGCCAGCGGGGACTTTTGCCACAACTGCAACTGTAACAATTGCTGTAACAACCTGCATCACGAAGTCCAGCGGTTCAAGGCCATTAAGGTGCCCGTCTTCCCACTGACTCCGCGCATTCTAACGGTCTTTAAAAGTGCTTGAGGGGGCGCCCGGGTGGCTCAGTGGGTTGAGGGTCCGACTCTTGGTTTCGGCTCAGGTCACGATCCCAGGGCCGTGGGATCGAGCGCCGCGTCGGGCTCCACTCTGAGCGTGGAACCTGCTTGGGATTCCCTCTCTGCCTCTCCTTCTGCCCCTCGCCCTGCTCTTTCACGAATGAATGAATGAATGCATGAATGCATCATACACGTGCATGAGATATTCACAAAACTTACCTCCAGAGATCCCTGAGGGTGGGGTATTGGCTCTCGAGAGAGCTGTCGGGAGAGCGGCAGTCAGAGAAAGATCTTTGTTCCCCACCGTGTGGGATGGCTTCGGTGGAGGTTCTGACTTAAGAGTGTGCAGATGTCCACTTTGTCCTGATTTGGGGTTTAGAGATTTGAGTCCTAAACTCGATCATGCAGGAGACAGGCCGAGCTTGGAGGGTAGCGTCTGAGAGGGGTAGGAGCCGGCTGGACGGAGAGCTGGCTGGGGCTCTCAGCCACGACACGTGTCCAGTGTTTATGCTCTGTGGCTTCCGGGTGAAGGGGGGGGCATCTGGACTTTCCTCGGGCGGCCACGGCGGCTCCGTGGCCCCGTGTGCGCTCCAGGCCGGATGCGGGAGCTCGCGGCTCACCCCTTCCCGTGGGCATCAAAGATCATCAGAGAAGGGAGGACAGTTGGGCGTGGGGCGTGACGTTTTGGTGCCCCCGGTTTACAAAGGGAAGTCACGGGACATTGCGTGTCGCCTTGAGACTGTCATGCTCCGTTTTGTCCCTACGCTAATTTAATTCCCCTCTTGGATTATAGACAGGTCACTTGAAAGTATCTTACCCATTTTGATAGAGCCAGAGCCATGGGACGGAAGAGAATGATGGTGCCGCTAAACTTCGGTGGTGTGGCATTTTCTTTAGGGCTGAAAGGTATTGTCTACAGCTAAAAGTGTATAAAGTTTTATTTAAAAAGTGTTGGAATTTGGGGGGCACCTGGGCGGCCCAGTCGGTTGAGCATCGGACTCGTGACTTTGGCTCAGGTCTCGATCCCGGGGTCGTGGGATCGCGCCCCACATCAGGCTCTGCGCTTAGGATTCTCTCTCTCCCTCTGCCCCTCTCCCCTGCTTGTGCACGCTTCTCACTCAAATTAAAAACCAAAAAATGTGGTTTTGAAAGCGCCGGCATTTTCAGGCATCGCTGGTAGGAACGTAAGATGGCATAAGCACGCGGGGAAATCGTGTGGCATTAGTTTCCGCAGCGGGACCTTTGCACGTGCTATGAGCCAGCAGTGTTGTTCCTGAACACAGGGGCACCGGGAGCGTGCCTGAGTGTGCGTGAGCGCGCGTGCCCCACCGGGGGCAGCCCAGGGTCGGGTCGACGGTAGAGTGGGAGAGAGCGGACGGTGAGAAGAAGAAGGTGAGTCTCGTGGGCGCCGTGCTGCTGATGCTCGCGCGGGGACAGCAGAGGAGGTCGGCACGGGGGCCCCCACCGGGGGTGTTGACGGGAGGGGAGTCACGGGGAGCCTCTGGGGCTGGGTCGTGCGCCATTCATGACACCCCGCTGTCCCCCAGGCTCGCTCCAGGCCGTGCTGCCCAGGGGACCCTCTGCAGCGACGGGAGGGTCTTGTCAGACAGCACAGACCCTACGTGTTAACCCGTGGCTGGGGGGAGGGGAGCGAGGAGGGCAGGGCTGCTACCGTGACTTGCCTGGTGCTCGGGTTGGCCTGAGTGACTTTGTCTGTTTGCTGTTTTTTTTTTTTTTTTTTGATGTTTTCATTTTTTATTTGTGAGAGACAGAGAGAGACAGAGCACAAGCAGGGGAGGGGCAGAGGGAGAGGGAGACCCAGAATGGGAAGCGGGCCCCGGGCTCCGGGCTGTCCGCACAGAGCCCGACGCGGGGCTCGAGCCCACGAACCGCGAGATCACGACCTGAGCCGACGT
The DNA here is from genome assembly GCF_018350155.1 of Leopardus geoffroyi. Lineage (NCBI taxonomy): Eukaryota > Metazoa > Chordata > Mammalia > Carnivora > Felidae > Leopardus > Leopardus geoffroyi. Next base: position 111,206,659 of record NC_059329.1, on the reverse strand, counting down.
CGGACCCCCAGGTGCTGCTGTACCCAATCACTTCGTTAAAAACACTACGCCCGCATTTGTCTGTGTAGATAGATAGCGGAAAGATGGATAAAAAGTTAGAGCGGCCAGGATAAAAAGCCCAGCGAGCGCGTCGTGCGAGCAGGACGGGGCCCAGTGGCGGGGCCCCGGGCCAGGCGACCCCCTTCCGTCCCTTGCCATGTACTACTTAAGCTCTCGGGCCTCAGTTTCTTCATCTGTGAGACAGAAGCTACGGTGGGGTTTACTTCCCGAGGCCGCTGTGAGGACTAAGTGAGGGAGTGCCCGCAAACCCCCCGGAAAGGTGCCCGGAACACGGTAGATGTTCGGTACGCCGTGAGCACAGCGCCACCTTCCCCGCTGTCTCGAGAAAAGCATGCCGGGAAGGAGACACGGCCACGGGGACACAATCATCCTGTTCGCATCTTTACCATCCAGCTATTTCAGAGTAACCGTGTACAGGACCTTGAACCTCGGGGCAGCAGTGGGGCAGCGGGGGTGGCAGGGGAGCCGGGGGGAAGGCAGTGTCTTGAAGCGCGTGGCGTGTGTGGGAACAGAACGCGCGGGGCCCTTCCTGGAGCCCCCGTCGGTCTCACGGAACGTTCTCTTGCCAGAATGGAGGGTACCCGACGGAGTTTTGTGCTTTCTGCCTTAGGCCTGTCTCGACAGGAACCCAGAAGCTTTCCAACCAAAGATTGGGAAGGGGAAGCCGGGAGACGTGAAGCCTCGACACAACAAAGGCTGTAACTGCAGGAGGTCAGGCTGCCTCAAGAATTACTGTGAGTGCTACGAGGTCAGTCACTCTTCCCCGGGGCTGGTACGAAACCCAACCGGTCGGTATCTGGGCCTCAGTAACCTCTGCGGTTGAAAGAATTGTGTTTTACTGTAATTAAAAAAGAAGCTGGGTTCCGTTTGCTTCCCCCTAAGGTTTCTGTTGTGCACTCGCATTAATCTGCATGAATTTCTCCACGACCAGCCATGCTTTCCGGGTCAAGCAAATGAACCCGGGGCCCCTTCCGGAACCGGTCGCCCGCTCCGAGCCCAGCCCCCGGCGCCCAGCGCCTGCTCTGTGCGGGCCCTGCCTGGCAGAGCTGGGTGCCCAGGCCGGGCGCTCAGAGCCTAGAGCGGGCAGCGGGCCCTGGCCGTCGGCCAGATGCTGGGACACAGCGGTGCAGACCGAGTTCCTGGACGAACCCGTTTCTCAAGGGTTCGGTGGCCGTGGAGGGACTTGCTCCCGCCCTGTGGTTTCCCCTTTCCTGCCGCCTTTTCTGTCTCCTTTCTTGGTGTTGGAGGACAGGGAGGCAGAGGAAGGAGCCCGCAAGTCCCAGCAGCAAAGCAGCCAGGAAACCCTCCCTCGAAAGGCTCTCCTTTGGTTTGCTTGCCGTCTTCGGGGGGCGCCTGTGAAGTTTACTCTTATTTATTTATTTTTTTAATTAAAAAAAAAAAAGTTTGTTTTTTAACATTTATTTATTTTTGAGACAGAGAGAGACAGACCATGAACGGGGAGGGTCAGACAGAGAGGGAGACACAGAATCCGAAGCAGGCTCCAGGCTCTGAGCTGTCAGCACAGAGCCCGACGCGGGGCTCGAACCCACGAATGGCGAGATCACGACCTGAGCCGAAGTCGGACGCTTAACCGACCGAGCCACCCAGGCGCCCCTGAAGTTTACTTTTAAAAGGTAGTCACAGATGGTCAGGCTTCAGAAGACTCCTTGTGGTTCCGGGGACACGTGTTGGAAGATGTGAGTGAGCAGCCCTAGCGATCCCCCGGCTAGGATTTTGCAAATACGGTCAGAGGTACTGCAGAGATGCCGAATTCAGCCAGCGAGTGGCATCGCCCCAGCAGAAGGATCTCCAGGCGCGGACGGCACCTCCAGCCGCCCTCCACGGTGCCCTCCCTGCCGCCCGAGACAGCGAGCCGCCCGTTTTCCGGAGGCCCGGGCAGATGTCCCGTATTCTCCAGAGTGGGCTAGAAATCCTGAAAGGCCTCTTGCTCAAGACACCCAGAGGTGTAGGTAAAACACGATGGATTCCCCTTGATGTGCGTCTCTGAGCTGAAGAGAACAGAAGGAAATCCCAGCAGCGGAAAGAAAGAGGGGGCCGGGAACCATAGCGCTGGGCAGGCCGGCGTCCAGACCGCCCAGCCGGCGTGAGAAGGGGTCGCCAGGCTGGCCGGGCCAGCTGCCTTGCGACAAGAAACACAAGAAAGTCCGCCCACGAGTAAGCAGGAAGGGCCTCTCCCAGAACACCCACCCCAGGCCTGCCCTTGGGGGGGTCTCAGACCCCACCCACCTGCACGAGCTGGGCCACAGCAGGGCCCTGGGGTGGGGGGGGTCCCACGGGGCCCGTTCCAGATCACCGAAGTCAGGCAGCCAAACGAAGGTTTTGGCTTCCCAAGCGCATAGACAAGTTGTGTCTATATTACACGTGGTCTGGTAAGTGTGCCGTAGCCTGGGGGCGAAAACACAACGTCCACGCCTCCGTCAAGAAATGCTTTGTTGGGAAAAAGTGCCCGCCACCATCTGAGTGCTGGGACGCCCTCACTGCTCACAGAGCACCGTCACAAAAATGTCAAGGCAACGACAAGAGAATGACCAAACTGCGACGCCGAGACACGAAGTGAGCCAATGCCGTGGGAAAAATTGTGTCGACAAACAATTGGGTCAAAAAACTGACACTGGGGGCGCCTGGGTGGCTCAGTCGGCTAAGCATCCGACTTCAGCTCAGGTCACGATCTCACAGTTCGTGGGTTCGAGCCCCGCGTCGGGCTCTGTGCTGACCGCTCAGAGCCTGGAGCCTGTTTCAGATTCTGTGTCTCCCTCTCTGTCTGACCCTCCCCCGTTCGTGCTCTATCTCTCTCTGTCTCAAAAATAAATCAACGTTAAAAAAAAAATTAAAAACAAAAACAAAAACAAAAAAAACTGACCCTGGACGCAGGGTCACCGCAAAGCCTCCGTTTGTGAAAAATGCCGTATCTGCCGCGCACACGCCCACACGCTCTTATTTAAGGTCCAGACAGAATGTGTTGCTTTTTGCCGAATTACGAGCAGTCTAATTTCATTGAAGCGTTTTGTCTTACCAGGCCAAAATTATGTGTTCTTCTATTTGCAAATGCATTGGTTGCAAAAATTATGACGAAGGCCCAGAACGGAAAACCCTAATGAGCATGCCCTACCATCCGGATGCTGGAGGGTTTGAAGGCAGCCCTCATTTGTCACCAACTGAATCCGCGGGACTGCCGCAGTTCAGAAAGGACAGGTAGGTGCCGTGAACCCGCCGTCAGAAGAGGGGAAGCAGGTGAATTCGAGGAGAGTCGGTCTATACACTTGGAAAGAAAGTGCGTGTGTCCAGGGGGTGGGTGCGAGGGACGGGGAGGACCGGCAGCCCCCCGGGCTTGACCGGCCCTAGATGTCACCCCGTGTTTCCTCGGGGAGGGGGGGGGTGCCCTGCCGAGACCGCTCTGTCCGACCTGTCCTCTATGTAAGTGGGCCGTCTGTTTTCGTCCTCGCTGAGTTACCTGCTCTGTGCGGGAGCCGGTGACGTTCTTTAACATACCAGGACGGGGGTCCCCTTGAACGTCTCGGGTGTCGCAGACACCCGCTGGGTCTGGAGTTCAGGACCGCGGCCCGTAACCGCCGTGTCTCTGCCAGGCGGCCCTCGTGCATCTCCTGGGAGGTGGTGGAAGGCACGTGCTCCTGCCTGCTGGCCCAGGGCGAGGAGGCCGAGAAGGAGCGCTGCTCGGAACGCCTGGCGGAGCAGATGATCCTGGAGGAGTTCGGGAGGTGCCTGTCCCAGATCCTCCGGATGGAGTTTCAATCCAAAGGGTTGGAAATCGAGTAGAGTTCGGCGGAGAAAACTCTGAAGGCACAGAGACGTCGTCTGGAAGTGCCGGGGGGAGGCGAGCTGGAGTTTGGAAGGGTTGTTTAAGGGGCTGTGGGGAAGGGGGGCAGCTTTCCGTCCACATCAGGGCACCGAGGGGGCTGGCGCAGGGGCCAAGGGTCTCGGCGATCAAAAGCCCCCTTTTGGAGGAAGTGCGGACGCGACACGCTGCTGTGTGGCCCTGGGGAGAGAGCGAGGACTCCTGTGAGGTCGGGAGAAGCCTCCGCCCCGACGCCGAGGGAGGGAGGGTTGAAGGCTCGGCGGAGAAGTCTGTCCGTTCCTCCTGACTTCACCCCGTCTGGGCGGTTTTCCTCTGGAGGCTTCTCCGCCTAAAGAGCCACGGTGAGTTTTCACTAGTAGTGTTTTGAAATTAACTCTCCAGATGGGCTGCTAAGATACAACTCAGACTAGAGAGGTACTGAATACCTTGAGGCGTCCCTGAGCGTGGACACTTTCCCAGGGTCGCCCGCAAACTCTCCGTCTCTCTCAGGGTCCCCGGGAAACGCAGGCGGTGGGGTTGCGGGTTATGGGACCAAAAACTATCTAGTTTCTCAGGTGTTTTCATTGGGTTGTGGAAAAGCTGTATCATCCAGTTAACTTCCTCCCTAATTATTGTTCTAATATTATTGTTGTTCGTTAAAATACCGTTAAGATAACTGGTTTGCAGAAACCAGCAGGTGAGATTGGTTATTAAGTGGACTCTCTTTTGGTTCTGTTGTAAAAAGCAAAGAGGATTAAAATTTTCAAATGCCTCCCCTTGTTGTAATTAACTCGGTCAGTGAACATATATACCCGGCAGGTGTCCGTGTTGATTGACACTATCGGGCCCTCAGAGCTCGTTTAGAAAGCTCGTTTACAAGCCGAGCGGTGCCGGTGCCGGAAGCGCCGAGCCCTTGGAACAGCAAGCTCTGACGGGGAACCACAGAGCGGGAGGGAAACACCGAGTGCTTGGCCACTTCTTTCCCCTCTGGCCCCTTGGGATGGAGACTCCGTGGGCACAATCCAGGGGCAGAGATGAGCACTGCCCGGCGGTGGTGGGGGGCTGTCCCCAGGCTGGTGCCCCGCTGTTCGTTGTCCGGGTGCATCCGGGGCGGAGCTGGAGCGGTGCGGGGGGGGGGGGGGGGGGGGGGAGGGGGGGGAGCCCCGCCCACTTCACCCCTGGGGCTGGGAGGGGCCTGACACGGGCTTCCCGACCCCTTCCTGGAGGGTGGCCTGCCTTCTGCATCGCTCCCCAAGTGCCGCCCACGGCATTCTCTGCAGGCCAAGGCCACACCGCTTTTAGAAAATTCAGCATGAGGGGGGAAAACCGGAGCAGAGCTGCGTGCGAAGCCAGCCCAGAGGCATAAGTAGCACGACCAAAAAGATAGATTATGTCTATTGTTGCGGGTAGAGAGCCAGTGCCTTGTAAAACTACATAAAAATAAAAATAGCGTGTCCTCGTCTGTGGGTGTGGCTTTGCACAGTGTCTGTCCTGTACTACGTGACTTGGCCACCTCTGTGATTAGGGTTAGGTTATCCGGAGGTTTTGGGGGGTGGTTTTTTTGTTATTTAATTCAATTCGGACCCTAACTGCCTGGACTTAGTGGCAGATCGCACAAGGCCCTCGAGGCCGGCCCCCATTCGGACACCGGTCACGGCGCGGGGTCCCCGGGTAACCCACACCTCTGTCTGCCTTGGCCGCAGGCGGCAAGGCGGTTCCCAGGGCCGCTCCTCGGGTCTGAGAATTTGCTGTAACAGCCCAGGAGCTCAGGGAGACGCTTTTCTTACTGTCCCAATTTATAATAAAGGACACAGATGGACAGCCAGAGGAAGTACGTTGCGGAGGGAGGGGGGTTCAGCAGGGCCCTTTACAGATCCCTGCACCACTAGCTGAAACTCTCCCACGGTTGGCCGAAAGCCAGCGGGGATGCAGCTTGAAACCACAATAGACAGGGGCGCCTGGGGGGCTCAGTGGGTTAAGCATCCGACTTCAATTCAGGCCACGATCTCACGGTTCGTGGGTTTGAGCCCCACGTCGGGCTCTGTGCTGACAGCTCGGAGCCCGGAGCCTGCTTCGGATTCTGTGTCTCCCTCTCTCTTTGCCCCTCCCCTGCTCACACTCTGTCTCCCAAAAATATATAAAAACATTACATTATAAAAAAAAACCAACAAAACCCGCCACAGACAAATTATCATATGAGCCACGTTGGAATACTGGTCTAGGGAATTGAAGGTGGAACTTTCATCTAAGAGAAAAATGGCGCCCAGGGAATCGGTTTGGGGAACGTACAACGCGGAAAGCATTGTCTGTGTATCTTTTTCAGTGAGGCGTCTGTCCAGGTCTTTTGCCCATCTTTTAATTGGGCTGTTCATTTTCTTACTGCTGAGTTTTTAGCATTCTTCGTGTATTTTGGATGACAGTCCTTTATCAGATGTGTCCTTTGCAAAGATTTTCTCCCGGTCAGTGGCTTGTCTTCTCATTCGCTCAATAGTGGCCTTTGCCGAGCAGGAGTCTTACATCTTAACGAAGTCCCAGCTCATCACTTATTATTATTTCTTTATGGATCATGACTTTGGTGTTGCATGTAAAAAGTCATCGCCATACTCAAAGTCCTCTAGATTTTCGACGTTATCTAGTAGCTTTCCAGTTTTGCGTTTCACATTCATGTGTAGGGTCTGCTTCGGGCTAATTTTTGTGATGAGTGGAAGATCTGTGTCTAGATTCTTCTCTTTGCATGTGGACATCCAGCTGTTCCACCAGCGTTTCTTGAAAAGACTCTTTTCTCCGTCATCTTGCCTTTGCTTCTTTGTCAAAGAGCAGTTAACAGTATATAGGTGGGTCTGTTTCTGGGCTCTGTATTCTATCCCATCGGTCTACTTTCTTTTGCCGACACCACACTGTCCCGAGTACCGTAGCTTTGTGGTAAATCTTGAAGTCAGGGAGTGTCAGTCCTTCAGCTTTGTTCTTTTCCTTGAATATTGTGTTGGATATTTCCTTTTTCCATGTTATTGGCTTTGATTTGCTAATGTTTTGTTGAGGATTTTACGTCTATGGTTATGAGAGATCCTGGTCTGTAGTTTTCTTTTTTTTTAAATTTTTTTTTTTTTTCAACGTTTATTTATTTTTGGGACAGAGAGAGACAGAGCATGAACGGGGGAGGGGCAGAGAGAGAGGGAGACACAGAATCGGAAACAGGCTCCAGGCTCTGAGCCATCAGCCCAGAGCCCGACGCGGGGCTCGAACTCACGGACCGCGAGATCGTGACCTGGCTGAAGTCGGACGCTTAACCGACTGCGCCACCCAGGCGCCCCTGTAGTTTTCTTGTAATGCCTCTGGTTTTGGTATTAGGGTAATACCAGCCTCATAGAATGAGTTAGGATGTATTTCCTCTGCTCCTATCTCTGGGAAGAGATTGTAAAGAATTGGAAGGATTTTTTCTTTAAATGTTTGGTAGAATTCACTTGTGAACATATTAGGGCCCTAAATACGTGTATTTCGATAGCTTAAAAAAACTAAACTTTTCATTTCGAGGTAATTGTAGATTCACAGGTATTTGTAAGAAATGATGCAGACAGATGCCGGGTATCCTTTGTCAAGTTTTCCCTAACGGTAACGTCTTGCAGCGTATCACAACCAGGGCACTGACATGGACACAGTCAAGATGCAGAGCGTTTCCACCTGCTCGAGGGTCCCCAGGTCACCCTTTAGAGCCACGCCCGTTGTCCCCCTTTCCCCCACCCCCTTTCTACCCCACTTCAGGAACGCTATATAAATGGGGTCATATAGTATGTAACTTTCTAGGATTCGGTTTCACTCGGAAGAATTCTCTGGAGATTCATCTGGGTTGGTGCACGTCTCAGCAGCCTGTTACTTTTTCTTGCCGAGGGTTGGGTGCGTGGTGTGGATGGATGGGGGTTTAACCGTTCGCCCACTGAGGGGCATCTGGGCTGCTTCCGGTTTTTTGCTGTGATGAATAAAGCTACCGTGAACGCCTGTGCAGGCTGTGTGCAAGTCTCGTGTGAAGGTGAGTTTTCCCTCGTCTGGATGAAATGCACAGGAGTGTCCTTCCTGGGCTGACTGGTAGCCACGTGTTTCCTTTGTAGAGAAACTGCCAAGGCGTCTTCCACAGTGGCTGTACCATTTCACGGTCCCGCCGGCAGGGGGCGGGCGATCGACTTTCCCTGTGCCTTTGCCACCATTTGGCGGTAACCGCCACTTTTTAATTTTGGCCGTCTTGATACGTGTTTCGTGGAATCTCATTGTGGTTTTCATTTTCATCCCCCCCGCTGACTAATGTTGAACATCTTTTCCTGTGTTTGTTTTCCATCTGTGTGTCATCTTCAGTGACGTGTCTGTTCGTGTGCGTTGCCCATTTTTAAAATCGGATTTTTTGTTTTCTTTACTGTTGGGTTTGGAGAGCCCTTTATATGCTTCGGGGAAACATGTCGTCGGCGGGATGGATCCCTTGATGGGACGGGTGGTTCGCAAAGATTTTCTCCCAGCCTTTAGCTTGCCTTTTCCTCCTCTTCCTTGATAGGAATTGTGTTAACCTACACGTCAACTTGGACAGAGTCAGCGCCTTTCCTCTGTTGAGAAGACAGAAAACCCAGAACTCACCACTGTCTTATCCTGGGGTCCCGAGGTCTGCCTTCTTCTTGACCTTTTCAGAGTCTTAAGTTTGCTTTATACAGAATGCCCAGGGCTTTTTGTTGTACTTAGCAAGAGGATGAGACACAAGTACGTCCGCTCTGTCTTCCTGAAAGCGGAAGTCAGCAAACTTTTCCTTACAGGTCGGAGCAGAGGCCTTCTTAGTTTGTTTCGTGAGTAAAATGGCGTAAAATCCAGACTGCAAAGTGGAGCACGGAACCTCTTGTTTAGCAGCGTCTTAAAAATAAGTTCATGGGCTGCACGTTAGAGTGATGGCTTCCATTCTTCTGGTCTTTCTGAGGCTCTGCTCCTGCATTAAGACTCCCTTAGCACCCACCCCCCCCCGCCACCTCTCCCCTTCTTCCTTTTCCAGGGTCCTCAAGAGCAAGACTTTGGGCCGACCAGCGACACCACAACCTCTCTCAGTCCCTCCCTGGGGGAAGTGGACAGGTGTGGTCCCTGGCCGGCCGCAGCCGAATCACCAGGTTCTGGCCCTGGAGCAGGACTCTGGCACACAGAGTCGTGACACGGAGTCGAGGCCTTTCTTCCCAGGAAGCAACTTCGTTTGTGCCGGCACGGGCTCGGAGGGTTTGTACCCAAAAACTGAGCCCCGAACCCCGCGTGGTGTAGTCTTTTATGCGTCTTCCACTTCCTTGTCTCCCATATATGGGTCTCAAGTTGCGGGGTCGTGCGGGATGTCACGGATGCACATAGCCAGGTTGCCCTTCCTTATCTTGAGGCCTTTTCTCATCACGCTCCTTAGGAAGGGGCTCTATCACGTCCGCCCCTTTGATGCTCCGACCCCCCTAGTTTGGGTCCAAGAGCATCATCTTGGTTTAGAGGTTTCTATTTCCAGAACATCACATGCGTGGCCGTTTTCCTTTAGACCATTGTCTCAATGAGACTGGAGACGGACCGTATACAGGGGCGCTGGGCCAGCTAGGATTAGGCAAGCTCCCCACATCAGGAGGATAATTCCCATGAGGGTTTTGAATCTCCCGAGAGTTGAAAACCATCCTCCGAATAACTCTCCGGGGCCCTGGCCGTCCCAGGTCCAGAGTGGGACATGAGCAACCTTTCTCATTCCATCGGTGATGTCCTCTGTGACTCTTCCTTCCTCATCTGTAGGCAGCAGTGGCTCAGGTTAAACTTTCTGCAAACTCCTCCCTCCAAAGCAAGCAGGTGATCTAAGGCCGAGCGATTTTGATAGATGGCATTGCTGCTTGGCTAGTAAGGGAAGAGCTCTGGCGGTTTCACTGCTTATCATTTCTACAACTGCCTGCAGCCTGATTATGCGGGTTAGCATGTAAAGGAGTATGTGGTGGCCCCAGGACCGTCCTCTGCCCAGGCGGCAGGGCCATAATATTGAGTTCTAGGCTGGGGAGGCCACTCGTTATCTGTCCAGTTGCCAGTTTGTGGGGCACTTCGTTTCCTTTGAGTCTCCCTGTCCCCCTACACGTGGACCCCCCAAACGTTCCCCTCTGGCAAGTGGGAGCAGGAAGAAAGATGGATGGATGGTCCCCGGCACACCCATGACCCTGACCAGCCTGTGGGAAGTACCATACAGGCTGTCCTCCCACATACCCAGAACAGTCCACCTGGGGCCCGCCATTCGACGGCGTGTCGACATTGTCCCAGGCCTCTCGGAGATGAGAAAAGTTAGACGAGGGGTGGGGATCTGGCTCAAGGTGATCTGGGGGTCCCCCCACCTTTGGGTTTCCCGGGTGGTTGAGTTACCAAATCTTTGGCCTAGCTGTGTTAAGTTTCCAACAGAGACGTGAACTTCCTTCCCCACCGGGCAAGGCATTTTTTTTTTCCAATTCGATTGAGGTTTTGAGGAACCAAACCCCGGTCGTAGGACTGGGGTATTCTGTTCCGCTATAAGGTTCGCAGGGATCGAATTCTCTAGCCTCCCATGGCCATTGATCCCCCGTGTTGGTACCAACGAAGCATCCTATCCACCAAGGGAAGGTGAGCGCTAACAGAAACCTCTCTCTTGGGGCGCCTGGGTGGCTCAGTCGGTTGAGCGTCCGACTTCGGCTCAGGTCACGATCTCACGGTTCGTGAGTTCCAGCCCCGCGTCGGGCTCTGTGCTGACGGCTCAGAGCCTGGATCCTGCTTCAGATTCTGTGTCTCCCTCTCTCTGACCCTCCCCCATTCATGCTCTGTCTCTCTCTGTCTCAAAAATAAAATTAAAAGAAGTTAAAAAAAATTTAAAAAAAAAAAAAGAAAAGAAAAGAAGGACGGTCTTTTGTTTCATTGGACCGTGATTCCTCAAGCTTCTGCCGTGCGTAGATCAGTCAGCTTCCAGAATGACTGGAGTGGGGCTGCGGTCTCCCGGAGCCTCTGGAGCGGCGGACTGCTTCTCCCGTGTGGTCAGCTTTCGCGGCGTCGATGGATCAGGAGGGGACTCCCAGTTTCGAGACGCCGGCCTCACTCTGCTGCGGTGAATCCAGGGACCCACCTCGTCTACCTTTACTGCAGGAGGGGTGGACAAAATGACGGTGAACGGGCCCCTCCAGAGGGGCTCAGGGGTTGGACATTCCACCCCGCCACCCATACAGCATCTCCTGGTTTAAAGGGGTGAGCGTCTGTGGTCGGACTCACAGGTAACCGCTCCCTGACCCGGCGGTGTGAGGTGGTGAGGGCAGAGCCGAGGCCCGCATCTGTTGCCGTAGGGTAGATCGCCTATCTCATTTAGATCCCCGAATGATGCCCGAATGTCATCCGTCAGTCCTAAGACTCTGCGACAACTACCGGTTATACTGAAACAACGTATGTCAGGGACCCTGTCATAACCCGGGTAATGGAGGCGCAGTAAACCCGGAGTCCTACTGGAAAAAAGAGTCGTAACGGCAGCCATTTACCATTGTTAATTGGTAAATTTTGGGGTAAGCCAAACCCGGGTGATATTTTCTACGGCAGACCTTGTGTTATTTCTTGTGCCTTTTCTGCCTTGCAGGGGAAGGCCTCCACCCAGTCAGAGTATCAACCCATCCCAACAAATGTTGCAACCCCTTTGACCTGGGCATAGGGGTGAAATCTAATTGCCGATCTTTCCCGATAGCCCCCAATTCTTTGACTGCCGGCCTGTGGTTGGGAGGTTGTTTCTAAGACATACTTCACAGGCTGATATTACGTGCTGAACGGTCCTTGACAAGTTTTTCCCAGGAAACATCCTTTGGGCCACTTGGCGAGTTTTCTCTCTCCCTAAATGAAAGGCCCGATGCAGGACTTGAATGCTCTTCCGGATCTGTGGGCCCGGTGATGGTCGTTGCCCTGCTCTGTGGGTAACCATCCCGAGGGCAGGAGGCAGTGTCCACGAGGCAGACCCCGGCTGATTTCCTTGGGAGGGGAGGGTGAGTGGGATGGAGTCTCCTTTAATAGTTGATACGGCGGGCAAGCTAGTCTCTGAATCCTGATGTCTCCAGGCCTACAATATCCGGTAACTCCTCAAAACTCAAATCATTGTTTATCTGTCCTGGAGTTAGTAGCTCCATTGTCTCCAACTTAGTTATAATGTCCCTTTCTAGCAAGGGAGTAAGGCTCTCTGGTCTTATCGAGAAAGAATGAGAAAAAAATTAGTTTTCCCCATATGCATCCCAGGGGCCGAGAGAAAAATGTAGTTGTAAGTTTCTCAGAGACGCCCCTCATCGTCATGCTGCATTTGGAGGGTTGGCCTGGAGTGGAAAGGAGGACAGAGAAGGTGGCCCCGGGACCAAGAAGGAAATGAACCGGACTTTTAGTTACCTGAGTTTTCCAGAGTGACCCGAGGCTCCGGGCTTCCGATAGGCAGTCGAGCCACCCCTAAGAGCCCTGGGCCCCCATCAGTCCCCTGCCAGGGACACTGGTTATCTGAGCCCTTGCAGATACAGGTCCCCGAGGGCATTCAGACCTCCAGTGACTGTCTCCACACAAGGGGCATGGTTGGTGGGGCTTTGACTTCTGTTGTCCCCACTTCTGAGGGCAGTCTCGTTTCCAGTGAGACTGGCCACATAAGTGGGTGGCATTTGGGGCCAGGACCTCGGGAAGTCTGGTCTGACATAGCGCGTAAGGCCACGACTAAGGCCTCAGACTTTTCTTACGCCCGCTTACTGGTTATGTATGTTTGTTTGTTTGTTTGTTTTTCATCTCGGTTGTAATGTGCCCGATTGGCAGCTCGTAAGAGCTCCTCCTGGGTCCCTTCCAGACCAACTGCCAATGTTTGCAGCTTCCTCTGAATATCTGGGGCCAATTGAGTGACAAATGTGTCCTTTAAAATCATCTCAGCCTTGGGGCGCCTGGGTGGCGCAGTCGGTTAAGCGTCCGACTTCAGCCAGGTCACGATCTCGCGGTCCGTGAGTTCGAGCCCCGCGTTGGGCTCTGGGCTGATGGCTCGGAGCCTGGAGCCTGTTTCCGATTCTGTGCCTCCCTCTCTCTCTGCCCCTCCCCCGTTCATGCTCTGTCTCTCTCTGTCCCCCCAAAAATAAATAAACGTTGTAAAATCATCTCAGCCTCAGGGGTGTCAGGGGAGATATATTTAATGAGAGCCTCCCTCAACCTCTCCAGGAAGGCCATCCGGCTCTCCTTCTGTGTTTGTGAAACAGTGGCTAATTTAGCATAATTTAAGGGCTTACCCTTAGGCCTCCTTACTTTCCCTAAAGCACCAGCCTGGAAGCGGGGGCGATACCATTTCTCAGTGAGATGGTCGTAGTCCCAGTTAGGATCTTGGGGTCGAGCTGCCGGGTCCCGGTAGGAAACAGCAAGCTCCCTGCCGGACCTCCAGCCCCGTGATAATTAATGAGTTGCTTTTTCTTCGGAGTTTATAGATCAAGATCAACCCGATTCTTCAGAACGCATCCCAAAGGGGTGTTGGCCTTGGCTGGGGAATATGCCCATCTAGAAGGGAAAAAGAGAAGAGGCGTCCCTTATCTTAATTTGCCGCAGCGGGCCAGGAGAAGCCACAGCTCCTGGCCCTGAGTTTTGGCTGGCTGTTCGACTGGCAGCCAAAACTTTGTCAGTCTCGGGAGGTGCTGGGAGCAAGTCGCTCTTACCCAGGCTCGACCCTACCTCCGAGAGCTGATCTTGTCTCCCTGATTTCTCCTATTCCGCCGTTTTCCGCCTGTGGGACTTTGGGGGTATTGACCGTGACCCAGTAAGCCTTCCCTGTTGTAGAAGGACACCGTCATTTTATTTTGGCCTCTTTACAAATATATTTTAAAAGGCTGGTGAAAACCACGTTTTTTTGTAAGGATAAAATGGGTCGTCAAGGGGCTAAAAGGGCCAAAGTCGAGGTCTACTCCCTTGCCTTTTTTCAACAGCGCCCACATAAACACGTTCCAGCCACGTGGATATCCATTTTAGAGTTCCAAACTGGCAGACACTGGGCTGAGTGTAGCAAGATGGCTCCTGTGTATCCCAGGAAAAGCCCTTTATATAAGTCGTTATCTATCCCTCATCTGGCCCAGGCATCCAATCCCGTGCTAGAAAGAACACAGGTACGGAGCATTTGGAGGCTGGCAGCGAGGACGTCACCGTCTCCCCAACCTTTAGATCAGAGGAGGGGCAATTTCAACCAAGGCTTGAGTAAAACAACTCAAAAGGGCATGCTGTCCTGCCGTCCTGCCCTTCAGTTAAAATCGTATATTTTCCCCCCATCTTTTTGGGCAGACAAAAGGGGGGAACATCCTTTGTTCACCTTTTTTTTTTTTTAAATCAAAAGCATACCAACAATCCAAGAAAACTTTGCCTTTTAATAGAGAGTAAAGCAGAATTTTAATCTTATAGCAGCGTACTTTTAAAATCCATTCATTTCAACCTTCGTCCGTCCTGGCCACATATAAAATTTCTTTCTAAAGGTTTCCCTTCGCAAACCTTCTACAACTTTGCTTTGCTTTCAGATGTCGACCTAAGCCCTTTTACTCCAAACAACCATCTCAGGACAAAATTACTTTCTTTTACCTTCAACAAAAATTACATTTTTAGGGACGCCTGGAGGGCTCAGTCGGTTAAGTGTTCGACTTCAGCTCAGGTCATGATCTCGAAGTTCATGAGTTGGGGCCTTTCATCAGGCGCTGTGCTGACAGCTCGAAGCCTGGAGCCTGCTTCGGATTCTGTGTCTCCCTCTCTCTCTGCCCCTCCCCTGCTCACACTCTCTCTCAAAAATAAATGTATTTTCATTTTTTATATCTTTCTTACCTATCTCCTACTTTTTTACATACAGACTTCCTTTCCTTAGTTTTATCAGTCTTAATTACATTTAGCAGAATTTTAACTGTTAGGAACCTTAGTCTCCAGTGAAAGGTCAGCAGTAACCAATTGTGAACTGTTACATCAGAATTTTTTTTTTTTTTTAGACGCTAAATGTCTCAACTAAGCACAAAGCAGATTTTCCATAGTAAAATCTTCATAAAGCACGAAGCACGTTTGTAAGACCCAAATAGTCCTTTTTTGCAATAAACCAGAAGCACAAACCTACGTCTGGTAATTAGTGCTTTAGCCTCTTATCTCATTAGGTATCCAATGAATTCAATCCCAATTTATCACGCAGGCAAAAGTTTACCATTTCAGGTTACCAAAGACTTTGAAAGCTATCTTAACCATCACCCATCAAAACTACAGGACAAAGTTAACCATCACTTTTCACCCACGAAAACTACGAGACAAAGTTTGAGGTAGACCACCCAGGGACAGTTGGCTCTAATTAGCATAGTCATCGACCCAGGAAATGAGTGAGGGAGAAGTCCCCACGCACAGTCACACGGCCACTCCGACCCACCGCCCAGCGGCTCAGAGTCGCAGCTTTGTTCCTTATTCCTTATGAGGTGATTCCTGGGAGGTGATCAGGCTCCCCTCCTGCCTCTCGGGGCAGGCCTACCAGAACGGACGAACCGGGTGCTTACCGGTCTGACAGGCTGTGCTCCCGGAGCCGGTTCCTGGGCCTCACGGGTTCCGTCGCACACACACGGGGTCCTGACCCCGGCGCCCCGCGAGGGCTAGTCTGCGGATCAAGTGGTCTGGTCCGCTGGCCCCAGGCAAGGTTGCCTGTCCCGGTGCTCCGAGCTTTGTACCCCAGCGGCAAAGCGGTTGGAAACGCACCGTCTCCAGATCCCGGACACGAGCCCCCCGGAAGCGTAGCAGGATTCTCGCACGGAGAGTCGTGACACCGAGGCTTTCCTTCTCAGGAAGCAACTTTATTCCTGCCGGCACAGGCTCAGAGGGTTCGTACCTCAGAGAAACTACCCCGAACACCGCCGTGGGGTGTGGCCTTTCATGCATTTTCTACTTTCTCGTCTCCCATATATGGGTACCGTGGAGAGACATACGGTCGGATTGGGTGCTCTCTTGTTACAGGGTCGTGAGGGACGTCACCTACGCACAGAGCCACGTTGCCTTCCCTTATCTTGCGATCTCTTTTTACCACATTCCTTAGGGAGGGGACCTTGTCACAGCCCGCCCGGCTCTCCTGGATCGGACGCCCTGAAGACGGGCCTGGTGGCCCGGGTTCTGACGAGCCCGGCGCAAGTCTGAGAGAACGAAAGGGAAATGAATGGGAGAGAGGGAGGAGGAGGAGGATAGTGAGGGGCGGGGATATGGCCCGGCCGGGCGTGGAGACGGCCTGGTGGCCGTGTTCCCGCCCTGAGCTGGGAGAGGACAACCTGGGTCCAAGTCTGGCACGTGCAGGGGCGGGAAGGGCTGACGGGGTCGTGGAACCACCTGGAAGTGGCAGGGGCCGTGGGGCCCAGCTTCGGGGTCTGGGGGGTGGTGGCCTCACGGAGTCCGGGAGGGACCCGAGGGCTCTGTGCCCGCCAGCGCGGCTTGGATGACTGGCCTACAGGCACGTCTTTAGGTGGCAATTCTCACGCGTGGCTGCGTGTGGCAGTCACCGGGGGAGCCGGAAGGACGCGGTGGGCTTCCGGACTCTGCGGGCCGCCTGGGTCCCCCGGGTGGTGCCCACACAGCTGCTCTGGCAAACGCTAGAGAGCCCCGAGTTGCCCTTTAATGGAACAGAAAGGCTGGGGATCTCCATCCAGTTTCTTCTCGGATCTTCCGAGACCTTTTGGTCACCTTCCGTGTGACCTTTTTGTTTCTGCCCCAGAGACCCTCCCCGCCCTGCCTCTCTGGCAGTGCTGTCCCCACAAGCTGTCCCTCCGGCAGCACTGACCTCCACACGTCTCCTGACCGGTCAGGCAGTTAAGACTTTTAGGACCCCCGACCTCCGTACCCCGGCCGCGTGATTTCAACACTGTTGTCAAACCCCACGTCGCCCTGCTGGGTCTCCTTCCTCCTCCTCCTCACCCGGGACCTTCGCCAGCACCGGACAATTCCCTCATCCACTATGTTCGGGGGTGCTTTAGGCTTTCTGTTTCCATCTCTCAAAGCACCAGCTCCCTGCGGGCAGGGGTTCGGTTCTGTTTTGTGTTTGTGTCGGTAACAGACCCACCTGCGTAATTATGTTGTACTCGGCCGAACACGGAGATAACTCTGTGCTCCCTGGACACGTTCCCTCGCCGTGACAAGAGACGGAGTCTCACAGACGCTCTGGGCGGTAGAATTTAGGCTTAAACTCTTGTCTGACGCACGGGATTATAATCAGGCTTTATCTTTTAAACGGCCCCCCGCGCCCCCCCCCCCCCCAGTGGCAGGGGTGACAAGACAGACACACGGAAATGACCATCGAAAGCGGTTGCTATCTTTTATTTTGCCACTCAAAATAATTATCAAACGGGAAAAAAAAAATCTTAAGAGCAATAACACGGCACAGCATCAGGGCAGAGAAGACAGGACTGGCCACCCCACGTAAGCTGGCACAACACCATCCGTCGTGTCCGAGTTTGGCCGTAAGCGACATCGTGCGGAGGAACATTCTCGAGGGCTTCCTCAGGGCTGTTTCCAGTCTTCTGCGGAGGCTGCGGGCGGGAGGTCGGGCAGGAACCCCAGGGCCCCGGCCTCTGCAAAGAAGGAGCGTGCTTGCGTAGAGCCCCAGAGAGAGCGGGCGCTCCAAGCCCACACGCCCGAGCCGCTGCGGCCGCTCCCCGGGGGTCTCCCAGGATCACACCCGAGATGGGGCACACCCCATCCCACTCCGCACCCTTTACCGACATTAAGTCTCACACCTCTTATGCATCTGAAACGGTCAGACTTTTTAAACCATGATTTAAAGGCGTGTAATCCGCGTTGGGGTAATTAAAAGCGGTGTCTCCTAATGCAGTTGTGTGTGACAAAATTCGAAACGTAACGGAGCAGAGAACGGGAAGCCCCGGAAGAGTCCGTCTGCCCCTTGCTGGAAAAGTCACCACCAGATGTTCTCCGGCAGGAGCTGTCCGCACGCTCGGCGGGGCTCCGACGGAGCGAACTCGGTTCTGGGTTCTGGGACTGCCGCGTCCTCCACGGTCCCCCTGCCCACGGGCGGTTCTCAGGAAGGAGCCGCAGGCCTCTGACCTCCTCCCTCCCACACCCACCTGAACCCCTTCGACCCCGGCCACCCGCGCAGCCAGAAAGCACACAGACCAAAACACGACCCAGGAATTGGTCCCGGCCAAGTCTTGCCAAACTCACAACAAACCGTAAAATGCAAAACGTGACAACCGTGTCCCCCGCTGTCCCCAGTCCCTGTCCCCTGTGCTCCGCTCCCAGGGCACTACCACCTCTGTCCTCTGTCCTGGCGCCTTCCGGCGAGCAGTGTGACCCCCGGGGTTGTGTGATGAAGGCAGTCACTGCTCACTGTCGCCCGCACGACCACACAAGGCAGAGGCGCGAGGCTGAAACGGGCCCCCAGGGAGGCCTCGTGGCATGTGGTACCCACAGAAGACACCAGACCTAGGATGGAGGTCATCAGACGGAAGGGCAGCCTGTCCTACGGGAAGGCTGCGGAAAGACAGACTGGAATCGGATATACGGGCGAACTAATTCACTGGGCTGACAAGACGGTTTATGATGGCCCCCAAGGGGCCGTGGCCCCTAAAATGTACAGGAGTTGCTGCCGTGACACCAAGTGTGGCCCCAGCCAAGTGAGTGGGACCTGGGGCCTCCCTCTCCCCTGCTTCCTGTCGAGGGTCCCTCTCCGGGGACAGTGCTGGGACCACCAGCAATTCTGACCAACCCTGGCGATGGGAATGTGGGGTGGGGGTGGGGGTGGGGGTGGGGGGCTACTTACTTCCCAAGGGAATTCTACGGAAGCCCTTTCTGGCAGGTTTTTCATGTGTGTGGGGTTCCAAGAGGTGGCCTTTAAAATTGGTAATACTTTGGGGCGCCTGGGTGGCTCAGTCGGTTAAGCGTCGGACTTCAGGTCACGTCATGATCTCACAGTCTGTGAGTTCGGGCCCCGAGTCAGGCTCTGTGCTGATAGCTCGGAGCCTGGAGCCTGCTTGGGATCCTGTGTTTCCCTCTCTCTCTGCCCCTCCCCTGCTCATGCTCTCTCTCTGTCTCAAAACAAGAAAAAAAAAAAAAAAACAAAACCCAAAAAACATTGACATTGGTAATATTTTGGGGCGCCTGGGTGGCTCAGTCGGTTAAGCGTCGGACTTCAGGTCAGGTCATGATCTCATTGTCCGAGAGTTCAAGCCCCACATCAGGCTCTGTGCTGACAGCTGGGAGCCTGGAGCCTGCTTTGGATTCTGTGTTTCCCTCTCTCTCTGCCCCTCCCCTGCTCACACGCACTCTCTCTCTCTCTCAAAAATAAACATTAAGGGGCGCCTGGGTGGCGCAGTCGGTTAAGCGCCCGACTTCAGCCAGGTCACGATCCCGCGGTCCGTGAGTTCGAGCCCCGCGTCGGGCTCTGGGCTGATGGCTCAGGGCCTGGAGCCTGTTTCTGATTCTGTGTCTCCCTCTCTCTCTGCCCCTCCCCCGTTCATGCTCTGTCTCTCTCTGTCCCAAAAATGAATAAACGTTGAAAAAAAAAATAAATAAACATTAAAAAAATTTTTTTTTAATGAGTAACATTTCACATACCTTTGAGACGCAAGAAAGTCAGAAACTCAATTATCATGCGCACAACAGCATTCTCGGACAGCGGCCTGGCAAAGCTTCCTAGGAAACAGAAAGAATCCGCGTCTGCAAAACCTGCCCCACGGTGGTCTGCACCTCACCTCTCCGTCTGCGGAGACCTGGGCATCTGGAAGTCAACAGACTGGCCGTGACCCCTCCTGCCCCGCAGGGCCTTGCTCAGCACCTCGGGGAGGTAGGGCGGGGGGGCGGTGGGGGTGGGAGAGCCAGGTCAAGGCCAAGGGGCCTGCGTGCCCTGGGAGTGGTGGACGGAGATGTGACCCACAGCTCGCTCACCTGGCCTTGCTTCGTCTTCGGGCGGGAGCTCCCGTTTGCCAGTGAGGCCAGGCTTCTCCTGAAAGGATCTGTGGTTGTCAATGGCATCTGTTCGCAAACAGAGAGGAAAGCGCCTGACCGTCGTCCCTGCAGTCACACATGCCCCAGCCCCAGAGAAGGACGCGCTGGCTGCGTATAATCTAACACACACGGTAAAAATAAAGCCACGGCAGGGAAACCATAGAAGCAGGAAGATCATTCTCTGTGGAGCTAGGGACTCGTGCCAGGGCCAGAGGCACGCTCTCCCCCAGGTGCTGGCACTCTGCCGGAGGGGGGAGCCCACCCAGACAGGAGGGGAGCGAGGGGGCGCACAGCCCACAGGTGCAGCGAGGGGAGCGTCCGGGGGGGTCCCAGGGGCGCCGGCGCCCGAGCTGAGTGTCTCTCGGGGACCCCCCAGGGGCTGGGGTCCTATGTCCCTGAAAACAGACTTATCTTTCAAAGACCTCTGTGGCAGCTGGACTGGAGCCAGGCGGCCAGAGACAGCCAGGGACAGCGGCAGAGGGGGAGGGGGGGGGGAAGCAGGGGGGCTGAGGGCGCGTGCACACGCGTGTGCTCGTGTGCGCTGGGCGGTGTGAGACGAGGGACTGCAAGCAGAGCGACCCCTTGAGAAACTCGGGAAGAGAGCAGGAGGTCCTGACCCAGCGTCCAGCGGGGGGCCAGGCGCCTGATTGGGGGCGACGAGGCAGCGGAGGTGAAGGGGCGACGGAGGCAGGCTGCGGGGGGCTCCACCTACAGGCCGAGCAAGACGAAATGAACCCCTTCCTCGAGAGCCGGAGTCCGTCCGGAGTTCGTGGCACGACACGCGGGAAGAAGGGCGACCCTCGCGTGGCGCCTGGAGCCGGGTCAGGGCCCCGCCGTCTGCAGCAGCGGCCGGGACGCGGCCCGCGCCGGCGGAACGGGGCGCACCCACGAACCCGTCTGGATGTCCAGCTCCTGGTGACCCAGCCGGACAGAGACACCACCTTGATGGTGAAAGGGTCCTGCCTCAGGACTCACATCTTCCTGACGGACGCAGTTTCAACATTCTGAGGCACCACGAGCAAAGATCTCCGGTGAACGGCCTTCCTTTCCTCCGGGCCAGAAGCACAGACAAGGTGCTTCCCGAGGGACGGAGCTCAGGGTCCCAAAGGGCTGGGGGAAACGAGCCCTTTGAGCCCGTCTGTCCGTCCCGCAGGCGAGGCCAACCCGCTTGCAGCGACAGGACCGCACGGGGACCTGCCCTTGCCTTTGACCCGAGACCAGAGCACCCAGAGACGCTGCCTGTGGCCCCGGCTGGCTCGTCTCTGTCCTCTCCGTGCCTGTGTTTCCGGAAGCATCCCCCAGGCGATCAGACAACCCTCTGCGGCGGGAGGTCTGTATTCTCACGGTGGGGTTAGGAGCTAAGCGCACCCTGCGGGCTCTTCCCTAGTTGCTCTGGTGGGAACCGAGTTATTCGCCTCCTTTCCTGCTACGGAAGGCAGTTCATAAACAGGGGAGGGTTTGTTTCTGTTTCTTTTTAAGATCTAAGGCTGTCCCCAAACCAGCCCTGCCTGCAAATTTGAAACTGCAAGTGTGTAAGCGATTGGAGGGAGGGTGAAAGGTCTTCCCTCGTCCCCTCCTTTAGGATAATTAAAATCTGCAGGTGCCACTCGGACAGAGGGGACACACGCAGCCCGCAGGTCCCAGAGCTGTCCTCTTCGGGGCTGGGGCCAGCTGGAGGCCTAGCCTGCTGCCCCCTGTTCCTGCCAGGAGTCCCACAGCCTGGAGCGAGCACTGGCCTCTCCACAAGCAGCTGCCACACGAGGGGCGTGTGAAGGCCTAGCACCTCCAGACCCACTGGGTTCTCTGCATCGTGAAGGCACTGAAGTTACACCGCGTCCCCAAGGAGGCACGTCAAGGACGGGACACTCAGTAGTAGTCCACCCGCAGCCTGGCAAGTTCTGGGAACTGATGGCTGCGGGTGAAGCCACACGCCCGGGTTCTAGTGTGTTCCCCACACGCGCAAGCCCCCCACCCCGGCCTCACGGTTCAGCTGGAGTATTCGTGGCGCAGAGCTAAGGCCCGGGGCGGCCTGGCACCCTGGTGGGCGACCGCAAGTTGGTGCAAGTGCCCTGCCATCGGCCACCCGCCCAGATGTGAGCTTCCAAAGCAGACAAAGTGCTGCCGAGGCCGACTGCGGCCGGCAGGCCCCTTGGGGGAACATCGGGACTCGGACCAGCTGACCCGTTTCCACTTACGGCCCTGGGGTGAGGGCTGTGGGCATCTCATGCCTCTCCGTGCAGCCGGGTACAAACCCCTGCCCACCAGCGCCGGCCCGAGTCACGCCCCGGGAGACCTTCACGTGTGGGTCACCGGGCCCCCGGCTGACACTCGGCTTTCTTCCTGCTCGCCACTCGCCTCCCAACGGGGCATTTTGGTCAGGCTGTAACACTCTGAGTCCTGCCCTGTGCCACACGGGACGGCTGACCGTCCGTCCCCAGAGAGCAGGGCGCCACGAGGGGTCCTGGTGATGGCAGTGGGCTGGGGAGGGCCCGCAGGCGAGGGAACAGGTTTGGAGCAGGGCACGGGGCGAGCGTGTTTCAACTGTCCTGGGGCCATTTGGGAGTTCCCATCCGGGGCTTCCAAAAACACGACAGAGAGAGGGCTTGAGTGCCGAAGACGGCCTGTGCTTTGTGACGCTGAGGGAGGATGGGGGTGTTGAGGGAGGCGCAGGGACTCGGGAGAGGACCCAGAACAGAGCCCCGAGGGAAGGTCCGCCTTCAAGGGCTGTGACCTGGGGAAGCCCGGGCAGTGTCGGGGTGAAGGGCAGGAGGGCGAGGAGGGAGAGGCTTCCAGAAGGAACGGTGCTTGGGCACGTGTCCAGAGCGGAGGCTGGCAAGGCTGTGCGCGGCAATGCACAGGTCCCTGGTCACCCCGTGAGGTTTGGGGGTGGGGCGGGGGCAGCCCTGAGGGAAAAGGGGCGGTGGACGAGGCAAGGGGAGGGTGCCCAGGGTCTGCCCGGCCGCAAGCCGCAGGACGGGTCAAGGTTCGAGACAGAGCAAGGCAAAGAGAAGGGGCAGATGGGGTGAGAGGTCCCCAGGCATCTGCCCATTTGTTGAGGAACAGAAATAAAGGGAGAGCAGGAGGCTGGCGGCCGGGGCTGCCTTTCGGGGCGCGGGAAGGGGTGCCACTGTGGACGCGGCGACTACTGGAATCAGCTGCCCCCCCTCCTGCTCACAGCCTCACGGAGCCCCCACTTCCCCTTGACTGAGACGGGAGAGTCAGCATCACAGTGGCGGCTGGCTTCGCGGATCTCAGGGGCAGGGTCAGCACAAGTGGCTCCGGGCGTTGGAGGAGCAGAGCCCTCGGAGCGCGTCGCGCACTGTCACTTACGTGGCCCGAGGAGGTAGCCGGCGCTGTTCAGGGTCCAGCCTCTCTTTTCCTTCACCTTCGGGGGGGAGAAAAGGGGGTCGGATGGCAGGCTGGGGCCGGTACAGGCTGCAGGGGCTCACGGGAGCCCCCAGGGCAGCTTCTGGCAGGGTAACCCACGGTGGCAAGCTGTCGGGGGTGCTTCAGACCATCACGGAATTTACAAGCACACACACAATAGTGCGTTAAGGCGAGACGCACATTCAAGGCCGGTCACCGGGCTTTCCACGCATGATGTGGGAATCTGGAAAACGCATACGCTTCCCGGGGCTGCAGGAAATCCCTGCTTTGCCCCCACATCTGCCACATTCGACCCGAAAACAGGACTGCTGGCTTCACCAAATAATTCACTCTAGAGCCACCGGCCCGGAACCCACGGTGCACCCAACTTGCTTCTAAGCCACACTGAGGACACGCCAGGTGGAGGGCACGTGTGGGTGGCCCGCTCCTGGACGGAATGAAATGAGATTTGCTGGCAGCCTCCAGCTTTCACCGGTTTCTAGCCCGGAGCCGGTCGTGCGCCGGCAGAGGCGCCCCCCCCCACCAACCCCCCAGGAGGAGCGGGGAGCGCTCCCGCGGGACCCCGGCCCCCCGGGCTGCAGGACCCCCGCCGCCCCGCTCCCGGGCGGCTGCCCACCCCCCGCGCCCCCTGCCCCGGAGCGGGGGGGACGCGTCCCGCACTCACCGGTGACCCGAGCCCCGGGGTGGCCGAAAGGGCCGCGGCGAAGAGCAGCCAGGCGAGCAGGAGCGCGCAGCCGCCGGGCATCTGCAAGGAAGGCGCGGGGCGGGCGTGGGGCGAGCAGCGGGGCCCCGGGACGCACGTCGCGGGGCCGAAGGTGGGGGGCTGGGGGGCTGGGGAGGGGCGAAGGGCCCCGGGAGGGCCCAGTGCGGGAGGGGCGCAGACCGCAGACCGCAGGAAGGGGTCGCCTCCCGCTGCCCCACCCCCCGGGGCGCGCCGTACCTTGAGCGGGGGCAGGGTCCCGGGGCGGCGGCGGGTGCGGGCGTCCGGTCGGTCGGTGGGTCGGTCGGGTCTGGCAGAGCCCGGGGCGCTCAGCGCATCGCGCGGCCTCGGGAACGCAGGGAGGAAGCGCGGCGGCTGGGCTCCCTCGACGTGTCCGCGGCCCCGGCTGCCGCCGCCGCTATTTATGCCGCGCGCAGCGTCACGGGGCTCAGTTCCCGCCTTCCGCCCCTCCCCTCTGCAGTGCCCCCCCCCCGGGGGGGGCGGGAGGGGCGGTAGCTCAGCTCCTGCAGAGGAGGCTGCGAGTGGTTCGGTGGCGTGGCTGGAGGGGCAGGGAAGGCACAGTGCCCCCAAACCCCACGGGACAGCCTCTGTCACCCCACAGAGAGCCCCCATCACCCCTGTAGAGAGCCCCATCACCCCTGCAGAACCCCCATCACCCCTGCAGAGCCCCATCACCCTTGCAGAGAATCCCCATCACCCCTGCAGAGAACCCCCATCACCCCTGCAGAGAACCCCCATCACCCCTGCAGAGAGCCCCTCATCACCCCTGCGGAGCCCCCATCACCCCTGCAGAGACGCCCCATGACCCCTGCAGAGAAACCCATCACCCTGCAGAGAGCTCCCATCACCCCTGCAGAGAACCCCCATCACCCCTGCAGAGAACCCCCATCACCCCTGCGGAGCCCCCATCACCCCTGCAGAGATGCCCCATGACCCCTGCAGAGAACCCCCATGACCCCTGCAGAGAAACCCATCACCCTGCAGAGAGCTCCCATCACCCCTGCAGAGAACCCCCATCACCCCTGCAAAGCCCCCATCACCCCTGTAGAGCCCTCATCACCCCTGCAGAGAACCCCCATCACCCCTGCAGAGAGCCCCTCATCACCCCTGCAGAGAACCCCCATCCCCCTGAAAAGCCCCCATCACCCCTGCAGAGAACCCCCATCACCCTGCAGAGAGCTCCCATCACCCCTGCAGAGAACCCCCATCACCCCTGCAAAGCCCCCATCACCCCTGCAGAGCCCCCATCACCCCTGCAGAGAACCCCCATACCCCTGCAGACAGCCCCTCATCACCCCTGCAGAGCCCCCATTACCCCTGCAGAGAAACCCATCACCCCTGCAGAGCCACCATGACCCCTGCAGAGAACACCCATCACCCTGCAGAGCCCGTCACCCCTGCAGAGAGCCCCCATCATCCCTGCAGAGCCCCCATCACCCTGCAGAGAGCCCTTCATCCCCCCTGCAGAGCCCCATCACCCTGCAGAGAACCCCCATCACCCCACAAGTTTTCATCACCCCACTGGGGCGGTTGCACCATGGGAGAGCCTCTGTCACCCCTCTGAGAGCCCCCGTATACTGAACAGGGAGCCCGGAAATCCGTAGGGGAGAACTTACAACATCCCATGGCCCGGGTCATTGCTGCGGTGGTGGGCCCCACCCCAGGTCCAAGCAGGGGAGTGAAGCCCCCACCCACAAGCAGCACTCCCCTGCTGCAGAAGGAGGGGGCGGGGGCCCCCCATGTCACACACCCCTGGGCAAGCCCTCAGTCCGAGCTAGGCCCGGTTGGGTGGTCCTGGGGCAGGGGTGAGGATCCCCCTCCCCTGCAGACGTGCGTCCTGGCTGGAGTGTGGCTTCAGCCTCAGAAGCCATTCATGGGGGGAGGGCGGGCCTGCTTGCGGGCCTGGCTTCGTGGCCTCTGGTGCCCAGTGACCCCTGTCCTGTCTTGGTAAAAAGGGGCAAACCGGCCAGGGAAATTGGGCTGTCTCCTGGGGGGGGGGGTGGTGCGTGTTGGCCTCCAGCCTGGTTGCCGTGGGTACCCGTACATCCCACAGATACCGCTGTCTCAGAAAGGGTCCCTGCTGTTGTCCCTCGTGGCTCCTGGGCCCCAGGACACAGAACTCTTTTGAGCAGGGTCAGGTAGTGGTGGAGCCTTTGGGGGTCTGGGGAACCCAGAGCGAGACCAGCCGACCGGTGGGCAGGCGGGCAGAGCAGGAGGAAGAGGCTGTCCTGTGGCAGGTGCGAGGACATCACGCCGGAGCAAGGCTCTCCTTGGCGCAGGCCAGGAATGCTTCCTTAGTTTGGGCCAGGCCCGGACTGTCCTTTCCCCCACCCACAGACATCAAGGGATGGACGAGAGTGGCTCCTCCAGGCTTCCAAGGAAGGATGAGGCCATCAGGTGAAGGTTGGCCTGAGCTCCTCCCCGCTCCTGGCTGGACACCGGCTGGCCACCGAAGTCCTCAGCAGTGGCCGACCCAGCAGCGCGGGCCTGTCGGTGCCTGGTGGCCCCAGTTACTTCCCGGGGAGCTGCAAACCTCTCCCCACCCACCAGGCTGGGTATTAGGTTGGTTGACGTCACTGGGGACCCTGGAGCAAACAAGACACAGGACAGATAATCACGATGATGCCACCCGGCAGGCATCCTACATTTTAGAGTGCTGACCCTTCGTGCACACGGCGGGAGAGCCATTTGCCTCTGCCTGGACGCCTGCACGGGGAAAGACCCAGGGGCCCTGGGGAACTCGGGTCAAGGCCAGTCGGCTGGGCAGGAAGGAGCAGGGCCCTCGCCTGGGGTGCTGAGTGCCCACCCTGGCTTGCTGGAAGGCGAGGAGGGGTGCCGTTGGGGAGACCCGACTTGGTGAGGGGTCTCCTGGACAGACTCCTGAGAAATGCCATTATCTCTTGACAACCGCTGGAGGCATGCCCTGTCACTCTGGAACGTTCACTTTGCTTCTGAGAACAAGGACATCCCAGTGCCTGGTGCATCTTGGCCATTTTCTTTCTGCCTCCTTCCGGTCTCCCTCGTGAGGCGCCCCCTGCCATTGGCGCGGGTCGAGTGACCTTCTGAGCTCAGCCCACTTCGTCAAGGAGCCTTTTTGTCTGGAGAAGCAGAAATTATAAACCAGGGTCCTTGGGACTAATTAAGAAAGACTCCAAGCCCATCCCGTACATGGGCTGGAAAATGAGGACTACTGTTCGGTTCAGCTTCTCACTGCTCTCATTTGGGTTGATGCACTCTTTTTATTTCCTTTTGAACTTCACTTTTATTTATGTACTTAAACAATTTTTTTGTACATTTATTTATTTTTGAGACACAGAGCACAAGTGGGGGAGGGGCAGAGAGAGAGGGAGACACAGAATCCGAAGCGGCTCCAGGCTCTGAGCTGTCGGCACAGAGCCCGACGCGGGGCTCGAACCCACAAACCGTGAGATCATGACCTGAGCCGAAGTCGGACGCTTCAGCTTCACCGACGGAGCCACCCGGGGGCGCCCCTCCCTTTTCTACTTTAAAAGAAACTTTAGTTTTTCTGGTAAGAGCGTCTTTGTTAAAGAGACAGTTTGCCGTTAAGTCAGCCTCGTTCCTGCAAGTGTATAAGGTGAACGGGTATAGAGGTGCCCTCTCCGCGGCATGTGAGTCTCGTATGTCCACCCAGATCCTAAAGAAAACTTGGCCACAGGCAGGTTGGGGCCGAGCGGCCTGACCGGGGAGCCAGCACCCAACCCAGGTGGCAAGTGGGGAGAAGGCGGCCCTGAGGGGGACAGTGTGCTCGGCCCTGGGAACTGGCTTAGGCGGGGCTTAGGCGGGGCCATCAGGCTATCTGTACGATAGCACCCAGACCTTCCTGGAGGCGGAGCCCTGGGGCTGAGGGGCGCAGGTGCAGCCAGGTGGTGGGGGGCGCTGGGCACTGACCGCGGGGGAGGGTGTTGACCCCATAACTCATTGGGAACAAGAACGTCCACATATCTGTCCTGTGGCCACTTTTTCCAGGCGTCTCACAGAAAAATCGTAAGCAAACATGAGCAATCTTCACATGTACTGTGACTCCATGTAACGGACGGATAATTTAGACACAGGAACTCGAAACAAATGTGCCTCCTCGAATTCATGAGGGCTTTCACCAGGACACCACTCGGGGGTCGCCCCGCGTCCTCCCAGATCCTGGGCGAGGGGATTCTGCCTACGTCCCGGAAAGTGGCCGGTGACCCTAGCCGGGGAGACTTTGGGAGGCCCGGGGAAGGCTGCAGACAGAGCCGGGCGGTGGCGGGGCGCGGTGACATTCCCGGGCCCGCGGACGCGTTCAGACAAAGAGACGGCGCCCCTGGGATGACAGACACCTGCTTCCCCGCACAAGCTGTTCTGGGTCCCACAGCCAGCGTTATAATGGGCTCTGTGTGCTCAGCAGTGACCCAATGGGAGTCATTGTCAACTTGTCATCTTGAAGACGGCCCAGTGTGTGGCAGACAAAATGGGTCACCATTAGAGTAATGGAAATCAAGCAGAAAGCATAATTTTACCGTGTGCTTGGGAGCCGGCCCATCTTCCCTTAGAAGCCCCGTTCACCGCCACCCACAAAAACCAACCCAGTCTGACAAGCAGAAGGAGCCAGGGTCCGGGGCAAACCTCGGCCGCGCGCCCCAAGGAGGGATGCCACTGGCCCCGGCGCCCGGCCCGCCCTCATGGAGACCACGGTCCAGGGAGACCCGCACACAACACAATCCTACAGGTTATCGTGAGAAGGAGGGCCGTGGGTTCGGGGCGCCTGACCTGGCAGGTGAACAGGGTGGGCCAGCTGGCTCCCAGCACATTCCAGGTGGAGGGCTGGAGCCGGAGCAGCCATTCTGGGCCGCGAGGTGATGACCCTTCGCGACGACGACACTGGAGGAGCGTGGGTCCCCGGGGCCACCACCCTTCGGGTTTGTTTCACAACAGGGAGAAATGAGCTTCTCTCTCCTTTAAGCCAGTGTCATTGGGGGAGGGGTTCTGTTGTATGTGGCTGCAATGACTCCCATCTAATTCAGCGTCTTACCCAAAGCAGTCAACAGATGTTTCATGAATGAATTAGTGAATACTGACAAGTCAAGGGCTGGGCCCCCTGGGAGGGAGCGAACGGTGGCCAGAAGGGCCCCGGAAAGGCCAGGCTTGGGAGAGAAGGTGACGCGACCCCACCACCATCTCTCTTCCCTTGAAAACACGAGGAAGTGACTTGACGATGTAGCAGGGGCTTTTCTTTGACCCTGCCAATGTCTGTGTCCTTGACCCTCCTTCCCGGTCTCTAGATGCCTACTCAAGCCCCCCGGGGTCGGCGCGGTCGGCACGAAAAGGCCTGGGATGCTCCTTCACGATAGCAGCCGGGTAAGGATCTGGCGAGAGTGAATGGGTTTTTGTACGTATTTGGTTCTTCGACAGACTTTGTTAAAAGGTCACGACGCGCGGAAAGATCGGCTTGCTTCGTCCGTAGACTCGATCAGGCGTTTTTGCGAAGGCTGCAGACGGGGCGGAGGGGAGAGGAGCCCCCCTCTCTGAACCTCCCGCTGGCCGCTCGCGCCGGGCTGTGACCGAGGGGGTGGCATGGGGTCTCCCGGCGGGGCTGAAAGCGGGGCTCTGCCCAATCCATGATCGTGCACCTCTGTAAACTTTGACATAAGCCGAGAGCGCAATCGGTCCAGACCTTTCCACATCCCCTTCCCTGCGCTGTGGCTGCCCTCGCGCAGAGTGCTGTTGGGGAGGCCGCAGGCGTTTCTGGGCTCTCTCAGGGCAAGTTGGACGCATTTCTGTGGGGCTCAGTGGGGTGGCAGCCGTCGGGTTCGCGGTGAGGATGTCTGCAGCCGTCCTGGGTGCCGGACGGTTTCCAGGAACACCCCTGCCCTCCCTGCCCCCTCCGCTGGCCGTGAGAGCTGTCACCTCCCCGGGGGGACAGTGTGGAACCAAGCCTGGGGTCACTGGAAGAATGCAGACAGCACCTTTTAAAGCAACAGCTGACACCCTAAGCCCACCCCCCAGCATGTTCCCTCCTGCACCCCCCACCCCCAGCCCACTCCTCCGCCGCCCTGGGCTCCAGGCTCCTGCCTCTCAAGCGGGGGCGCCCGCCTGGTCTCTTCCACGTCCCCGGCTCCCCACGCACCACGGCGAGCCCACCCTGAGGAGCTCCTGGTATCTGGTTCCGGGGACCCATCTGTGCCCTGGGGTGACTCACCCCATTTGGTGTTTTTCTGGCCGCTGATCGCGGAGGAAGGGGAGAGCTGTCTGCGCTTGGGGGGCTGGAAGCTGGTGACGCAGCTGCAGGCCCGAGACAGCTGCACCTGTTTCCTGGCCCGTAGGCCCATGGGCAGCACCCCCAGGGCCATGTGGGAGCCCATCTGGCTAATGGGATGTGGGTGCTGAGGGACAGGGCAGGCAGCCGGGGGCCAAGCGGGAGGGGCCGTGTCAGACGTGAGGGGACACCTCCTCCCGGGAGCCCGAGCTACGCAGAAAAGCAGCCTCAGGGCGCTCCCACCTGCCCCTCAGGGACCCAGAATACTTTAAGGGGCCTCAGAACGACAAGCATTTTTAAAAACCTTCAGTTGAAGAATAATCCACATACAAAAAGGTGCGCAAAGGAGTGTTGACCTGGCTGTTTGCCCAGACACACAGCATTACCAGCCCTGGGTTGGGACGAGCCCAGTTTCCCAGGCCCCGCGCCCCTCCTGTCACTACCTGTCACCCCCCAACCCCCACCCCAGGGGAGCCTCTGCTAGACTTCCAGCAGCAGAGACTCATTTTGTTTAAAATTTTTTTTTAATGTTTATTTATTTTTGAGAGGGAGAGACAGAGCGTGAGCAGGGGAGGGGCAGAGAGAGAGGGAGACACAGAATCCGAAGCAGGCTCCAGGCTCTGAGCCGTCAGCACAGAGCCCGAGGTGGGGCTCGAACCCACAGACCGCGAGATCGTGACCTGAGCCGAAGTCGGACGCTTAACCGACTGAGCCACCCAGGCGCCCCAGGTTAGTTTAAAACAGGCAAAGCGAGGGGCACCTGGAGGGCTCAGTCGGTTCGGCGTCCGACTTCGGCTCAGGTCACGATCTCGCGGTCTGTGGGTTCGAGCCCCACCTCGGGCTCTGTGCTGACGGCTCAGAGCCTGGAGCCTGCTTCGGATTCTGTGTCTCCCTCTCTCTCTGCCCCTCCCCTGTTCACGCTCTGTCTCTCTCTGTCTCAAAAATAAATAAACGTTAAAAAAAATTAAAAAAAAAAAAACAAAACTAACCCGCTGGTCTCCTTCCTCCCCGCCCCACCCCCACTCTGTCAGAACCTGCCCCGTGTTGCTTCACGTCTCTGTAAACCCAGAACCGGCTGATTTGCTGACCCCGTGGGCACCAGTGTAAGCCTGATGCGGCCCTGAGCTTGTCAGGGGGTGATAGTGTCCAGCTGGCGGGCAGCTCATGGGTGGACAGGAATCGAATCAGTCCCTTAAAAGGCACTGGGCACTGAGAGTCACTTTCGATTTACATCCCTGGGAGAGCAGGGAAGAGGACCCCCCCCACCGCCCCGCTGCAGCTTCATCCACTCATTCAGGGGTTGGTGATGCCCTCCCCGAGGGACAGTCCCTGTGGGGGCGGGGGTCAGCTGCCCCTGCCTCGGGAAGGTTCACTGGCCAAAGTGGTTTGGGGGTGGGGTGCTAGAGAGATTTCCGGTCACCCGTCAGACTAGGGAAAGGAGCCGGTGGAGGCTTAAATCCCGTCTCAAGAGCATTCAGGGAACTTCCAGCGTCACAGGTGACTGTGAACTGTGAACAAGACGGTGGGGACGTGGGGGCGAGAGGTCAGCCAGCACAGGACTCTGACTGGTACTGACCAATGATCTAGAAGGGTCCGGATCCGAGGCTGGGCAGTTCTGCAGCTCCCAGGAATGAGGGATGGGGACCAGGCTCTTTTGAACGAGAGTGCGTCTTCCATCGTAGGCTCAGTGTGGAGTTACTTTATTTTAAGGGCTTATTGTCAGAGATGTTGTATTTGCAACGGGCATAAAAGCATAAAACGGAAAAGTCACCCATATTCATAGCAGTTTTTAAAGAAGTTTTTAAAATAGGAGACGTCAGTCCTGCCATCCACCCTTCTAGAAGGAGCCTCTGCAGTTAGGCGTGTGTGTTCTTCTAGGTGGTTCTGTTTTCACTCTGGTTGTACATGCAGTTGGAAAAAAGACAGCAGGGCGCCTGGGTGGCTCAGTCGGTTAAGCGTCCGACTTCAGCCAGGTCACGATCTCGCGGTCCGTGAGTCCGTGAGTTCAAGCCCCGCGTCGGGCTCTGGGCTGGTGGCTCAGAGCCTGGAGCCTGTTTCCGATTCTGTGTCTCCCTCTCTCTCTGCCCCTCCCCCGTTCATGCTCTGTCTCTCTCTGTCCCAAAAATAAATAAACGTTAAAAAAAAAAAATTGAAAAACAAAAAAAAGCATCCAACTTCGGATCAGGTCACGATCTCGCGGTTCATGGGATCGAACCCCACGTCAGGCTCTGTGCCATCAGCGTGGAGGCTGCTTGAGATTCTCTCTCTCCATTCCTCTCTCTGCCCCTCCCCGACTTGCTCTCTCTCTCTCTCTCTCTCTCTCAAAATAAATGAACTTTAAAAAATAGATAAAAATTAAAAAAGGAAGTGAACTGGAACTTGGCGATGTTTATTTTTCCGCAGCCTTTCCGATTGAGGACCACCCCCTTCTTTCTGCGGTCAGGAGCTGCACCGCTGTGTGGGCGCACCCCCACCCCCCCACCGATCACTGATGACCTTCCTGGGTCCTGGACGTTCACTGGGGTCCCAGCGTCCTGGGATGAAATGGACTTCCTCGTGCAGGCTCCTTCCAGAAGCAGGTGATGGAGACTGAGCCGGAGGGGCAGGGTACACAGGGCGTGCACCTTCCACTTTTGTTGGGAACACCCCCTTCCCGTCTGGAGAGACTGTGTCCTTGTATGGCCCCCCTCCAGAGTCGAAGGTCCCTTCGCCCCAAACCCCGGCCGGGCGCTGTCGCACTCGAATGTTTGCTCATCCCACAAGGGAGACGTTTGCTGGGGCTGCCGGAACCGAGTGCCGCGAGCTTGTGGCTCACATGACGGCACGGAACTCGTCCTCAGTCCTGGAGGCTGGCAGTCCAAGGTCAAGGTGTCGGGGGTCACGCCTTCCGTCTGAGAGCCGTGAGGGGGAAATCTGTCCCGTCTGCCTGGTCCGGACATCTCATGCGAATGAATCGCGATGCGTGGCCTCCTGTGTTGGTCTCCTTTCACTGAGAAGAATGTTTTTAACGTTGCGACGTGGGTCAGTGCCTTATGCACTTTGTGGCTGAGTGTTGTTTCATTTGAGGGATAGACCGCGTTTTCATCCACTCATCAGTCGACGGACACTGGCTTGTTTCCACCTTTTGGCGATTGCAAATAACGCCACTGTGAGCATTTGTATATCTGTGTATGAGTCGACAAAAAACCTTTTTTTTTAATGTTTATTTATTTTTGAGACAGAGAGAGACAGAGCATGAACAGGGGAGGGGCAGAGAGAGAGGGAGACACAGAATGTGAAGCAGGCTCCAGGCTCCGAGCTGTCGGCCCAGAGCCCGACGCGGGGCTCCAACTCACGGACCGCAAGATCGTGACCCGGGCCGAAGTCGGACGCTTAACCAAGTGAGCCACCCAGGTGCCCCTGTGTACGAGTTTTTGTCTGAATACCTGTTTTCAATTTGGGTACAGACCTAGGAACCGATTGCCGGTCACATAGTAATTCGATATGGAAGTTTTTTGAGCAACTTTATTTAAATTTTTGATATTTTGGGGGCATCTGGGTGGCTTAGTCAGTGAAGCGTCCGTCTACGGCTCAGGTCATGATCTCGCGGTTCATGGGTTCATGGGTTTGAGCCCCGCGTCGGGCTCTGTGCTGACAGCTCGGAGCCTGGAGCTGCTTCCGATTCTGGGTCTCCCTCTCTCTCTGCCCCTCCCCTGCCCACCCGCTGTCTGTCTCTCAAAAATAAATAAAACATCAAAAAAAATTTTTTTTTGGTCATTTTGTTCATCATGGAAATGTTTACATTTCCTGTAAGTATTGCGTTGAAATATTTGTCTTGACCGGTGAGTTTTTGGTGCCGTGCCATTTTGAACCAAGGCCGGCGCCTCACCTTGCCTTGCCCTCTCGCTGGTCCTGCAGGATGGGGACGGACGGCGGGGGGAAGAGCGGACAGAGGCAAGCCGTTTGCGGGAAGCAAACCCACCTCCGTGATTTTGCAATTCCTGCTTCCTCGAATCTAGAACGTCCTACCTGCCGAGAGCGAGCAAGCCTCCCAGGTTGCCTGAGACTGAAGGGCTTCTGGGAGGTCCCCGGCAAGCGAGGACAACGGTCACCCGAGTGCCACTGTCTCTGGCTAGCTGCTTCCTCTCCATCTCGGGAAATCTGGCTGGAAACTCCAGCTGGCCGGGAGTCTGTCCAAGGTCACGTTCCCCGTAGGGTCCTCCTTGCGCCTCATGCCTCCCCCTGGGTGGTTCCGGCTACACCAGGCCCACCTCTCTCTGTGTCCCTCCTGCTTTTGTGGCTGACCCGTTAGCTGCCTCGGGCGTGACTAGGAAGGGCAAATACAGGACCCACGGGCGCATTTGAATTTTAGATGAACAGCGAATACAGTTGGAGCGTAAACACGTCCCGTGCGATATTTGGGACATCTTCTACCAAAACGTTACGTGCCGTTACCTGAAATCCACATTTAACCGGGCGTCCTGTGTTCCCAGCAGCCCTAGCGGCTGGGGTGAGTCCTCCAGGGCTGAGACTCTCGGTTACGGAGACGGCTGCTCAAGACTCCCGTCTCCCTCGTTTCCACTGAGAAGTTCTTTGGGGTCAAGTTCTACTCTGAGGAGAATGGAAAGGCCCGTGTGGGTTCTCTATTTTTTAAAAAGAAGACAGCCATTGGGTAGGAAGGTGGCCATGAACAGTAATTAAGAGGCCATCAGGCTGACAGGTCCTTTGTGGTAAGAGCTCTCTTCCCCTGTGGTGCATTGAGAACGGAACAGAGCGTGACCGTGGGGGAACAAAAATTAAATTCTCAAGCCCTGTTATTATATTTGAAGAGTCAGGCCGACTTCCCAAAGGAAAGACATTGCCAATTACCATCACGAGGGCCATCTTTTTCCGGGGAGCACAGCTGTCCTGCGAGCCGCCCGGAGGGCAGTCCCCTGCCCGACAGCTGGCCCCCCACCCGCCTGCATCGCCAGGGCAACCGCAGACCGTCTGCTGTGGGGGGTGACGGAAGGAGGGGGCTGCTGGGATTTCAGCAGGAAACGACTCTCGGGAACGACTTTTCCTGGCCACCGCACGGGTCCCAGCCAACTCCCACCAAGTGCCTCTCTGCGGAGTCCAGCCAAGGCCTCCGTCCCCGTGACCAGCACTTCAGGTATTCATTGCCACGCGACAAACTGTCCCCAGACCCCTCCCTGTCTAAGGAATCGGGTTCAAGCGTTTGGGCGTGGCACCCGAGGCTCTCCCGGGTCCGACCTGTACTCACCTTCCCACCCCTCCCCAGATATTTGGTCCACGCACCAAGTTGTTTCCAGGGATACATTTTCCTTTGTTCTGGAAACATAGTCTGTTACACACACAGAGCACTTTCTTGCTGGGCTCAGCTCCTCGGGGAGCAGGGCCGGGTCATAAGCACCGACATCCTGTTTTCAGGTTGATCGAAAATATCTTCCTAGCCTCTCCCCATCCCTCCCAGCCACCTGTTATTCTGTGGGCATTTAGAAAATATAATTATAGGGGCGCCTGGGTGGCTCAGTCGGTTAAGCGGCCGACTTCGGCTCAGGTCATGATCTCGCGGTCCGTGAGTTCGAGCCCCGCGTCGGGCTCTGCGCCGACAGCTCGGCGCCTGGAGCTGCTTCGGAGTCTGTGTCTCCCTCTCTCCCTCTGCCCCTCCCTTGCTCAAGCTCTCTCCCTCTCTCTCTCTCAAAATAAACAATAAACATTAAAACCATTCTGTATATTGTCCAAATTTCTCCTTGGTGTTCCTCTCCTACAGATGTCACAGCTGTTCTCATTGTTTATTTATTCGGATAACTTTCGTCATTATTTCGTTAATACGTTATTACGTATTGTTTCGTATAACTTTCATATATTCGTCTAAATTTCAACATAGCTTATCTGCTTCGGGGAGAACCCTTGTGACATCTTTTGGGACTTTCCACACATGCAGGTTCTCCCGGCCACAACCGACAACCTTGCGACGTGGATCCTCCCACGCTGGGTCTCGGTGGGAACATCCATGTGGACGTTCACGTTTTTCCCACACGGCTTTTATTCCATTCCTTGCTGCAGTGAATGCCTGATTCCTTCACCCTATTCGTTGCCATTATAAATGGGGTCTTTTGGTCGTTGCTTGAAGGCGTGAGGGTTTATGGTTTTACACGTTGACAAGTGCCCGTCCCCTTGCTGAAGATTCTCACCGGTTGGCATTTGGTTTTGTTCTGTTTTAGGTTGTTGTTTGCTTTTGTTTTCATCTGCTGCTTCAGGGAAGGACTCGCTCTTCGCCGTGTGGCCTGGGAGACGAGACGCCCTACATGTGACTCTGCAGAAACACCCGTGGGTCTTCCTCTGGTTCTCTCCCTGTGGTCGTCTTGTGTCCCATCCGCTTAGGAATCACCACCCAAGCTCCCGAGGTGGCGAATGTCACATGGTGAACATTCAGTGAACCCCCCTGTCATCCCTGGGCCCCCAATGCACAGACACAGGGCTGATGCCGTGGGGCCACATGGGACGGGGCAGGAATGACACGTCCCCTCAGCCCTGAGCAGGTCAGAGGGCTGGTGTGGGTCAAGGCATGGCAGGGGGGGCCCTGCTCCTAACCCCGTCTGACCTGCCCACTGCCCAGCTGGTGCTGCTGGATTCCTCTGAACGCCCGGCAGGGTGACACCACAGCCGGCACAGAATGTGACCCCTTCGGGCTCGGCACCTGCTGTGGGGTGAAAGCCGACAGGATCAGCCGTCGCACCAATAAACGCCACTCCGCTGGGCCTCGTCAGGAGGCGTCTGGAGCTGCCCCACACCTCCGCCCCACCCTTGGTGGCTCTACAGGTAACACTCACACCTGACACGTAAGTCAGAGACCTGTCCTCGCTTCTGAAGCTGCAGCCACCGGGTGAACGGGCCCAGGTCAGCGTCACGTTAGTAACCGCGGGGACATCGGCACTCGTGAGGGGCGGCCTGCCCTCTGGGTGCTTGCGGTCCAGCTGGGAGGGGACACCAAGTCATGTGACCAGGTATTTAATGTCATCACTGTGTCCCAGGGCGACTGGTGGCGAACTCCCGAGGCTCGGAAGTACAATAAATCGTCCGGGCCCAGGGTTCCAGCCAGATCACGAGGGGGACACTGTTTCCAGGAGGGACAGAAATGTCAGATGGCCACGCAGAGCGGGTCCCAGTGTCAGGCCCCTGCGGAGGGTGCGGAGACGGGCAGAGAGACGAGGCGGGGGGACCATGGGGCTCAGCACACGGGGCCCCCGAACACAGCGCAGTCACATGGGTCCCCAGTGTGGAGCCCGTGCGTCCAGAGGTGCTTGGAGGGGCTTTGGTTCCAAAAGTTCCCAAAGGTGCCCGATGCCCTGACCGGCTCGGTGAGTTTGGGCTCCAGGGCAGGTGCTCCCCCGGGCTCCTGAAAGGGAAACTGAGGCCCGGCCAGACTCAGAGGAGCGGCTGGCGTGCCGGGGGCCTGTCGTCAAGTGGCCGCTTGGCCCAGGTGGGCTCTGGGGCCCGCCCGAGCCTCTCCTTCCCCCCCGGGGAGTGGAATCCCGCTGGGGGCGCCGAGGTGCCCTCCGCCCCTCCTGAGCCCTTTCCTGGGGAGGGGGCTTGGTGGGGACCCTTCCTCCTGGCTGACCCGGCCGGTGTCCCGGCACACGGGCCTTTCCCTGAGGCTCAGAGGCGAGGTGAAGGGGACACGGCGTTTGTCCCAAAGAGCTCTTGGAAGGGGTTGACAGGAGCCTTCTTGGCCGGGGGGCCTGGGTCCCAGATGTGCACTAAGTCGGGGCCACCTACCTTGCGCACAGGCAGCTGGGGGCGGGGAGGGGAGCCTGTCACCCCCTGTCCTCTGGGAGAGCGCTTCCCCAGCCCCAGACGTGAGGTCCCCAAACACAGTGGCAACTGTGGACTTTGTCTCCTCGGCCCCAGGAGCTCGGTGGCTTGGTGTCACAGAGTGTCACAGGGCGCCTCTGGGGGGGGTGGCCCAGGCTGGGGGCGGTGGGGACCTGGGAAGCTCAGCGACCCAGGCCCCCGCCAGAGCCCCTGAGATGGTCACGCGGCGGGGCCCTTCTCTGTGCCTTCGGGCCCTTCCGGTCCAAACATGGCAAGACTCATCCGCTCATTCTGCTATTTCAGTCCTGGTCAAGAGCAGGGACTCGCTTTTGTGAGTAAGACAGAGGCACGACGTCGCCTCGAGATGATTTAGTCTTACATGGAGTCTCGTAGCTCTGACAGGGAGAAAAGAAAATAGCATTTACTTCCTCTTCTGAAAATCGAGAAGATATTTTGAAACGATCTTAAAATTTTCCCTTCCCCAGAAACAGTATAGAGAAATAAAGACGTATTATCACCAAGAATAAAATGTCCTGAAAGGAAAGTTCTTAAAAACAGAACGGTTGATGAGCACACGGTGAGACTTGTCACCTGGGGGTGGGGGACAGAGGTAGGGACAGGACAGGATGGAGGCAGGGAGAGTAGGGGGACAGGAAGGGACAGAAGGGGACAGAGGCAGGGGCAGTAGGGGATGGGAGGGAGGGCAGGAGGGGACAGAGGAAGG
Organism: Leopardus geoffroyi; assembly: GCF_018350155.1. NCBI lineage: Eukaryota > Metazoa > Chordata > Mammalia > Carnivora > Felidae > Leopardus > Leopardus geoffroyi. The sequence goes on along the minus strand of NC_059329.1, from coordinate 111,167,940 downwards.
GACAGGAGAGAGGCAGGAGGGGGTGGGAGGGGACAAAGGTAGGGACAGGAGGGGGGCAGGAGGGGACAGGAGAAGACAGGGCACCCATTAGGAAAGCAGCGACTCCCAAGGCAAACAGTTGAGCTTGGAGACAGATGAAAGGCGCCGTCCCCTTAGAAGTGCCAAGGGCTGGCCCCCGAGAGAGTTTTGCTGGAGCCCCATTAGAGGCTGCTTCTTTGCTCTGTGTCTGAAATACAATAATTTGGCTCCTTTGGTCACTTTTTGGTTTGATTTCCCTTTTCCCGCCCCCGTGGAGCATGAGACGGTCCATTACGGGAACTTTCATCTGAGGCTTTCTTTCTGAATCCCAGCCCTGGACGGCCCTGCTGAGCGGGGGCGGGTGGGTGGGGAAGGGGGACAGGGTGTCCCCTCCCCGAGGGAGGACACGGAGGAAGGGCTGCTGGGGAGAGGAGCTTGCTGTGCAGGGGTGGGTGGGGAGCTTTCACGGGGCGGGGGGGGGGGGCGGCCACTGCACCCCCAGCCCCAGGGGAAGGGGAGCGTTTTATCCCGTTGTAAAAATGTTGTCGATTTGTAGTTTTGGGGAGCAAATTTTCCTTTCAGTTGACACAGTGCGTCCAGGTGGGGACAGGGGGTGGGAGGCCCGCTGCCCAGCCCGGTGACAGGCGCTCTTTGGGGAGCGGGCCGGGGGTTCCGGGGCGAAGAGGGGTGCTGGGAGGTGGGGGCTCCAGGAAGCCAGGCCCCTAGGGAGGCGGCCTTGACTCAGGAAGTTCAGAGCAGTTGGCTGAGCTGCTTCTGCCCCCGTGGGGCGCACCCCGGGGTGGAGAGGAGACGGTCAGGGCCCCCGCGTCTCTGTCACCTGGCAACATGGATTTCTGTGCCCCGTCTCCCTCAGGCCCATCGGTTTTAGCTGATGCCTGTCTCTTCCGCCATTCAGAGGTGAATTCTCAAAGATCCGAATCGGATAATCACAGCTACAGTGGGGAGCAAAGTTAAGTCACACCCCAGTTTGGTTGGCAGAGAAAAATTGTTTATTTTGTCCATGAGCTAGCGTGCCCGGCACCCCTGCTTGTGATAAAAGCCCCGAGCCACCTTTCCGGGGGTAGCCTGGTCCTCCGGGTATAAATTCCTAACAACAGAAAATAGTCATCTTTTTAAGACTCTTGAGATCTGTGAGCAAATCCCCAAAATCCATGCGGCTCTGTGTCTCCTGAGGCAAAGCTCCTTGAAGCCCCGCCTCTTCCTGGGGCTCCGCCCGGAGACCTGAGGCTTTGTAGGGGCGGGGGGGGGGCCTCCCCGACTGTGTTCTAGTGCTTTCTGTCGCCAAAGCGACTGGGTGTGCCCATGTGCGTCCACAGCAGCGTTATTCACAACAGCCAAGAGGTGAAGCGGCCTATGTGCCCATCAGTAGATGAGCCAATGCGGTCCGTCCAATGGGTATGATTCAGCCTTAAAAGGGAAGGCCGTTCGGACACCTGCTGCCTCCTGGATGAGCCTTGAGGACACGAAGTTGCATGAAGGGAGCTGATCCCCCCCATACGAGGTCCCTAGAGGAGTCAGAGTCATTGAGACAGAAAGGATAGAGGCCACGGGGGGGGGGGGGGGCGGGGGTGGAGGGGATAGGGAGTCAGTGTTTGATGGGGGTGGAGCTTCTTTTGTCTGGAAAGAGGAAAAATTCTAGAAACGACCAGTGGTGATGGCCGCACCACACGGTGAATGTCTTTAACGCCAATGACTTTGCACACGTAATGTGTAAAATGGCACGTTACGTACGTCTTGCCACGGTTTGCCCAAAGGGGGACAAAATGGCCAGAGGGGGATACCTGTCCTCAAAGCCCCGTGATTCTTTACAGACTCCCCCAGGACAAGCCGCTCGGAAAAAAACGCGTCTGCAAATTTCACAGGCTAGCGCCCCAACAGCGCTGCGTCCCCAGTAAAACCGGAAGCCTCCGTGAGAGGCGACAGGCCGGCGGGGCGCTGGCACAGCGTGACTAATGCCGCGGTCACCCAAGACGCCCTCGGCGGGGCCGCTGGGCTCCTTAATGTCGAAAATGCTTTCTGATTATTATATAAATTTGTGCCTGTCAAGAGAATCACGAGGGCGGCGTGACCCTTTTGATGGCATTATCCCAACTTCTCGGAGTCTCGTTTCTGGGTCATCGTGATGGAAGAGTTGGCAAATGAAGCCTGTGGTTTTGATCCAAAAGCTCTCGTGCTCCTCATCCGCCAGAAATGGGTCCGAATACGGAGCCGTCCTGGCTCCTTCCTCCGACAGTGACGGTCCGCAGCACGGGGCGGGGGCTCGGGGTCCTGGGGCTGCTCCGTCGTGGGGTTGGTTAAGTGCCATTTCCCCAGGATCGCGCTGCCCAGGGATTTGGGGGCCATGCTGAGTTGGGGGCGAGCACAGAGGGGGTGCTCCCCCCCCCAGGGCCAAACACACACCCCTCTCGTCTGCTCACCTTCGTGCTCGGGCGCTGAGCCATCTGTCACCGAGTCCCTGACAGTACTCGGGCACTTGTCCATCAACCCGTCTGCAGTCCCACTGTCGGAACTGAGCGGGGGTAGCGGGTGTCGCTGCGCCGTTCCCAGGTCCCCCCCCCCGTGCACCTGCGGCTGTTGTGAGGGCTCCCGGCTCACCGCCGCTCCCTTCCACCAGAGCTGCTCTCTGCCACCAGGACCCACCCAGCTCAGCGATGCCTGGGAGGCTCCCCGCCCTGCGCCCAGCCCCTGATGAACGACTGGAAGGTTCGGTGGGATAACCCCGTGAAGGTCGCTAGCACCCCAGAGCTGCCGCAGGCCCAGGCTGGCGCTCACCGGGCTTCTTCTCTGTCCTGTCCTGCCCCCCTGGCTTCCTTACAGGTTTCTCCCAAGGTCATTCCCTCAATAACCTGCTTACATAACCCTTGTCTCAGGCTCTGCCTGGTGGAAGCCAACTGAGGGCAGGAGTTTAAAAAACAAGGGCTTAGAGGGGCACCAGGGGGGCTCAGTCAGTGAAGTGTCCGACTTCGGCTCAGGTCATGATCTCACGGCTTGTGGGTTCGAGCCCCACGTCGGGCTCTGTGCTGACGGCTCGGAGCCTGGAGCCTGCTTCGGATTCTGTGTCTCCCTCTCTCTCTCTCTGCCCCTCCCCTGCTCACGCGCTCTCTCTCTCTCTCTCTCTCTCTCGAAAACGAATAAATGTTAAAAAAGAATGAGCATGGGGTGTTTGAAGCCACCGGAGCATCCCCACCAGCTGAAACACAGAGGCAGGTGCTCGGCTAAGCGGGTCATTTTAGACCAGGACGCGCCTCGTCTGCTGGAGGAATAACCCTCGAGCCCCCGCCCTGCCCCGCATGAGCGTGTGAGCATGCGTGCAGGCGTGTGTGTGAGTGTGCATGGTACACACGGGTACGGATGCGTGTGTGAGTGCTTGTGCCTGAGCGTGAGCACGCGTGTGTGTCTGTGCGTGCACGCACGTGCGTGCACTCGTCCGGGGGTGCGTCTCTGAGTGTGACCTGACCCCCGGGTTGTGGTCGCCTCACGCCGCCTCGAACTCCCTCCGCTCCTTCCGGGTGAGCCAGACCCTCTCTGTCCTCAGGCCCTGACCTCATGTCAAGGAAATCGGGTCCCCCCCCCCACCCCCGGCCCAGGGCGTCCGCCTCCTGAGCTCCAGCTCCTGAGCAGGGACCTGCCGGGGGAGGGAACGTCTCGAGCGGCTCTTTTCCTCTCCCCGGCTGGTGGCACTCCGGTCCCTGCCCTGCCCAGGGGAGGGGGCCTGGCTCCGGGGCACCTGCCTGGAGTCCTATCCCCCCGGGCCCCCCAGCCTCACCCTGCGAGCTCCAGCCCCTCGCTCAGGACTCGCTCCCCGGCCTTTCCGTCCCTGACTGCTGATCTGAGCCACGTCGCCACGCAGCTCCTCTGGAAATCGTACAGACTCCAGTTTGCCAATCGAATTTGACTTATTAGGTTATTCTTGACCTTTTAAAAAACATCAACGTGCCTGGCAGGTCTCCTAATTGAATAACATATAGCACATGAACTTTTCTTTAAAAAACAAACCAACCCCAAAAAATGTTATCGAGAGGGGGAGCTGCTTCCGCCTGCCTTCCGTGCTTGCCAGGTAAGCCCCTTCCCTGCCAGAGACACCGCAGCCTGGTAGGCCACCAGGGCCCGCTCCCTGCGGCAGTCTCGCGTCATTTCGAGCGGGCAGGATGCTCTCTGGCCAAAGACACCGGGCACCCGGAGGGGCCGGGCTTCCTGGCAGGGGCGGCCCCCGCTCACCTCCCACCTTGCCTTCCTGCATCCGGTTGTGCCTTTGCCCATTCTGTTCCTTTTCGGCAATGCCCTTCCAGCCTCCCGGTGGGTGGCACGAGGCTCGGTGCCCAGGTCAGCCCGGGCGGCTCAGACAACGCACAGTGGTTTCTCCCCGCCTGGAAGGGCTCCTCCTCTTCTCCTGGCCTGTAGGCGGCCGCCCTGTCGCCAGGCGCTCCCGTGCCCTGTGCTCAGGGAGAGAGCGCAAGCAGGCTTTCTAGCATCTTCCACTAGACGGAAGGGCACTAATCCCATCATGGGGCCCCAACCTCATGACCTCAGCTGATCTGACCCCAACCCGCTCCCAAAGGCCGGCTCCGAACACTGTCACACAGCGGGGAGGGCGGGGGTGGGTTAGGGCTTTGACACACGTGTTGGGGACACATGCTTTGGCCCGCGGCACCAGCTACGAGCCTCGCCGCCCTTCCCCACCCCTGGATCGAGCCTCCAGAACCCCGCGCAGCCAGAAGCAAATGCCTGCCCCGTGCGTTGGACACCCGCACCCCTAAAGGGCAGCGTCCCCGCCTTGGGCTCGATAAACCTTGTCCGGGTTGACTCAGAGCTGTGGTTCCCGCAAAGCCCTCCTGGATCCGCCACCCGGGGCCCGCTGGGGGTGCCTGCCAGGGTCACAGCGTCGAGCAGCAGCCCCCTTTAAAGGAAGAGCGGGGGGCCCTGCCGGGGACACCCCCTCCCCACGCCACCCCTCATGCCTGGAGAGGATAATGGGACTCAGCGCTCGCTTTTCATCAACAAGGAAAAGAACTATTGTGGCAGCAATAATGGCCTCATTTCTGAAATTATCAGCAATTTGGGCCATTGAAGCTTTTGGGCTGATGACTTCTTTTCCTGAACACAGGCTAGAGATGAATTCTTTGGAGGGGCCGTTTCTGTGGTTCTATTTTGGCTTTTTTTCCCCCCTTTAATGTGTTCGTAGTCGAGACATGAGCCCCTTCTGGGGCCGAGAGCCTGGGAGCCTCCCCTTGAACCCAGGCGCGCTCACGGCTGTGCTTGAGCCCAAGGCCCAAGGCCACGGGCGGGCGGGTGAGTCTCTCCCCGTCCATCTGCATTTTTATTTCTTTACTTTCCTCTCTGTTGGTGACTTTAATATTTGAAACCATTAAAGGCAAATGGGGATTTATATTTGAATTTGCTATGGCGTCATCTAACAAAATTTGAGTCTCATCTGAAGCTATTAAAAACACATTTCAGGACGATTTGCCAGAATTAAGAACTTGGGCCGAGGACAGTCTAGAGAACTGACCCTTCCGAGCGAGGGCCAGGTCGCGGGAGACAGGAGGAGGGGAGCTCATCTCTGAACCCCTGACTTGATTTTATGCGCAGAGGGGCTCAGGGCACGGAGGGGTCTCGGGGGGATGAGCCCGGGCCTCACCTGGGTTGGCTCAGGACAAAGCCTGTTCCCCGGGAGGCCGAAAGGAGAAGCCGTCGAGGACCCAGAGACCACCTCAAAATCAGGCATCAGCCAACGGTCCCGCCAAGGGCCAGACGGGACGATTTTCGGCTTCGTGGGCCATCGGGTGTCTGTCCCCAGCGCTTAGCGTCAAAGCGGCCGCAAGCCACACGCAGAAGAAGAGGTGTGGCTGGTTGCTAATAAAACTTTATGCAGCAGGCAGAGGGCCGGGGTGGGCCCACGGGCCGTAGTTGCACCCGGTCAGAGCCCGCGCTCGGCTGTGAAGGGCGACGCCAGCAAATTCTTTCAGTCGTTGGCAGGATTCGGTTCCGCGGAGTCGCGGGGCGGGAGCCTCTCTGTCTGGGAGATGCACTCGGCCCGGCGCAGTGGGGTGCATCTACGTGGGTCGCAGGGTCGCAGGCCCTTGAGGCCACACCCCGGGCTCTCTCCCCTCCTGCAGGAACGTGTTCGCACCCGCTGTTCCAGGCCGCACAGCACAGCCCTCGCTCCGTGGACGCGGATGGGGGCAGAGCAGAGCATGTGACGATCCCCCGCGTTCCCGGAGCAAACCTGCGCCCCTCCCCGCCCCCCTGCAAACTCGTCGCACCTCTGCGAAAGCTCATTCCTGACAGAAAGTCGGTCAGTCCTAGAAATGTGCAACGGGCTGTGAGGGACATTTCTTTACACCGTCGATGACGGGAAACATTTCCATCAGCCACGCTGGAGGGACATTGCACGGCCTTCTGTGCTCCGTCTAGAAAACAGTAATCCCACAGCCCTGCCATGTGGAGGGAGATAGGGGACCAGCTGCCCTTCAGGGGTCCGGCCTGGGGACCCCCCCCCCCGCCCCCAGAGGGATCAGCTTTGCCTGCCCCTGCCTCTGAGTGCACGCGCCTTAGGCCAGGCCAGGGGGCACAGATCGGTGGGCAGAGGCCCCTCCGTGACCTGGGCCCCTGGGGTCCTGTCTGGGGTGGGCGCCCCCCAGGCCAGCAGAGCACCCACCCGCAGAAACACGCTGCCACACGGAGTCTCTCCCCATCGCCAAGGCGATGCCTCGCCCCTGAGCTTTGTTTTCAGCGCAGGCCTTCCCAGAACATTCCACCGGCTGCACAGAGAACAGAGCAAGTTGTTCTGGGGACTCGTCTGTCCCCAGCAGGGACGTGGCAGGAGACCACAAGACTCCTGTCTAGTACACTGACACTTGCTTGATAAAAACTGTGGGTCTTAAAATGTCACCTTGCAGGATAAGGGCAAGTGGGAGGACGGTCGGCCTGCCCCGGAGAACGTGTCCCCACCAGCCCCCCCCCTGTAGCCCCACCGGGAACGGCCATCCCCAGGGGGTGTGGGGTCTGGGAGGGAGCAGGAGGGGGGCGCCGGGGGTGAGGGCGGGGGCCGCGGGCTGTGACTCGGGGGCCCTCACATCAGACCGCAGCTCCCCGGACGCAGGGCCGGGCCCTGGCTGGATGCGAGGCTCAAGGCCGCCTGGCCCCCCGCCCCCGTTGAGGGACGAAGCCGCTCCCAAGAGGAGAGGTGCCAGCCCAAAGCGCAGACTGCAGGAGCGGGGCGCCTGCCTCGGGGGCAGACGCGTGGCAAGGGGGCAGGTCGGAGTCCGGGGAGTGGGTCCCGGTGGGCGACAGGAATCGGGCCACGAGTGAGCACGAAGGACTCAGGGTTGAGATTTGCGGGAGCAGCTGTGCAGGCCCGAGCTGAGAGGGGTGGGGCGGTCCCTGCCCGCTGGCACTCGGCTCCCGGCTGCCATCCTGTTCAGCGGCACGCACCGGGCACGTAAGAGCCCCGTCTTGTGTCGCCTGGGTCTCCAGAGCTTGGTGGGAGGGACTCGACCGTCTGCCGTCTCTGCTCCAGGGTGGGGTTGGGAGCCACAGCGTGTGTGAGACCTGTGGCTCCCCTCCAGCCCTCCAGCATGGCCTCCACCAGGCCGCGGCCTCCGTCACACCACAGGAGTCTGTGGCCCAGGCCAGGAGCAGCACCCGGGCAGAGAGCGGGAGGCTGCGCTCAGTGTCCTGGGCCGCGTCTGGAGCAGCTCGGGCCGGCCAGCCCCTTTCCCGAGCCCCATAGCGGAGTTGAACTAAATTGAATTAAACTCAGCTTTTAGAGGCTCTTTTCGCATTGCCTCCCTAATGGGCTTCACGTCTTAGCTGAATTCTGATGTGAGTAATCTTGTCTCCCACTCACCCTACAATGGCCCTCGTCCAGGTGAGCGGAACAAAAAAACTAGTAGGAAAATAACGGTAAAAATTATGGCACAACTTTCATCGCCTTTATGGTTTTTTGTCTGCTTGCTTATGTTTTTCTGTTTTTGCCCCGTTTGCCTAAATTTCCAACAATGTAGGTTAGGATTAATTCCCGGATAGCGTAACCTTTCTGGAAATCCCCCTCCCCCTCCACAAATGAACAGCTGTGTGTGGTCATCAAAATAATGTCATCCTGGGCCGTCGCTGCTCGTGCTAATGAGGCTAATTGACATCAGCGGGCATTAGCGTGATTAGCCACAGGCATCTAATAGCATCGCTGTGCCTGTAATTTTCTGCGTGAAGGGGTTTTTACATCTCTTTTCAGCCGCTGTCTGCTCTCAGCATTTGGAGTCTGGGTTGTGCTTTTCTCTCAAAAAGATCCCCTATTTGCCCGGTACTCAGTAGTCGGGCTCTCTTTGCAAAGGTGGAGGACAGAGTGCTGGGATCGAACATTTCATTTGGCGAGTTTTTAAAACGAAGAGTGTCAGCTCCAGAGTCATCAGCCATTCTAGGATTTGGCATTTATGAACACGGACACGCTCCCCTATCATGGGTGAACCAGAAGCTCAGAACTCAGCCAGGATTTACCCAAGAACTATCACAATAGAAAAAGACCCTGAAATCGAATATGCTTTTTACAGAAAGCGAAACAGTCCATACAAATTTTCTGTACCACCAGACATTCTATGAGAGCGGAGTCTTTTAAGATCCCCGCCAGGGAAGCCTCGCAGTGGGGTGTTCTCTCCGCCCCCCACCCCTCCGCCCTTGAAGGGAGAAGGCCTGGGGGCAGGGCCGGGGTCCGACTGGGTCACTCGAAACCAAAGCTTGGTACTCAGTTTCACTCCCGAGAGAGGACGTGCGTAAAAGTGCACGGGACAGAAAAGGCTGAGAAGTAAGAGACTCTGAAATAGAGCTTTCCATGGTGGTCCTTGCACCCCCAGGGACCCAGAATCACAGGAGACAGTTTCCAGAGGGAGATTATGGACTTCTGCATTTGAGAAGAATTGGTCAGGAGATAAGCAGAAAGGAGGGTGATGGGGAGTGCCTAGTAGGGGTGCTTTGGAGGAAATCTAATTCCCAGGAGGTGCGCCCCACCCCACAGCTACGGCAGCGGAAAGTCGCAACCTTTCCAGCTCAGGGGGGCAGGGTCCAGGGCTGGCAGAGCAGCCGGAAAATGGAGCACCAACCTCTCCAACGAGGGAGCTGCAGGGAGGTGAACCTTCTCCTCCAATCCTTGCCTCGCCGTTAAGTGTGCAGGTGTAGGGGACCAGCAGTGTATCCGCTGTGAAACGATTGAAGAATGAAGGCTGGGCTAAACACCTTTCCAGGTCAACAAAAGCTTGAAGTTTTTGCCAGCTGATTCAGCACAAGAGATGCTAACGGAAGTTTCAGGTTGAAGGAAAAGGACGCCAGAGGAATCCACAAGTACAAAGAATAACCAGCAGGGGTAAACAACTGTATAAATATTAAAGGCTACATACATATAGGTCTGTTGCCTTCTCTTTATTTCTTCATGACTGTTGTGGGACTACGCACGATAGCCAGCAGGTGGAAACGGCCCAGATGTCCAAATGAACGGATCAGCAAATCGTGGTCTGTCCATTCAGTGGAATATTATTCAGCCATAAAAAGGAACGAAGCTCTGACCCCTGCTACGATGTGGATGAACTTGAAAACATCCTGCACGGTGAAAGGAGCCAGACACGAAAGGTCACATGTTACATAAATCCATTTAGATGAAATGTCCTCTGTAGGTGAATCTGTAGGGACAGGAAGCAGGGTGATGGTTCCCAGGGGCTTGGTGGAGGGGAGAGTGGTGATAAAAATATTTTGGTACTAGAGAGAGGTTGTGATCGGACGACATTGTGGATGTGCTAAATGCCACTGAATTGTTCACTTAAAAATGGTTGGTTTTTTGGAGCGCCTGGGTGGCTCAGTTGGTTAGGCGTCCAACGTATTGATTTTGGTTCAGGTCATGATCTCGTGGTCTGAGAGATCCAGCCCTGTGTCGGGCTCTGCCTCGGTGATGTGGAGCCTGCTTGGGATTCTCTCTCTCCTCTTTCTCTTCTGCTCCCCCGTGCTCTCTGTCTCTCTCAAAATAAATAAACTTAAAAAAAAAAATAAAATGGTTGGTTTTTTATGAATTTCACCTAATAAAAATGATCATAAGAAGACATAACTGTTTATAAACCAAAAATAATGTCAGGTTTATATCCTACATAGACAGTTTATATCAGGTTTATATCCTACACGTAATATATGTGACCACAATAGTGCAGAGGACGGGGAAATAAATATAACCCGTCTGTTGCCAGACACCTATAATCTACCCGAAGGAATTAAACATTAACTTGATGTATATTTTGATATGTCAGAGATTCTTATCGTAGTCTCTAGAGAAGCCACTGAAAAATGCTAAATGGCCAAAGAAGGAGTTAAAATGGAATGCTAAAAAATATTTGATTAATGCCAAAGAAGAAAGGAGGGTTAGAAAAACAACAAAAAATGGATGAGACTAAAACGAAATGAAAAACGTTAATAAATCTAATCATATCTGCAACTGCATTCAACGTAAATGGACTAAACCCAAGGTCAGCCAACTGCGGCTCGCAGCCCAAGAGCTGTCTGTTGCCTGTTTTTGTAAATGAAGTGTTATTGGAACGCAGCCACACCCATTTATATATTTTATGACTGATTGCATGCCGCAGTGGCAGCAGTAAGCCCTTAGGACAGGGACCGGCTGGCCCAGCAGACCTAAAATGCTAATCAATACAGGAAATCGGCCAACTCTTGGACTAAACACTCCAATCAAAAGGCAGATATTGCTAGATGAGATTTAAAAAAAAATTTTTTTTTAATGTTTATTTTTTGAGAGACACAGGGAGAGACAGGGTGTGAGCAGGGGAGGGGCAGAGACAGAGGGAGACACAGAATCCGAAGCGGGCTCCGGGCTCCGAGCTGTCGGCACAGAGCCCGACGCGGGGCTCGAACCCGCAAACCGTGAGATCATGACCTGAGCCCAAGTTAGACGCTCAGATGACTGAGCCACCCAGGTGCCCGAAATTTAGTCCATTTACATTTAATTAAGTGTATTTGGATTTAAGTCTACCATCCACTGTCTCCTTTGTTCTTGTTCTCTTTCTTCCCCCCTCTTCAACGCATCCATTACGTTGGAGGTGCTGCACTCAAGTCACAGTGTGAGAGGTTTGTCGGGACTAACTCTGCGACAGGAAGGGGGCTGGTGGGCCGTGATTCAGAAGTGACGAAGCGCCCCCCCAGCCCAACTAGGCACTTCAGTACACAGACTTCCCAATATTACAGCCATGGACTCATCGGGTTGCGCACCTGAGACCAGCATCACCTGGAAACCACACCTCAATAGAACAGTTTTGTAGACGTGGCCCAGTAGAACCGTCCCACATTGGGCTGATGTGGCTGGGCACATACGGCACTGTCTCATTCGTCGCCGAGTGTAGGGAGCACACCAATAAAAACGTGACCTTGGGTCCTACCCCCTTGCTCAGTCATCGGCCCCCCATGAAGCCCCCTGTGTTGGGCTCCCACCCAACCACGTTCGCCACGGCTGGTCAGCAGATCGTACTTTCTTGAAGAGGGCGCCACCTGAGCTCTGTTTCTGCCACTGACCCCTCCTTGTGCTGCACAGATCTACTGATCCACTCTTTCTTACGTGTGTAGGAAGCAACCCCTCCAGGGCCCCTCTCTGTGTGGGGAGGCTTGGAAGGGGGAAGTTAATAGGATGGGTGATAGCCCGGCCATCGCAGTAGTCTTGGGCCACAATGGTCCCTCGCGTCTCCCTCCTCCGCACTCCATTCTAAATGCCCCCCACACTCAACTACCACCTGTCGATCTCAGGCTTCTCTGGTGGCCTGACCCAAACCCTGGTTCCTGAGGGTTGTGAGACTCTGGTAACCACGCCCTTGGGCTAGGGTTGCTGCTCACACCGCTTCCCAGTCCCAAAAGGAAGAGGGAGCCCTGAGAAGTTCTCAAGTGGGGTACCAGAATCCCACACGTATTCCCCCACTGCCCACCTTTGCAACAGTGGCCCCGCCTCCTCCTGCCATTCAGAGTGACTTATCTGTCTCAAGATGGCGGCTCCTTTTACAGCCTTTGCCGGCCTTGGGTCAGAGGCAGCCCAACGTGCCCAGAGAGAAGCAGTAGCTTGCAGTTTTGAGGGACACTTGTCTCACCCCTGGCCAGCAAACATCCCTCCTTGGGGCCGAGAACCTCTAAGCCTGTAGAGCCAAGAGTTGTGGAGATGAAAATCACGAAGTCATTTGTGGGTTACGGGGAGCGATGCCAAATGGGACACCCCTGCTTCCACGTCTTGGCTCCCAGAACAACGTATTCTTCCTCCCGAGGATGCAGTGCCATATTTAAGGTCTTGAATCAACGTGTATGCCACATCCTGGAGGATGGTGCCCCATCCTTGTGGGCTGCCGCCTCCACGTTTGTGCTTGGCTGCCCATTCAGGAGGCTACTCCAACGTTCTAGCAGCTTGACAGCTTCTGGGCGAAGGATACAACGTTCTAGCAGCTTGACAGCTTCTGGGCGAAGGTGGATCTCATGGCCACGGGCCCATCCCCACGTCTCCTTCACTGCGCAGTTAAGGTGCTATAATGTTCCTTGGTCAGAAGCTGTGTCACGGGGATACATGCCTATAGTTCAGACATTCCACAAGTCCTCGGAGAGTGGCTCCAGCTGAGGTTCTGGGGCCGGGAAAGTCAAGGCCACACCCAGCAGAGGTGTCTGTTCTTGTGCGAACCACTGGCCCTTCCAGAATGAAAGGGTCCCGATGTTGTCAACTTGCCACCGACTGGCCGGTTGGTCCCCATGAGGAATAGAGCCACGTAGGTGGCTCAGCGGTGGTCTCCTGTTGTTGGCAGGTTGGGCGTCTTCAATCTCTGCTGCTGTGGCCACTTCATTCCTGTGCACACCACTTCCGTGCTGGCGTGGCTGCTAATGGTGGCTAACGTCAACTGGCTGAGTTATTTCGTCCACTTGCTTGTTGACTGCCCCTTCCGTTGAGGACGCCGGGCACTACTGTGTGATCCCAGAGATCGTCACGCTCCGCGCCCACCGCCAAACGCAGCACATGCCTCTACTCCACACCCTCTTATCCCTGATCGCCCAACTTTCCTCCTTCTGGGTCCTCGACCAGCCAGCCAGGCCTCTTGGCACCGACCGTGAACCTGCACACATTCTAACCCCGGGCCGCCTCTGCCACACAAAGTAAACGGGCAGGTTCACACGTGCAGCTCTGTCCATTGGGAAGATTCTGTTCGCTGTCGTCTTTCAAGGCCACCCCTTGACCTTTTCGGTCGTGGTAGCTGCAACTCCCCGACTTCTGGTGGTTATGCGCCACCACCTGGCCTCCATTGCTTTGGGGCCCTCACATCTCACTGACCATCGGGCCATGTTCCGTAATGGCGGCCTTACCGTCATCCCCGGCCTGCGGAGAAGGCCCTCTCAGCCAGTGCATTCCTGGCCACGCTGGATGGTATGTTCTCTGGGTTCCTGGAACCATGTGGATTCCACACTGGCATGTCCACAAGCCTTTCTCTACCACACACGTGGCAATTCAGGCGCTTTGTTCTAGTCCCATTTCTCGGCACGGGCCATTGCTTTCTACAGGCTTCTGAGAAAGTTTACACCCTCTCTAGGGCGCTTGAAGCGCCCTCAAATCAGTAAGTGCTCCCTTCACTAGCCTAATGTTCTGATTCCCTCAGCATGACCCTCCGAATCCGGTCTCATGGGTAGTTCCCAGTCCCTGTCAGCCTCCTGTATCATCAGGCCCAATGGTTCCCTGGGTGGGTCACGCTGTGTCTCAACCCGGGCCTGAGGCTTGGCGGCCCGGAGAGGAGAGGCGGCCAACTCCTGCGGGGGGAGCCTGCTGCCCTGTGGGAGAAATACCTCTGTGTTTTCTTTACACAAGAGGAAGGCTGGGCCGCTTCTGCAGACTCGGAGGAGGGTGGCGGGTCAAGTTCTCTAGACGCATCCACCAAGGTGTCCCCATTCATGCGTCAGGATCACAGGTTTTCCCGGCAAGGGCCCTGAGAGCGGCATGAAAGGATCTGAAGCACAGCCATTCTGAAGCCCACTGTAGGAGATGTAAGGCGTGTCTAAGCTGCTAAAGTGATCCTTGGGCTCCCAGGCTGCTAATTGTCCCCACTTGCCATTATCTAGCCGAAGGGCCTCCATGCGGCTCAGTAGCATCCATCTGTTTCCACGATCCTTACATTCCCACTCCCACTGCCCCGTACATTTCAAATGCCTGGCATCACCCTGGCGACTGCATTACCCCCCCACCAGCTCAGTCTTCCTGGACACCACTGGTGACCATTCCAGTCGCTGCTCCCCACGCTGTGCTACTGTCCATGTTCCACCCCAGCCAGGCCATGAGGGAGCTGCTCCCCAGTCTCCGTCTCACCAGCTATTTGCGGGACCATTCCCGCTGTCGACTGTTGGGCTCTCCAGGAGGCAGACACGGAGACAGAGTAAGGAATACCAAGGGCCTACTGGATGGGGCGCCTGGGTGGCGCAGTCGGTTAAGCGTCCGACTTCAGCTCAGGTCACGATCTCGCGGTCCGTGAGTTCAAGCCCCGCATCAGGCTCTGGGCTGATGGCTCAGAGCCTGGAGCCTGCTTCCGATTCTGGGTCTCCTTCTCTCTCTGCCCCTCCCCCCTTCATGCTCTGTCTCTCTCTGTCTCAAAAATAAATAAACGTTAAAAAAAAAAAAATTCAAAGGGCCTACTGGCTAGGAAAGGAAACAGGAAGAAGTTGGGTTGGATGGGCTCTCCTTCCACCCAGTGGGGAGCCGGAGCCCTGGAACAAAGATTGGTGTTTAGAGAGGTTCCACCTTTGGCAGAGAAGGAACGCTAGGACCTGGCACCGCCCCTGGGCTAAGGGCCAGGAGAGCAGGGCTCAGGCGAGACAGGTGAGGCAGTCCCATTCCCTGAAGACGGGCATCGCGTCCTTCAAAGGGGAGCTGAGCAGCACATCTCTATGGCCCCTTCAACAAAGTGCGATTCTATTTTACTCCTCTAGTAACTTCTAGCTGCACTTAAAAAATTTTTTTTAAATGTTTTTATTTATTTTTGAGAGAACAAGAGAGACAGAGTGTGAGCAGGGGAGGGGCAGAGAGGGGCGGGGGAGGGGGGGACACAGAATCCGAAGCAGGCTCCAGGCTCCGAGCTGTCAGCACAGAGCCCGACGCGGGGCTTGAACTCGTGAACCACAAGATCATGACCTGAACTGAAGCCGGACACTTAACTAACTGAGCCACCCAGGTGCTCCAAGGTACACTTTTTTTTAAAGGGGGGAGGACCCTAGGGGCACCTGAGTGGCTCTGTCGGTTGAGCGTCCGACTTCGGCTCAGGTCACGATCTCACGGTTTGTGAGTTTGAGCCCCGCGTCGGACTCTGTGCTGACAGCTCAGAGCCCGGAGCCTGCTTCAGATTCTGCGCTTCTCTCGCTGCCCCTCCCCCACTTGCAGCTTGCCTCTGTCTCTCAAAAATAAATAAAATGTAAAAAAAAAAAAAAAAAAAAAAAAATTAAAGGGGGAGGACCCTAAAAATTACAGCATGCATCCTTATCAGAGGATAATTCATATTTTTAGCACTAACTAGATAATGCCAACACCTTGGAAGGCAAACCATTTACCTTCTTCTGTCTTCTGTGTTGCAGTCATGTATCTCTTTTTAAACAATGCCAACTTCTTTACTAGCGAAATTAGACATGTACTTGCTTAAAAATGATTTTTAAAATTGTGGCAAGAACACTTACCCCGAGACCTACCCTTTTAACGTATTTTTAAGTGTAGAATACTTAGTGTTGACCAAAGGTACAATGTAACTGAAACACATCCACCGATAAGTACCTCCCACCGGCACCTGGCAACCATCCCACACTTTGCTCCTATACATCTATTTTCACCACCTCCTACAAGAGGAATCCTGCAGTGTCTTTCTGTGACCGCCTTATCTCCTTTAGCGTAATGTCCTCAAGGTTCATCCATGTTGTTGTAGGATGCCGAATTTCCTTTTCTTTTTTTAACATTTATTTATTTATTTTGAGAGAGAGAGCGAGAGCGAGAGCTGGGGAGGGGCAGAGAGAGCTGGAGAGAGAATTCCCAGTAGGCTCCATGCTGTCAGCACAGAGGCTGATATGGGGCTCAAACCCACGAACTGTGAGATTGTGTGACCTGAGCCGAAGTCAAGAGTCGGATGCCCAACCAACTGAGCCACTGGTGCCCCCAGAATTTCCTTTTCTTAAAAGGCTGAGTAGTATTCCGTTGTCCGTATAGGCCATATTTTCTTCATCCATTAATTTGTCAGTGGACATTTGTTATTTCCACACATGGGCTATTGTGAGTCATGCTACAACGAACACGAACACGAGAGGGCTAATATCCCTTAGAGATCCTGATTTCAATTTTTTTTTTTTTTTTTTTTTGGATAACTACCCTGAAATGGGATTGCCAAATCACATGATAGTTCTAGTTTTTAGTTTTTGAGGAACCTCCATATCGTTTTCCATCGTGGCTGCACCAAGGGTTCCAATTCCTCCACATCCTCTCCAACAGCTGTCTTTTTGATTTTTTTTCCTCATAAGAGTCATGTTGACAGTCTGAGGTGCTATCTCATTGAGGTTCTGATTGGCATCTCCCTGATGATGAGTGATGGTCAACATTACTTTCATATACCTGTTGGCCATTTGTATGCCTTTTTTTGGAGAAATGTCTATTCATGTTTCTAATTCAGGTTAATAGTTCTCCGTCCTGCTGCGTTGTAGGAGTTCCTTATATGTTTTGGAGAGCAACCCTTTATCAGATATATAGTTTGCAAATATTTCCTCCCATTCATAGATGCCTTTTCATTTTGTTGTTTCTTTTCCTGCGTGGCTTTTTAGTTTGATGTAGCCCCACTTGTAATTTTGGGGGCTTGTACTTTCATTGTCATATCCATGAAGTCATTGCCAAGACCAATGTCATGAAACTTTACTCCTGTGTTTTCTTTAAAAAGTTTTTTACCATTTTATTTTTATTTATTTTTAATTTTTTTTAATGTTTATTTTTGACGGAGAGATAGAGCTTGAGCGGGGGAGGGGCAGAGAGAGAGGGAGACACAGAATCCGAAGCAGGTTCCAGGCTCCGAGCTGTCAGCACAGAGCCCGACGCGGGGCTTGAACTCAGGAACCGTGAGATCATGACCTGAGCCGAAGTTGGACGCTCAACCTACTGAGCCACCCAGGTGCCCCCCGTTTTATTTTTGAGAGTCGGAGTGTGAGCAGGGGAGGGGCAGACAGAGAGGGAGACCCAGAATCCAAAGCAGGCTCCAGGCTCCCAGCTCTCAGCACAGAGCCCGACACGGGGCTCGAACTCACGAACTGCGAGATCATGACCTGAGCGGAAGTCGGACGCTTAACCGACTGAGCCACACAGGCGCCCCTGTTCTGTTTATTTTTTAGAGAGAGAGAGATAGAGCACAAGCAGGGGAGGGGCAGAGAGAGAGGGAGACCCAGAATCCGAAGCAGGCTCCAAGCTCCGAGCTGTCCGCACAGAGCCCGACGCGGGGCTCGAACCCACGAACTGTGAGGTTTTCTTTTCTTCTAGGACTTTAGCAGTTAGAGGTCTTACATTTGAATCTTTGATCTGTTTTTGAGTTTCTGTATTTGGTGAAAGGTGAAGTCCAGTTTCATTCTTGATTGTGGATATCCAGTTTTCCCAACACTGTAGATTTTCAACCTCCACAAGACACAGTCACATTCTCCTTTTTACCACTCGTGTCCCTTTCCGGTGATCTCTGTTCTTGCTGCCTTGCTGGCCAGGCTTTCCTCTGACCACTAACACTCCTTTTAATACAGCTCTGCTGGTATGGGAATCTCTTGAGTTTTTGTTTCTCTAGAAATGTTTTTATTTTGCTTTCATTTTGGAGGACAATTTGCTAAGTGTAGAATTCTAGGGTGGCAGCTTTGTGTCAGCATATAAAGTGTCATTCCAGGTCTCTGGCTGCCACCAATCCCACTGGGAAGGAACGTGTCTGTGGAAGGCAATGCCTTCCCCTCTGGGTTTTGGTGGGTTTATTATGACGTTCCTAGCTGTGGTTCTTTTTGTATTTATCCTTCCTGGCGTCCCGAGTTTATTGCATGTAAAGCGTTATGTCTTTTGGTTAATTTTGGAAAATTCTCGGGAGTTTCTTGTACCCCATTCTTTCCCCTTTCCTTTCTGGAACTCCAAATACATGTCTGTTATATTTTTGCTGTACCCTATATATGTCTTTGGTGTTTTTCTGGATTTTCTATCCTTTTGCTCTCACATTTGTTTTCATGTTTTCTACAGACCTATCGTAAATTCATAAATCTAATCTTCTGCTTTGTCCAATCTGCCTTTAAATTCATTTATGGGGTTCCTTTCTTTAAAAAAAAAAAAGTTTATTTTTGAGACAGGGAGAGAGCGAGCAGGAGAGGGGCAGAGAGACGGGGACAGGGTAGGGGATCTGAAGCAGGCTCCGTACTGATGGCAGAGTCCAACGCGGGGCTCGAACGCACCAACGTGAGATCATGACCTGAGCCAAAGTCGGATGCTCAACCGTTGAGCCACCCAGACGCCCCATTTATGGGGTTCCTAATTCCAATTACTGTTTCAGTTTTGGAGTTCCCATTTGATTTTCTCCCCTCTTTTTGTAACGGACCCCAGGCCTTTGATGAAATTCTCCAAATTGGTCACCTATTGCCACGAATATATGAATCGTTTAACATCTAAAATCTCCAAGATCCGGATCACCTGCTCTCTCCAGTTTTCAATCACTGTTGATTGTGTTGTCTTCTGGCTTCTATTCAATACCAACATTGCGTATGGAAAACGGTCACAGCTTTTTGGGCGATACAGTCCTTGGGAAGGGATTGGTCTCTTCCAGTAGGTAAGACCGCTCTGTCTGCTGTGCCCTCACTCCCGGAGTGCAGTCCATCCGTCATTTCAACATGTTTAGGAGTCCTCCTCCTTTGACGTCCCAAACCTCCAATGTCTGCCCCCCTGACACCGAGCTGTCTGCAGACTCTCCTTAGCCTCTTAGTTTCTCAGCAGTTTTCTGCTTGGCTTTTTAGTATCTCTCCCTGCATAGCTTAGGAATCATCAAAGGCCCTGAGAGGTAAGTAGAAATGTCAGGCTCACTTGTTTCTTTTCTCGAAGAGCTTGTGCCCTCAGTCTTAGCTGCCCTCACAGCCCTTTGTGCTGGTTGTTTTTGTCTTCCCAGCCCTGTAGGTGCTGAACGCTCGGAGCGTCTGCTCTGCTGTGCCTCACGCCCCTCACCCAGCAACCTCCGCGAGGTGGAATGTCAGGTTTTCTTCCACACCGTTCCTTTCTCTCTAGACCTTGGCCCCTTGAGCACTTGCAGTCTGTCCAACAGCGAGTTTTCAGGGCTTTTGCTGTCTTCAGGATGTCTCAACCGATAAAACCGCTCCTTTGGCTGCGAACAGAAGCCCCTTTCCTTCCATTTCTAGTAATTGCTTGGCTGTTGTAGTTATGGTTGGATGCAGGCCTTTGACCCCACCCAGAGGCTTTCACTTTAAATTCCACTTTTCTTGAGATTACGTTTTTTGTCAGCATTTTCCTTTTTTATTTTCAGCTTTTGCCACCTTCAAGACTTCCGTACAAACAACATATCGCTGGTTTTATTTTCGAGCCGTCTGACCATTGATCTTTTAAAAAGAGAAATCTACATTTGATGTAACAGCGAACATTCTTTCTTATTTTTGTTTGGGGGAGCCCATTTCTCTTTACCTGGGAGCTCAGAAATTGCGGGGAATGATAACGTGGACGACAAATGGACAAAACCTGGTTGGAAAGTCCAGCTTGAGGCGTGGGGCTGGATAGGCTCGTTGACACCTCCCGACATAGAGTCCCGCACCTAGAGACTTGCAGAGCTCTTGTCTGGAGGGACGGCTTATACAACAGACTAGAACGAGCACCCCAGTAGGCCAGCAAACGCGAGAAAAGGCACATAAGGCACTGAACCAAAATTGCAGATCCTTCCCAAATTAATCAGATAAATCACTCTAGCCTCCCCTAAGAGGAAGACACGAGGTAGAGAGGCCAGGAGTGTCCACTTAGCATTAAGGTCCCACAGAGAAACATAAGGCCAGGAGAAGCACCAATTACCCCAAATATTACTCGCTTGTGGGTCCTTTTAATCCGGTAGACTTAACCATGAAGCTCTGGTCAGCCATGCGAGCAGCTGCCCTCCACGGGAGCAGAAGCAGAGGTAGGACATTTCTGCCCCCGCCGACACGACACCTGCCGCTCCCTCATGGGTCTTCCTGGAACGAGAGTTTGGTTGTGTGCTTTTCATGGAGAAAATAAATACTGCCCCCTTCTAGCCTTCTCAAGTACCCCTCTGGGGAGAAGACACAGCAGACAAACACATGGAAGGACTACGAATACTTGCTTTCTTAACCACCCTGTTTTGAAGGACATGGCTTGGGGGTTTCCTAATACTTGATCTCCGGGTTAGACTATTTACCCACCCGGCACAGGTGCACAGAACAAATGCAAACCTCTCCCTCCACAAGGACAGAATTCTAGACCATTGCACGGAAGGGGCAATCCAGAATGTCTCATTTCTGTGGGCAGACAGACCCAGTCTGGGTTCCAGAAAACGTTAACCCAAGCCTGCTCAGATCCTCTCCCCAAATCCACCGAGATCTGGCCTCTTCTCTTCTGTTGAGGGGGAAAGCAATTCCCTGGTCACCGTAAGACACGGGCAATGTGTTCCAACAATGTTCAATGTTTGCTTTGCTTTTTCCTCCTTTTCCTTCCTGATCCTAGAAAAAGTCAAGGTATATATGTCACATGGAACAAGGCGCGTGGGTTTTGACAAACATCTATACTCATGTAACCGCCATCACAAACAAGATGTTGATTTCCGTTATCCAGAAAGTTTCCTTGGGCTCCTTCATAGCCGACCCCTCCCCTCTCCCTCAGGAGTAAACCATGTTCTGATTTCTACCACTGTCAGTCTGACCGCTTTTATGAGCTTCATATAAAGTCCTCTTTCTTATGGGTCTTTCTCCTTTCCCTTAACATGTTCAAGATCGACAATATGTTGCATTTATCAGTTCATTCCTGTTTACTGCTGAGCGTCTATCGTATTAATATGCCATAACCTGCTTACCCATTTTCCTGTTGGACATTTTAAAAAATCTTTTGTGGGGGCGCCTGGGTGGCGCAGTCGGTTGAGCCTCCGACTTCAGCCAGGTCACGATCTCGCGGTCCGTGAGTTCGAGCCCCGCGTCAGGCTCTGGGCTGATGGCTCGGAGCCTGGAGCCTGTTTCCGATTCTGTGTCTCCCTCTCTCTCTGCCCCTCCCCCGTTCATGCTCTGTCTCTCTCTGTCCCAAAAATAAATAAACGTTGAAAAAAAAAAAAAATTAAAAAAAAAAAAATCTTTTGTCACTATGAATAAAGCAACAATAGACATGGCTTGTGTATCTTTTGTGGACGCCCAGTTTCTTGTCTCCTGGGTGAACGTCCAACAGAATTGCTGACTCATAAGGCAGAAGAATCCCGAACTCAAAACATTGGAAACTCGCCCAACGGACTTCCGCACGGGACGCATTTAGACAGCAAGGAGTGCTAGCTACTGCCTCTGCCGCACCCTCCTCGACACTTGGGGTCGCCAGTCTTCAGTGTTAGCTGAACTGGCAGATGGGAAATCGTCCCCTCCTGTGGCCTTAATGTGCATGTTCGGAAGCCTAGGCGGACACTGAACAACTTTTCAAGTTCTTGGCCGCTTGTGTACCTTCTTTGTGATGATGTGTTCAAGTCTCTCGCCTGTCTGCT
This sequence comes from Leopardus geoffroyi, assembly GCF_018350155.1. Taxonomy (NCBI): domain Eukaryota; kingdom Metazoa; phylum Chordata; class Mammalia; order Carnivora; family Felidae; genus Leopardus; species Leopardus geoffroyi. The sequence continues at coordinate 111,146,140 of NC_059329.1, read as the reverse complement.
AAGCCGAGTTTTCCATCCTAGTTTTGATTTGCATCTTTCTACCTTCGGGGGAGGAGTCCTGTCAGGGCACGTGGAGATTTTCCCCTTCTTGGCAGTCCAGGGCCTTCCTGTTCATTTTGAAGGGCACAAAACGCTCATCGTGGTGAACGCCCGCTGCATTTTTGTCTGTGATTTGTGCTTTGTGTCCTAGGAAACTTTGCCCGTTCCAAAGTGGTTTGGCTATTTGTTTCCTTTTAGGAACTTAAGTGCTTCTGTTCACAGCTGTGACTTACTTGGGACTAATTTTTGGATAAAGTGTATGGTAGGATCGAGGTTCGTTTTTTCTCATATACATACCCAGTCATCAGTCACTGGCTGGAAAGACTTTCCTGTGCTCACGTCACTGCCTTGGCAACACTGTTGAAAACCAACTGCCGGCGAGCTCGTGGGTCTATTTGTGGATTCTATTCCACCCACTTGATCTATTCCAGGGGCTGGCAGCCTTTGTCTATAAAGGGTCAACAGTCAACACCTTGGGGTCTGCAGGCACTACGGTCTCCTGCACCTCCCCGACTCTGCCAGCAGATTATGAGACCTGCTAACCAGGGGTCAGGTCCAGTAGCGAGGCGGGGCGGTCCCAGAAGTCCCCTGGACGTCTCCACTCCTGTGAGCGAACTCATCGAACTTACCGTGTGCGCATGCACACACACGTGCACACTGCCCTGCTTCAGAACTGTTCTGTGCGTGACTCTTCAGTCTGTCTTCTGTAATGGAGGTTGACATTTCTATCATTCTACTGGCTACCAAACATTCCACGCAGCTGGTCTCCGTCTGTTGTCTACTTTGAAATCAAACTGTCAAATTCCAAGAAAAACATAACCAAAAGGCTTTGACTAGGAGAGACAGACAGCATGAGCAGGGGAGGGGCAGAGAAGAGGGAGAGAGAGAATCCCACGCAGGCTCCACATGGTCAGCGCAGAACCCGACGCGGGGCTCGAACCCACGAACCATGAGATAGTGACCCGAGACGAAGTCAGCCACCCAGGCGCCCCTGTCCTTGCTTGTAAAGCATTTAGGGCAGATCTGGGGTGACCAAAAACAGCACCGTGGCACCCGTGTTTTAGGTAAATACTGAAAACTAACTGGTAGAGATGGCAAGGGCAAAAGAAGCCAGCATACGCTGACTGCTGAGAATTAATGACAGGAAAGGGATCCACGTGGATGGGGGTGGGATCCAGACAAGGAAGTGGCACCAGGGTGCACAAGGAACACAGGCGACGCAGTGAGTGAGGCAGCGTTAACCCCCCACTCTCCCTCAGTGCACACGTGGCCATCGACAGTGCGTGAACACACGGCCCCAGCTGTGTTCCAGGAAACCTACCTGTGAATGCAGCTGGTGCTGAACGTGGCTGACCCTGAAGCAGAGAACTAATTCAGCCCATCTGACTGGAGCGAAGGCGCTCAGGTTTTTAGGAGGCACAGGGTTTCAATAAAACAGGCTCAGAGCCAGGACTTAGGGAGGTTAGTCTGTGACATTATGGGGTCGAGAAGTAACACTAACGATTCTGAAGCACCTACCATGAGGCAAAGGACTATTCTAGCTACTTCTCAGCCTGAAAACGTGTCCCTGTCGAGTTCCACCTGGCGGGGAAAGGTGGGGAGACAGTCATTACGAGAGGGTTCGGCGGGACGCGATCACAAGCCCCTGGCCCCAGAGCCGGTGCCCTTGGTCACCCAGCACGATGCCCACAGGGTCTGGGCGTGCGCGGCCCAGCACAGAGGGTCGTGGTGGCTGGCTCGGGGAACAGCCACGCCTGTTGGCGCAGACAGGTGGAAGGCAAGTGAAAAAGGAGAGGCTGAAGAGTAGCACCGTGTTTTAAACCTCATGATGGGGCACCTGAGAATTTTACCAGCGGAGTTACCGGTAGGGATGGAGACCAACCACACGGCCTGGAGAAGCGCAATCCACGGAGGCATCCCAGGACCAGGTGAACCACCTAAAGACCAGAGCTGGCGGGGAGTCTCCGCCTGCGGAAGTATACTTACTGGGCCCCCGTGCGCCGCTCACGGGCGGTTCGGGGTGCCTGGCTTACAGCGCTAGGCCCTGCGGACGGCCCACTCCTCACTCGGGACCTGGTACACGGTCAGGAGGCCCCGCCCATTACACACCTTGTCTGCTTATTAAAGCCCAAGCGAGGCACAAGAGGAGATTTCTAGAAACAAAGAATCAGGCTTTATTTTTGCCGCAGTTATCTTTAATACAGGTACTGTATTATAGACATCTGTTAGGCTCGCGATTCGGTATGGCCAATACACAGAAGTCAGAGACAACGCGAGAGCGGGGTCGCTCCTGGCCCTCGGGCTGGCGTCCCCAGCACGCTTGCCTCTTTCCACCCTTGTGTCCTCCCTGCCACGTCAAACGAGCTAACAGAACGCCACTCCAAAGAAAAACCTCGAGTCGCTCTTTCATCGGCAGTAGGTGGGATGAAACGCTGCGTTACCTTGGGGTGCGGTGGAGAAGCCAACCGCGCGGAGGCGGTCGAGCCCCGTCGGCGGCTGGCGGGACCATCGCGGACCGTCCGTCGGCCGTCCCCGGGAGTCCGCGTCCTTGAGACAAGTGGAAGGAGCCTGTCCTCTGGCGGTGCTGGGTTCCGGAGGAGAACGCACGAGGACAGTCTCTTCGGAGAGGAGCTCACGGCAGCACGGGTTCCTGAGGAGGTGCGCCAAGGCCAGGTACAGCACCCCCGCCATCCGTCCCGGGCGCGCTGCCGACCCCACGGTCCCGGAGTGCTGGGTCGGCCTCGGTAAGCCTCACACAGAGTTTTGACACCATTTACAATGGAAAAGTAAATAAGAAATAAGGCATTCAACATTTGATTCTTTTTTATTTCCATATGCAATGTAATGTTTAGGCACGCTGCTTGGGATGCTAGTTCTAAAAAAATCGTTGGCCATTATTCAGAATATCCTTTTGGTTTTAAATACTGGTCAGGAAAAACAAATGATGTAAAAATACGTGAATAATTTCCTATTACAGAAATGAAAAACTGATCTGCGTCTAAAAGTGCAAGAGGTGAAGTAACTGAACCCTTTCCCCAGACGATACGGCAATATACAATATATTGCTTCAGCTGTTTGAGAAGGCTGTGATGTATCTTTATATTGACATAGAAAATTATAAATTACACTGAATTAGTATCCATAATCACTATATATATACACAAACCAGTCCTAAAAAAAAAAATACACTGGTTTAGAATTTACGAGTGAAAACCTCACAAGGTACAGGAAAACAATCACCATGCTTAGGTGCCGGGTTTTGATTTCTGGTTTTAGAATACCAGCCTGTGAAATGGACGCGCTCTAACCCATCAGCAGCACGAGCATTCTCCAACTGACCTGCCTCGCAGGATGTAGGTTCGTTAAATACGCAAACTGCTCGGAAATGTTCACTGGTGATGCTTGTTAACAAGGTAAATTTTGGTGAATGGGTTAAAAGGCGGAGGAACTACTAAAACAAAACAAAAAACAGAAACAAAAACGAAAAACAAAATAACTCAAACCACAAGCCAGGTACACTCCAAACAGTCTAGTGTCTCACCTGTAGGAATAACCATTTCAAGCAAACGAGACTTTAACAGAACATATGGCTTTCCAATAACATCGATTTATCAACTAAGCTGTAGCAATAAATACTTAATCTCTACCCATAGACTTACATTTTTTGATCCGTTTAAAACAATACAGAAAACAGTTACCAATCGAAAGCTGGTTATAAAAAGAACACCAAATATTTCTTATTCAAAATCACGTTTGTAAGTCAGACCAACCAAAATAACACTCAGAGGGCATTTCAACCCTACGACTCCTCGCCAGCCTGGAAGGGAAATGAATTCAGAATTTTGTACAGGGTGAAAAATGTACGAAAACTGCCTAATACTTTGGTCACACTAATAATTGTCAAATAGTTATGTTTCAAATACAATAGATCTGTGTATTCACTTTTATAAAACTATTCTTACAGCCATTTGAACTACAGTATTACTGCCATTATTACACGGGTGGCAAGATCGTATTTCACAGGCTACCCATTATTTAGAACAATACAATATAAACATACGCAAAAATTCTTGGTATTTGTCAATGTGCAATATTTTTACACTTCTGGATTTCTCTGTACAATGTCTTAGAATCTAGAATAGAAAGGTTGCTGGTCCTGATCCCTTGCAGAGCGAGTGCAGCAGTGGCGGCTGGGCGGGCTCCAGGTGAAGTCTCCGGGGGCCCCGAACGGTGGCGACGTGCAGCCCTCAGTCGGCGGCGGAGGTCACTCATCATACGGGGCCATTGACCGACGTGTCGCCTGGCGTGCTTGGCTGGTCAGTCCTGCGGGGGAAGAGACAGACATTTGAGGCACTCAAGGCGGAAACGTGAGACGGTTCGTGAAAAACTTCCGTTTAGCTCCCCGAGGGTGGGGACGTTTCCTTTCCCAAGTTTACCCAACGCCCAGTGCAAGGCCTGGCACTGGCGGGGAGGCGGGTATTTAATGGACTGCTTCACAGAAACAAACCTCCAGGAAGCCTAACCGAACAGCTTCTAGCTTCCCCTCTGCGGTGGTGAACGGGCACACAGGCAGGGCTGCAGCAGGGAGGGGCTCCGTGAAGCCGTCCCACCTCAGCCTCCCAGGAGCACAGGTGTGGCCTAGCTCGGCCGCTTTCAGACAGTTGCTCCCGGACCCGTCATGAGCCCCTTCCCTTGCTCATTCCTCCTTCCAAACACCTGTTTATGTGTTCCACGTATGAGAACCCACATAAAATTTCACTTGAAAAACAGGATTCTCCTACCGAAGGAGGGGGGAAAAAGCTTGTAAACAGGCCAGCTCTGGAAAACAGGCTTTCCAGAAGCACTTTCACAAACGTGCTTCTGCCGGGCAAGCGTTAGGCTGAGGCCGGGCGCACAGAAGAGGGAAGGCTGGACAACACACGAACCCCACGTTCCTGCCAAAACGACGGGCCAAACGTGTAAGATAGTCTTGGCCGTGTTTCCAGAACTTTGCAGCACAGGCTAGGGAAAGGGGGCTGAGAAATGCCTGGGGAAGCACACAGGTGCCTCGGGACCGGCTTGCGGCTCACGAGCCCAAGGCTCCAGACACCTGCTAGTGGTGACAGAGAGCCCAGAAGCCGGCTCCGCGAGAGACACACGCTGCTCACATTCAAGGAGTCTCCGCGCCTCAGAGACACGACGGTACGGACCCCGCCATCACGGCTCACAGGCTGCTGGGCCTCCAGCGCGTTCTCTAACCTCTCTCAGCTCAGCTTCTCCCTCTGGGAAAGGCGGGGGGCAAGTCCCCCGGAGGTGGGGGAGACGGGACGCGTGCAAAGTGCCTGGCGCGCTGGCCAGCACAGGAGTCGTACGTGCTTGACGGACAGGAGTTACCGATTAAATCCCGTGGCAGTGCGCCCGTCACCCCAAGGGAGCATCACGCCCAGCTGTGACGGGAACCGTGTGGGGAATAGGGCACACGGAGAGTCCCGACGGCTCTCTTTACCTCCAACGCTGCCACACGTCACTCAGGGCACAGATGTGACGCGTCGGACGACTTACCTTCTCCCTGCCATCACGGCAGCTCAACGCCACCTTCTCAGCGGCCTTCCTCCACCGCCCCATCTAAGCGGGACTCCTGATCTCATCCAGCTTTCCCGATTCTTCAGCGGCACCTCTTTCTACACGTCCCTATGTCACCCGGGCGCCTGTTAACCTACTGCTTCACCCTCAGGCCTAGACCAATGGCTGCCACACTCACGTGTGTTGGATGGAGGAAGGACAAACAGATGAGTGCACGGGCACAAGGGACGCCCTGGTCTTCTTCCGCCAGCCCTCCCCAGTGCCCCTCTCCCCACCACCCCCCCGCCCTGCTCCACCCCGCCACCCGAGTCCGGCAGACGGACAGGCAGGACTCTTCTCACCAGATGTTTCTAGGTGGGTTCCCCGGAGGCAGATAATCTGCGCTCCAGAGATCCAAGGAAATGACCCCTGAGCCTCCTGTAACACTTGTGCCCGAGAAACCAAGAGGCTCCCGAAGCGACTAGTCTGAACGGGAGCAGACCTGGACGACCCGGCCTTCGAAGCAGTTCTCGTAGAAGGGAATGTGTAAGTAGCAGGAGGGAGGTGACATAACTGGCGAGGGGTAAGATCCTACAAAATGCCTTGAAAAAACCTAACCCGAAAACCCCAGGCAAAACAGGTGACCTGCCCGGACGCTTGCACAGCCGGGGCTGGGTCCCTCGGGGGTGGGGAGTCACTCTGCCTCCTCCCACGGCCCGCACGAGAGCCAACATGCTCAAAGAGTTCTTGTAACTCATCTGTTTCATATGCCCCAAAGGCTTTTTTTTAATCACAAAAGCAAACCCTCGTGCTGTCATTCCCAGGAGAGAAACCAAAGCAGGGTTTGCTGCACTACAGGTCTGCCGACCAGTGAACAGAGCGCGCCCCCTGCTGGCCCCCGCTGGTCCCATTACCCCGAAAATGACGAAGACTTGGGGGGTGGGGGTCTGGCGAGGGGGAAAGTACAACTTCTCTGAAATGGCTTTAAAGGTTACTTTATTCCTTATGGAAGGAATGTACAAACTTAGATGTATATAACCAAAAAAGTTAACTCTGGGAAGTGCTGAGCAAAGTTCCTTGTGGTCCAAGGGCAAGTCCTCTTCTTGTGCGAGCTCTGGAGCAATCGGAGGCCGCCCTTGCTCTACCTGCGAGGCCGTGCGTACGGGCCGGGGCGCCGGCCCTCGGCGGCTGAGGCTTTGGCTTGGCCTATCCCTTCAGACCACTGGCTCAGTCTAAGCAAAAGGTGACTAGAAAGAAAACATCACATTCCAAATCACTCTGCTCTGGCTTAAGCAAGACAACTATTTTGCAAAAACAAAAACCGTACAGGGAATCATCTAAGACTTAAGAATATTTAGCTACATTCATAAAAGGGCCTCCCGGAAGGCTCTCCCCATGGGTCACATATGCGTGATCGTGGGAAAAGGGGCACCAGGTGCTGCCCGTGGCTGGTGGGCCCAATGAGAACTTTGGCTGCCACAGCCTCGGGACCCCAAACCCAGAAGAGCTCAGTATCAGCCTCAACTTAACATGTCCTCAAAAAAAAAAAAAAAAAAAAAAAAAAGTGTAAGGGGGAAGGTATGCCAGCATCCAAGACCTTTCCATTCCCAGTAATGTTTTAAAGAGCCAGTGATGTTACTGAATCTCCAAAAACCAGTCAGCTTTTTAGCTTTTGGAGTAAGGAGGTAAACTGATCTAAGACCTTGACTCAGGCACCCTGCCTAGATGTGGCCTGAGAAAATGTTACCGTGCTAAGTCACTGAATGCCTGAGGATACCTGTAAGGACCCCTCCTGTGTCCCCAGCCCTGGATGCCAACCTTCCTCCCAGCTCCCAGGAGACAAGAGCCACAGCCAGAGCAGGGCCTGGGCAGGTCCGAGGAAGCGGGGAGTTACCTCTGCTCTGGGCTACTGCTGGGGGGCCGGGGGCCCGCAGACTTCGCCTCTGCTGTCTCAGGGCTCTCCTCCACATCTTTACAAGCAGCATCTTGAGAGGTAGACAGTTTTCCTTCCTCGCTGCAGTAAAGAGGATGACAGACAGCATTAGATGCCCGGGCTGCCAGCTCGGGGGGAGGATGACGGTACATGCAATGACCCTGGAAGTCACGGCTGCCACGGAGTAGAGCCCCGGGGTTGAGCATGCTCAGGGGAGGGGCCACAGGGACCACAGACGGTGACGGGGAAATCACGGGCGGAAAGGACCACACACAGGAGGGAACCGGAGGAAGGATGACGTAATGCGGCCGGTGTCGGATCGAGAACGGCCCGTGTTGCCATACATACCGATAGGATTTCAACACTCTGAAGCCCAGTGTGCAAAACAGAAAAAGAAACGTACAAGAGTTTCAGAATACTCCTATAAATGAGGAATGTGGGGGGGGAATGTGTCCACGACTGCACATAAGCAGAACTGCAGACTCGGTGGAGGTGTCAAATGAACCTGTTTGAAGGAATGAGTCTTTAGTTACAGCACTTTGCTTTCGGGGCCCAGCCCAGCATCACACGGTCGGCCGGAGGGACCCCGGTCGGCTTGCTGCCCCTGTCACGTGAGCCGGGGACCGGGGGCCTGCAGTGGGATGGAGCTCCTCGAGGAGCACCGTGAAGGCAGAGAGGCGAGAAGGGTGGCCACGACAGGCGAAAGCGGCTCCGAAGGGGTCAGAGGGCTTGGGCGGGCGAGATACTGGCAGGGTTCTCTACCCCTTCGGTGGCTTCTGGCGGAGGAAGGTAAGTAGCAAGTGCTGTGGCTCTCTGGGGGCTGGACAAGCAGACTGTGGCCTATCCTGTCCAGACTTCCCATTCTGACGCCATAATTTTGGCACCAACATAAGCTAAAGGGCAGCTAGCGGTTCCCTCCGGGAAGGGCCGTCATTCTTAGAGCTGAGTCCTGTCTTGCACTTGCTTACGAAAAACCCAATGTGGGATGATTTTCTTCGGTGGCTTTCGGGAGGGTCGAGGCAATCTATAAGGAGGAAATCGGCTTAAAGTCTAAAGATTCACCCGAGTCACCTGGTTCCTTACTCTTCTTTATCCGCACCCCCCCACCCCATCCTCACGAAAGCAACTATCCTGATGTGCTCACCGCGTGTTACTGCCGTTCTCGTAAAATGTAGTCATGGCCTGCGGCACGTGACTGGCGAGGAACGGGCCACCTCGCTGTACTGCTGTGGACTCATGCTGGGAAGATCATGTGTTCTGGCGATGGTGGCACAGTGCCCCGGTGCGGGCGCCTCCCAATTCCACCCGGCTTCTCACAACGACCCGATGCCCAACTGTCCTCTGCCCCGGGCCTCTACGCACAGTGCTGCCACCCTCGCCGCCGTGGCCTCCGTGTGTCCACTTCTTCTGGGACTGCTTTTGCCAGTTCTTCCCAACTCTCTCTAGATACGTGGGTTCAATTACTCAGGAATTATCTTAAACTTGATGTAGTTTATGAATGCCTTTATGATGGGTCCTGGCTGCTTATTACTGATGCAGAGAAAGGCTACCGATTTTTTTAAAAATTTACTCTAGAGAAAGAGAGTGCGAGCAGGGGGGAGGGGTGAAGAGAGTGAGAGCCGAGAAAATCATAAGCAGGCTCCATGCTCAGCACGGAGCCTGACACGTGGCTCGAACCCACGAACTGTGAGCTCACGACCTGAGCCAAAGTCGGATGCTTAACCGACTGAGCCACCCAGGCGCCCCTGCTAGCTTCTAACTTTAAAGTTGTGTGCGTATACGCTCACATGGAAAGTCCACGTCCCTTCTCGTGCCTGCTGTGTGTTTTGCAGTGACCTCCTAATGAGGCGGGAAGCGCCCCTTCCAATCCGAAAGGCTCAGCAGAGCACAGAGGCCACAGCGGCAAGCGCGGATGCCGCTGCAGCACACAAGTTTTGACGGACGTGTTTGCGACTCTTTCAGTTTTCCGTTTTTATTTTCCATTAGGATCCCTGTTTTGCTCCATGAATTTAAAAGTGCGGTTGGGGCGCCTGGGTGGCGCAGTCGGTTAAGCGTCCGACTTCAGCCAGGTCATGATCTCGCGGTCCGTGAGTTCGAGCCCCGCGTCAGGCTCTGGGCTGATGGCTCAGAGCCTGGAGCCTGTTTCCGATTCTGTGTCTCCCTCTCTCTCTGACCCTCCCCTGTTCATGCTCTGTCTCTCTCTGTCCCAAAAATAAATAAACGTTGAAAAAAAAAAAATTTAAAAGTGCGGTTAATGTGCAAAATGTTTCTTAAGCTACCATTTCGCTACTGAATTCTCACGGCTGCACTGTGTCTGGAGAAAGTGATGTGCACGACATTGACCCTCTGGGTTTTGACGGGCTGGAGCCCGTATGCGCGTCAATTTCTACTGTGACTACAGAAATGTCCATTTCCTATACTCCTCTATTTAGAACCCACTAGACTTAATCCACAGTCTTCTGAGCATCACAGAGAGAGAAAGAGAGAAAGAGAGAAAAAGGCACTCAGGGACCCCAAACTCTCCATGTCTTCGTTTACATTTATTGGGCTCAACAGAGAAGCTGGGAAGAGGTCCGGCCAATGTCTGAACCCACATCGGAATCAAATTAAAGATGCTAACATCTGAGGTTTCCCCCCGCCGTCCTCCCACAACCTGAAGCTGCCAGCGTGATCCAGCCCTGGTTACCTTTTGAAGACTGCGGTTTCTGTCTTGGCATCTACAGTGAGGCTGAGCGTTTCCTTCATGCCGCCGTTCATCACTGTCTCAGTTACCTTGTCTGTACCTTCTGTGTCCTCCTCTCCATCAGAGCTGGCCTCCATGGCTACGCTGCCTGGAGCTGAAAGCAACACAGCTGATGGTCACACGGACCAAAACCAACAAGAACGGGGCCCCGCTTTCCGTGCAGACCCAGCCACCCGGCGTTCCAGCTACTGCTTGGAAAAGAAAGAGACTGTTTGCTGGCTGCCGCCTCGGCCAGTTCTTGATGGGCACAGGCTTCTGAAAACTGCCCACTAGGGAGACGTCCTGCAGGCCCTCTTCAGGACCATGGGCCCCCTCCGGCCTTCCCAGCTCAGCACCTACCCACACGCCCAACCTCTCCCAGCTGGCTTTCCCAGCTGGATGCTCCGGTTCACAGCAGACAGCACTCTAGGCAGCCACATATATTCACCCGCTTTAGCCCACAAGCACCGAGGAGACAGTTTATTCAGGGTACTGTTCTCATTCTTTCTTTCAGTTGGGTCCTATTTTCAATTGGGTCCGACTGGGTCCTTTTTGCTTTTCCTAAGTTACTTTCCTGTGGTTCCTCGTGGATTATTTCTTTGTTCTGCTTAATAGGGAGCTATACGCTATATTGGTTATGAGCCTGGGCTCTGCGGTCAGACCTGCTGAATTCAAACCCCGGCCTCACCACTTACTAGCTAAAGAACCCTAGGGCAAGACTTTTCTTATATGTAAAATGGGGGTAACTAAACCCACGTGCAAAACTGCTAAGGGATAAAATGAGATCATCTATATAAACTATTTAAAAGCAGAACAAATAAATCCAATATTAGTTACTGATTTTATTACTTTTCCCACCCCTTGGTTCTTGGGCCCCACCCCCCGTGTCCTCGCTTCTTGTTCTAAGGATCTATCTACTTCTCTTTTCCTTCCACATACTAACCCCTCGCATCCCCCCTTCCACCAACCTCCTCCCAAGCCCTGTTCGCCAGGCTGAAAAGAGCTCAGGGCCTCTGCAAGGAACAGTGTGTACAGCTTGAATAATGTGACAATCCACTGGACCCATTTCAACTGTTCATAAAGGTGAGAAGGAAATGAACAGCCTTACGGCCTGGAACGTGCCTGGACACACACACACAGGCTCCAGCAAAGCAAACTCCAAGTGACTAAAGAACTGGGCACCAGCTGGTCCTGAAAACACACGTGACTAATTCCGATCTCATTCACACTGGGTTCTGCAGGCTAACTGGGCTCTTCTTCTCTGGGCCTGTTTCCATTTCTGCACATTGACAGGACTGAGTAACTGACAACTCAGATCCCTTACGCCTTCTAGAATCAACGCGCTCGGCTCTGGAACGAACACATCGTTTCTCTTCAGCACTTGCCCCGTGGACGTCAGACCTACCATCCCGATTTCCTGACTCCTATCGGCCCTTGAGCCCAAACCTATTATGTGGACGGAAAAAACTAGATCTAGAACACTAAGCACAGAGTTAAAGCCCAAACAGCCTTGGCACGAGCGGCCGGTGGGCATGCAGGCTCGTGCCCTGTTCTCCGCACCCACCTTCCGGCTGCACTCCCAGGGCGGCAACACTGGGAGCCAGAGGGTCCATCGGTTCAGTGCTGGTTTCCATCTCCACTGGAGAATTACTCCTTAGAGAATCTTTAGTACTTTTAGAAAAGAGAAAATTCAGTTCGTTAGCAGTGGGAAACAGCCCTCAGTTACCATTATTCACAAAACCCTCTGAACATCCAGGCTTCGCTGGGGCGACACGGGCGGTCGGTTACAGACTCCGCCGACACAGAGGTCTAAGTGCAGACAAGTGCGCTGCCTGAAGGTCGACGAGCGTGGGCAGGGAAACATTCCGCCAAAGCAGCCGGACAGTAGCTCAGGGACTTCCCAGAGGTGCGCAGGGAAGGTTCAAAACGCACCAGTCCCGCATCCTCCGCGTGATCGCCAGGCCCGCAGGGCTGGGAAGGCAGGGGCTCGCCCTGTGTGGTACCAGCTGCATCCGTGGTGCCATTTTCACCAAAGTCCCTACTTTTACCTCGAGCCAAACCGTCTCAGGGCCTTGGTGATACTTCAAGAGGCGGCATGACTTGTGCACAGGGTTAAAGGCGAGCATGCTGCTTCAACAACATGCCAAGTAGCCCAGGGCACCTAACCTCCGGTCACACACGCAGCCAGAGGCGGAAAGGCGGTGGCCTTGGCCCGGTGCGAGGGCGGAGCCAGTGAAATAACTTGCCCACAAATCTCCCTTTTACGTGTGAACGAGAACTTCCCGCTGGCACGACCGCCGCCGCCGGAAAGCCGTGTGGGTTGAGCCAGCTCTGCGGTCTGCCGAGGGTGGCATAACCGCAGCTGCTAACAGCCTGTCCTCCGGCCTGCAGTTACCGCTACCCGTTAGAGCAGGGAAAGCCACAAAGTCTTTCAAATGGGGCGGTGGAGATTGTTTTTTTCCCTCAGTAGACAAAATAAAACCACGTTTAGCAAATCAAACTAAGCCTAATAAGGCCTGAAATCCATAGTTAATACTCAAATGCGGACAAGCTGTTCAGGAAAACTATGAAATGACAGGGTGCTGTCGTGAAGAATGCTACAAGTAACAAGAAGGACGGCCCTACCTTTCACGCCCCTGATTTCACACCCCTAAGTATCAGACTAACTACAAGCGACATACAAGTTGATGTTACCTTTCACCTGAAGACACATTTTGCACTGTTAGGCAGCGCTCTGCACAGAGGCACCTGTCAGGAGTCCCTGGGCTCCACCTTGCTCCCATTCTCCTCAACCCTGTTTCCCGATAGCTCGGTGGGGCCAGACGGGCGCCTGCAGACGGCATTTCCGTCGGCGCCCTGCTACGTAACCTGCCGGGGCCACACCTTCCCGGGCGACTGCCTTTCCCGGCTCATCCTGGATGAGAGGGAGGAGGATGAGGCTGGTCTCCTTGTAATTCGTTGCCGTCTCCGCCACACCGGTTCGGAACCTTGTGTCAGGCACGACCTTCACAAACGGTGTCAGCAGCGGGCACGCCACCCCCAGTTCTCCAGGGGAGAGGTTGAGGGAGCTGGCGCACGGGCACTCACCTCAGGGGAGACGTGAACTCCGGGAAAGAAGCCCAGCCCGTCTCCTTAGTTGGCATTGGCTCCTCTGTGCTCCAGACATCAGACCCTACAGAATCTAAAGGAGCACCGTGGGTCGTCTCCATGGGGACATCAAAGTTGGCTGACCAGTTGGGTGCTGAAAAGAGGGGAGGAATTTCATTTTGAGAATACTTCAGTAGTTTAACGGAATACAAGATGTCTCAAAAAAGACGCGCAACGATAACATGGACCAGAGTGGTTGGGACAGGACAATCACGCGGAGGGCGATTCTTACTTCTTATTTCAATTCTTATTTCTAAGATTGCTTTTCCCCATAGAAATACCACACAAGGCCACTTCTGTCCCAGTTAGGAAAGGAAGGACTCCGGATTTGAGGTGGGGGTTGGGAACAGCTACCATGACTCCCGGTGCTCTGTTGAACCCTCAGATGCGAGGCCTTCTGGCCAAGCGTCTGCAATTTCATACCGCGGGAGCATTCGCTGTACCCTGGGGGTCGCAGCGTTCGAAGTCTGCTGTGGCCGAAACAAGAAAGAAGGTATATGCAGATGTCTACGAAAATCACGATTCCGTGAAAGATTTTGAGGAGATGAAGGTGGCTGGTATCTTTCAGAGTACAAAGCGATGTTGGAATGTGAAGAGTCTCTTGGGGCTGGCTTCCATGGAAGTCTGTCACTGACCTGTGTTCCCGAACTTGGAAACACGAACACTGGGGTATGAAGTCGCTTCTCTTGATAAACGAACAACTAACAAATACCGTGGGAAGAAAAAAAAACAAAACAAAAACACACAAGGACATAAAGCTACATCTAAAAGAAGATGCTAATTTCTTACTTCTGACAAATGTACCAAGACTATAGTAACATTGGGAGGATGACGGTGCACAGCCACTCCCTGCACAATCTCTGCAGCTTTGCCGTAAATCCAAAGTGATTCCAAAACAAAGTTAAAAAACGAAAAGAAGCAGTATCAGTATGCCGGCCATTCCGCTGCCACAAATTGGAGACTTTAAATGCTTCCCAAGTCAGGTGTGGCCCCACTTTGCACTTCTAACGGCCTCCCCACACGCAGTGCCCTGTCGTCAGCACACACAGAAGGCACAGCGCACCCCCAAACCCTTGGATTCCGAGTCTTTCTGTGTGCTACAGATCCGTCCGGCCGGGGACTCCTGGGGAGCCTCGGGGTGGCTGGTTGCCAGGGGAACCAGCCGGGGGTCAGAGGGCTGCAACTTCCAGCCCCCACCCCACAGCCCAGCCTCCTAGGAATCGAGCAAATCATGAAGGGCCGGTGACTTAATCAACACGCGGCCCCAAAGAAGGGTCCATAAACACTCAGACTTGGGTTCAGAGCCTCGGGGCTGGTGCACAGAAGGCGGTACCTGCCACACTCGAGGGGAACAGAAGATTCTGTGCTTGGGACCCTTCCCGACCACGTCCCGACCTCTCTCTTCACCTGGCTGCTCGTGTTTATATCCTCTAACCCATCCTCCCTGTGCTGCCCACCAGCAGTTCGCACCCAACCTGCAGGTGTGTTTCGACGCCGCCTCCTCAGAGATGTGTCCCCTGGGGCGACACGAGGTCTCTGTGTCTTTGCTCTCATTGCACACCACGCTTTAGGCTACACAGAAGTGACCTTCCCAGACGAGCTCCCCAGAGTCTACGGCAGTCTCCCCATTTCCTCAGGAGACCGAGCTCCGGGACGCGGACCGTGTGCTGTCCCGTACCCGGGCACACAGTTGGAACCTGATAAAGGCGTGTGGATTCTAAGTGAGCTACAGACAGAAAAGCCCACTGCTGCCTCCTGAAGATGGTGAGCTGGGAAAGCAAGGAGAGGGGAGACCAAACCTCTCTCGCTCGCTGGGTCTGCGCCGTGGGGGTGTGCTGGCTACCGCTAAGGCCCCCGGCGCTGGGGTGCTGCAGTGCACCCGAAGCCCAGAGCTGGGGTTCGGCCTCCAGAACGGAGTACCCAGAGGCCTTCCTGGGGAACAGGAGCACTGTCAGCCCCGAGGAAAGCCCCAGTGTCAATCCATATGGCTCTCGCACGTAAAAATTAACCTGGACTTTCAGAAGTCAACGGTATTTTTGTACAGGCCAGCTAATGCAAGTCTTCTTCGCACTAAGGCGGGACAAGTTCAAGGGTCACAGGTTTCATAAATAAACCGAAGAACCCATTTCCCATCATTTCAGCTTTAAGGTGTCACCTTCAGGATAGTCCCTGCTGATCCCACAAACACAGAGCTTCCTCATCTTTTCATAATCTACGTGGTCTCCCTTTCTGCCAGGCACCCAGAGGCTGGAGCTCCCAGTGTGCTGTGTCCTCCAGCCAGACCCACACAGAGGGCATCCATACGGCAGGAGACAGCCCATCCTCAGAGGGACAGCCAGCTCCTTCCCTCAGCCCCCATCCTTGACACTTAAACCTCCAAGGGGACTCAGAGGACGGAGTTTCAACCTAACTCCCATCCTGCAGCCCAGGGCGCCTAGTTTTAAAATACACCGGTTTTCAACACACAGAGACGAATACAGAAGGAAGACGACTTACGTTCATTCAAGTCTACCTCCATTTTATCCTCCGTACTGGCACCACTGGGTTCAAACAAGTCTTGTTTCGCTCCGTCTTCTTCTTCAGAGTCTGTACTCTCTTCACTGTCTGTACTCCCCGAGCTGAGGGGGGGTGGGGGGGGGGAGAGGAGGAAAGACTAAAGTATTTAATGATGCCTATCAGTCGCCAGCTAAATCCAGAAAATTCTGAAGGTCATCCAATAAGAAAAAATCACATGCACTTTGTCTGGATCATTCTTGCCCTCGTGAACATGCTGCCTAACCCTGCTCTCAGCTGTCCCGCTGGCCCCTGTGCATCAACACGTGGGTGGCTTCTAACAGGATGCAAGCGCCGCTCACTGTGGCACTGCCGTCACGGCCAAGGTGTTGAGCTGCTGTTCACATGCCGACCTACCTACCACCCACGTTATCATTCCTCGAGGGGGTTTTCCCACCTTCAGCAGTTTAAAAGCCAGGCTGTCATTACCATAGGGCCCCAAGAATCCTTTACATGCCCCGCACAGATGCCCCACGTCAGACATGTGACTTGCAGGTGTCCCTCCCGAGTCCACGCACCATCCCTTCCTGTTACTGGTGCGGTCACAAGAGCAGAAGCGCTTAATTTTGACGCACTTGAGCTTATGAAAATTTCCTTTCATGCATGTGCTTTTGGTGTCGGATCTTAGAAATCTTGCCCTAACCCAAGGTCACAAGGATTTTCTGTGGAAGTTTTACAGCCTGATGCGTCACATTCAGGTTTAAGATCCACTTTGAGTCCACGTGTACATATGGTAAGAGGTACAGACAGATGTTCACCCATTCCAGAACTGTTTGTTCAACAGACTATCCTTTCTCCACCAAACTGCCCTTGCACCTCTGTCAAAAGTCAGCTGTCACCATATCTAATAATTTATACTCTATTCCGTCCCCCGATCCACTCGGTCTTAACGGCCACTGTCGCAGTTACTGTGTTCTGAAATCGGGTGCTGCTGGTGCTCCAATTCTGTGTTATGAAGGTTGTTTTGCATTTCTTTACGAATTTAAGTGCCAGCTTGTCGACAGTTACCAAAAAGCCTATTATCATTTTACTTGAGATTGCACTGACTCTAGATCAATCTGGGGAGAAATGGCATGTGAACACTATTGAGTTCCAAATCATAAACATCTATCAATTCTGGATTTCTCTCAGCTGTCTTGTGATTTTCAGTGTCCAAGCCTTGCACATCTTGTCAGTTACCCTTATATATTCAATATTCTGATACTACTATCAATAGGACTGTTTAGTGATGTCAATTCCAACTGTCTGCCGCGGTACGGAGAAGTACGATTATCCTGATCGATCATGCCAAACCCACTGAACTGTTCTGATAGCCTTTTCGTAGATTCCAACAAATTTTTCTACACTGACAGTGACTGCTATCTGTGAATAAAGATAATTTTACCCTTTCCTTTCCAATCTAGACGGCTTTTATTTCCTTTTCTTGACTAACTGCACTGGCTAGAAGCCTCAGCAACAATAGCGAAAAGCCATGGTAAGAGGAGACCTCTTTTGTCTGGTTCCTGGTCTTAGGGGGACACTGTTCACTTTTTACCACTTTTTAACCTACCAACCCGTAGTTTTACTGTAGAAGCTTTAAGCAGGTTAAGGAAATTCTACCTCCAGTTTGCTAAGAATTCTTATCAGGTATAAACGTCCGGTTCAGCCACACGCTTACCGATTGATTTTCAAATATTAAACCAACTCTGTAATTCTGAAATAGACTTTATTTGGTCATGATGTATTATCGTTGCCTTTATTTACTGAAACCTTGAAAGGCGTTTCTGCATCCATATTAACGAGAATAACGCAGTCACATTTTTTGTCATGACATGTCATGTCAGCTCTGGTGTCACGTCACACTGATGTGGCCTCTTAGAAATGACATGAGCACTAGATTCTCCTTTTCAATTTTCTAGAAGCTTTTGTATAAACCTGGTGTCCTTCCTGCAACGTCTGGTAGAATCCACCAGAGAAGCCACCTAGGCCCAGAGTTTTTTGTGTTTTATGTAGGAAGTTTTAAACCAAAAATTCAACTTTCATAGATACAGGACTATTCCACTTATCTTTCTTGGGGGGCAGGAAAGCTTTGGTAGTCTGGGTCTTTAAAGATCATCTGCCTCAGGGTCAGATTTATCAGCACAGTCAGTCACAGCATGCCCTTAGTACGTTGTGGTGTCACTGCTGTCGTTCCTGGTGGTAGTACCGTGTATCCCCTGCTTCTCTTGACTGCTCTGTCTGGAGGGGCACCAACTCCTCAAGCTTCTCAGAGGATGACTTTTAAGTCGCAATGATTTCGTCTACTGTCTTTCTGTTTCCTAAGGTGGAAGCCAAGGTCATGGCCTGGAGAGGTCTCTACTTGTGCATAAAAACAGCACTAGGACAGTCTGGTCATGCCCCCTTTGATTTCCTCATTAACCCACTTGTTATTTAGTTTCCATGTGTTTAGGGATTTTCCAGAGGTCTTTCTGTGACTGACTTCTAACTGAATTCCACCGGAGTCAGAGAACATGCTTTGCAGGACTTGAAATCTTAGGAACTTACTGAGACTTGCTTTATGGCCTGAATAGGATTTCTCTTGGCATAAATATCTCACATGCACCAGACAGTAGGGCCTCTGGTGCTGCTGCTGCCTGAAGTGCCTTGCACATGTCCGGTGGGGCCGCGCTGACGGTGGTCTGCGTCTCTGATTTCTGCCTGTGGTCAACTACTGACAGAGGAGTGTAGACGCGTGTGATGGTAACCACAGTTTGTCTGCTTCTCTTTGCAGCTTCACCAGTTTCTGCCCCACATATTCTGAAGCTCTGTTAACAGGTGTGTAGGCATTTAGAATCGTTACGATCTCCTGAAGACCTGACCCCTTATGACCTTTTCTTTATGCTTTTCCTCTGAAATCCGCTTTACTATTAAATATGTGGGGGCGCCTGGGTGGCTCAGTCGGTTAGGCGTCCGACTTCAGCTCAGGTCATGATCTCGAAGTCCGCGAGTTCGAGCCCCGTGTCGGGCCCTGTGCTGGCAGCTCAGAGCCTGGAGCCTGCTTCAGATTCTGTGTCTCCCTCTCCCTCTGTCCCTCCCCCGCTCATGCTCTGTCTCACTCTCAAAAATGAATGTTAAAAAAAAATTTTTTTTTAAATATGCAGACCCTCTTTTTTTCCAGCCTATTTGTGTCTTTATATTTCTTTCTCAGATGCAGCATATATTAGACCTTATTTTTTTATCCGATCTGAAATCCCTTCATTTTAACTAGGGTTATGAGATCATATGTTTAATAGCATTTAACGAATCCTGATACGGTTGCCTAGGTTTAATATTATCACACTGTTATTAGTTTTCTGTGGGTCTCAGTTGCCTTTATTGTCTTGTTCTCTTTTTAGGTATTTTTTATGATTTAATTTCCTTTGTTGGCTTATTAACTATAACTCTGTTTTTATTGCTTAGTGGCTGCTTCAGGGTTTACAATATATAACCATAACTTACCAGTCTACCCTCAAGTGATACCATAGCCCAAAACTAGAAACCCAGATGTCCATTATCAGGTACATGGATAAACACAGCCACCCATTCGGTGGGTAGTACATCCATTTAATGGAACACTTCTTAACCGTAAAACAGAATGAGCTGTTGACACATCACCCAACATGAATGACTCTCACAATAGTTATGCCGAGTGGAAGAAGCGACATAAATTATATAATGTGCAATGTGACTTACACAAAACTCTAGAAAACACAAACTATTCTAAAGGAACAAAAAGGAGATGGGGGAAGGCAATAGAAAAGGGCAGGAGGAGACTTCTGCGGGTGATGGATAAGTTCATGATCTTGATTGAGATGATGGTGTCATGGATGTATTCATATGTCCAAACTTGGTACACAGTAGATTTAAATAAACAAGTTTTCTGTACGTCGATTACACCTCAACAGAGCTGTTAAATAATAAAAAGTTGCCTTTTCTCATCATCCTGTGCTCCCTCTGGGTATCAACTGTCCTGTCCTCTAGGATGCTACCTTCACCGCCATACTTGATTTTCTACGCTCTCTACAGAGGGTGCCCCGCTGGGGTGCGACTGCTCCAAGGTGTGAGGACCGTCTGCCATCACAAGGTGAACAGTAGTAGGCAATGGCCATTCAGTGAATTCACTCAACACGAGGCCCAGAATTTCATAGTGAGATGGTGACAGACAAGTTTGGGGCTTTATCTTAAAAACAAAACAAATAAACAAAAACAAACAAAGTCACCGTGAAGATCTCTGTCTTTGCTTCCTGGTCCTGGAGCTGCAGCTACCTGGTCATTACAAAGTAACAAGGCAACACGCAGACGGTGACAGAGTGGGCATGAGAAAAGCCGCTAGGTTTAATGACCTTACACAGCTGTGGATCATGAGACAAATACACCGTCGCTGTGTTTAAGCGACAGGTGGGTCTTCTGTAATACGAAGCAGTACGCTTCCTAAGAGACACGACAGCTGCCGGTGCGTGCGGAGAAAGGGCAGGGATGCTGGTGCACTCTACCCAGCAAGAGGAAGAAACGGCCAGTGGGGCAGGGGCGGGAGGGGTTGTACTTTTCACCATACGTTCTGTTTTCTTCGAATTGTCTGCCAGGTGGACACATTACTTCTTAAAAATACATGAAAAAAACAGGAGAGTTCCGCTGCTATTCTCCTGACTACGACGATGCTGGCGATGGCTACTCAGATAACAAGAAGTCCGTGTTCTCGTGCCAGAGCGACAAACAAATTAGACAGGAAAAAACCCAACTGGACTGACCCCAAAGGGCCACTGCTGGCAGGATCCCGTCTCCCCAAGCTAGACTAACTTGTAGAGACAGCTTTTCCCGCCCCTGGGGAAACCTTCAGTCTTTCGGAGGCAACCACACAGAACTCCGCTTCCGCGGACATTAGTGGTGAGGGGGCATCGACCCGGAGCGCCGTTCGCTACGTTCCTCGGCACTGCCTCCCGTTCAGAAGAGGCCGCGCCACGACGCTTCTCGAACTACGTCTAAATGCTCCCTGCATTTTCAAGTTCATCACCTTGACCCGTCCGCACTCCTGTCACACTGGACACGGGCAGACTGGCACCACCTCACGTCAGCTGACAAGGGCATTTCTGACCACGACAGAAGCACCGGTCTCTAGGTCACATACGTGCATCTGCCGAGGATCCGATGTGCGTCTCCCAACCACCCCCGACTCTCCGCCTGGGGATTACGGCCACCGTAACAAACCCCTCACCTGGACCGTCTCTGGGATTCCGGAGCGAACGCAATGTGCTTTTCCTCCCAGATGTCTTCCTCATCGGAGCCGCCATCATCAAACTGCTGGATTCTTTCCTTACAACATGCTTCAAACAAGGCAATATTTCCCTAAATAAAAGCGAGAGAGTGAAAAATAACAAAACAAACTTAAAAATCAAGTTATTTTCTCCACAAGTTACCAACGCAAACTTCCTTTAAAACAGTGTCTGTCACACACACCAAAATGAAACGTAACAGCACGCAACGCCAGCTTTTGCGGACCCACAGAAAGCTCCCCCTCCAAAGACTCGATTCAAAACTGGCCCACAGAAGCCTACACGGTCTCCCCGGACTCCCCTCACCCGGAGAAGCACCGCGTTCCCTCCAAGAGCCTCCCTGCCCCCGCCCCGAGATGCAGTCCCAGATCCGCCCTGACAACAAAGCAACCCGCGTTTCCTCCGCTTTTACCAGCTAAGCAGCAGTGACAGTAACAGCAACAGCCCAGTCAGGACCTTCTACCTCATCACATCAGCCAATAAGCCAGCGGTCCTTGTGTCAATCAACATAAAAATCAGGACCGTGCCCACTCAAATGACACCAATCCCGCATCATTTGCTGACAGGGCCGACTTGGTGTCTGAGCCGTGCCTGGGACAAGCTGGCCCTGATCTAGCCCAAGTTTCTCTCCCGGTGACATACATCTGGAATAAAAGGCATCTGGCTCGAGTCAAAATGCACTCTCTGAAGTCTAGACTGTAATCACAAGTGACCCGGTTTTAGCAGCCCTGTCACATCTTAAACCAGGGTTGCAAACTCACATCCCCACAGGGACCACGCAGGTAACACGGGTGGGTGAAGTGATACCAGCCTAAGATGAAGGGTCCTGGGGCGCGGAGGGCCCCAGCGCACGCGGCATCCACGCCCAGGCTGGGACAAACCCCAGGCCCCACTGTCCACCTCTCAGTATACCGTGTTGCTAAGGAGAAGAAACATTTAATACTTACACTTTCATTTGTATTGAGAGTAAAGTTGATGTCTGATACTCGATCGAAAGAAACACTGTAAACAAAATGTAAGTACAGGAGTAGTTAATTGCCTATGGATGGACAGAAACATTATTTACAACATCTTCCAAATTTAAAGCAGTTACCCTACCATTAAAATCTCCACAGGTAAAACTAAAGCAAAAACCTACTTGCATTAAATGATGCCTCTTCCCTTGGTATGAAGAAGGGATGGAAAGGCAGGGATGGATGCCTTGTAAGACAGAATGAACCCACCCTCGAAGCCTTTCCATAAAAGATCTTGAACATCCACGGCAACAACCATGGTTCCACGGGCCATACTTACATAACCAAGAAAAAGGTTATTTGGAAAGAAGAAACAGTCAAAACAGGTACCCAAAAAAAGTACCCAAGGGCTGTCAGCTCTCAGACACTAATCTTTCTCCCGGGATGGCCAAATTCATACACAGAATAGACACCCCCCAAATCCTAACATATGGCATGATCGGCAGGAAGGTAGGGGTGAAGGAACTCATAGCCTGTGCAACATAATTTCTCGAGGAAGTAAGATTCTTATTATTTTGGAGGAAGAGGGTGAGCAGGGGAGGGGCAGAGGGGCAGAATCTTAAGCAGGCTCATGGCCAGCTTGGAGCCCAAGGCGGGGCTCCATCTCGGGACTGTGAAATCATCATCCGGGCTGAAATTAAGAGTCGGACCCTTAACGGACTGAGCCACCCAGGTGCCCTAAAGTCAGTATAATTCTTAAAAGATCTGTTCTAATCAATCATTACTCCAAGCACCCAATATACATTTTAAAGGGACTGGATTCCTAACAGGTAACATTTAGTGAGAGCGGAGACGGGCAAGCGCCGAGATGCCGCGTGGGGAGCCCGCGGGCTCTGGTGCGAGCGCTTCTGCGGTACAGACACAACCACCACGGGGGCAGTCCTTGCTCATGTTGCATCCAAATGAGCTGACGCTTAGGGCAGCTGGCAGCCTTGAACTCTTGCTCTGTTTACAGGGAAGGCTCCGTCCGCTGCGCTAACACAGCTGTATGGTACAGCTGGACCGTGCCGGGGGCCTTCAGCCTCTCACATGCCACAAACTGCAGCTCGCGACAGAAGACGGCTCTGCCGGCTGCGTCACTGAACCACGAGCACCTAACTGCTAGCGACGAGCCACCCGGACGCCGGGTACTGACGAGCATCATCAGGCAGTGCGCCGTGACAGCAGCCGTTTGGTCCTCACCTCTGTTCTCGATGAGCTATGACCCTCCTCGTAAATACTTTACTTATGAACACCTCTCCCTTCCCCGGGCCAGACGCTAGACCCTTTGTTTTCATTCCTGTGGATCGCCCACACATCTGTCACTCACTGGTTTGGTATGGTACCAATCCTTCTGACTCCCGTGCCCCCCGCTTCCCTCGCCCGCACGAGCGCTCTGCCTGCCCGGCTCCTACGGGACACCCGGCCGGCCTCATGGTGAGCGGGCTGGGGAGGACACACGTGGGGAGCCCCTGCTGGGAGGCCACCGGGTCCACTCCCACCCGCCAAGTACAGCAGGGACTCACCACCCTGGGGGCCACTACCTGGCACAGCCGTCGGCGGGGTGGGGGAGGGGGGGTGCGGGCAGAGCAGCGACCAGAGCTCGTGACCAAAGCTCAGTATACACAGCGACAAGCCCCTGTGAGAAAGAGCCCCGCGGCCCTCAGCCCCCCCCCCCACCCCCGGCTGCTTCAGGGCCCGACAGGCTGGGACCGCAGGGGCACCTCGTGGGGGCAGGCTCATCCCAACCCGTGAACGCGCCCAAGTCCCCAGAACCCTGGAGAACCACGTCTCACAAAAAACAGGAGCGCACGAGACGGGGGGACAGGAAGATATACTCACTTGCCAATGTCATCTTGATCCGCAAACTTCTCATCGTTGAAGCCAAACTGGTCAATAAAATTGGACGTCATTTGTTGCATCTGATAATCAGAAAAGGCCTGGCAGCCCCAGGGCCAGTGACAGTGATACAATGATTCTAATGACATTCTACACACTATCTGCCCACCTGTGTTCCAGAAACCATCTTATTTACATAGCCTTAGGGCTTAAGAAGTTGGTGTGTTTTTCTAAAAACAATCAAATAATTTCAGACACAATTTACCCAAAAAAGGACATGTGTGGAATTCGAATGCACATGTCACTGCAGGAAATGTTAATGACCGCCCTGTCCTCTATTGCAAATTATCTTTAGAGAGAGGTCTGGGTTAAGTCCAGTTCGAAGAGGTGATCAAGTGACACGTGACAGTCTGAAATTATAAGATGTATCAATCACCTCTGCACACAACCAACCTTAACCTAAGATCCAGTAAGTGGTGACCCACCGCCCTCCCTCCGCCCCTCCTCCCCTCCCCCTCCCCCTCCCCCCCCTCCACTACAGTAACACCGCACCAGGGGAAAACACAACCAGTAATCAAAGCTGCCAGCCTACAACACACAACGTTCGGGGACACTTCGCTCTCTTTAAGAAAAAGACTTGGGTCTCATAGGCCGGGAAGAGTATCAAAGTAGCTTCTATCCTACCTACCTTAGAGACAGGATTAAGTCTTAACGCTGACCCGACACCGGGCTGAAAAGCGACAACTGCAGGGTCCACAGAGGAGCCCATTCTGTCTCCTACGTTCTAGAGAGCACCAGGCTCACTTGGGCTTTCTTAGGTGGCAAACGGGGGAAGGTTAAAACGGACTTCACGAGAATGCTGAGGTTCTGATTTAAAACAACAAGGAGGCCCAGCAGCACAAGAGAAACCGGCGAAGGTGTCCTATGTTCTGAAGCAGGAGTAGAGGACAACGAGGACAGCGAGCGGCACCCCGCACGCCACCCCGAACCAGGCACGGAGGCTGACGAAGAACAGTGTGCGCGCCGCCTCGTGGACTTGCTCTGGACAGATGGGAAAGCCCCCGCCTGCAGGTGGGCCCACACCCGGGGCAGGAGCGACAGCCGGGAGCGGAACCACAGGCATCTCGCCAGAGGCCACGTGCTGGGGAGGGAGGCGGCCACCACTGCCTGAAACTCAATTCTGCCCGGTTCTCCTTTTGAGCAGCGCCCGGAGGTTCCACCCCGCGGACACCTGCTGCAGAAATGCCTCTTCTGCTCCCTCCTGATCACTCATGCGGGTGGCAGGGAATTATGGCATGGATAATCCAAATCGAAGGTGATTAAAAAATAAACCTTATATTTGGCTTTGGAAGGCAACTTTTCCTCAGGTCTGAAAAAAGCGGTTATCTAGTTTGCTGAGAACCTGAAACTTCACTTTTCTCTAACTTGAGAGACCTCTCTCCCCGCCCCCCCCCCACCTTGCTCACTCACGCCCTTCCATGCTGTCCCCTTTCCTGCCCATGGAGGTGACACTATGTGACACGGGGCGGGGGGCCGGCCTCACGGGGGCGCATTTGGTAAGGTGCGCCAGGGCTGAGTGAGTCGCGGGTGAACGCAGAAGGGCAGAGACAAGTTCTGGAAGGCCAGGCTGAGCTTGGACAGGTGAATGAAAAATAGGACACGTAGCACTCACACCCGTTAAACCCAAAAGAACGAAACGGATTCTGCTGAATTGCACCCTCGTGCTTTCTAAGGTAAAATGGGACGTGTGGGGCCTTCAAAGATGTAAAGAATCATGAAGTCATTCTTCCAAGCAGGCGGCAGAAGCCGGGCTCCGAGTTTATTTACAGATTAGAAACTTGGCCACACAAGGGAGAAGGTCCCTCCCCAGTTGGTCTGTTTCTTTTTTCTCCCTTTAACTTTTTTGTGCCTTTGGACTTTGGACTATGAAGTTTTGGGGTTCATAAAACCGAAAAGTGTTCCTTTAAATGCTTCATAGAGAGCACACAGACACTGAATGTATCAGAAGCGTATGTATGTGAATACACGTACATATGTACAGATACACGTGTGTCCACCCATATATGCATCGTCTGTCTGTCTCCCTATTCGTTCATGTCCCTCGGGACACACATATAGTCACTGACGGACACAAGTAACCTCTATGCAGTAACTTAGGGGAAAAAGGAAACAAACCTCCCTGGTCCTCATTAGTTCTAAGTCTATTACAGCTTCTACGAAGATGCAAATTCGCAAAGAACTTCCAAGTTTCAGACACGATTTTTACTAATAAAGCTACTAATGTGTACTAAACCCACCTAAGTGAAAATTGTTACTGTATTCTACTTAAAGTCACATAAAAAGTGCTCTGGACTTGGAGAAATCCAAGTGTGGGAAGCACCGTATGGCTGTGTCATTACTGAGAACTTAATTATTAAAAAACAAAAAAAACAAAACACAAACCCCACACTGCCTAGAACTGTCATCCCGGCCAAAGCTGGGGACTGTTCAAGTCACTGAGAAGTGAGTCTACCGCTTTATTAAGCAGATCTCTTCGGAGGCGCCGCGGGAGTGACGGGAAGTCCCTGCCTTGCCTCCTCTCCCCACCGCCGCCCTGCACGGGCCTGGGAGCGGGAGGCGCCCGCCAGGTCTCTGGGGCCCGTCTGTGGCCCTCAGCCCCAGTTCTCCAGACACAGCAGGGAGAGGACCTCCTCACACTCCACACCTCTGTCAGATTCAGAGGGAGTTAGAGTCAAACACCAGAGGTTAGGAAATCAGAAGGGCCAGAAGGCACAGCCAGACTGCCGGCATTCACAAAACGCTGTGAATTCACAAAACTTCCCGTGAAGCATCCCCTGAGCCAGACATGGCCCACAGGTGAGTGCCACGGTCAAGGGACCTTATTAAATGACCTGCCCTAACTCTCTATACTCAGGACTTTATATCAACATGAAACCTCACTTTATTTTTATTTTATTTTTTTTTTCAACGTTTATTTATTTTTGGGACAGAGAGAGACAGAGCATGAACGGGGGAGGGGCAGAGAGAGAGGGAGACACAGAATCAGAAACAGGCTCCAGGCTCTGAGCCATCAGCCCAGAGCCCGACACGGGGCTCGAACTCACGGACCGCGAGATCATGACCTGGCTGAAGTCGGACGCTTAACCGACTGCGCCACCCAGGCGCCCCTGAAACCTCACTTTAAATGTGAAAGAGAAATTGAAACTAATATATATAAACTAATATTCTATCATGGAGACCCACATAAAATTCTTAAATCTATACTGGTCGTCTCAAATTAAAAAAAAAATAGTTTGGAACATATTTCTTATTTTCAAAATGATCCAGCTGATTTGTCACTCAAGCATGCAAAGAAGTGTTTACTAGAAGCTTGTCCGGCAGAGAAGAATTATTTTTCCTACTTTTAGAGGGTTCCATGAAGTGGATAAAAGCCACAGGAACGGGAGCCTGTGGAGAGCTTTGCCAGGAAGGCGGTTTTGTGTCTGGGATTGCCTCATGTGCACATCAGCAGTCAGTTAAACCAAAAAGACGTCAGAAAACGTCCTCCCCAGAACAGCCATGGAATCAGATTTCACAAGAAGGAGACCCACTTTCCAGATACCTAACTGTAATAAGCACCCCCTAAGATTAAATCAGCCGCCTCAAGTTCCGAGGGCATCAGCTTATCTACACACAGGTTGAGGGCATTCTCTTTCTTAAAGCGATTCCCCAACAGGTTCGGAAGCACCTTGGTAATTTACACTTTATAGCACAGAGCTTCACTGCAGGGGTGAGCCATGCGTAGCGCTGGAGTTCACACCAGGCTGAGTGGCCGGTTTCAGGACTCTCCAGATGCTTCCGTAGGGGCAGAGAGGCTACCGCCAGGCCGGAGAACTCGGGGGTCAAGGAAGAAGGGCCTGTAGGCACCAGGGCTCACAGTGGGCCAGGTGGGCACCCTGGGTGCACCGGCAAGGCACGAGGGTGGCAGCGAGGGGCTGCTGTCTCTACAAGAAGGCCCCTGCTGCTCAACAGCCCCCCCTGCGGGCTGGCCGCCCCTGCCCCTAACCCCGGGAGGCTGGCTTCCGAAGGGCAGGAGCGTTAAGATTCAACGGAGAAGCCAGCCTAGCGCTGAAAACCCACTCCAGACCTGTCCTGTAAATGTGAATGTGAACCTGACTTAGTAACCGCCCTGACCACAGCAGGACAGCCTACTGGGAGGCCCAAACACGGGGTCAGCAGAGCCATAAGCAGCCTCATCCTGGCCCTGGGAAATGATGAGGCTTAAAGGTTAAGAAAAAAGAAGCCAAGCGAACATTCAGTGCCGGGTAGGAAGGGGGCTATGTCAACCTCCCCCCGCCTCCCCGACACCAAAGCAACTCGGTGCCAAGATGGGGTCCTGGCACCATCTGTCCGTCTGAGGAGCTGGTGCCTTGAAAGAGGGGCTTGTGCCGTTAGCTCCCACGTCGGGTACGCGCCTGGTATCCAGTCAAGGTAGCGAAACCACCGGCCACCTCTCCAAGAACCACCGCTGGGCGAGGGACAGATCCGGGCATGTCACTTTTAGACCCCGTTTTCTCCCCCACAAAGGGGAGAAGCAGCTGATAAATGGAGAGTATTGGGGACAGGAGGGTGGGGTGGCAAGGAATTACTGAAACTGGAACTTTCACTAGAAAAGACCGTAAGGACACACCACACGAAGAGTGTGATTCTCACCCACAGGTCGCTACTACGGGATCTTTTAAGCAACCACACAGCCGGTGCACAGGTCTGCATAGCACGAATGTCTGAGGCACTCGCTGAACCATTCGGTTTGTTCAAGTCTGAAAATTCACCCAATTCCGCTTTGTCGTGACCAGGGGTGAAACATACTCTGGAAACATAATCAGTACAAACCTTCCTCTCACATACCTCAAACTTCCTTTTTTTAATGCTTTTGCCTAACTAGTAAGTAAGCCCAAATCATATCCTAGTGCATAATCTGCCTCCGGAGGGGACTCATAGGTGGCAACTAGATTAAGCATTTAAAATAAAAACAAAAAGCAAAGCTTTAGGCATGACTCACTTGCTGCAAAGAAGAATCCTGTGAGAAACCCGTTTCTTTAAAGTCAATTTCATCATCACTGGATGAATGAATATGGCAGGTTGTAACCTATATGCATAAAAATGTAAAACACTATTTAACAGAGAAAACCTTTGGACATTTGCATCAGCATTTTTATGGAAAAATCACATTTAGTTTTTCTCTCAATGTGTAACAACAGTAAGCACAAAAACAAGTTAACAGTTAGGTTACAAAATCCACCCCAAAATCCAAGAGCCCATTTCACTCAACCAGATGGTCAGGTTGCCCGCCCTTCTGCTGCCCACTTGTGTTCTCGCTCTCGTTCCTAGTGTCACCGGAAACCAGGGAAGAGGGGAGTTACTCCATGTGAGGGATTGTAACAATCATCTCCAATTAAATGTCTACAAAGGGCAGGTGGAAGGAACGGCTCAGGCGAAGTATAGAAATAATTCGTATGTGCCAAGCTCAGAGAGTAAAATATCACGCCCAGGGGTTACTCATGGGCCCCCGGGAAGGTCAGGTTTAGGTAGGAGCACTTACTTCTCGCGTCCCCTGTCCACTCTGAGAAGAACGTTGTCCATAAACCCCAGAGTGGACTTTGAACCAGTAGAACCCCCTGCTTATAAAAAGACCCCAAATCTTCTGTCCCTTAAAACACAGTCCCTGCCCTCAAGACTTACAACCAACTCAAATTAAACAAAACACGAACATGAACTGCTCACCAATTCACGGTGATTTTTATTCATTCATAAATGACACACGGCATTGAGGGAACGTATTAACAGTTAGAAATGAAAATACACAGGTGACTAAGCACGAGTAACAGGGACGGCTGTATAGCCAGTAATAAATATGAACAGTCTGTAAAATCCTAAAACCAGCACTGTACTTCTGAGGGTAACTTGCACTGTATTTCCTGAGTTACTCACCCTGTACTTTCCACAGAAGCATAACCGGCAGAGGGGGAAGACGCGAGCGGCCGTGACCTGCCAACCCTTGAAACTGTGTCTAAGAGCCTGAGCGGAGCTACAGAAAGTGGCCTGGTTTGTTCTGTGATGTTCCAACACTGGACCGAGAAACCCGAAGGAGACTCCCACAGGTCTGCGTGTGGTATGGCTTATGAAACGGAATACATCACCGCTCGAATAAATCAATCTCTTTTCTCTTCGACCATCTCTGGCAACGATGCTGAGCTAAGCGAATTGCCTGCATTTCGAATTAATCCCCCCGCCCCCTTCTCCCTGAGGTAGAGGTGAGTGTGCACACTCGGAATCTGAAACTGGCCAGATGAGGTCAAAGGCAGAATCTGTGACCAACGAAGGGAGTGTGCCGGGGTCAATCGTAGCTTCCGCGAGTTAGTGGGAAAGTCGTGCAGATGGGGCCCGAAAGCGGGAGGGGGGGAGGCGGGATCCTGCTCGGTCACGGCAGCCGGCGTCCCGGGAGGCCCTGCCACTGTGGCGGGTTCAGAGGAGACCCGGGCTGCTCGGCGGCAAGCTAGTGCGAGAATCCTATTATGTTTTAGGGGGCGCCCCCCATGGTAGGGTGCAGGATTAGAAGACAAGCCAAAGAGCAAGCCAGGTCAACTAGACAAGAGAGAACAAAAAAAGACCTGGCCACCCCTGGCGGGTCTTGTCCGAGTTCAAGCAGGATACAACGTTTCCTCATTCACAGTGTTACCTTCCGCCACAAAATGCATCGGTTCATTGACAAAAGGTGAGAAAGAAACCGTTTCTGTTGGGCAACTACTACGTGCCAGACGTAGTAGTGACCCCTTTTACATATCCTCTGTAACTTGTCTCCTCAAAGCAATCCTGGGAGGTAATTTTTTCTCCAAAAAGAAGTTTTACGAAGTAAGTAACAACACGATGCACGCACACCTTTGTGTTTATGTACGGAAAGATGTGGCGACTCTGATTCTACCCACACCCTAGCTGGCCTCAAATTGTTACCGATAAAATGGGCTACAAAGATGGCTGAACGCACCCCAGCCCCGGCGGGGAGGGGACCTGCTGCCTGGAATCCCACCTAGTCCATCACACAGCTAGATGCCGCCACCAGAGCCCCTGCCCCGAGCCCCCGGGCACACCCCCTCCGAGGTGTCTTCATCTCAGCAGATGCCACTCGCCGCCTCCTTATTCCTCAGCTCAAATCTCGGCCTTCTGGTTTCTTCTCTCTCACACATATCTACTCACTCCACCGTCAAAACGTAACCTAAGAGACCGTCGCTCCTCACCAGGCCGATCGGCTCTCTCTGGTGCAAGCTGCCTCCGCCTCTTGCCCCGGTCAACGCCGTACCTGGTGGCTGACGGGTCTCCCTGCCGCCACCTGCCCCACCGCAGTCTGTTCTCAACCCGAGAGCCGTGACGCTCTTTTACAATGTACGTTAAGTTATGTCACCTTCAGATGCCATACCGAACAGCTTCTCATCTCACTAAGATATAACCAGGGTCCGAGTGGACTAAAGCAGGAGAGCTGGCCTTGGACCTCATGCCCGCTCTCTCCCTCCGGATGCCGTGCCAGCTTCCGCACGAGCTCTGCCCCCCTCATGCCTCTGCACAAAGGTACCTCTCGGAGAGGTCTGCACACCTGCCCCAGACAAACCCCTGGCTCCCTGCCCTGGAGTTTATCCGTTTCCACCCAGGCAGGGATCTTTGCCAGTCGAGTTTACGACAAGAGCCTCAGTGCATGGCACACAGTAGCCGCTCAAATGTTTATTAAATTAACGAACACCAACACATTATGAGAATGTACGGAGAACACAGTCGTAACTTTTTGAAAAGTAACAAGTAAGTACGAACACTCTGACCAAGCCAGAAGTGTTCTAAATATAGTCTTGACGCTTCAGTGGAAAAAAGCTTTTGAGGTGTTGTTCCCTTCTTCCATAGTAAAATTTTAGTTTCATTAACTGTTGCTACAGGAAAAAGCCAAGTGTTTTTGGCGCCTTGGCCGGTCAGCTTGCTAAATGCTAAGGAGGATCATGGGCACGGCTGGCATGTTAACCCAGGTGACATGTGGAAGTCACAGACAAGATCTTCCCCCTTGCTACCCTGGGGCCCTGCTGGGGACCTCCCGGCACCCCCATGCCCCGGGGCGGGTGAGACACACAGCAGTTCCGCCCCACGCTGCTGGGCCTCTGGGCCAACGCACGGGCACACGTGTGCCTTATTCTGCACAACCTCCCCGAGCGAGCTCATCAGTGGCGGGAAGGACACGCCAATACTTGAGACAACACCTTCTCCCCCACACACAGGAGGCAGAGAACTAAGCAAACGCAACCTTCCAGAGTCCGTGTCGACACCTCCTACGTTACCTAACTTTACCAAGACTTTACCAGTTCTTACCAACAGACCCACGAAGAGGTCTCTGGATGTAAGTAACACACCAAATTTCATTCATAACAAAACTCCCCAACATAAACACAGAAGCAATCTACGAGTCTACTGTGCATATACTTCAGTGTGATGGGGCCAAAAGATTAAAGTACTTCACAGACCTCGGAGACAGGGTAGTTAGAAAGCCGCCCAGGAGCGGGAGGAGCTCGGGGCTGGCACAGCTTTTCCTACAGGAGTGAGCAGGACCTCAGGCCCACAGCCAGCGGCACAGGGAAGCGTTTGGTGCGCTAATCAACGAATCCTCGCTGTGACTAGGAAAATAAGAACAGGCCAGGGCAATACAACAATATTTTAACCCAAGCATTTGGTGTGAACTGCAGATGGGCTGAAGTCCTAGGCAACACCTAAAATGATTCCCAGGGAGACATCTGAGCCATGGTAAAACCAACTAAGTCAAGGCATCAAGACAGCGTCTCTAATCTATCGATTTGGGGGAGCGGACAGGGAATAAGCCATCTATTGTTAGTCAACTGCCTATTTTAGGAATGAATGTGTCTGAGATGCCTCTACTTAGACCTTGTACTGTGTTACACGGGGAAGTGAGCACTCTTTCTGCAGGACATTTTCCCAAGGGCAAGACCCACTGCGTTTACCAAGCTGGGTTTATGATAATGTGCCCTGGAACGTGGTACCCAACCCTCCTAGGACATAACCTGAAGCTTTCTGGGCACAAACACGGAGAGCCCAGAGGCCGCAGGAAGTCTCGCTGGTGGCCTAGAATGCACAGGCACCCTTAGGAACCGGGAACCTACGTATCCCTAAAATGACTACAAAGCAAAATTCCCCACTGAAAGGACTTAAAACTGAAGGGAGGTGGTATTTAAGTCCTGGGCACGTGGGATCAAGGAACTGAAGAGGTCTTGAGACATCAGCCCGAAAGTTCTCACGGACAACAGACAACAAAATTACAGAGTGGGGCTAAATCAACACGGGATATGAGCGACATCAACAAGGCTCTAGAAGTCTCACCGCTTTTGGCCAAAGAGAACTAAGCTGCTATTAGTGACAGGTGGGCCCAGGATAATCTTCCCTTCCACCCAGGTGTAAAGTCTGGACGTCAGACGTGTCTGACCCAAAAGGGCTGTACGTGAATTCTGCACTGCTTGTATACGCCCCTTCACGTAGACACACAGAACACTTACACGGAGTCACAGCCCAGGTTACTGACAGCACCATGCAAAGCAGCTGAGTGCTGTCTGAACTGCAATGAAGGCTGTCTTTATACAGAACTGCTCACACGAGAAATCTGTTTCAATTACCAAAGACAAAGAACATGTTTTAAAAACCGCTGATAACAGCAAGTTTTACTGGACACTTTTGAAGTCTACAACCCTTTGAAGGAACACCTTTAAAGAAGTCTCCCAAAGTCACAATTAATATTCCTAAACATTCCTTTATAAATAAGAAATATGACAACACCCCTTCAAGGAGACCACATTGCCCGCAACCTTAACAAAGAATCGAGATGGGGCTTCTACTAAATTAAATGGTTCAATTTAACAGTGCCAGAGAACAATCTCACCCTACAATAAAACCTTGATTATCCACAATTTTAAGCAATCTGATTGGGGAAGAAAGCAATCAATCCACCGTAGGTGGTTATGTTCATCAAAAATTACTTAAGTCTTCCTTGATGACTCAGGGCTGTCAGAGTGGAGGTCAGTCTCTCTGCTGGGCTACGATGCACTGAGACACTGAGGCCATCGGACGTATTTTAATTAAATGGCCTCACGCAGCTCCCCTTAGTGATCTCTTAAGTTCACAATCTTCCAACTCCTACTGATTCTATCATTATACCCATCCTTAACAAGCCATTACCCAACCAATCTGTGAAGAGTCTGAAAAAAGATAACCAAATTTGTTAGACAATCTACCAAATAAAAGGCAACAGCCCTTTGGGAGAGTCACACAGGATGACCTGGTGACCGCTCTGTAGCTGCCACTTCTGTTTCCGCTCTGAGCCCTTCTGTTTCCCTCCTGTTTCTAAACTCTGCTGTGAACTGATAAGGCTGTCAGGGACCTGACCGCCTAACAGCCAAGGCGTTAGTGTGTATTAGAAGCAGCTGCTGAATTTCAAACATAGAATTAAATGCCCGACACATCTACTTCTGTGTAGAGTTAAGGCCACCACCTCAATTATCAGCTGGCATGTGCTTACAAAAGGAAATACTTACCTTCAATCTCAATGCATGAAAAAAACAAAGAATACATTCCAAAGTCCAATATAATTTTTAAAAATATTATCAATGCCATTATTCCCTGGCTAATGGTTCTAATGTGTTAGTTCCAAAATCATCTACAAAATTCTCCCCCGCCCCACAGTGGGAATAATCTAAAAAGAGGGTAAACTCAACTCAGTAATATTAGAAAATGTCCAAAGGCTTCCTGAGGCTTCTAACCACCCTGGCTTATCTGAGGCATAAGGCAACACACCCGACAGAGAAGGCGGGCTAGCAGCGGTTCTGTTGAGGCACTGAGGGAAATGGGGCTGGGGGGGGGGAACGTGGAGGTCAGTGGCCTCTCTGTACCCTCTGGTCGCCGCAGGTAGGAGTTAGGAGCTAACGAGACAAGTTGTCCAGAATATGGTGAGCACTAACCTCTCTTCCTTGGTAAAGAAACATGAACTCATCCTTGGCCCCAAATTACCGAGACAAACGAGAGATCTTTCTTTCATCTCTTTCTGAGCAAGTGGGCAAAGGCCGAGAGCCCTGGAGCCACAGAAACGTGACCCGGTAAAACCTACTAGATCTACCGTGTTCCTCTTGTTAGTTTCTCCCAAGGAGCTTGCGCAGAACGCCTCCCATCGCTCCCTGACCGTATCTGGAAGACCTGTGGAGGGAGAGAAAGAAAGAGGCATGGTCACTCCAGGGGCCTCGAACACAGACACACAAAACAAACAGGAAACGGGGGGTGCACCACCCGCTCGGCTCATCGAAGGCAGATGTGCCCCGTCATCTGAGCACCCGCCTCTTGGAGAAACAGAGTTATAAGGCCTTGTGGCCTGGACGTCAGTAACTTCAGGAACCAGAGCCGCCACCCCCACCCAAAAGGTCTCTGCTTGATACCAAGGGTGCTATGCAGCTCTGTGAATTTAACAAGTTTTAAAAATGGCAAACACTGAATCTGGAAAGCGTGTGCCCAGCGCACTTCAGAGAGAACAGTGGGTCTTTTAAGGCAGGAGGAAAAATCGTGTTTCCACGTCGTTCAAGTTTAGGAAATGCTGAAGCTCCCGCACACCCGTCAGATACGGTGATGGCTCCTGTGAGCCTGGTTCGGCTGCTCAAATTATTCCAACACAGTGTTTCCTAAATGCTTGTGCCCATAGGCCACCATGGCAACACAGACGCAGCGGTGAGACTCCACCTTCTAGAGGAATTTTAAAGAAAAGGGCACACAAATACTTTTTCCGAGAAAAGGGAACTACGGCTATAATCTCGGAACCCTGACTAGAGCTGTCCTCTGACACTTCCGGTTCCAACAGATGTGTGTGTGCCCCTCACATACCCCGTGGTGAGCAGCTCCGGGAAAACAAAGACTGAGCCACAGGACGTAATCACGCCCATGGCCACCTCTCCAGGTGAGCACACAACCTGGGACGGCCCCGCGTGGACCTGTCTCGGGGAGCAAAATTACAGGGGGGCAAAGCCCCAACTGATCCCACGGCCTAGAACAGCTGTTTCAGTGCACGTTCGGCAGGGAACAGCCTCTTGAACACAGACACTCTTAAAAGACAAACCGGATAGACTGGGAAACAATTTCTAGTGTTCAGCAAGTTGAGTTTGGATGAATTCAGAACTACAGGGGTTGGAGACTTTCACACTCCTGGAGCTAAGTCGCAGGACCAGTCCAAGCCCCAGAGTCCACAGAGCTCCTGGGCCCTCGGTGTAGAGGGGACGGACTCTTGGCCTGGGCGCCAGTGCAAAAGGCACCTGCAGCTTCTTGCCAGTAGCCTCGCCTGGTAAATTTCAATGCTGGTACAGAAAGCATCTTTTGGAGTCCACGAGCCCTCCTCTTAGGAAGAGAGACGGAAAACATGTGGACAAATGCTGTAATACCCCAGCTGAAGGAACTCAATCCACAGGCTATATACATAGGGGCCTTCAGAAGTAAAGAAAAAGAGCGATCCCAGCTCGTGACACAGCGGCTGGCGATGGGACGCCAGACTTGGTGGATATGGGGAGCAGGCTCCCTGAGGGCGAGAGCGGGTGCCTTGGCCGGGCTGCCAGTACTCACTCAAAGGACTGCAGAAATAAGGAGAGACACAGAGCAAGGAACTACACTCTTCAAACAACTTCACTCAGATCTCCAGATCATTCGCGCAATATAAAGGAACTCCACAGACTGCCATTAAAAACGTTACGAAAGTTTCCACTCAATTTACCCTTAAATCCTTCCTCCAATCCAACAAAAGTGTAATTAAAATCCCAAAAGCCACTTACCTTTGATAAGCTGCTGTACTAATGCACTGTTGGGGCCCTTGTCAGTGCTGTGCACGATACAGTTAGCTATCCTTGTCAGGTGTCCCATGTAGCCGTGCCGTCTGCCTCCCTCGGCCCTGACAAGGGGGAGAGGACAAATCCTCAGACTCCCGACCGGAGGGAGTCGTGAGACAGCCTGGTAAGCACAGCGGGTTGGAGTGATTATTCTAAAGATGGAGGCCCTGAAGCTGGGGATGGACGGTCACCAGGTCAGGCCAGGGTGGGGAGGGGCAGAGGCGGTCCGCTCAAGGATCACACGGTGGCCACACTCATCAAGGTCCGTTCGATATACAAACCAATCATTAACCTTCGATAATCTTAAAAAAAAAAAAAAAGCCCAAACATTCACTGACACCTAATATTTCTGTGACTTGGCTTTGGATCTTTCTGTGAACAGACTTTAAAAAGGCTGAAAGAACCTAAGGTGACAATCCTGCTGCTTCGTTTTCTGAGACATCACGTCTCCACTGCGTCTACTAACAGACATAATCGTCTACCAATGGCATTTCTCAGGTTAAAAGAGCAGCCGATCTTAAGGATCCGGCCGAGGCGAGGGGCGCTCAGCTGGTCTCGGGCCCACACGGCACCTGGAACACGGGTACAGAAACTACTCCCCGTTGCTCTCCCCCATTTAGGGCCTACCCTTCCAAACCAGGACCCATCTTTACCAAATCCACCCATGTAGATACACTTCTCACATCGCTGTGATTCTCTGCCTGTTTACAAAGGGTCAGAACTTAGATTTTTGCTTACAGGGAGAATCTTTCAGGGGCCACTAAAAAAGCCATACTGTGCTTGAAGGCTTTTCTGAGAAAGAGGGTATCTGCTAAGAATCTTAAAGGGTCTGGAAACAGCTAAGGGTCAGAAGACACAGAGCTGATCTCAAGTGAGTTGCTAAGAGCCTCTCCTGGCTTCACAATAAGATCCCGAGACCCCAGTGTTCCTCACAGGCAGCTTCCTGCTCAGACCCCGTGTGGTGCTCCCACGAGCTCCCGAGGGAGCTCAAACGCCCACCCGCCAGGCTTTTGCTCCAAGGCTCCTGATGTTCTTTCGGCTTCTGGGGCAAGGAAATGTTAGGAAAGCTCGTTCCGGAACCCCCAAGGTGGGGGGACTGTAACAGTCAAGCCTCTGAAGGATGGGGCTTAGGGGAAACAGCATACCCGACACCTTTGCACTGGCGACGAAGAGGCAGAGAACAAGGGAGGTTGGGGAGGGCACTAAGCTGCTAACGCGGGGCCACACACAGACCCAGAGAGGCTGATCTGGCCAGACACAGCACCCCCACAGGAGCTCTGTGTGGAAGACTGGACCCGAGGCCCACCGAGACGAGCCTCGGACGAAATGCAGGTTTTCCAGAGTCCAGTCACAGCTCTATCGGTGCCAGTGAGCACTTCTGGAAACACCAAACCTGACAAAATAAAGCTGACCCCTCCCTTTAGTTCCTAGCTCTCCCAGAGGCCGCAAGAGGAGTCTGAGCAGAGACACAGAGCAAGAAACCTCCCGGCACGGGCTCAAGCACGAAGGCGCACGGGACGGCCTTCTGGGCTGATGGAAATGCTCCGTGCCTCGAGCGCAGCGCTCCCGCAACCGCACGCGTTCGTCAGAGCTCCTAGAAATGCACGCCCAGAAAGGATGGAGTCCCACCTTACAAGAATTATACCTCAATGCACCTGACTTAAAAGCAAACGCAAGAAGTGGGCCCTGAGAGTGTCGTCCACGCACGCCCTGCCACCGGCCTCCTGTGAGACGGCGTCCAAGCCCCCAGGGCCCGAGGGAGGAAGCGGGGTGTGCGGCAAAGCGCCTGACGCGCGTCAGCCACCACGTCAGGTAACCGTGCCCGTCAGCTGACAGAGATTTTCTGAACACAAATCGCTAGGGCAGTCGCCGTCCCCTCTTCAGTCAGGAAGTGCCCTTCTCCGCGGCGAGAACACAGGGTGACCTGAACTTGAAGCATCATCGGGGAGGCCTTGACTTGAGGACTCTCTTTCTTTCCTACTGTCAGTTACACAGCTATTCAAAAAGGTCCCGGAAGTTTCAAAGGCAGCTAACCCCTGGGCTCCCCTCAAGAGAGCTAGAAAGACAGGGGGGATCTAAAAATAAACGGCTACAATGAAATAATCTGGAGAGAACCATTTGTAACTGGAAGCTGGTCTGTACCTCGTAGTTACTCTCACTGTTCTCTCAGGCAAGGGAGGGTGTTTTCTTCAAGTTAAAAATCAGACAGAATTCCTCTCAGAAAACGGCTTACTTACTGTTTCTTCTCATTCATTTCCCAGGCATCAAGTATTCGTTCTATTAACTGACATTTTTGAAAAAGCTGAATAAAAAGGAATATTCCAGTTAACATTTATGTAAATTATGTCAAAGCATCAAAGTTCTAAAGTGAAACTGAACCCTACTCAAATAGAACAGTGACATGTTATCGAATTACCGGCTAACTCATCTGCAATGTGGTAACAGATTCATGCAAGGCCCTCAGAACAAACGCTACGGGGATCGAGACGGGAGCCAGGCCTCCAGCACCGTCGCTGGGGAACAGCGACATTGCGGGTGCCGCTCCACTGAGCAGCTGACCTAAAGCAAAGCCAGGTTTCATGAGCCATGAAAACTGGCTAATAAATTCAAAAGAATAAGGAAGATTACACCCTGGCAAAAATCTCTCAGAATCCGCAGCAATCCCTGTGCTTTTGAAGCCCGGGCCACGCTCGCTTCCGCACCCGCTGCCATCGCTGTCGGGATGCGCGATGCAGTTGCACCCAAGGTCATGGTCTTTCCCTTCGACCTGGTTGAGCCAGCTTCTCCCAAGTCCCCGGGTTGCGAGTAACCCAGCGTGAGCTAGAAAACTTCGTACAACCACAGAACTTCAGAGCAAGAAGAAATCTGAAGACTGACTTAGTAAAATCACCTCGTAGTTAACAAAAGGAAACAGGGCCACAGAAACGTTTCGCTCGTGACTGCACGCAGCCCACTCCTGCCAACCTTCACTCATGTATTTAGCCTACAAATTAAAACTGGCAAGCCGGGGCGCCTGTGTGGCTCAGTCCGTCGAGTCCTGATTTTGGCTCAGGTCATGATCTCACAGTTCAAGAGTTTGAGCCCCGAGTCAGGCTCGGCGTTGGCAGCATAGAGCCTGCTTGGGATTCTCTCCCTCCCCATTCTCTCTGCCGCTTCCCTGCCTGCACACTCTCTCAAAACAAGTAAGCACACTTAAAAAATTTAGAACTGGTAAGCC
The DNA here is from genome assembly GCF_018350155.1 of Leopardus geoffroyi. Taxonomy (NCBI): domain Eukaryota; kingdom Metazoa; phylum Chordata; class Mammalia; order Carnivora; family Felidae; genus Leopardus; species Leopardus geoffroyi. Next base: position 111,105,964 of record NC_059329.1, on the reverse strand, counting down.
AAACAACTGGTCAAACGCTTTCTGCAGACTTTAAAACAAGAGAGTTAACTATCTGGACTCTGAAATTACCTCCCTGCCCTTCGACTAATTCACTTCACACTTATCGGGAGCAGCAGGAAAGAGACACCAGTAAGCTTACGTGTTTCAGTAACAAATTGTCACCGGCGGAGTCTTGATCGGTAATGGTGTTATTTTCTGTATTTTCAAAAGGACTTGCAAGAATCAGTGCGATGCAAATTTCCACTTGTGTATGTAAAAAGTTATTCCATGTATATTTGAAGAACATGTCCTACAAAAAAGAAAAAGCAATGCTTGCTTTTATTCGGTTGCCTCAATGTTGAAAGCCACTACTCTAACACACTTCCCGAAGGGTGACTTAATAAAGTGGAAATGATACGTTCTTAGTTCAGCAGGACTATTTAAAAGGAAAACAAGTTTACTTTAAAGGGCTTGAAATGCCACTACGTACACTGAAGAGCATGATACCTGCTCATTCAACATGCCAGCAATTGCATGGAATCTAGTAGAAAACAACAATGAACATAGGAAAACAACAGTACGCTTCTGAAAGAGAAGATCTTTTTACGTTTTCAAGGCAACTAATACAGGCATTAAGTTCAGTAAGCGTCCAATAACTTTTAAAGAAATGTTTAAGAATTTTATTTTGAGTCAACAAACCTGTACTGATGGCTTTTGTGCAGGGCACAGTGCTAGAGGCCATACAGGAGACAGGGACAGACAAAAAGATGGTCTCCAATCTCAGGGTGCTCACACCTTAACAAAGAATAAGCACTCAGGCATTTGAAACTCATGGAACTATTAGCGAATGGAGTCAAACAAGAGAGGTCTGGGAAGCAGTGACGTGTGGACCTCCAGAAAGCACATGGGTTTCCCAGATTGCTCGAAAAGTTGACAGTATCACAAAAAGGAAAGACAATTCCTACAAACACAAAATGCATCATGTATACACATATTCAGGACATGCTTTGAGTCTGGTTACCTCAACTCAAAACCAGGTAACGATTCATGACCCATTTAGGAGTTTTATCAAATTTGCTGTCCTTCAAAAGTAGTTGGGTACTTACTATCAGTAAGATCAGAGGCTAGTGACCGACGACTCCAGGGACAGGAGTAGAAAGTTATGTTGCTATAATTTTATACACCAGCCAGAGGGTAGGGCAAAAACTGTCCCCACACAGCAATGGTTGTTCTCTCACCAAAGAGACTGTAGTTCTGTAACGTTTTACCTCACTCCAACATGTTCCTGCTCTCTATTCCTACACCGTCGTCATTGTACCCAAAGCTGAAACGCAGCTAAAAATACCTTAGTGACATCAGGTGGCGTAACAGTGTGGCTGATAGAGCCCACGTCGGTTTGAAACTGGATGTGAATTCAAATCTTGGTTCCACCACTTATTAGCCATAGAATGCGTCCCGTCTCTGGGCAAGATGTGAAAAACAGACCCTCTCTCTCGCACAGGCATTTATACCCAGCATCACATGAGAAATGGAAGGAAGTGCAAAGAGTGTGCAAAGAGCCCAAACTTCCCCTTGTGTACGGCAAGGCCAGACGGCTCATGAAACCCGCGAAGTGTTAACCCCGTGCCTTCTATGCCGTGGGGTGGCAGGACAGACAGAGCAGGCAGGGGCACCAGAGCTAGGCCTGGGGATTCTAAGCACAAACCTTGGAACTGGGGAACCTGAGCGTGTCAAGGCAGTCCAGATGATTCCTGGGCTCTCCCTTTCCCCTTCCACCAACCACAGACTACAGTGGTATCAGGGAAGAATCTGGACTCAACTTAAAAGACCACATATCTGTCAGGGGAGAGAAGATAAACACTTGTCCCTTTGCTAATTACAAGTGGAACACGGTGCTGTAACCAGCAGTCATTTCTAGCTAACAGCTCCCCTGAGGGACAGGACTGCTCGACCACCTGTGCCAGACGGAGATTCTGGAGGGAAAGTGGGTCTTAATCATCTATGAAATCTCTAATATACTTCTTTACACGCAGCAATAATAAATACTGAAAACTTAAAAACTGACGATAAACTCAAGGCAAAAACTACATAAAAGACCATTTGTGCTCAGAACCAGGAAGTCACTGACAGACTGTAAATGCGTGAGGTTTTTCACTTGTGCGAGCTGTAGGTCTACAAAACATCAAGGGCAAATTAAATGACCTTTTGGGGGAAATCTTACCAATATGACCCCGACGCTATTCAGCTCCATAAGGTCCCCATTGATACTGCTGGTATTTGTCTGCAGGAGGCTGGATATCAACCTGATCACATTCAGTCGGGTGTTGCCCACGGGAGGGTCCAGCACACCCCACGTAGTTTTCATCACGCTTTTCTGAGGAGGAAAAAGCTTTCCAATTAAATCCAGCTCAGTAAACAAGCAAAAGGGTGGAGGGGTACGGGCGAATATGCACGCCACGTAAACGCCCCCTGCATCCTCCACCTGACGGAAAATCCAAAGCCACTTTTGCCATCTTGAAGATACGATGAAATAACCAAGGGGGGGGGGGGGGGCGGGAAATCAAGTCATTTCCCTGGACTGTACACTTTTTAAGAAACTGAGTATCCCCCTGCTTCGACAACGCAAAGTGCCGCAGGAAGATCGCAGAACGCTACACTCAGGGGGAAAAAGGTGAGACATTCCAAACCTGGCCGGAAATCTCGAAACTAAGACATGTGACAGGTGGTTTTTGGAACACAGTCCCCAACCTTTGCAAAACCCAAGAACGAGGCAAGCTCAAAAGCTGTCCCTGGGTCACAACCTTGAAAGAGGATCAACTTCGAACCTGTACCTGCCCATAAAACGGAGTCTCTACACTTTGAATCACAAGAGACAGACACAGGACACTTGGGACTTTCACGAATCCCACAGGAAAGGGTGGCGAATCCTCAGCCGGCAGTGAGGCCGCCCTTTCCCCACGTCCCGCGCCGCGCCTCACACCCCCCTGCTCCTCTCAAGGCTGCGGGGAACTAGAAGCTTCAGCCTCTTCCTCCAGCTGAGGTAGCTCTAAGTAATGACCCGTTAAAACCTTCAAGGGTCTAACTCACGCCGCATCCTCTAGTAAAACCACGTACAAACCGACCTCCCGGACTCCTAGCAGTGACAGAGCGGAAGTCCAAACGGGAGACCGCCTTGCTTCTGCAGCAGGGCCAAGAAGCAGAGTGTGAGAATCCACACGACACGCTGCCTTCCTGTCCACGCAGAGAGGAGACAGGCAGGCCAGCGAAGACGCGGGTGGGGAACTTCCTCATACGTCCTCCTTCCCTCACCTCCCATTCCCACCTGGAATATTCTCTCTGCTTCTCCTACTAAATCAATCCCTTCTTTTTCTTTCCTGACTCTGTTTCTTCCCTACGTGTGCCACGAGGGACGCTGCTGGCCAGAATGGTTAAACAGGGGCACAGGAGCTTTCCCCGAGGGCGAACGCCGAGCACTCTGGCCCGCACGCAGAGCTGGCCGGACGCGTAAGACACGACACGGGCAGGGACCCTGCCTGCTAAGTGGTGGCGTCAGCCGTCTGAAGAGACCGTCTGGAAGCTGAACTAGACTCCCTGCGTCGTGGACGTAAATGATCGTGTTCCCCTCCACAAAACGCCAAGATACACAGGAAACACCTAATGCAGAAGGGAGAAAGTAGTGCCTTCAGATTCCCAGGGCCTGGCACGGTAGACGCCACAAGACACGCATGACGGCTAGGCCACTGGGTGCGATGACACAGGGCAGAAGGAAAAAGGAAAGTGGAAGCACTGGGGTGGGCAGGGGACCTCCCGGACCGGACTCTCCCACAGAGATTCCCAAAGGAAGAGCCTCTTACCCTCACCTAATTCTCTGCTGCGGGAGAACAGCACTCGTGGCCCACAGACGGCTCTCCTCTACCGGGCCTCGGGGTGTGTGACTCGTGCTCTCAGCGGACTGCCTGAGTGAAGTCCCTGCTGGCTTAGCACGCGGAGGCCCCCGGCGGAAAAACGAGCTGAGCCACGCTGTGCCGAGCACTCCTTAAATAAGACATCTACCCATCAGACTGGTACGCCGCTCCAACTTGGATTAAGGCAACTCAGCCTCAAAGATCAGTTCCTAAAAGATGAACTTAACCTCAAAGCTGGGAAAATGACAGGCCACAAGGACTGTTTGATTGGCAAAAAAGCCCCAGAATTTATAGAAAAAAAGCACAAAAAGCTGAGTATCCTAAGTAAATACTCTGCTTCATTTTAATCTACCCCATCCACCAGTGTTGACACTACATATATATAGATAAAAGCTGTAACTCGCTTAAAACTAAAACCTCGCTTAACAGCAGTACAGACGATCGGAAGGGCTGGCTTGTGTGTGCTGTTCATAGCCGGTTCCATTTCCCACAAGGTTCATATGCTTTCTAAGCACTATTTAAACCAAGTCACTGACCCGGCCAGCCGTGATGAAGATAGCTGCCCTACCTTGGGTGGCTCAAGCAGGAGTTCATGAAAAGATCCAAGTCTTCCTCGGATAGCTTCTAGAACACTCTTGTTGACCGAACAAGCTGAATGACTCATGCCTGGTGGGCAGATCTCTATATGGCCTTCAAATCTTGAAACAAAGCAAGGTAATTTTGTTATAATTTCAAAACAGATCAATTAAGGTGCTCCCTATCAGTATGTAGGTAGATACAGAATAGCTATACAAATATGATTATATCAACATTTCTGGAAGGATGGGAAGAAGGTGTAATTAAACCTCTCCGGGGACAGCAACATGATCGGAAATCCAATGGCCTACAGTTGTCAGGAGATTTCCTGCCATTCCCCCACACCTTCCAGCTCCGTACACCTATAATCCTAATAGCAGGTCTCTACCAGGAAATCTGGGAAACAAAAGGAGATCAGGTCCCTGAATTATAGGCCATACCATACCGTGTGCCATTTTGGGATACTGCTAATCACCAGGACTGCGTCGGTCCCATTACAGTTTTTCTTAGGTAGCCAACATTGTTTCCGACTTACAAAGCCTAAGTTACTCGTGTATGTGAAGCTCAAACTATACTCATTACAGGAGAGGCTAACCAACGAGTAGAATGAGCCACCCGAATCTCAATCGGTGTTAGTGAGCACATGGGAAAAGGGGTCCCCAAGGACATCAGGAGGGGAAGGGCCCAAAAACGTGGGCATGAATTTCAAATGACAAGACAGACGTGGAAGTGGTGTGTCAGTAGTGTGACATCAGCTGGACATCAGTGCAAACTGGTGGTTGTCCACGCAGCTGCCGAGCCCCAGCCCTGGTTTTTCACTCCCCGGTTGTGCGTGCTACTGTGGACACTGGGAGCCTCTGCAGTGTCTCCCCCAGGCCTGCCGTGAGGGTCACGCTTGCGCAGAGAACCGAGGATGCCGCCTGGCACACAGCTAGCACCCGGAGAGCAGCCTCGCCGTCATCTGAAAGCCTTCCACACACATACGCGATTTCTAACTCAGAGCTGCTGTAACGGCATTTAGCCATTTTCCAGTCTGAGGACACTTTGGGTTGTTCACGGTTTTGTGTGATTATGAATAAAGGCGACGCAAACCCTCACAATTTTGTGTCGCACAGTTTTCATTTTACTTGGGTAAACATCTAAAACATTGCTGGATAGTACAACAAATGTCTGTTTAACTCTGGAGAAACTGCCAAACGTTTTCAGAAACCGGTCGTCTGACTTTGCATTCCCAGGAGTAACGTGTGAGCCCTCCAGGTGGCTCTCCACTGTCGCAAGCATGGAGTACTGTCTATTTTGTGGTCTGGCTTAGCTGTGTAGGAGGCTGAAAGGCGGCCTCCCAAAAGATAGGTCTACACCCTATTCCCCAGGGCCTGTGAATGTTCCCTTATTTGAATGTAATCAATTAAGGATCCTGAGAGGAGATTAGATTATCCGGATAGCCCCTAAATGACCTTCCAGGTGTCCTTATAAAGGACACAATGGGGCCCCTGGGTGGCTGGGTCAGTTGAGCATCCGACTTCGGCTCAGGTCATGATCTCGCGGCTTATGAGTTCGGGCCCCGCGTCGGACTCTGGGCTGACAGCTCGGAGCCTGGAGCCTGCTTCGAGATCTGTCTCCCTCTCTCTCTGCCCCTCCCCTGCTCACGTCCTGTCTCTGTCTCTCAAAAAAAACAAACGAATGTTTAAACAAAATTTTTTTTAAAGAGACACAATGGCACACAGAGTAGGGGATGTGAAGCTGAAGGAGGCAGGTGACCACAAGCCCAAAGATGCCAACAGCCACTGGAAGGTGGAAGAGGCTAAGGAGGAGTCTCGGCTAGTGTCCCTGGATGCAGTGCGGCACTGCTGACACCCTGAACTTGGGCTTCCAGCATCCACTGGGACGCAGTGGTGCCTGCTGTTTTAAGTCCGTTTGTGGCTTTGTTACAACAGTTTGTTACAGCAGACACAGGAAACAAATACAATTTGTTCAAAAGGTACGTAATGGTATTTCAATGTGGTTTTAACTTGAATTTCAGTAATGACAAATGATGGGCATTTTTATATTTATTTGCTACACAAATATGTTTTATTCATTAAGTGTCTGCTCAAATCTTTTGATCTTAAGAAACTGGACTGTTTTTCTTATTACTGAAGTTTTGAATATTCTTTATATAGCTGGATATAGTTCCTGCTCAGACACATGATTTGTAAATATTCTTTGACAGTGTGTGGCCTGTCTTTTTATTTTCTAAGTAGGCTCTACACCCAGCATGGAGCCCGACACGGGGCTCCAACTCACAGCCCTGAGGTCACTTGTTGATTTCTACAAACACTCCTGCTTGGATTTTGATTGGAACTACATGGACACTTCAGATCAGATCAGTCTGGGGAGAGCTGACATCGCAACAATATTGAGTTTTCTAATCCAAGAACACAGTATCTCTTTCCATTTAGATTGTCTTTGATTTCATCACTATGGAATGGTTTTCAGCATTAAATCCTACACACACTTCATAAACAGATATACATTTAAGTACTTTCTTTTTTCTATGTAAATATTTCATAAAAACTCCAAATTCCAGTTGTTTGTTGCTATGAGAAAGAAATCCAACTAATTTTTGAATACTGACCTGATGATGTCTTGCAATTATACTAAATTTATTTGTTAGTCCTCGGAGGGGTAGTTTCGGGGTTTGTTTGTTTTGTTGTTTTTTCTTGTATTCTTTCGTATTCTCTGTGAAGACAATCCTGACATCTGCACACTGATTCAGTTTATACCTTTCCTTTCCGATCTGGATGCCATTTCTTTCTTTCCTGCCTTACTACACTGGCTGGGACTCATGAGGCTGAATACGACTGGTAATGAATATCCTTGCCACGTTCCTTGATTTCAGGGGCTTATCATTTCAGTCTCTGACCATTAAGAATGGTATCAGCTACAGATTTTGTTTTAAGGGGGCCTTATCAGTTTCCAAGGTCCTTTCTATTACTAATTGATTTATCATAAAGGAATTTATTGAGATGACTACATGGTTTTTCTTCTTTTTATCTGATAGTATCACCGTTTGATTTTTTATTAAGACTTTATTCTCACAGTTTCAAGTTCACAGCAAAGTGGAGGGGAAAGTACGGGGACAGTTCATGTGGCCTCTACCCCCTTATGTGCAAGCCTCCCCCATTATCAGCATCCGTACCCCCAGAGTGGTATATCCATTTCGATCAGTGAACCTACACTGACACAACATAATCACCACAGGTCTAGAGTTTACCATCACAGTCCATTCTTGGTGTTGTGCATTCCAGGGATTTACATAAATACATAATGACACATATCCATCATGATGGCGTCACACTATTTTCACTGCCCCGAGGGTCCCCTGCGCTCTACCCACCCACCCATCTCCCCACCGCCAACCCCTGATCTGTTGTCTCCACAGCTCTGCCTTTTCCCGAATGTCATACAGCTGGAATCATACGGTATGTAGACTTCGCCTTGGCTCCCTTCACTTAGTAACATTTAAGGTTCTTTCACGTCTTTTCGAGGCTTGTCAGCTCATTCTTTGTAGCGCTGGGTAATATCTGTTTGGTTATACCGCCGTTTATTTATCCGCTCGTCTACTGAGGGACATCTTGGTTGCTTCCAAGTTTTGACAAGTGTGGATAAAGCCGCCATAAACATCCGTGTGCAGGTCTGTGTGTGAACATCAGTTTTCAACTCCTTTGGGTAAATACCGTAATTGCTGGATTATATTCAGTTTCGTAAGAAACTGTCAAACTGTCTTCTGCAGTGGCTGTATCATTTTGTGTTCCCACCAGCCACAAACAAGAGTTCCTATCGCTCTACCATTTTGTCTGCATTTGGTCATTATCACCGATTATACATATGTATGTATGTATGTGTGTGTGTGTGTGTGTGTGTGTGTGTGTGTATACACACACACACACAATTTTGCAAGAGAGAGAGTGCATGAATGGAGGGGAGGGGAGGAGAGGAGAATACAGTATCTCAAGCAGGCTTCACATTCAGCACAGAGTCCAGTGTGGGGCTCAATCCCATGACCCTGGGATCATGACCTGAGCCGAAATCAAGAGTTGGATGCTCAACTGAGCCCCCCGAGCACCCCACACTGATTGATTTTTGAAGGATGAATGAGCCTTGTGTTCCCAAGATAACCGTAGTTGGTTATGACATGTTGTCTTTTTAATATATTGCTGTATTTAATTTGCTAATATTTTCTTAAGGAACTCTACATCTAAGTTCTTGTGGAATCTTATTAGTTTTTCTTTTCGTCTAGTTTCAAAGTAAGGATGGCCTCATAAAATGAGCTGGAAAATGTCCTTTCCCCTGTATTTTTGTAGAGTCCTTAGATCTTTGGTGGAATTCAGCAGTGAAGCGAATCTGGGCCGGGAATTTTCTTTGCCGGAAGCTTTTAAATAGGAATTAAACTTCTTCAAAAGATCTAAGATCATCATGCTAGCTATTACTTTCCGGAGTGAGCTTTGGTGGTACTTCCTTAAGAAAGCTGTCCGCGGCCTTTAAACTGTTGGAACCGGGGGCGCCTGGGTGGCGCAGTCGGTTAAGCGTCCGACTTCAGCCAGGTCACGATCTCGCGGTCCGTGAGTTCGAGCCCCGCGTCGGGCTCTGGGCTGATGGCTCAGAGCCTGGAGCCTGTTTCCGATTCTGTGTCTCCCTCTCTCTCTGCCCCTCCCCCGTTCATGCTCTGTCTCTCTCTGTCCCAAAAATAAATAAACGTTGAAAAAAAAAAATTTTAAACTGTTGGAACCGTTTGCCGAGTGTTCACAGTGTTCTATTACTCTTCTAATGTCTGTGGGGAAGGCAGTTATGTCCCCTCTTTTACTCCTGTGATTTATAATATGTATCTTTTCTACATTTTCTTAATCTGACCACAGATGTATTCATTTCATCAATCTTTTTAAAGAAAGAGCTTTTAAGTTTCACTGGTTCTTTGTATTATTTCTCTCTTCTCAATCTCTTCGATTTCTGCTCTCATCTTTATTATTTCCTTCCTGCTTTGCTCTGGGTTTCATTTGCTCTTCCTTTAACTAGTTTTTCTTTTTTTAAGCATTTACTTAAAATGAGAGAAAAAAAGAGAGAGAGAGAGAGAGAAAGAGAGAGAGAGCTGGGGGGGGGGGGGGGCGGGGGGGCGGACACAGAATCTGAAGCAGGCTCCAGGCTGTCAGCACAGAGCCCGACACGAGGCTCGAACCCACAAACCGTGAGACCATGACCTGAGCCGAAGTCAGATGCTCAACCGACCGAGCCACCCAGGGGCCCCCTTCTTTTACTAGTTTCTTAAGGTAGTAGATCATTGGCACAAAACTTTGTCTTTTTTTTTGTCTTTCTTGATGTAAACATTTAAGGGGTGCCCGGGTGGCTCAGTCGACTGAGCGTCCGACTCTTGACTTCGGCTCAGGTCATGATCCCGGGGTTGTGGGATCAAGCCCCACGTTGGGCTCTGCATGGAGCGTGGAGTCTGCCTGAGATTCTCTCTCCCTCCCTCCCTCTTTCTCTGCCCTTCCCTGGCTAGTGCACATGCAAATGCTCTCTCCCTAAGAAAAAAGGGAGATGGGAGGGGAGGGGAGGGGAGGGGAGGAAAGGAAGGAAGGGGAGGAAAGGAAGGAAGGGGAGGAAAGGAAGGAAGGGAAGGAAGGGAAGGAAGGAAGTGTCTTGCTTCATTTCCAAATATTTGGGGATGTTCCAGCAATCTTAAACCCATTATGGTTGGAATAAATACTATGTATAATTAAATCATTTTAATTTGTTACGGCTTTGTGCTGAGCATCTGGTCTAACCTCACAAAAGTTCCGTGTGCACTTGGAAAGACTGTGCGCCCTGACGTGGCTGGGGGAGGGCTCTGCAAGTGTCACCTGGGTCACGCGGGCTGCTACTGCTGTTCCAGTCTTCTGTGTTGTCACCGGGTTTCTGTCTAAATGCTGTGTCAATTTCTTTTAGAACTGTTTCACATTTACAGAAAAACTGTCAGGGTAACACAGACCGTCCCCACACAACCCAAACCCAGCGTCCCGTTATCAGTATCTTCCAACATTAACACATTTGTCGCAATTAATACGTCAGTGTTGACACACAACATCCATACTTTATTCAGATTTCCTCAGTTTTACCTAAGGTCCCTCCTTCATTTAAGAATCCCGTCCAAGACACCACACCTTATTTACTTGTCCTGTCTCCTCAGGCTCCTCTTGGCTGGGACGGTTACTCGGACCTTACTGGGTAGGTATCCTGCAGTCCCTTCACCGGAGTCTGTCTCATGTTCTCCTCGTGACCGCGGGGTCTCTGAGAGGAAGCCCGCGTAGGGAAAGCGTCACTTCCGTGACGCCACAAGAGTACAGACTGTCAACACAACTTGTCACCGGCTGCCACTTTGATTCTCTGGCCCAGGAAGTGTTTGCCAGAGTCGCTGTCAAGGTGCTCTTTTTATTGTCTTTCCACACAGAGCTCTCTGGAGGGGAGCCATGGTGCGCGGTCTACGCACGAGAGCGGGCAGTCTTGTTCTTCCTCCTTGAGGGGGGTGTATCCACGTGAACTCCGTGCAACTCTTCCACAGGGGAGACGTGTCTCTGCTCTTCTGTTTACTGGTATCAGTATGAACTATCGGAAACATTCTACTCTGGGTTAGAAGACGACGCCTTGTGCTGTTGTGGGGGGTGTTGACTGGGCCAATCGGCTTTGGCCAATGAAAGCTCTGGGTGTCAGTTGGCCCAGTGCTCTTCTGACCTAACCCCGGCCACTTACACCGTGGGGTTCTGCAGGGTTTTCTGTACTTCCTAATTTTTACCTGACACGATGCTCCAGACTCCTCCTGCCCTACCTGCAGAACCAGCCACTTCTCCCAGGAGCCCCGGTTCCTTTCCCTGGAGACTGGTGTGAGGGACCGAGATCTGGCCACCGGTCCTTGTTCCCAGCGGCGGGTCACTCGTAGGCCCTTGCGGCTCACAAAGCAAGTCTTTTTGGTTCCCCTCTTCACGGTCAGCGTGGGTGATTTCTAACGTCCTAGAGATTCCTTCTTTGACTGCGTCCAACTTCACCAGTAAGCCCCGAGGCCTTCTTCATCTCTGCTGCGGGCCTCAGCTCCAGCACTGTCCGTGTGATGTTCTCTCTCCGCTAAAGTCCCCTCACCTGCTTGCGCTTGGTCCATTTTCCCCACAGGCCGTTGGCATACTAATCAGTTATTTTAAATTCCCTGGCAGACAGTTCCAGCATTTTCAAATCTCGGTCTGTTGACTACTCCTGCTCTTGAGTTTTCGGGGTTTTTTAATCTTGCTCGTCTTATAATTTCTCGTGGAAAGGTGGGCAAGTCGCGTAGGGCAGTAAGCACTATTTGTTTCTAGAACACACACCCTTTCTCTCCAGGCCCTCAAGGCGGGGTTCACCTCCCCCTCCAGTCAGCGGCTGGCCTAGGTCTCGGTTCCGCTGCTGCCGTGACCTCAGCCCGCTCCAGACTTCAGGTGTGTGTCCCCTTACTTTGTGTTTACAGTTAGGGCTGGTTCGCCAAGGTCTTCCCCCCGTCACTCTTTAGCTCAGTCTTTGAAGGTTCTACCCTTTAAGCTTGCTCCTGTGCCTACAGGGTCTCCTTCCACACTGGCCTCTCCTGCCCCATCAGCCCAGGGAACCGGGACTGCCGATGGGGAAAATGTTGTTTTGGTTTAGCCTGTCTTAGGCAGCTGACAGGTCCTTAGGTCTCGCTGACCTCGCTTCAGTGCGAGGGGACCTCTAATGGTGGGGGCCCATAACGCGTCCCTGCCTGTCTTGTGGGCTAGAGGGTTTTTTGCGGTTCCTTCTGCCTAGTGCAAATGGTCTCCAGCTGTGTCTCTGGGGCTAGAGCGTGTCCTTAGTAGCCAAAGAGCTTCGCTCAGCAGGAGAGAGGGTAGAGGAGGATCACGGAGGGGGATCGTGCATTCTGCCCAAAGGCCGCTGCTCTGGTTCGTCGCGCCCGGGGCAAAGCGGAGTGTTCTCTCGTCTGCCCAGCTCTGCCTGCCACGGCCGCTGCCACCGCCACCGCGGCTCCCCGGGGAAGGGCCTGCAGGTGTATGCAAATTACCCTGTGCCTACAGCTCTGAGGTTTCTCGGCCCTCCTTGCCCCCTGGGAGCTTCGGGACTGTCACAGCCTACTACTCTACATTTATGGAAAATGTATCTGAACTATAATTTATCAAGATGAGAAAAGCTGTGAGTGCACCTCAGTTCCTTGGTGTGAGACAAGAACCGACATACATACTAACTTACCCCATCTCATGTCTTAAGTTTTATTAAAATAATCTAAAATTCATTGTTTTCCCCAACACGTGACTTATCCAATGATTCTTTCTTAAAAGTTAACCTTCACGTTCATGTTAATAATGCTCACCCCGCCCCCCATCCATTTCATTTATCATCAATTTTACCAATATTATCCCTTCGAGTTCTTTATTCTAACTTATTTTCCGTTGGTTTCGGCAAAGTACAATCTTCACAAAATGTACCCCCTGAACAGAAACCAGATGGGCACACTGAGGTCGCAGAGGCTTTAAAATGGCTCTCCCGCCCCCACACACCAGCAACGGCGCGTCAGGGTCGCAGTCCTGCCCTGCTTTCCAGTATCCAGTTACAATGCCCACGGAAGATCTATTCACATGCACAGAGAACAGGCCTGGCAAACCGATTCGCTTTGTAGTTGACCCACGACTTCTTAGCCAGATACCTTCAGGATTTATCCCTTCTTCTTGGGATGCAGAAAGCTCATCAGGAAAAGGCTAGAATCTGAGCCCTCCCCCCCTAATATTTAATCTTGTTTAGTATTTGATAAACCTTTCTGATTTGAAGACAAGTTCCTTCTGGTCAGAACTCTCCTCCTCTTACTGGGGTATCTCCTCTGTCTGCTTTAGGCTGCACAGCGGTGTGGTTCTTCTCTTCTATACACAAAGATGCATCCTTGTTCTCAGAAGTAGCCTTCTCAAGGCAGGGCAGCTGGTCTAAGCCACCAACACCGCTTCAGGTGCTTCCAGACCATTTTCAGAGATGGTGCCACCACCGTGAGGCAGGACCAGCAGGATGACAGTCCCGCGCCACTTGACTGACACCTGAAAAGTTGCCGGTTACGTGACTTGAAACAGAATTTACAGAAGACACGGTCAAAGCTGCAGACGCAATCTCCAAATTACAAGGCATTTGAAGCAGGGTTGCCAGACTGCCCTTCCCCGACCGCTAACCAAGAACTCAACAGACCAGGACAAGAGATCAGGTATCTGGGAAGCAGAATGGCTGTCCTCACTACTTTGCTAGAAACCAAAATTACATCGTTAGAAACACATCCAGAAACCCTGGACGGCCGAGATTTTCATCTGCTGACGGCAGCCCTTTTCTGTCCTCTTCATGCCCTCTGGTTTACCGGATAAATCCAACAGCGAGTGAGAAAACACAAACTCTAATCTCTAAACCACATATTCCTGCAATGCTTACGGATACGTACCTCTTCTCATGCTCCAGGGAACCATCAGAAAACGCTGATGATCACTAAGCGAATTAGCCAGCAGTGGACATAAACTGTGAAGAATGACACGACGAACACAAATGGCTGGCCCGGGACACACACTTGGGGGAAGCACACCACATTTCTGGTTCTCACTTTGCTCAAATTTTGCCGTACAGGCCTCAAGCCACCTGCCCATCCATTTTAAAACAGCCTCATCAGCTGCAGTGGCCTCACATGTGAAACCCCCAAAGGCTCAATGTGAAGCCTCAAGCTAGCACGAGGAGGAAAGAATCACAAGACAGTCCCTGAACCGCTGCGTGGAGAAGAGAGAGCTGCCCACCGACCAGGAGAACACCTCTTCCCCATTTTCATATTTAGGAAAGAAGCTTCTCCGCTGTGACGCGTTTTATGACAGCGCTTACAGCAACGTTTTCATAACTGGTACAAATACCCAGACGCTGCCCATAAACAGCGTCACCAAACCATATCCCTACCTACCACATTCACATAAAACTAACTTACAGTTTATGTGGTGGAAAAAGATTCGGCACCTGCAATTCAAGGGCATGATGTTGCACTTTATCAACCAATGACTTTGCACTTTTAGGAAATCTAAAAGCACGACAACATGGCTCGTTGCTGTAAGACAAAAGGAAAGCTTACGTTGGTCGCCGTGTCTCAAGTAAAGTCAGCAGTATCTGGATTGCACTGACGATGGCTGATTCATTTTTCTCCTTGTGGAAAATATTTGATAGAAGCTGTTCTATAATTTCTTGCCTGGGGAGACAAATCAACGGTCAAGTGCTAACCGTAACATCATTTAACAGTAACGTCAGAGAAAAAAAATCATGCTACCGGTAAGGCAAGTATCATACAAGAGTTCACTCCCACTGGGCATATCCGTTTTACTTAATGTTTTATTTTTAATACATTTATTAGAGCACACAAGTGATCCTGCTTATTAGAAACGCAACTCTCCCACATACACTTTCCTACTCGCCCCACCCCGCCGCCTCAGCAGAATTACCTGGGCCCTGCTGGCCTTTGCCAATCTTGCCGAGAGCCAACAAATACTTCAAGATTGGCGGTCACCTCCCACTGAGACCAGGGTGGTGGCGGTGGTAGCTGTGGGTGGTGATAAGATTTGGAACTCTATGCCCCACAAAAGAAGGGTAATTTTTCAAAAAGGTAAATAGAACCTACAAGTGTTTTCCCACAAAGGCACTGATGTATAATTAACTAAGCTCTGAAACAGGTAAAAGACAAGATCAATTGTTGCATTTTACCCTCTAATTAAAATCTGGTAAATCAAAGTAACACGGTAGCAATGAAATGGATCTGACTGAACTACTGCCCAAAAAGTACTTTCTGTGGGCTGGCTCTTCCCATTACATATTCAAGGTCATGATCAATGTAAAACACAAGGGTAACTTGTTAGGTAAACTTACATGGGTGTTCTCAAGGAAAAATCTGTTTCTCAAGATCTCAGTATTTCCGAATCCAAGTGAATTAGAACTGGGGTCCCCCGTACAATGGGGCCTACAGCTGGGGAGCCCCCGCTGCACACCCAGCGGAGACGCCAGTCATGCGGAGGACAGCTGTGCCCGCCGCAGCCCAACACCGCCGCCCTCTCCAGGCGAGGGCAGCAAGCATGAGAATCTCCTTTTATTTGGGGGAAGCAAATACAACCGGTACCTAACTTCAGAGGACCCCCTTGCTGGAAGGAGCTCTCACACACTCCCAGACCAGTGCTGAAACCCCTTGTGAGACCTTGGCCCAAAACAGCACCGTAAACGCTACTTAACGCATGGCAGTCCAGAGAATAAATACTAGGTTTGGGCTTGAGCTCTGGAAAACAGACAGCTTTTTCACAGTAAATATGTCTATTCTTCAAATAGCAGCCTCACCCCAGGTAGAGGGGTATGGACACGGCGACCAACTATAGACGTCCACCTTCTCGTTCAAGTGATGTTCTTACTTAGCAGCTTGAAACCACAATAGACAGGGGTGCCTGGGGGGGCTCAGTGGGTTAAGCATCCGACTTCAATTCAGGTCACGATCTCACGGTTCGTGGGTTTGAGCCCTGCATCGGGCTCTGTGCTGACGGCTCAGAGCCTGGAGCCTGCTTCGGATTCTGTCTCTCCCTCTCTCTCTGACCCTCCCCTGCTCGCTCGCTCTCACTCTCTCTCTCAAAAACAAATAAACATTAAAATCTTAAAAAATATAATATTGCTATATTACGCCATAATTTATCAAACATAAACAGGTATTATACATTACTACCTAATAATATATCAACTATATACAAATGCTATTACGATTAGTAAGTTTACCAAGCCCGTAGAAGCCTTTGGTCACTGTGCATTTTCTTAATCAACAGACACTAAGAAACCACCATAACGTGGGAGCATGTGTGATATTAAAAGGGGCTGGTTCTCATCTCAAGAGTGTGGGAGGCGCTGTTATAGAGTAAGTCTCCCCACTGCTAAGTGCGGTGAAGATTTAACTCAGTGATAGCAGGGGACTCCTGACTCCTCAAGTCCACGAATTTGCAGAAATTTACTCCAACTAATATTTAGTGATGTCAATTCTGAGTATGTACCTGTATAATTCCATTTATAGCTGATCCAGGACTAAAGACGCAGCTTGAACTCTAAGAGCTAGCCCATACACAGGCTTCATGGGTCAGATTCCACATTTGAGAGGGCTGTGGTGGCGCTGAAACTCTGTGATTAATGTTGGTCAGTCTGACATTCAAGGCGAACCTGCTGTCCCAGGTGGCCAGAGTCAACCACATGAGGCCACTGTACTCAAACTGCAATTAGTCTCAATTGATCTGTCCTAAGTGTAAAATATACGCTGGGTTTCCAAAACTTTGTGCAAAGAATGTAGAATACTTCAATAATTTTTTAAATGAGCAGATGTTCAAATATTTTGTATCAATTAGATTAATTATTACAATTAATTTCACCTTTTACTTGAATGTGACTACTGGGTAATTTAAAATTACATCTTTTATTTCTGTTGGACAACTGCTGTCATGAACCACAGATTGTTGGTATTCAATGTGTTTACCCTACTCAAATGGCAATTTGACGTGGTTCAACCTAATACTATGATTACTGGTATTTGAATGTGGAATGTCTTATATTTATAAAAAGAGTACATATGCCATAAAGCCAAGAATAACGGAAATGGGATGGGTAAAATGACATATCACTCAGGAACCAATAATCTGTTTCGCTCCCTCAGAGAATTAGTCAACTCCTTCCTAGTCAACAATACTCACTGGGAAAACACAACTCTGCTTCTCCGATGACAGACTAAAAAAGTTACGTCGTCTCCAATTTGGTCCTTGCTCATCTCACACTTGCCAGGTAAGTAATACACACAAATGCTTTATTTGAATAAAAGGACCTTCCAGGTAGTTAAGCCAAAAGAAGCCACATGAACGTCAACGTGCAGAAGGATCGCAAGAGGACGGGCGACGTCATCAGCGAGAACAAGAGTGGCCGTGCACTGAAGCAAGGCCGCCACTCGTACCTCACAGCTCGCGGTGTGTGCACCCTCTCTGCTTACTCATCTGAAGGGCGGAAATGCCTGATTCTTCTTTATGCCAACAGCCTGCAGCCGTGTGGATGCAGGTCGAATGTATGCCCAAGCTTGATGGTAAGCATTCTTTCAGAAAATTTGTGAATCTACAGAAACTGATACCTACGGGTTGGCCATTCGCATATTTCGGAACAGCACAGCATCCCCAAGCTATCTTCCACCCAAACAGGAGACGGCTGCTCAAAGGCACGGTCTCAAAAGAAGGGCACGAGCAGTTCAAAGACACAGAACATATAGGGCTTGTGACCCTTCCATCAGGTCTGGTCAGGTTGCCCCTAGTCAGCTGCAAAGATATAGTAAACACTAAGAAGAGCTTCTAGTAAGAACCACGGACTAAAATGGGTCAAATTAGTTTGTGTATAAGACTCTTCACCAAAGACTTGTGGGGCAGTGACTACAGTTCTACTGCGGCCACCCCCTCTTATGATGGCTTTACAGAATTCTAGTTTACAACTACTTGAAAGTTGAAAGTCCACACACAAATGTCATTTATTCACCTTCTTACCCTGTGGGTCTCCAGTGGGCCCCACAGACAGCTGAGGTCAGATAAGCCGGCTCTCCTACCTTCTCACCCACCCGAGGGGATTTTGCAGGGACACGATTCCCACATAAGGAAGACTTACCAACGCTCACAATGGTAACACGTCAAACAGCATCAGTAAGAACAAAGAACAAGAACAGACTTTGAAACATACTTTTCTAGAGTGGCAAGCAGGGGATCTGGTTCTGAACTGTTCTGGATCTGTAACATCTGGTCTCTGCTCAGGCGAACAATTTCACAAAGTGACTGTGAAGCATTTGAATGCCGCTAAAGGGAAAAAGTACAATTTTAACTATCAAACACGTCAAATGTCAAATTTATAATAAAACATTAGAGAAGAAAATGCTTAAGAAATAACACAAATTAACACTGGCCATATTAAGCTGCAGTGAACAGAAAGTCAAGCTCAAAAGAAGTCACGTAGGTAAAGACACGAGCAATTTATTCTGCCAGGCTAACGAGCTCCATGTAACAACACTGCACGATACAGATTTCCATGTGTAGGGACATGTGATCAAAGTTCTGGCAAGGAAGAATTTCGACAAGTGAAAACTTGAAAAACACACGTCCCCAAATACAGCTGGCCTTTTAGCAACACGGGTTTGAAGTGCACGAGTTCACTTACGCGCGGATTTTCTTAATTCAGTACCGTACTCATGTAAGTATGCATTTTCTCTCCCTTAGGACTTTCTTAACACTGTCTTTCCTCTAGCTTACTTTACTAGAAGAACGTGCACGGAACACATCCACAGTCTATGTGCTAACTGACGACTGACCTGATCGGCAAGGCTTATGGTCAATCGCAGGCTAGCAGCAGTTAAGCGTCTGTGGAGTCCAAACTTTTACGTGGATTTTCGACTTCGTAGGGGGTTGGCACCCCTCGCCCCTGTGTTGTTCAAAGGTCAACTGTATATACTCTTATTAGCATAGAAGCTCATAAATTAGCTTTTAAATTGGCACTGATTTAAAAAATAAAGACAGGGGTTCCTGGGTGGCTCAGTCGGTTAAGTGTCTGGCTTTAGCTCAGGTCATGATCTCACTGGTGAGTTCCAGCCCCGTGTCGGGCCCTGGGCTGACACCGTGGAGCCTGCTTTGGATTCTCTCTCCCTTTCTCCCCGCTCCCCCCCGACTCGCGTGCAAGCATTCTCTGCCTCTCTCTCAAAAATAAATGGACGTTAACCCAAAAAAAAAAAAAAAAAAAGACAAAGCTTCCTGGAATATGCCAATGGGTAAGAAATACTGCATGTTCTCCTCGTGTGTGTGGTGTTAACAGCCTGCCAGGAAAGGTCCGAAGTCTCAGCACCCGCGCGCATCACGTTCTGTGGCATGTGACACGGGCACGGTCGACAGCGATCCTCTGGCACAGATGACGACACGCGCCAGGACAGCAAAATCCACTGACCAGAATTAGGAGCCTGACGTTTCCTTCACGAACACAAACCGGTCAGTGCCATTTTAGCATATAATGTATCACATAATACAAAACAGAAGTATTAACAGGACAGTCCAGAGGCAAAATTAATTTTCTTGCAAGTAAAGAAGGTGTTAATGCCCCAAATGCTTTGTCCTTGAAAAAAGAAAAAAGAAAGCTGCAGAGCTGGGCTTCTCCTTTATCAGTTTCTCCTGAACCTCGCAGGCAGGTATAACTAACTTCCCGTTGAGTAATCAAGCTCTGCCGTTCAGGAACGTGAACCTGGCGAAAGGCAAGCCTCGTCCACGGACACATATTCTCCCCGAGTGGCACGGGCCGCGCTCCCCGTCACCTCTCTCCACGGCCCGCACTGGCCACACCTGGGTCACACGGGAAGCGTGCTCGGGAAGCGTCCAACCCCCCGGCACAGGAGGGGTTACCACCCCAACCAGACGGTGGGCTCCCGCTGGGCAGGGCTCCCGCACTCGAGCACCGGCACGGCACGGGAGTGCGCGGGACTGTGTTCTGAATGTCGGCAGTGACGACACCGAGGGGAGCGCCAGCTGCACGGTCCCGAGAGCAAGACGGGGAACGAATAGCACCTTTACTGACTAACTTTTTTTTTTTTTTTGGAAAAGCCCGTTTCAGCTGAACTCCAGGTAGCAAAGGTTTTGAGTGCACCAGAGTAGAAGGGGCTAACTCAACCTCGATAGAAAATTCACCTTTGTGAGCCAAATGTCCTCTGGGGACACACGCCTAGCTTTGTGCTACTCCTCCGTGGGGCTCACTCTTCAAACTAAGTGGCCACCTAGAGGCCTAAGAGAGGGTCTCCCGACCTCCCCGCCTCTACTTTAAAGCAGCCCCTTCACAGACAGTAGGCTGAGCCCCACAGAAGTGCCACGTGCGCGGGGAGAAAGGGCTGAACGCCCGCAATCCCGCGTGGCCCAGCCCTGCTGAAGGTGGCAGCCAGAGCAGCGGCAGAGGAGCAGAGTGACGGGTCCCTCCAGGAGGCGGACGGGCTGGTCCTGGGGACCCCCTCCCCGACCCCACACGGGCATCCCCTGGGCACACAGCTCTGTCTTCATGCTCCAACCCGGCCTCGATCCTATTGCCAAGTCCGTCGTCAGCACCCGGGACAAAGCCAAACCCTCACGTGAGCGCCGTGAGCCAGGCCAGGAAGTGCCACCGCCAGGAGCCCAACGCTCTAGGGGTCCGGTGGTGGCGAAGATTCTGAGGTGCCGCCCGGAAAGCTTTAGCCAGAACAGAGACAAACAAGTGCAGATGTGGCCACACCATTTGGGCTCAAGATGTGCACGCAAGAAAAAAGGAGTGTGGACGGAGGTCTGCGGCAAAGGCGAGCAGACGCAGCACAAAATCCCAGCTCCGGGAGACGGTGCTGGAACCGGGGCCTGCTGTCTTCCACATTTCCGGAAAAGTTCTGGGCAACAGGAAAATGTAGTATTTTTTAAACCCTTCAGTGTTTAGAAAACGGTCAACCTTAACAATACCTGTCCTCTACCTTCACGTCTCATACAACTATGTTCTGTGCACATAAACACGGTTGCTTTTTAAAAAACAAAACGAGAACATCAAGTTTACAGTCGCACAAGAGAACTTACGTCTTCTTCTTGCGATGGATGAACTATTTCCACAAGCCTCTGGATAATTTGCTCCTCATTTAACCACTGTAAAACACATTGTAGAGGTAATCATAGCAATGCGTGGCTTTTGTTCAAGCCCCAATGAAGATTAACATACTTGGAAATATCCATCACATTTTAAGTGGAATGTTACAGGTTTCTCTGGACTTTGAACACTACAGGAAATTAAAAGTCCCCCAAGGAAAATGCCAGTGAATATATTATTTAAACAGCAGCCAACAGTACCAACTATGCCCCAAATTACAATTCCCACACATAGAAATTCTACCGTCAGAGTAATTCTCAGACACCACCCACTAAAAGGGTCTGTGTTCTGATTGTTGAGGGGAGGTGGAATTTACACATCTTCTATAAGAGTATGTGCATCTTCGCTTTCAGACAGCTTCAGAAACACTGACGAAAGCAGTATTTGGTATCAGGCCTCTGGGTTAAAACATATGATGAACTTTCAGACTCAAAACCAAAGCAGCCACGGGAAGCACAGGGGCAGTACCCCACAGCAGGAGAGTTTGTCTGCCCCGTCACAAGTTCGTAAAGAGCTGGTATCCTGACCAGAACAATCTCCCCTCCACACGTGAGGTACTGCTGGGACTGCCAACAGGAAGAGGAAAGGGGTGAGGAAGAATAAATCACAAGTCAGCTAGTGGAGTATTAGTTGCGCACGGACAGAAACACCGTAACAAACAAAGCACTCGCAACCGCGAAAGGACACACGAAAACAAAAACAACCCCCAAACGAGCAAAACCCAAAGGTTAAAGGAGACTGGGGACAGGGGGGAGGCGTGGCGCCGGGTGGCAAGAAATCAAACACACTTTGCTGAAGGCCCAGCTGTCTGTTCCTCAAGGAGGGCGGTGCCCAAAGGAAATGCACACGAAGCTACCAGAGGGCACACAGCTAGAGGTCCCACTTCACATTTTAAGACCAGTTTTAAAACGGGGACGTGAATCCCCCTCCTGGGTGTCTTGCTCAAGTGCAGACTTTGATTCAGCAGGGCGGGGAGGAGAGCTGAGCTCCCGGGTGATGTCTGAGGGGACGGGGCGGAGGGTCCTAACCACCCAGGGAAAAGGAGGGAAACTGAGGACTGTGCGCTAAGCTGCCCACATCCATTAAGAAGCACTTAATACTCCGGGGCGCCTGGGCGGCTCGGTCAGTTAGGCGTCCGACTTCAGCTCAGGTCATGATCTCACAGTCTGTGAGTTCGAGCCCCGCAAAGGGCTCTGTGCTGTCAGTTCAGGGTCTGAAGCCTGCTTCGGATTTTGTGTCTCCCTCTCCCTTCCCCCTGTTCGCGTGAGCTCTCTTTCAAAATACATACATACATACATACATACATACATATATACAGACGTATGTAAAATAAGAAAGGCATTGCCAATAAAACGGACTTCAAAGAAACAAGTAAGTGCTAAGGTTCAAAGTGGAGTATTAAGGATGGAATGGACTGGGCAAGGTTCTGGAAGAAGGCAGTGAAGAGAATGAGAGAGGAGGAGCCAGAAGACAAGAAGAACAGGCAAAGAGAAGCGCCCGTGAGGAAGTTCATCTTTAAGTTACTCATTCCACCCAAATTCCACTTAAGAAAGCTCTTCAAGAGGCACACAGATCCGAAAATCATCACCTACCAGAATTCTAAAACGTATGCTTTTGAAAATCAACCTCCATTCTCCCTCTTCTCCCACGCTCCTAACTACCCACAAGAAGAAAGTTACTTGTGAAGACGGATTTCCTGGAAACAGCCACACGTGTCCTTGCGGCCAGACCCTGCAGGGTGGCCACGGTCTCAAGAGTGACGCCGTGGAGCGGAGCGTATGCAGACGAGACTTCTCACTCCCAACCTTCCACTCTCACCAGGGCAGCTCTAAGACCCATCCTCGACCCATCCCGCCGAGAAACAAACCGGCAAAGGCTGGAGAGCCCCTCCCAAAGCATCCCAGGCACCTACAGATGTGCACACCTGGAAAACCAATCCTGCAAAACCTGAATCTCTTCCTACAAACAACCTTCCTTCCTCCCCCTGCCCTCTCCCCCCACCCCTCACCCCTGCCCTGGTTTTCCAGACAACTCTCCTCTCCCAACCTCCTGGAATCCCTCTGGGCTCCCAGCTCCCAGCAGCCCCGGTGCGGGGGTCACGATTCTACTCACATTCAGAACATCCTGCCTGGGCTGCGGAGGCTCGATGCACGTCAGGAGCCTGAGCAACAAATCCATGATGGCCGAAGTTCCTATGTGCTTTATAATAAGGTCTACAAAATCACGTTTCTTCTTTAAGAAATCCACGATCTAGAGGAGAACAAACCGAAACTGAAAGACATGGAAATGGGCGGAACTGTCAACTTTAGGTCCTACCCCGCCCGGACCCCCGGACCCGCCCCCTCAGAGCCCACCACCACCTTCCGCCGAGGACTGGCAGACATGGGACTCAGTCATCAGACATAAAACCGGAGAGCTGCTGGTTGTTACGGTACGCAAACCCCTTAGGAAAAAAATCTCCCCAAGTATCACGCATTCCTTAATATAAACACATCATAACAGAGTCTTTTTCTGTTCACTGTCATTACTAACTTTCAAAGAATAAGGATAAAGAATTTAATACCCTAATAATGAGCATGAGAATATACCATTTAACAGTTTATGGACATAAATATAAGTCCATTAGACTTTGCACGGAAATGCAGAATATTCAAAATCCTAATTAGACTCCAGCAAGTTAAGAAAAAAAATTCAAAGCAAAAAGCATTTCTACGTCAGTCTAAGTGGCTAAGTGACCTGCTAGAGAAATATCACATCTGGGTTTCATCTGGGTTCACCTGGCCGGGTTCCCACAGGGAGGGGGTGAGGGAGGGACGGGCGGCTGCACAGAAAGGACGTGGAAACACCCAGAGGCCACCTGGGTCTCTCTTCTGTGCCAGAAGAGGGAGCTGGTTCTGTCCTGCACACCCTGCTGCGCCTTCTGTCCGGAGCCACCCGGGGTCCCTTCACAAGTCCCAGAAGCAACACGACCAGTGTGGCAGCCGCTGATCTCACCGAAACCTCTCGAGAGCCCTCGAGGTGAGGCTGCCCCACTCGGCGTTACAGATGAGGAAACCGAGGCGCAGACCAGTTCAGTATGTCGCTAGGGCCAAACCGTGGCTGCCCTGAGGTTTAAACTTAGATCTGTATGCCACAAAAGCCACAATCCTGCCACTGTCCCACGTGGAGAAGCCTAAGAGCCAGGGATGACAGAAACTGCTCCACACCACCGGGCACAAGTGCAGGACTAACCATCATACGTTGCTTCTCTAGACACGTTGTAACAGAAACTTTCAAGAAGTTAATCCACTCACAGCTGAGTCCCACGGTTTTTAAAAGCACGAGGAGAGGAGCAAAGAGGAAAAAGTCAGATGTGCCCCAAATACTGCAGGATTCAGTGGCAAGGTGCCGGACGTGGGGCCCCAAGGCACGAACTGCAGCCAGTGCCGTGGCCAGCAGAGCCAGGACGGCAACACGTCCTAGATGGAGGAGGACACTCCTGACGTGCGAGCCCCCAACACGGAAGGCGTCCCACGGCTCGACTTCCTGCCCCGTGAGCGAACAAACGTCCGTGTCGGTTAAGCCAGACGGAGTCGACGTGGTTTTTGTCACCTGCAGCTGCACAGCCCCTTCCTAATAACATATCATGTGATGGGACACCTTCGTTCACACTCTTAGGTCTCAACGGGAGAGAGAGGCGCTAGGTTTGAGCTCTTCCTCCAGCGAGAAGAGCAGGGGCGACTCCACTCAGAGTCCTAAGCCAAGAAGCACAACAAACAACGGAGCGGCCAGGCCCATCTCTCAGCATTTAATCAGCACGTGCCGTCACCTCTGCACAGAGAGGTCTGACCTGGAAGGCCGTGCAAATGCTGAGTCCCAGAAAGCTTCCAGCGCCTTCTGGCTCTACAGCGAAGGTCTGGTGAGAACCGGGGCCCGGGGATTCGGACTCCCCCAGCACAGAGGGAAAAGAAAAGGCACGACGAAGGTGTAAAGACCTGTTTCGATAATGGCTACAACCATCCGAAAGGACCAGGAGTAACTGGGGCTGATGGGATAAGACCCAGCAGGGCCGTCACTTCTCCCCAGCGGGCAGAACAGGGAAAGACAACCTGGGTTACAGTGATCATGACTGGGGATTCACTCTCTAAGACGAGAGAACTTCAATCCCAACTCATTTAGGAGGGTAATGCTGCTTAATTAAGAACGTGAAAAGAACAACCTCGTCTTTCTAAACTCTGCCTTGGCACAGACAGACGGACTGGGCCTAAAATAGCTCCAACCCTCTGCTGACAGCAAGGACGGGTCACGGAGCCTGTTTTCCATCAGGAAGGAGGCCAGGCCCGGCCGGCTGGACCAACTGCACCCGGTCATCACACCCTTGCTCGCTGCTCTCTGGCAGATCTGTCTGTACTTGAGCGTCGAGGCCCTCGTGGCTCCTTGGGTGCGTGTTTCCGTAAGCGGATCGTAATCTCCTGGTAAGCATGTCCTTTTTCACACCAATATCCACCACAGCTGTGATTCTCAAATTGTCATCAGAGTCATCCAAGAAGGCTTATTAAAAATCCCAGATCGCTGGGCCCCACCCCAGAGTGTCTGATCCATTAGGTGTGAGGTAGTTAGAACTTGCATTTCTAACAAATTCTCAGGTGGCACTCATGTCCAGGAACCCTACTTTGAGAACCACTACACATGCCACAGATCCTTAGAATACAAATTTCCCACGCGGATCTGAATTGTTTAGGAACAAAACAGACGTGAGGGTTTGGGGAGGGGGGATGGGAGGGGGAGGTTCCTGCCACAATAGTAACGTAGGAATTTCTGCCCCCAGCGCTACTGGACAGGAACAGCAGTCTGAACAGAGACGTCTCACGCCAAACACTTAAGTTTTTGAGTGGAATCAGACCATTGGCATAAACTAATCATCAATTACATTTCTAGAAAAGCTTTTTGATTTAAAGCCTCATCTGTTGTGCTCATCATTAGGGGAACGCAAAAAGTAAATAAATAATAATAATTAAAAATTTACTTTGCCAGAGCCACTACGACCCTTCAACCACTCGGTAGGAGCCACGCCGCTCGCTACCTTCGCAGATGGACACCCCACATTCTCATGCTCCAAATATGTCAAAAGAGGAAACCAAAGTAAACCAAAAAACGGAGCTGTGGGGCACTGGGAAAAGAACATGTCAAGTGGGAACACACTCATTAACATGTGAATCAGTGGTAAGTCAGTATATTTCAAGTATACTCTTCCTCTACAGAACCTGGACTTACGGCACACTCAGAACACTGAAGCAACAAAATGACTGGGGGATCATCTCAGGGGGATGATCAGCCCTAATACTTACCTTTTGGAAAATAATATTTACCTGTTCTGGTTTTCTGCTGATAAGAATACTTAGCACCTTGCTGAAGAAACTGGCAAGTAGTGGGTTCAAGGGGGAATCGTTTAGGAGGAAGCTATATAATTTCATTAGCAAGGACTCATCTTCTCCCAGTCTATCATTCATCTGGGAGACATCAGAAGTGAGCAACTCACAAGATATATTTGGGTACCTAGAAGAACAGGACACTTGTATCATCATCTGTATTAACAGTTTCATGACATAAAGTAAAAACACAAATCAGAAAGGCTTCCTAAAATTTTGTGAAAAACACAATCACCTTTGGGAATTAGAAAAGCATGTCAACCCATTCTGTCCAACCTGTAGATGAAAGTGAATTTTCTACCGTGTCTCAAAAACTACTTCTAAAGCAAGCTGTAACAGGATACGTTTTCCCCAACAAAACTAGAGCACAGCCAGGGCTCGGGAGCCTGGGGAGGCCACGCCGCAGGGCGTGGGCCTTCTCCCACAGGACAGGCCTGGCGAGATGCGGCAGCTAAGAGCCTCGGGCTGCAGCCCTGAGCACCCTGCTCTGACGTGGGAAGTGACCCGGCTTGTAGGATGACCACGGGGGACGCTGGTGTTCAGGAAACCACCCTGCACACAGCACCTCGTAAGTACTCGCTCAAGACACATGCAGGTTCCGAGACCGGCCACGCCTATCTTCACACGGGTTGCAAATGGTACCAGAAAGCTGTTTTGGGGGCGCTTACCAAGTGTCCAGTCCATGTCACATCTTAAGAGAACAAATCTTCTAACATAGGGAAGTGGAGAGGAGGATGTCAGCCTGAGCTAGCTACCCAAGTGGAGAAACGGCATACAGGAAAAGAGCTCTCCAAGCCAGCCTTGCAAGGTGGTCCAGGATCAGCCCCCGTCAGACCTCACTGCTGTGGGACGCAGACCTCTCCGCAGACCCTACGGCCCTGGAAACACCTGCCCCCCGAAAGCATGCTTGCCTCTGCCCACCAGAGCACTCTCTCTCTGAAAACCAGACAGCTGATCCGTTTTCTCCACTCACTCCTTTTACCACAGTTTCCCGTCTGTTTTCAATGGCAACAAATGGAGACGCCACGGCCGTTCTAGCCACAAGCTCACTTCTCTGCTCTTACTTCCGCCCCGTCAAGCAGCCAGGATCCAGAACCAACTAGTCCTCTGGAGTGGCAAGTCAAAGGCTGACCAGGATAGGGAGGTGACAGAACAGCCACAAGTGGCTGTAGGACAAGAAAGAGGGGAGCACTGCAGTCTAGAACACACAACACACCCCTCGAGGCGCCCAAGGGCTGCCTGCTGTAGGCCCCTGGCAGACCAGAAAGCCGCAGCCTCTGCGAGGGTCTGGGGTGAGGTCGGAAGATGGAACAGAACAAGAAGAGTGTCCCCAGAAGAACCTTTGTAGGGAAAAGACAGACAACAGAACTGGAAGGCGTGTGGGCATCAAGATCATATTATCAAACAGCTCTCTTCTGTGGCTCAAATTAAAGTCTCTCTCTCCTACTCTGTGGAACATACGGGCTCAAAGACGCCACGACATAAAGTCACCGTTGTGCCAGGGGCAGGATCATGCACGGGGTGCAGGTGCAGCTTCTGGAGTCGCACTGCCTAGGTTCACACTCCCATCTCTACCACTTACAAGCTGCATGACCTTGGGCAAGTTCCTTAGCCTCCCTGGGCCTCAGTTTCCAAGTCTGCAAAATTAAGATAACAGCATTTACCTCACGTGGAAGGATATGACATACGAAATACTGGGGAGGAGGCCTGGAATAAACAAAAGCTAACTGTTTTTATTCCTCTATATTTTCCACTTTACAAAACTTCTGAAATGCTACTACAGGGAACACTGGGGGACGATGTTGGGGGAACACTGTCTCAATCACCCCAATTTGAAATTGCTGGCAAATAAAGGACTGGTAAAAGGTAGTGGCCTCAACCGTGGCTGCAAACCAAATGTGTAGCGTGTATTCTCCAAATTTTGACACACGAGGTCCAGAAGAGGCCACAGGCATTTAAAAACTTTTTTCAATGAATTTTTCACCTGTTTTTGCACAGTGACTGAGACACACGACCTAGATAAAGAGGCACACGTATGGGCCTGGGCACTATATGAAAGGCTCAAGGTCCTGGTTCTGGACAGGCTGGGGTCCTCTCTCTCTCTCCCCTTCCCTACCTCTCAAACATTAAACGAGCTTCTAAAACACCCCAAGACCCCCGCCATCCCACCCTGCGGCAAGCGCCACCCTCCCCCCCCCCCCCGGCCCCAGCACAGGCTCTGACCCCCGATTCCTCTGTAGCTACACCCCCACCTGCATCTGGGCTCCTTCCTCCTCCCCATCCCCAGGGCTGACTCTGCTCCTAAAGCCTCCCTCCCCTTGTCCTTCTGACCACACGGCCTCCCTCCTGCTTAGGCACAGCACATCCCTGGATGGTTCCCTCCCTCTGCCCCGTCATTTCCCACTGGACTGCACACGGCCTCACCGGCACAGACACCCCCCACTACTTCTCCCACCGGGGAGGACACCACCAGCACACCTCTCCTGACTCCTATCTGCCCGCAGCGCCCACTTGCTCTCCTGCTCCTTTCCAGGGGAACTCGCTAGAAGAGTGGTCTCTGCTTTGCTGCCAGCTCCTCCTCAGAGAGCTCCCGGCCGGGCTCTCCCCTCCGCCCCTCCAGAGAACCCACGCTGCCGGGGCCCACGTGCTCTGTGCTGCGGACACCAACGGTCACGGGGCCTGGGCGCAGCGGCCCCGACCCACTTGTCCCATCTCTCCTTCCCGAAGCCTGGCTTCCCTTGGCCTTCAGGGCGGCAGCCCCTCCTGGTCTCCTCTTGCCCCCAGCCCCTCTGCGGGAACCTTGACCCAAACAACAGCACCTTAGCTTTAGGATTTATTATACTACTTAGGAGCTGAGGCTTAAAGTTCTGCTAGATCAAATTTCTGCTAAATAGTTTAGGACGGAGGTATCTGTCATTAAAATTAAAAAGGTTAGCACAGAATGACAAACCTTTAACACCTTGTGTATGATCATCAGCTTAGAACAGTGATGAGTTCAATCCACATGTGTGACTAATACAGTTATGAGGTTCACAAAACACAGAAATCACTCCATCACCCAGACTCTATAAAACACTGGTCTAAATTTCCTGAGATGACTCTAAGTCGACCTTAACCCCCAAGAGCTTTCAGGTCCCATCTGAAACACCCCGCTGCGCATCTAGCTATGTGTACCGTGTACCTTACACACGGCCCGTGGCTCCTCCCAGGCCAGAACTACAGCGGAGAACTCACCTGCCCAGCTCAAGTCAAGCTCCCTCAAGACGGTGCCGTCCGGAAGGCCACATGGCCAGGGAGGCACAGCTGCTCTCGCAACCTCAAAGGGAACACAAAAGAACACCAGCATGGCGGTACTACAGAAGCTGCGACTACTTTTCAGTGAACTAAGCACCTTCCAGAAGACGTGCTGTGCCTGCTCTTCCCAGTCACAGAGGTATTAGCTTCGTTCAGCAGGTGAGGAAACCGACCCAGAAGGGTAAGCCCTTGGGCTCAAGCGTTCCAAGAGGGGAGGTCGACACCCCTCCCAGGTGGGCTGGGTGCGAAGCCCGCAGAGCACTGGCTCCTGCCAGGACAAGCCCCAGACGAGCGGCACCCACACGTGCGGGTTGTTCACCGTGAAGGGAATTCCAAAACGGCTTCTGGGGGATGGGAGTACGCCAGTGCTCCTGCTGCGAAATTTCTTTCCTCTTCTTTTTTGGGGCACTGACCTGAGTAGAGGCTGTCACCAATGCTAACTGTCAGTCTTAATGGCCGGCAGAGAACATAACCTCACCTCCTTGAAGGTCCAAGTCGCTAGCAACTTGAAGGCATTAATAAGTATTATTTCTCTGACAGCAAAATTCTCCCCAGAAAGAAATAAAAAGATATCTGAAAAGAAGAACAGACTGGGGGAGAAAGGGCAAAGAAGGATCTACTAAAAGCCTTAATTCCTCCTATTCCGTTAAGTTTATTTAATGCAGAATCAATGACTTTTTGTTCCCGAATCCGTCCTATTTTGGGGGGCGGGTATGGGGGGGTACGGAGTCAAATCTTTCAACACAGTTGGACATGGAGGGACAGCTCCCTGAGACCTAGGTACTTTAAATACACACGGAGTGCTCACCAGGAGTTGGTAGGAGTGTGCAGTCCAAGTGCGGTCAAGACACAGGGATAAAGGACCCCGGTGCACTACTGCTCTGCCGTAAGCAGATGAAACTAGTGATGAGGACGTAAACTCGCCACGGTGATCCAAGGCGCTAGCTAGTTAAATTTAGCTCCACTCACGTTCACCAAGACCCCGTTCCCTGAAGTTAACGAAGGTCAGAATTTATTTGATCAGTAATGGTCTTCATAACCCAAGCTCTGGCTTAGATCTGCCATGTGATCTCGGGCAGTCACGTAATCTCTAGCTTCCTATTTGCAAAGAAGAGAAAATACTTACTTGAATCGTCTTACTATTTTAAGAAACTTCATCACTGTTTACAAAGCACGTTGCCCTGCCACAAAGCCTTCTGACTGCAATTTAGAACACTCCTTTTTAAAACCCTATGATTTCACTGGACTTGGTTCTAGAATGGATTACATGCTCCACGGAGTCTGTCACTCTTGACCATCTTAACACTCTAAATGGTCTACGACGGCCCTGGGGAATTGCTGGACAAGGATAAGATTCTACCCCACTTCACTTCAGTCCCACCCTAAAGAGAAGATTGAATTTTCTTACTTGTATCTGATCTTTTCATCCATGTCTTGAGGTGGTTCTTCTATAATGAATGAGACTAAATCTTCGAGACATTCTGCTTTTAACAGAAACTCTATAAGTTTGCGGTTCTGAGCTTTACATTCCTGTAAAACATCTTCCTCATCCATTAACTCCTTCAGTGTTACATCTTCTCTTTCTAGAAGTGTGTCTATGTGGGATGATGAATGAAGATCAAATTTCCAAAACATGCTGGTCTAAACAAAACGCAGAGAGTATTTCAAATAAAATTTCAACTTTACATATTAACTTTTCAAATTTCAGCTTAGTTTCACAGTCTAAAATACTAACTTGCATCACATAAGTACAGTAAGTTTCATATCGAGCCTATAAGGTACTTGTCTAAATGAGCAAAATTCGCAGGGCTTTTCCTTCTCAGAAAAGAAAACATTTTTATTGAAAACAAAAAATTTTGATTTAAAAATGCTGAAAGAACGCTAAAGCTTGGGATGATGTCAACCTACAATATGAAGCCATCCATACTTTGCTAAGAATGTAATGCTGGGAAAGGAAGAAAGTAAACCCTCTCTTACAGGGGAAGCGCACATTCAGACACCGAGGTAGTACCTTCCAGCAACGAGTGACTAGTACTCGACCAAAGTGTCCAGCATTCTTCGGAGTAGGAAGGAATTAAGTAAATAACCACCACAAAGCAGCACTTTCACAGCTGAGAGTCCTAAGACGATCAGATCCGTGTCATTCTTCACAAAGAAACTACACAAGAGGAAGCTAGCTGCTAAGGAATTAGGGAAACGAGCCACCCTCAGCTATTAGGAAACCCATCTGACACTGACCGTGCCACATATATACTCCCCCCTCCTCGCCCTCCCACCCCTCCTCAACAGCGAGGGCACGGCCATCTGCAGAGTCACACGAGGTCCTCACTGGTTACAACTGGAAACAGGAAACACAGAGTCACTATGTAATCTGCAGCTGCCACAACAAGACGCTCTCAAATGCCACTTTTGAGCAACACGTGACAAGATGACAGCATCAAACAAAAGTCCTGATTAGGGTCAGGACTATTCAAAAGTCATTCTTGTGGGTCCAAGATGCTCACTGCAGAATTCCGGAGCCGGGGTTTGGTGAGACACACACTTACTTCCTGTAACACCCCCCTCCCCGCCCCCCACCGACAAAGCCAAACCTCCCGATCAACTGCGGCTCTACCACCCACCCAGGGCAGTGGCCCCTGTTACCGTGATCACTGAAAAGCACGTTAATCTCCACGCCCGCGCGTGCAAAATCCTGTGCTGGAAGAGCCTAGGTAGAAGGCAGGCAGCTGCAAAGGTCATAACCTATGTATAGCACACATAACATTCTGAGAATTACTTATTTTTGCTAAATCATCCATATTAGATCAGGTAGGAGTATTTAGTATTTTCAGGCACATCCGTCCAAAACATTTTTTAAATCAGAGATCACGGAGGGCAAGTTTTAGTTATACAGCCAGTCACACCGATCGATCCAGGCACAGAAGACTGTGCACCATGGCAGGTTACTCAGGGACATGGAAAAGTACACTTCATGTGACTTGACTATTAAGTGGACGATCATGGGAGTTTAAAATATAAGCAGTCTTAAGGAATCTTAAAAAAAAAAAAAAAAAAAGACTCCTTAAGGGAACAGGTTTTAGGGAAGATTATGAAATATGATGTTATAAAAGTTGTCCCTGCTTAAAAAAAAAAATTCTTTATGTTTCAAAAGGCACACATAAGCTCACACCAGTCAGCAGCACGAGGCAGACACAGTGGGCAGAGGGGCTACCCTGACAGTTCACGGAAAGCAGAGCGACGGTGGGGCACCTGCATAGGGACACGTTCACCACGAAGCTCGGGGGACGGCACAAGAATAAGGCATCACCACCTCCCATTATGTACAGAAGACGTCACAGAACACGCTAAAAGGGCAGCGTCACAACTCCCAGCACGGTCAGCAACTGCCCCCATGCCACACCAGCGAGTGACCTCTCTGCTCCAGGACCAGGAGCGGGGCGGAGCGCTCGCTGCGACTATAACCCTTGCCAGCGAAGGACAGAAACGGATACTTCAAATACAAGAGCAACCTACTTCTGCTACTAAGCCAATTACAAAGGAAACAGGGCAAAGGTGATGTATCCTAGTAAGGAACTTCGGGGGAAAAGATGGTGGAAATCAATAAAACCATAAATGCTTTTCTGGTTTTCAGACTGTGGAAAATGGCAAACAGAAAAGGCGTTATTGTGCCATTTTGCCCTAATAAAATTGACAACGTGAAAAAAGACAAAACGACAGCAAAAGCTAACTGCAAAGGAGGAAAGAAGGAAGTTCCCCAGGGTAACGCCGTCAGCACCGTCTACCAAGCTTCTGCCGGAGCAACACGGCTCACTCATCTGGGAGTTTGAACCACAAATCCTAAAACCTGTACACTCTACCGCTCTGCCTCATACTTGGAACCGAAGTGTACGGGCACGAAAACAGCTGTGTTCTCGCACAGCCCCAGCACACAAGTCCCAGGCCGTGTTCGGGCTCCGAGCACGTATTAATCTGCACTGTTCTGAAGGGCAGATACGGGCACTTGGGACAGATAATGGAGCTCTCGTTCGGCTCACGGAGCAAAGGCACCTTACAGAAGGCCAAAAAAAGTAACCGTCCATGTCAGTACACCTTGGCCTCACAGTTGATCATGGAAAGTTCGATCCCGGGATGTCTACAAATTGAAAGAAGAGTTCACTTTACTTATTACAAGTACTTTAGTGAAGTCACTGACTGAAGAGCTACAGGTGTATTCAAATACTTTCCAACGCTCCACTGACATCAGATGAGTTTGTGCTTATTTTGGTCTGTAAACCAAATTTCTGATCATCTAACAGAACAGTCTCTCCACCTGAAGTCAGAAAACTGGACATCATTACTAATTTAGCCTTAAGTCTTTTTTTTTAATTTTTTTTTTCAACGTTTATTTATTTTTGGGACAGAGAGAGACAGAGCATGAACAGGGGAGGGGCAGAGAGAGAGGGAGACACAGAATCGGAAACAGGCTCCAGGCTCTGAGCCATCAGCCCAGAGCCCGACGCGGGGCTCGAACTCACGGACCGCGAGATCGTGACCTGGCTGAAGTCGGACGCTTAACCGACTGCGCCACCCAGGCGCCCCCAAGTCTTTTTTTTAAAGATTAGTTCTCATTTAAAGTAGTATGTCTTTTTTATTTTTTGTAATCCCATACAGAAAGGCGAGGTAAAATGAAGAATCCTAAGAAATCAATCACAAAAAAGCAAAGCTGATTACCAAGACCTTACGATTGGCTAATTATAAACAAGATACACACTCACGTCCATCAAGTGGAAACTATAAATGTCCACAGACACGGATAAAGGCACACACCTTAATTATGGATCAGAATATAGTTATATCCAGCTAATCCAAGTAAAAATGGACTCCCCAAATTTCAACCTTATGAAGAAAACTCATTAAATACTGGATTTATAAAGAAGACTGATAATTAGTCATGACGAAGTAAGAGCAGGAATTGGCGAATTACGGCCCACAGGCCAAATCCAGCCCACAGCCTGCATGCTAAGAACGGTTTCGATATTTTGAAAGGGTTGTTTTAGGAAAAGAGAAGAATGTGTGGCAGAGAGCAAATGTGGCCCACAAAGCCTAAAATATTCACTACCTGGTCCCTTACAGAAGAAGTTTAGCATCCCTCGCTCAGGGGGAAGTCAGGTTCCCAAAGCTAACTTTGCTCTCCACCATCTCTGAGCCCGCACGGACGCCACCGCGGACCCTCGCAGCCCACTCGGCTGGGGGCAGCCACACGGTGTGGGGCGAGACTGGCTAGAGACCCGTTCTCCTTCCCCGACTTCTCGGGCAGGTAGGGATAAGCGCACGACAACGTCATCCCCCACGTGCCATGAGCCATAAAAATCTCCACGCACTCTCCTCTGCACCTGGCTGGATGCCGAAGACAAGAAGGGCTCTAAGGGATGGCAGAGCCAAAAAATGGAAGATGCCTCTGTCCCCAAATCACCACGTGGGAGAAAGACACCTGCCAACCTCAGAGCCTGCCCTAGGCGGTGTTACGATGTGCCATCACACACTGGTCTGTGTGCTCTGACAGGGTGCCCTCCCTCCCTGACCTCCCAGCTCCTCTAATCCCCAAGCCTGTGACTTCTTGTTTTCCTATACTTAAGCAAGAGAACAGGAACGCTTAAGCAACTGTTTTAAAATGCCTGAGTCCTTTCGTTTTCCACCATCCTGAATTAGAAGAGCATTTTTTAAAATCGGAACACTCTGAAATATGCATTTCCACAGTGCATTTTCTTTAGACTGGGTATGCTACAAACTTAAAAATAAAATAAAACCACAGTAGACTTCTTAAGCAAACATTATGTATTTTACCTTTTGGTCAAGCAGCAAACTGACTGGAAATGAATGGCATCAGTACATTAGTTCCCCTAGCTTCTACTTATGCCCTGTGAGGTAGAAACAAGCTAGGTATGAACTGATAGCTACATACAAAGTTCAACTGCCAGGGCCCTGCAGTAAAATGGAGTCCTTTCAAAAATACAACTAAGATACTCAGAAAAACTGAAAGGAGCTGGCACTTCAACAGCTAATTTTTAGTTAACATACATATAGTTTAAAATCCTTACTAGGATTTAGGGATAAAAGGGAATACAATTTCTGGGGCACCTGGGTGGCTCCGTCAGTTAAGCATCCAACTTCAGCTCAGGTCACGATCTCACGACTGGTGTGCGTTCGAGCCCCGCATCAGGCTCTCTGCTTTCAGCCCAGAACTCACTTTGGATCCTCTGTCCCTCTCTCACTCACGCCTGTGCAACACATTCTCTCTCAAAAATAAACATTAGAAAAGGTCAGGGGATACAATTTCTCACAGTAAACCATGTCATGGGCTTTTATCAGGAGACAAAGAAGGGAATGGTGAATAAAACCTAACTACCTGTCGTCTTTCTTCCAAACCCTAGAGTTGTTTTAGAAGTTGGAGTAAGAGGGTTGGGTTTTCTCCCAAAGAACTGAAGGTTAGGTTGGCGGGTCGCTGGGGAGTCACCTGTCAACTTGTCATAGACAGACTCTGCTGTTCTCTGTCTTCCCCAGAACTGACAACACCAGTGAAAACTACCATCTTATATGCACAAAATAGGACCGAAGGCCATAAACCTATTCATCTCAGATCAACCACTTTAATTACAGATCCTCTGCAATTATCAAAATAACCTTCCTTCTTAGAGGCAAAATCTGGGCCTTGGTACCTTTTTTTCAAAGCAGTTAAGCAGTGACGCTGTTTCTGGGAGAAAAGGTGTCACCCTGTCTGTGACATAGGAACCATACGGTGATGTGGTCAAATCAGTTTTAAGAGGTATGACAAACACATCAGACCTTCTGCAGAATTTTCTAGGGCGCTGCTGGCAGAATATATTCAACAGGGGCTCAACTGTGGTTCGGTGTGAACCGCCTACAACCACTTGCTTTCATCAAATAAACAGCTTTTCCTCCCAAGCCTTGTTCGGACTCTTAGGCACCCAAACGGACCTGGATTCCAAGGCCCGCTCGGCTACGGGCTGGCCCCGAAGCCTTGGGAAAGCAGACCCCCCTCTCCAAACCTCCGTGTCCTCACCGAGCAAACTGGCTGTGAGGAGTCAATGACAAAGGCCTGCTTCCGGAGCTGGACCGCACGGGCACCTCGGCAAGCAGAAGCTGCTGTCGACAAACGTGCCGGCCTCTGACGTCTGCGAGGTTTAAGCCAGCGCTTCCCTGATTCCCACGGGCACCGGAGACACCTAGGGGTCCTATTAAAGGGCAGTCTCAGATTTGGACTCAGGAAATCTGGGGTCAGGCCAGAGATTCTGAACCTCAACAAGTCCCCAGATGCTGCAGATGCTGCTGCTACCGCCGCCCTGGGTTTAAACTATGGCTGATCATTTGCAACAAATTGTAATAAGCGTATTCAAAATAATTACACAACTAAGAGAAACAGGAAAAAGGCCAACTTTGCAAACACGCGGCTGTGTTATTTCAGAAACTCCCTGTGGACAAGCTGATATTAGTGGGTTTTCTCTGGACATGACAGATGCAGGGTGTAACATATTATATCACTTTCCAACAGGAGCCCAGAAAGAATGACACGATGAATGTGGTGAAAGATAAACCAGTGGTACTCAGAAGGGAGAAACTGCTAATCATCCTGCCTCCCGATGGCAGCAGTAAGCCGAGGGAATGACAAAGAGCTCTGATGAGTCTAAAATTCAGAAAGCTCCTATTTCTATGAACTGTACTTAAGTTTAGCAAGGATCTAGCCAAGCGGGACAGGCTATCCTCCACGAACCCTACCGCCACACCTGCGGAGTACCTGCACTCGGGGCTGGCTGGGCCCAGGGCAAAACGTCCAGAGACTCAAAAAAGGATTCCAAGATTATTACTAAGAATTGCTGAGCTTATGAAGAGCAGTTGAGCATCACAGCAAACACTTCTGCACGGGGGACCCAAGACCACATGGGCTGCACAGGCATGAAGGCTGCCTACACCGTTTCATCACTGGCCCCACTGGAATCGCCAAGATTCCATGCTCTGAAGTATTTGCTAACATCCTCCAGGCCTGCAACAGACATGCACCAGATCCTTGCAGTTCAAGTAACTGCAGTCACCTAAATTCATGGAGTATAAACCAAAGGGAGAAGCAGCAGCCGCTTACGTCCAAGACAACGCCCAGGAAACAATCTATAAACAAAATGTGTTATGTTTAATATTTTTCTTTTTCTTTCTATGTGCTACGAAGGGCATGTCTGTACTACAGATTTATTTTCAGAGTCTCAAACGAAGGCATACAGGCACATGCTGTCGGGATTTCAAACTCCGGTGCACCTCAGGCCTCCCACCGCACTCCTCCCGGGAGGCCCTCGGCCCGGGGCTGCGGGGCCAGTGCCAGCGGGGCCCCGGCGGACGGAAGGAGCACACAGAGCACGCGCGCCACAATGTGAGACACGTGTACGTTTACATTTTCTAGCAGCCACACCAAAACAGTAAAGCAAACTGGCTACGTTAACTTTAAAAATATATTTTATTTAACCTCATACATCCAAACAGTATTATTTCAACATATAATTCTATTGTAACGAAGCCTTCAAAATCTGAGTGTGTCTTATACTTAGGGCACATCTCAATTTGAACCGGCCACATTTTATGCTCAAGAGTCCTATGTGGCCAGTGGTTGCTGTATTGGGACAGGAAAGTTCTAATTATACATTACTACAGTTATGGTTCAAAGTTTCTCTCTTGGTACTAAAATAACCACCCTACTCTTGTCCCCACCCCCCCCCCCCCCCCAACCGCCCAATAATCATTCTACAGCCAAAGTCAACAGTTAACCACCTTTTCCACACAGGGCCAATGTGGGATTGGTGAGGAGAGGTTTATGCGGGCCAGGTTTTCCCCTTCTGAGACGTACACATACATGAGAAATCATGTTTATTCTTGTACATATAAAGCAACTTGGACATTCTTCAACACAAAAAAAGTTCGTCACAAGAAAATCAGAACTGTTATTTAGCC
Source organism: Leopardus geoffroyi (assembly GCF_018350155.1). NCBI lineage: Eukaryota > Metazoa > Chordata > Mammalia > Carnivora > Felidae > Leopardus > Leopardus geoffroyi. The sequence continues at coordinate 111,067,086 of NC_059329.1, read as the reverse complement.
TCTAATATCTAGAAATATTTGTAGCACTAATAGGAAAAGTTTTCATTCCTCACCCTGAAATAATGAAGGGTTAGATCTTGAGTCGAGAGGGCCAGAGTGGCTCACTACTGGTTTAGACATGCTGTCTCTGGGCATTTCATTTCTAAGCTGACTCAAAAATATTGTAAAGAAGAAAAGAAAATACCCCGATCACTCAAATATTTTGGGAAACGATGATGTTTGATCAATGTACCAAAAAACCCACTAGACTCCCCTTCTTCTTGGGAGTAAACTGAGCCTTCATGGCCCCCAATTAAATTAATAACAACGTGCTGTTCAACATCACTCATCATCAGGGAAATACAAATCAAAACCACAATGAGATACCACCTCACACCTGTCAGAATGGCTAACATGAACAACTCAAGCAACAACAGATGTTGGCGAGGATGTGGAGAGAGAGGATCTCTTTTGCACTGCTGGGGGGAATGCAAATTGGTGCAGCCACTCTGGAGAACGGTATGGAGGTTCCTCAAAAAATTAAAAATAGAACTACCCTACGACCCAGCAATTGCACTACAAGGGATACAAGTGTGCTGTTTGGAAGGGACACATGCACCCCAATGTTTATAGCAACACTATCGACAACAGTCAACGTATGGAAAGAGCCCCAATGTCAACTGATGGATGAATGGATAAGAAAGATGTGTGTACGTACACACACACACACACACACACACACACACAAACTGGAATATTACCCAGCAACCAAAAAGAATGAAATCTTACCATTCACAACTACGTGGATGAAACTGGAGGGTATTATGCTAAGTGAAATTAGAGAAAGACAAGCATCGTGACTTCACTCATACGAGGACTTTAAGATACAAACAGGTGAACATAAGGGAAGGGAAACAAAAGTAATATAAAAACAGGGAGGGGGACAAAGCATAAGAGACTCATAAATATGGAGAACAAACAGAGGGTTAGTAGAGGAAGGGGGGGGGGAGCTAAATGGGTCAGGGGCACTAAGGAATCTACTCCCGAAATCACTGTTGCACTGTATGCTAACTAACTAGGATGTAAATGAAAAAACAAAGGAATTAAATAAAAAAAAAAAAAAAAAAAAAACCACAACTTGCTTATTCCGTGAGCAACAGACCCGGTTACCCCACGGCCCTGGCCAAGTTTCCAAGCAGCCTGGGAACGGGGCGTGCTGGACAATCGAGCTGCTGCGAGGCTGCCGGCGCTGGCTCACCTGCTCCCGCCAGCATCCAGACACCTGGAGTATCAGGGCTCCCCCGGGGCCTGGATTCAGGTATTCGGGGAACTCAGGGGGTCAGCGTCCGCCAAGACCCAAACGGGGAAGCGCCGGGCTCAGTAAGGTGGGAAGCTGCTCACGTGGTGCACTGAAAGCTGAGCCACAAGGAGGGACAGGGAGCCAAGTGGCCACAGATAGGAGCACGCGGTGTCACTCTGAAGGGGGGACGCCTCTGTGCCGTAAGGTAAGGAGAAACTCTCCCTCCTCACAGCAAAGCCGAACGCCGAGGCAAACGTTCTAACTTCCCACGAGGAAGCAGAAACACGGCACCAAAGAAAGAGCACCAGCGGGCCTCTGAAGGCAGCTCTCCCTTGGAAGCAAGGGGGAAGGTCACGAAGGCCTGGAAGGTCCACCCAGGAGCTGCTTCTCCGTTCTTAGCAAAGGCGTCCCCTGCCGACAGCTGCCCTCCCCTGCCCCGACTCAAAGGCCGGGCTAACTCAATCAGAGGTCGCACTGCCTATCAGAGAGAGGTATTTAGAGGGAAGCTTCATTATATTTGGCTTCGCAACTGCTTCTTCCAAAGCACACGTCAAAAGCGATCACGTTTTTAGCACCCAGATATCCCAGAATCGTTTTCATTTTTACTTCCTAATTTCTTTGATATCTCAGCTTGTCTTTGAGAGCGATAAATAAAGGAATCAATTCCATTTAGTGTGTTTTATATTAATTAACAAGTACTTTACTACAGGAGTAACATGTCAGATGGTCCCAACCCCTTGAAAAATACAAGAAAACTGAGGAAAGAGAAAACACAGAGAATAAAAGGCATCAATGCCAAACTTGTTCTGTAGAATGGGAGCTCAACAGAGGGGAGCTTGACCAGAAAAGACTCCCTTAGTACGTGAGGCCTAAGCTGGGCCTCAAAAGACGTGCAAGGTTCAGTAGGTGAGGATGCAGCGAAAAGCATTCCAGGCCAGTAGAAGTTAAGTCTGCAAGCACAGAGAAGAGGACAGAGGTTTCCAGGAGCTTCAGGAAATTCATAGCAGGGAGAAGGCCCTGACAACCAGAAAAGACTTTCAGAAGGCGTCAGGACAAGCTTAGGCAACACGAGACCGGGTCTCAAAGGGCCCCTGCAGGACTGCCCGCACAGCCGCATGGGCTTGCTGCGGGAGCAGAGAGAACCAGTGAGATTTTTTTTTTTTTAATTTTTTTTTTTTTTAACGTTTATTCATTATTGAGAGAGAGAGACAGAGCATGAGCAGGGGAGGGGCAGAGAGGGGGGAGACGCAGAATCCGAAGCCGGCTCCAGGCTCTGAGCTGTCAGCACAGAGCCCGACACGGGGCTCGAACTCACAAACCATGGAATTATGACCTGAGCTGAAGTTGGACGCCCAACCGAATGAGCCACCCAGGCGCCCCGAGAACCAGTGAGTTTTAACTGAGATAAACACACAGTAGAGACACCCACAGTAGAGAGTAAATAATGTATCTTAATAGCATCTAGAAAGAACCAATTCAGAGCGGAAGCAGAGGCAAGTAACACAGGAGATGACTGGAGCTCTGGCGGGTGCACTCCACAGAGGGCGCACTCCCAGAGGCCAAGAGAGGGAGAGGTCCAGCCTGTCCTGGGTGCGGCCAAGTGTCTGAGTGGAACTGAAACACAGGACGGGGAAGGGAGTGCTAAAGACAAGGCCACGAAGGTGGACACGGCAGGAACTGCACACGACGCCGACACAGAAGCGGGGGAGGCAGGTGAGACATGGCCAATGAGCAGCACGGGGACATCTGTGCTTTACGTACCGAACGGCCCACAAAGCCACGGAGGCGCTGACAGACGGGAGCCTGGAGAGTGAGCGACCCGTGCAGGAGCCTGTGTCAGCACCCCGGAAGGTGGGGAGCCCTGCGACAGCCCCTCCTCTGCAAACCACGGTATCCCCGATGAGGTTTCCCACCGGATGATCGTTCTGCCTCCGACATCAACCTCCAACATCTGCCTCTTCAAAGCCCGGTCTGCAGGTTTCCTCTGATCCTGGCCACACCGCGTGGTATCAGGCGACACAAATTGATGGCTTGCGTCCTGATTCTGAGCTGCCTGGGAATCGCATGACCCTCAGAGAGCAAACGCGACCGCCACACTGAAGCCAACTCCAAACCCAGCACTCGGAAGCAAAGGGCAGGGCAAGAGGTACAATCTTGTCACCCGCTTCGCTTTTATATTAAAAAAGCCAAGTGCCAACCAAGGAAGATCCAGTCTAACTTTGGTCACCTGATCCACATTAAAGCAGGTAACGTGTTCCTGCACAAACATATGAAAACTCAAATGTACGTGAATCCTTATGCGCAATTTCCACAATCGCAAACACTTCAATCCACGTATATGCAAAAATTTTACTGAGAACAAGTTTTGTGTTTTTTTTTAAATTGCGACTGAAGAGTTAGGAAGAAAGAAGGCAAATAATGAGGGTGACACAATGGTAATCAAGTTTCTGCCAGAAGCCCTGGCAAGAAAGACCCAGCTGCATCTAGGTGGTGTGTGTGTGTGTGTGTGTGTGTGTGTGTGTGTGTGTGTGTGAGAGAGAGAGACAGAGAGAGAGAGAGAGAGAGAGAGAGAGAGAGAACAAGAAACAGAGACAAGAAGGGGTGAGGGGAGAGAGTGTGTGTGCAAACAAGCAAAGGTAAGAGGGGTGATATAAATCAAAGTCACATCCGAAAATTCTCATGGGTGAGGTGCCCGGGTGGTTCAGTCGGTTAAGCCTCCAACTTCAGCTCAGGTCACGATCTCGCGGTCCGTGGGTTCGAGTCCCACGTCAGGCTCTATGCTGACAGCTCGGAGCCCGGAGCCTGCTTCGGATTCTGTGTCTCCCTCTCTCTCTGCCCCTCCCCCACCCCCAGCTTGCGCTCTGGCTCTGTCGCTTTCAAAAATAAACATTAAAAAAAATTTGTTTTTAATTTTAAAAAAAGAAAAAAAAAAGAAAATTCTTATGAGCTCCAGAGGTTGATTTTCAATCTCAAGCCCCAGGATTCTCTGAATCTCTGAAACCACACAGGAGCATCAGCGACCTGAGCCGAACATAAGATAGAAGCAACGCGTAACCGGAGAGCACGCGGGGCGCTGCCATCTCCCCAGCGCCGTGTGCGGACGCGGGAGCCGCCTTCTATTCCGCACGACGGCCACCCTCAGACTTCTGGTGAAGCCCAACACTGTTAAAAAGAGAACGAATATGTCAAAATGAAGCACAACTGGGGGAAACTCGGAGACGCTGACACCAGGGTGCACGGGAGACTCAGGGCCGGCTCCTCGTGCCCGATGCTGATTACGCAAGGAACGCAAGGACACGAGAACAAGCACGTGCTGTCCGGTGGCTTCCGGAAGCTCCTAGTCCCCGGAGGCAAAGAGCCTGAAGCGCTGCTGATTTACAACAAATCCCACCGTGCACAGACTGCTCAAATGTCTCCTCCAAGAAGCTCCACGCCACCGTAGAAAGAGCAGCCCGGCTGGCCATCAGTCCCCAATCCCCAAGCTAGGCTACACAGCCAAGGAAATGAACAGACAGCCTATGTGCATATCATATTTTATTAGTAAAACCATAAAAGTACGAGAGAGAGAGCGAGCTTTTACCTGGCACAGCACAGAATAGTTTCTGAGTCTGTGGCTACAGGGAGCAGCCCAGCAAGAGAGCAGCGGTCTGAGAACTGCACAGCCAGAAAGAGCTCCCACACGAGCAGCCGGGGTACAGAATACCTAATGTGCCCAAGTTTTACTAAGTAAGTGAAGCCAAGGGACAGGTAAGTTTTGAGTCCTCTAACTTGAAGCAAGTGACAGCGGCCGCTGTATTATTCACGTATCTGTTAGACACAAGATACCCAAAGAGAACAGCCTCTCCAAATTAGCTACAAATTCTAGAGCAAACCGAGAATGCTATTAAGATGCTTTTGAAAAAAGGACAGAGGGGCGCCTGGCGGCTCAGTGGGTGGAGCATCCAACTCTTGATTTCGGCTCAGGTCATGAGCTCACGGTTCCTGAGATCGAGCCCCCAAGTTGGGCTCTGTGCTGATAGTGCAGAGCCTGCTTGAGATTCTCTCTCTCTCCCTCTCTCTGCCCCTCCCCTGCTCTAAATAAATACTTAAACATTTTAAAACAAGTAAAGATGGGGCACCTGGGTGGCTCAGGGGGTTGAGCGTCCAACTCCTGATTTCGGCTCAGGTCAGGATCTTACAGTCTGTGAGTTCAAGCCCCGCATTGGGCTCTGTGCTGACAGTGCAGAGCCTGCTTGGGATTCTCTGTCTCCCTCTCTCTCTGCCCCTCCCCTGCTCTCTTTCAAAATAATCACAAATTTAAAAAAAAATTTTAAAGGAAAGAAAAAAAGGCCCGAAAGAAATAGACTGCAGATCAAGAACAAGCTAACTACCCTAGTTAGGCTGTAGTTATGACCAATTCTGTAGCAGAAACCAGAACTGGCAAATTGGTCACGGAAAGAGGTGAAGTTCCGTTTTTCAGCTTTGGCTATTAAGCGTCCATCGTCCTTGCCCCGCAGACTTTCAGCAGGCCGCGTTCCCTCCTGAAGCGTCCAGGTCGGGCTCCGCAGTCCCCGGGACCCCGGCACCAGGCCGCCATCCTCCGGAGGGCCCGGCCTCCATGTGCTCTTGCGGCCAGCAAGCTAAAGGGCGAGGAAAGAACAGCGAGCTCGGGGGCTGCTGCGCGTCTGCTCGGGAATGAAAGTTCAGAGTCATTCAGAGAACTGAACGGTTCTTAGGATCGTTACAGCTCCTTCAGAAAAACAATCTTGAACCTCTTCCAGCTATTCCACGGTAACATCAACCGTCCTGACGGTGCACCCTTCTATCAAAGGTGGAAACACGATTACTGATGGCTACCCATTAAGTGCCTACCACAGGCCAGACTCGGGTCTGATGCTTTTAGATACACCCTCCCTCGAAACCTCGCAACAACCTTTCGTGGTTTTGTTCTTGTTTTGCATACGGAGAAACCGAGACCGAGAGGTCAGAGGACCTACCAAAGACCAGAGCAGGTAAATGCGCTGGCCAGAACTGGGATCCACACCCGCGTCTGTCGAGCTCTGTCTGTGCTCCTCCCATTGCAGCACCGCGTGGGAACAGCAGCTGCGTGGCCAGGCCCAGCAGCAGGTCAGTCTCCCAGCACGAGCCGGCCCCAGGCCAGCCCGCGTGCGCTCACGCCTGCAGACGGCAGTGCAGCGAGCCGCCCCGTGAGCTCTCGGCTCTTAGGACTCGCCAGTCAATGGCAACAGCCTACCTGTGCGTGTGGGGTCAAGACAAGCTGGTTGGACAGCTCAGTCAGAACAGCACGGCTGGGGACACCGGGAGCCCAGCTCTTGTGGCCAGTGACTGTTATCAGTCAGTTCCCCAAGATGCCACAGGCTCATCAAAATGCACAGAAACACGAGAATCAGTATGCAGAATATTTCTAAACGTGATGAAACGAAGAGAAATTTAATCAACATGAGGTACATTTTAGATAAAGATTGAAAAACATGACTGGGGCGGGGAAACACCAGGCATAAGAAAACAGGAAAAGTAGCGAGAGAAACAGGTCCAAAGACTGTAGTTGATTATAAGCTCAACATAAAGTTGAATTATGACGCGACTAATAAGCAAACCAACCTCAGAATAAAGTCATACATGAATCTCGTCTAGGACCGTGGAAGACACTAATCCTCCTGCAGCCTGCCCCGGGCCGATCACCTCCTTGCCAGGCGATACCATACCTTGTTCGGGGGAGGAAAGAAACTGCTAACCCACATGGCACCCAAAGAGATGACCAGTCAGAAGGACTCACCACTTGGGGGATGAAATAACTAGCTCTGGGGCACCCGGGGGGCATCCGACTTGGGCTCAGGTCACCATCTCGCCATCCGTGAGTTTGAGCCCCACATCGGGATCTGTGCTGACAGCTCAGCGTCCAGAGCCCGCTTCGGATTCTGTGTGTCTCTCTCTCTCTGCCCCTCCTTTGCTCGCATGCACATGCTCTCTCTCTCTCTCTCTCTCAAAAATAAACATTAAAAAACAATTTAAAAAAATAACCAGCTTTGCATATCTTCAAGCTCTTTTATGCTATCATTTATAGTTCCCCAACATAAAATGAGAGCCAGTGAGTGAAAACTACAGACCACGGGCAAGCAGTTGAAGCAGGAACTTGTTCAAGATCAGGCTAAAGGTTAGGTTCACTAACACAAGCAAGGCCCCAAGGCTGGAGGAAGTGTGGCCAAAGCCTGGATGATCCTCTAGGAGAGCGTGAGGAGAAGAAGGCTACACAAACGGATCGTCGTGTTGTTTGATGAACCTCTTCTCAAGCCCAATTGATATAAAAGGCATGGCTTTATCTGGGCCGAAATGGAGCCTCGAAAGGAAAACAGAAAGGATTACGCAACCTTCCAGATGTTTACTGGGTTGAACCTCACACAATTCTCCACTCCTCTGGCAAGTCTAGCAAGATAGCAATAAAGGACAAGGAAAAAGAAACAATGCCAGCAAATTTAGGAAACGACAGAAACTGGAGAAATAATTCGGAAAGTCCAACATCCAAGTGACATAAGTTTTAGAAGAACATATTATAATCCACAACCACCTGCCTCAACCAAAAAAACCTTTTCTCAGAGTGTAAAGAGCAGGAGTCCCCCCCCCCCCCCCCCCGCCAGGCCGTGCACATCCTGTCACACCGGGTGCTGAAACAGACTTCTACGGCACAGTGTGAAATTCCAGAGCATCAGAGATAAAGACAGTATCTCAACTTTTCTCGTGAGGACAAAACAATCAAAAAAAGGGCTGGAAATCAGAATGACATCAGCTTCCTCAACAGCAATTGCAGAAAAGAGCATTTTAAGACATGGAAGGTCGGAAAGATTTATTCATGCTTTCTCACAAAGCTACTGGAAAATGGGCTCCACCAACGCGTGGCAATACGCCAGGAGGGGTGCCCGGCTGGCTCGGTAGGTGGAGTGTGCGACTCTCGATCTTGGGGTTGTGGGATTGAGCCCCGTGTGGGATATACAGATTACTTAAAAAAAAAAAAAAAAAAATTTTATGCTTTCTGTGCCAAGCACTAAACACTTTTTTAAAAATGTTTATTTATTTTTGAAGGAGAGAGAGACAGTGTGTGAGCAGGGGAGGGGCAGAGAGAGAGAGGGAGACGCAGAATCTGAAGCAGGCTCCGGGCTCCGAGCCGTCAGCACAGAGCCCGACGCAGGGCTCGAACTCACAAGCTGTGAGATCATGACCTGAGCCGAAGTTGGACACCCAACTGACTGAGCCACCCAGGCGCCCGAAAAATAAAATCTTTAAGGGGCACCTGGGTGGCTCAGTTAAGTGTCCGAGTTTGGCTTACATCATGATCTCGCAGTCAGTAAGTTCGACCCCCACGTCAGGCTCTGTGCTGACGGCTCGGAGCCCAGAGCCTGCTTCGGATTCTGCGTCTCCCTCTCTCTCTGCCCCCACCACTTGCACGCAAGTGTGCGCGCGCTCTCTCTCAAAAATAAATAAACATTAAAAAAAATTTTTTTTAAAGTTAAAACAGTAAAAAGAAGCACTGAGGTGCTTGGGTGGCTCAGTCGGTTGAGCATCTGAATTCGGCTCGGGTCATGATCTCTCAGTTCGCGAGTTTGAGCCCCGCGTCCAGCTCTGTGCTGCCAGCTCGGAGCTTGGTGCCCACTTCGGATTCTGTGTCTCCCTCTCTCTGCCCCTCCTCTGCTCGTGCTCTGTCTGTCTCAGAAAATAAACATTAAAAAATATGAGTAAATGCCAAAAAAACACAAAAGTCGGCCAGATTAGAGAAACCGCTCCCTACAGGCACACAACTTAGAAACCTGGAAGGAGGTAACTGTGCGAGAACAGCTAAGTGATGAAGGTACAAGCTACAGCCCCTGGTTAAGTAACTGAGGGACGAGGAAGGGAGAAGCCAGGAGAGACGGAGGAGACGACTGTCACTTCTTGTTGTGAACCATGCACCTACGTGAACCACGTACGCATACAGGATGGAACAGGACGAGAGGAAGGCAGACTGACAGCACTGGTACCACGCTGGCACCCAGCGAGAGCTCCGTAACGTCACCTCAGTCTGAGGTCGGACGCTGTGGAAGATGAGCTCGCCTGCCGGGGCGGGGGGGGGGGGGGGGGGGGGGGCGCAAGTAGGACGCGGCCGCACACACTCACGAGTCTGTAGACGAAACCCGAGCAAACGAAGAAACAGGACCAGCCGACCGACCAAACCAGCCAACGGCAAGAACCACGGCGGCACCTTCTCACAGGTGCCCCGTCAGGTCTCGCTTCCACCCCAGCCTTTCTGCCATCAGCGTGTGAACCCACGCCAGGGCCCCGGGACACCCAGGCTGCCACATCTGGCCTGCCACCTATTTTTACACAGCCTCTGAGCAAAGAATGATTTTCCTGTTTTTTACTGGGGGAGGGGGGAACCAGAAGCATGACATTCTAGGACTTGTGAAAATTCTCTGCAATTCATGTAAGTTTTCCTGAAACGCAGCCACACCGCTCATTTACATACGGTCTCTGGCTGCTGTCACGCTGTGAAGGCAGTGCTGAGTGGGACAGATCTCTGCGCCGCTCCTCTGCTTTCCAGATCACAATGACACAGTCACAACCCAACGGTGCTTTGAGTGCCACGTGTGGAGCTGTGACACTGTATTTTCTTATCACCCGTGCGTCCCCACAACGTCCAAACAAGAGAAGAGGAAGTGGACTTCGCCTGCCGAGCTCCTAAGGCACAGCAGGACGAGGACCCCTTCGTCACGAGATCTGCTGGCAAAGCCCTGCGTTCGTTGTGCCACCGCACCACACCTGTGCTAGGAGGACACAATCGACGTCCACGTTTCCAGAAGAGGCAGTCACCACAGTATCGCTCATGCACAGGAAGGCAGCATCAGAAAAACTTAAAATTTTTCAATGCTAACCATTTTGGATGGATAGCTTTTTTTATTATTATTATTATTTTTTGCTTACTAAATTTTGAGAGACAGAGAGAGAAAGAGAGCAAGGGAGGTAGGGAAGATGAGCAGGGTAGGGGAAGACAGGGGGACAGAGGATCCGAAAAGAGCTTTGTCCTAATAGCAGAGAGCCCGACGCAGGGCTCGAACTCACAAGCCAGTAGATCATGACCTGAGCCAAAGTCAGACGCTTAACTGAGTCACTCAAGTGGCCCATAAAAATGTAAACATTTTAAACATTTAAAAAAAATTTTTTTAACGTTTATTCTTGAGAGAGAGAGAGAGAGAGAGAGAGAGAGAGAAGAGACGTGAGTCGGGGAGGAGCAAAGAGAGAGGGAGACACAGAATCCAAAGCAGGTTCCAGGCTCCGAGCTGTCAGCACAAGAGCCCAACATGGGGCTCGAACTCAAACTGTGAGATCATGACATAAGCCAAAGTCAGCCACTTAACCGACTAAGCCACCCAGGTGCTCCAAAAGTTAAACATTAAAAAAAATATTTTTTTAATTTATTTTTGAGAGACAGAGAGAGATAGAGCATGAGTGGGGGAGGAGCAGAGAGAGAAGGAGACACAGAACCTGAAGCAGGCTCCGGGCTCTGAGCTGTCAGCACAGAGCCTGACACAGGGCTCAAGCTCACGGACCACGAGATCTTGACCTGAGCCAAAGTCGGCCGCTTAACTGACTGAGCCACCCAGCCGCCCCAGAACTTCAACCTCTGAAATGGAAAATCTCGTAACAGAATTCCTTCACAAAAATAAAAACGGAAAAGGAAACTGCAAGCACAGCTGGTCTCCAAGTGGCCTGTCAGCCAAGCGCAAGGAGGCCAGTGATGGTTTTCCTTGGATTCTGGCGGAGTTCACGGGCACCACCGATACAGCTCAGCTGGTGTTTACTGGAGGAGTCTGAGATGGTGACGAAAAGCCTCCCGGAACGGCCCGCGTGGAACCACCACAGGAGAGTGTTTTCGGAGAAGCTGAGTGAAGATGAAGTCCCTACAACACAGCAGATCCGTGTCCCAGCTGATGGCAGTAAAATTACGTGTAGAGCAAAACACAGCTTCGTGGGGCAAATTTACACACCTGGGAAAATGTAATGTTTAAAGCTTATGGTTATTTCTTTTTACTTTCATCAGCAGGTACTTCGAGAGGTTTTTAAAATGCCTCATGTGTGACTGAGCCAGTAATGTCAACAGGAACCTCATGTACTTGTGGAGACTTAACCGCCATTAGACCCTGACCTGTCCTGTCACACAGCAAGCAGCTCATCACAGGTTAATGGGGTTTTTTTTTTTGCAACTTCTTGAGCTCAGGGCCAAGACTGAAATTTCCCTGAATGAGAAAAACAACTCTCAACCACTACTAATGAACACCGAATGGCTCTGGAAACTGGCCTCTGGCTGCAATCTTGATGTTTCTTAATCAGTTCAACCTAAAACTATAAGGCTAACCAGCACGGATCTGCAAAGTCTCCACTGTGGTTAAAAAAAGGTCATTTTAGCACTGGCTTTCAGGAGTGAAAAGAAGGGAGATCCCCGTTCTCACACAAGTTTACAGTGGGTACATTTTCTGCGCTCAAACTACAGTTAAACAGCATTTTTCAGACCTTAACGCAAACGTGAAGGAAGCTTTCCTATTGCAAAATCCATACAGCTATACACTTGAGGAAGTTTTTCCTAACTGTGAACTGGAAGCGCTTAATCTACGATGCAACAGAATCTAACAGAATTCCGCAGCTGCTCTCCGAGTGAGGACGAGTGAGGACGCTGTGTACCTGTGGACTAGTATCGGAGTGTGGCAGGAGCTATTTGTGTAAAAGGACACTTCCGAAGATGAGATATGTAAACCTCATTACAGATCAGCATTAATAGATTAGATGAAGACGTGCGGTAGAGTCTGAGAGGGGAACCGTGGCTCGGAACACCATTTCGGTGGAAATGTTATCCCCTCCGGAAGAGAATCCCGTCCTTCTCATCAGCAGATCGGTAGTACAGAAAACGGAACTCCAATATTTTTCTATTTTTAATTCCATCAGTAAGATCTGTGAAAATCTGCTCTCTTATTATACAAACACTTTATAATATCCTCTTCTTTGCCTCTTGGTCTACAAAACCTACGATATTTCCTCTCTGGGCCTCGCAACCCCTGGTCTAAAGAACCCTATACTTACAGCGCTGTTCCTCTTTGGAAATCCTTCTCAGCCACCTGGCACTGATTCTAGGCCTCCTGGAGACTAAAGAGTTCACCCGGCATCAGACAGCATCTGATGAGCAGAGGGAGTGAAAAAAGAAACGGGAGGAATACAGCTAACGGTAAGAAGCGTTCTACAAGCTGCCACGGCTAAGAGTCTTTGTCAGCAAAGAAAAACAAAATTAAAAAAGAGAGCGAGAAAGAGAGGCAGTCTTTAAAATGGTACCGTGAGAAATGGCTCTAAAATTTTAGCTCCTACCACTAAATAATGAGTGATACCTACCATCTAAAAAGTACTAGATACAAAGTAGAAGTCAAAACTCCTTGCTCCTGGCATGTTTAAATCTGCTCAAAGAGAAAAAATAATCCTAAAATAATTTAATGAGATATTCTAAGAGTTCACAAAGGAGTGGCCACAGAGGAACTGGAACAACACAGAAAAGTTTGACAAAAAAGGTAGAAAGAGAGTGGAGCCCTAGAATAAAGGGGATCAAATACACAGACTAATAGTAAAACCATATGATGGGGGATGGACAGAATGGGTAAAGGAGGTTAAAAGGTACAGATTTCAAGTTATAAAATAAGTAAGTCACGCGATGTAAGGTACAGCATGGTGGCTACAGGTAATAATCCTGTATTATAGATTTGAAAGTTGCTACATGAGATCTTAAAAGTTCCCATTACAAGAAAAACATGTAACTGTGTGGTGACAGAAGTCAACTAAACTCACTGCGGTGATCATTTCACTATGTACACAAATACCAAGTCATCACGTTGTACGCCTAAAACTCACGTTATATGTTAATTATATCTCAATTTTTAACAGGCTAATATGTGTAGTATTATAGAAACACTTCCAGAAACCATTCTTGAAACTCTGGTATCACAATAGAAAAGCAGATGATTGTTACAATTTACAAACAGACAAGGGTCCAATAAACATAAAAAAGATGTTCAGCCTCTAAAATAACCAGCTGGATTCAAGCTGGAGGGCTCCGTGGGTCCTAAAACTAATGCCCTCTTCCTGTCACCCCCAGCTCTGAACCAGCTGCTGAAAAAGGCAAAACGACAGCTCACGTGCGTCACAAATGATCTTTTTTATTGTGAATCGGCCTGACGGTCGGACCACAGCTTGTTAAACTACATGGCCCTGACCTTCTCAAATCTGAACCCTCGACTTGGGCTGAATTCTTCCCGCAGTCAGAAGGGAAAAGACTTTACCCACAAGGTCAGAATGTAGCCCCAGGCAGAGAAAGAGAAGGGCTGGGCCCCAGAACACACTCCCTCCCCTTAAGGAAAAAAAGCCTGAGGAGAAAAGGTGCCAAGAGGTGAATGAATACTTAGGAGAGAATCCTCTCTGTGAGGATTTTTACAAAATAATACGGGGGGAAAGCTGGAGAAGAACCCTAAATATCAGGCCCAGGAGTTGCAGCTTCACCGTGTAAGCACAGAGGGAGGCTGGAGGTTGGAGGAGGGTCATTCAGGAGGGGCCGAAGGAAAGAAAGACAGCCTGCTGTCAGGGGGATCAGGGGCAGAGACCCTGCTACAACAGAGTAACTACACTGTCTCCTGAGATGACGAAGCCTGAAACGTAGCCAATTAAATGGTTATGCCCACCTTCTCCTCAAGATACAATGGAGCAAGGGGTGTCTGGGTGGCTCAGTCGGTGGAGCGTCCGACTTCGGCTCAGGTCACGATCTCACGCTCTGTGAGTCGGAGCCCCGCGTGGGGCTCTGTGCTGACAGCGCGGAGCCTGGGGCCTGCTGCAGATTCTGTGTTTCCCTCTCTCTCTCCTCTTCCCCCGCTCATGCCCTGTCTCTCTCTGTCTCTCAAAAATAAATAAACGTTAAAAAAAAGTTCTTTAAAAAAAAATACAATGGAGCAAATGAAAATGGATTAAAAATATGTCATGTCCCCCAAAAGACCCTACTGGGCCATTTTCTGAAGTGCCAACTGAGCAAAAAGTCAAATATGCCAAGTCAACCTCTGGTCTTTAATAAAAACTTTCAGTGAAGAGTTCCAAAATGACAGTAATTAGGACTCACAAGGAGTCAGACGGCTGACTAAAAACCAGAGATGTCCTGTGGTTGGTGTAAAATAAAAACAAAAGAATCTCAATTTCTCTTTCTCTTTCTCTCTCTCTCTCTCTCTCTCACACACACACACACACACACACACACACACACACACACACACTCCCTCTCTCGCAGGTAACGTGGGAGCAGCAGCTGGGCATCTACGAGCAGTCTTTCTCTGAGTGCTACTCCAGCTTGCTAGGCCTGGCTGCTCCTTGGGGCCCAGATTAACCCCCCCCTAGGAAACTAGGAATCCCGTGGGTACTGCACATTCCAAAACATACCAGAGCAAACTACAAAGGCTGCTATTTAACTTCCTAAAAACACCCCAGTGCCACAGAACCACACTGTACCTGGTCTAGCCCTGGTTGTTCTAGGCTCCAGGGTCTCCCAACAGAACACTGCTCTCCTTGATGCAACTCATGGAAGAAAACGCCCGATGATCTCAATGGTCTTACCTTTCAAACCAAGTTTAAAAATTAAAAGAAAGGTTTTCTTCTCTGTGGCTCCTTGCCCATTACAGGTTATCCTGGTAACAGTTGTCTTCAAATTCACTGCATTAGCAGATTAGCAGGAGGAAAGTGGGATGTAGAAGCAAAACAGAAGCTCTTCTGTAAAGAAAAAAAGAGCATGTGATCACAGCGTGTTCTGTCTGGGTCTGATGACAGCTGTCAGTAAAGAGACTGTTTCAGGGTCCTGATTCACATAGAACTACACCTCAGAAAATTGAAAAGTTCTAGTTACCTGCAATTTTTCTGTGGGAAAACAGGAAAAAAAGGCACTGTCGTCCCCCTGCCTCAGCTTTTACCCTACACTAAACAATAACCCAGAAATAGAGACACCGTAATATCACCATCTGTGAACAAATAACAAAGAACATATGTATTATCGTCATCTTATGAAAACATCAATAATATTCTTATCCCACACAGAGCTAAGTAATGGCACCATACTTTAAAATACTGAAAGCAAATTCGGGGGTGGCTGGGTGACTCAGATGGTCAAGTGTCTGACTTGGTTTCAGCTTAGGTCACGATCTCAGTTTCGTGACTTCTAGCCCCGCGATGGGCCCTGTGCAGAGCCTGTTGGGATTCTCTCATCCTCTCTCTCTCTCTCTCTCTCTCTCTCCCTCTCTCCCTCCCTCCCTCCCTCCCTCCCTCTCTCTACTCCTTCCCTGCTCACGCTGTCTCTCTCTCAAAATAAATAAACTTAAAAATATAGTAATAAAATTAAATAATAAAAATAGTAATAAAATAAAAATTTTAAAGCAGATTTTCAAAGTATCTCCCTCTAAATGCCCTCAAGTAGCCCCATGCAATACGTTAAAACATAATGTTTACCAGGAAATGTAAGCAGAATATTGAAGTCACTGAAGTACTAGGTATACAGCCAAATTCTAATGTCAATGAATCAAATACTACACATGAAAGGACTATAAACTGTCTTCCAAGGCACTTCATTTATAACTTAACACTGCAGGAAAAAAAGACTCAAACTATGGACAATATGCTAATGAGAAATCTTGTAAGAATGCAGTCTACAAGGCATTTCACAAAAAATGCTGTTCATGTGATAACCTTTCTTCCATAAAACACACTACACTCAGGTCAATGTTTTCCATCAAGTAATAAATAGAAACAATGCTAACTGCTTGATAAAATGAATGAAACAAAACAGTAAGAAACCCAGGTTAAAATGAAAAGAACATAAAAATCTGATGTACTTATGTGCTCCACAGGATTTGTGTGCGTGCGCGCGCGCGCACACACACACACACACACACACACACACATACACACACACACACACACTCTTTAGCGTTTAATTTGAGTGGCTGCAGGACCCTCAAAACTAATCCGCAATCCTCTTTTCCAGGAGCCAAGACCACCCACCTCTCCTGCTTGTGGGCGGATCACAGGCTCCCAGCAGAGCTGGACAACCTGCCGGCCTCACCCTGCCCCACACGCCCATCCAGGAAGCCAAAAGAAAAAACCCACTGTCAATGTACTCCGAGCATTATGAACCTGAGTGCTTATTAAATAGGAACAGGTATGCTGAGACTTAATCCACTTTTCTGGAATTCGGTCTTTGCATAATTGCTCCTACTCTTTCACTTAGGCTAATTAGGAAAGGGAGGGAGTCTATACTACTGATGGCAAGAAATACAGTTGGTTATTCTAAGGTGGGAGAACATGAGAAACAGGACCAGACGATGGAAGACAGAACGGGCCAGTGTCCGAGTGGAGCAGCGGAACTCTGAGGAAAGAGCATATACCGAATACACGTTGAAATGCCTCTAGATCAACAGTAAAAAGACTACCTCGGTTGTTTTGCCTTGTTTTTCAAAGGCACAATCTACAAGGACCAGGAGAAGGCAACAGAATTGGAGGGGTGCTGGAAGGGAGCAGAAGGAGTGCTGCCTGAAGAAATTATTCCCTGAATACTCAGATCCCTAAACATCCTCACCCTCTGTCCCACCCCTGCCAGCCCCAGGAGGCAGGCCTCTGAACTGGGAGACCCTGGTTCAGCTGGGCACAGCTGGGGACAGCTTGCCACCCTGACAACAGAAAGGCTGTGGGAACTGCGGAACAAATGCGGAGACACAGGCACGCCCCACTGCCCACCCCAGCCCCAGCCAGATTCTCTTACTGGGCGCCAACAGTCTTCGGAGCTAACGGAACTTGAGAAAGAAAAGAACCTGAAAGCACCAAGACACTGGGCACTTCCCAACCAAGGAGCGCTACTAGTCGCTGTGCTGGAAAGTTCGTAGCCAACGCACCCCTCTTGTGATGGGAGCCTCCAATCTACTACTGTTAAAACCAAATGTTTTTTTAAAAACCCTTTTTATTGCAAATTTGCAGGACAGTTGCAAGAGCAGTACGAGAAACTCTCAGCGAGCCTCCACTAGTGTCACAAGTGACCACTGGGTCACTTTTGCTTGAACGCTCCACTCCCTCTCTGCGAACATCCCAAATGTTTGAGACCTTTCTGCAAAGGTTTCGTGGACCTTTCCGCAAACACGCCACTGTGTATTTCCTAATAACAAGGATAGTAAGTAACACAAGCTACATATGTCACAGTCGAGAACACAGTACCTGTTGACTATGGAGTAAATAGTTCACTTTCTAATCCTGCCAATGGTTTTATGATGTCGTTCGTGGCAATCTTCCCTCCCCTCCACTCAGGATCCTATGTCACATTTCCTTCCACTCCTGTCTGAAACAGCCCGCCAGCATTTCTTAGTCTTTCATTTTTTGATCTTTTTGAAGACTACAGGGTATGCATTTCTGGCGGGAATGAATGAAGTTTTGTTTTTCCCAGAGTATCACATAAGGCAGATGTCAACCTGTCCCTTTACTGGTGACCACTCTGATCACCTGGTTAAGACGATATGTGCCATATTTCTCCACTGTAAAATAACCGTTTTCTCCCAAGTAATCAATTGGTAAGTAATCTGTGGGAACATATTTTGAGATTACGTCCTTAAAACATTCACTCAGTAGTTTTACTACCCACTGGCAATTTTTGTCTGAATCAACTGTTACTCTGATGGTTATAAAGCGCTGTTTTCTTGAAAGTCTACTATTCCTTCATCAGATGACATTCTAACTTCAGGAAGGTGGGCCTCCTTCTCCCCACTCATCTTTATTCTGTTAACAGTGTGGACTCATAGGTTCTTATTTTAATTATTTAATGCCATTATCCACTCTGATACTCAAGTTGTCCCAGATTCAGCCAGTGAGAATCCCTTCAAGCAGACTCCCATGTGCTTTCCATGCTTTTGGAGCACTTCCTTATTTCCTGGCATAACAACATGTTCGAGATTCATCCTGAACGTTCTCTGCCCCAGCTCTAAAATCATCCATCTTCCAAGGAGCCCTGGTTCTTTTAGTGGAGAATGTAATGCAGAAATGAAGATTTGAGAGCCAAGGACAAAGCTGGGAAAGACAGTGATTCCATATAATTCAACTGTGTGTGCTATGTGTGTCCCTGACTTTTAAATATGAAGGAAAACCAAAGATCGCCAGACATCTCAGGAAATCCTCTCGCATGAAAAGTCAAGGGCAAAACAAACAGAAAAATACAAGCTGGAGTAAAGACTATACAAGGAAGAGAGAATATAAAAAAAAAAAAAAAATTGTATCCTCAGATGGATAATACATCCATTGGGGAAAAACAAAAAACACAGGATACTATTTAAAAGGGCACAGAGAATAATTAAGAGACTAATACAGAAGGAAAATGATTTCTGACCCGGGAGTCTATACTCAGCCAAACTATCAACCAAGAGTACACAGAAAAACGAGTCAAAAGATCTACCTCCTACACGATTTATTCACAGAAAGCTACCGTGCAGAGACTGTGCTCCACTGACACAAGAGGGACAGCCATAAAGACAACACAGAATACAAGAACAAGAGAGTCAATGCAGGAGAGAGGCGGAGAGAACCCCTGGGATCCTGGCAGACAACTGTGCTCCCTGCAGGGAGGGCAAGCAGGGCAGGCTGGAGCGGGGAAAGATTTCCTCGAAAAGAGAAGGCTGATGGAATACTTGCTGAACACGTAACTGACTAAAAGTCTGAGGCTAAAACAGTGCATTAAGAGCTTCTTAGAAAAGTGATGGTGGGGCATCTGCGTGGCTCAGTCGGTTGAGCGTACAACTCTTGATTTTGGCTCAGGTCATGATTGCAGGGTCATGGGAGGTGGGAGCCTACTTAAGATATTCTCTCTCTCTCTCTCTCGCTCTCCTTCTACCCCTTCTCTGCAGCTTGTGCACTCATACTCTCTCTCAAAAAATAAAAAATTAAAAAGTGATGGGTGCCTGGCTGGTTCGGTTGGTACAGCATGTGACTCTTGATCTTGGGGTTGTGAGTTTAAGTCCCACGCTGGGTGGAGAGATTACATATAAACAAACAAACAGGGGTGCCTGGGTGGCTCAGTCAGTTAAGCATCCGACTTCGGCTCAGGTATTGATCTCACAGCTGGTGGATTTGAGCCCTGCATCATCAGGCTCTGTGCTGACAGCTTGGAGCCCGAAGCCTGCTTTGGATTCTTTATCTCCCTCTTTCTCTGCCTCTTCCCCACTCACTCTGTCTCTCTGTCTCTTAAAAATAAATAAACATTAAAAAAAAAAAAAACCACAAACAAACATAAAATTTTAGAGGGGGAAATGATACTATTTCTGGGAAAACCAAAAAATTTTTTAGGAAAGGAAAAATATTTGTAATTTACCACTTAACATTAAAGAGCCCACAGGGTCATAATGATAAAACTAATTACTGATTTAACCAAAATTGTAATAAAATTATCAAGGAAAGACGGAGAAGACAGACTGTGGGGAGGGGAGAGGAGAAAGCTAATCCTTATTCCGTATCTTTTCACAGCAGGAAATCAATAGATATGCTTAAAACCAAAAACAAATTAGCATACAAGTAAGCAAATATGAACTCTTCAAATATGTTCTTCAGACATATGGAGGTAAATACATTTTTTAATTGGCCAGAAGAATTCAAAGAACTACAAGCTGCCTTCAGGAAAAGGGAAAAGAGGGTGGGGAGGCTAAAGAAAGCTGTTTTTCTTATCCAACCTCCCAGAACTAGCTCACTCTTAACTGTGGATGTGTAAAACACTGACAAAAAAAATTTTTTTAATAAATTTTTAAGAAGAATGCTTAACTGGGAAAAGCTTTTAAATGTTGAGACCAGAGAGCTTTAACAACAGCAAGTCACTAGCTATGAAACTAAGTCCTCTAACCTGAGTACCCATTTCTTCATCTATGAAATAACGAGTTGGACTAATAAACTCTAAATGTTCTTCCTGCTTCAGTAATTTATGAATCTGCTATAAAAACAAAGTAATCTAGGCTTTAAATACGGTGCCAGTGGCAGGGCATCTGACTTCGGCTCAGGTCATGATCTCACGGTTCATGGGTTTGAGCCCCCCTGTCGGGCTCTGTGCTGACGGCTCAGAGCCTGGAGCCTGCTTCAGATTCTGGGTCTGCCTCTGCCTCTCTCTCTCTCTCTCTCTCTCTCTGTCCCTCCCCTGCTCATGCACTGTCTCTCTCTCTCTCTCTCTCTCTCAAAAACAAATAAACATTAAAAAAAAAGATTAAAGATACACACACGAAGGATGTCCACGAGGACAATCCACGAGGATGATGACAGGTACTTCCTTCTCAAAAAGGGGCAACTCTCCCCAGGTGTTTAACTTACAGGAAACCCCAAGGTTTACATCGTAACTAAAGGGCGAAGATGAGAAGGGCCTGGCCAAAGCGCTCTTGAGAGCACGGAAGCGCGGAACAACAGCACGGTGTTGCGGGGCTGAAGGAGGAAAAGCAGGGATTTGCCAGTGACCGCTACAACGTGCACTCTAACGGCTGACGTCCTAGTCTATTGAGGCCACTGCAGAATACCACACTGGGCGGCTGAGAACAACAGAAATTTAGTTCTTACAGTTCTAGAGGCTGGGAAAGCCCAAGATCTCGGCGTCTGGTGAGGACCCGCTTCACGGTTCACGGTTCACAGGCAGTGGTCTTGTTTGCTGTGTACTCGCTCAGCAGGAGGGGGCCGGCAAACCTCTGGGGTGGGTTTTTAAACCCCCTTCATAAAGGCTCCACCCGCATGGTCTAACCACCTCCCAACAGCATCACACCGAGGATGTGTAAGGATTAGATTTCAACACACGGACCTTGAGGGGGGACACCGACATTCAGTCTATAGAAATGGGTATCGTTAGATTCTTCTCTCAGAGGAAATGGATCCAGAGGGCCCCCTTCAAAACAGGAAACCAAGAGGGGCGCCTGGGTGGCTTGGTCGGTTAAGCGTCCAACTTCAGCTCAGGTCATGATCTCACGGTCCGTGAGTTCGAGCCCCGCGTTGGGCTCTGTGCTGACAGCTCAGAGCCTGAAGCCTGTTTCAGATTCTGTGTCTCCCTCTCTCTCTGCTCCTCCCCTGTTCATGCCCTCTCTCTGTCTCAAAAATAAACAACGTTAAAAAAAAAAAACAAAAAAAAAACAAAACAGGAAACCAAGATTTAAGAAAGAGATAATACACTTTTATATTTATTTTTGCCAACCATTCTTTGAAGGAGCCACATTTTCTTCAACAGCCAATAGCTCTATCACTGAGCATCTCCTCTTTTCAGTACTACTGACTCTGACCAAGGCCAAGAAGGGGAATTCAAGAACAATATACCTATAAAATTACCAGTCAGAAATGAGGACTGGTTTAGCCTAAGACAGTGAAAAAAACCAGACTCTCAACTCAACAGTGTCTAAATACATACTTGCTTAGTCACAGAATTTGAGAACAGCAACAATGAACATCTACCCTTACAAATCCTTTGTGCTAGCATTATGCAAGCATTTTCCACTCTCTTAGGTATCAATTCCTATTTTACAGTTGAGGATAATAAGAAAGGATTTACTCCAAATAACCCTTATGTGAACTAGGTTTTGTTTTTTTAAGCTCACCTTAGGAGAAAAGCCAATGAAAACCTCTCTATGCTGTCATGTGAATTTTTAATATAGATTCCAAGATATTCCCCACTGATGCAAATTCACAAGAGGAAGTCACAGCTAATGCAGAACATACGAGAAAGCATTTTCTCCTTTATCCTACGTCACGCACAAACAAAACACCTTCTCAAGTACAGAGAGGCGCCCCAGCCTGGTCACATAAAAGCAAGTCACTTGATGACTTCTTAGCAACATCAGGAAGCTCCAAGGTAGGCCAACTCGATCAGAGTAAAATTTTCACACGGGTCTTCCCCTCACTTCTGTAAGTATTCATTCTCACACATGTTTTTCAAAACACCCAAGTCCAAAGAGAGGGAGTATGAGATGGGAAGATAATCCATCTTTGAGGCTTTGTCCATCATCTTATCCTCAATGCCTAGCACAGTGTGAATAATAATTTTAAAAATCCACAAAAACTTGAATGCAAAAAACATCAAAAATGAACGAACAACTCATAATTGGGAGAAATCACCTAAATAAATAATTTGGATGACTTCAGAGGCATTTTTCTGTCTTTCTTTTTCTTAATACATAATTATTTAACCC
The DNA here is from genome assembly GCF_018350155.1 of Leopardus geoffroyi. NCBI lineage: Eukaryota > Metazoa > Chordata > Mammalia > Carnivora > Felidae > Leopardus > Leopardus geoffroyi. The sequence continues at coordinate 111,044,550 of NC_059329.1, read as the reverse complement.
ATGACTCCAGTCTTGTGGTGGTCTTAGTGCCAACAATTAAGTGTGGGGTTTTTGTTTTGTTTGTTGGTTGTTTTTTTTTGAGAGGGGCGGGGCAGAGAGAGAGAGACCAGGAGAGAGAGAATTCCAAGCAGGCTCCACGCTGTCAGCACAGAGTCAGCGCAGAGCCTGATGCAGGGCTCAAACTCACAAACCGTGAAATCCTGACCTGAGCCTAAATCAAGGGTTGGACGCTTAACCGACTGAGCCATGCAGGCACCCCCAAAGGTATCTTTCAACAAAATTTAAAGATATATTTGCATGTAAATATTTATACTTAGTATTTCAATATTTATACTTAAATATACACATATACATGTAACTCAGCTAATTTCAGAAACGCCAATCATTTTAATACAAGCCGAGGCAAGAATACCAAGGCTTCTAAATCATTAATCATGGGGAACCTGGGTGGCTCATTCGGTTAAGCGTCCGACCCTTGATTTTGGCTCAGGTTAAGATCTCATGGTTTGTAAGATCAAGCTCCATGTCAGGCTCTGCACAGACAGTGAGGAGCCTGCTTGGGATTCTCTCTCTCCCTCTCTCTCTCTGTCCCTCCCCCACTCGCACACACACACGCTCTCGCTCTCGCTCTCTCTCCAAATAAACTTAAAAACAATCATTAATCAGAAATCACCATACCAAGAACGCAAAAAAAAAAAAAAAAAAAAAAAAGGTCTTTATTATAAAGTATATTTATACTTTACTATAAAGTATAAAAAAAGTCTTTATTAAAGTGTGGATTAAAGTATCCACAGTAAATCCATACTATCACTTTTTAAAAACACAATCACATATGTAAAGTACTTTAGGTAAAAACTTTGGCACCTGATTAGATTACATCATCGTCTGGCTATGCACCTTATGGGATACTCAAATCACTGCAGTCATGCATGAAGCCAACCCAATCTAAGTTGCTATTAAAATGGAGCCAAGTTGGGGCGCCTGGGTGGCGCAGTCGGTTAAGCGTCCGACTTCAGCCAGGTCACGATCTCGCGGTCCGTGAGTTCGAGCCCCGCGTCGGGCTCTGGGCTGATGGCTCGGAGCCTGGAGCCTGTTTCCGATTCTGTGTCTCCCTCTCTCTCTGCCCCTCCCCCGTTCATGCTCTGTTTCTCTCTGTCCCAAAAATAAATAAACGTTGAAAAAAAAAAAAAATTTAAAAAAAATAAAATGGAGCCAAGTCATAAATTAGTAAATTAGCATCCAAAGGAAAGCCCAGAGAACCAACTCTGCCTATAAGATGAGAGCAATGGTATGCAAGGCGACACGATCTCAATCGCCAGCAAGTGGCTCAGCCACGATAAACCATCAAGTTTAATTTGATGTATAAGCTGAGATTTCCATAATCCAGGATACAACGGCAAGAAAGACATCAAAACTTTTTGCAGGACATCTTGGTAACCAAGTGATTAGTAAGTTAAATAAAAGTACAGAGATTGGAAAATGTGCTAAGCACCATGAAAGTGGAAGAATTTGTCCACTGAGAACTCAACCCAAGAATGGGATTGTCTCTCTCCCTCTCTCTGCCCCACCCAGGTGCGCACACTCATGTGTGTCTGTCTGTCTGTCTCTCTCTAACTATATAAACATTTTAAAAAGTTCAACTAGATTGTCTCTGTGACTGTAAATAATTTAGCGCAGCGTATAAACGATCTTCATTAGAACTGCGGCAACGTAACTAAAACCACACCTCCCTCCAAATCACGGCAAGGTACTTCGGCCCGAGGATGCGCAGAGGCCATACTGTATGCCCCACACCACCAAACAATGGGGAAGACTTAAAAGAGAATACAGATTTGGTTCAGTCAACCTCCGGGCAAGAATTCATCTCTCTAAACTTACCTTATCTGTAAAATGAGAAGATCAGACGAAACTATCACTTATGATGCTTCAAATCCTAACCTTCTAGAAAATGAAATATAAAATCTAAGTGAAACCAGGAGATTCAAAGAGATGAAGAAAAAGGAACCAATGAGTAACCACAGTCAAACTCTTAAGAAATTCAGTAAATTTCAGCAAGATCTTAAAGTATAGAGTCCCGGTAACAGAATTTATAGAGTTGTACAGTATCACTGTATTCTGCTAGGAAACTGACTTGGTCTGTGTCCAGTATTTTCGTTTTGCTTTAAGTCCACATATGGACACACCACCTCCAAGGAAGGCCAAACTGCAGAAAGGTCAGGGGAACAGAGGGCTCACAAAGGTGCGTGCAGTCCGTTTCTCCCATAAAAAGTGGACCAAGAAACTCTTCCTCCCACGTCAGGTTATAATCCCCACTGCTACCTTCAGCGTTCTCAAACAGTACCACAGGCCTGCTTTGTCAAGGACCCAAACCCAGTACAACTCGATGCCCTTTTGACAGGAGTTGTGGTTATTTTTAGGTGTTGTGAGGTAAACTGGAGTATGAATTCATCCACGAAGCTTGTAAGATACCCCACACCCACCTTTCCTGTGGTATACAACCCAGTACATACACAAAACAGGACAGGGTCCTCCGAAAAGAATCCTGACAGGTATCTGGAGAACTGGATTTAGATTCACAACTTGCGTGAAATGAGTTAATAGGCAGAAGCTCAAGGCAGAATGAAAACCTTAACACAGCTCTTCAAAGGCACATTTACAAATAGCTTCTGTGGCCTGTACCAGACCTCATATTTTTCTCCATCCTTAAAAAACCCCTCTCAAAGAGTCTGATTTATAGCACGGTAGGAAAAAACAAAACCAAATTCTTCTTTCTCACAGAGTAAAATGTTTTACCTGACAGACTTTCCTCTGTATTGCAGTTGCTTTCACTAGGCCACCACTGATGACCGTTTAGTTTTCATTTTTCCTATTATGAAAAACGCCGGGGTTCCCAGGAGTGGAGCTGTCGGATCAAACGTGTGTCTCTAACTAGACGCACACGGGCAAACGGCTCCCCCGGAGGCCGTGCCATCCGAAGTGCCACCAGCAATGCAGGCGCGCCATGTCCCCACACCCTGGCCCTTACGCGCACCGTTCGTACGTCTGAGAGCCATTTACACTCCACTCTTCAGCCAACTGTCTGTTTACATCCTTTGTCCGTGTTTCTACCGGGGCCGGCCTTCTCCCTGACTTGCAGTGGTGACTTACAAGGCAGAAAACGAGCCCTCTGTCCGACCGCATTCCAATCTCTTCAACTCATTCCGATCTGGTGTCTATCTGTGCCACTCAACTGAAACTGCTCTTTCCAGTCACCAGTGACCTCCAGATGGGGCTAAGTCCAAATGCAACTCCTTCTGTCCTCATCTTGAACTCGCCCTCGGCAGCTTTCAATACAGCTGACCAGCAGCCCCTCCTCGTTAGAACATTCTCCTCACTCGCCTTCTTTGGTATTAGGCTCCCAGTTTCCTCCCTGGCTTCTTCAGTCTCCCTAGCCGGGGCTCCCCTCCTCCCCTCCTCCCCTCCCTTCCCCTCCCTTCCCCTCCCATACGACAGACCGACCTGCCGCAGGGTCCGGGCCCGCTACCTACTACTCTCTCCCAAGCTGACCGTATTAGCTGGGGTGTCGGCTCACGCCTGTTCTAGTCGCGCTGTCGCCCCAGCGACCGCAACAAGGCCCGGGACGCTTTCAAAAAAAAAGTCTTGTTGACTAAATGAAGCCATTTCAGTGGGTTTTTAAAAGGCCTCTACAGACACAGTTGAGATACAACTTTATACAACCGAAGACCATCTCTGCACTTCAAACGCAGGCACCCAACTGCAGGCCGACATTCCCCATCGGATGGCTCAAGCACCCCAAAGTCAGTGTCTCCAAAACTGCCTGTCCACCATACACCAACACTGACCGGCCATCAATCGTCCCCGTGTCTTCCCCGTGTCAGGAAAGGCACGCCCCGGTTGTAAAAGACAGAGCCCGGAAGCCACCCTGGCTCTTCTCTTCCCTCCCAATCCTATTCATCCAATTCCATCTTCTTAGTGCCTCCCCGCCTCCATTTTCTGCCACCACCACCCCCCTCCCCCAGGAGAAGAGAAACAGCTTCCTGATCCACCTCCCTGGGTCTCCTCTGGACCGTCTAAGCCACTGTTGATTTGGGTTCCTCGTCCGCGTCCCCTGCCACTCCGCGCGAGGCATGGTAACAATAATTCTGATCCATGTGGGCCACTACAGGAGCCACGTAAGGCTTCTGAGCGCTTGAAATCTAGGTGGTTTGACGGAGGTGTGCTGTAAACATAAAATGCACACTTGATTTCAAAGGCGTGGTACAAAAGACAGAAATGAAAATATCTCATTGGTAATTTTATGCTGACTGCATATTGAAAAAAGTTAAGATTCCATATGTAGCTTGCATTATATCCTATTCATTGAGACATTTGTCCTGAGCATTTCACTGAGAGCACCAGCACCATGGCCACCTTTTTCTAACCACGTATGACCACACAGCATGGCAAGAGCTGGGCCTGGCACGGATCTGGCAGCGAGATGCTTGCCGAACGCATTATGGCCAGCAATCAGTATCATTTATGTGCGCTCACTTAAAAACAAAACATTAAACATGTAATTCTCACTTGGGAGTTGGATGACACTTGTACGACACACTTGGTATTAAGAAAATTTTCTATGTTTAAAACTTTATTTTTTTAAATGTTTATTTATTTTGAGAAAGAGGGAGAGAACACAAGTAGGGGAGGGGCAGAGAGAGGGAGAGAGAGAATCCCAAGCAGGCTCCATGCTGTCAACGCAGGGCCTGATGCAACGTAGGGCTCGATCGTACGAACCGTGAGCTCATGACCTGAGCTGAAATCAAGAGTTGGACGTTTAACCGACTGAGCCACCCGGGTGCCCCTATGTTTAAACTTTAGGTACACACGCATCTTAAGAAATAATTACTTCTTTAATGTGCATTCTAATCATGTCGTCATTAATTTTTCTAATTTCTCATGGCCAAAATTTCTGTTAGAAGGGAAAGACAGACTGGGGAAGACTGGAAATTCAAGCTGGCCTAAAAACAACTTGAAGATTATGAGTCATCAACAAGTAAAACATTGGTCATCACAACTCAAAAAATCAGCCACAAGAGAAGGAACGTTGGCGGACAGCACAAGGCAAAGCAAGCAAGTTAAGGATAAACACGCAAAGTCTAGTTAACGAGAGCCGGACTCGTTTTATTATTCCCTCTGCAACATTATCAAGCCACGGAGAGGGTGTGGGATACACTCACGTTGACAAGCTTTACAGTCGTATGTTGGCATTCTACAGAAAACACACTCTCAGATGGCCTCACAAACCCAGAAAGTGATAGGGTGGAAAGGACAATCCAAATGATCATTACATTTGAAGTACAGAACAACCGCGACCTGAACGAATTTCAACGTGATTTAGGTTGGAAGCCCTTTAAAAATTTAAATTTGGGTCCTCATTCAGCCTCCACAGACAGATCACAACCAAACAAGCACCCCCAGTGAGAGTATGACAAAGTTTACCCCTCAAACAGAGACATAGCTACCGGCGAACAGGACACAGAACACTGTGGGGACCCCACAAAACAACCCAGGTCTTCCACAAATAGAGGGCAAGAGGGGGAAAAAAGTGATGAATGGGTAATCTACCATTTTTTTAAAACTGGTAGACTTTATGTGGATCCTGATTTGCCAAAATTAGAACACTGTACCAAAAAATTATACTATGAGACAAGTGGAAATTTCACTCTGGGTATTAGATAACATTAAGCAACTACCGTGTGGGGTTGCTTTCTAGATCTGAGAATTTTGTGGTTATGTTATGTATGATTAAACAGCCAAAGGGGAAAAAAAAGTGTTTTCCTTTGAAAGATAGTACATGTATACTGGCATATTTACACAAGAAACGATATAATTACTTGGGGATTTTCTTCCAAGTAATATGGAAAGAACTAACCATAAAGGGAAAAGTAATAAAGTGAATTACATTCCAAATGACTTCTCCTCCTCGAACGACCCAATGGAAAGCCACCGAGCAGGTGAAGACATTCACCACACTTACATCTCCTGAAAAACTCATACCCAACATAAAAGAAATCCCACCAAGTGTCATGCTTGGAAGTATGTCCAAATATTGTGACACTCCTCCTTTCAAAAAAAAAAAACGGAGCCCAACTCCCCTCCCCTTGAAGGCAAGCTGGGACACTCTGACTCTCTTCTAACAAAGAGAACTCGGCAAAATTCAATGCCATGTGACTTCTGAGGTCATAAAAATGGTAGCTTCCACTTGGTGCTCTTTCCCTCAAATCATTCTCGGGGGGCTGGTGGGGTGGGGGGAGTCGGTCACCATGTCCTGAGGACAGGACCCACAGGATTCCTGACACCAGCCCACATGAAAAGGAACCGTGGCCTGCCACCGACAGCCAGGACTAACCTGCCGGGCATGTGAATGAGCCACCTCGGGATGGAACTCCCCACCGCAGTCAAGCCTTCAGACTGGGGGCCAAGACACTGCCCAAGTTCATGTCCTACAGAAACTGAGACAATAAAGGTTTTTTTGTTAGGGGGGGTCTAGGTGGCTCAGTCAGTTGAGCGTCCGACTTCGGCTCAGGTCACGATTTTGAGTTTTGTGAGTTCAAGCCCCATGTCAGGCTCTGTGCTGTCAGCTTGAGTCTGGGGACTGCTTCAGGTTCTCTGTCTCCCTCTCTCTCTGCCCCTGCCCCACTCCCCCTCTCTCTCTCAAAAATGAATAAACATTAAAAATTTAAAGGTTTTTTTGTTGCTATGAGCCACTAAAAGTTTAAGGATAATTTGTTATGCAACAACAGAGAGCTAACACAGTAGGAAAAACTAATAATGCAGTGAAAAAAAAAAGAACGAAAACTTTAAAATATACTCCTTATAACAAAGGATAGCCCAGGGGGCACCTGGGTGGCTCAGTCAGTTGAGCATCTGACTCTTGAGTGCAGCTCAGGTCACGATCCCATGGTCGGTTGTGGGACTGGGCCCCGCCTCGGGCTCTGTGCTGTATGCTGGACAGCAGTGGAGCCTGCTTGGGACTCTCTCCCTGCCCCCTCTCTGCCCCTCCCCCACTAGTGCACACACGTGCTTGCACTCTAAGTAATAAATGCACTTTTAAAAAAGGGTAGAAAAAAAGGAGAGCCAAATGACCAATGAAAGTATGGAAAGGTGCTTGACTTCACTGGTGCAAATTCAAAGTCTCCTAAGACATCACTACACAGCTAGGAGTGTAGCTGCAAAGCACAGCACGGACAACGCGAGCTGCGGGAGACGACATGCAGTGAAAGCCTGACACACCGCTGGTGTAACTGCACTTTCACTCGCTACAAGTACTGGAGGAGGTGCAGCCACAGTCCTCCAAAACCTCTAAGACCTGGCAATTTTACTCCCAGATACATTCCCCAAAGAAATACATGTATCTGTTCACCAAAAAAAAAAAAAAAAAAAAAAAAAAAAAGACACCGTGAACGTTCAGGGCAGCAGTATTTGTAACAGCCCCGAACAGACATCCATCTAGATGTCCATCAACAGAGTAATTTCAGAGCAACGAGAACAAATGACAACTGCATGTAACGACGGATAACCTCACACGCAACGCCAAGAAAGAGGACTCAGACACAAACTAACATACCGTAAAGTTCTACTCATTTAAGGAACAAAACGGGGCAGACTAATCAGTTCGGGCAGACGGGAGGACACCGGTGCCTGCGGCAGGGAGGGTACCGACTGGACGGGAACAAAGGGGCATCCGGGGTGCCAACTACCCAGGTGCGTTTCAGCTTGTGGAAACTTCTTCTGATATGAGCCCTTTTCTGTCTCTTTAGTCTACTGAACTATAATTCAATAGAGTTTTAAAACAGTAACGATACAGGAGAGACGTGAGGAAGGGAGTGAGGCAGGAACGGCCTCCAGTATGGCTGCTGGCGCTCAGCAAAGGAGGGTTCGCGATACTATTCTATGTTTCGCATGTTAGAACTTTCCCCTCGTGAAAAAGACTTTTAAGTTTCTTAATACAAAAGTAGCTGGAACTGCTGGTAAAAGTATAAACTTGCATATTTTTTCTGGTCAGAGATAACAAAAGGTGTTGAATTCTTCACATTCTTTGACCCAATTATTCTACTTCTGTGACTTTATCCTAAGGTGTTTATCCTGAGCAAAAAGTTTATATGTAACAATGTCCACAGGAGTTTATTTTTATTTTTTTTTTTTCAACGTTTATTTATTTTTGGGACAGAGAGAGACAGAGCATGAACGGGGGAGGGGCAGAGACAGAGGGAGACACAGAATCCGAAACAGGCTCCAGGCTCTGAGCCATCCGCCCAGAGCCCGACGCGGGGCTCGAACTCACGGACCGCGAGATCGTGACCTGGCTGAAGTCGGACGCTTAACCGACTGCGCCACCCAGGCGCCCCTCCACAGGAGTTTAAAACAGGAAAGAGAAATGTCTACATGCGGAGAACACAGGACACCTAGGGACTACCACGGGACAAATAATCCAAGTCGCTCACAAACACACGGCACCTAACTATGCCATGGTAAACAACAACGATCGAATCTGCACCAAGGTTCTTTTATCCATCCAATGAAATACAGTTGTTACAAATGATCTCATGGGGTGCCTGGGGGGCTCGGTCGGTTAAGCGTCCGACTTCGCCTCAGGTCGTGATCTCGCGGTTCGTGGGTTTGAGCCCCACATCGGGCTCTGTGCTGACAGCTCAGAGCCTGGAGCCTGCTTCGGATTCTGGGTCTGTCTGTCTGTCTGTCTCTGTCTCTCTGTCTCTCTCTCTCTTCCCCTCCCCTGCTCACGCTCTGTCTCTCTTTCTCTCAAAGATAAATAAGCATTTAAAAAAAATGATACGATCACCTGAAAAGATGCTCCGCACCGTTATGTCATGAGGGAAATGCAAATTAAAACAACAGTGAGACACAACTACACGCCTATCAGAACAGTCAAAACCCAAAACAAAGATCCCAAATGCTGGCATCGCTGTGGAGCAACAGGAACTCTCACTCACTGTTGGCAGGAGCGCCAGCTGGTGCAGCTGGTTTGGAGGTCAGGCTGGCAGTTTCTTACAAAACGAAATGTACTCACCATAACATCTAGCAACTGTGCTCGCTAGTATTTATCCAAAGGAGGTGAAAACTTACATCTGCACAAAAACAGGCCCATGGATGTTTATAAGAAATGTATCCATTAATTGCCAAAACCCCGAAACAACCAAGATGTCCTTCAGGAGGTAAGTGGATAAATAAAGTGTGGTCCATCCGGACAACAGAGTATTATTCAGCACTAAAAAGAATGAGGTAGCAAGCTATGAAAAGTCATGGAGAAACCTTAAGTGCGTATCAGTAAGCGAAAGAGGCCAATCTGAAAAGGTTACAGACTGTGATTCCAACTATACGACAGTCTGCAAAAGGCAGACAGTTACGAGATCAGTGGTGGTGGGGAGGCGGGGGGCGAAGAAGAGCACAGAGGATCTTTAGGGCAGTGAAAACACTCGGTGTGATACCATAATGATGCATACAGGTCGTTATGCATTTATCCAAACCCACAGAACATGCAACATCAGGAAGAAACCGTAACGTAAACTATGGACTTCGGAGTGAGTGTGATGTGTCAGTGTAGCTTCAACAGCTGTAACGAGCGTACCACTTTGGGGGCGCCAGGGCGGCTCAGTCGGTTAAGTGTCCGACTTCGGCTCAGGTCGTGATCTCACGGTTGGTGAGTTTGAGCCCCGCCTCGGGCTCTGTCTTGACAGCTTGGAGCGTGGAGCCTGGAGCCTGCTTCGGATTCTGTGTCTCCTTCTCTGTCTCCCTGCCCTTTCCCTGCTCATGCTACTTCTCTCTCTCCCCCGCCTCTCAAAAATAAATAAACATTAAAAAAATTAAAAAACAAACAAGTGTACCACTCTGGGATGCAGATAACGAAAGAGGCTGTGCTAGTGTGCAAAGGGGGGGGGGGGGGGGGGGAAAGAGCGGATACAGGGGAAATCCCTGACCTTCTCCTCAATTTTGCTGTGACCTTAAAATGCCCTAAAAATAGTCTTTAAAACGATGTAAACAAAACTCTTAGAAAAAACAGAGCAATAAATCTTTGTGACCTTAGATTAGGCAAAGCCTTCTTAAATATGACACCAAAAAATAAGAAACAAAAGAAAAAAAACAGATAAACTGGGCTTCATCAAAGTAAAAATGTGTGTGTTTCAATGACACCATCAAGAACGTGCAAAGATGATCTACAGAATGAAAGTATCCGCAAGTCATATACTTAAGAGGGACTTCACAACTCAATAATAAAAAGCTAAGCAATCCAGTTTAAAAATTGGCAAATAATTTCAATAGTCATACCTCCAAAGAAGATAGACAAGTGGTGAACGGGCACACTAAAAAAGTACTTGACGTCATCAGCCATCAGGGAAATGCAAATCAGAACCACACAATACCACCAAATACCCACACTAACACGCTACTATCAAAAAGACACAATCACAAGAGGTGACACAGATGTGGGAAAACTGAAATTCTCACACACTGCTGGGAGTGTAAAACGAGGCAGGCACACCGGAGAATATGCTGGCAGTTTTTTCAAAAGTTTTCCCTTAAATATGGAACTACCCTCGTAACCCAGCCAGTCCACTCCCGGGTATGTATCCAAGAGGAATGAGAGTGTGTGTCCACAGAAAAATGTGCACACAAATGTTCACACGGCATTATTCACCATAGTCAAAAAGTAGAAACACTCAAATACTCATCATCCGATTAACGAACAAATAAAATGTGGTGTTTCCACACTACAGAGTATTTAGCAACGCCAACAACAAAAGGACTGACACACATGCGAATCTTGGACACGTAGCGAAGGGAAGGAGGCCAGTCACAAAAGAGCACAGGCTGTACGATTCCACCCATAGGAAGTGTCCAGAATAGACCAACCCATAGAGACAGAAATGAGATTAGTAGTCACAGGGGCCAAGGGGATGGGAGAGAAATGGGAGTGGCTGCTGCAAAATCCGGGGTTTCTTTCTCAAGTCATGAAACTATTCCGGAATGACAGCAGTGACAGCATGCACGCACCGTGACTATGCTAAAAAAACACACATCAGCAGTATGCTGGAGCGTGTGAACCGTCGGGCCTGCGCACTGTGTCCCAACAAAGCCGTTAGAAGAAGAATGATAAAATCTGTATTTGCAAAGAGAAGTGGAAGAAAAAGTTGTTCGCGAAAAACTTCAGAGTCTATACTTCACCAAACGTGTTCGCACACACTCATTTGAACCTCACAACACTCCTCGGTGGCAAGTTTTGTCACTTCCTGCACGTGGAGATTCTGGGAGGCAAAGGCAGTAAGGAAGGGACTCGGGTCCCAAACTTAGGGAGCGGCTAGGCCAGCGGGGCTTGGAAACGCCCCCCTCTTTCTACCACTTGTCGCCTCCCAGAGTGCTACAAACACAGCCAACACTACACGTGAAGCTTCTGCAACAGCCGCACCATCCACAGAGGGGCTATCGTGACCCACGTGGTCCTTAGACATTTTTGTGCCTGGCACTTTGTGGGCACTCCAAAGTGTTGGTGAACAAATCACATTTTTCCCTCACAACTCCTTTTACAATTGAGGGCACTACCATTAAGAAATTACATAACCCACGGCACCGGGGTGATTCAGTCGGTTAAGCATCTGACTCTTGATTTCAGCTCAGGTCACGATCTCATCATGGTTCATCAGATAGAGCCCTGTGTCAGGTTCGGCGCTGACAGCTCACGGCCTGCTTGGGACTCTGTCTTCCCCCTGCCCTGCCCCTCCCCCGCTTGGGTACACATGTGCCCTTTCTCTAGAAATAAAAACTAAACATTTAAGAGAAATTAAGTAACCCAACAATTATTATATAGTAAACATATCTGATATAAATATGTTTTGGGGAGCTTATTATAAGCATATTTCTCAATTACAGAGGTGGGAGGACCATAAATTGAGCCCAGAAAGGAACAATGATATAAAGCACAGGAATCAAAAAGGAACGGGAAGTCCTTTCAAAATACGGGAGCAAACTGAAAACACCAGGGGATAATTTTTGAGTTTATACAATGCCTGGTGAGGAGCCAAGGAAATCGAAACCTAATGGTCAAAAGATCTGAACAGAGTATTCATTTATAAAAAAAATCAAAACATGGGGCGCCTGAGTGGCTCAGGCGGTTAATCGTCTGACTCTCGATTTTGGCTCAGGTCATGATCTCACGGCTCATGAGTTTGGGCCCCAAGTTGGGCTCTGCGCTGACAGCACGGAGCCTGCTTGGGATATTCTCATTCTCCTTCTCCCCACCCCCCCCCGCCCCCCCCCCCGCCTCGCTCCCTGCCCCTCCCCCACCAGGGGGTACAAGCACACATGCACTCCTTCCCTCTTTCTCAAAATAAAAACCTCAAAACATAAACCAACATGTGAGAAACATTTAGCATGGCTAATTTCTTAAATTAAAAAAATCCAGGAGAGGGGCGCCTGGGTGGCACAGTCGGTTAAGCGTCCGACTTCAGCCAGGTCACGATCTTGCGGTCCGTGAGTTCGAGCCCCGCGTCGGGCTCTGGGCTGACGGCTCAGAGCCTGGAGCCTGTTTCGGATTCTGTGTCTCCCTCTGTCTCTGCCCCTCCCCCGTTCATGCTCTGTCTCTCTCTGTCCCAAAAATAAATAAACGTTGGGAAAAAAAAAAAATTTAAAAAATCCAGGAGATACTCTTTTATATCCCATGAATCAGCAAACAAAAAATAATTAGAACTAATTAAAATTGATGGGAGAATGTGGAAAATGGGGATATTCATTTATCACTGATACACTGTAAATGGGCACCAATTTTTTAAAGAAGATGATATAGAAGACTAATAAAAATGACACTACTTTTTGATTAGGTAATCTCATGAAAATTAAAAAGAATTTTATCAAAAAGGGGAGAAAATTATTTGTACAAAGGATAAGAGTAACTATGGTTATACTCACTACCATTCAGGTATGTCCTCATAAATATGTCATTCCTACCGTACAAGAGAGAAAATCAAAGCTCAGAGCTCAAAGAACTAGTATTTGGCAGTATTAGGATTCAAGTTCAGTAGTATTTAAACCCTACCTTACTAAGGTCATAACGGAGTCTGGGACAGAAAGACTATGAATGAGAATTCTCTGGAAACAGCTAGATCCAAAAGAAAATCAGGGATACAGAGATCTGAGCATATTAGCACATACATGATAAGTTTAGCCATGAAAGTAGGTATTACACAAGGCACAGTGTGGAAAGGAAGGCTGAAGAACAATATGTGAAATGATTCTGGAAGAAAATTAAAAAGGTCAAGAAAGAAAACCAAGAAAATGTAGTGTCAGAGAACTTGTAAATTCTACAAAGAAAAGTCTTCCCTGGTTTTTACTGCCACTAAGATTTAAATAACAGTGTTTTATTTATTTATTCATTTTAATGTTTATATAGAGAGATGAGAGATGGGGGGGGGGGGCAGAGAGGGAGGGAGACATAGAATCGGAAGCAGGCTCCAGGCTCCGAGCTGTCGGCACAGAGCCTGATGTGGGGCTTGAACTCACAAACCGCGAGATCACGACCTGAGCCAAAGTCGGACGCTTAACCGACTGAGCCACCCAGAGGCCCCTAAGCCACAGTGTTTTAAACACCTTTCTATAGCTCATAGATAAGCACTCGAAAAGGAAAAACAAAGTCTTGTGCGCTGCTGCTGGAATGTGAAATGATGCCGCTTTTATAGGAAACAGTATGGCGGTTTTGCAAAAGAAAAGTAACAACAGAATTAGCCTATGATCCAGCAATCCCACTTCTGGGTATGTACCCCGAAAGAAATGAAAACATAGGGCCAAAGGGATACGGCACACCCATGTTCACAGTACATAAACCAGAACAGTCGAAAGGCAGAGGCAAGTATCTACTGACAGACGAACGGATGAACAAAACGCGGTAGACACATACAATGGCCTCCAATTCAGCCTGAAAAAGGAAGGGAGCTCCGATAGATGCTACAACACAGACGAACCTTGAAGACTTCACTCACGCCTGAAGTCACTCAACAAAAGGAAAATACCATCCGATTCCTCTTCTATAAATGTGTTTATACGAACACTCATATGAAGTGTTCAGAGCAGTCAAATTCACAGAGAGAGTAGAAGGCTGGTTGTCAGAGGCTGGGGGAGGGGGGACTGGAGAGTAATGGATTTAACACGCACAGAGTTTTAGTTTGGTAAGATGAAAACAGGTCTGGAGAGGGATAATGGTGCGTGTGCTTAATGCCAATGTACACTTAAGAGGGAACTTCCGGTTTCTTGTCCAGCATGTAAGGAGCTTCAAAATCACCTCTTATCCTAGAAAGTGGTAGAAAGCTAACAACTTGGAGCCCGTGGGGGCCCCGGTCCGTTAAGTGTCAGACTTCGGCTCAGGTCACGATCTCACAGTTCGTGGGTTCGAGCCCCACCTCGGGCTCTGGGCTGACAGCTCAGAGCCTGGAGCCTGTTTCGGATTCTGTGACTCCCTCTCTCTGCCCCTCTCCTGCTCGCACTCTGTCTCTCTCTCTCAAAAATAAACATAAAAAAGAAAATTAGAAAAAAAAAAAGCTGAACAACCAGAAGAATCAACAGCTCTTCTCAGATTCATCACAGAAATGCGGTCACAGGGCAAACTGCAGCCCGCAAAGAAAGGGAAATACAGAGAATGACAATTTACCAGACCAGAACCCGTGAACAAAAACCTTCCTCGGAATCTAATGCCAGGGTAGGAAAACCTGAACTAAAACTGACCAGTTGCTGGAGGCTCAATGGGGACAACTCTTAAGACTTAAAAGACCCAGGAGGATTGTTAAGTTTTACCTCCAGGAGTTCCACCAGGTCCTTAGAGCGAGCATAGGAGAAAAATCTGCTCTGGCAGGGGGAGGGGAAAGGGAACAATTCCCAAACACTCCAGAGCTTTCTGACCTTCGCAAGGCCCGCCCTCAGGAGAAACCGTGTTACCTGAGCGTAACCTCTGGGGTTTCATCGAGGTCTTCCTCTTGGGGAAAGGGAAAAAGTCAACTCTAGCCATCCTGCCGCATCTACAAGGAGTGGAAAAAGTAGAGAAGCACTCAAGTTCAGAGGAAGGGCACAGGCTCAACCAAGACTGAGATCCACCCACAGGAGGGTGGCCCGGCTCCCCTCCCGGCACGTTACCGGGACGCTTCCAAAGGCCTGTTTCCCACAGTCACTTTTACCCAGTGCATCATGTCCGCCTTCCAAAAGAGATTACAAAGCACACTAAAGGCAAAAAAACAGTCTGAAGAGACTGAACAAGCATCAGAACCAGAGTCAGATACGACAAGGACATTGGAATTATCAGACGAGGAACGTAAAAATATTTTTAATGTTTATTTATTTTTGAGAGAGAGAGACAGAGCATGAGCAGGGAGGGGCAGAGAGAGAGAGAGAGGGAGACACAGAATCCGAAGCAGGCTCTGAGCTGTCTGCACAAAGCCCGATGCAGGGTTTGAACTCGTGAACCACAAGACTATGACCGAAGGCGAAGTCAGACGCTTAACTGACTAAGCCACCCAGGTGCCCCTGGAATTTTAAAAAACTATAATGTGCCAGCCAAGCGCGTTAATGGGAAAGACAGGCAAATGAGGTAACAGATAGACAACAGAAAAAGAGGTAGGCATTTTGAGGAAGAATCAAAATGAAATGCTAGAGATCAAAAACACCGTAACACAAATGAAGGATGCCTTTGACGGGATCACTAGCAGCCTGGACATGGCTGAGGAAAGAATCTGATTCTCTAGCTATGACACTAAAGACGTCCAAAATGGAAAGGCAAAGAGAAAAACAGGTTGAGAGGAAGAAAACGAAACAGAGTATCTCAGAACTGTGGGACAATAACAAAACATGTAAAAAGGAACATGAAAAAAGGAACAGAAGCAGTGATGACGGAAATTTCCCCAAATTAACATCAGACACAAACCATAGATCCAGGATCTCGGTGAACGCCAAGCAGGTAAATGCAAAATACAAACAAAGCAAGAGCCCAAAAGACCTACATCAGGGGGCACCTGAGCGTCTCAGTCAAGTGAGTGTCTAACTCTCGATGTCAGCTCGGGTCGTGATCCCAGGGCGGTGAGATGGAGCCCAGGGTCAGGCTCTGCGCTGAGGGGGGAGCCTACTTAAGATTCTCTCTCTCTTCCTCTGCACCTTTCCCCCACTCACATGCTCGTGCGCCCTCTCTCCCTAAACGAAATGGTAAAGAGAAAAAACAAAAAGTACATCGACACATCATATGTTGTCTGCCTATTTATTTATTTACTTATTTAAGAGCGCACGAGTGGGGAAGAGGGGCAGAGGGAGAGAGAGAAAACCTTCAGTAGGTTCCACCCTCAGTGTAGAGCCTGACGCAGTGCTCCTTCTCAACAACTGTGAGATCACGACCTGAGCAGAAATCAAGACTTGGATGCTCAACTGAGTGTTCCTTCCAACTCAGATCATGATCTCAGGCTTAAGATTCTTCTCTCCTGTTCCCTCTACCCCGCCCTGCTCACGCGTGCTCTCTCTCAACAAACAAACAAACAAACACATTATAAAGACGTGTCTTTATACACAAGAAAATGGGGGGGAGTCACATCACACTGATGCTAATCAAAACAAAGTGGGGAGTAGCTATTTTAATTTCAGACAGACCAGACTTCAGAGAAGGAAAGTTATCAGGGGTATGGAGGAGCATTACAAAATGAAAAAGGGGTCAGTACTCTAAAACATGACAACCCTTAATGTTACACACCTAACAATCAGAGCAGCAAAATACACAAATCAGCAAAATAACCTGGGTGGCTCAGTCAGTTGCGCACCTGACTCTTGATTTCGGCCCAGGTCATGGTCCCGGGGTCCTGGGATGAAGCCCCTCATCGGGCTCCAGGCTGAGTGTGGAGCCTGCTTAACATTCTCTCTTTCTCTCCTTCTGCCCCTCTCCCCAGCTCTCTCTCTCTCTAAAAATTAAAATCATTTTTAAAAAATACATGAATCAAAAACAAAACTGGGGTGCCTGGGTGGCTCAGTCAGTTAAGCATCTGACTCTTGATTTTGGATCGGGTCATGGTCCCAGGTTAATGGGATCAAACCCCGTGTCAGGCTCCATGCTGGGTGTGGAGTCTGCCTGAGATTCTCCCTCTCCCTCTAAATTAAAAACAAACCAACAAAACTGCAAGGAGAAATAGATGAATCCACTATTAAAATTGCGGTCTTCAAGACCATTCTATCAGAAATGGACAGATCCAGCAGGCAGAAAATCAGTGAAGACCTAACTGAACTCAACACAGCACCACCAATCAACTACGTATAACTGACAGGTATAGACTATTTCATCCAACGTCAATTACACATTTTTCTTAAACTCACATGGAACACTCACCAAGACATACCACATTCTAGGACATGAAACACACCTTAACAATTTAAAAGAAGAGACATCACACGATGTCTGCTCTCAGAACAATGCAATGAAGTTAGAAATCAGTAACAGAGATCTGTAAAATCCCAAAGTACTTGAAAATTAAACAGCATACTTCTAAAAATCACATGAATCAAAGAAAAAAAAATCTCAAGAGATCTTTAAAACTTTTTGAACAAAATGAAAATGAAGACACAACGTTTCAAATTTGGGAGATACAGCTACAGCAGTGCTTACAGGGAAATTTATAGTAGTGAAAACACATTAGAAAACAAAGATTTAAAATTAATACCCTAAGCTTTCATCTTGAAAATATAAAGAGCAAATTAATTCCAAGGTAAGCAGAAAATTGAAATAATGAAAACAGAACTCAATGAAACCGAAAGCAAGAAATCAATAAAAATCGACAAAACCAAGAGATGGTTCTAAAAACAAACAAACAAAAAATTTATAAATAAAATTTATAAGCCTTTCTCCAGGCTAACGAAAAAAGACCCAATTGCTAATATCAGAAATGAAAGAGAGGCTATCACTCCAGATCCCATGGACAATAAAAGGATAACAGGGTGCCTGGGTGCTTTGTCAGTGGAGCATGTGACTCTTGATCTTGATCTACACTGGATGTAGACAGTAATTAAAAATAAAGTCCGAAGGGGCGCCTAGGTGGCTCAGTTGATTAAGCGTCCATCTTTGGCTCAGGTCATGATCACGCACCCCATGCGTCGGGCTCTGTGCTGACAGCTCAGAGCCTGGAGCCTGCTTCAGATTCTGTGTCTTCCTTTCTCTCTGCCCCTCCACTGCTCGTGCTCTGTGTCTGTCTCTCAAAAGCAAGTAAAAATGTTTAAAAATTTTTTTAATAAAATCTTAAAAATAAAACAAAAGGATAACAAAAGGATGAACTGTATGGCCACTAATTTCATAACCAAGACGAAATGGACCAATTCCTTGAAAGATACAATCTGTCACAACTCACTCAAAAAGAAATAGACAATCTGACTAGGCCTGTATCAACTAAAGAAAATGAATCAGTGATAAATAACCTTCCAAAACAGAACATACCATGCCCAGATGGATCTACTCATGAAGTCTATAAAACATTTAAGGAAGAAATGATACCAATTCCCTATAATCCCTACCAGAAAACAGAAGCAGAAGCAATACTTCCTAACTCATTTCTGAGACAAGCATTATGCTAGTACCCAAACCAGACAAAGACCTTACAAGAGAACTACAGTTCAGTATCTCTCATGAACACAGATGCAAAAATTCTCAATAACATATAAGCAAATCAAATGCAACAAGGCATAAAAAGAATTATAAACCAAGCAGGATTTATCCCAGGTATACAAGACTGGTTTAATATTTGAAAATCAATTAATGTAATTCATATCAACAGGCTAAAGAAAAAATCACATGATCATATCAATAAATGCAGAAAAGGCATCTGACAAAATCCAACACTCATTTGTGTAAAAACTCCCAGCAAACTGAGATCAGAAACAATTCGATTCAAATCCAATCAAAATCCCAACAAGTTACTTTGTGCGTACTGACAAACTGATTCTATGGCTTACATCAAGAGACAAAAGACCCAAAACCACTAACTCCATACCGAAGGAAAGGAAAGAACAAAGTTGGAGGACTGGCACTACTGACTTTCAAGACTTACTATAAAGCTACAATGATCAAGACGGTGTGGCGCTGATGAAAAGAACAGACAAATCAGTGGCACGGGACATAATGACGGTCAACGGATCTTTGACAGTGGTGCAAAGACAGGTCTTTTCAACAAATGGTGCTGGAACAGCTGGACAGCACACGCAAAAAACACTCCTGTCCTCTTCACAAGTTAGCCCTAAATAAGGGGAACCTGGGTGGCTCAGTCACTTAGGGATCCGACTCTCGATTTGGGCTCAGGTCATGATCTCACAGTCTGTGAGACTGAGACCGGCACTGACAGCACAGAGCCTGCTTGGGATTCTCTCAACCTCTCTCTCTGCCCCTCCTCCTCCTCTCTCTCCCTCAAAATAAACAAACAAACTTTTAAAAAAATGTTAAAAAAAAGAAAAATTCACAATCTCCTACCTTAGTCAAGATTTTAAAACCAAAGCCAGCAAAAGTTCGTTCGTCAAATAAGCTATTAGTCATTAAGAAAGTCAACTTGTGGCCTGAACCACTTGTTCTGTGAGAAAGTCTGTGACCTCTACCTAGAAATTAGAACACTTGCAAAAAAAAATAAAGAAGTAAATAAACATTCAAAAATTCAAATTCCCCGAAGTTATTTTCTATGGAAAAAGGAGCAGAGCTTTAATCCCTCCATACTACGTGGGAAGAAACTGGGGCTCAGAA
This sequence comes from Leopardus geoffroyi, assembly GCF_018350155.1. Taxonomy (NCBI): domain Eukaryota; kingdom Metazoa; phylum Chordata; class Mammalia; order Carnivora; family Felidae; genus Leopardus; species Leopardus geoffroyi. The sequence goes on along the minus strand of NC_059329.1, from coordinate 111,024,773 downwards.
TGGGGAAAGAATCTGCCCAAAGTCAGCCAGCTAGTCTGGTCACACCGAGGTTCCAATGCAGCTCCCATCAACTAAACAGCCCTTTCTCAGAACCATTCTGGCCAGACTGCCTCTCTCCCTCCCACAGGCTCCTTCTTCATATGAAAGATGAACATCCTACACTCATCTTGGGGGAAAACTTAAAAATAATGCGTGTAATGAATCAAACACAAGTGACAACTGTACTAACAGGCACAGGGCCAACAAACTAGGAAGAGACGCAATTTACGCCTACCAGGGTGAGGCAGGTAGGGTGAGCTTCGGCAGACTGCCGATGGTTTACACTGAACAGGAGGCAATTCAGCAGTAACTGACATGAAGAATCGAAAAACAGGCCTGACAATGCGGCAAACAGCAGGAATGGACGTTGTCTATTTTTTTCTGGAGACGCATACAAACACGCCCAATACTGTTTATTTTTGATCCTTGCAACAATTCTGCCAAACCAGCTCTCTCTCCACTCCGTGCCCCCTACAATTCTTTCTCATTCTTTCCTCAATGCCCTGGAAGGTTATCAAGCTTTGGTTTTTGAAGTTTGATGAAAACAATGGTGACACTGTCTATGCATTTCAAACTCTTTGTCCTCATTGAAACATCACTGGGACAGGACCAGAAGCCGCTATTAGGTCTTTGTTCCTGACGTCGGCTGCCCTCTCCGAGAAGGGCTGCGGTGGAAGCAGGACCACAATCTGGGGGCCTGTGAACCTCAGGGCCACAAAGCGACTTCAACCCTAGCCCAGCCTACACACCCTCAGGTCCACTGATGCCTCTTTTGTTTCTGATTGTCCCTCTTTCATTCATTAGTCAAAGTAAGAAAAGACTTAATGTAAAGAAATAAGTACACAACGGTCCCTCTCTCCCTCACGATAGGCCATGTGTTATAAATGCTGAAATGCACTCTTTCCCTTTTCTCTTGGCTCATTATCTGTTTTGATCCATTACCCCTTTTCCAGATTATTTTTGGTGTTCTGTATTGGCCAGTCACATTTAAGGTTCACACAAATGTTTTCTAGCAATCAAATGATTCCATGTTAAAAAGGTAATTATCTTTGAAGTCTTTCCCATTTCTGGATATAAAAATGAGCTAACTAATGTGAAAGAGCAGAAAATCTCTAAGAAATTCCTTACTGACACAGGACCACTCCACACTAAAAAAACTTCACATCTGCCAGCTCTTAACAAAATGAACATCTTATATTGTAATTTCTCAGGTTTTTTGAATACTGACCAACATGTATGCAAAAACGTGTTTCTGGTACCTGGTTATTCAGAGGTAACAAGACCAAAAGAATAATCCAAAATAAAAGATAATGCCACCAACCTAAAAATGAAAGACACTAAACACAGCTGCTGAACTGACCAACATAATGAGTGTTTTAGGAACAGAACACCTCAAATTCCCGGATAAGGAACAACTGACCGCTAACTTCCAGCTAATCTCAAAAGCAGCAATGGTCAGGGCACTTGGGTGGCTCAGTCCGTTAAGCGTCCGACTTCAGCTCAGGTCACGATCTCACACTCCGTGAGTTCAAGCCCCGTGTCGGGCTCTGTGCTGACAGCTCAGAGCCTGGAGCCTGCTTTGGATTCTGTGTCTCCCCCTCTCTCTGCCCCTCCCCTGCTCATGCTCTGTCTCTCTCGGTGTCAAAAATAAACATTAAAAAAAAAAAAAAAAAGCAGCAATGGAAAAAAGACAGGAAATACTGTCAAAGTGCTAAGGGAAAATAATCATCAATCTAGAACTGGGTATCAGACAAAAAACTGCTTTTCAAGAAAAACAGTACATCAGGGGCCCCTGGGTGGCTCAGTTAGTTGAGCGTCCGACTTCGGCTCAGGTCACGATCTCACAGTTTGTGGGTTTGAGCTCCGCATCCAGCTCTGTGCTGACAGCTCGGAGCCTGGAGCCTGCTTCCGATTCTGTGTCTCCCTCTCTCTCTGCCCCTCCACTGCTCACATTCTGTTTCTCTCTCAAAAATAAATAAACATTAAAAAAAAACAACAACAGTATATTAAAAAAAAGTACTGTCTCATCTGTGGGATTTTAAAAGCAGCAAAATGAAAACTAGGTAACAGCAGCAGATTAATTGGGAAGGAATGTAGACCAGAGCATTCAGAGGTTCTCATAAGGGTAAGAACCTCCGAATGAATGCTCTAGTCTACACTCCTTCCTAATTCTTTGTCAGGGCAAAGACATCAATTAACTATAGGCTGTTAAGTTAAATATGAAATGTCCGCGGTTACCAAGAAAAGAGTGTCTAATCTCCGTATTACTGGGAATGGGTACAGGGGGTAGACAGGAGTAAAGAAAAAAAAAAAAATCCTATAACACACAAGGGAAGAAAAGAAAAAGAACAACAAAAAGCCAAGTTAGAAAGCAGAAAATATGGTGGTAGAAATAAATATTTCGATCACAATGAACATAAATGGACTAACTCATCACTTTAAAGTCAAATTATAAAAGTGTAATCTAGTTGGTGCTGCTTTCAAAAGGCACATCTAAAACATCAAAGCCACAAAAAAACCTGTTGGTGAAAGGGCAGAAAAATAGGTATCAGGCGAACATTAACCAAAGTCACTGTGTACAGCTATACCAATGTGACAAAATATCCTTTAATGGAAAAGCATTCTGAGAGATTCACAACAGAATGACAAAGTGTGCCAGTCACTGGGAATTTAATGAGTCTAAACTTACAGGCACAAAGCAAAATCAGAGAGGGCTGCAGAGACGGGACTAGTGTCCCATCATTAACAGGGGCCTTCAACCACACCCTCCGTAACTGACATGACAGCAGACAACTAGTTAAGGTTACCAGTTTGAGTGTGAATTCAATTACTGTACTTCACCTAATACGTATGAGGAAACCTCACCTTAGAAACACACCCCAGCTTTTAAACACACTGGAACAGTGATAAAAATCTACCACAAACCGGACACCATTAAAACAGCCTCAACAAAATTCAGAAACCTCAAAATCACACTGGACCATGTTTTACTAACACAGTATGCTAGCAATCAGTAACAAAGCTTTAAAAAAACATACATACACCAAAAGTTTTCAACATACTTTTTCTAAGCTCTTAAGTCAAGGAAGAAATCATAATGAAAATCTGAAAACATTCAGAACTAAAAGAAACTCTACATAGCAAAACTTCTGAAATGTAGCTAAAGTGGTATTTGGCGGAAATTACTACTTTATTTAGAAATACACGTATGCAGGGACACCTGGGTGGCTCAGTCAGTTGAACATCTGACTTCAGCTCAGGTCATGATCTCACGGTCCGTGGGTTCGAGCCCCGTGTCGGGGTCTGTGCTGACAGCTCGGAGCCTGGAGCCTGCTTTGGATGCTGTGTCTCCCTTTCCCTCTCTGCACCTCCCCTGCTTGCAACCTGTCTCTATCAGAAATAGAAATTTTAAAAAATACATGTACACTTAAGCATATGAAAAAGCTGAATATGAACGACATAAGCATCCTGTTTAATAAATTAAAAATCAGTGGGGTCCCTGGGTGGCTCAGTGGGTTGAGCATCCAACACTCAATCTCAGCTCAGGTCTTGATCTCAGGGTCATGAGTTCAAGCCCTGCACTGGTGGAGCCTATTCAAAAAGGTAAAAATATAAGTTAAAAATTAATGATGGAATTACACATAAGGCAGAGATTCAAAAGAAATTAAAATTCAAAAATTTCTGCCAATATATTTGAAAATGAAGACAAAATAAACAGATTTTAGAAAAATGTAAATTACCAAATGGAACTCAAGAAAAATAAAGACGCTAATGATCCTGTAAATATTAAACCGAACAAATCAGTGATTTTAAAATGTCAGACAGAAAACACCAGGCAGGCTTTGTTGGTTTTACAGGCAAATGTTATCAAACACTGAAGGAACAGGTAATTCCAATTTTACATATAAACTCCCTGAGAACAGCAGGAAGTACTATAGCTTATCTTATTAGACGAGAAAAGCTTTGATGGAATTTACCAAACTCGATACAAAAAAGGAAAATTGCAGACCAACAACAGACCAATCAACAGAGATCCATAAATCCTAAGATATTAGCGAGTCAGAAACATTTAAAAACACCAAAAAAAAAAAATTTTAAGACAGTATTTTTTCAGATATGTCACGATCAAGATGGATTTATTCCAGAAATGTAAGGTTAATTTCAATATTACCTTAATTTCAAAATTACCGTATTTTTCTCACCTTACCAGACGAAAGTTGAAAAATCCTATTACCATCATCTTGGCAAGACACAGAAAATGCATTCAATTAAACTTAACACCCACTTGTGATTCTGTTTAATTCTCCACAAACAAATCCCGAAGGAACCTTCCTCAAGTTGCTAGAGGAAAGAAAAAGTGGCATACATTTCATCTCATAGTGGAAGATGAAAGCATTTCCTTTAGACCCAGGAACAAGACAATCATGTCTGCCATCACCATTTATCGTCTCCATTGCAATGGCTGTTCTGAAGCAGCGCATTAAGACTAGAGTAAGATATAAAGAGAAAAGTATCGGAAAGAAACGAACCGCCATTATTTAAAGATGAGATTACCGTCCACATAAAAACCCCACAAGAGTCCACAGGCACATTATTAAGTTAGAGAAGTTGCTGCACGGAAGAGCTGCATATAAAGGCAACCGCAATGCCATTCGGCAGCAAATCGAAAACTGAACTAAAACAAAAAGTCATTTCACGAGGCACCTGGGTGGCTCAGTCGGTTAAGCATCTGATTCTAGGTTTCAGCTCCGGTCACGATCTCACATTTCGTGAGATCGAGCCCTGCGTCAGACTCCTTGCTCACAGAAGGAGCCTGCTTAGGATTCTCTCTCCCTCTATTGCTGCACCTCCCCTGCGCATGTGTGCGCGCTCTCTAAGATGAGTAAATTTTTAAAAAAATGTCCAACAGCAACAAAAACTATAAAAGTATCCAAAGAATAAATCTAACAAAAGATGTGTAAGACTTGTAGGGAGAAAAACCACAAAACTTTTTAAAAAACAACTACCCAGGGGCACCTGGGTGGCTCAGTCAGTTGAGCATCCAACTCTGGCTCAGGTCATGATCTCACGGTTCATGGGTTCGAGCCCTACGTCCGGCTCTGTGCTGACAGCGCAGAGCCTGGAGTTTCAATTCTGTGTCTCCCTCTCTCTCTGCCCCTCCCCTGCTCATGCTCTCGGTCTCAAAAGAAAAAAATAAGCATTAAAAAAAATTAAAAAAAAAAAAAAAAAAAAAAAAAAAACAACAACTACCTGTAAACTAAAAGTCTGTTTCCTCTTCTATCTGGCCAGTACAGTGTCAGAAGACACTGACATCCTGTTTTGTCCTTTAATTCCATGCTTTCAATAAACACTTTTTAAAAAGTCCCACAAACACAGTAAAAAGACAAGTCACAAATTGGGAAAAGACATTTTTCCCAATAATCAAAGATTATTAATCAGAATACACAAGAGTTTCTACAGGGGAGACTGGCTGGCTCAGTGGTGGAGCGTGGAACTCGATCTCAGGGTCGTGAGTTCAGGCCCCACACTGGGTGTAAAGTTAACTTTAAAAAAAAATGAGAGAAAAAAGAATTCCTACAGATAAGAAAAAGCAAACAACTGAGTTAAAAAAAAAAAAGAAAGAAAGAAACAGCCATTTCACAAAAGTGGAAATCCAAATAACCAAAAAGATGCTTAACTTCATCAGTAATCAAAGAAAAGAACAGTAAAACCATGCAAAAATGAGGGGCACCTGGGTGGCTCAGTCGACTGAGTGTCTGACTTCGGCTCAGGTCGTGATCTCACGGTCCGTGAGTTCGAGCCCCATGTCGGGCTCTGTGCCGACAGCTTGGAGCCTGGAGCCTGCTTCGGATTCTGTGTCTCCCTCTCTCTCTGCCCCTAACCCACTCACATTCTGTCTCTGTCTCTCTCAAAAATAAACATTAAAAAACAAAACAAAACCTATGCAAAAATGAGAATCTGAAGAGACTTTCTTCTAAGGGATGGGATGGGACAGCCAACCAGCCAGTGAGCACACGTGGGCCTGTCCACCAGCGTGAGTCATCGGGCAAGTGCAGCTCAAAACCACAGGGAGATACCACACTCCACACCCACTAGGCTGGCTATTAATGTTTTTAAAACGGAAAATAATAAATGTCAGCAAGGACACGGAGAAACTACAACCCTGATATAGTGCTGGGGGGAATGTAATATGGTGCAGCCACTTGGGAAAACAGTTTGGTAGTTCCTCAAAATGTTAAATATACCATTACCACGATCCCCAACAATTCCACTCCTAAGCATATGCGGAGGAAAATAAGAACGTTACGTCTGCCCAAAGACGTGTACACAAATGCTCTTAGCGGTACTACTCGCGATAGTCAAAAAGCAGAAACAACCCACCGGATAACAACACGTGGTGTATCCATACAACAGAACATCACTGGACAATAAAAAGCAACACACTACCGATACTGACACCTTCTACAACATGGACGAACCTTGAAAACGTTTTGCTAAGCGAAAGAAACCAGACACGAAAGAACTCACGGTGTGCGATTCCAATCACATGGAATGTCCAGAACAGGCAAATCTACAGAAAGAGAAGGTGCACAGTGGTTGCCGAGAGGTAAGAAGAAATAGGGAATGACTGCTCGAGGGGACAAGGTTTCTTTGGGGGGGGGGGGGCGAGAGGGGGGATGAAAACGTCCTAAAATTAGACTGTGGCACTCATGACACGATTCTATAAACACACGAAAACCTGTTAAATTCTACACTTCAAATGGATGAAGTGTATACGTGAATTCTATCTCAATAAGGTTGTTATATTTTTAAAAATGAGATGTAGGTTCGTACCCACCAAACTGGCAAATATAAAAGTGTGACAAAGCCAGCGCTGGCAAGGATGCGGGACAACGGTGCCTGCAGGAAGGCAAGTGGAAGAGCCGCCCTGGAATACGATCTGCAGCGTTCACGCAAGTGAAAGATGTTCAGGTCCCGCACTAGTTCTTCGCCGCACTTCTCTTCAAGGCCTACGCCCTGGAGAAACGCTTCTGCCTTTGTTCAAAGCGGCACCAGCACCGTTTCTCTACTGGAAACAACCCTATCCTCCAGGGCTGGTACAAAGACGAGATGAGACGGACGTGCGCGGTGAGCAACAGGACAGAGCACAGAAGCCGGGAGGCGTGAAGCACGGCCAGGTGCCCAAGGGTGGCCGCGGCTGCCCGTCTACACACGCTCACTCCCCCCGCCCCCCACCAGTGGCAGCTCCGTGGCCCCCACGACAGCCCCTCCCCTGACCTCCTCTGGCTTTGCCACTTAGGCTCCAGGAAACTCACAACCCCACAGGGCCTGCTCGTGTCTGGTAAGACAAAGGCAAGTGCAGGCGCTGCTCTCCCCTGAGCGTGGCCTGACTTTCCCCCGGCTTCCACACCTTCTCTCCTCTCCTCTCGCCCCACCAGCCGCCACTCACCCTAACGTTCCCGGACTGCTGCTAACTTCCTATCTCCCCAAGAAATGAAAGAAAGAGGGAAATGCCCACGTGCTCCCACTGCCCTGCGCCCCGCAAGGAGGAACCCACGGCTCCGGCCTGTGTCCCCCCTGCGTCACCGGTTGCTCACTCTCTGAACAATCAATCATGTCCCCCAGTGTTACAAAATGCCGTGATTTCTCCCATCTCGACAAAACCTTCTCGGGGTCCCAAACGTCCCTTCGGTGTCCCAGCACACGCCCAGAAAGAACTCTACCTGCTCTCCTCTTCTCTCCATCCTTCGTGAACCCTCCCCACCAGGCTTCTCGTGCACCGCCACATAGGAACTGCTCTCGTCAAGGTCATCGACAACTTCCGTGCTGCCAAAGCCACCCAGCGAGGCCTGGGCCTCATTTCACTTGACCGGATGCAGTAGCGCTGGCCACAGGTCCCCCAGCCCGGTCCTCCTCCTCCGCCTCGGAGGCCGTCTTCCCGTCGTGCCTGCCGACTCGGTCCTCACTCCTCAGTGTCCCCATTCCACCTTGGGGCTCCCAGGTGCCCTCACAACACAGAAGACCAACACTTCCGTCCTCAGCCCAGACCTCTCCCCCCAAGTGCAGACAGCCGAACCCTGCACGTGTCCGGCTGGCCCTCTAAAAGCTCCACAAACTTACCAGGTCCGAGCTTTCCCCAGCCTTTGGTAACATGTCCGCACCCTGCACCTCCCGTGGTCTTCCCGTTCTTCACAGGTGACAACCCCCACGGCCAGCAGAGCCCCGCACCCTTCACTCTGCTCCCACGCTCCCATTCCATCTGCCCACAAACCCCGTCAGCTCTACCTTCAAGAGGCATCCAGAACCCACCCACTTCTCACGGCCACCCAGTGCCCCTCAGTCCCAGCTGCCACTACTGCTGACGGGTCCTGTGGCAGCACAGGGGCAGCTGTTCTCACAGCTTCGGGGGACTCTCCGAAAACATAAGTCAGGCCTCGCGCCACACTTCTGCTCCAAACACTATGGGGACCTCCCATCTCATTCAGAGGAAAAGATAAAATCGTAATGCTGGCCCGTGTGACTGGCTCGCAACCAGCACACCTCTGCCACTCTCCCCCGGGCTCTCCCTCCAGCCAGCGGGCCTCCCCAGTGTCCCTTCAACACAGCAGGCACGACCCTTCTTCGTGCCCCCAGCTGACTCTCTGCCTGTAAGGCTCCTCCAAGCCCCGGCCCCAGGGCTCCCTCACCTCCTTCTCAAGGAGGTCCACCCTGACCCCCTTTCAATCTTCAAACAGCCCCCACCATCCCACCTCCCCGCTTCACTTTCCTCCCTACGATATCACTCACCATATCACTGCCGCAGCTTTGACCTACCTGTTAACTATCTTTGCCCAATGAATTGTAAGCTCCATGAGGACAGAGACTTTTGTCCGCTTTATTCATGCCAGCGCACCCAGCATCAGAACATAGGTCTTAGCGCCTAAGACATAGTAAGTACTCAAACATCTGAATGAAGGAATCTCAAAACACATTGTGGGGGAAGGGGGAAGTCATAGAACAAAATGATTCAATTCGTATACTTTAAAGATTGCAAAAAATTAAGTTACATTATATAAGGATACATTCACATATGGCAACACCACAAAGAAAATGATACGTGTAGGGTAGTGCTTGCCCTCCTGAAGTCAGAAGAAAAGGTGGTCAGAGAAAGACCTAGAGAGAGCCACAGGTACTGGCAACATTCTACTCCTTAAGCTGGTTACTGGCTACACAGTTGCTGGTTTTAACATTTACCATCTACACACACTGCTCCACTCTCTCTGAATTGACGATCTCATAAAAAATTAAAATACAAAAGCAGGTTAGAGCAGGACAGCCCACCACCGGTCTCTTGTGAGGTTTTAGCTTTTGGAATAGTTTTATTATTTTTTCACTAGCATATAATTGACAAACAATATTATCCTAGTTTGAAACGCACAACATAGTGATTTGGTATTTATCCACTCCACACTGTTTTTGTAAATAATGTTCCCCTGGAAGACAGCCAGCCTCACTTGTTTCCATGTTGTCTATGGCTGCTTTCATGCCACAACGACAGAGCCGAGTGGTTACAGACATTCTACACCCCGCAAAGCCTAACATATTTACTAACTGGTCCTCTACAGAGAAGAGGTGTCTGGTTGTGATGCGGAATTTGTAAAGAAATTAAATGCAAAATAAAGAAAGATCCAATCGTATGTTAAAACACATCGATCCCTCAAGGCCTGTGTCATTTTCTTCAAGAACACAGTACGCCGAAAAATACAGTTCTACGAAACAGAGGACACTCTAAAGCAAACGGAGTTACCTTTACAACGTTGCAAGTGCCAGAGGGATTTTAAAGACTGTTTTAGAGAGCAAAGTACAAAACCTCAAATATATGATCTCTACTCCCATCAAAGAAATATGATCACATTTACCTAAGCATATATAATGTAATCCAGATTTGAAAAAAAAAAGTGCATATCAACACTAACGCCATAAGCCCCCCTCATCCGTATCACTATCACCCAGGACCACCCCAGAGCAGTTCGTCGGGCCTCAAAGTCCTCTAAGATCCCTTAAAACTCCATTTTACCTCTTTAGAGCATTCACTACACCTTATGTTAGAGACATTTCTGTACCTACTTCTATCGTTATTACGAAGAAGATTGAGAACAGTAATACCAATAAAAATATTACTCTGTTCTAACCATTGTGCAAATGAGTTTCTCTTGAATATTCATGTCACAGATAAGGAAACTAAGGAACAAAGATGTCGTCGGATATTAGGGTTACACAGCTGGGAAGACTTTGGGAGCCAGAACTCAAAGGCAGCTATTTTAGGTCCTCGCATACTCTTGACCTCCATGATATACTCTGAATTGGGGAAAGAGAACGGTATTAATCTGTGAAACCCCCTTAGTTTAAAATACTATGCCATGACAGGCGCCAAATGCATAGTTGTTGAATTCATGTAAGGGTGTAATAAATTGAGGACGAGAGGTCTACAATGGGAAGGGCATGTTTTAACCAGAAGGGACAGGGTCTTGGCAAGCAGGCACCAGAGGCAGGCGAGAGAGACATGCCCCATGCCCGCTGTCCAGAGGCAACAGAAAACCTTTGTATCTCCAGGGAGACACTATTCCCTCGTCTACTACAATGACAGAAAACTGACAAGTACTACCACCAAAAGGAAACAATTCAGAAATTAAGCATTTATTCTTAATTCTCAGTGAGATCCAGTTGTGATGTCACTCTTGAAACAAATGAGACTAGAAACTGTGGTCTAGTGGGGCCACCAAACCCCGAAGGCATCACCCAGGAACAGAGAGATCTGTCTGCTGCCTATGGGTCCATTCTCCAGCATGGCCTACACTTTTCTCTAAGAATCAATGACCTCGAAGTTTTGTTCCAGCTCCAAAACCATGACTTTCAAGAAAGGAAACCCCAAACAGCCAATCGAGTCAGTCTTTTCAATGTTCCTCCTGCCACTGCCCCCCTCTAGAGACAGAAAGCCCAAATCTCACCAAGGCCCAGCCAATGCATATGAACCACCAGGCCACCATGGAGCGTGACTTAGCGGGGAGTGTAGCACGCCCGCCTTACTTGCCCTGATCAGGGTCTCGGGGTGCCTCGCATGCTCACCCAAGCTTTCCTTTCTCTTCCTGCCAAAGTACGTCTCTGGTGCCAGCACTGCTGTTCAGATTTGTATCCAGGTACGGGAACTCAAGGCTCCAACCAGCAATCTGAAGAGCTTTCTCCAAATCTGACTCGACATTCAGTCACACTCTTACTTCTGCAGCCTTTGTGTTCTACTCTCTAACTCCAAAATAAGAATCTGTAATTCATCTTTCCTTTGGGTTACCAGATTTCATGGCAGTCAAACCTCTGGGGCACACAAGCCATTCAAGTCAATATGTATTCCCACCGAAAGAAATACCACCCTAGTCTTCTCCAAAGTCACCAAGAAGTACAAAACCAATCAGAGCTTCTTTGTATTAGTAAAAAGATGTTCAGAACCAATCAAACTTCATCTGTATAAATTCACAGATGACTGTGTAGTCTTCACTAATACTTATTACAAAGCAGGTCAACACTAGGCAGCTGTGAGTGACGAGCAGTAAAACACTTCTGCTCAGAGCTAAGCCCAGACTGCTAAGTCCAAGACATGAAATTGTCCCCATTAAGGTGAGAAGTCTTTCAACTACTACCAAGGTTCCTCCTGCTTGCTTCTTCACGAGCTGATCTTCCTGGTATCCAGAGGTCAGTCCACAGTCATGTAAGCCTTGAAATAAACTGGGTATTGATCCGACTAGTAACTATCAACCCTCTCCAAGTAAAGAAAAATAAATGGGGAGCCAGAGTGGAAAAAGGGGTTTTCCGTGGCAACTTAATCTAAGCCAAAGTCAAAAGGCCACAGAAACAAACCTCTAGTCAGCCTAGACCCAACTGCAGCAGGAAAAACAAAAAAACACTCCCATTAGAGACACGATCAATTTCAAGGATGCTCAAGATGTTCATTCAGTGAGAACCTACACAGAGCCTCTGATCCGCACGGGAGCAGTCTGTGTTTCCAGTCTGACCAACAACCATCATCTATGGAGCAAAACCCAATACAGACTGATCCTATTTGCCATTACAAAACAGCTTCGCCAGCACAGAAACCAAAGCAGCAAGGCAAAGTAACCACTTAATACACATGAGAAACAAAGGTGTAACTATTTTCTTAAGTGGCAAGAGACTTCTGGCAAATTCAACCCCCAAGGAGCAAAACCTAAGCTCTTTCTGCCCAGGCTTGTAGGGCCTCCCTGAGGAGCCTACTTACCTACGCCGTGGACAATTCTAACAAGCTTTGTTACCTGGCCTCCCAGCCAAAACTGCACCCCTTTTATAATTGCTACCTCTCCCTCCAGAGTGCAAGCCTTAAGTGCCTGTTCGTGAGTGAGTCCCTAATACGGCTGCTGGCAGAGTAAGGATTCAATTACTCTATTTGCTGATCAAATAAATGAAGATTAGAAGAAGTTGATGGGGTTAGGGTTAGGGTTAGAGGGGTCGTTCGTCCTTCTCAACAACAGCCGTAAGCTGATTTCAGGACGAAAGATTACAAAGTGCCACCATGATCTTCTTTCTCCCTTTTAGATGCCCAGACACTACCATCCAATTGCTGGAAATCTGTGCTTTTTAAACCAGTATTCTTCCATTCAACAAACAAGACGATCCGAATTGTAAGTATGTGTAAGAAAAGGATCTCTGCCCTTCTGCTAACGCACCTCTTCCCCCTCCCCAACTCCACCGCCCACCCCGCCAGGAAGAGAAACACTCCCCCATTTGGGTCAGAGTCCAGAGCACAGAGGAGCCTCCTTTCCTAGCAGGCAAGGGTCTGTGTGTTAAAATGTTACGTATGGAGTATGCCTCTCTCTTGTCCCAAAAAGGCAGAACTGGCAAAGAGATCCAGGGCTAACTCTCTGCAAACAGGCCTTCGTTACAAAAGGAAAAAAAACAAAAACAAAAACAAAAAACGACAAGAAGATAATGATGAAGCTTGCATCTAAAAACAGAACTGACAACTGACTGACAGGATGGGAGCAAAGGATATAAAACTCAAAAATCACGTTCTAGGAGTAGGGGCAAACAGCCCTAAACACCTGAGAGCTGCACAACACAGTGACGTATTCTCACGAGGTAAAGGAAAAGTTTCTAAATTATATTATAAAATCTATTCACTTAAAACTTCTTTTAAAGTTCAGTCTTCGGGGACGCCTGGGTGGCTCAGTCGATTAAGCGTCCGACTTCAGCTCAGGTCATGATCTCGCGGTTCACGGGTTCATGGGTTTGAGCCCCGCGTCGGGCTCTGTGCTGACAGCTCAGAGCCTGGAGCTGCTTCCGATTCTGGGTCTCCCTCTCTCTCTGCCCCTCCCCTGCTCGCGTGCTCGCTCCCTCTCTCTCTCAAAAAAATAAGTAAATATTAAAGTCCAGTCTTGAGGCACCTGAAAATAATGTGTGTACACCAACTATCCCCACTACTAAGTGATGTCCTAGGTAGGATCTAGGTGCCACAAAGACAGAGCTCACAGGTCACCTGAAGGAGTCCTTGGCCAACAAGTAGTCATTACTGTCTGTGGTCTTGAGCAGTGGTTCTAAAACCTAGCTACACTTCATTATTACCTGGGGAGCATCCTAAAAATATATTCTTGGGGCCCCTGGGTGGCTCAGTCAGTTGAGCATCTGACTCTTGATTTCAGCTCAGGTCATGATGTCATGGTTCATAGGATCAAGCCGTGAGTTGGGATCCATGCTAACAGCAAGGAGCCTGCTTGGGATTCTCTTCCTCCCACCGCTTCTCTGGCCCCTCCTTGCTCATTCTCATTCTCTCTCTGTCTCTCTCAAAATAAATAAATAAAACTTTAAAAAATATATTCTCAATACCACCACAAATTTCCAGAGGTGGGGTCCATCATCCTTGGTCTTAAAAATGTCCCAGGGGCACCTGGGTAGCTCAGTTGGTTAGGTGATCAACTCCTGATTTCAGCTCAGGTCATGATCTTGTGGTTTGTGGGATTCTCCCTCCCTCTCTTCTGCCCCCCTCCCCCTTCCCTGCTCACATACACACAGTCTCTCTCTCTCAAAATAAAGAAACATTAAAAAACAACAACAACAAAAAGTCCTAAGTGATTCTAATGCGTGCCAGTCTAGCATCTACCTACAACAGAGTTTCTCAACTTCTACACTATTAATTTTGGGGGCTGGGTAATTTTAGGGTGCTATCTTGTGCATTACAGACCGTTTAGCAGCATCCCCGGCCTCTTATCTTCTAGAAGCCAAATTGCACATTGCCCACTCCCACAGGCAGGACGTGCAAAAATGTCTCGAGACATTGCCAGATGTTTATTTAGGGGCAAAACTGCCTCCCAACCATGAAACACATACCTAGAGCAAATCAAAAACCAGTTACTTGAGATTCTCTTAAGGAAAAAGAAGAAATAAGACAGATGCTTAAAGCCAAGAGTCCAGGTTTATTTTTTTCAGTCCATCTCACCTAAGAAAAGTAGCTAACACACTACTCAGCCCACACAAGGATTCAGATCTTGACTTATGAGGACGAAACCACAGCTTCTTCTGCTTTTTATGAAATAAACTCAAGGCTGAGTTTTAGGTAAGCAGATAATTAGAAGAACTGCATTGTCACTATCATGTATTCTTCTTAGGGGTAATAAAACATTATAAAATTTGGACCAACACATACTGAAGCTGCCTCTCAACTGCCCAAAATACGAAATTTCAAGAAAGAAGTTCACAACGGCCAACAAACTAAATACCGATCCTGACAAATACTGTTGTTTTTTCTTAAATTTTTTTTGGTAACATTTACTTACTTTTGAGAGACAGAGACAGAGCATAAGTCGGGGAGGGGCAGAGAGAGAGGGAGACCCAGAATCGGAAGCAGCTCCAGGCTCTGAGCTGTCAGCACAGAGCCTGACGCGGGGCTCGAACCCATGAACCACGAGATCACGACCCAAGCTGAAGTCGGACGCTTATCCGACTGAGCCACCCAGGCGCCCAAGTGACAAATACTGTTTTAAGAAAGAGGTTTTTGTATACTAACTGGAATTTAAAACTTGAAAGAAAAAAAAAAAAAGAGAGAGAGATTTTTGCCTGTGATAAGCACAATGCCTTTTCACCAAAGCAATGCAAAAGTTTACCTTAAAAGAGCAAACGTCACTCTGTCAAATCTTACCACCATTCATTTTCTGTCCAGCTGTGGTCTGATTCTCAAATTCTCAAGTAGTTAATTCAAACCAGCCAAGTTTTTGTTTTGTTTTGCATACTTCACACAAAAGCTAAAGTTTTCTAATCCAAAACCCTGTTCTTAAGTTACCCCAGGCGAGATGCCCACCTCTACTTAAAAGTGCACAGGGGTGGGGCGCCTGGGTGGCGCAGTCGGTTAGGCGTCCGACTTCAGCCAGGTCACGATCTCGCGGTCCGTGAGTTCGAGCCCCGCGTCGGGCTCTGGGCTGATGGCTCAGAGCCTGGAGCCTGTTTCCGATTCTGTGTCTCCCTCTCTCTCTGCCCCTCCCCCGTTCATGCTCTGTCTCTCTCTGTCCCCAAAATAAATAGACGTTGAAAAGAAAATAATTTGAAAAAAAAAGTGCACATGGGAGGGGCGCCTGGGTGGCTCAGTCGGTTAAGCATCCGACTTCAGCCCAGGTCATGATCTCATGGTTTGTGAGTTCGAGCCCCACATCAGGCTCTGTGCTGGCAGCTTGGAGCCTGGAGCCTGCTTTGGAGTCTGTGTCTCCCTCTCTCTCTCTCTGCACCTCCCCAGCTCATGCTCACTCTCTGTCTCTGTCAAAAATAAATAAACTTAAAAAATAAAATTAAAAAATAAAAAAAGTGCACAGGGGCACCCGGGTGGCTCAGTCAGTTAAGCATCCGACTTCGGCTCGGGTCATGATCTCGCGGTCCGTGAGCTCGAGCCCCGCGTCGGGCTCTGTGCCGACAGCTCGGAGCCTGGAGCCTGCTTCGGATTCTGTGTCTCCTTCTCTCTGACCCTCCCCCATTCATGCTCTGTCTCTCTCTGTCTCAAAAATAAATTAATTAAAAAAAAAAAAAGTGCACAGAAACACTGCCCCAGTGCAAGCGAAGCGAGCCAGGTCCCAAGCAAGTAACACCGAGGGAAGGGCACCACGGTTCCGAGTACCAGGGATTAAGAGACTGTGAGTATGTGTGTGACCCAGCGGATGGCATTCTGTTATTAGAGGCTCCAGACTCCCGCATCAGACACACCGAAGGCAAAACACTTCTGAAGCACCCGCGGGACAACGGGGACTTCCCAAACGAGGCTTGCTGAAGTACATCTCAACACGCAGCACCCTTGCAAACCTCGATAACCCGGAGAACCCGGACCAACAGATACCGGGACCATAAAATTGGAGTTGACAGACATGGGGACCAATCGCACCGAGGGCCTCGTATCCCCAGGCAGGCAGGAAGAGAATCGGACCCGAGCTCCCGACGGGCTTTTCCTCAATTAACCACCTCTCAGACAAAACACTCTGAAGCACCACCCTGAGCTTATCACTTCAGGAAACACGGGTGATTTAACGAATCTTCAGCCACCCCTCTCCTGGAAAAGTTAAAATAACGTCCAGCCTGTTTTCTCTGCAAAGCTGACGGTGAAATACACAGGGCTCTCTGGAGACCGTCACCGAGGGCCAGGGCTTACACGCTCATTTGACTTCCTAATGGTAATCCAAACATTTAAAAATCAAATTTAAATTGGTACCAACAGCCACTAATTGCACCAAGCTGATTCTGCGCGCCAGGCACCGTTGCTAACTCGTTCCCTCCCCGCAAACTCGTGAGATGGACGATTATCGTTGCCGTGTTACAGGGAAAGCAGACAAGCGGGGTAACTTGTCCAAGGTCGCAGAGCCAGCAAGTGGTGAAGCCAAGACCTCAAGCCAGGCACTCTAGCTTCGCAGTAGAGAAAAGCTGAAATCCCACCACCGCTTAGGAGAGCTTCACTCGAGTGGCTGGACATCTGGAGCCCCTCTCCCACTCGCCGCCTCCCTGCAACGTGACCTTGAGGACAGAAATCAAAGTAAACTTCCCATTAGCAAAGTGGGACGATATCCACGCCGACGGGTGCTGTGGGGACGAAAGGAAACAACCACGTAAAAAGCAAAACATCAACAAAGCTCTAGCCGACCCGCTAGAAAGCGTTAAGAAGGACCGGGAACGCCACGGGAAGCTCGGGGGCTGAAGCGTCAGGGCACAGGGATACTCGCAAGGGCTCATTCCGCGCCCTTACAACCGAAAAGTCCAAGTGGAGATGGGAGCGAGCGGCACCCGGGAGGAAAGCCCTCCAAGTCCGCAGCGGATGGGCTGCTTTAAGAGGGAGGTACTTCCAGCCACACGAAGGCCCACCCCCCTCGCTCATATTCGCCGGGGAGGCGTTCGTGACCAGGTCCACCTTCGAGTCACAACACGGGAGTTAAAAAGCCGCTCGGAAGGCTATTTACATACTCCGAGCCGGGTTCTGCGTGTCCCGATGACTCTGCGGCCGAAGAGCACAAACCCACAGAACTTGTTTCCCGCAGAACGGAGCCCAACAATGGCCTTCGAGAGTCTGCGGCGAGCTGCCGCCTCAACTTGACACGCTCGCGGGCCCGCGCCCAGAGAAGTTGTCCGGGGCGGGCCGGAGCCGAGCGGGGCCCGGCCGGGTTAGGGGCGCGCCCCGCCCGCCGCCGCCGCCGCCGCGCAAGGCCGCGGACGCCAACCCGGGCGCAAAGTTCGCCGCCGGCCCGCGGCCCGCCCCGGCGCCCGGCGCCGCCAGGCCCCCGCGGGCCGCGGCGGGCGAGCAGGCGGCTGACAGGCGCGGGCGGGGACGGGCCGCGGAGCCCGGGCGCCGCGCCTCCCCGGCCGCCGAGCGGCGAATTCCGGGGGGGAGGGGAGGGGGCCGGGACGCTCCCTCCCCGCGCCGCCGAGGCCGGGCGGAGGGGGCCTCGCCGTCGCCGCCCGCGCGCCGCGCGCCCCCCGCGTCCCCCGCGCCGCGGCCCGCTCCGCCGCCCCCACCCCCACCCCCATTACCTGGAGGTGCCCGCGACCCGCCGCTAGTCGCGCTCAGGCGGGAAACGCGCTCACCGACACCATCAGCGAAGCGCCCAAAATGGCGGACGTATCAAGCAGGCCTTGGGTTCCCCCCGCCCTCCCTCCGGCCGCCTCGCAGCCAATCGCGACCCTATCTCCGCCCCCAGGTCCGCGCTCATTGGCCTTCCTCTCCCGCCCCCTACAGCCTATTGGATCGCCCGGCGGCCCGGTTGCGCCTACGCCGATTGGCTCACGGGCCCCGTCAGTCAAGCGCGAGGGGAGCATTCTTTTCCCATGGACTTGACGGATCCGGAACCTCTAGGACCCCGGAGTCTGGAGAAACAAATCAGAAACCGGGAGAAACCTGGCCGGGTCCCCCTACGCCGTAGCAACAGCAGGGCCTCCGCTTGACGGACGCTGCGGACCACCAATCCGATGGCCAATGCTTTTTAAAACTAAACTGAGCCAAACCAATCCTGGCCATGGAGTTGGGAGCAGTAAGGGAACCAATGAGGTAGCGAGAGCCGCGGGCAGGCGGGCTGGAGGGTCAGGAGCCGACCGTGATGACGTGAGCCACAATACGTCCCCGCAGTGGAGGACGCCCCGAGCTGGGGAATTAGCTCAAATGGTAGAGCGCTCGCTTAGCATGTGAGAGGTAGCGGGATCGATGCCCGCATTCTCCACAGCTGCATTTTATAGGGAGGTGGGGTGGGGTCGTCCGTTCTCGGCCCCTTCCTCGCTCAAGTGGTGGCCGGGCCGGGAGTTGGGGTCAAGGTGAGGGGATGGCTGCTTCCACCCCCGGCGTCCCAGGGGTCTGTGACCCTAGCTAGCTGTGCGTCCACACCCGCGGGAGGGAAGTGCGCGGTGGGGGGCGTCCCTTTTGTCTTACAGAAGGATTTACACCGGAGCCTCTTCCAAAATGCTCGCCCAGGCCCCCCCATCCACTGCTCGGCCTCCCCGGCAGGGAGGGGCCGGGACACATTAGAGTAGCCCACCTTGGCCCATCTTAGACACCTTCTAATAACCCGTCTGGCTTCTCAGTAGGTGCGGAGCTCTGTCTAGACTCACGAGTAAATCGACAGGAGGGCGGAAGTTGGCGGCAGGGCTGAGCAGCGCAGGCGAGGTGAGGGTGGTGTGGAACCCAGCCGAAGTCGGCAGAACGCGAGCGCGCGCGTTCGCGAGGCTGCCCCGGGGGGAGTGCTGGCCTCTCGTGGGCAGCTCTCCGGTGAGCACTGTTCTGTGCCCAACCTGCACGGTGCGTGGGGAGAAGAGGGTCCTGGCTCTGGCGGTCTGTGGGGGACGGTCAGACACCCCTTGTAACACAGGCCGCAGAGTGGCGGGGGCCCCTCGGGAGCAGGTGGCATTTCAGCCCCCGAACAGGGAGGACAGAACCGTGGGTTCCTGGGTCCGGGTGGCGGCGAGAGAGACCAGAGACCCCAGCCGGAGCTTTGGAGCGCTGGGGAGGCAGGCACGATTCGGTTGTGGTGGGAGAGGAACGTGGCAGAGAGAGGAGGTGGCCGAGGTGGCTGCGCGATGCAGGGCCCTGCGGACAGTGCCACCGTGCCCAGGAAGAAACAAGAATCCCTAATGCCCAGACTTGGGTTGGGCACCAGGCCGGGCGTCATAACGGGGGCTCCACGCAGGGAGGTTGGAGTCTTTAGGGCAGCTAGCTCACTCCAGTGGTGCCAGCTTGGTCCGGGATGGCCACTCCAGCTCACGGAAGGCTGGTTTCTGTGACCTTCCCCAAGCCTTCTGAGAAAAGTGACATAATCTGGCCACTGCGGGTAGGGAGGGCAGGCCCAGGAGAGCGGCCGCCAGGTTGCCTTGCAGATAGATGCTCTACCCCCACCCTTGGCACCCACCTCAGCCGGCCCCCAGCTCCCTCCGTCTCAGGGACTCAGGCGCCCTCTGAGCCCCCATGCCACACAGGGAGAATGAAAACCAGCGGAGCTGGGTCAACCCCAGTGCCTGGAAGCTGGGCCTCTGGTGCAAACATGCCCCTCCCCCAGCCCACCGCTTCAGCAGGGCCTGACGCTGATTCTCGAAAGACGTTGCGGCGAGTGGCTCTATTACGGTTCGGTATTATTGTCCCCATTTTATAGATTGGCGAACAGAAGCCCAGGAAGCATTCAGGCACCAGGTGTGGGCCGTGTTGGCTGAGTGAGTTCGGCTGGGTGATCTCACCTCTCTGACTCTCCAGTTCTCATCTGCAAAGTACAGTGCTGATAATACCTACTAACCTGTGTCGGTGCCCTGAAGGGTGCTGGACGTCTAGGGGGGTAGCAGCCAAGGGCAGATACTATTCACCATTGATCCTGCTGCTCAGAGCGGCCGTGGGCCTGGCCAAAGGCCACACAGCTAGTGAGGAACGCAGTCGACCAGGTCGCGGTTGAAACCGGTTCAGGTGTGCTGGTGCGGAAGGGTAGGGGGAGGAGACATATGCAGATAACCTGGGGTGGGGCCGGAGCAGGCCGGCCTGGCTGAGAAAACTGCAGAAGGACGGTGCAGAGGATCCGGTAGGGATGACTGAGGTCTGGGCGAGGAGACTGGGAGGGACTCCTGGAGGCATTGGAACTTACAGTTTCGGCTGGGAGACTGAGGGCCGGGAAGAACTTCTGTGTTAGAAGGGGCGTGTTCAGGGCTGGCCCCACCTTGGAAAGGACGGACAGAGCAAGGGCAGCAAATCTCTGCTACGGAAGTCGCACCCGGGCCAAAGGGCCAGGCCCCAGCCGCTAGACCCAGCAGCCCGGGAAGAGGCCGCAGGGAACCCCTGGACAGGGGGGGCGGCGCCTGAGATGAAGGGCTGGGCCAGGGTTGGGAGCCTGGGGAGAGCCCAGCCACACACAGAGATCCCTTTACTCATCATCAGAGGACTTGCCTGTACACGGTTCAGGCTCTTTCACCCCAGACCCTGAGGAGGGTCACAGGGACATTTGCACTATAATTAAGTGAATGATGCAGTACCTCCCCCAACATAAGTGGGCCCCAAAAGTCTCCAATTATGATGAGCTAACCTAACTGGAAGGGTTGAAGTCAGGGAGGACTTCCTGGAGGCATCTGAGCTCAGCCTATCTCCTGAGAGCCCTAGGGAGCCATTGACAGGCTTCAAAGCAGGAGAGTGATTTTGAACCTTTGCATTGGCCTCAGTATCCTAAAACTTCCTAGAGTTCATGGATCACCACCTTCCCCTTTTCCCCCTAATCCTTTTATGGTTTCATTTTCACTGTTTAAATTTTCAATCCGTCTAAATTTAAAAGTGTAATGAATGCCCACATACCCAGCTATCACCCCCTTAGCTTGTGGGAACAGACACAGAGCTGCCAAATTTCAGTTCTATCAAGTAATGATTTTTAAATAAAAAAATTTTAGGTAGTGATTTAAAAAAAACACACACCTTATGCTATTACCATGATTTCATGAAAGAAAAGACATTTTAACCCATACGTACACTCAGAAAAAGGCTTTAAAGTGAATAAGCTCAACTTGGGGGAAACGCCCCCTCCCCCATGGTCCTTCCTAATGTCATGTCACCAGGGCTCAGACCTGATCTAAGGGCTGGAGTGAGGCCACCCTGGCAGAGGACAAGGCCTCGAAGGCCAGGCTGGTGCTCGGCCAGGTCATGTGTTGAGGCTGGAGGGCTGTGGGGCCAGATAGGGAGCTCTAGGAGGTAGGAAAGGTCGATCCGTTTTAACATGGAAATTAAGTTCTTCTGTTTCTCCTCCTTTTTTTCAGTGCGTTAAGATTCAGTCTGGGTTGCCAAGGAGGGGACTGTTGTACTTCCTACCAAGGACTGTTCGTGGCCCCAGGGTTGGTAGAAAGGGCGGCCACTAGCGTTGCTAATGATCAACCTGTCCAATCCAGCAGGGAAGAAAAGAAGAGAGGGCATTTGGGGAGGCGGAGTGGGGGGGGGGGTAGGTATGGGAGTCTGGGAGAAGCCCCCAAGGGGACAAGCCAGCAAGAGCCGAGTCTCACCCAGCTCCCCAAAGCACTCAGGTTTCTTGGGGACAGAAACTTCCACACCTGCCAAATCCCGGTTCCCTAGCGTCCTGCCTGGCGGCGGACATGGCCAAGATCTGGCCACCTGGACTTTGTTCAAGTGTCCAGGGCAGCTGTAGACCCATGGGGGCTGCTGGACCCGGGGCAAGGAGGCGCCCCTCACCAATTCTGGATGAGGCGAGGGAGGGCTGAGCGGAGCAAATGATAGGACCAGTGAGGAGTGAGACCCCGCAGGACTCGGGGGTGGGCGACAGAGACTTGGGGAGCAGTGGGTGTCACTGCAGAGGTGAGATGGTTTGGAAGGCTTGGGCACATTGAGCAGTGTCTGGTTGTCAGTATTGCTTCTTGTGTAAAGAAATGATTGAACAAATTAGTAAAAAAAAAAAAAAAAAAAAAAAATCTATTTTCTCCCAAGCCTTGGTTTCCTCAACTGCGAATTGGGGACACCATCTACCTAGCGGGACCGTTGTGAAGTTTAAATGAAATAAGCCAGGTTAACTTCATTTAAGACACAGCTTAGATAGCACCTCTTCCAGGAAGCCCTCCCTGCCCTCCCATCTACATAGGATGTTCTCTCTGGGCCCCAGGATATCTCAACACAATGCTCTCTCCCCCTCAGCTTTGGAAACTGTCGGCTGCGCCTTCCACAAGCCAGCAGGTTGGCCCCCCTTCCTCCTAGCTGACCTCATGGCAGCAGAGGGTCCAGCAGAGTGGCCTCTGGAGACAGGCCTGGGATGCCCCGGAGTGGGGGGGGGGGTGTCTCAACCCTCCCCTCAGCCCATGCAGGCCATCACCAGCGGTCAGCGGCACAGGCCACTTCTCTTCTTGCCTGACCCTGGCTGGCCCTAGGAGAACGGAGGGGACCCTCAGAATGCACGACTGAACGGAAGGGCAGGACAGTGGAGGGGGTCCCGGTAGCCCCCCGTGATGCAGCTCCTGCTTCTGAGTCGGCAAAGTCCCCCCACCCCCCACCCCCTCTGCCCACGTTGAGATTAGGGCTTTCATTGGCACCGCAGGGCTTGTGGCCCAGCCTGGAAGAACGGGGATCCTGAGTGCTCGGGAGGCCCCAACCCCCCCCGCAAGAAGCTCTCAGGGGCTGGGCACCCCACCCTGGGCCTGAGAGCTCTGGGTGCACCCTCTAGGGCTGGTCCTTAGCGGTGTGACCTTGGGCAAGCACGTCATGTCTCTGGGCTCTAATAGGTCACAGCTTCCATTTACCAAGGAGCTGCTCCTTGCCAGGCGCTCACTGGGCAAGGCTTCTCAACAGGAATGATCCCATCGGAGCAGGATGTCTTAAATGACAGTCCTCAGGGGCGAGTGACAGCACCCTTCCTTACCAGATGGGGCCAGCTGGATGAAGTAAGTGAAGCTGGCCTTCCCAGGAAGATCCAGTCCCTCCTTCTGCAAAGGGGCCTTGAGCGCAGGTCCCCCCTCTGCCCCCCCACCCCGATGGCAGCCCTCTTGGTCCCAGGGGCAGCAAGAACCAACAAGTCCGCCAGCCGGTCCCCGTCACCGCCAGTGCTGACCGTGACCTCCAGGAACTCCTGGACAATCAGGAAGCAGGGGAGACAGTTCCCTGAAAGTCTCAGGAAACCAGCCTGGCAGACTCATATGCCTGACACCCCAGCTGTGTCCCCTGGTCAGGCAGTCTGGGGAGCCCCGAGGGCCACCACCTTTCCCATTCTGCCTCCCCAGCACTGGGGCCCCAGGGTCTGAGTGTTCTGGGGTTTCCTCATCTTGGAGACTGTCACCTCCGCATTCCAGGCCCTGGGGGCTGGCCAAGGGTTCGATCTCCAGTCCCAAAGGGAGGCCCTTCTTCCAGACCGCTGTGCATCGATTCTTCTGAGTGTGTCCCCGGCACTAAAAATGGTAGTTCTCCTCTGACCTCCCTGTGACATTCCAAGTGAGGTTAGTCCCTTCCTGCCTGGCACCTGGGGAACAGCCTAACTTCCTCATGACTTGCCGACTGCTCAGTCTCCTTCAGCAGGCTGGGGAACCCCCACCCCCGGGGGGGGGGTGGGGAGCACGCCTTATCTCTCCGACGCCTCCTGTGACCCGGTGGGTACACGGCGGGCCTGGGGGCAGTGTTGACCGACTGCCCTTGCGGGGACCAGGCTGGGGCAGGTCCCCAGGGCCTGGGGGCCTGTGTGCTGGAAAGGACAAGATGGAAACGGGGGAGGGCACAGGAGCTGGGAGGTTCCCACCCGACCCTGGCAGCCCCATCCACTGGGGGTCCACACGGAATACACAGCCAGGAGGGATCCCCCTCTGTCCCTGCACCATCTCCGTGGACGGCAGGCGGTAACTGGGGCCAGCACGCACAGAGGTCAGACAGGCCGAGGAATAGCCCGAGGCACAGGTACGTAATCTGTGGAGCCCAGGGCAAAACGAAACGCAGGGTCTCTTTCTTAAAACCCATTTAGAATTTCAGGATGGTAACAGTGGAGCTTGTAAGGAGGGCACAAGTCAGGCATCCTGCCTGCCCGCCTCCGCCCAGAGGCTCAGCCCGCCCCGTGGGGGCCTGACGGGGACCCGCGGGGCTCAGGAGGATCAGTGCACAACTCTGACAGCTGTCCCAGGGAGGGCGGGATTCGCCCCGTGGGGACGCTCAGCTCAAAAGCACACATGGCACAAAAGAATAGCAGTGACGTTTAAAAAAAATTAAGTTTATAAATATTTTCTCCACTGTACAAAGTTTTCCCCGGCCCGGCCCACCCCATCACTGTTCACATTTCTCGTGTTGTTGTTTTTTTTAAATCCCAACTATATTTATTTTTTTTAAATCATAAAATATATTTTTTTCTTTGTTCATATTTAAAACTATTTACAAGGGCGCAGAGAGAGGCCAGGGTGGCCCGGCGGGGGTCAGGACGAGTCCGTGCAGGGGGACGGAGGGGGAGGGAAGAGGTGAAAATAGCTCCTCTCGGTGGCGGGCGAAGGCGGGCAGCTGTCCTCCGCCGACAGGTACTGGCTGTGGGGCGTGGGCGGCGGCGGGTAGGGGTCTGAGTCCGAGTTCAAATCCAGGTAGTACTTGCTGGCCTTCCAGCGGTTGGCGCTGTAGTCGCTGTCACACACATCCGTGCTGCAGGGCGTCGTCGGGGGCGCCATGCCGCGGATGATGTAGGGCCTGAAGGGGACAGAGGGGAGTGGCACCTCGTCTCGGGGAGACCCCCGGGGCCCCTCAGCTGTGTGCTCCCTCTGAGCCACACTCCCCACGTCCAAAGTGGGCGTGTCTGCACCGACACACCTGGGAGCCACACTTGCCTTTTTTTTTTTTTAAATGTGTAGTTAATTTTGAGAGACAGAGACAGAGCATAAGCCGGGCAGGGACAGAGGGAGAGGGAGGCACAGAATCCGCAGCAGGCTCCGGGCTCCGAGCTGTCAGCCCAGGGCTCGAAGTGGGGACTCGAACCCACGGACCGCGAGATCAGGACCTGAGCCGAAGTCGGACGCTTAACCGACTGAGCCCCCCGGGCGCCCCTTGCTTGCCTTGATGGAGAACAAGGCTTGCAGAGCCTAGCTGGCCTGGGGGCCTTGGGCAGCTTACTTAACCTCTCTGGGCTTCAGTGTCTCATTGGGAAAATGGGGAGGATAAAACAGTACCCAGTTCAAAAGAGGCTGGTGAGGATTAAATGAGATTCTTCGTGGAAAGTGCCAGAAACAGTGCCTGATACCAGAAAGCGCTGGACGACTGTTCCCCATTTCATCATTACTACTGTGAGTGCCGGAGACCAGTAAGCCTGGAAGTCTAAAGCCATCTGACCCAGGCAGTGCCTCCAAGCGCCCCGTGACGGCGCCTCCCAGACGTCTCCTGCACCGGAAGGTTCTGTCAGGGCCTGAGCTGGGGGTGGGGGTCGCGGTGTGTTTAAGGGCCCCAGAGGGCTCACGGAGGGCAAGAAGGTGGAGCCAGCACCCTGGGGCTGGGGAGGGGCAGCGGGTGCCGAGAACAGGACCCCAGGGGCAGGAAGGGACCCCGAGAGACAGGGGGAGGGAAGAGGTGCCATAAAAATAGGACATAATGAGAAAGGCAGGACGTGGAGCGGGGACTGAGGGGCCTGGCCAGCGTGGATGTGACAGCCTGGGGACAGCCACCCACAAGGCTGCTGGGGACACACTGGGACGCTGAGGCACTGGGGGCGGGGGGGGGGAGCACTGCGGGCCCTTGACTAGGGCAGTGGCTCGCTCTTCTTCCGGCCCGGAGTCCCTGAAATGGCCACCAGAGGGCAGGCGCGACACGCTCTGAGGCTCCCCCGCTCCAGGCAGCTCTAGGGAGCAGGGAGGTGCGGGCCACTCTCCAGCTTCTGCCTCCCCCTTGGGGCGAGCGGCCCCATGCACCTGTGTGGTAGGCCTGTGGGCTAAGGCCACCGGGTTGGAGGTCACCCCAAGCTCGGACCTGGCCCCTGGACACAGGCCAGCACACCCAGATGCCTCTTCTCAGCACCCTCAAGGGCCCCCTCCCAACCCAGGGGGGTGGGGTGTGCCACCCCAACACGGACCCCCCGGGGGGCTGAGAGGATCATCCCAATCAAGGGCCCTCCGCGGCAGGTGCCACCCCTGCACTCATGAGACTTGGGGCCCTTACGGGACGGAGGCGGCAGCGGTGGGCATCACTGCCAGAGTCCCGCAGCTGGATTCAAACACAGTCAAACCTTGGCCCCTGTGTACGGGCCTCCCTAGGCAGTGGAACCTGGCTATGCCACAGTGGGAATCCCCTGGTGGCGCCATTCAAGGCCACGCCTGCCCGGGCACGTCCCCACTTAAAAAAAACAACCCAGAGCTACGTCTACCTTCTAGAGCCTGCTCAGAACATGGGGTTTGGTTCCTGGACTCAGCAGGTAGGCCCGGCCTGCCCCACGGGGAGGCAAGCCAGGTATGGTCCGAGCGGCTGGGAGAGCCCACCAGCCCCCCAAACCTCTCTTCCCAGGTTTCCTGACCCGGGAAACGGGGACCGGGGGTCCTGCTCTATCACAGGCTTGTCTGGAGGCCCAGACGGCCACGGGTATGGAGGGCGGTGGCAGGAACTTCGTACCTGTAGGGTCTCGCAGCGGTGGGAATGTTGGAAGCGTAGAACATGTCCACGTTGTACAAGGAGGGGTCCGTGGCGGGGGACGGCGGCGGGTTCAGGATCTGAGGAAAGCAAGCAAAGGTTACGCCAGCCTGACGGAAGCAGGCGCTCCCTATGGTGTGCCCACCCCGGCCCGAGCTGGCGGGCAGGGCTGGGAGGGGCCCGCTTGGCTCCACGGGCCCCTCACGGTCTGTACGGTTCCGAGTCGGCGTTCGTGAGACTTAGGGAGTGGACAGGAAGCCACAGCTGTCCCCCCTGAAGGTTGTCACGGTGAGAGGCAACCCCGCCTGTGGCCCAAATACCACCCCGCAGACCAGCCGTGACCCCAGGCCCACACCTGAAGGGCTGGAGCCCGCCAGGTCCCTGAAGGCAGCAGAAAGGGCCTTTGTGGCCAGGCAGATGTGTGTGGGTCCTGTTCCATCACCCCCCAGCTGCAGCGTGCCCCCGCCCCCCACCGGTGAGGGACTTCAGCTCTCTGGGCCTCCACTTCCCCATCTCTAAAGTGGGCCCCTTGGTGACACGTGGTGAGTAACCTACGCTCCTTTTTCTGCGGAGGGTCCTCTTCAGCCCAAATAGCCAGCCTTGGGGAGCCTTCAGGATCTGACCCCAAAGTTGGGAGGGCACGATACTGAGGGGGGTGTCATTCAGAGGGGGGAGCAGAGACCAGGCAGGGAAACCTAGCGGAGAGGGCCTCCCAGAGGTGCCCCCACACCCCAGCTCTTGGGGTCCCGTTTCCTCTTCTGCCCACGTATGGGACTAGAGCTGGTTCCCCCCAGCGCACTGCTGACGGGCTGGTCTTCCCACGTTCCACGGGCGCAGCCCCTCAGCGACTTGGGCTCGGGAGAGCGCCTCCTTCTGGTCGGGTCAACGCGGCATGCGGTGTCTCTACGCACCACACGACTCTGGCACAGGATGGGCAGGAGGCGTGTGGGAAATCTCTGGACCTTCCTCTCAATTTTGCTGCGAAGCTAAAATTGCTCGTACGAAAAAAGTCTTTGGGGCCTCTGGGTGGCTCAGTCAGTTGAGCGTCTGACTTCGGCTCAGGTCATGATCTCACGGTTCATGAGTTCGAGCCCCACGTCGGGCTCTGCTGGCAGCTCGGAGCCTGGAGCCTGGTTCGGATTCTGTCTGTCTGTCTGTCTGTCTCTCTCTCTGTCCCTCCCCTGCTCATGCTCTGTCTCTCTCTCCCACAAATAGAAACAAACATTTAAAAAATTAAAAAAAAAAAAAAGAAAAAAAAGGAAGTCTTTAAAACAAAAAAGCACATTTGTAAAACTGGTAAAATCTGAATAGGGCCAAAGAATATGACACCAATGGCCCAGTACTTCCGTTGTGCTGTTACCATAGACTGAACGTTTGTGTCCCCAAAAGTCCTATGTCGAGTCCTGACCCCCGAGTGATGATACTGGGAGGCGAGGCCGTCGGGAGCTGATCTGGTCCTGAGCGGGGAGCCCACGTGAGCCCGGCCGCCGACCTCGTGCGGCAACCTCACCCCTTCCGCCACGTAGGGAGGAGACGGCCGTCGGTGATCCAGAACTGGGCCCCCGCTAGACGCCACAGACCCCAAATCTGCCAGCGTCTGGATCTCAAGACTTCCCGGCCTCCAAAACTGTAACAAGCAGGTGCTAAAGCCACCCAGCAGACGTTATCTCTGTCAGAGCAGCACAGAAGGACTAAGAGGACGTTAGTTACGCGAGGTGTTACCTTTGGGGGAATCTGGGTGAAGGACAGAGGAGGTCTCTGTCTGTTCTTACAACCGCAAGTGAATTTACAATGATCTCCGAAAGCCAAACTATCACCCTCTCGGCTGGGAAAATAAAGTCCATACTCTTGGACACTTGCCTGTGTACAGATTACCCCGAGGACACATAAGAAACTCACCACGGATGTGCCTCTGGGGGGCAGGGGTTCACGCTCAGCGTGAGGGGGTGACCGTCTTTTCGCTGTACGTTCTATGGTACCTTTTGAATTTTGTACCATGAGCATACATTACTGATGTGAAACAATATAGTTAATTTATTGTTTTGTTTTTTGAGAGAGAAGGCAAGCGGGGGAGGGGGCGGCAGGGACAGGGGATCCAGAGCGGGGTCAGCACTGACAGCAGCGAGTCGGACGTGGGGCTTGAACTCACGAACTGCAAAATCATGACCTGAGCCGAAGTCGGACACTCAACCGACTGAGCCACCCAGGTGTCCCTTGTAGTTATTTTACAAATAGCTGGCTTCGTGCAGGGTCTGTGTTTGGCGTGATGAAATGTTCTAAAATCCACGGTGGTGATGCTCGCACGTGTCCGTGAATTTGCTAACCACCGCCGAATTCTACCCTGTAAGCGGGTGATTGGTGTGGTATGTAAGTTACATCTCAACAAAGTTCTTAAAACGATAGCTGGGGGGTGCCTGGGTGGCTCAGTCGGTTAAGCGTCCGACTTTGGCTCAGGTCATGATCTCACGGTCCGTGAGTTCAAGCCCCGCGTCGGGCTCTGTGCTGACAGCTCAGAGCCTTGAGCCTGGAACCTGCTTCGGATTCTGTGTCTCCCTCTCTCTCTGACCCTCCCCCGTTCGTGCTCTATCTCTGTCTCAAAAATAAATAAACATTAAAAAAAAATTAAAAATTAAAAAAATTAAAAAAAAAATAAAACGATAGCTGGGGGCACCTGGGTGGCGCAGTCGATTGAGCCTCTGACTTTGGCTCAGGTCATGATCTCACGGTTTGTGAGTTCAAGCCCCACACTGGGCTGTCTGCTCTCAGCACAGAGCCCACTTTGGGTCCTCTGTCCCCTTCTCTCTCTGCTTCTCCCCTGCTCATTCTCTCTCTCCCCCTCTCTCAAAATAAATAAGTTAATTAATTTAAAAAAATAGCTGGCTGGGGGCACCTGGGTGGCTCAATCTGCTAAGCATCCGACACTTGATTTCAACTCGGGTCATGATGTCAGGGTTCATGGGATCGAGCCCTGCCTCAGTGAGGAGCCTGCTTGGGATTCTTTCTCCCCTCTCTCTCTGCCTCTCCCCTGCTCATGCTCTCTTTCTCTCTCTCCCTGAATAAACTTAAAAAAAAAAAAAAAAAAAAGCTGGTTGTAATAGTGTCATCTCTTGCTAATAAGACCCCCTCCCCTCAGCTCCCAGCAGAGCCAGAGGACCGAGAAGCCAGGGGACTGAGCCTCCCGGTATCTGCATGGGGGACCCAGGGGGCTGTCCTGGAGTGAGCTCGGCCTTTCACGATCGCCGGTATTTCCAGCTGGTCATGTGGCACACGTGAATGTCAGGGGGACAGTAGCGGCAGAGAGGACCAGGCGGACGGTGGGGAGTATTCTAAACTCCAGGCTCTCGGCTCTTGGCTTCTGCTGCCCCTAGACGCAGCCCCGGCCTGCAGCCTCCTGGAGACGCGGTTCCCAGCAGGTGAGGCCGCGACAGCGACCCTTGCTGCCCCCTTCCTCCCAGACGCCTGCCAGTGTCAGATGTGCTAAGGAGGGGACGGCCCGGACAGGAGAGACACAAGAAGGGCAGCAACACCCAGCCCTGGCGGGTGGGGCTTCCTGGAGACCCCCAGAGAGAGCACAAGAGGCAGAGGTCACCTTAGAGGAGCATCTGCTGCAGGAAGTTGGGTTTTTAAGGATCAAAAAGCACAGAACCACATAACGTCAGCCCCGATGCTTGTGTACACAGATTCACACTCGCGCATCAAGCTCGCCCCGTTCCCTGGGGCTGTGCCCTTGGGAATGTCCTCCCCAGCCTCGGGAGAGGCCCCCTGGCAGGAACCTGTAGGCAGCTCGGGCGCTGGGGGCTTCTGTGTGTCACCCTCTGTGTGACCACTTCTCTCTAGCGTGTGGCTTGCCTCGGACTAGGCCCTCACCCACTCCGACTCTGGAAGCTCAGCCACAAGAGTCACCTGTGAGTGCCAGCCCTTTGGAAAACAACCCAGCTGTTTTCTGGGACCCAGCAAGGGCCTGGGAGGGAACATCGGGTGCTCTCGGCAGGGACAGCAAGGAGAAAGTCACACAGGCACACTGGGAGCACCCCGTCCAGACAGGCCCTACAAGAGACACAGTCACGGACAGGGTGGGCCTGCGAGGGTCAAAGACAATCTCCGGGACACTGAAATGCCCGGCGGCAACCTGGGAGGTGGGGTTATGGGGGAGACTCCGCCCTTGATATTGTTATGGGGTTTCCAGATGAGCCACCATGAACAAGGAGCACCCTTTCTAAACAGGAAAAAAAAAAAAGTCACAAGGGAAAAACGACAAGATGTGCAGAGGGAGGAAAGTGAACGCTGTCACCATTCTCTGTGACGGCGGGACAGCTGATAATTCCAGAAATGCTGAGGTCACAGGAAGGGGTCCCCCTGGACGGCCACCGATGGTGGGAACCCCCCCGGATGGCCGGGCCTCCTCCCGCGCCCACTCACCGGCGGGTACAGCGTGGCCTTGGTGCTGGATGAGCTGCTGGACGAGGCCCCGGTGACGTGGTTCCGGTCGTAGAGGGGCACCCCGCCCCGGCCGCCCATCAGACTCACAGAGCTCATCACGGACTTGCCGCAGGAGATGCCTGCCGCGGGGGGAGGGACGAGGTGGCTCAGGGGCCACACACCCCCCCCCCCCTCGCCAAAGCACACCCTCCTCGGCTCCCGCGGCCCCCAGGCCCAGGTTCAGGCCCCTCTGCCCACCGCCAGGGTGCGTCTTCCCCGCTCACCCCAGCCGTGCCCAGGGCCCTTGCGCACGTCGGCTCCTCACCTGTGAAGGGGCCGTGCTGTGAGCCTCCGGGGGCTATGAAATGCAGGGGTACGTGGGGGGTCCCGCTGACGTACTCGTGCGGGAAGGGCCCGTTGGCCCCCGTGTAGCGCTGACACACCACGCGCTGGCAGACGAAGTAGACCCCGCCCATGACAAAGAGCGAGAGGATGATGCCTACGACCGGCCCGATGGCACTGCCGTGGGCCGGGGTGTCGTCGGAGGGCGGCTTGGTGATCTCTGCCAGAGGACGGGTGGGAAGAGATGGTCGACGTTAACCGAGAAGGACAGGCCCTCCCGCGGGGGGTGGATGCCGTGTGCCCTGGAGGGGCCGCTGCGGTCCAGGCACAGCACCCGCTGGGGGAGGGTGGGAGGAAGGGAGAAGCTGGGTGCTGGGGCGCCATGCCGCCCCACCCCTCCTGGCCTGCCCGGATCACCCTCCCCCCTCCGCCCCACCCCTGGCGGAGCTCTCCACGCTGCCCGACAAGCCCTCAAGAGCCGTCTCAGGCTCATCCCCCAGGGTCCAAGGGCTCACTGGAGGCCCGGTGATGCCCCCAAGTCAGGTGGGCCAGGAGGCCGCTGGAGCCGGTCACCGGGAGCTGACAAGGGCCACGGGGGTGGGGGCAGGCAGGCAGGGCCCGGGGGCTCCGAGCCGCGCCAGTGGGGGACTTGGCCCACGCGCAGGGGCAGAGCTGGGCTGATGGAGACCCCAGGGGCCGGAGGCCTTCACCAGCAGGGCTCGCTGAGCCCCACGCGCCTGCTGACACAGAGGTCCCAAGTGAGGGCAGTGTGAGGGGCAGGGGCCAAGCCCAGGCTCGGGGCCCAAGGGTCTTTCTGGGCATCCTGACGGAGCGACGAAGGCCGGGGGCAGGGGGGTGCTCCTCAGGCTGCCCCCCCGCCCTGGGGAGGGAGCACGGAGACTCTAAAGTCAACTTCGGCGAAAAGAACGTTCACTTTCCCATCAGGCCCAAGGATTCCGTCCACCGCGTCCCCTCTTGCCAGCCAGAACCCAAAGCAGAGGAGGAAAACCACCGGCTTGGGTGACCGGACCAGACTCTGGATAAATGTCGCCCCTGACACCAGAGGCGCCATCATGCCAGAGGCTGAACAGAGACACGGTCAGACTGGCGCCTGCCAGCAAAGGGGTGGGGGCGTGACCCCCGGTGGCACCCACGGCCGCCCTCCGGCCCCAGGTCACTCACTTTCTTGAGACGCTAACTGAGGTGCCTCACCTCGCTTCACACGAAGGGACAACGTGCTCAGGGAGCCCTCCTCCTTCCCTGCTCTCAACACCCCTCTCCCGTAGTCAGCTCTCAGCCCAGATATCTCTACAGTGAATGCAGAGCCCACGTCCTCAGACGTGTGCACACATTCCCACTTCCTGAGACTCCAGCTCCCTCCCCGTCGGAATCAAAGACAGCCCTTCAAGAGCCACCACCTCCAGGAAGCCTCCCTGACTGCCCTGGCCTCACATCCCATGGCCGCCGTACCCCTGACTGTACAGGCCACGTCACTCACGGGGCACAAAGTACCATGCACCTCCTCGCCAGAGAGCAGGCTGGCAGGGAGAGGGCCACCCCGACCCCCATCCTCTCATGGGGATGCCTGACAGAGGCTGCCGAGTGAGGTCCTGGCGGGCAGAAGCGTGCCCTCTCAGGCACAGTCAGCCCCAACCACAGGGGCCTGTCTCCGTCACAACCGGAAACACCCCCATGGGCTCACGCGCCCCCCTCCCCCTCCCAGCTCAGCCCCACAGCTGCCCCTACCTCCAGGCAGGCTTCCCTGCCGGCCTCCCCCAAGGCGTAGTGCTCCCAACCTCCCAGCCTCCTCTGTCCGTGTACCAGGCCCTCAGCATGTCTTCTCCCTCTAGACCCCACACTCGTGGGGAGAACCCCAGCCCAGGGTGAACCCTCCACGGGAAGCTGGCTCACCGCACATGAGCTCATCCGAGCCGTCGATGCAGTCAGGGAAAGAATCACATTGCTGCTTGATGAGGACGCACTGGCCACTGGCGCACCGGAACTGGTTGGGCAGGCAGACGGCTGCAGGGGGAGGGCTTGCGCTCAGAGAGGCTGCAGGGCGTGACGCCGCCAGGAGGGCGAAGTGAACAGCCGCCAACCAGCGCTTCCCGCCCCGCCCCCGAGACCCAACAGAAAGATCTGGGTTCCAAACGCAGAACGGACAAACGGGACTCTTTCTAGGATGGGTTCAGGGAATGGCCACAGCAAATCCGGTCTCCACCCTCCCCTCGATGACCCCTATTCCAAGGTCTAGGCACGGCTGGCAGGGAAGGGACCTCAGTGACTCCCAGGAAGTACTTATCAGGCTCCTACCACGGCTCAGGCCCATGCAGAGCCAGGACTAACACAGCCCCTGCCCCGAGGCTCTCCTGAGTTATGGGGAGGTGACAGCCAACTAGAGGAATGACCTAGAATGGGTGGGAGCAGGGGCAGGTGATATCTCAGCAGAGCTCCCAGGGTGGAGGATTAGGAAGGGGGAGCAGGGCTCAACCAGGAAGGAAAAGGCAGCTCACGGCCTTTTAGACTAAGAGGAGGAAGGCTGGGTATGGCCCGTTTCCCTCGTGTTCCAGAATGCCAACCCAGAAGGAGCTACCGTTGCAGAGGAGGGCACTGCCCAGGGGACTCAGCCATGGCCCACCCCCAGTGCTTGCTATCCAAGCTCTCCAGCCACCCTGCCCCGCCCCAAGCGCCCCTCCCTGGGAGCCGGAGGTGAGAGGACCCTGTCCTCGCAGTGGGTGGGACAATTTGTTGGTAACAAAGGAGAGGAAGCTTCTGAAACAGAAGGTGCAGCCCAGAGCCCGAACTAGGGCGTGCTGTGGGTGCTGCACGTTGCTCCCAGAGAAACATTACAGGGGGAGAGGCGGGGGGACGGTTCCCAGCCAGGGCTCCTGCCATCCTCTGAGACGGCCACCTAAACACTCGTGCTAGGGCAAGGCTGTATGGCTGGGCTCAGCAAACGTCTCTGCAAAGGGCCAGGCAGCAGGTATTCAGGCCTTGAGGGCCACGGGTCTCTATCGTTTTAGTGCAAGTAAACAAGCGAGCCTGGCTGTGTTCTCACGCAACTTTACGAAACCTGGTGGCGGTCTGGATCTGACTCTCAGGCCGCGGTTTGCCAACCCCTGGCCTCCCACCTCCATCAAATTCTCGGAGGGTCCATAAGCTGCAAAGACTTAACATCTGCGGCTGTACAGGACCAGCTGAGGAGATGAGCCCCCACCCCCGGGCCTTCACGTTCCATAAACGGCTGCTCATCACGAACGGGGACAGTAGACGGTGATCCACCAGTTGTGGGTTATCCCACAACAGCAGCCGGTGGCTACGGGGGAGGCAGAGCAGCCCATCAACAGCTCGGTGGCAGTCGTGGGGCTGTGGGGCTGACGCTCTGTGGCACGAAACCACTGAGCGGGTCGTTTATAAAAGGGAAATTCAGAGAACGCCCAGAAACAGAGGTTAAGGTTAAACAGAGGTTAAGACCTCACTGCTAAGGTCTGAAGGAAGATCCTGCTGGTCAGAGTGGACCGAGATGACTGAAGCACATCTTTTCGTCACGTTCGGCTCACCGGGTTGCTAGAAACCACTCAGGAACAAGCATTATCCCACAGGCTGCTCTGTGGAGGGCAGCGCTGCCTTTGGGGACGGGGATTTATCCAGCCGACTACTGCATTTGCCTGGGGTTTTTGTGAAACTCTTGAGCCAGGGGCGGAAGGCAAGTAGACTCTCCCGGCCTGCCTTCGAGCCAAACTACTTGGCAGGACAGGGTGGGTGGCAAAGTTTTCCTCCGTAGGCCTACGAATAACATTTTCCTCTCCCAACCTGAGGACTTAGCGATTTCGCTGCGGACAAACGTTCTACCCTACTCGTGCGTGGCCAGCCTGGGTTCACGCTCCGGGAGGACGACAGGGCAAGTGGCTTGCAGGGGGTGGGAGAATCTCAGGAAGGGGGCAGCCAGGATGAGGCCGGGGAGGGCGGGGGTGGGGCAGGGCCTGCGAGGGGTCGTGGTCCAAGCCAGGGTCGGGCAAAGGCGGGGGCGGGGCCAGCGGGCAGGGGCGAGCCAGGGGGCGTGCCCATCCCAGGGCTGCCGGGGGCGGGGCCAGCGGGCGAGGGCGGGGCCGCTCTCACCGTCGCAGTCCGCCTCATCCGAGCGGTCCTGGCAGTCGGCCTCGCCGTCGCAGCGCAGGCGCAGGTCGACGCACTGGCCCCGCGCGCAGGGGAACTGGGCCGCCGAGCACACCGGGCAGCCCTCCTCGTCGCTCTGGTCGTCACACTCGGGGAAGCCGTCGCAGCGCCAGGCCCCAGGTATGCAGTCGATCTCCCCAGTGGCACACGCGAACTGGTCTGGCGAGCACGTGGGAGGCTCTGCGGAGAACAGGAACACCATCACGCCCCGCCCCGCCGGGCCATGCGCCGCGGTTCAATCACGGTGCGGCACCCGCGCGGTCTCCACTGCAATGTGACCTGCCGCTGTGAATCTTCCTTGTTGCCTTTTTTTTTTTTTTACCGTAGAGGGGACGGGGGGTGTTCGGGAACCTGGGCTTGAAGCAGCAGGTACTACACCAAATTGAGCAGAAAACGCTCTGGGCTGGAAACTCGACCCCGACCGCTGAGAGGCTGGGGCACGACCCCTTCGTGTGAGTCTCCATCCCCTCACATGCAACTCAGGGACTGGGCCAGGTCTCTGAGGATGCCCACGGTACCCCCAACTGGAGCCCTGCCTTTACCTGCCTGGGGTCCCAGGCCGGGCTGCCAGTCTGCTGCACCGTGTGCACGTCCGCCTGGCCACACCTGAGTGTCCATTGTGCGCGCACACGCACACGCACGTACACACGCACACCCCTTAGGAGATGAAGGGTCAGAGAGCAGGTGCTCAGGACCAGCACCTGTTACAGGTCTGGGGCAGCTGCTGCAGTGGGACTGGGACTTCGTGGGACCCACGGACACGGCGGGGGCCGGTGGAGGACCTGCAGGGCACCTTGCTGAGGAGTGAGCTAAGGAGAGGCAGGAAGGCGAGAATACCACGGTGAGGGGGTGCAAGGAGGAGTAGGAAGGCTCCCAACGGAGGGAGTCACCTGAAGATGGGGAGCTGGGTGGGTGGAGAGGAGACCTGGGGCCACCTCCTACCAGCTGACCACGGTGAGTCGTTCCACTCCTCAGATCCAACTTCCTCAGCACAGGCCAAGTGCAGGCCAGGACATGGTTGGGGCGCAGGGTGGGACAGGAGGGAGGTGGACAGGTCTGGGGTTGAACCTAGCCCCCCTCGGCAACCGTACAACCAGACAAACCCCCCCAGCTCCCCCGATCTCCATTTCCTCGTCTCTGAAACAGAAGCAGCGACGCTAGACCCACGCCCCTCACGGGACAGCAAGGTGAGTGTAGATGTGTGTGGCCGTGCCGACTCGGGAAGGGCTCAAACAGCTTTCATGATGGCGTGCTGAGAATGCTGTCTGGCTCCTGCCACTTCACGAGGCACGAGGGTCCACGTCACCCCTGAGAGCCCCTCGGAGCTCTTATCCTTCTGTGCTGTCCCCAGAGAAGTAGCCAGGCATCAAGTCTGAAGGGCCAACGGCAGGGGAGGGGCAGAGGGGCACGTCATTCAGGAGCCCCAGGGCTGTGGTCCAAGGGAGAGCAGAGCACTCTGTGCAGCCCCTTCTTTTCCAGGGCAGCCTGGACATCTGTGGGAGTGGCAGAGCCACTCAGGCCACAAAGCCACTTGAGCCCTGGGGCTGGAACTTGGGAGAAAAGCCATAAAGACGCTCAGGAGAGTCAAAGCGGCCCCCAGCAGGGACAGCCACAAAATGTTCCCCTCTGCTCTCAGCAAAGCTCTCTGGGGTTCACAGTGTGAGAAAGGACCAGCGAAAGCTCCTGTGGCCCTACCCCTTGAGCTCCTTGGCAATGGACAGTCTCTCCAGGGGCAAGGCCAGCTGAGGACAGGCATCTGTGTTGCACTGGTGGGCATGTGCTGACTGTCTTCTGTGTAAGACACAGTGTGGGTGCCGTAAGGGGTGAGGATAAGCAGAAAAGGGGCAGGATAAAGACCAGCCCCCAGGAGCTCACAGAAGAGAAGGGGAGATGAGAAGATCCATTGTGACCTGGGGGACACTGAGGGCAGCAGAGAGGAAGCCCCAGGATTTGGGCTTCATCACAAGTGACAATAACGGTCGTCCCTTTTTGTTACTACTGCCCAGTGTCCCACAAGTAATAGCAGCTGGCATTCCCGTGTGCCACGTTGGGGACCATGCAAAGTGCTCGTTACTTAATGTCACAACTCCAAGGTAGGCACTCTCGACTGCTCTATTTTGCAGAAGAGAAAGTGGAGGCTCAGAGAGGCGAGTGACCAGCTCGGGATTGCTGGGAAGTGGTAGGGCTGGGATCTGAACCAGGTCTGTCTGACCTTAAAGCTTATATTCTTGACCACTCCCCACTCAGCTTTAGGGAAAGAAGAGAATCAAGCATGGAAGGAGAAAGAAAAGACAAAACTACAAAAAGAAAACAGATAAGCCTGCTACTGGAGTTGCAGACTTCAGCACCCCTGCCTGACAGCTCACAGGCAGTCGGGGGGAATACAGACGGCTTGAACAACACCATCCGTCAACTGGATCTAACTGATGTCTACAGAACACTTCCCCCAATAGGAGCAGATGACACATTCTTCTCAAGCTGACGTGGAACACTCACCAAGAAAGATCACATGCTGGGTCATAATATTAAAAGGATAGAAATCATAAAAAGTATGTTCTCTGACCACAGCGGAATTAAATAGAAATCAGTAACAGACCAATAGCTGGGAAATCCCCAAATATTTTGAAATTAAACAACACACTTCTAAATAACTCAGGGAACAAAGAAATTGTCTTAGGAGAAATTTTAAAACATGTGAACAAATTGAAGAAGATATAATTTATCAAAATTTGTAGGATGCAGCAAAAGCAGTACTTAGAGGGAAATTCGTAGCCCCGAATGCATACCCTGGAACAGAAAGGCAGATGAAGGGAGAGTTGGCCCTGGAGAATGGATGCCACACTGAGTGTGACTTTAAAAGGATGCTGGGCAAATCAAGTCCCTGTCCGGTGTCCCAAGAGAAAGTGCTGAGGTCACACCTACCACCACAGGTCAGCAGGTTCTGCAGGAGCACGAGGTGGACTGGGCATGAGCACCGTGGTGTCCCGTCACCCTTGGCAATGCAGATGTGGGAGCAGCCACCGTTGTCCCGGGCACACGGGTGGGCCGCTGTGGACACAAAAAGAGAGAGGGGGTCAGGCTCGGCCTCTCACCTCAGGACTGTAGCCCCAAGGGTGCTGGAAACTAGGGCCAGGCAAGAACTCACAAGAATGGTCACTCCTATAGGCCAGGCCCCTGCAGTTAATCCCACTTAATTCCCGGGGCAGCCGACAGAGTCTACTTCCATTAACGTGCATTTTACAGACAGGAAAACGAGAGGCTGAAAGCACTCACAGAACTGGCCCAACATCACACCCTAGCCCGTCTACACTAGCTCCCACTGCGCCCACAACCATCACTCTACACTGCCTGTCTCTCATGGTGTAGTGCACCACCCCCCACAAACATATGTCCACGTCCTAATGCCTGGAACCTGTGAATGTGACTTTATTTGGAAAAGGGGTCTTCACAAATGTAATCAAATTAAGGCTCTGGAGATGAGGTCATCCTAGATTTTCGGGGTGGGCCCTAAATGCAACAACAGATGTCCTTATAAGAGCCTCAGAAGAGGTGAACACAGACACAGGGGAGAAGTCTGTGCAGGGACTGTCTCTCTCTCTCTCACTGTCTCTCTCTCTCTCTCTCTCTCTCTCTCCCGCCCCACTGGAGCCATGTGGGCCCAAGGAGCACCTGCAATCACCACAACGTGAAGGACACACAGAGCCGCCCCAGCCCACAGCCCCCAGAGCGGGCCACAGGCCTGCTGACACCTTGACCTCGGACGTCTGGCTTCCAGGCTGTAGGAGAACACACTTCTGTTACGTTAAGTCACCCAGTTTGTGAAGACTTGTCATGGCCATCACAGGAAGCGAATACACATGGGGATAAATAGCAGGACGGCACATCCCCGGGGAACTTGCGGTTTTCGATTCAATTAACCGAATTAACCAACACCTGAACAGGAAGACGCCGAAGAGGGTGGCTGCCCTCCCCCGGGCGAGAGGAAAGGAGAAAAAGCACTCCCCCCCCCCCCCCCCGCCCCACGGAAAAATCAGTGTCCTGCCTCAACCTCGGGGGTTAAGAGTTTAAAGTGACAGAAGTCACAGTTTAGAGCAGGGGTCAGCAAACTTTCTCTAAACAAGAAAGTAAAGGGTTTGGGCTCGATGGGCCAGACCATCTGTCACAAGCCTGCCAGCTGTCACACAAGGGTGGCCATGGGTGATGCACAAACCAATGGGCGTGGCTGTGTGCCAATAAAACTTTATTATAAGATCAGGTGATGTCCAGATGGGGCCCAGGGGCTGTGGAGCGCCACGCCTGGTTTAGAGTTTAGCTGTAGAATTTCGTGGGTAAGCAGGTTGGGCGCTCCACGTCCCAGGTCAATATGGGAGTGCTCACTCAAGGATCTCCCACCCTCACCCAAAACAAGGAGCCTCTCCCTAGACATCACACGTTGGCACTCATGGGGACATCCCAGTTTCCAGCTTCATCCCTGTTTGTTAAACATTTCCTGGCTCTCCCAGCCCCTTAGGTCCAAGGACCTGCTGCTTGGCCTGCCTGGCTTTCTGCCAACACCGGCAGGTCTGGGCATTCGTGGGCTCAATGTTCACCATGCTGAATGGTTCTGAAGGCTGTGACACCCAGTAATCAGTGGCTTCCCTGAGAATGGTGTAAGGGGCCAGGGAAACTCAGGCATTCTCACCCCTATCCATTGGGTGCCTCGGCTATCCGGAAGCCGTTGGCCCAGTGACTTCACTTAGGCAGGACCTGGCCAAGAACCCACAAGGACAGAAACCAGCCACCCGGCAGTCAACACAGAAGTGACCAATTCGCTCCATCGGAGGTCACGCCCCCAAGCTCAGAGCAGGCAGCCTCACGACCTCACTCAGAGCCACATGTTTGGACTCCACACATAACTCTGATGAACTTGATCTGCCCAACCCACCGGGGGTAAGCTTCAGAAAAGCCAGTGAAGAAACAGGGGCTCTGGGGGCGCCTGGGTGGCGCAGTCGGTTAAGCGTCCGACTTCAGCCAGGTCACGATCTCGCGGTCCGGGAGTTCGAGCCCCGCGTCGGGCTCTGGGCTGATGGCTCGGAGCCTGGAGCCTGTTTCCGATTCTGTGTCTCCCTCTCTCTCTGCCCCTCCCCCGTTCATGCTCTGTCTCTCTCTCTGTCCCAAAAATAAATAAAACGTTGAAAGAAACAGGGGCTCTGCCCTCAGATCCAAGCCCTGCCGTGTTGATCAGCCCGTTGACGGGGGAAGTTAATACCCTTTCTAAGCCCCACCCTCCTCAGATGTAATGCAGAATTAGGGCAAAACAACACAGGCAACATAGTGATGCACTGAGCACAGGGCCTGGGGGCTAAACGGTCAGAGCAGCTTTGCAGAGCAGGGAGGCCGAGAGAAGCTTATCCACGCAAAGTGCCACACCTGACCCTGGGTGGGGGCCGAGGAAGTAGCAGGAGTTACTCAGAGCAGAGGAAGGCGAGCAGAGACAAGGACTCCAGGGACGGGACACGTGGCCAGCGGGAGCGTGAGGGGCCCAGCGCCCCCATCCCGGGCCTTGAAAACAGGGAGCTCGAAGATGGCCAGACCAGGGGCATCGCAGGACAGGGACAGCGACGGCCCTGCTCACCGCTCTGTCCACGCAAGCAGCTGGCAGCTGGGTTGTATTTAGTGAAAGCAGAGTGAGAAAGACAGACAGACAGACACATTTTCCTGTGTCCACCTATAGTCATACACAGAGCGGGTGGAGAAACCAGAGGTCCCAAGTGTAGGGGTCCTGATCTCCCAGCCCTTGGGCACAGCCCAGACTGTCGGAGGAAGAATCCTAAAATGCCTCCAGTCTCCCAGCCTAATCCCCAACACGGCGGATGGGGTTCCGCTGGAGTTAATGAAAGGGGACGCTAATTTGAAAGTGGGTGACTCTCACGGGACCCTGGAAAAGCCGAGCAGATTGTCCGGCAGACGAGGAAGTCAGGTTCGGATCTGTTGCTGAGATGGAGAGGCATACTGAGGACCCGAGAGTGGCCTCGAGGACCCGAGAGTGGCCCCTGCCAACAGCCAGTCAGCCCGCAGCCTTTACACTGGCCAGCCTCCTACTTTCTCCGAGGGGCCGGTTCAGGGCTCTGCACAGGTGCCCCCACTCCGGTCGGTCGGGGACCTGCCCACGACACTGCCCGCCCTCCACGTACAGAACTCCTCCAGGCTGATATCCTCCACGGCGTGGATGCCGGTCAGGTGGGCCACCCGGCCCTGGACTCGAGTCCGCTTGTCCCCGGTGGTCTTCTCCACACGCTCGATCATCTGCTGCTGGCGGTCAATCCAGTACAGGTGCTGGCCCAGCACGGTCAGGCCCACGGGCTGCACGATGCTGGCATCCTCCAGGGTCAGGCGGTTGGCCCCTGCAAGTGGGACAAGTGCCCCCCGAGTGGCCGCTGACCCCGAGCGCTCAGCCCATGCTCAGCTCGGAACACAGGGCCGCAGGGAGCCGGGGTGGGGGGGGGGGGGTGGATTCTGTGCTCTGGCCGGGGCCAGGAGCTGGAGCGGATTCCCTGGAAGCTGGCCGACCTGGCACCTGGGCCGACCCCTCCCTGCGAGCACAGTGCCGCCCCGTCCCCTCCCCCGCCCCGCGTACGGAAGAAAAGCCCCTCTAAGCAGGTCTCCAGCCCAGAGGCATCCGGGTCTAAGGCGGCCCAGGGCAGAGCGGCCACAGGGGTGGGTGCTGGAGGCAGAGGGGTCCCGGCCCACACTGTGGGACCCTGGCAGGTCACCCACCCTCTCTGAGATGCCTCTTCTGCCCCGCCACACGGGGATCATTCAGGACCCACGCCCTGGAACTCTCAGATGATAACAGCACGCGGTAGACATAAAGCCCCAGCATGACGCCCACCTGACGAACATGGCGGCTGCCCCCACTGTTCCCAGTGACAAGGAAGGCCGGGTGTCCCCGGGAAGGTCAGACGTGTGGGCTGCCGAGGGACCCAATCCCTGGGGAGGCCCCAGGGC
Source organism: Leopardus geoffroyi (assembly GCF_018350155.1). Lineage (NCBI taxonomy): Eukaryota > Metazoa > Chordata > Mammalia > Carnivora > Felidae > Leopardus > Leopardus geoffroyi. The sequence goes on along the minus strand of NC_059329.1, from coordinate 110,981,716 downwards.
ACCTACCTGACAGGTCGCAGCTTTCGATACGCTTCAGGTCCGCGTCCACCCAGAAGAGCTTGCCCAGCCTGTTGTCCACCACGAGGGCCACGGGGCGGATGAGGCCCGTGGTGAAGAGGACCTCACGCTCGGTGCCGTCCAAGGCCGCTCGCTCAATCTTGGCGGCTCGGTCCTGCATGTTGGTGAAGTACAGGTACCTGGGGGAGGGGAGCAGGTGAAGGGTGTTGAGTTCCCCCCCCATCCCTCACCGGGAACGAGCTCGCCAGGCGCCAGATAGACCAGCCCCTGACCCCGCGGCCATCCAGCCGGGCTTTGGAAAGTCACCAGGCACCAGGCCCCGGCCTCTGAGGGCTCGCCCCCCAGGCCCTATGGGGTTCAATGTCCCCCCAAGAATTCCCATCCACCCAGAACCTCAGAAGGGGACCCATAATTGGAAGCTGAATCTTTGTAATGCAGTTACGGTGAGGCCATCTGGTCAAAGAACACCCAGAGACCCCAGAAGCTGGAAGAGAGACAAGAAAGGATCCCCGCAGAGCCTCTGAAGGGGGCACAGCCCTGCCACCACTTGACGTTAGATTTCTGGCCTTTGGAATCGTGAAAGAACACACATCTGCTCTTTTCACCTCCCCCGGCTTGTGGTCATTTGTGGCGGCAGCCTTGGGGACCAGCGCCCACCCCAGCGGCTGCAGCAAAGGAGCCCCTGCCTCCGTGGAGGCCAGCCTCAAGGGAGACTCATCAGCTTGCGGAAGAGCCACTAGGCTTGTGCTCCCTGAGCACTTGTGTGCCGCGGGGGCTGACATCACCATCGTCCTTCTCGGAAGAAGACACCGCACCCCCGAGGTCACTTCACCTGCCTGGGGTCACGGGGGCAGAAGCGATGGGGTCAGGATTCCAACTTGGGTCTGCCCGGCCCAGGACGCGGGGTCGCGCTGGCCGTCGCCCAGCCCGAGCTCCACCAAACGGGGCCCCCAAAAATCTGACTCCCGCCTGGCGCGGCGGCCGTGCAGGAACCTTCCTGCGCTCAGCCTTGTTTCTGAGCTTTACGGCACGTGGCTCTAAGGCTCCCCCTCGCCCTGGTTATTATTCCCTTTGGGACCCTCCACGTCTGTCTACCTCCTCGTGGAAGGAAGAAGCTCCCGGGAGTCGAGGCTGTGCCCAGGAGGGTAGTGAGCTCCTGGTGGTGAGACGTATTCAAATAGCCAGCCCCCAGCTGGGATGCTATGGAAGGGATTTTTGCTCAGGGTTCAAATTTGATGGGGATGGTGCAAAACCTACGGATTAAAACTTCTATCCTTCCCGGGTCTCCCTGCCCCGGGGTGCAGCACCCCACACCGCGGTGCCCGCCCACCCCACCGCCTCGCACCCTCGCTCGGCGTTGACGACGATGGCCCGTGGCTTGTCGCGGTCCCCACGGAGCACCACACCCATGGCGTCTCCATTCAGCCGGTGGACGTTGATGGTGTTGGTGGCCTCACACGTCCAGAACAGCGTCCGGCTGTAGATGTCGATGCTGAGGTCATGGGGCTGCCTGTCCGGGTTTTGGCTCTGGCTTGGAGAGGTCAAAACGAAGGGCTGCATGTAACACAGGAAGAGATGGGCGTTGGCTACGGGCGTCACGGGAGGGCAGAGGCCTCGGTGCCCGAGTTCAGACTGAAAGTCGATCTCCGACCCTGCGTCTCGACCTTTCCTGTCGGATCAGCACTCCCCCACGTGCCCGCTTGAGAGGGAACCTGATCACGGAGAGGTCCTAGAAGGGCCCTCGCCCCTCGGCTCGGATCTCCAGCCCACCCCTCTGCAAACTCCCGGTGGACTGCCTGCTGCCACGCCCTCCGGGTCCCGTTCCTGCCCCGGAAGGGCCGCCTGGTGGCTCGACAGTCAGCCCAGGGTCACAGCCTCCTTCTCGAGAGACATCTTCTCTTTTCTCGCTCGTCGTCTTGGGCTCATGCTTTGGGAGTAAGACCTTCAAGTCTTGTTATTTGTTCAACTCAGGGTGACAGGACCACAGGTGTATAGAACACAGTTCCACCTCTCACGGCCCCTTCCCTGAAGGAGAGGCCGGGGGTGCGGGCCCGGGTGGGGGTGCGTGATGACACGCCGTGCCTGTCCCGAGCAAGGGGCCAGCTGCCCCTCCCAGCAGTGGTTCTGTCTACACTCTCCGGGTCTCTGCCCTGCCGGAGAACTCTGCCTCTGTGCCACCTGCTATATCTCAGGGGGTTCCATGAAATGCCGCGGAGGAAGGGAGAGCCCGAGGTCACCCTCATCTGCCTTACAGACCAGAAGCCTCACTCCCTGGTGGAACCCGTAAGACCGTGTTCAGGTTCTCAGGAGATCTGAGCTGGTGCAAGGCAGGCTCCCCCGGACTGCTACCAATGGTTTGGATGAAAAGTCCCTTCCTCTGAGGGCATCCTTAAGATGATGCTGTCACAAGAGCTCATTGCAAACTTCCTTTATCTCTTTGGCAGTCACTGAAAAGAAGTCCCCTGGTGGCAAGAAGGGGCTTGCAGCCAAAAAGAAGCCCCTTCACCAGGCCCAGCCTCTTGAATCCAGCTGGAAGGGTACACCTCCCCCCCCCCCCCCCGACACACACACACACACACACACACACACACACACACACACACACACAGTCCCACTGGGCGGCTAGCAGTGTGTGACTCACATCTGAACACAGAGCCCTTCTTTAAAGGGTCGTGTGCCTCTGCCGGTGATAACGCCCACCTTCCCAAGAGCTGGGCGCTCTGGGAACCGAGCGTCTGCTCCAACTGGGCACATCCCTTTCTCCCGAAGCACAGACTCTGGGACGCCAGCCATCAGAACAGGCAGCTGAGAAATGCACGGGGCGTGAGGTGACACGCTGCCCACACCTGTCCTCAGGCAGACGGATGACTGTCCAGTTATAAAACCGGAACTCCACGAATGCAAGATTTCTTAATAGAATCCTATTCAAGGCCGCAGTCAACACCCCACCTCCTCCCCAAGGACAGAGTAGCACCTAGCCACGTGGGGGCATCCACAGGGGTGCTGTCACAACAGCCCAAAGACCCAGCGTCCATCAGTGGAAGGACAGAGAAGCAAACTGCGGTCCACCCACGCAATGGAGCGTTTTCAGCCTTAAGAGGAAGAAAATTCTGGGGCGCCTGGGCGGCGCAGTCGGTTAAGCGTCCGACTTCAGCCAGGTCACGATCTCGCGGTCCGTGAGTTCGAGCCCCGCGTCGGGCTCTGGGCTGATGGCTCAGAGCCTGGAGCCTGTTTCCGATTCTGTGTCTCCCTCTCTCTCTGCCCCTCCCCCGTTCATGCTCTGTCTCTCTCTGTCCCAAAATTAAATAAACGTTGGAAAAAAAAAAAAATTAAAAAAAAAAAAAAAGAGGAAGAAAATTCTAACACTTGCTCTGATACAGAGGAAGCCTGAGGACATTATGCTAAGTGAAAGAAGCCAGTCACACACACAAAAAAATAAATAAACACTGCATGATTCCACTTATACGAAGTACTTAGAATATAGTCAGATTCGTAGAGAGGGAAAGGAGAAGGGAGGCGGCCTTACGGTGGGGGAGGGGGAGGGGGAGTCAGTGTTTCATGGGGACAGGCTTCCAGTTTGGGGAGATGACCGAGATCTGGAGATGGTCGGGGGTGACGGCCACAGGACAATGTGTGCGCTTCGTGCTGCTGAGCTGTGTCCTTGGAAATAATTAAGATGATAACTTTTGTGTATATTTACTACCCTGAAAAAGTTTACCAGGAAAACAACTTAGCCAAAGTAGATAACAACTTAAAACGTCGTCTTTGGGGCTCAGGGATGCCCCTCATAAAGGATCAAAGCCACTAGAGGGTAGAGTTTTGCAAGACGCACAGGGAGGGAAACAGATGTTTTCCAAATGAAGTAGGAACCCAGAAGGTGTTTCTTAAAAGGACTTTTCCTTCAAAGTCTTCCCTCGCATTTGCAGGACACCATGAAGGAACCCTCTTGATGAGACTTTCCGGCAATTTGCGCCTGGTACCTTTCTCAGCAGGAAAGCCACCCATCATCAATTAACACCTCCCATTCTCCAAAGGACTCAAAGGGACTGTCACCTGCATGGTGGAGGGAAGAAAGGAATATATGCCCACCATTTCACCAGCTCTGCTCCCGCAGAGATGATACACAGCTGCCAAGGCTCTGCTGGAGCTTTTTTTTTTTTTTTTTTTTTTTTTAAGTTTACTTATTTTATTTTGAGAGGTGGGAGAGGGACAGAGAGGGAGAGAGAGAATCCCAAGCAAGCTCCATGCTGTCAGTGTAGAGCACGATTCGGGGCTTGATCCCATGACCCTCAGCTCATGATCTGAGCTGCTATCGAAAGAGTCGGATGCTTAACCGACTGAGGCACCCAGGTGCCCCTCGGCTGGGGCTTTTTTTTTTTTTTTTTTTAATGTTTCATTTATTCTTAGAGAGACGGAGCACGAGCAGGGGAGGGGCAGAGAGAGAGGGAGACACAGAATCAGAAGCAGGCTCCAGGCTCTGAGCTGTCAGCCCAGAGCCCGACGCGGGGCTCGAACTCACGGACTGTGAGATCATGACCTGAGCCGAAGTCAGACACTCAACCGACTGAGCCACCCAGGCACCCCTAGGCTGGGGCTTTTATCACCAACCAAGGACACAGACCTCAGAGGACAGCCTGTTAACTTCACATCGTCGTTGGATGCAGTACTTTGCCAGAAGCGATGCTGAGCCCGTACACACAGCCCTAGCACCCAGTTTGGGGTAGAAAATGGCCAAGTGAACTTTACTGACACAAAAGTCACCCCAAAATCTCCACCGGCAGCATTTCTCTGCATCGCTGTTGTAACAGTGCCGAGATTTCACCGTGACAACCTACGTGCCTACCCCGACCGTGGCCACGGAGCAGGTTAACATTTGGTTCCGTGGCTTCTGTAAAAGGAGTCCTTGAAAACAGGCACGGTGAGCCAGGCGTGTCCGTGAGCGAATGCCACACGAACGGAATGCCGGCCACCGCCGCCTGCCACGTGGAGACTCTGAGTGGGCCCCGAGGCTGCAGTGACAACGTCCTTCGTGGGACAGGCCACAGACACCTAGCACGGAAGCCGTCCGTTGTGCTGGAATAAGCATTCTGAAAAGACGAATCTGTCGGGATCAGTGAGTGATACGCCGGGGACGGCTGGAGCGCGACAGAGATTTCACACTTGCCAACGCACAGGTCGTCCGTGAGAAACGCTCGGGGAACGCGGAGAAGGGCAGGGATACACGAGCACACACACACCACCCCCCCCACTCCCTCCATCTCCCGTGGGCGGCGTCACGCCCGTGAGCGCGGGGCTCGTGACTTCCCGCCCGCCGTCCTGTCGGTTCATGCGCACCCACGAGCTGCAGCCCTGCGCCCCCGTGTCCTCAGCAACTTCAGGTCTCTTCAAGGTAAAGCGCCGCAGTCACTTAGGAGTTCCGTCTTGAACCACTGAACGTATGCAGAAAGGTGCACCTGTATTTACGACGTCCCTATCTTTTCTTCACGTGTCACCGGCGAGAGTTCAGAGTGCGGTGCGCCTTGCCCCCTTCCCCCATCGCCCTGTGGTCTGCCTGTGTGATTCTGCGTCGTGCAGTGAGTTTTAGGAACGTAGATGCTGCGTGAAAGCAAACAGACCGTACGATTCCTACGAACTAAAAATAAATCCAGAATAACCAATACCAACTAGGCTTGTGCGAAACCACTGTGGGAAGAAAAAGAAAATCCCGTTTCTGCATATAATCTAAGGGTTTCCCACTGCTCAGGATTATACCCTGCGATGACATAACTAGAACCCAAGCCGTTGTTGACGCAAGCCGTGCTCTGTTGGCAAAGCAAAGCGGGGGAGGGGAGGGGGGTGGGACTGCCATGGTGGGTTCCTCGCGGAAGTGACCCCCACATGCCCCAACGGGTTACACTTGCCTGGGTCCCGTCGTCCTTGGCTCGCTTGATGTTCTGGCGCCCGTCCACCCAGTAGATGAACTTGTCCAGGGGGTCGTAGTCGATGGCCTTGACGTTCCTCAGCCCGTGCAGGGGCAGGATGAGGTCTGGGCTGTGCTGGTCATCGGGGATCATGCGGCTGATGGCACATTTCTGGCTGAACAGCAAGAAGGTGGTGGGCGCTAGAATGAGGCAAACAGATGAGGGGGCTGCGCGTCAGCATCCGGAGCCAAAGACGGGGTCGGCGGGGATGGACCGCGTCGCCCTTCGCGGCGGGGAAAGCGCCGGAAGGACCTAAAAGTACTTCCAGGGGGTGGACCGTGGGGAATTTTCCTCTCTGCATGATGCGTGTCTCTGCTGTTTCAGTATCTTGTGAGTGCATGAGTTATTTTAAAGCAGATAGCAACTGATTTTTAACTTCTCAAGACTTAAGACAGAAGCAGGGAAATAGTAGCAAATAGTCAACTCCCACCCACAAATGTACTTGCTGCCTGGACAAGTGTGTGAGTTGCCGTCGGCCCTCAGGTGGTCAAGTGAATGGTATGAGGTGAACGATGGCGTGGGAGGGGTCACCTCGTGGGGGTGTCAGTGAGCAAAACGGCCTCAGTGCAGAAACTGCACCGCTCAGAACGTTTAAGAGGCCAACAGCCACAGCCTGTCAGAATTCCAGTTGGGTGGCTTGAAACAAAGTCACGGCCCCCAGTCTGCTGGCCACAGGAGCAGAGACTCGAGTTACAGGCATCCCCGCTGGGTGATGGGTCACCTGCACCACCTGTGCTTGACCCCGCAAGGTCTGGCCCCCAGGGGACGGGGACAACAGGACCAAAGGGAGCCCAAGAGTAGGGAGGCCCAGGCTGGACAGAGGACCCACTACTTCATCAAGACACAAACACATGGGCCAAGCCCTCGGCTGAGACATTCCACGGGGGGATCTTTGGACATAAAACACCGTCACTGGGGAGAGTACTCACTCACAGAGCCGGGCCTAGGCCTCTAGGTATCAGGCGGTATATACGGTGCAAAACCTACTCAGCCACCCGTGAACACCGGGGCACCCCCAGAAAAGGAGCTCCTTTCTAAGGGCACCTGGGTGGCTCAGTTGGGGAAGCATCTGGCTCTTGATTTTGGCTCAGGCCATGATCTCGCAGTTGATGAGTTCAAGCCCCGCGTCGGGCTTGTGTGCTGCCAGCTCGGAGCCTGGAGCCTGCTTCGGATTCTGTCTCCCTCTCTCTCCGCCCCTCCCCTGCTCGTGCTTTCTCTCTCTCTCTCTCTCTCTCTCTCAAAGAGAAATAACAACGTTAAAAAACAAATAAATCGATAAACATTAGAAGAAAGAAAGGAAGCGTCTCTCTCCCTCGGCTCCCAGAACCAGCCTGATTTAACACGGGCGAGGGGCGCGGGAGCCAAGAAAGACACTCACGGCTGCAGTTGCGGCTACTGGGGTCTAGGGTATAGTGGGAGGCACAGCCGCAACGGTGACCACCAGGGATGGCGAGGCACAGCTGTCCACACTGCCCGTTGTTGTGCGTGCAATCGTTGAGGCCATCCTGGCGGGAAGAGTGGAACACCAGGATGTCCATCACGAAGTCCAGGTGGCCCTGGATGAGGGTGCGGTTCCGGCCACTGGTCTTGTCGGCCCTCTCGATGCTGTGCAGGTTCCAGTCTGTCCAGTAGATGTAATCGCTGTACTGGGTGAGGCCGAAGGGGTGTGGGAGGTCGTCGGCAATCACAACCCGCTCCTGACCTGCGTGGAGACACGCAGACGCGGCATCAGCAACACACGGCCGCCGACTGGTTCAAAGCTGCCCGGCCACTCGGGTCAAGGTCCAAATGTTCAACTGCTTTGGAAAACGAGCAGGGCCGGCTGAAGCCGGACGCCACCCACCCCGTGACCGGGCAACTCCCCTCCTATCCCGCAAGAGGAGCGCACGTGGGGTCCGCTCGAGCTCGACATCGATGCGAGTGCGCACGGCAGCAACTGTAAGAGCCGCGAGCGGGAAACAACCCAAATGCCCGCCCATCAGTCGTGCGGGTGAAAAATGGTGGGCAGCTGAAAGAAGCCAGACCCTAAAGAGCACGTGCCGTATGATCACCAGGATAGAAAGTTCTAGAACAGCAAAACCGGCACCTGGAGACAGAAGCCGGGGCAGCAACCACACCCTATACCCCAGCAGCGGAAGACCCTTGTAATGAACCGTGGGGTAACCCAACGATAGCATGGCCACGTGCAGAGCCCACGTATGATACACCACACACGGGGCTCCGTGTCAGTGTGGAGATTACTTAAAAATAAAATCTCAGAGGGGCGCCTGGGTGGCTCAGTCGGCTGAGCGTCCGACTTCGGCTCAGGTCATGATCTCGCGGTCCGGGAGTTCGAGCCCCGCGTCGGGCTCTGTGCTGACAGCTCAGAGCCTGGAGCCTGCCTCTGATTCTGTCTCCCTCTCCCTCCCCTCCTCCCCTGTTCGCTCTCTCAATCTCTCTCTCTCTCTCAAAAATGAATAAACGTTAAAGAAAAAAAAATAATAAAATAAAATCTTAGAAACGTTTTCTTTGAGACTAGGAAAAAAACATGCCGCCACGTCAGTATTGGTTATCACGGGGCGGTGAAAATTAGGAATAATTCGCGTTTCTTCATATGGTTCTGTATTTTCGGAAAGTGTCTACGCTGACTATTTTGCCATTGGGAGAACGCCAGTTATTAAGAGGCTCCCCGACTGCTTCCATCAAATGCACATGTGCGCTCCCCGCCCCCCCCCCCCAACAAGGGCCCTGCTGCAGGGACAGGTGTTCACAACCATCATGCGTGAGACACACTTTTACCCCAACAGCCCCAGGTCCGTGCTCCAGGCGCTGCTCGGCTCTCAGAAGCCCCGTTACCCACCCTTCATCCACCCGGGGGCCTTACTAATCGAGCGCTCGGTAAGTGTCTGTGGCATTCAACGGAACGCGTGCCACAGCAGAGTGCCAGCCAGGCCCACGACACGCGGCCACCCTCGGTCTGCAGGGTCCTGCAAGTCTCCAGGGTTTCCGTGGATTTCCGCCCGAGCGTGTCTTCGCTCTGGGGTAATTACCGAGCTTAATTATTTCAGGCAACCGCAGCTGTTCAGTGACTGGTTCCCCACATGCACCAACCAGCCTCTTGTCGTTCACTGCGGGCCTGGGGACACATTCAAACCTTGCCGTTGGCCTCAGAAGCCAGCACGGTGAGCGTGCAGGGGCGGGCGGGGGGCGGGGGGGCGGCGGTGGTGCAGCCCGTCTGGAGCAGAAACCAGGATGCTGGGGCTGGGACAAGCCATTCGGCCAGCCTGTGCCTTGGTTTCCTTACCTGTGAAATGGGCACAAGCACGCCCACCCCAGGGAGCAGCAGCCATCAGGAATTCAAGTTCGCCCCCTCACACAGGGCGGCCCCATCACCTGGTGCGTTACCGAGAGAACTAACATAACCACTCCCCTCCGGCGGAACAGAGTCTAGACTTGCACGCCCCGCCCCTACTGCTGGGTGACTTGGAACGAGGCATTTTTTTTCTCTTTTTTTACCTAATCCCAGGATGTTGGGTGTGGCCCGTGAGTGGTCCCAGCACAATGTCCGGCACGCAGTAGGTGCCCAGGGTCCAATGGAGATTAAACGTGTAGCCCTGGAATCTCTCTGTGACCTTGGGAAGATCCTGTGACCTCCCTGGGCCTCAGTTTCCCCATCAATGAAAGCCTACGCTGTGATACTGAAGGATCAAACTGGACTCCTGGCACACGGCTGAGCCGGGACACGGCTCTCAGTAGGTGTGCAGGAAAGAGCTGTCACCCGGGGCCTCTGTCAACATGCCCACGGCAACAGCACCAGGGGGTGGAAAGGGACAACCCCAGGAGAAGAGAAGGCTGGACGAACAGCCAGGGGTGTGTCCACACCTCCTGGGGGGCCTCGGGACTTGCAGGCCAGAGGGGACGGTGCAGCGGGGGCTGAGAGACAGCCAGCGCCCCGGCCCAGGGATGTCCCATCGCCGCAGGCCAAAGCCCCCGGCCCAGCAGGACCCCGCCTGGCCCTCACCCAGCATGTCGGACGACTCGATCATGTTGGTGTCCAGGTCCGTCCAGTAGAGACGCTGGTCAGCGTAGTCGATGGTGAGGTCGTTGGCCCGGCCCACCTTGTCCACCAGCGTCATGCAGTTGGTCCCGTCCATGAAGGCCCGCACGATCCTGGGCTTCCCGCCCCACTCGGTCCAGTAGACGTACCTGAAAGACACAGGGAGGGCAGCTCGGGCTCGGGTGCGTCCTCTCTCGCTGCAGGGCAGCGGGGGAGGGACACGGCCACCCCATCTCCTCTGCGTGGCCCCCACCGGCCTGGAGAAAGCCGCATCAGCGACATCCCTTCAGGAAGCAGGGACGGGGCGACGTGCTCGGGGCCCCCCACGACCCTAACATCCCCCCAGATGCCGTCACCGGGCCGCCTCCTGAATTCCCACAGCAGCGCACCTGCAGAGTTAAGTGGGAACGCACCCGTTTACGGACACCAACTGGGGGCACAGATGGGGTGACCACGTAACAGAATATCCAGGCTGGGACACTTTGGTAGCAGAGACAAACGCGAATCAAGCTGGCCAGGACGCCGCGGTGACAGGGGAAGCCAGGCTGGGCAAGACGTGGGCAAGTCAGGGTCCCCTTACTCAACGAGGGCGGAAGACAAGCACGCGGGGCCGGCAGGCACTGCAGGGCCAGGATTCAAACTCAGCTCTCCTGCCCCCAGTGGGCCCTCCTTCCCTTTTCTGCAGCAGCTCCACAGAAGGAAGCCCCGTTCCAGAACCGTGTATTACTTGCCCTTCTGCTAAAACCTGGGCCATTCGCTCTGCGCTGTCGTCCTAAAATCTCTCCTTCCCTAACAGAGCGTGCGACAGGCAGGGTCTGGGGCGTGCCATACGCATCACTGATGCTTTAGGGGCGAGCACTCTGTCCGTCTGCACTCTGGTGCAGAGGGAGACGCGACCCTGGCCCCTCTGGCCCCAGTGCCCCGGGGCAGGGCCCCCAGGCTGGTGGCAGATAAAAGCGGGTGCCTTGCGAGGCAGGTGAAACTCTGCCCAGGAGGCCTGCAAGATGCCCTCTGCGAGCAGGCTGGAATCCAAGGACCTCAAAGCCGGCTCTGAGATGGAAAAGTCTGGCGGCACGTGGCGGGGGAAGGAGCCCAGCTCTGCTCTCCCTGGCTACGTGACCTTCAGTAAGTCACTCAGCAACTCTGAGCCTCGGTTTCCACATCCGTAAAATCAGGGACAAAGACACTTGCCCCTCGTAGGCCCCCCCAGATGCTGTGCCGAGACAGCTCACGTGAAAGTACCCAGCGCGGCACCCGACACAGTGGCCGCCACTCCTTCCCTCGGCCTCAGTTTCCTCTCTGTGAGATGAACTGGACACATCCAAGGGTCCTACCAGCACCGGCCACCTCAAAGCTAGCGGGGGTCATTACCGCTCGAATCACAGAGCGCCCGCTGGACAGCCACCCCCCTCGGCCACGGGTCATCCCACGCCGGCTGACGGACAGAAGTGGGAGGGGACAGAGACGTGTGTGACAAGCAGAAATGGCTCTCACCCTTTGGTGGGGTCCAGGGCCAGTGACCTGGGGTTGTCCAAGTCCCTCCACACGAGGACCTGCCGGAACTGCCCGTCCAGCCGGGCCACTTCGATCCTGTTGGTCCCGGTGTCCGCCCAGTAGAGGTTCTGGCCCATCCAGTCGACGGCCATGCCTTCCGGGTAGTCGAGGCCAAACTCGATCACGTGCTCCACGGAGCTCCCGTTCATGAAGGCTCGGCTGATGGTCTGGGGGCAGGGGAGGAGGCAAGGGACACGGGTTAGGAAGCGGCATTTTTGCAGACCTCTAACCAGGAGGTGCTTGGCCGACCTGGAACACGATACCGACCACGTCTGGGGCCAGATCGTCACCAGCGACAGTTTTCAAGTAAACGCTTGAAACGCAGCCAAATACAACTTTTTGTTAGGGGAAAAAAAAAATGATTTGGTGATATTTAAACATTTACATTTTATACGCGTGTGTATATAGACACGTCCTTTTATCCAAACATCTACCTCGTGAAATTTTATCTGGAGGAACTAATGTAACGCAAAAGATGAGAAGCTGCTGAAACGTCAGTGAGGCTTGTGCACAGAGGTGTTCACGACCGTGGTAATGGGGGTGGGGAACTGGAAGCCACCACAGCATTTAAAATAAGGGAATGGTGGGGTGCCTGGGTGGCTCAGTGGGTTAAGCATCTGACTTCGGCTCAGGTCATGATCTCACAGTTCGTGAGTTCGAGCCCCGCGTCGGGCTCGAACGTAAGACCTTTGAGGCAGGGCCGTCACCGGCAAGGTGTTCACGGCAAAGCCGTGCATGTAGGACCCCTTGCAGACTGTACCTTCAGGCTGACGTCCGTCCAGTAGATGTGATTGTTGGACACGTCGAAGTCCAGCGCGGAGGCCTCCTTGACGCCCGTGAGCGGGATGGCCACGTCATTGTTGTTGGTCTCCAGGGAGATCCTGTGGATGGCGGCCCTGCTCGTGAACACCAGGAAGGCCTCGGGGACGATGCAGGTCTTTGTGTCGCTCAGCAGCTCCAGGCCGATGGGGCAGCCGCACTTGGTCGCGCGGGGCGTGAAGAAACACAGGTGGCTGCAGCCCCCGTTCTTGTCCGCACACGGGTTGGTTCCTGGAAGGCAGCACAGCGGCTCTGAGCACGGGCAGCCCGGAGAGAGAGGCGTGCCTCGATCTGCCATCACACGTCCCTTCATCTCCGCCGGACGTCGAAGGGGGACACCAGGTGGGGATGACGGACACCGTCCAGGGAAGGGGCAGTAACAATGACCCGGTGTGTCCGAACTCACGCCGTCCGGCCAGCAGCCTGGGAGGTGGGGGCCGTGCCCACCCCCGTTTTTCAAGCAGGGAAACTGAGGCCTGGAGAGGGGACAGGTGACACAGGTGGCACAGGAACTAGCACAGATGTAAGAGTGCCACGTGACGGGACAAGTTACCCTTCCCTGGGCCTGGACTCCTGGCCCGCGGACCGGACCGATGCCCCGGACGGCCCCTCCAGTTCACCAGTGCTTTGCAGCCTCCCAAACTCGGGAGTCGCCCAGGCCCGCCAAAGGGGCCTCTTCTTTTTTTTTTAAAAAAAATTTTTTTTTTCAACGTTTATTCATTTTTGGGACAGAGAGAGACAGAGCATGAATGGGGGAGGTGCAGAGAGAGAGGGAGACACAGAATCGGAAACAGGCTCCAGGCTCTGAGCCATCAGCCCAGAGCCCGACGCGGGGCTCGAACTCACGGACCGCGAGATCGTGACCTGGCTGAAGTCGGACGCTTAACCGACTGCGCCACCCAGGCGCCCCCAAAGGGGCCTCTTCTTTACGAAAGCAGACGGCACTGGGCATGATCATTTATTTTTGGCCAGCCTGTTATTCTCACCTGCTGAGGTGCTGCTAAAAATCGGCTTTTAGTGGTAAGTATTTCAGCTAAAATGAAAGAATCCTTTTCCCCAGCCCTCTCGGTAAATCCTCGGAGGAGAGATGAACCCAATTTCTCAACTTTAAATCATATCCCACGGACACATCTTTTTTCCTAGCTGTTGGGTTTTATTTTTCGTTTTGTTTTCTTTTCTTTTTAAACACTCACAGGCGGGCCTCACCTTCGAAGGTGGATAATCAACATGTTTCAAAAGGCGACTGGTAAAACTAAGTCCCCTCGTCTCTTTACCAGGAGTGCGGGTCGCTGGACAGAAAGGCCCATCGCAGGGACACAGAGGCACCCCACACCGCCTCACCTCACCGCCAGGCCGCTGCCCAGCTGCCCCTCTGCCAGGCAAACCTTGCCGCCCCCTGCTCCCCAAGTTCCAAGCTCAGGTGACCTCCCTCGTGTTTCCAGGCCAGGCATCCCTAACATCCCAGCTCTGACCACTGCCTGTCTGCAGAGCTAACTAAGGAGGGTCTCACCACTAGACTGTGAGCTACTTAAGGGCAAGTGATGGATCCTCATTCATTCATTCATTCATTCATCCCCCAGAGGTCTGATGAGCACCTCCGAGGTAGAGGTGCTGTACTAAGTACAGACCCCTGCCCCCATGGAGCCCAGAGACCCGCCCCTCCACCTCCCCTACCACACCCGGACGCTACTCTCTCCAATGTAGCCTACTGCCCTGCACCTGGAATCCTTTGCATAAAGAGACAAATTGTCACGTTAAGTGAGATTCGGCAGATCCTGACTTTCAGCTAAAAGGTGTGTATTTGAGTGAGGGGCCATGAGACAAGGATCACAGCCCACCCCAGGGATGAGGCGAGGCAGACCCGGGGTGAGTCCTGAGCTCAGCCACTTCTCGGCCATGTGGCCATGCCTCCTTCCTCCCAGTGTGAACGGGGCAACACTGTACTGAGCGTATAGGGCTGCTGTGGGCACTGAGGCACTTAGCCAGAGCTGGCACACAGCAGGCACTCAACGAACATTAACCATTATGACAACATTGCCAGAGAGGCCTGCCCACAACCACCACTAGTCAATATCCCAGGCCCGTTAAAAAAAAATTGGGAGAAAAAAAGGGGCGCCTGGGTGGCTCAGTCGGTTAAGCATCCGACTTCGGCTCAGGTCACGATCGTATGGTCCGTGAGTTTGAGCCCCGTGTCGGGCTCTGTGATGACGGCTCAGAGCCTGAGCCTGCTTCTGATTCTGTGTCTCCCTCTCTCTCTGCCCCTCCCCTGCTCATGCTCTCTCTCTCTCTCCCTGTCACTCAAAAATAAATAAGCAGTAAAAAAAGTTAAAATGTATACACATATCCCTGACCGAGATGCCACACCCATTCCCTCCTGTCCTTAACCAGGTATCACCATATCCTGTCCTGCCCCTCCCCAGACTGGGTGCCTGTGGACCAAAGGGGGGCCACAGCCCACCGCTTCTCCCTTGTGCCAGTCGGCATGGCTGACCCGTGGCTGGAGGCTGACCACACTCACCGACAACCTTGGCCACGTTCACAGCCTTGAGCCCCATCAGGTCGGGCAGCTGGTCGATGATGACGTCCCGGGTGGCCTTGACCTTGTGCACACGCTCGATGCTGCGCCGTTGCCAGTCGGTCCAGTAGATGAAGTCCCCTAGCAGCGTGAACCCGAAAATGTGCGGGAGCTTGTCCTCCAGGAGCGTCCGCCTCTTGGTCCCGTCGACGTTGATCACCTGCGGGATGGCAGACGCAGGTGTGAACCGGCCTCGGGCCTGGGCTGCCTGAAATACGACAGCTCCCGGGATGCTCGGCTCCGCCCTCGCTGGGCCAGGATACAAAGCCGGGTGGCATGGCTCACGGGCACAGCTGGACAGATGACCTCTGCGGTGACAGAGCTGGCTCAGGGCTCTCCCCGCAGCCTCCCCTACCTGGGTGCGGCCGCTGTGCCGACAGGTGTCCCCTCCCTTCCTGCTGGCAGCGGCTGCCTGCAGCACCAAAGTGCGGGCCTCCGACCAGGGGCGGGCTGTGACCGCAACATCTGCCCACACGCAGCTCTGGCAGACATCGGATCACTCTCTCGACACAGACTCGAGTTTCAAGAGGCTGGATTACAAACACGCCGTGGGCCCTGGGCAAGACCTTCCACTTGTCTGTGGACCGATTTCTTGCTTGGTCGGGACCAGACGAACTCTGAGTCTGATGACTTCTGGGCCTGAGTCTAAGCCTGTAGCTCTAAGACGCTCTCCATCCGCAGACCCGCCACCGGCCATTTGCTCTGAGATAGAAGAACTCAATCTTTTTCTGGGAGAATCAGTGCTGAGGCAAAGCGTTGACCACAAAAGCCACAGAGGAGAAAACTACCGTCAGACGCGAAAACGCCTTAACCAACCGAAGCACACAAATGGGGTAAGATGTGATTCCGATGACAGGTGACCCTGCAGAAGCTGACGCTGAAAGGAAGACTCGACAGAAACACGAGGGCGAGGCTCTCCGGCTCTCAGGCCAGGATGAAAGAGACATGATGAATGAAAGTCAGGTCCCAACAGGCCTCCCGCAGCCAGATTAGATTTCCAGCTCATCAAGAAAAGCGATAAATCCTCTGTTTCGCAGGTGGGGGGAGCGTAAGACAGATCAAGTTCATGCTGAACAGAAGAGACTTGGGTCCTCTGCTGTTGGACAGCACAGGACAAAACTGCTTTGGTCACCTGGGAGGGGCAGGGAGCTCCACGTCCAGCCCGGCCAGTCCCTGTACCCCGCGGACCTCATTTCTCCACCTGTAACTGAGAGGAGTGGCTGGGGTCACCCAGGGAACTTAACCAAAGAAAGAACAATGGCCGGGCCCCGATCAGAACCGGAAGGCCTGGCCCCGGTACGGATCCTGAATGCAGCTCCACACAGGTGGTCCCAACGTGCAGCCCAGGTGAGAACACCGGATTAGGTGATGCCCTTGACCATGAGCTGGGGAGCTGCCGGCCTCGCCCAGGAGGGAGCTCAGGTGGTATTGATTTCTGTGCCCACCTCTGGGTACTACTTCTGGCCCCTCTGGTTTCCCTCCTTCCTCAGCTGGGAATAACCAGGTCCGGGGAAGCAGTGGTCCACACGGACGGCACATTCACGCTACAAAGAAAATCATCCACCGCTAGAAAAAGAAAAAAATCACGACTCAAAGCCGTAAGATACCAAAATGTCAGTACCGCCTTTAAGAGATTTTTCTCTTCCTTCACTATTTCCATATTTTCTCAACTTTCTTTAATAACGGAATTCCAGACATAAATAAATACACGTTCTATTGAACCGGGGCAAGAGAGTACATTTTTCCTGGCTCAGGAGCAATGAAAATGAGCCCACGGAGGACACGGGGCCAGCAAGGGTGATGGCGTTGGCTGCAGCCCGTCCTCTCTCCCCGCCTCTGCCCCTCCTGGGCTGCCCAGCTGCACCCACCGCCAGGGAGGGGAAGGGTCCCGCACACTGAGAAGCCACCCTACGACCCCGATCATTTTCCATCCTGGCTGCAGAACCCACGAAGCACCTCGAAGGCTCTCCACCAAGACTCCTAATACTTGAAAAAAATTAACGATCCCAAAGTGATCTTCTTATTAAAAAAAATTTTTTTTAACGTTTATTTATTTTTCAGAGAGAGAGAGAGAGAGAGAGAGACAGAGCATGAGTGGAGAGGGGCAGAGAGAGAGGGAGACACAGAATCTGAAACAGGCTGCAAGCTGTCAGCACAGAGCCCAATGCAGGGCTCAAACCCACAGACAGTGAGATCATGACCTGAGGCGAAGTCAGATGCTCACCGACTGAGCCACCCAGGCGCCCCCACCTCCCACCCCCCACCCCCCCGCCAATGTGATTTTTTATGGCGGCTTTCAGCACACCATGAGCAAATCCAGACCATCCGTAAAAGTTAACTCTGCTGGACGGGGCCTTTAGCCAGTCCTAGAGCACCAGAAGAGTTGGTCTACTGGGAGCACCCACGTCTCAATATTCCAAATTTCCTAGAGCCCTAAGTGGCGCTGAGGGTGGGGAGACAAGACACAGGGCACATGCCCATCTGACTCCTGCGAGGGCAACGCATCCACACGAAGTCAGGAATAACGGAATCGAGTCTGAACACCCGGGAATGTTGGGGCCAGGGGAGGGCATGGGAGACAGATTTTCCAGGTCAAGCGCTGACAAACTTTTCCTGCAAAGGATCATAAATATTTTCAGCTTTGCGGCCATATGGTCCTTGTAACGCCAAGAACAACCACAGGGAGTGTGTAAGGGAACAAGTGTGGCTGTGTTCCAGGAGAACATCGTTGGTGCAGAAAGCAAAAATTACTTTCTGGACGCTGAAATGTGAATTTCGTGTCACTGTCACATGTCACGAAATAGCACTCCAATTATTTTTTTCAATCATTTAAAAGTATAAAAACCATTCTCAGTTTGAGGTTAGTACAGAAACAGGCAATCTGGCCCACAGGCTGTAGTTTCTCCCCCGCTCTAGAATAGAGGGGCCCGTGCCCTTGATTTTCGGGAAAAGAAACTAGTCGTCTTCAGGAAGTTACAGAAAAATGATCACGCAGATACCAAAGGCGCCCGGGGGCCAAACTTGCTCTCTCTGACCCGTGGCTTCTGCCCTCCTGTGCTTGGCCAACTCCACGGTCCCAAAGAAGCCCACGCTCAGCCCAGCACTGAGGGGAAGACGCCACACAGGTCTGCGGGGAGGCCCACAAAACGTGGACCCCAGAAAGTCACCTGGCTGTAGGTTCTTTACACCGAATCCTCTGTTTCCACTGACTTAGTCACGCAAAGAGATATGAGCCCAAGACCAACCCTTTGAAAGCACACGTTTAAAGGAAAAAGACTTCTGTCTTCTTAATAAAACAAATTTTTTTAATGTTTGTTTATTTTTGAGAGAGAGAGAGCATGAGCAGGGGAGGGGCAGAGAGAGAGGGAGACACAGAATTCGAAGCAGGCTCCAGACTCCAAGCTGTCAGCACAGAGCCCGACGTGGGGCTCGAACTCCTGAACCGTGAGATCATGACCTGAGCGCCCTAAGATTTCTGTTTTCTGATGGAATCATTATCACAGTCAGACATAAACCAGACATAAATTAAAACTGCCATGGTTATTTTGTTCCACGTAATAAAAAAGATCTTAGACACACACTTGCGTGCACGTGGCTCAGCTGCTGGGATGCCCTGTGCTCTAACTTCTTCCCTGGGGACGAGGGACACACGGCCAACAGGCCTCGAAACCATCACTCTCACACTGAGTTTTTATTCTGGTTGTACCGGAAGTCGCCTCCATCGACTCAGGAAATGTCAGGAGCAGGGAGATGGATAGATTTTTAACTTCTCAGTCCGCGATTTACCCCCAGCCCGCCGGCCAGCCTGCCCTGCCTGGGTACTCTGTCTGAGAGCCTATGTCGATGGCAGATGTCCGCCAGCAGATGTCAGCTGCACTGTCCCAGCCGGAGTGAGACAGCAGGGAGCCTCAGAGAGCCCAGACGATCCAGGGCCCCCCAGCAAGTCCACGGCAAGCCACACGCTGGTGACAAGTGACACTTCATGCTGCAGAGACAGGCTGAAGAGCCGGGGCTGGGGGTCGGCCTACAAGACCATCGTCAAGTCAGAGCAACCCAGAAGGAAAGAGCCGAGGAGGAAGCTTTACAGATGAAGCCTTCAAGGAGCGAGACCACTCCTCGCTTCTACTCAGTAACGGCTTAAACCACCCCCCACGGACACACACCACAGAGCGTGCAGAGGTGAGGCTGCTTCGCGCGTGTCCAGCCGTTTAAAAAACTTTTCTTTAACGTTTATTATTGAGAGACAGAGAGACACAGAGCGTGAGCAGGGGAGCGGTAGAGAGAGGGCGAGACACAGAATCCGAAGCAGGCTCCGGGCTCTGAGCTGTCAGCACAGCCGGGGCTCGAACTCACAAACTGCGAGGTCATGACCTGAGCCGAAGTCGGTCGCTTAACCAACTGAGCCACCCAGGCGCCCCAGCCGTTTAAATGCTTTGCCTATTTCAGCGCTGATAATGGGTACAATTCCTCCCTCTACTCTAGAAACAGGAGGCACCAGAATCCGCACAAATAAGCTGGAGGAGAAGGCAGGGCATCAGAACAAGTACGGCCGGAAAAGCAGCCGAGGCGCCGCCTGGGAAGCTTGAATGTCACCCCCCAGCACCCCGTCCCCTCTCCCCAGCGTCCCCCTGGAGCACTGACTGCCCCCGACGTGCTGCACTGTTGTCCTGTTATCCCTGCGTCTATCCCCCCGTCTAGGACACCCGCCCCCACCAGGGGGCCCTCTGTGCCCTGCTGCTCTCCCAGCACAAGGCGGCGTTCAGTAGACCCTGCAGAATGGACAGGTGCTTGCCGAGGGGTGGGGACGTGGCAGACGGCACTGTGATGCGACGGGAATTCTGTTCAGGGACCGGCTGAGCAGCCACGGGAAAGGGGCACCTGCCTGGACAGGGATGAGAGGAGGGGGCCCAGCAAGGGGCAAGTGGGAGCCACAGAGAGCGTGTGGGAGGGAATGATGGAAGGGCGTGGGAGCGGGCACTCCTGACACAGAGCGCGTGTGTCTTGAGTCCCCACCGGGGGTTAGCAGGCGACCCCCATGCCGGCTGCACCCGAGAAAGCTCCCATCTGCTCTGGGAACAGCCACTCGCAAACAGGCGAAACGGCGATAACGATGCTGATGACTCAGTGACTGAGCCGGAGCACCAGCACTGGATGGGCTTCGAAGGTGCTAGTGCTTCCAGCCCGGAGAGGCGGCCTCCGGCATTTAGGAAAGGCAGACGCAACACCGCGTGGCCAAGCGCAGGGGACAGAGACTCGTCCCCATGCACGAGGCCGCCGCACATGGCAGGAGGGAACTCCGGGCTTCCGCGGGAGGGGACCGGAGGGCAGCTGGGCACGGGGGCTCCGGCAGCACTCGGGACGGAAGGAGCTGCTGGCGGGAGGCCCCACGCCAGGCTGCCATGGGACTGGCATCTGCCAGGAGGCACGGACAGAGAGAAGTGTGGGGCGGCGCAGCTCAGGTTAGAGAGAGCTCAGGGAGGCAGTGCGTCCGGTTGCTTTAACGAGCCAAGTGGACACCCCTGTGACCCAGGCCCTAGGAGCTGCAGCAGGTCCGAGGAGGAGGGAAGTGCTCTCACGGTTGGGAGCCCCGCAGGGCAAGGAGGAGAAGAGAGAATGCCCAAGCAGATGGTGGGGGGGGGGGGGGGGGGGGCGCGGCAGGCCTGGTCCTGAGAAAGTCTGAGCACGAGCTAAGGGCACCCACGGGGCAGATGCCTCCAAACCCAAGGGCTCCAGACACAGGAAGAGGGTTAAGGAGGCGTCCCGGGGCATTCCTAGCCCAGAAGGGTGGGAAACTATGGGGCCGCTATGGGGACGGCGTCCACAGACCTCAGCCCCCACCCATCCCGGAGGGCTCCAACCCGCTCGTGTTGGGGAGGTCGGGGCCGCCCCCCAGAGCGAGCCTGCCTGCCCCCATGGTGGGGGCCACCCCGTGACTCCCACCCATCGTGACGGCAGCCAGCAGGCCCCCTGAGGGGCTGGCCTGCACCTGACGTCCAGGACAGGTGTCACAGACACGGCCAGCAGGAGGCCCCACCTGGAGGGCAGTGTGGACTCTCCAGCGATTCAGCCTGTCCCATAAATCCCACGTACGTGCTGCTAATGCCATCCAGATGCCTTCCCGTCTGCTCAGGCCGGCATTTCCAGACCTTTGTTCTCCTCCCAATGCAGCTGATCCTATAAAGTCCTCCTCGGGGCCCGATGGCCTCTTCAAAGGGAGAGCCGGCTTATCACCGTCTAAAGTTCCTTTCTTCCAGCACACACAACCCCACCACACGGAACGCTTCCTCCCCGCCGGAACGACCCCACGACGTCTGCCCAAGGCCAGCACCCGGGCTCCTCAGCGTCTGACTTGGCTGCTTCATTGTCACTGGACATAGTTTCTCGGAAGAACGACAGCTGTGGCTGTCCCAGCTTGGTTTCTATGTCCCCTGACCATGGAAAAGCAAACACATCCCCCCCGCCCCTCGGCTGTTGCCCCCTGAAGCCCTCAAACTCCCCCGTGACCCCCAGCAGGGGCCTTCTGCACCTGGCCTGGGGGCCTGAGCCAAAGGTCTGCCCTAAGGAACATCTGTTGGTCATATTCACCAAGATGGCCCGGCCCCGAGAACACGTGGCCAATTTCCTAGCACGCTCGGGCCGCCTCCAAGGATGTTCACCTCTGGGTCTGGGGCAGGAAAAGACTCACCGAATTGACCCGGAGGACGGTCTCCGTGTCCGTCCACGTCAGCGGCCCCCCTGGGGCAGAGGTGGAGGGGCGGTCGGGCACAAACCCCACAGCTGGGGTCAGCATTCCCCAAGCGTGTGTCACCAGAGCCACGGCGGGGAAAGAAAGGGACCCCGGATCATATAGTTGGAGAACACTTACCCAGCTCGTGCCCTCAGAGAAGCTCGGAGTATCAAAGGCCCCCCCAACAGAAACCCTGCAGGGAGGTCACCACGCGTTTCCAGGTTTGCCTGACCCAAGATTCCCAAACGCTTCTGATTCCGCAGCCCCTGCCCTTAGGTTTTCTGGTGATTAGCTCCACGGGGATAGGTAACGGGATTGCGGTGCGTGTTCCTGGTTTGCCCGCACAGCTGCTGTGCCCTCCGCTCCGTCCCCTACCCCTGGCCCGTCCCCATCTGCTGCCAGGCTGGCTGTTTTCAGTTCCTCTGGTTACCTTTGAAACAGTGTTCCTACCTCTCCCCAGCCTTGCACCTCTGCCCATTCCAGAAGGCGACGTTTATCTTCTGTATAGTAACCGGACATGTCTTAGGGCTTGGATCTTAGGTCTGTGGATTGATTCTAAAAGTGGAAAACCAGGGGCGCCTGGGCAGCTCAGCCAGTTCAGCATCTGACTCTTGATCTCGGCTTAGGTCACGATCTCATGGTTCGTGAGCTCGAGCCCAGCATCGGGCTCCTCGCTGACAGTGTGGAGCCTGCTTGGGATTCTGTCTCTCCCTCTCTATGCTCCTCCCCTGCTTTCTCCCAAAATAAATAAAAGTAAAAATAAAAGTAAAAATAAAAATAAAAATAAAAATAAAAATAAAATAGGGGCGCCTGGGTGGCTTAGTCGGTTAAGCGTCTGACTCCGGCTCAGGTCACGATCTCGCGGTCCGTGAGTTCGAGCCCTGCGTCGGGCTCTGTGCTGACAGCTCAGAGCCTGGAGCCTGTTTCCGATTCTGTGTCTCCCTCTCTCTCTGCCCCTCCCCTGTTCATGTTCTGTCTCTCTCTGTCTCAAAAATAAATAAATGTTAAAAAAAAATGTAAAAATAAAAATAGAATAGAATAAAATAAAATAAAATAAAATAAAATAAAATAAAAGGAAAGGAAAATAAAAAATAAATAAAAGCAGAAACCTACTTACCACACGACTCTGAGCTAGGTACTGTCCCCCTGGACCTCCGTTTCTCATCCACAAATGGGGACCATGCCACATAGCTCAAAATACACGTGTCCATCCACAGGTGGATGGCTGACGTGGCCCATCCATACAATGGAACGCTATTCTGCCATAAAAAGGAGTGACAGGAGGGCACGTCACATCGATGATCCCTGGCAACACTGTGCTGCATGAGGAAGCCAGGCACAGAAGGCTGGCTGTCCTAGGACCGCAGTCACATGAGATGCCCAGGACAGGCAACTCCGTAGGGACAGACAGGAGATCCGCGGGTGCCAGGGACCGGGGAGGGGAGACTGGAGACTGGCTGCTTATTGGGTCCGGGGTCCTGGGTGATGAAAACGTTCCGGAACCAGAGAGTGATGATGGTCGCACAGCACCGTGAACGTATTAGACGCCACTGAGTGGAACGCTTTGAGAAGGTGAAAACCATCATCTCGTGTCATGTTTGTTTTACCGCAGTTAACAACCCCAGCACACCGCCGCGGGAGTAAATGGAGCAAAGCCTGTAACGTGTCCAGCAACGTCAGCTGGACACACGCAGCCCCAGCCCGCTCCCGGGGGTGGTGGGGTCCGCGGAGACGAAGCCTCCTTGGCCGATCCCGCCGGAAACAAGGGTCTCGTCTTCAGGCTCAGAGGCTCAAGAAAAACTCCCTGTAGCAACAAGATCCCTTTAAAGATGGCCATTTGTAGGGAATCCGACGGGAAACGGCCACTATTGCAACTGCTTGCGTCTGCCTGGGAGAGGCACCCACGCAGCCCCGAGCCCCCTTCACGTTCCTGCTCAGAAGCGTGGCTGGAAACTCTGCGACACAGACACACATCGGTGTCCTCACTCCCCCCCGCCTCCTCTCTCCGGGAAGCGTGAGGGGAGCAAAGGTGACCCCCCCAGGTGGTGATGCCTAAGGCATTGGATGGGACCAGAAGCAGACGAGGATGATCCAGAAGTGACTACGAGGGAGGGAGGTGTCCACGCTGAGGAGAGGCACGAACGTCAGGGGCTTCCCCGTGACAGGGACAAATTTAACTACCGTACCGCCAAGAGCACCTCAAAAAAATACACCCGTGAGCAAAAAGCAAGCTGCCAAAGAACAGACCCAGGACACCACTTACGTTAATCACATAGAATCACGCAGAACGAGACTGCAACATACTGTTCGCGGCAAAAGGCAAGGCCTTTTAACGCCTGGGAATGCCTCACCAAATTCAGGGTAGGGTCACCTCTAGCCTCCACTATGTTGGTAAGATTTTGTGTCTTAAGTGGGGGTGCTGGACGTGCGCGTGTCACTTTTTATTACGGTTTTGTATTTTGAAACAATTTAAGACCCTCGCACGCCAGAAACGCACCCGAATACGTTCTCTTTTCCAGGATCCCGTTTGACCAAATAGCAAAGCACAGACATCCACCTGAGGCCCGCCTGGTACACGTGATGGGCCACAGGGGCGGCCAGGCCTGGCTTCTGCCCACTAGTCAGGGCTCGAGGACGGCCAGGCTGTGCCAGGCTGCACAGCCCGTATTAACACAGCCTCATGGACCAGCGCCGCCCGGGGCTGGGAGGGGGGAGGCGGGGGATGACTCACCTCGATTTTGTCCGTCTTGGCATCTCCCCAGTACAGCCTTCCCTCCTGTAGGTCCAGGGCCAAGCCGTTGGGCCAGCCGAGGGAGGTGTTCACCAGGACGTGCCGCTCCTGCCCATCCAGGTTGGCGCACTCAATTTTGGGGTTTTCCCCCCAGTCTGTCCAGTACATAAGGCTGGAGAAGAAGAACAGGTCCTTAAAACACTGTCTTGTCCCTGCTGCGTCCCCAGGGCCGAGGACACCACCCTCCCCCCGCCCATAGGAGGCGCTCGGGAGACGCTGGCTAACTGCAGAGATGGGCACCAAGCCCCGCTAGCAGGACCAGGGGCTCCGCAGAGAACAGCGCTGCCCCCAGCGTGGGCTTAAACTGCACAGGGTCCTTGGGTTCATCTCCCGCTCAGACGCCCTGCTGAGAGACCCAAGGCTGGACGGGCTGAACGTCAAGGAGGAGGAAGGGGTGGAGTAGAACCTTCTTCAAGCAGCTGACGGGCTCCCGTGTGCAAAGCGCAGGCTCCAGAGGCAGACAGGCGGACAGCCCCAGCTCTGCCAGCGGGCACCTGGAGCGGGTCACTTCACGTCCCGAGCCTCAGCCCCCAGGGAAGTGACAGAAGCGCCCGACGCCCGGTGGGTGCTCCGCGGACGGCAGCCACGGCCACGTAACCACGGTCACCATCGCCGCGGCTCTGCTAGTCCCCACGAGGGACAGCTCCCAGGTGTGCCCTCCCCGGCCGCCTCCCTCTGTCCTTCCAGCTCCTCCAGGCCGTCTCCAGGACGCTGGCCCACATCCGGCCCGGAGGGCAGGAGGCTTCCCCAGCGACCCTGGCTCCACCCCACCCCTGCCGCCCCCCAGGCAGGAGCTCCAACTGTTCCTCCTCCCTCAGGGTCTGCCAGGTTCACGTTCCTGGTCATGAGCCCCCAGGAAGGGCGCTGCTACCCTCTGAGCTGCTGAGGATGTGAGAAGGGCTCCTACATCGACTGACAAACTGTTTTCGCAGAATCCTAGAACGGAAAGTTGGAGCCACACGGCCAGATCGAATCCCAACCTCCTGGCTGCGTGACCTGGGCCAAGCCCGTTAACCTCTCTGGGCTTTAGCCTCCTTCACTGTGCAACTGTGCCTGCCTCTCAGGGTAGGGGTGGGAGGGGGAGGTGAAGATTCAGTGTGTGTGCTGAGTTCAGAAGAGGCCCGGCCCCCCATACGTAACATGTAAGGGCCATTGCTTCTGTTACCGTTATCAGCCTAGAAATCACCCTGGTGAACTGCTCCGTTTTACAGGTGACAAGGGCAAAGCGAAGCCCGTGGGAAGAAATGACTTGCCCAAGCTCTCGGGGCCCTCCGTACGTGAACACAACAGCCCGTGTCAGACCTTAGAGTCTGGTCCCCGGACGGGCAGGAGCGGAACCCAGGAGCTTGTTAGAAACTCAAGTTCTCGGGCCCCACCCTAGCCCTCCTGAAACAGAAATCTGGGCAGAGGGCCCAGCCACCTGCATTTAAATAAGCCCTCCTCCAGGGGATTCTGATGCAGGAAAAAGTTCCAAAACCACTAGTCTCTCTCACTTCTGGTCAGCCTGCCTCCCAGCCCCAGCCAGGTGGGAGGTCCACCCGCCCCCAGCCTTACCCCATCACGGGGTGCAGCACGATGGCCCGGGGCTCGT
Organism: Leopardus geoffroyi; assembly: GCF_018350155.1. NCBI lineage: Eukaryota > Metazoa > Chordata > Mammalia > Carnivora > Felidae > Leopardus > Leopardus geoffroyi. Next base: position 110,955,645 of record NC_059329.1, on the reverse strand, counting down.
CCAGGTCCTCGGACACCAGGATCTTGCGGGAGGTGCCGTTGAGGCGCGTCACCTCGATGCGGTCGGTGCCCGTGTCCGTCCAGTAGAGGTTACGGGCCACCCAGTCGACCGCGATGCCATCTGGGTCGTTGATCTCGGTGTTGACCAGCGTCTGGGCGCCAGAGCCGTCCAGGTACGCCCTGCGGATGGCCCGCACCTCGTCGTCCGTCCAGTACACGTAGCCTTCCAGCGGGTCGTAGTCGATGGCGATGGCGTGCCGGATGTCGTCCACCTGGAGCACGATGTCGGTGAAGTCCGGCGTGTCCAGCGAGATCCTCCGCAGGTCCGTCCGCCGGGCCAGCAACAGCACCTCCTCGGCCCCTGTGGATGGCCAAGCAGTGGGGGTCAGAGGCCCGCAGCAGGGCAGCAGTGGGCACGGCAGGGCAGGGGCTCGGCCAGGCCCCCGAGGTCAGGGCTTCCTCGCAGGTGATCCTCGGTAACATTCGCCGAGGTCCCCCTACATGGTCACCAGTTCGTCTCTGTGAGGGCTCTGAGGCCAGCACCGTCTTCTAGATGAGACCAGACAGACACAGAGAGGTCAAGCAACCTGCTGAGAGCCACACAGCCACCTGGCTTCAACCACTGTGTAAGAGCTGCTTCCCACTCGGTCCCCCTTCTCCCCTGCAAGCCCCTCTCCGGGCCACAAATCAGTTCCAAATACAAGTCCCACGGAGGCACTGGGCTCTAGACGGCAACTGCCAGCCATGCTTCTCAGAGCCCCGGCGGGGCCCCACCTTGCACAGGCCCAACTTTCACGGCTCAGTCAGATGGCACTTCTTCCCTGAGGCCCTCCCGTCCCCCCGCTCACCCCTCGGGAGCAGCTTCATGCCAGCTGCCTCTGGCCACGTGCCTCATCTAACCACACACGACACTGCACGAGGGGGGCTACCCCACCGACAAGGGGGAGCACCCTGGGGGCTCCCCTGACACCCCCGTGGCTATAAACAAGCCACCTCTGCCCTGGACCCTCCCTGCTGGCACCTGTCAGAACTCCCCGGAGAAACAGCACACGCGGCCTCATGCTGCACCCCTGGCCTGGACACTCCCTCAGAGCTGGGTCACTGTCCACGCGTTCATTCTGGTCCTTTCTGGTCTTCAGGACCCAGAAAACCAGGATTAGGCCCAGAGACCACTTCTGGAGCTTTGGGACCACCTGCCTGGTTTGACGAAAGGCCCAGAACGGGGAAGGACCCACCTCAAGTGGGGCAGCAGGATGGGGACACGGACGGAACGAGTTGAGCACATCTGTCAAACTCAGGCCCCCCACCCCTGGGCCCAGCCTCTGCAGCCAGCCGTCCGCTCGGGCCACAGCCCTCAAACAGCACACGGTCCCCTGTACCCAGCGCCAGCTTCTTGCCCCAGCGGCAGGGCCCTTGGAAGCCGGTGCCTTGCAGAGTCCATCTGGGGCCCCCCGGCCTTGCATTTCGAGTTAAGGACTGCCCTGCTCCAAGGCCCAGAGCTCCTAATCCGAGTCCTCCGCTAGAGGGCGTACACGCGGCAGCAATGTCTCTATCAGCCCAGGGCTGGGAAACTGAGGCAGGCAGTGCTCAGAAGGTACCCCAAGTGCCTGAGTATGCTGGAAACCTCTGAGAGCTAAACTCAGATTTGGTCCCAGTTTGGTGTGTGTTGGAGGGAGGGAGGGTAGAATTCTGAATTTCAACGAATTGTCTCCCCCTGGGCTCCAATCCTAAGTATGTGCTGTTGACATCTGACCAGTCCTTCAAGGCCCAGGTCACACACCTCCTCCTCCTCTAGGAAGCTGTTCCTGCCTCCCCCCAGCCTAATGGACGAGCTGACCACACACACACACACACACACACACACACACACACACACAACCTGCCATTCTGGCACATGTCCCCTTAGCTCTCTGCAGCCCCCAAAGCCACACCCAGAGCAGATGCTGACATCCTAGGACAAGCAGGGAGAATGCAGGGCAGAAACTTCCTGGCCCTGCTCCCACTGTGTGACTCTGGGCAGGTCCCTGACCCTCTCTGGGCTTTGGTCTCCTCGCCGAAAATGAAAAATCAGCCCAACCTGATGGTGTCCGACTTCCTGTCTAGCTCTGACATCAAGGGAACCAGAGGCGGACCTCCACGGAGGGTGCTGGCTTCATCTGCCGCCACGGAGGGAAGGGGGAAGCCTGCCAGGGCACGGCCAAGCGGGCACCTGCACAACTGTCCAGAGGCTGCCGAGCTCCCAAGCCAAGACCGGGGCAGCTCACTGTGCAAAAAAATAAAAATAAAACAGCACGATCCTCACACCCTGTCCCGGAGGTATGACCGTGTCCCTTTTTACTGATGAGGAACAGATGCACAGAGAGGGTAAGCTCCCCACTCCAGGGCACACAGCAGCGAGTGGGAAAATAAGGCGGCACAAACGCTTCAATCCCTGAGGCACAGACAAGAAGCCGGAGGCAGGTGTGCCTTCCAGCTTGGCTCAGTCACCCCACCAGCATCTCTGTAGGCGGCTGTTTCAGGCAGGCCCTGGACCAGGCGCTGGGGGCGGGGGTGGACGGAACAAATGACGGATCCAACCCCCACGGTGCTCCTGAGATCACAGGGCAGAGGCCTTCGGTGAGGGAAGACCATCCGCGAATGGGTGCTAGGAAGGAGAGCAGAGGTTTCAGGAGGCCTCCAAAGGGGGCCGGCTGAGACTGAGAGGTCCGGCCTTCAATTCCCAGAACCCCACATTCATGTGGCTGTGACCTTGATTCCAGACCCCTCTGGGGCAAAAGTGTGCCCGGCCCCAGCCCTCCTCCAGCACACCCCATCACTGGGGAACCCCATTACCAGCATCCCTTACAATTAAGCCTCTGTAGCTGAGGCAGTAATTAAACGCTGAGATAAAACTGTAGGTGATAATTGACTCCAAGGGGGGGGTTGTCTGACACCCCTTGGGCTGCAGAGCCTTTGAAATTTTTATTTGAGCTTTATCTAGAAGAATGCAGAGAGCAGAGTCGGGGAGGCGGTCGAGTGCTCTGTCCAGGGCCAGGCCAGCGGTGGGCAACTGCGGACGGAGAACCGCTGGCCTGGGCTCTGCTGGTCGCTGGCCGAGCTGCTGCTGCTCACAGATGGCCTCCGAGGTTGTCTGCAGCGAGGTCTGAGTGGCCTCGGGCCACCGGGGGTGGGCACAGGGCCGGGCCCGGAGAGGGGGAGGCCCGCCCCCTCCCTAGAACCAGACGCGGCTCCCGGGTAGGAGTCTGTTTAAACTGTTGAGAAACTAACGGTTTGGCCAAATGGTTTTCTCTGGGGTTGTTTAAATAAAGAGCCTGCCCCACAGTGCTGCCGAGGAAAGTGAAACCTCTCCCTTGCTGGCTGGGCAGCGGTCCCCGGAGCCTCCTTAGGGCGGGCTCCTGACCTCTCCCCTTCCTCCCTGCACATACACACACAGGAAAGAAGGGCAACACCCCTGTCTTGGGGCCAAGCGCGGGGCATGGGGCGCAGGCCAGGCGGGGGCACGGCCTTCCTGAGAGCGAGTGTTCTGAAAACAAAAAAGCAGACCCGAGGCCTGGCCCAATGTCACAGGCACGTCAAGCTCAACACCATCCCTGCCTGCCAACATCCATCTGGACCAAGCCGCCCTCCATCACAGGGCGCTGTCCCTGTGCCAGGCCCAGGGTCATAGAGACAAGGCAAGACGCAGGAAGGGGCTGCGGGAACACAGCACCACGCGCTGGGTGGCTTCTGACAGCAGAAACGGATGCCTTCACGATTCTGGAGGACAGAAGTGAAAAATCCAGCTGCTGGCTGGGCCACGCTCTCTCCGAAGGCTCCAGGGGAAACTTCCTTGTCTCTTTCAGCTTCTGGCGGTGGATGCTCCTTGGCTTGTGGCTTGACCGCTCCAACCTCAGCCTCTGTCTTCATACAGCCTCCTCCCCTGTGTTCCTGTGTCTAAATCTCCCTTTTGTAAGGTCACCAGCCATTGGATTGGAGGCCTGCCCTACTCCAGTGTGACTTCACTTTAATGTGGTTACACCTGCAAAGACCCTATTTCCAAGTTAGGTCACACTCGCAGGGTCTGGGGATCCAACAGGTCTTTGGTGGGGGACATGATTCAACCCATAGGAGGTGGGGAGCAGAGGGTGAGAGGAAATTCAATGGAAGGACAGGCAGGTTCGGGTCGGGGGGAGGACTCCAGGAAGAAGGGGGCGTTTGGGGCAACAGCATAGAGACCAGAGTGTGCCGGGCCGATTCTGCAGCTGGAACGGGCAGGAACGGGGCTGACCCACCGACACCCCCGGCGAGTCTGATCTGAGCTCGGAGGCCAGGTGTTTGCTAAGAGGTTGACCTGGCCCAGCATCCTGTGCAGGCCGCTGGGCCGGCTCTGGGCCCATGACAGTCTGCAAGGAAGCCTCACGCTGTGCGTGCAGCGGGAGTCCAGCCACAGGACAAACAAAAGCCTCCCTGGAACAAAAGCCTGGCAGGAAACACACGCAAATGTCCGCAGCGGTTATCTCTGGACCGTTCCCGGTCTTCCTTCTAGTCTCCAGCAGGGGCCTGCACACGTTTCTACAAAGGACCAGACGTAACTGCTCGAGGCTCTATGGGCCACGACCGTCTCTGTCACAGTCACCCGGCTCTGCCGTTGTAAATAAAGGTGTGTGAGCGAAACTTCACGTGTGGACACCGAACCTTGAACTTCCTGTCATTTTGCCACATCACGAAACGTTCTTCTTGTGATTTTCTTTTCCACCATGTAAAAAACGTCCAAACCATCCTTTGTTCGAAGGCTGCACAACACAGGCAGCGAGCCATCCGGCCCACCGGCCGAGCGAGGTTCACTGACCCACGCATGAGAAGGATGCATGCCTTTTACAGCGTTAGACGGCACGTCCTAACAACAACGGCGGAAACCGCATAAGGAGGGAGAGCAGATACACAGGACCTCTCGACCCTCCACTCGATTTTCCTGTAAACCTAAAGCTGCCATACGAGATTAAGTCTATTTGTCTTGTAAGTAAACTGAAAGGCAGGCACAGAAGTCCCTAAGAAAACCACCCAGACCCCAGCAACAAACAGGTGAAGGCAAATTAACAGACGAAAGCAAACAGTCAACAAACACGACAAACGGGTTAACTTGGAGGGGCTAGAGGCGGAAACGGCTGCCTACTCAGCGTGGCCACGGCGGCCCCCCACCGCCTCCCAGAGGACTGCGCCCGGCACACGCTTCCTGGACGGCAGTGTGGCTCAGGGACCCTCTGACCCCACAACTTCCCCTCTGAGGACCCAGTCCAAAGCAGCCGCTGCAAACACAGGCGGATTCCTGCTCGCGGAGGGTCACCGAGGCCTCGCGGTCACAGCAAACCCAAACCTGCGGACAATCTAAACGTCCCTCCGCGCGAGAACATCAAATACACGAAGGGCCACGGCGCAGTCAGGCGCTAAACGGCGGGCTCTGAAGAAGGGCCCACAAAGGCGTGGAAGGGGTCAGCCCCGTCGCGGCCCGCACGCGATGCACACATCACGCAAACCCAGATCTGAACGTGCGTGGAGAGCAGGCGAGCAGGAAACAGCGAAAACGCTGGCAGCAATCCCTGGGCGGCGAAGATACGGGTTTTTATTTTCTCCGTTATTCTGCGTAACATCTTCCTTTCTACGGTGAACACGAATGTTACTTTTTAACCAGAAAAAACCCAAGACTTTAAAATGTGGTGGGGGTGGGGGAGTGTACTTAGAGGCCTCGTGGCTGCCCTGGGGAGGGGCCTGGGCTCTGAGACAAGGTTTTCTCACTGGACAATCGGGGGGGTGGGGGGGATGAAACCACCATGCGGGGGTGACTTATTTGGCCCTCCAGGATCTGAGCCGAGTGGGAGGGAAGGACAGGAGAAGGGATGGGGCAAGACGGCCTGTAGCCCCCGACAGTCCAGGAGGAGGAGATTGGCAGGTCGCCCAGTGCGACTTGGAGGGTTCTCACAGTTAATCCCCTCTGCACCCCAACACGGGAAAGGATTTTTCACGATGCGCAAAACAACACATCCCAGGATGCGGAGGGCCCCCAAGCCCTGCGCCCCCCACCTGGCCTTCCCAGCAGGCAGAGTGGACATCACGGACTGTCCCCACAGAACCCGCACCTCCAAGAAAGGACAGGCCCCTCCCTGCCCCGAGGTTCGCACCACCCCAGGGCGGCTCTTTCCACCCGCGTCTTTTCAGGCCGGACTCGGGAAGCGGCGCGCCCACCTCCCTTCAGCCCCAGCTCCCCTCGCTGGCCCCCCACGCCCCACCCCTGGCTCCGCGTGGGCTCAGGAGCGGGCCTGGAACCACACGGGCAGCACCGGGTCCCAGCACGGGCTGCCACCCATGCCACAGGCTCTAAGGCCACAAACAGCTTCACAGCTGGTAGGCAACTGACTTATTTTTGTTTCTTAGCAATTGATTAAGTTTCTCCGCTGCCCCCCGGGGTAAGCTGTTGGACGAGCGCTGAGACCACAGCCGGGAGCCCTGGCCCAGGAGACCGTGCCGAGTGACCACAGGGGAAGTGGCCGGGCCAGGCACTGGCTCCGAGGGAAACCTGAGGCCCAGCAGCTGTCGGCCGCATGGCCCGCCCGGGACCCTATGGGAGGTTGCAGTCCCCTAAGAGTGGCCGGGCAGGTGCCTCAGTCTGCACAGCTCTAAAATGGGGGAGTCACTCCTCTGCCCGGGAACCTAGGGCGGCCGGAGCAGCAAGGTCAGTGCCAGCCTCAAGACTTCTGTGCAGCCAGCCCCTTCCTCTCCTATCCCTGGGTTTTCAGCCCCTCACGTGGTCCTCTGCCGCTTGCCTTTCCCCTGCCCCTCAGAGGCCGCCACAGCCCAACGGTCACACCCAGCTTGGACCCTCAGCCACACTTCCTGAGTGACCGTGGGTAAGCGACTTGACCTCTGTCTACACACAGGTAAGAGTCAGGAGTGGATACGGCTTCCCAGCAAAGCTGAGAGGTCCCATGACAAGGTCAGGGAGCCTCTGAGCCCAAGGCCACAGCCCCAGCAGCCCCAGCAGCCCACAGCCCCAGGGGCATTGAGCACATCCCCGGGGACCTGCCTTGGGCCATGCTCTCTTTGAGCCAGCAGCAGAGACGCGGCCCGAGGGTTCGAGTCCCAGGCCAGAGGGCAGAGAGACAGAAAGACAGAACAAAGTGCGGTTGGTTGGGCAAATTAAAGGTGGGCTACCCGGTGGGTCGCTGGAAACACAGGACTGCGGTCAGAGGCTACGAAGCAGTTGGTGACACACGATGGAGAAGGCTGGGTCCCACTCTCTGGGCACACAGCTCAGCTCTTCTAAAAAAAACACACAGAGTGCCTTCCTGAGCCCAGGCATACAGCAGGGGCTCCATAAACACCTGAAGCAATCCTTCCTCCTCCTAGAACATCCTATCCCGCGGCTCCCAGAGGTGGTGGCGGCCGCACCTCAGGAGCTGCGGCCACGGCTCCTGAGCCACGGCACGTGGCAAGTGCTTGGATTCAAATCCCGCCTCTGTCCCTTCTTCTGTGGCCGTGAGCTAGCTCTGATGGCCCAAACTCCTTTTAATTTTTTTTTTTAATGTTTCTTTACTTTTGAGAGAGAGAGAGAGAGAGACAGGATCCCAAGCGTGACCACCCAAACTTCTGAATCAGGCCGCCCACAGCCCCTCCCTCACCCGGCTCCCGTAGGGCACAGAAGAGTAGATCGCTCAGAAGTGTGGGTGCCTGGCACCCCCCAAGGCACACTATTACTGCTCTGGCCCGCCCTGTCCTGGCGGCACAGGCAGGATGCACGGGGTGGGGTGACCCATGAGAAAGTGCTGCTGCTTTCGCTCAAAGGTGGTTGGGCTCCAGCCGTTCGCATGGTTCGTGCACCGCACCTTACAGTTTGTAAGGCCCTGCAGGAGACACGACCCCATTTGATACGCCCAGGTCAACGAGACATGGAGAGCCCGCATTCCGTCAGGTCACAGCTACATCGTGCAGGCTCAAGGCCGGACTCAGACGCCCCAGTCCCCGCCACACCATGTCCCCCCAGAGGGGACAGAGGGGGGGCCCTTCTTGGCGCAGTCCTCAGTGCCCGGCTCTAGCAGGACCCAAACACCTCAGCTCTTGGCACGGTGGATGCTCCTGAAGATACCTAATCGATCCCAGCGTTCGTCCAGGGGCTGATGGCGGCCCCCTGGGAAGCCAGGATCCCTCCCAGCTTCCCTCCCTCGAAGTGGGTGTGGGAGCACATCACAGCACTTCTCCCAGGGGGGCTGGGGCTGTCTGAATGGAGACCCGAGGGGCTGTCAGGTGAGGAGCCCCAGACAATAGGTGCTCGAGACAACAGGCATAGCACCGGCAAAGGCAGATAGGCAGGTGCTCAGACGGTGGGCTGGAAGGGACCGAACTGTCCATTTCAGTTGGAATAGGAGGCAAAGGGTGAGAAGGAGCCTCCTGGCCTCTGTCTGCTGATAAGCCAGAGGCCCCGGCGTCAGCCCGGCACATGCAGGCCATCAGGTCACTGCCTGCGGGACACTTGCGGTTGGGGAAGGTTGAGGCACTAGGACACGGTCATTAGAAGCAAGACGGAGGGCGTGCAGCCATCACCAAAGCCAGAGGGGGCCCGAGGGGTGCCCGGCGGGTGGGGCGGGGACAGGGAAGGCCTTTCTCTGGCAGCCTGGGGGTTCCACCAGGGCTCGGACGCGCAAACCCAGAACCTGACTCAACAGACTGAGCTCTGGGGCCGGGCTGAAGCTGGACTCAGGTGGTACCAGCAAGGGGACACTGGACAGGCTGGGGTGAGGGTGCGGGGGCGGGACCAGGGGCTGATCTGGGGCCGGGCCGGGCCGGAGCCGGACTCAGGCTGCACTAGCAAGGGAGACATCAGACAGGAGGCAGGGGGACGGGGACAGGGCCAGTGCTGGGAGTGACGGCAATCCAGCCCTCCGTCGGTGGACCCAGGGCATCCGCGGAGCTAACCACACCCAGGAGGCGCCATTTGGTCTCATCCCCCAGCCCAGGATGACCGTTTTCTCTTTCCAAGAACACGGCATGCTCCCCTCTTCTCTTTTATTCGATGTAGAAGTTAGTCTTCAGGCTCAGACACAAAAGACCACATGGTGTGTGGTTCCATTTCTAGGACGTTCCCAAACAGGCAAAACTAATCCGTGGTGATAGAAGTCAGGACAGAGCTGCCCCTGCGGCATGGGGGGGGGGGGGGGGGGGGCGCTGCAAAGGGCACCAGGGAATCTCCCGGGTGCTGGAAACCTTCCGGATCCAGACCGGGGGTGGTGGTTGGGCAGATATTTACAACTGCCAAATCGAAATCAGAATGTATGCTTGGAATCTGTGCATTTCACCGTCGGCAAGTTATACCTTCGTTTCCAAAGAAAATGCAAAAAAAAAAAAAAAAAAAAAGTTAGTGCTTGGACTTGTCACACCATTTCCTGGGACTGTGCAATCTGATTTTCTTGCTATTAAAAATTCACGGTCCATGGCTGAGAACAGCAGCTGCCTTCTGTTTGCAGAGCCAACGCCAATCACAGCCCGGCCGGCGTCAGCCTCAGCCACAAGGGCCTCCTTTCTTTTCCCTTTGACCTACTTCCCTGATAAGTGACAAGACAGCCAGACTGCGAACAAACGCGCCCCTTATTCCTCGGCCCTGAGCCTCGGCTAATCCACCCAGGGAGACGGATGGATGTGAGGGGCTTTGAGACCTCGCCCCAGTTGTCAGTCTGCCCGTCGGACCCGACAGTGACGCCTCTGTTCCTCCCCGCCCCCCGCCACCTTGGCCCACCACATCCCCTCGTCCTTTTGTTCCGAGTCCCTGCGAACATCTGTTAAAACTACTTCTTGGCGAGGTGCAGCGGGCGGCCCCGTAAATCATGCGGCCCGAGCCGCCCGCCCGCCCCGACACGCAGTCACGGCCTCCTCTGGAAAGGCCACGGAGGAGAGCACGGAACGATGCTCAGGGCCAGGCTGGCCACCGCGGGGCAGTGAAGCCGCGTGCCCCGGCCACGGCCCCGGTAAGTCACCTGCCCCAGTCGTCCGGGCCTCGAGCGGGGACGCGCACCGCCCACAAGCCCCCAGTGATGAGGCATGCGCGGGGACGCCACTGGAGCCAGGAGAGCAGCAGGCTCCCTCGGACGGTGGTGGCAACTCCCAAATAAGGCCCCGCTACTGCTGTTTTTAGCCCATCCCACATAATTGGAAAAACATGGGGAAAACCAAAGCCAGCTGGGCGCCTCCATCGGCCAGGCTGCTGGGGAGGGGTGCGTGGGATCGCAGCCTGGCCCAGGGATCCTGCCCCCACCCCTGCCCCCCACCGCTGGCTGGCGGGACAAGAGTCACTCAGGCCCCGGGGTCTCACCAAGCCGCTGGCTGAGCTGGAGCCCAAGGGGGCGCTGCTTGCTATGACATCCTTCCTCAGGGGGGTCTCAGAACCTATAGGACCTATAGGACCCCCACTGGGGCCAAACTTCAGGAGGACCCAGAGGGCCATGGGACACAAGACACTCCTGACCCAGAGGAAGGGAGTCCTGAGCCTCCCGTCCAGTCTGCGTGGACCCACACAGGCACCGTGGGGAACAGCCTCTCATCTGACCCCCCCAGTCATGCTGCTCTCCCCATTTCACAGGGAGAGAGCCCGCAGCTGGGAAATGGCCAGCCCCGCCCCATGCCTCCAGGGGACAGCTTGCAGGCCCTGGGCCGTCACCCCCTCCCCCACGCACTGGGGCCAGCCCCCTCTTTGGGGAAGGCACCGACTCCCAGCGCTGGGCTGGCTTTCATTTGCTCAAAATCAGAGAAACATAGGACTCTCGCACAGCACAAACGTTTCTTCAGATTCAAGTCCACGGCATGACAACCAGCTGCCCAGACTGAAAGTCCCAGGAATCTGAGGCCACGGCTTCAGGTCTTGAGATGTTTCCGGCCATGCAGACTTCCAACTGCTGCTCATCAGCCTGCCTTGGGCGCATGTCAAGTACAGACTCAGCCCTCCGCCTCCCACACCCGTCCCTTGTCCTGGAGACTCTGATTTGCTAGGGCCGGGGAACCTGGATGTGACACGAGGGTCCGAGGAATTCTGACACATCCAGGCCCCCGCCTCAGACCCCAATCCCACCCGGCCCGGTGCTGGCCTCGATCCCTGGAGAGGGCAGCCACATACCCGGTGCCCTCGGGACACATACCTCACTCATCTGCCCGTCTCTCCCCGGCTGTGTGAGGAGGGCTCCCCGCCCACCTACGTCCCCTCCTACCTCCTCTTAGCACCAGCCGGCCTCATCATCTACTTCTGATTCCAAACGTCCAGGAAAGAATTGCTCTTCTGGCACCTGCCTGGCTCCAAGTTCAAGTTCAAGCACAGCTCGTATTTGTTGGGTAGTCAGGCGATCCTCCCAACAACCGCCCCCAACCCCCCCCCCCCCCCGCCAAAGCAGGTACTATTATCATCTCTTCAACGTTTATTTATTTTTGGGACAGAGAGAGACAGAGCATGAACGGGGGAGGGGCAGAGAGAGAGGGAGACACAGAATCAGAAACAGGCTCCAGGCTCTGAGCCATCAGCCCAGAGCCTGACGCGGGGCTCGAACTCATGGACCGCGAGATCATGACCTGGCTGAAGTCGGATGCCTAACCGACTGCGCCACCCAGGCGCCCCTCTTTTTTTTTTTTTTAATGTTTATTTATTTTATTTTTGGGACAGAGAGAGACAGAGCATGAACGGGGGAGGGGCAGAGAGAGAGGGAGACACAGAATCGGAAACAGGCTCCAGGCTCTGAGCCACCAGCCCAGAGCCCGACGCGGGGCTTGAACTCACGGACTCACGGACCGCGAGATCGTGACCTGGCTGAAGTCGGACGCTTAACCGACTGCGCCACCCAGGCGCCCCTATTATCATCTCTTTTTACAGGTGAGGAAACTGAAAGCACAGAGAGGCTGAGTCATTTTCCCAAGATCACACAGCCGGGACATGAGCGAAGGTATCCTAAAAGGATAACTGGGCATAGAAAGCCATCCCATAGTTGGAAACTGCTCTGAGACTGGGCCCCCCTGAGACTGAATTTCCTCACCACCCCAAAAGTCCTGGCAGACTCTCAACTACAGACCAAAGGCACAGCCCTCAGCTGTGGCCTCAGCATTCACCCCCTGGGATGCTGGACCTCGCGGAGTCCGGGGCCAAGAGGAGATCCACAAGTGGCCCCGGGGCCTCCTCTGCCAGCCCCTGAATCGCATCCTCCCACTGGTCACCCCGGCCTCGGAAGCCTCCGTGGGTGCTGCTCAGATCCAGCCAGGAAGGTGCCCTGCACCGGGTTTGCGCCCACCGGGACCTCTGGGCTCCACTGTCAGCGGTGACATGCTGCAGGGTTTAGCGTTTCGCTGTCTCCACGTTACCCTCGTGTTTCCAGCGACCATCTCCAGGCCATTTTCACAACCAGTACCCTGCACATCATCAGCAGTCAAAATCCACACTCCACGTGTAGTTCACGCCCCCCCAGGCGGCAACAGTACATGTGCCAGGGGGCGTGGGCAGCCTGGAAGGCCTCGCGAGAAAAGGAAAACAGCCAGGGTACTCAGGTGACAGGATCACAGGCTTCTAATCACACGGTTTCCTTTAATGTGATGTTCTGTGGCAGGAAGCAACACCTGGAGGGCAGGTCTGCACCCCAAAAGCCAGCTTGCCAGCGGAGGGGGCGCGTTCTAAACCTGAAGCCCTCGTGATCCTCGCTCACGGCCCCGTCTCGGACTCCCTGTGTCTGTCGCCCAAGCACGAGGAACGCCCCTCAACGACAGAATCCGTTCCTCACGCATGCCCGGATCCCTCTGGATTGAGAAACACGGACAGATACCCTCCACCCTTCCACCCCAAGTTTCCAGAAGGCCATCTTGGCGGCAAACCCTTGAAATGTTCTGAGAAGCTCCTGGAGGTCTTCTCGACTGAAACTAAAATGTTTAGGCAACGCTGTTTGTTTGCAGGTTCCCACCGCCAACGGCTTCCCACTTGCGCTTCGAGTGGGTCCAGGGCGGGGGGCTGCAGAAGGCCCCGGGCAGCCCCCAGAACCAGCCAGTCTGTGAGCGAGAAGCACGTGGGGTGGGAACCACGCTTATAAAAAGGCGGAACCCGAGGGTCACATCCTCGTGCAAAAGCCAGACTCCCAGCCCATGCTGTCCGTGTCGTCTGTGAGCCTCCCTGACCTGTGACGTCCCCTATGGGACAGCCGGAGCCAAAGGAAAGGTGCAGCCTCAGTGTAAGAGTTGCCCCGGGCTGCCCTGTGCAAGACGCCCCCAGCCCCCCACACCGGCTCCTCCGAATGACGACAAAAGCGTTTTTCGTCCGCACGCTTGGCATCCTCCCACTGAGTCACTTGTGAAAGTGTCTTTCACGGCTGGGAGGCAGAAACAGTTCTTACAAGACCAGGGAAGGTGACCCCGAGCAACTGAATCCATCCCGGCGGGGGCGGGGGGGGGGGGGCGGGTAACCTGCAAGCAGGCCACTCTTCCTGAAGGAGGCCAGGAGACGTGGCTCAGCCCCCTGCCACACGACTTCCAACCGGGACAGCCCTTGCTGTCCGGATCCACCCCACAGGAGTTCGTGGGAGCTTCCAGGACCCTCCACCCTTGTGCAGCCTCCTCCGGGAAGCCCTCTTACCCCAGGGCATCTCCCCTCTTCTGCCCCCTGCCCCTGCCTCCCACAGATGTTTGCAAAAAGAACCGAAATGCCCTCAAAGGGCTTGACCCCAGGCAGTGGTGCCAGAGCTCAGAGGCTCCGGCTACTGGAATGCTGAGAACCAGAAAGTCCCCGTTCTGCCTGGAAAAGAAATCAGCCCTCCCCCAGGGGTGGGAGGGCCCTGGGACGATGGAGGCAAACCTAGGCTTCCAGAGGCCCTGCCCTTCTCCCTCTGGCCCAGCGTGATGATGGACGTGGCTGCCATATACTGTGCACTCACGACGTATCAGGGGCCCAGCACAGCACCTGTGATACCTGTTGATACAACACTGTGTCCTCCCCAGCTTCCCCGGCTAAGGGGTGATCTGTGACCGCCCCTGCATCTCACAGATGAAGAAGAGAAGCAGAGTGACAAGTCCCCAGGCGCTGTCCACCCCCGATGACCAATACCCTTTGTGCCCCCGGGTAGCTTGGGCAAGTCCTTCGTGGAACTGTAGGCTTCCCCAGCTGTGCCCCTGCACTGGGCCAGGACTCTGACATTGTGACCCCAGACTCCAGTCCTGGAACTCTGACGCGTGGACCTCCTGCCTCACGGGGCCCCTGCGTCAGCTCCCCACCAGGGTGCACTCTGTTGCGTGATGTACCTTTTGGGGGGTTGTGTCCACCCTCCCCCCTCCCCCCACCGCTTTCCCGCTCCTTCCCCAAAGGTCCTCACGCAACCTGGCTCTGCCTGGCTGGGCAGAGATGCGGGCAGAGACGGCAGCCACGCCTGTCCTTCTCCCAGAACAGATGGTCACCTCCCCATTCGGCACAGCGCTTGGATGGGGATCACCGATCAACAGATCAACAGCAACAGCACCAGATTCACATCGCCCTAACCAGTGGGCCAGGCCCCAGGCTGGCTCTCTCACGGCGGCACGACTCGAAAACAGCAAAGACACAAAAAAACGGAAATGCCCAACAGGGGGGAGGATGCTTCACCGGACAAGTATTTTTCAGGCAGTACAACTCATGTTATAGAAACACATGCCCCTCCTCTAACTGCCGATGCCCCTGCAACAGCGTCAGGGGGAATGCAGACACTCGTGGCAGAACGGCGGAGAAAGATACGCTGAGATACGAGGCGTCCCCAGGTGTCCCTTCAGCTTCTCTGCACGCAAAGCAGGACGGGCTACGTGACGCGCAGGGCCGCTGCAGGCTGAACACAGGGAGCCCCTGCCCCAGAATTATCCAGCATTTCAAGTCAGCGACAATGGAGCATTAAACCAAGCACGGGGCTCTTTGGAAGCCGGGGGCTCTGTGTGACCGCCCAGATCAAATGCCTGTGAGGTCAGTCCCGACGCCACCTAGCTCTTGCCTCAGGGCTGCCGCACGTGCTGTTCCTCGCGCCCCTTCCTTGGTCACTCTCAAGTCTCAGCCTGTCTCCTGGGAAGGACCTTCTCTGACCTTCCATCCGGGCCTCCAGCCCACCCCCCCACCCCCGCCCTCAGTACGTTATTCTGCGTCTCAGTCCTTCCTTTGTGTCCTGTGTTACTCTGATCCAAATCTGAATTCGCATTCTTCATTCACGTGCCTGCTTGGTTCCTGTCGACCCCTCCACAACTCAGAGGGACATTCCCTGTAGGAAGAGCAGGGGGCTGAGCGGGGGGGGGGGGGGTTCACATTTACCGCTCTGTTCTCTGCACGCAGCACACGCAGACACGCGGCCGTTCCTTGTGGACACGCGGAACTTGGTAGACTCCCTGTTTGCCAGGATGAACTTTTTGTTTTAAACCTGTGCCCAAAGGAGTGGTAACACTCCCTCGGCTCTGGTCGCGGGTCCCCAGGGAAGCCCCCAGTCTCCCTTTCCTTCCCCCCAAGTGCCACTGGCCCAGGGGCGGCCTGCTTCCTGACGTCTCTCAGCGGCCTCTCGCTGGCCACTCCACTGCCACCCGGCTGTGCTGGGCCCTAGACACCCCCCGGGACAGGCTGCACCCTGGACACACCTCATTCCCAGAAAAGCACACTGTGAACGTGACAGCCAGAGATAAGGAGCCTCGGACGGTGCTCCAGAGGAAGGAGGGGTGACACATCATTAGAAGACGGTCATTGTAGGAGACCCTGAAGCAGCAAGGGCGGCAAATGAAGGGCGGGGGGAGCACCGAGACACACTTGTGTGGGGGGAGGGAAGTCAACTGAACTTCACGCACCCCAATTTTTTCCACCGAGCAAGCGTCTGCAACCCGAATTTCCGTGGGGAGGGTGGTTATTGGGGCACGAAGATCCCACGGAAATGGGACGTAAGGATGAAAATGCATCAGAAATTCCCTATCGGTGTGGAAAATGCTTGGGGGAAAAGCAGAAAAGCAGGAGACGAAGCCAGCGGGGAGGCCCGCAGCCCCACACCGGCAGCGCGTGCTTGGGAGAGCCGGGAAGGCAGGAAAGGAGACGTCTGTTGGGCGCAGATCGCGGGGCGTCTCCTGATTCACAGTGTTCCCCTACACGACTGTCCTTTTGACAACACACACAGTGTTTGCTCGGCAAGTCGTGACAGCGAGCACCTCGGCTACAATCACGGCTTTCTGGCAGCCGACTGCGAGGTCACCGGACAGACCAGACCTGAGTCCCGAGCCCGGTAACGTGCCCGTCGGGCAGCCGAGCCCAGATCTAACCCTGCATCCCAGCCGCTGGGCCGCCCAGGTGCCCCCGGCTGCGGAGCTCCGAACACGTGAAACCTTCGCCGAGGGAAGGAGACCGCCAGCCCCACCCCCACGCCCCGCCAGGCCGGCTCCCCCCACCCCAGCCAGCGCCCCCCCCGTCTCACCTGCCTTGCACGTCTTGCCGTTGTTCTGAAGCTGGACGCCAGTGGGGCAGGCGCACGTGTAGAAAGGCTCCCTCGGGGACAGCAGGCACAGGTGAGAGCAGCCGCCATTGTCCTCCGCACACCGCGTGTGGACTGGGGAAGACAGGGCGGGGTGAGAGAAGGTTCCAGAACACAGCCCTCGACCCCACCCACCCACCCACACCACCCCATGGGGGCATCCTCCCTGCCCTGCTCCTCTTCCCAGCCTTCTACAATACGGAACCCTCATGTTCCTCGGGGCCCCTCGGATGGCACCTCCTCTGGGAAGGCCACCCTCGGCCGGGGTCTCAGGACCTGCCCGTGCGGTAGGGACTGGGGGGGCTCCTGGAGCAGAGGCCTGTCTCTGTGATGTGCTTGGAGCCCATGGGATCTGCACGAATGTTTGGTGGCCACACCTGGACACTCTAGGTGCTGATAACAACCCTTCTCATTGTCCCAAGCCCATCCGTGACCAAGACGCAACTGAACAAATCCTTCCGGCATTTCACTCTGCCCAGGGCAGGCAGGGGCGCAGTACTGTGACGTGTGGAGTATTAGCCCCTCACCCCCCGCAGACGACTGGAGCAGACTTGCAGGGGGGTCCCCCTCTTCTCCCTAACGCTGCCTCACGCACAGGGGGCTGCCCCCGCTGTGGATGCGGTAAGGACCGTGATGTTCTCACCAGGAGACCATCCTAGAGAGCCCCACCTTCCCTGGGGTGCTGACAGCTGCCACCCTTGCACCCCCACAGTTAAGTTCAAAGCTGGAACCTTCCACAGCACCCTGGTCCCCGAGGGAGGACGTGAGCCCAGGGCCGTGACCTTGCTAGCTGCCCGTCCCAGGAGCCCTGAGCCCGTGGGCGTCAAGCTTTCCGCCATCGAGGACCCCCGCCACCACCCTATGGAGACCCCAAGCCGGGAGCCTCAACTCACAGCAGATCGATCACCAGGAACTACTTAACCTCTGTCGGGCCCCGACAACGAAGCAACCTTGCTCGGGAGGCCCTCTGCCAGCTCTGAAGAGGACGGCGGGAGGGGGCACGGGGGCGCGGGGCCCCCCTGAAGCAGCCCCCATACCCGCTCTGCAGAGGGCCCTCCCGGTTGCGCCCCAGCTGGCCCTTGCACCCTGCATACACCTCCCCCTCCCCTCCACCACACCTCTCCTTCTCCTCCACTGCTGTGACGCAGATGCCCCCAGACTCGGGGCTCCTGCGGAGGGAAGACGCCAGCCGCCCCCCACCCGGCCCCCCACTTACAGTAAGGCTGCCGCTCTGGGCTAAGCACTTGAATATCCATGGGCGAATAGAGAGCTCGAAGGATCTCCTTCCTCTTCTCTCCCGTCTTCTTGTTACAGGCGTGGATGGAGCGCGTCTGCCAGTCCGTCCAGTACAGAGTGTCCCGGAGAGCGTCAGGGCAAAGGGGTGCGTCAGGCTGCCCTCCACCACCTTCTGCCTGCAGGGGCAGGAGGCACGGGTGGGAGCTGTGAGCAGACTCCCCGCGGTCCTGCACGCGCCCCGCTTGGAAACCCTCCCACGGCCACCGCGGACCCATTCACGTCACACAGGACGGCCGCGGGGCAGTTCCAGCCTCCCGCCACCCTTGACGGTGACGCGGCCCCCCCAGCCCTTCCCAACTGTTTCTAGAAAAGCGGCTGGTGACAAAGTGGCCCGCAGGGAAAGAAAAAGCGGCAAGGAGGAAGCCACCGGTGATGACAGCGAGCCGGGGACAACACGCCTGCCTCGCCCTGATGTTTGAACAACTTAGCACAAACTGCGCCAAACGTGCCTGTAACGCCAATAATTTATATTATCACAGTAAATCGAACTTGATACCAAAACAACGGGGCGCCTGGGTGGCTCAGTTGGTTAAGTGTCCAACTTCGGCTCAGGTTATGGTCTCGCGGTTCATGAGTTCGAGCCCCGTGTCGGGCTCGCTGCTGTCAGCGCTGAGCCTGCTTTGGATCCTCTGTCCCCCCCTCTCTCTGCCCCTCCCCTGCTCATTCCCTCCCCCCCCCCGCCTCAAAAATAAACATTAAAAAAATTTTTTAAAAGGAAAAAAAAAAAAAAAACGTCTTTCTTCTATGTATTTACAAAGCCCAGCAAACGAGAACATGTTTTTAATGAGATTATGGATTTCTAACTCTACACCTGGTGGCGTGGTTTCATGACCTTCCCTCGCCTATAGGCTCCCTGGTGGCGTGGAGGGCTGCAGGGGGCAGGTCACCACCACGTCCGAGCCCCTGGCACCGCACCTCAGAGAAACATTGACAAGGTTTTACGGAGCAACTGAAAGCCACATGCCCATGACCGTCCCTAATCTGACCCAATGATGCCTCCGTTTTGTTTTCTTGATGTCACTCCTTTAATGTTTATTTTCGAGAGAGAGAGAGAGAGAGAGGGAGAGAGGGAGAGAAAGAGGGAAGCACACACAGGGGAGGGGCAGAGAAAGAGGGAGACAGAGAATCCCAAGCAGGCTCCGTGCTGTCAGCACTGAGCCCGACGCGGGGCTCGAACCCACGAACTGCAAGATCGTGACCTGAGCCAAAATCGAGAGTCGAATGCTCAACCGACTGAGCCACCCAGGTGCCCCTGCCCCCCTTGATGTCACTTTTTAAATAGACTTATTGAGGCGACATTCACGTAACACAAAAGTAACCAGTCTGCTGAGTGACCAGTTCAGTGCTACGGAGCACAGTCACAATGTTACTTTCGCAACCACAGCCCCCAGCTACTTCCCTAAATTCCCGCTGCTCCTCTGGAGAACCCTGGGCCCCCTCAGCGGTTCCCCCTCACGTCCCCTCCACGGGGGCCCCCGGCGGCCACCAGTCTGCTTTCTGTCTCCGAGGATTTGCGCAGCCTGGACATTTCACATAAATGAAGTCATGCCACGCGTGGCCTTGTGTGACTCGCTTTGTTTCCTTTAGCATCAGGTTTGCACGGTCCCTCCGTGTGGCACACATGCTAGTGCATCACTGCTCCTCACGTCTGGACGGCATTCCGCGTGTGGATGGGTCACACTCTGTGTGTCTATCCACCTGCGGCCGCACATCTGGGCTGTTCGCACCTTTGGGCTATGGTTCGCACCACTGCTACGGACATTCGCGTGCATGTCTTTGTTCCTGCACCGATTTTCAATGCTCTCGGGGAGATGCCCAGGAGTGGAATCGCGAGATCGTACGGTCACTCGACGTTCGCATTCCGAGGCACCACCAAACTGCCCTTCGTGATGTCATTTATTTTTTTATTTTTTTTTTTAACATTTATTTATTTTTGAGACAGACAGAGACAGAGCATGAACGGGGGAGGGTCACAGAGAGGGAGACACAGAATCTGAAACAGGCTCCAGGCTCTGAGCTGTCAGCACAGAGCCCGACGCGGGGCCCGAACTCACGGACCGCGAGATCGTGACCTGAGCCGCAGTCGGCTGCTTAACTGACTGAGCCACCCAGGCGCCCCCGTGATGTCATTTTTTAAAGTAACGTTTATTTGTTTTGAGAGAGCGAGCGAGCACAAGGGTGAGGGAGGGGGAGAGAGAGAGAATCCCAAGCAGGCTCCGTGTGGCGCCCCACGTGGGCCTCGATCTCATCACCGTGAGATCGTGACCTGAGCCGAGTCAGCAATCAGATGCTTAACTGACTGAGCCACCCGGGCGCCCCGTGTCATTTTTTGATCAGAAAAGCCAGAGGTGTCGTTTCTCAGGCTGTCCCTCCTCCCTGCCTCAGCTGAAGGCACCACGGGAAGCTGGTGCCAGGCCTCAGCTCACCTCACCCACCCTCGCCCCTCCTCTCAGGACGCCCCTCTCCAGGTGGAGTTCCAGCCGTGAGCACCCTACCTCCTGCTGGATCCACGAACTCCCTGAGCACACCAGCCGCTATTGAGCGCTTACGGTGTCCAGGCGCCGTGCGATGAGTTGACGTGCGCCGTGGGATCGGACCCCATGGACACCTCTAGAAAGTACAATCACTACCCCCATTCACACGCGAGGCCCTGAGACTCTGAGCAGTGAGGCGACCCAGGCGTGGTCGCAGCTGAGAGGGGACCACGCAGGTCCGTCTGGCTCCAGCACTTACCCTCTTTACCAGCAGATTATGCTCCTACTGGAACAGCCCTAGACACACTCATAGAGTGTCAGCCACCTGCAGAGCCGGAAGAATCTGGCAGTGAGGCAGGAGGAGGGCTGAGTAAGTCCTGGAGTCACAGTGCCTGGCTTCTCTCGACTCTGACTAGCTGTGTGGCCTTGGGTGAGTTCACAGACCTCTCTGTGCAACATCATAATAGGGGATTATACCTGCAAACACTTCATAGGGTTGGTGTGAGCAGGTAACAAACTGATAAATATCCTGGTAAACAGCAAGTGCTATGGAAGGGTTAGCCACCATCACCCCGTCACCATGTCACCACCATCATCACCATCACCAACATCATCACTATAACCATCATCATCACCATCACTACCATCATCACCATCACTATCACCACCACCATCACCATCATCACAACCATCACCACCATCATCACCATCATCACTACCTCCATCATCATGACCATCACCACCATCACCTCCATCATCATCACCATCACCTCCATCATCACTTCCATCATCATCACCATCATCACCATCATCACCTCCATCACCTCCATCATCACTTCCATCATCATCACCATCATCATCACCATCATCACCTTCATCATCACCACCATCACCTCCATCATCACTTCCATCATCATCACCATCATCACCATCATCACCTCCATCATCACCATCATCACCATCATCGCCACCATCACCTCCATCATCACTTCCATCATCATCACCATCATCATCACCATCATCACCTTCATCATCACCACCATCACCTCCATCATCACTTCCATCATCATCACCATCATCACCTCCACCACCACCATCATCACCTTCACCACCACCGTCACCACCACCACCACCACCACCATCATCACCATCACCATCATCACCTCCATCATCACCATCATCACCTCCATCATCATCACCATCATCACCACCATCACCTCCATAATCACTTCCATCATCATCACCATCATCACCACTACCATCATCACCTCCATCACCACCATCATCACCTCCATCACCACCACCATCACCTCCATCACCACCATCACCACCATCACCTCCATCATCATCACCACCACCACCACCATCACCATCATCACCACCATCATCATCACCATCATCTTCATCATCACCACCACCACCACCACAATCACCACCACCACCACCATCATCACCACCACCATCATAACCATCACTATCACCACCACCATCATCACAACCATCACCACCATCATCACCATCATCACTACCTCCATCATCACCTCCATCATCACCATCATCACCACCATCACCATCTTCACTTCCATCATCATCATCACCTCCATCATCACCATCATCATCACCACCATCACCTCCATCATCACCACCACCATCACCTCCATCATCATCACCATCATCACCATCATCACCTCCATCATCATCACCATCATCACCTCCATCATCATCACCATCATCACCATCATCATCATCACCACCATCATCACCATCATCACCTCCATCATCATCATCACATCACCATCATCACCTCCATCATCATCATCACCATCATCACCATCATCACCTCCATCATCACCATCATCACCTCCATCATCATCACCATCATCACCTCCATCATCATCATCACCATCATCACCTCCATCATCATCACCACCAACACCATCATCACCTCCATCATCATCACCACCACCTCCATCATCACCATCACCATCATCACCTCCATCATCATCACCATCACCACCATCATCACCTCCATCATCATCACCATCATCACCATCATCACCTCCATCACCACCATCACCATCATCACCACCATCACTTCCCATCATCATCACCACCATCATCACCATCATCACCACCATCACCTCCATCATCACTTCCATCATCATCACCATCATCACCTCCATCATCATCACCATCACCACCATCATCACCTCCATCACCACCATCACCTCTATCATCACCACCATCACCACCATCACTTCCCATCATCATCACCACCATCATCACCATCATCACCACCATCACCTCCATCATCACTTCCATCATCATCACCATCATCATCATCACCATCACCTCCATCACCATCATCATCACCACCATCACTACCACCATCATCACCTCCATCATCATCACCATCATCATCATCACCATCACCTCCATCATCACTTCCATCATCATCACCACCATCACCACCATCACCTCCATCATCACCACCACCATCATCACCTCCATCATCATCACCATCATCACCATCACCACCACCACCACCACCATAATCACCTTCACCTCCATCATCACCACCACCATCATCAACTCCATTATCATCACCATCATCATCACCATCACCATCATCACCACCATCATCATCACCACCACCACCACATCATCATCACCACAACCATCACCTCCATCATCATCACCATCATCATCATCATCATCACCATCATCACCACCATCATCACCACCATCATCAGCACCATTTCATCACCACCATCACTATCACCACCACCATCATCACCACCACCATTATCATGGTTTAAATGCCACCACTATCCTTGCTGTCTCCTGTCATAATCCTTCAACCAGGCACCCCAGCCGGCAGCGTTTCCAGCGTCTAACTCTCCCTTCACAACGACCATGATCACTCAGCTCCCCAAGGACCACAGCTCCCCAGGCTGCCACACTCTCCAAGTCTCAAGCCAGGCCCCAGGCCAGTCTGTGATCCCAGAAACAATGGGATAGAGCGTTCCAAACCAGCTGGGCATGATCAGCAGAGGTCAGGAGAGAAATGAGGCCTCCTGCCAACAGCCATCAGAGTGAGCCTCTGACCTCAGTCGAGCCTTCAGATGACTGTAGCCCCAGCCAGGAGCTTGACTATAACCTCAGGACACACTCTGAGCCAGAACCACCCAGCTAAGCCACTCCTAATTCCTGATCCCCCTCCCCACCCCCAAAAAATCCCGTTTGCTGATTTAGGCAGCCCAGTTCAGGGGTATTTTGTTACACAGGAATAGATAACTAATACACGGTCCTGAATAAAATGAGGCAAACCTGCCAATATCCTCAAATCTGCGGGAGCTGTTACCTGCCTGTGTGTGCACAGTCTTCCCTAAGCCACGTGACTGCAGCCCACGGCACCGGCACCCACGTACTCCCCTCCTGGTTCGGGAGCCCCACCGTGCAGGAACAGGGCTCTCCTCCCAGGAGGATCCCCAAGACTCGGCACAGAGCTGGCAGGCAGTCTGGGCGGTAAATAAAGTGCCCTTCACCGTTCCTACATCTGAAGCGTAATGAGGTAGGGGGCCGAAAGCTCTCAAAGCAATTACCTGACATGTAAAACATCCTTGATATTTCACTCATTTAACCCACGTGACAGAGAAACGGTTATGCATAAGGCCCTCTGGTGAGGCCAGGGAATGCGATGGACACAAAAACCCCAGGATGCATACCTGGGGCGGGGAGGAAGGGGGCACGGCGAACTCTTTACAACCCTGTCGGACCCTGAGGCGGTCAGGGCCACGATCCCTTCTCTGCGATTCTGAAATCCAAAAAACTCTGACCACGGCGAGTTTTGTGGCAAGACCCGCGTGTGGCTGTGGGCTTGGTCATAGCCTTTCAACCCCCCTGAGAAGGAACATCCTGTGTCGTGTTGTGAACATAGTCACACGGGAGATGGCAGGTGCCCCCCAACCCCGGACCCCCCACGGGTATGCTGTGTGCTGTTACTGCATGAGGTTCTCAACAGTCCCGAATGCCTCAGGCCCCGGGGTTTCAGAGACGAGACCACGGGTCTGAGTTAAGAAGGGTCACCGGCCAGCGCCCGGCCTAGACCGGCCGAGGCCCTGGCGGTGGCCGGGGGGCCGCGGGGAAGGTGGGGACCCACCACCGGGCAGGCGCTCACCGGAAGGAGCCGTCCAGGTTGGCGCGGTGGATGAAGCTGAGCTTGGCGTCGGCCCAGTAGAGCTTCTGCTCCTCGAGGTCGATGGTCAGCCCGTTGGGCCAGTAAATGTCCGAGTCGACGATGATCTTCCGCGCGCTCCCATCCATGCCTGCCCGCTCGATTCGAGGTGTCTCTCCCCAGTCTGTCCAGTACATGTACCTGAGGAGGAGGCAAGCGCGAGCAGAGGAGACTAGCACAGACCTGCCTTTTCGGTCTCTGTTTCCTGTCGACGCGACCGCAGACGCACAGAGGCCGAATTTGTCCTAAAATCTCACCCATTCGACATAACCAGTGCTTAGGGCCTGGGGTATTATGGCTTCCAACTTGTTTTCTAGAAATCGTTCTTAGACAGCAATATACTCTGGGTATCCTCTCCTTTAACTAACAGAATTCTTCCTTCTTGTCTTTTTTTTTTTCATTTTTATTTCTGAGAGAGAAAGAGAGAGACAGAGACAGAGCATGAGCAGGGGAGGAGCAGAGAGAGGAGAGAGAGAGAGAAGAGAGGAGAGAGAGAGAGAGAGAGAGACAGAATTTGAAGCAGGCTCCAGGCTCCAAGCTGTCAGCGCAGAGCCCGACGCGGGGCTCAAACTCATGAATTGTGAGATCATGACCTAAGCTAAAGTCGGATGCTTAACTGAGTGAGCCACCCAGGCGCCCCCTCCCCCCCTTATTCTCTTGATGATAGAGTACTGTAAATTATTTACAAGACTCCACATCAGATGTTTGAGTTGTTCCTGATTTTTTGCCACTACAAAAATGCTGTAAATGAGCTTTTTTTTTTAAAATGTTTTATTTATTTTTGAGAGAGCACAAGCAGGGGAGGGGCAGAGAGAGAAGGGGACAGAGGATCTGAAGCCAGCTCTGTGCCGACAGCAACAAGCCCGATGCGGGGCTTGAACTCACGAACCGCAAGATCATGACCTGAACGGAAGTCAGACACCCAACCGACTGAGCCACCCAAGGGCCCCTGTAATTGAACTTCTAAAGCCAATTAAAACATGTAAGATGGAATGTTATTTAACAGTTTTAAAAAGTTAGCCATGAAGCCATGAAAAGTCATGGAGGAAACGTCAAAGTGTATTAATAAGTAAAAACAGCCAACCTGAAAAGCCTACACACCGTGGGATTCCCGCCATAAGACGATCTCAAATCTCGGGGCGCCTGGGGGGGGGGCTCAGTCAGTTGAGCATCCGACTTCGGCTCAGGTCATGATCTTACGGTTCATGAGTTCGAGCCCTGCATCAGGCTCCGTACTGGCAGCTCGGAGCCTGGAACCTGCTTCGGATTCTGTGTCTCCCTCTCTCTCTGCCCCTCCCCCACTTATGCGCGCGCTCTCTCTCTCTCTCTCTCGCTCTCTCTCTCTGCTCAAAAATAAATAACCATTAAAAAAATGAAAAAAAAATCTTTGTCAAAACCAGACTGTATACAAGCACATAGACAATCTCTGTACCTTCCCCTTAATTTTTCCACGAACCTAAAATCGCTTAAAAAAAACACAAAGTGTATTAAAAAAAAAAAAAAACCCACATGGGGGTGTGCACGGACATTACAACAGCAGTTTTCCCTGGTGGGGGGGGGGGCGGGGTGTGATCTGGGCTGCTTCTGCCCGCCCCCCAGTTTACAGTAAGGGGCAGGCACCTCACATCCACGAGAAACGACCCCAATTAAAGCTTCTTATATGGGACACTGGGGTGACAGGTTCACACCCCCCTCCAGTACCCAGAGAATGCGTCCAGTTGTCCAGGCGGGGCGACCACCCAGCGTGCACAGCTCTTAGCGACAGCGGACGGGAACCACACCAGCCCGGAGGACACGTGACCTCCGCGTTCCGGTCAGACGCGGATGAGCCACGGGACCCGAGGATGGGACACCTGTTTTATTTGGCCTGCCCGGCGCGTCTCTGCAGCCAGGAGGGCAGGGTCCACTTTCACTCTGAGAAGCCCCGCTCCCGGCGGTGGCCCATGATGCTCTCCGGGTGGTGCGGCCTCCCCGCTGCCCTCCCGCTGGGGTGGGTGCAGGCAGGTGCATCCTGGCCTCTCAGCAAATCCCATAACCCTCGGTCTCTGCGACTGCTTTAAAGGCCAGCAGCTTGCCCACGCGGGGCCGATGGGGGTGAGCCTGAAAGCCGGACCCGGGGAGGCAGGGAGCTCCTGGGTCCCCCCGCCCGTGCCATCTGTGAGAGGGCCTGCGGGGAGCGCAGATCCAGGTGGGGAGAGGCCGCGCCCCATCCCAGGCCCACAGACTCTCTCTTGCCTTCCAGCTGCTTCTCCTTGACCAGGCAAGTCCCCCACTGCCCTTGGCTCCGCTCCTTCACGGGCCGGATCTGGTCCCCTTTCAGCGAACCCTGAGCGTGCCCGCTGCTGCCTGTGAGCCAGGGGCAGCTCTGCGGCCACAGCAGGTGCGGGTGCCTGGGGGGCCACCCCCATTTGTGAGGCCGAGCGGTCTTGCCAGAGGGGTGTCGTATCTGAGCTGGTGCCACGCCCACCCGCTGGAGGAGCTGGGCCGGGGTCACCGACAACGAGCTTGCAGGAGCCAACCACACCCGGCCGCTGTCACCGAGCTCTGCTGCCCCCCAGCCCCGGTGGGGACGGAGAGGAAAAGAGAGCACCCTTCACACGGAACACCTCTCCCCAAAGCCTCCCTTGCGCTCTCTCCTCTGCACCTGGAGACGCAGCTGACGCAGGGCAAGCAGGAATTACTACTCCCACTGGACAGATGGGAAAACTGAGGCTCCAAAAGGAGCCCCACGTCACATGCCAGTGGCTTGGGAGCGCCGCATAGCTCTCTGAGTGAGGCCAGGGCCTGGCCATCATATGACTCACCCCTGTGCCAGCAGGCCCCGGGGCGGTGGTGAACTTTTCCTGGCAGCCCAAGGCCTGCAGGTGCTGTCGGCCAGCTCGGCAAAGGCTCCCGCCAGCCTGGTGTAGACGCCTTCCTTCGCGGTGTTTTCCCGCCCCCAGCAGCCTGGAGAGGGCCCAGCCTTTGCGCCACCCGCCGAGAAGGTATCGGGAGAATAAATCTCAGGGCAATCCACTCATGCCCTTCCCGAATGCTCCACGGCAGCCAGCGAGAAAGGCTCCTCAGGACCTCCTCGAGGAGCATAATTCAAATTCCTTCCCCCGGGTCTCATCACAGAGGCCCGCTGCTTTCCTTAAATGGGGAATTTGCGAGCCCCTCTGTCAGCAGAGACCAGTTGGCGTGGACGTGCTTTGGCAGAATCCCTGAACACGGCCACAGGCCCGGCCAAATTCCACGGGGGAAAATCAACTTCCGAAGGAAAGCAGAGCGCCTGGTCTTTGTGCAGAGGCTGGCCGCGGTCGTGGGGCGGTCGTGGGTCGTGGTTGTGCATTACTTTAGGGCAGGACCATTTTGCATGTTAAAGAAGGGGTTGGGTTTTAGCCTGGCTTAAGTGAGACCCGGGAGCCGCTGCAGCCCCTCGCGGGCCGAGCAGGCCGGGGCTGGTGCGGCCCCCACGCCAGGTGCTCCGAGCCAGAAGGTCCTCCCCAGAGCCTGACCTTGGCCCTGGGGATGCCGGGGTCCTCCCTCTGCCCCGCCTGGATGCTCGCACTTTGCCACCGGTGCTGCCAAAGCATTGCCAGGCTCAGCGTCAGGACCACGGGTGCTCCTGGCAGTGGGGCTCTTTCTTGGTCACGTGCACAGAGACGGACTGAGAACCTTCCTTCCTGATGAGGAGGTCCGGGTGGGTACCCCCTCATCCGAGGAAGAAGCCCAGTGGGAGACCATGGCACCGGAGGGCACGAGGAAATGACAGAGGCTCTGACGGAGCGGGGAAGGGGAAAGCGGATCCTGCAACCTTGTGCTCGTGGCTGGGACGCAGCACAAGACCTGTTGTCCCAGCTCTCAGGACGGCAGTCCCGTCCCCAGGACTCAGCCCCAACTTGTGACTTATGTCACTGTGGGCATCAAGCTGCCGGCCCGGAGTCCTCTCGTCCTGGGCAGCAGGGCGCCTCAGGGGACAGAACGGGCATCTCAAACCTTAGCCACAGGGGACAGAAGCGTGGGGGAGAAGGCCAGGGCCCCAGAAGTCCTTCCCAGGGCGTCAAACGCAAGGT
Organism: Leopardus geoffroyi; assembly: GCF_018350155.1. Lineage (NCBI taxonomy): Eukaryota > Metazoa > Chordata > Mammalia > Carnivora > Felidae > Leopardus > Leopardus geoffroyi. The sequence goes on along the minus strand of NC_059329.1, from coordinate 110,927,094 downwards.
CAACGTCGCCCCAGGAGCAGGGTGTGGGAGAGAATTCGGAGGCAACCTCAGACGGGATTTTAATCCTTTAATGGGAAAAAGCCAGAGCCAGAGACTGACCAGCTCCCGGGGATGGTACACGCAAGGCCAGCCTGACAGGAGCATGGAGCAGACTGCTCCCCACCGAGCACTGAGCACCCCCCAGCCAGGCACAAGCACCTCCCGACTGAGCACCTCCCCACCAAGCATCTCCCGATCAAGCACCAAGCACCTCCCAAGAGAGCACCTCCCCACCAAGCACCCAGCACCTCCAATCAAGCCCCTCCCAACCAGGCACCAAGCACCTCTTCACTAAGCACCTCCCAACTAGGCACCAAGCACCTCCTAACTGAGCACAAGCACCTCTCAACCAAGGTGGTGACAGGTCACGAGGAAGAAGAGAGATTTCTGTGCCCCGACACGGAGGCTACGTTTGGGGTGGGGGGGGAGGGGCATTTTTAGCGTAACAACAACACGTACCGAAGCCACTAACTGTTCGTGGTGTTTTCTGCATGACACGTGACATGGTCGCAACCCTGCACAGCTGGGGACACTGACACAAAGAGCAGCAGCACAGAACCCTTGCCTCTCGTCTTTCTCTCTAACCTACATGCAAAGTAACTGCAAACCCCACATGGTTCTGCCTTCCAAACAGATCCCAACTCTGGTCGCTTCTCACCCACATCCCTCCAGCTTTCTGATCCAAGCCGCCACCCGCTACGACCAGGTGACAGTGACAGCCGCCAATGAGCCCCCTGCCCCCACCCTGAAGTCCACCCTCGCTCCAACCGCCGGAGAGACCCCTTAACGCCCGGGCCAGACCCAGCGACTCCTCCACTCGAAATAGGGCCTGCCCCTCACCCACTCGATGTCCTCCCCTCTCCACACCCCCCCCCACCCCACTACAGCCCCTCCAACAGGCCGGGCCTCCTCCTACCCCAGGGCCTTTGCACTGGCCACTCTACCCACAATATCCGTCCCCTGCGTGGCCACATTTCTCGCTCTCTCATCTGCTCTCTCTCACCTCTCATCTCTCTGCTCAAATGTTGCTAACAGACACTCCTAGGCTCCTGACCTACAGGAAGCCACTTGCCTCACCCTCTTTGTCTTTGGGCCCTGCATTATTCTCTTCTGGGGCTCATATTCTTCTCAGACATACTATCTATCTACGGCCTTCTCCCCTCAGCGCAAAAGGGCCTCAGGGAGGCAGCCCTCAGCCTCTCCCATCACTGACAGTGTCCCCTCCCGGCCAGGGAGACTCAGCCATGCCAGCTGCCACCTCCTAAAAGGTGGTCGGCGACTCCGGGAGTCGCGGAGCCACACAGCAGGAGAGGAGAGGTCTGAATGGGGAGCATCCTGGGAGGTCAGCGTGGCCCCGGACAGCTCAGCCTGCTTGCGGTGGGGGTGGCAGAAGGGGCCTCAGGGACGCCACTGTCAGGCTCGGCCCCCCAGGACGCTGAGGCTGGGGTGCTCCTCCGGTGGGGGGGCGGCCCCAGGCTGGTCTGGCCTGACTCCAGTGAGTCTGATTATCACGACCTTCGGGGCCGTGAATCCCAGCCCATCCCGCCCCAGGTGCGTGCGCACACAGTTGACATGGGAACCAGCGGGTTCTAAGTCAACACGCTGAGCACCCCGGACATGCGGTTTACTTGGCCACCACAGCACCCCCTCGCCCAGCCTGTTCCCCGCGCCACCCACACACCAGCCACAGCGCGGCCAGGGTCACCCGCAGGGCAGAGAGGGCACGGGGGGGGGGGACAAGAGCAAGTTGGTGGCATTAGGTGACCAGAACCCAGGGGGTCGTACTGTCTTCCTGCTCCAGATGTCAGGGAGCCGTCCGCCTCCGACAGCGAACCGACGGTGGTTCGGCCGCTGCCTCCAGGCAGGCCAGGCACCCGCCGCCCGGGTAAGGGCGTGGGGGAGGAGGGGGCTCGGGGGCGGGCAGCGCCCGCTCAGGAAAGTCTAGCATGAGCCTGGCCGGGCCGGCCGGCGACACTCAGCCGCCTCCCCACGCCCTCTCCAGCACAGCCTCCAAATCCCAGGACGTTCCCAGCTTCGCTGCCAGTCACACAACCCCACCTGGATCTCACCGCTGGGCCCTGAGCCTTCGCGGGGCACGGTGAGCCCGGCCAGCCCAGGGAGCAGAGGAGAGCAGACGGCTTCCGAGAGGCCAGGGAAGCAACCCCCCGGCCAGCTCCACTTCCGGACAAGGGCCTTCACCTTGGACACCATCTTCGCCGACGCTGCCGGAAAGGCGTAAACGGCAGATTCTACCTGCTGGGTCGCCTGCGCCTTCTCGGGTGCCACCGCGCGCCCGACAGAGACGCCCAGTGACTCAGATCCACGGCCGCGCGCTCCCAGAGCCTCAGACGTGGCAGGTTTAAAACGGAAACCCAACCCCGGAACATCGAGGGGAAACAATTCTCGACAAGCTCTGAGAGGCGAACTCCTTTTAAGAGGGCCGGGTTTCCTCTGCCAGAGCTGCTCGGGCTCACGGGAACTCCAGAGGGAAACCACGACCCCCTGAGCCCCGCCAAGGAGGAAGGCAGCTGGGTTTACCCGTGAGCGGGGTCCAAGGCGATGGCCCGCGGCTGGTCGAGGTCCTGCCAGAAGAGGACCTTCCGGGACGTCCCGTTGAGGTTGGCTACCTCGATGCGATTGGTCTCGGAGTCCGTCCAGTACAGCTTCTTGCCGACCCAGTCGCAGGCCAGGCCGTCAGGCGACACCAGGCCGGAGATGACCACGTTCTGCACGGCGGCCCCCGTCTGGTTCAGGTAGGTCTGCTTGATGGCCTCCTCGCTCACGTCCGTCCAGTACACGGCTCCCTTGGAGAACTGGAAATCCACGGCGGCCGCGTCCTCCAGGCCGCTGACCACGACGGTGGACTCCAGCTTGACCCCGCCGGCATCCACCAGCCGCACATCCCGGCGGTTGGCAAACAGCAGGAGCGGTGAGGCTGTGGGGGGTGGAGGCAAACCGTGAGGACCGCTGCCCAAGCCAGGAGCCGCACGGCCCGGGACGGGGGGGGGGGGGGGCTGTGGGCACCGACCGCGTGCCCGGCCGCGCCCCAGGCCCCCTGCTCCTTCCCTCTGCTCCCCGAAGCACTGGCAGGAAGGTGCCCAGGCAGGCCCAGGCCGGGCCATCGCGAAGCTCCCCCAGTAACGGTACCGCTGTTACTGAAATCACAGAGGGCGGCCAGCCAGCTCCCCCAGGCCACGGTGACTCTCGCTGCCACGCCCGTCACCTCACACGGGGACGCCGTGGCCGCACTGGGCCTCTAGGGGCCGCGGAGAAGTCACCGTGACGGCAAGGGAAGGGGATGTGAGGGCACCAGTCCTGGCCGGGAGAGCCTGAGGATTCCCGTGCGATTCCCGGACCCGCTGTCCGCGCTCAGGCCCCTTCCTAGGACGGTGGCCTCGGTGTCCCAGTCCGGATTGCCACCCCTCAGCTCAAACCCCTCCGCCAGCTCCCTGTGCCGCTGGGACTGAGGCCAGGCTGCCAGAGCGAGCGCCCCGCTCAAACCCAGGCCACGGCCTCCGCAGGTCGCGCGGGGACACCGGAGGGCTCAAGGTCAGGACCCCCCGTGGGGCTCCCCACTGCCCCTGCCCCGTCCGTCTACAGCTCTGAGGCAGGAAGGAAGGCTGCAAAGATCAAACGGGGGGTGATGAGCCACATCGAGCTGGGCATCCTGACCTCTCGCAAGGAAGAGATGGCCACAAAGGACACCTGTCCCCAAATCTCTGCCCCAGGCAGGTATAAACAGAGAGTACAGAGCGTTGGTCCTCACGGGCTGACAGCTCTTTGCGATTCGCACGCAGAGCCGTGCGGGCTCCTCTGGACCCCGGGGACCCCGTGCGTGGGCCTGGGCTGGGGATGACATCGCACCCATCTTACTGAAGGGGAAGATGAGACTTCGAGAAACACCTGCGCGGCCAGGTTGAGCAGCCCCCGCACTCTGGAACCCGTATCGTATTACTTCTCGGTGAATAGTCACTTCAACAGGAAGTTTCTAGGAATTAAAAAATGGAACCTTCCCTGTTCTCCCAGCTTCTTACAGGAATCTTTCCCAACGTGCCGAGGGTCCCAGCGGACCCTGCACTCCAGGAGGGCCCGCTAGCCTGGGTAAGAGCAGTGCCCAGCAGCTGCTGTGTAAAACATTTCCCCCGCCCCACCCAGCCTCCAGCACCCACCTTCAAGAAGGTGAGTTACCTCTGCCCCGTAAGAGGTGTGGAGGGAAGGGGGGAGGGGCTGTCCAGAAGGGTGTAGGGCCCCACCCCCAGCTAGAGGCTCTGGAGAGTGGAGGAGGGACGCCCACAGCCACAGGCCTGGCCAGCAGCTGGGTGCCGTGCAATGGTCAGGTGCCAGCCAGTGGGAGAAGGGGATGAATGATGGCCAGGGCTAGGGAGGGTCCAGAACCTCCAGAGGAGGAAGAACCCATGACCACCAGAGGCCGGGGGGCCTTCCCTGGGAACAGGGCCACATTGGGATCTGGAGGACACAGGGGCAGCAGCGGGCAAAGCCACAGCAAACAAAGACACCCCACGGCACGCCCAGGGTGATGGGCGTGCCCGCAGCACATTCCCATTCGTCACCATCGTGACGCTCCCGGCCACCCAGAGCAAGGATTACCAGCAAACCCGTTCCGCCCGCGAGGTTTAAGGTGCCCAGGCTCCTGAAGTCCCCGGCGGCAGGTCCCCTGGCTCGTCCCCACTCGTCCAGCAAAGGCGTGACCCGCCCAAGCACGCGCAGTCGAGATTCCACACTATGGTTCTTAACCTTCTGAGGGTCACGATGTTCCCTGATAAGCTGGTCCTCTCCCCACAGACACACGGAGGCACACACACAGTGCTGTCACCAAGCCCCATGACGTCCCCCGCCAGGGAGGACCTTGCTGAGGCACGCAGGGAGAAGCAGCTGACTTCTCTTGCTATATATCAGGATCTGTCTCAGGAGGGAGTGAGCTCCCTGTTGCCACAGGTAATCAAGGGGAAGTCGGAGAGGACAGGTGAGGGGCTGCAGGGGAGGTGGACGGCCCCGCAGACAAGTAGTCTCCAATCGGCTGCTCTCCAGCCAGGACGTGCGGGGTGCGGGGTGCAGGGTGTGGGGTGCGGGGCGGGGTGGGGAGGGGGCAAGTCGCTAGCCCAAGTGTTAGCCAGGAACGCAGAACACCCTACCCCCCAACAGAGGTCTCTGAGTGGGATGGGGTGCTGAGCGGGGAGGGGAGAGGGAGGAAGGGAGCTCTTGGAAGCTGCCCCAGGCACAAAAAATCCTAGCTGTCTGTTCTTTCTTCCCAAACTGGAAAGACCACATTTTCACCACGGTTTACACTCTGGGCAGTTCAGGTGTATCCTTCAAAGGCCACAGAATGGGGGGGGGGGGGGGTGTTTTTCAATTTTTTGTGCTTCCCCCAAAGTGAGACTCTTGGGGAGGGGAGCCACCCTGGGAAGCCAGGGGTGGGTGGGCGGCAGGCAAACGTGGGTGCAGCCCGGGCAGGCGCGGCCCCAGCGGGCAGGCCCTTTCCAGGAGGAGCCACTCCTGCTTCTAGACTGTTTAGAAAGCATGGCACACTCAACCCCTAAGTCCCCAGAGGCACCCACCTCGCTCACCAGTCCCCTGGGAACCCACAGAGAGGGGGACTTCCGCAGCTAAGAGAAGGCAGCACCCGCTCTCCCGGTGGCCTGCTCAGGGCCTGGGGGACCCCGGCCAACTGGACCCCCCCACCAGGAGACAGGGCCTCCCGGGGGGGCCCCCCTCCGCTCCCCCAGGTGGAGAGACGCTAGGGGGCTGGACAGACAGAAGCCAGCCTGCCATGGTGATGCTGGTGGGGGCAGGGCCAGGTGGAGCACAAAAGTGGAGAAGGTCCCAGGACAGCAGTGAAGAGGGAGAGTGCACTGCACCGAGCCTAGGACAGAGCTGGCCCGGAGAGCTATGGCAGAGCGCCGTGGAGCTCCATCTGGGACACGCAGAACCCACCCTCGTGTCCTATGTTACAGTGGAGGAAACAGACAATAAACACTAAATACAACAGAAAAGGCAAAGTTAGTGCCTTGAAACATCAATGCTATGGTTTGGAAAAACAGAGCAGGGTAAAGGGTTTGGGGAGGGGGGGGCTGTCATTTCACATGAATTGGTCAAGGCAGTCCCCCTGAGAAAGTAACAACTGGGCAAAGACCCGAGGGGGTGAGGGAGGGCCAGAAGGGAGGCACCACCAGCCAAGGGAGGAGCCAGTGCAAAGGTCCTGGGGTGAAGCATGCGGGAGGAGCATACGCTGGTTCTATGTGCTTGCTCCTTCCCACCAGGCAGCCTAACTATGTGTCCAAGACCCTCTGATCCCACAGCCCCCTGCGAGTCAGGGGTCTCAGCTGCCTGCCCCCCCAGGTGAGACGACTGTAGCTCTGGGAAAGGCACTTGACCTGCCCCAGGTCACTCAACTCAGGGACGATCCGTTGACGTGTGGCCTGAGGTTCTGGGCAGTGAGAAGAAGGAATCACAGGAAGAAAGTGCAACGTAAGAGGGAAGAGGAGAGGAGGGCGGACAGGCTGAGAGCGGGAGCCACTGGCCTGGCCACCTCCCAGCTCCAGAACCCACAGGCATCGCCGCGAAAAACAGACTGTCACCTGGTGGCCGCGGATACTGGGACAACCCTTCCAGAAAACACTGTGGTAAGGGGTATTAAGGACATAAAAACACCTAAGCCCTCTCCCCGGGGATCACCCTTACAGGAATTCATCCCGAGGAACACCCAGAGGAAGGAAAAAGGTCTTGGTCACAGTATTTGCTTTGCTGCAGCCTTACTTGTAATAAAAAATAAACAAAATGCCTCCCGAGTCAGAGGTAACCAGACTATTCTGTCAGCGAGGTCACATCCACACACATCACGGGAAAATGGTTGCGGTAACATCAGAGAATGTGTCAGACGCCGTGTTAAGTGAAACCACCCACACGCCACCTCCCTGTAAGCCCCGGTTTGTATGAGATCCGCGGATGCGTGAACGCACTGGTGGGGGGAACAGGAGACTGGACAAGGGAAAGCTAACCCTGCTGGGTCTCCGGGTAAAATCACTTTTTATGTTTCCACCCCAAATTCCATTCAGGTTGCTACACAGTTATCTGCGCAAACGCATTTTTCAGGACCACGCATCAGAAGGGCCACGGACCGGTCGGCCCTCCCACCGCTCAGACGTGACCCTCTCGGACCGCGACGTCTGGTCTGGGATGGGGGTGATCACTGTACCTGTGAGGCCGTGAGGCTTGGCCAGGGCGATGCATACGAAGGCTCGGGCCAGGAGCAGTACGACAGCAGCCGGGCGGGCCAGCACCGAGCCAGGTCTGTTCCAGAAGAACATTCACGGACTCGGACCCGGTGGGGGGGGGGGGGGGGGTGCGCCTGGCCTGTCGCCGGGAGATTTGGGGCAAAACTTTAGAGGCAGGAAATGAGATCTGCTCTTCATTAAAAGGTACTACGGCACCCCAAGCAGACTGAATCCCCTATGACTTTCTTCCTTGGTCCTGGTTTCCCAGTTGGCTTAACCAGGCACAGAGTACCCTTTCCGTGACCCTGGGTTTCCACGGCCCCTTCTTGGCATGACCCTGAGGACCCCTCACAGAGTCCTGTGTTCTCTGCACGCCTCTGTGGTGCCAGGGGCCTGGAAGCAGGTGGTCTGATGTTCCCGGCACGCTCGGCCGGTGTGGGACGAAGGCCGGCTCCTTCTCCCTCCGGCCTTGGGTACCAGGGCCCGTGATCAATTTCCAGTCCCCACCGCAGCAGGAGCCTGAAACCCCAGCACCAACCCTCCCCCCGTTACCCCGTGTAAGCACATCCACTATTTATACACAGAATCCATAGCAGATGTCCGGGCTTCCGTGGCAATACCCTGTATTTTATGCCGTTCACATGGTGACGCTGAACACAAGCAACTCAAGGTAACCCAATCCGCCGCTCGTGCACCGAATGAGCGACGCTTTCAGTACACGCCCTATTGACGCTCACCAAGCGCTACACTGCTCATCGCCGAGCAGGCAAGGCCTGGACACAAAGCTGTGGATCCGTCAGCCGGGAGCAACCCTCTGTCCCACGCCAGCCCCATGGGGAAGGGAGACTACGCGGGCCCGCATTCGAGGAGCCCAGAAACCGACGGGGCAGGACACACGCTGCGCACGCACAGTTAACCTACGCGGGAAGAAACGGCAGGTGAGGGCCACGGTCAGGGGGTGCCTGGAGCCTGAAGGAGACCGAGCCGTCAGCTGGACCTGGCAGGCTTCCTGGAGGAAGGGAGACCTCGAAGGATGATTAGGGAATGCTGAGCACGTCTAGGCTCGACACCGAGATGCCTCTGTGCACTAAGTTAATTTTACTCGCGACGGCTTACAAGCCACTCACCCAACACCTAATGGCCCCGGGTGCCTTCTGGCAGTGCGTCCAAAAGGGTTTCGATGCTACCCTCTCGCACACCCGTCCCCACGGGCAGGCGCGCCACCACCTCTCCCACCTGTGCCACTCGTCCGGTGCTCCCGGGTCCACCTCCACCTTCCTTCTGCTGGTCTCCTGTCCGCCTGTCCAGCCCTGCAGCAGCACCGAGCAGACCCCTCCTGACTCTCCCCTCCCCATCCCCTCACACATTTTACAACCGGCTTCCCAAGTTCCGCGGTCTCTGCGGGGATCTTTTTACGGAAGCTTCAGGTTTTCACGGCACGAGAAAGCGAAACCGTCACGGCTTGGCTGGCGGCACAGAGAGATCCAAACGACGCTTCTCGCACTACGGCTTGTGGCAGCGGAAGCCCGGCTTCGGGAGCGTGGGAAATGACGGCAGGCGGTGGGTGGAGGCGACGGCCACACGACAGCACGAGTGCGCTTCATGCCGCTGGACCGGACGCTGTGTAATGGTTACGATGGTCAACTTTTCGTGATGTGTATTTTAACACTGCTATTTACAATAGTAAAAATGAAACCGGATGGTGGGGCGGCATAGAATATTATAAGCTACTGCAAAGAATGACTTAGAACTACAATTACAGCCTTCGTTCAGGATTTTGTTTTTAAACTTTTTAACATTTATTTGTTTTTGAGAGAGAGTGAGTGAGTAGGGAAGGGGCAGAGAGAGAGAGAGAGAGAGAGAGAGAATGAGCAGGGGAGGGGCAGAGAGAGAGAGAGAGAGAGAATGAGCAGGGGAGGGGCAGAGAGAGAGAACAAGCAGGGGAGGGGCAGAAAAAGAGAGCGAATGAGCAGGGGAGAGGCAGAGAGAGAGAGAGAACAAGCAGGGGAGGGGCAGAGAGAGAGAGAGAGACACAGAATCCAAAGCAGGCTCCAGGCTCTGAGCTGTCAGCACAGAGCCCGACACGGGGCTCGAACTCACGGACCGCGAGATTGTGACCTGAGCCGAAGTCAGATATTTGACCGACTGAGCCACCCGGGCGCCCCCAGGATTTTGTTCTTAGGTGTTGGGCAGTCATCAGCGCATGCCCACGATACGCTATTCGTTTATTTCATCCAGTGCAGACTCATTTATTCCCATCCCATTAAATGGGTTAAGATCCAATATTCCCATTTACTCTGATGTCCATACCTCCCCGGACTGGGATAGTGACAGTCCCCTCACACTGGCTCTTGTGTCCTCTTGGCACGTCCCCATTACCCGCTGAGGATTTCTTTACCTTCCGGCCCAATGACACGCTCCGGGCAGAGGTGCCCTTTCCCCTGCCCCAGCCCTGGAGCTGGCATCTCCTCTGAGGAGCCCTGGTTCCTCTCCGGGGACAGTGGGACAGAAGCCCAGACCCAGGGGCTCCTGGGGGGGGCTCAGTCGGTTGAGCCTCCGACTTCGGCACAGGTCATGATCTCACGGTTTGCGGGTTCGGGCCCCATGTTGGGCTCACTGCGTCAGCACAGAGCCCGCTTCAGATCCTCTGACTCTCCCTCTGTCTGCCCCTCCCCTGCTCATGCTCTCTTACTCTCTCTCCCTCTCTCAAATATAAATAAACATTAAAAAAAAATTTTTTTTTAGAAGCCCAGACCTGGGCATTGGGTGTGCTCACCGCCACCTGGAAGTCACCGCCTCCGGGGCGAGACGGAGACAGAGGTAGAAAAACACGGGCGGGGGCCACCCTTTTTTACCCACACATCCCATCTCTGAACTTGCCCACTCGCTAAGTTGTACTCACAACTGCCAGGTCACCGGGGGAGCCTCTGGGATCGCCCGCAGACACACACGCACGTGCACAGGCTCAAGCACCCGCCCTGCCCTCTTGTTTCCGCTCCCACATTGCACACAAGCGCCCTTTTCATGATCTACTACTTAGTGCCACGCTGTTCACGTTTCTGTGCATTTTGTCGGGGGTGTCGCCGTTAAAAACGGCCCCCAGGCCTAGCGCTCGAGTGCCGTCTAGCGCACCTCCGTGCAAGAAGGCCGCGGCGTGCCTGGGAGACAAAACACGCGTTCGACGGGCTTCCTCCAGGCACGACTCACCCGCTGCTGGCCGCGCGCGTTCAGCACTAACACACCAGCCGCACATACTAAATAAGGTGTCTTTAAACAAAAGCACATGGGAAACATCACGTGCTCATCGGCAGAGGAAGATGTTGGGTTCACGGGAACCCAACCCTGCGCCCCAGGAACGACGGTTCCGTATTCGCGAACCCAGCGTGCGCGGGGACCCTGCAGACCACGACTGCCGCCAACACGGAGAATCGTCTGCATGAACACGCATACGCGTTCATACACACGTGCGCCCAAAGCCATTTCTGAATCTCCTTCCGCGTGTCCGACACGCGGTACCAATCCGTGAGTGTGCGGGTGCCCCCTGCAATGTCACCCAACGCCCTGGGGCTGTTTCTGATCTTTCCCCCCTTTCTGGGTGTGTCAGTATCTTCTCCAAAGTGGAAACCTGGCGTTTGTGACTGGCAGGCAACCTATTTACTCATTCGCTCAACGCAACCGACTTCCCAACTGCCCCCAGTCTCTGCCGCCCGCCACCGCTCGCCGCACCCCGCCTCGCCTCTCGGACGCCAGGAGCCCCAGGCCCTGCTACCACCGGCACCCGCGTGCCAAAACCGTCACTACCCCTCTTCCTCACGCGCCAGGAGCCTACACGTGTGCACCGGGACAGGAAAGGAAGAACGGAGCCCCGTGTAATCGTGCTGAGCCCACAGATCGACGCGGTGGGAAGTGACATCTCCCGGATATTGTCTTCCTACCCCTACGCCTCCTTTAGTGTCCTTCTAACAAACCGTATCACTTTTCCATAGTCTTGCACGTTATTACTTAGATATAATCCTAGCTACTTAACTTCAAACCATCATTTAGGGCGCCTGCGTGGTTCAGTCGGTTGAGCATCCGACGTCAGCTCAGGCCATGATCATAGAAGTTCAAGCCCCGCGTCGGGCTCTGTGCTGACAGCCAGGAGCCTGGAGCCTGCTTTGGATTCTGTGTCTCCCTCTCTCTCTGCCCCTTCCCCGTTCCCACCGTCTCTCTCAAAAATAAACATTAAAAAATTTTTTCTTAATTAAAAAAAAATAACGCTAACAGAGGAACTACAGAATTCCCTTGAATGTTATGATAAAGCATGAAACTTCAAAGGCACTGAGGCTGGGTGGGGGGGGGGGGGGGGGGAGGGGGAGGAGTGTTCAGGGCAATGTGGAAGCCTCTCCCCACCCCCCAGGCAGGAAAGTTCTATTTCCCCTGTAAGAGGAAATGCACGAAAAAGCACAGATCTGGCTAAAATGACAGGGATCGAGGAGAAATCTGTGCAGCCGCCAAAACTGCAAGTGAGCTCGGCTCCCCAGCTCTGCGCTCAGAGACAGACGCTCAGTCCCTCACCTCCAAGTGCAAGAATCACGCACCTGACAGCCAGGCACAGAAGGCAGGGACGTGAAAATGGCTGTGGCTCTACCACGAGCACCGACCTCAGCAAAATCCGACCGCTGGTTTCTCATGGAGACTTCTCGATTGACTCCCTTTAACGCGGGCAGCCCCTCGAAGCCGGGGACCTCCCCACCCCGCGCCTCCGGCCCCCCGGCACCAGGGACGCACCCTCCCGCCCTTCGCGGCTCGGCGACCACGATCCCAGCCACAGTTTTACCTTCCGTCTCCGGCCTCTACCCAGTGACGACGGGCTCCGCTCTGCGACACATTCCGCAGCGGCCTCAACGTTCTCCAGGGGAGTCTTGACATTTACAGCAATAATAAAATGTTGGGTTTCCTTTAGCTGAACAGATGTTCTGCCTTTTATGGAAAAGCTCTGCAAACTCAAACTTGCTGGCCTGAATGGGCTGAGCCGGGGTGGAACCCTCTGTGACATCTCCGGGCGCTCCGGGACGGCTCTGCTCCCCAGGCTCCCTCCTCACCTGACCTGTCACGGCCCACCCCCCCAGGCTCCCCTCCATGCCCCCACTCCCACCAGAGGAGACAAGGAGAGCCCACCCTCTCCACCACCGTGCCTGCAGCCGCTCCTACCCGCAAGCCCCTCCGGGTCCCTCACCGAGCCTCGGTGAAAGCCGGGTCCTCTGCGACACTGCCCAGCTCGGGGCAGGGATGGGCCAGCTGCCCAAGGGGACGTGAGCCTTCGAGGCTGCCCCTGGCAGGCAGGGGTTCTGGCAGAGGGCCCTCCTTCCACCCTCCCATTCCAGTGCTATCCAGCTAATGACCCATCCATCGATGGGGTGTGTTGACATGTGCACAAAAATAATGAATAAATACGACAGTTCGCTTCAAATCCAGAGCAGATACAGCCAAGGTTGGCATAAGACTGTACATAACCCATTACAAAGGCCTGTTTATCTATCCCCAAACCAAGGCTGCTTGGGCTGTAAAGAAAGAGCTTTTATTACAACCACAAGGGTGGGGAATTCAGAACCAACAAAACTTGAGTGGTGCCTCCTGGGGCAGGGCAGGCGGGGGAAGGCTAGAAAGCAGCTCGAGGAATCTTCCGGAACAGCGAACATCTACTCTCGACCTGGGCTAAGGCGGTGAGCTGTGGACATTCCCCAAGCTGCTCTCCCAAGGTCTACGCACATCACAGGCTGCAGAACGAAGGCCACAGCCTCTCACCCGCCTTCCCTGTCCCAGCCCAGCCACGTGGGTCAGTGCCCTGCCCTCCAGGCTTGCCTCTCACCTGCTGGGCTCCTGGCGTCTCCCACCTGCTCCCGCATCCACAGGCTGCACCAGCCTGGGCTCCCTGCACAGCTCACAGCCCTTTCTCCAGCTCGATCGCCCCATTTCTGCCGTCCCCGAGCTGTCACACTGATCTCCCTAACACACACACACACACACACACACACACACACACACACACAGTAATTAACCCTGAGGTCCAGGCAAGTTTCCCGAGCAGGGACCACATTTCAAAGGTCAGGGAAGCAAATGAACAGGAAACTACAGGGGCAGGTTCGGGGGGCGGAGCAGGAAAGAAGAAATCAGCTGCGAGAGATACAAAGAAACTGAAGTTTCAGACACTTCAGAGCGAACGAAGCCGAGAGGACACAGGCTCATTAAAGGGTTTCCATTAAACAGGGAGATGGGGCTGGGGGTCCCCACTATCCCCTGCACGAGGGGGGCCGTGCCCGGGGGCAGGCAGGCGGATGCTCCAGCCAGAGCGGAGGACCAGCCTGGGCTCAGCCCCTCGGGAAAGTCCAGGGGCACAAGCAAAGGCCCAGGACCTGGCACAGACCCACCGAGTGCCTGCCAGAGGGACCCCTGAGTATCAGCTGGGGTAGCCCACCGCCCCCAAGGGCCTCTCTGAGGGTCCCAACCCTGGCCCGTGTGACACGGAACCCTTCCAGGGGTGACTGTGCAGCCCTAAGTCCCACCCCGCAGGGGGTCACCCCAGACCAGGACATCTCCAGGGATGACTGTCAGAGGGTCATCAAGCCTCCCACCTCGCAAGCCCCAGAAACCCCTTCTCGACGGAAGCTGGCTCCCCGGAGCCCGGCCCCCAGCCCAACTCCCACACGGGCCAGCAGACCCCAGAGGGATGGGCAGAGAAGGACCTGGCATCTGCTGTGGGCCTACTCAGCCTCTACCTTAACCCAGTTCAATCTCGTAACACCCCCTGCCCCCCACCCCGGCCCTGATGGAGGAGCAAGCTTTATTGGGGGGGGGGGTTATCCCCCCAGCAGCTGAAGCCCACACAGCAATGGGCGGAGCCAAGAGGTAGAACCCCAACCCTAAGCTGGCTTCTGCCTCCACCCCCTGCCACCATGCCACATGTCACCCAGATCTATCTCGGGGGATAAACCCCAAAAGCAACCAACGAGCAGCCTCACAGGACATAAAAGTGGACACCCCAAGTGTCTTGACATGAGTGGCGGAGAGCTTACTTTGACCTTGCATTCAGGCACAAAGCTGGGCCACTCCACACAGCCCGCAAACAGGGAGGATGCCCAGAGGGGACAACTGTGAAGAAGTCACCCCAAAGCAAGGGTGACAGGGAAGAAGAGTGCTGGTGATGTCCCGTGTCCCTTTGGGCACAGCCCAGCTCACACACCAGTAGTCGACCTTTTTTCCCCCCAACCTGTAAAGCCAGCCTAGGGAGAAGGGGACACAGTCTAGCACGGAATTGCCATTTTAAAGGCTCTGAGAAGTCCCGCAGTGAAGAAACCTACGTCATGCTCTATACCCAGGATTTCCCAAATGTATCTGATGAAAGAGCACCTTTTAGTTTTGGCCCAGGGGACACATTTTGAAAAAATACCGGCCTGAAGGTGAAGCGAAACAGAAAACACAAAGGTAAAACTGAACAGGACACATCCTTGGAGAATGGGCAGACACCACAGGTCCCCAAGTGCTGGCCATCTCCAGCTCGGCACACACACTTGCCACCCCAAGCCACCTCCTCCCCCTTTCGTGGACAAGAAGCCTGATGTCCACCAAGGCTGGGGGCCCTGTGGGGCCACATGGTCTTCTGGCCAGAGAGGACGTCTGTCCTGACAAAGAGGCTTTCTCCACCTGGTCACTGGGAAATCGTCTGCGACAAACCACCCCACGTACAAATGACCCAAGAAGCTCCAGGACATTGGTCCACACGGGCAACAGAGCATCCGAGCCCTGCCAACACCGCCCAGAACCACAAATGACCCACCTGACCCAAGGCCACGTCCTTGACCCTGGCCCCAGAAGTGCACCGAAACCCCAGAGCTGGTTCCAAGGCCAGGGAGGGGAGGACCCAGCCCACACCAGGGCCAGTCACCGGAGACAAATCACCTTTTCGAAAACTGAGTCCACAAATGAAGCCCAGCAGTGGTGGAGGTGGCTATGAGCCCCGCAGAGATTTCCCTGTGAGGGAAATGAAGCCATTTCCTCTACCAACTATATGCTTTAATTGGGCAAATATATAGATTTCCCTGCAGGGACCGTGCTGACAGGCGAGGGGGCCGGAAGGAAGCGGGCGGCGGTCAGGGCTCACCACCTCGGTCTCCCCCTCCAGCTCTCTCGTGCGCTCGCTCACACGCGTGTGCACAGGCTCACACGCACGCACACACTCACTCTGCATGCCTGAATTTAGCCACCGTGGAATGTTACCAACTCACTGATACCTAGGACAAGTTTGTAGGAAATATGACATTTGATTTACGTCTGCCAATGTGCGTTTGCACTAATTAGAAGGTTTGGGGCAGAGCAGGGGAAAATATGTATTTCAAAGTCCCAGTTTGACTTGCCAGAAACCAGCCCGTTCCTAACATTCTTATTTTCGACAAAATATAGCATTCTGATTACATACCATTTCGGTTCAACAGCTCCCCGCTCCCGGAAGTGGCCCAAGGCCATGGCAGAGACCGACTCGGGGGCCCATTCCAGCGGATGGGGAGGCAGTGGCTTCCATCCAAAGCCCTGAGGCCCCATGGAAACAGGCACCAGGTGGCCACTCAGAAGGTGAGGCCACCCAGGAGAGCCTCTGGCCTCAGTGTCCTCCCCACACACCCTTATAATGAAGTCGCCTATTTATTTATTTTATTTTATTTTTTTTAATGTTTATTTATTTTGGGGACAGAGAGAGACAGCATGAACGGGGGAGGGGCAGAGAGAGAGGGAGACACAGAATCGGAAGCAGGCTCCAGGCTCTGAGCCATCAGCCCAGAGCCCGACGCGGGGCTCGAACTCACGGACCACAAGATCGTGACCTGGCTGAAGTCGGACGCTTAACCGACTGCGCCACCCAGGCGCCCCTGAAGTCTCCTATTTAAACGCACCGGGGGCTCTGCAGCCTTTCTCCTTGACAGATGAAAGAAAACAGTTTTATAATTCAAATGGCAATTAAGGGGTAGGCAGTGGGGCCTGGGGCCGCCAATTTTAGTCCCCGCATGACCCCAAGCAAGTTTTGCAAGCTCTCCCAGCCTTAGTTTCCTCATCTACATAATGGGCACCCAGTCCCCAGAGCCGCTGCAAGGGTTAAATGAGTCAATCGAACAGCCCTTAGACCCCGCCTGCTACACCGTGAATGGGTAGTAACCATGAGCTATTTTTACTTATTAAGTCTAGGTATTTGTACCATGGGTGCTCTTGAGGCAGGATGCATTAACCAAAAACTAAAGATTGCGTTAAATGCATACCCCAGAGAAAAATGCACACCCCAGGGGCGCCTGGGTGGCTCAGTCGGTTGAGCGTCCGACTTTGGCTCAGGTCATGATCTCGCAATTTGTGAGGTCAAGCCCCGCGTCGGGCTCTGTGCTGACAGCTCGGAGCCTGGAACCTGCTTTGGATTCTGTGTCTCCTTCTCTCTCTGCTTCCCGCCCCCCCCCCCCCCGACCAACTTGTGCTCTGTCTCTATCAAAAATGAGTAAAATATGAAAAAAAAAAAAAAAAAAAAAAAAAAGGAAAAAATGCACACCCCATAGAAACATGTTAATTTTTTAATGTTTATTTATTTTTTGAGAGAGAGAGAGACAGAGAGTGAGTGGGGGAGGGGCAGAGAGAGAGAGGGAGACACAGAATCCGAAACAGGCTCCAGGCTCAGAGCTGTCAGCGCAGAGCCCGATGTGGGGCTCGAACTCACGAACGGTGAGATCATGACCTGAGCCAAAGTCAGACGCTTAACTGACGGAGCCCCCCAGGAGCCCCCCACAGTAAACATTTTTTCTTTTTAAATTATTTCTGTTATTCTTTTTTTTTTCTTAACATTTATTCATTTTTGAGACAGAGAGAGACAGAGCATGAACAGGGGAGGGGCAGAGAGAGAGGGAGACACAGAATCGGAAACAGGCTCCAGGCTCCGAGCCGTCAGCCCAGAGCCCGACGCGGGGCTCGAACTCACGGACCGCGAGATCGTGACCTGAGCCGAAGTCGGACGCTTAACTGCCTGAGCCCCCCAGGAGCCCCCCACGGTAAACATTCTTAACGGAGACCATTTTCTAAACTGTCCTAATTGCAAGCTTTTACGGGCTTCTTGACAGCCCTCAGAAATCAACCCAAGTACCGCATGTGCGTGTCTGTGTGTCTGTGTGTGCGGTTCACACGCACATGTACCACCCGCCTCAAGTCAGAGGAACAGGCCAATCAGTTGAGGAAGCCCTGAGGCCCTGCCGGAGTCTGGTGACACCCACCCGCTTCCACCCGGCTCTCCAGCCCGCCCTGCATCTGCACCGTGTCCCTGACACCTGTCCTCTGGGCAGGGACCGGTAGTACACGATGCAAGAAAGAAAGAAGGGGCCGGGTCGGCCCCAAGTCACATAGACAATACCACGTCCCGGGCGCGCCGAGGCCACGCAGACACAAGAGTTCCACGCGCGGTGACACGGCAAACTCGAGACTCAGGAACACAGGTGCACACCGGGGCACCGCTAAGCCCCCAGCCTGCCAGTTGCCACCCGGGACAAGCAAGACTGCCGAAACCCACAACCGTCAGCGGGGTCTCTAACCGGGTTGGCACGGACTGGTCGTTTCCGCTGAGCGGGGAGACGGTGGGACCGTCGCAGCCCTCCCCCCGACGCCCACCGGCGAGGAAGCCGGCGTCTTCCCCATGTGGTCACAGAGATCGAATTGTTGTGCGCCGCAGAGAGGAAACGCGAACTGAGCTCAGGATGCATTTTGGAACTGGCAGAAAAGAACATCTGGGAAAGGAAACGCACTTCAGAGACAAACATACCTTTGTGCCGGCTTTTATTTTCTTTACGTGTTGCAAAAAATGGTAATAATAAAGACGTGCCAAAATCTACCAGCACGCTACAAAATCTCCTTTTTATGGGGCAAAACCGGGAGGCTCCGCTTTCAAGTGACCTACTGTTCCTGCAACAAAAGCAGCCCGCTGGGTGCCGAGGCCTCGAGGCGGCTGCCGGGAGCCAGCCCGGAGACCTGAGGCTCTCAACACCTCTGTTCCAGGCAGAGAGGAGTGGACAAGAACCATCCTCAACGTGGTTTAGCCTCTGGCCTCCTGGTCCCTGCTGAAGCCTCTCAGAAGCCTCTCCGGGCACTGACGTGCCTTGAAGAGCCAGAACCTCTCAGTCTTGAATATTTTATGCAGGTTTTGGGGGCTCCCTATGAAGTTCGGCACCGGAGACCAGCTCTGATCATCCTGGGAACCAGCTATGCGTTGGGTCTAGAGGATCATAACCATGTGGAGAAGCCCAAAACTGGGGTTCGGAGGGGCCCTAGGTAAGCGGACGAGGGGACAGAGGCACAGGGGGACTGGGTAACCTGCCCGAGGTCACCCTCCACTAATCAGCGACAAGTACTTGAAAGTCATTCATTCTGTGTAATGGGGCCACTGAATGACCCCCAGGTCTCCCCACAGAAGGGTCAGACGAGCCCCCGAGGCCCTGCGGTGACCCTACCACGCGCCAACGAGGAAGCCCAGCCCCTCAGCCTCTGCCCCTCGGGACTGTGGCCTCCCACCACCTGACCACACATCCGGGTTGTCTGTTCCAGGACAACCCCTCTGTCCTCAGGGAGGAGAAGGAACGGAACAGAGAGGTGCATCAGCAGCCTGGGGCTTCGCACAGCAAGAGCCAGTAGGTCCCAGAGGAGTGCGGCTTTGGGTGGGGGGCAGGTCAGGCTGGTGGGTCAGCAGCCCCTCCTGCTCACCCCTGGGGCTCCCACCCCAGGCCCCCACCAGTCATCCCGGGGCAACCCCACACAGGGTTCCGATTCTCCTTAGACTCAACGCTCCCATCTGTAGGAAGGGGGTGTGGTGTGGGCTCACCAAGTATTAAAACCACACAGCAGAGGCAGCTGGGTGGCTTAGTCTGTTGAGCGTTGGATTCTTTATCTCAGCTCAGGTCTTGATCTCAGGGTTGTGAGTTCAAGCCCGATGCTGGGCTCCATGCTGGACGTGAAGCCTACTTTTAAAACACACACACACACACACAGCCCACACAGCAACCCAAGAATGCAAATCCACACTCAAATCCCTCATAGGGACTACCCGGTGCCTTCATGGGTGCCTCAGGGACTCTACGTGTGGAGCTAAATGTCTCCCTCACAACGGGGCCTAACGTCCCTGTCACACATTGAGCAGTGAGCACTGGGGTGGAGGGAGGGGTGCCTGCCCCTCACCGGCTCTCCCCACACCTAGGTCAATGCTCTGAGCCTCTCTGGTGACCAGGGAGGCGCGGCTAGCCTCCCTGCCTCCAGGGCTGGTGTGAAGGCCAAAGTAGTAGGAGAAGGACCCACCAGACAGAAGAAGGCAAACGCGGCAGGGAGAGAGGCCACCGTGCCGGACGGAGAGGGAGTGACCAATACTGAGGAAGCCAGAGTCCATATAGCACAGGAGCCAGGCCCGGGTAACAGGCACGGGGTGGAGGGGGGCCCCCCTGCACACCTCACCTCCAGCACAGTCACTACTGACTGAGGGGCAGTTCTAACCCCGCCCCGGGTCTGGCCTGGGCCAGCCATGAAGACAGAGCCGCTGCCTGCCTGCGTTCATCCTGTTCCAGAGGCCTAGTTCTGGGCGAGGCACACAGAAGCACCTGCTAAAGGCTTAAATTACTCTCAGGCTAGAGGCAACAGGAAGTCAGGAAAGCCAGCTCAGGCCCAGGAAGGGATGGGCAGGTCCCACCTCGGCTCTTGGCCAGCGGGCAGGTGCGGAGGGAGGGCCAGAAGCTCAGGGCTGCGGGGTCTGCTCCCCTCGGCCAGAGAGGAAGGTGGCAGTGAGAGACCCGGCCTGACACACGGGCTGGAGGGCAGCCTCTCTCACCAATCACAGAGCGCCTACTGGGCACAGGGCCCCGTCAGCAGGCCAGGACAAAGGCACTGACCATCCGCAGCCCAGGGCGGGGAAGGCAGATGCAACAGGCACCTCACCTGAGGGGGAAGGCTCGGTGCCCGGGCTCCCAAGACCGACAGATACAGAGGACCAGAGATGCGTACTGGCCGGCCAGGTGCCCACCGCACTGGAGAGGTCGCCCCAGCGCCGGTCCTCAGAGCCTGCCAGGCGGGCCAGTGAGCAGGCTGTCGGAAGACAGGCACAGGGAGAGAAGAAATCGGGGTCCATAATAACTTCCTCTGGGGAGGGAGAGGCAGGGGGTGTGCTGGCCATACCTAGAAATCAATGTGTGTGTGGGGGGGGGGGGGCGCTCCAGATGAAGGAACAGAGCAAAAATGCCCCCTGGCCACACCTCTGACAGAGCGAAGGTCCAGGAAGCATCCTGCCCCACACAGCCCTGTGCACCTGTTCCCCAGCCCCACGGCTTCCGGAGCCCAGGCCTGCCAGGCTTTACCTAGGCGAGGCGGCAAATTCAGAGTGATTGGGCTCAATATGGCCATTATTCCAAAACAGTTTCCACCTTCTAATGAGTCTGAGCTAAGATGGTTTCAGCCAAGCCACCGTTTAGCTGGAATTGAACCTGACTCCAGAATCCCCTGAGGGCCCTCTCCCCAGAGAATAACAATTATGATTGTAACAACAGCCCTAATAGATAATAATTATTGAGCACTCACCAGGAGCCAGCCCCTTGCTAAGCACTTTGCAGCCACGTTACGTCCTCAGGCGACGATTACCCCTACAGGTGAGGAAACTGAGGCCCAGAGGAGTTAACTCACTTGCCCAAGGCTGCAGAGCTGAGAGCTGAGCCAGGAATGTGGGCAGGGCTAGAACAGGTGGAGGCGGCCTCGGCTGCTGCCGGGGGCTTCCGGGCCCCCGGGGCGCCGGGGGGGGGGGGGGGGCTCCCTGATGGGATTCCTCTGGCAACCCCCTCAGCTGTTCACAGAGAACCTGGGGGATCAGCAGGAAAGGAGGCTGGGCACAGCAGGCCCTCAGCCCGGGGAGGGGGGCCCAAGACAGACTCTGCTGGGAGCCTGGGGGGGGGGGGTGCGGTGCTGGATGGAAACACACAAACACACACACCATGCCACAAGTGCGACAGTGGGGTGACCTGCCTGGGTACTCGCCGGTGACCCAGCTGGCCTTTGGTACTAGATAGAGGCGGACAAGAAGAAACGAGGCCCAGCTGTCTTCCCCACACCCACAGAGAGAGGAAGGGGGACAATTAAGCAAATGTGTCCCCTGACACTTCTGACAGGGAGGATCTCCCTGAACACGGATCAGAAGGCGTTCCTAACTCTGCATTCCCGCCTGCCTCTTCGTCCTGTTCTGCTGACACAAGCTAGTGAGGCTCAGGAAAACCCTGAACTTCTCCAGTTCCCAGACGCCAGCCATCCAGAAGATCGGTGATTTCATGCCGGGAGACCGTGGAAACCCTCTCTCACCAGTCCCCGGCCAGGCAGTACCCGCAGCTCAGCCTGCGTGGTGGGGTTCCCACCTCTGGCCACATTCCATTCCGGTGGGTGGGGCCCCAGGCAGGCCTTGCTGTGCAGAGAGGTCTCAAGAACTGGGCCACACGGGATGCAGTAGCATCTGAGCAGGTCTTTCTGAGAGGTGCTCTCGGTGCGGAAAAGCTGAGTGAAGACGTCCCTGGGAGGGGCAAAGGGAACCCCGAGCCTCTGCTTCTGGCAGACTTTCCAGAGCTCCAGCCAGCCGTGCCGGGCCACCTGCATGGCCACACTCAGTTAAGCAGAAAAGGTTATTATTCAACAAAGGTGCTTTCCTCAAAGGACACAATCTTTCCAAACAAAGCGAAAATGGTTTAAAAACTAGAAATGGAAGCCAAACGGATGAAATTTGCTCTGTTCTGTTCTTTGGTCTTGGGCCTTCCTGCCCACACTCCAGGGCTGGCGGCACAGAAGCCCCCAGAAAGAAGGTAGGGATTAAATGAGAACGAGTAAAGCCTCAGTGGGGGCCACATGGGCAGAGACCTCCCTAGGGACATGGCGCTCTGTACCCAGCCCGGCAGGTCGGGGGGGCCCCGGGGAAAGGGAGACATGCTTTGGGGCTGCTCTGTTCACAGACACACGCCAGGTGGCCACCTGCTCTGCAGGGACAGGCAGTGCTGCGGCCACAGCTGACCGGTCCCACACACCTCTTGGGCCAGGAGGGCACATTTAAGTCCCCTGGGCTGGGCCTGCTCCCTGGCAGGCCTAGGGATCCAGCATCTCAGCTCTTGTGAGCCGATCCTGCTTTGGCCTCGGGAAAGAACGCTGTGCAAACACAGGTGAGACCGCGAGAGCCCGCACAAACCGCCCCTGGGGAGGGTAGGTATTTCATGGACACAGGACTCTACGGTTAAGTATGTTCGGGAAGCACTGGCCTTCGCAGAGTCCGTACCTCAGGAATACAGGTTTCTATTGGGGGAGTGGGTCCCACGCTTGGCCTCAGAAGCCTTCTGTTGTGGAGGACAGGTGTTCTATACCCTGGGAAACACAGCAGCGCTGGATACCGTGATGCGGTGGGAGCCTACCATGCTGCAGATCTGGGGCCAGAGGAAGTAAGGACGGGTAAGATTTGCTCCCTGGACAGACGAGGCCTTGGGGACCCCGAGACAGCTCCTGAGCATGTAAGCATCCACTCCACACCAGACAGCAGGTGGAGGGACA
The DNA here is from genome assembly GCF_018350155.1 of Leopardus geoffroyi. Lineage (NCBI taxonomy): Eukaryota > Metazoa > Chordata > Mammalia > Carnivora > Felidae > Leopardus > Leopardus geoffroyi. The sequence goes on along the minus strand of NC_059329.1, from coordinate 110,904,226 downwards.
AACGTGAAGACAGCCTGTGTCCCCAAGCCCCCTCGGGCTGGCTGGCCACGGAAGGTTCCGGACTCCGAGGAGACAGATCTGTCTGGAGAAGCACTCAACTCCCCCGGGGGAGCACAGGAGGGGGCTAAAGCCAGCCTGGGGGCAGCACGGAATAGCAGGCCAGAAAGTTCCAACTTCAGATGTTGGGAAACTGGTGGTGTTTTCGTGGAAGGCGTCGCCTGGCCGGAGCGAACGGTAAACGGGCAGGGGGAGGCTCCCGGACACCCGCTAGAAGCTGATGTAGTCTCCCGCCCCTGTGGGGAGCCTGCAGGTGAGGCCGGGGAGGGGCGGGTGGAGAGGAAAGGAGCACCCGGAGACCGGGGCCTGCATTGCAGAGGAAGAAGGGGCGTCAGAGGGAGCCGCACGCTCCAGCCTCGGCGAGGAGGACTCCTGGGGGTCTGAGACAGCGCCCGCTCCAGTCCCCTTTCCGCACAGAGTCTGCTCGGGGGGGAAAGTCCAGAGAAACGGCCTGCCCCCGCAAGAGCAACTCGAGAGCACATCTTGCTGGAAGCCACTTTGCAGTGGGACGTCGCTCGGGTCACGGAGAAGGCCTGCCCCTCGCAGGGCAGACTCCAAGGTGGCCCCCGGCTGCCCGTGGACAGTCTGGAAGGCACCCAGGCACCCGGCTGACATGTTCTGGCCGGGGCCACGCGCTCGGGCGGCTTTTAATACCCTATTGAGCAATTTCCTAAGAGTTTGGCTAGGCAGGTACCGCCTCCCCATCTGGGCTAATAAAGGGGTGCAGCCCAGGTAAGAAATTAAAGTTACTCGCATTTTGTTCTGGAGGGATCCAGGGGAGGGGAGCAGTAATTTACGCGGTAATTAGATTCGCCTCCGGGCTAACACTGGAATTAGTTGCATTAGAGCTTGTCTCCCGAGCAGGCTGCTGGCGTGAGGGAGCCCAGAAGCAGGAGCGTTGCAGGCCGTCCAGCACAAATGTCACCTCGGAAGCACCCCACGTGCAAACAGGAAGCAAAAACCTGAAGGCTGGCTCCTTGTGAATTTACTTCCACAGCCAAGGACCAGCTTGCTTGTCGAAGACCACTGCTCGAGCCCAGCCCTGGGACAGCCGTCCGACGTCACCGTTTACCGTCGCCGGATCAACGGCTCAAAGGATGGAACCTGATAGGCTGACTCTGAAGCGTATCACAAAAGAATAAATGGACAGGAACAGTCAACACAATTTTCCGAAGGCAACGATGAAGGGGGGAATTGCATCATCAGTCCTGAAATACACTACGATGCTACGTACAGAGGTTAAATCAGCACCCCGGAGGGGCGCCTGGGTGGCTCGGTCGGTTAAACGGCCGACTTTGGTTCAGGTCGTGATCTCACAGTTCGTGGGTTCGAGCCCCGTGTCGAGACCCACGTCGGGCTCCGTGCTGACGGTGTGGAGCCTGCTTGGGATTCTTTCTCTCTCCCTCTCTCTCTCTCTCTCTCTCTCTGCCCCTCCCCCCCCCAAAGTAAATAAATAAACTTAATTAAAAAAAAAAAAGCACACTGGTACAGAAACACACCAACGGGTCAACGGAGCAGGACACAAGGTACCAGAATCAGGAGCCATGCCGTCCGTGGACACTGCACATGAAAGTGTGAGTGGTATTTTACATGAATGAGGATATGATGGGCCTTTCTGTCAAGGTGTTGGGACAACTCCCTATCCATTTATAGGGGGGTAGGGGCACACCAGGGACCGTCCAGATCCCTACCTCACACGTTATACCTCCCCAAAATTGGATAAACCAATGTCTGAATACCAAACATAACACCAAACAATAACACCAAAACACCAAACAATAACAGCCCTGGAAAAAAATTAAGGAAGAGGTGTTTATAATCTGAGGGTAGAGAAACAAAGCACAAAACCCAGAAAGCTGAAGGGAAGAGACCCAGAGTTTTGATTACGTGAAACTTTTTAATGCCTTTACAATAACAAACCACCAGAAATATGGGTGAAAGGCTACAGATCAGAAGACGACTCTGGAACAAATATAACACAGAGTTACTCTCCATGCCAAATACATAGCTCCTGAAAATCAGTGAGAAAGATGGACAACTCAACAGAGAAATTTTATTAAGTTTATTTATTTACTTTATATCCACACTATGAAATACTACATAGCTTTTAAAAAGATCTGAAAGTAAATGGGGCTCAGTCACAAGGGTCCAACTTCGGCTCAGGTCACGATCTCACGGTTTGCGAGTTCAAGCCCCGCGTCAGGTTCTGTGCTGACGGCTCGGAGCCCGGAGCCTGCTTCGGATTCTGTGTCTCCCTGTCTCTCTCTGCTCCTCCCCCACTCGTGCTCTGTCTGTCTCTCAAAAATAAATAAGTGTTAAAAAAATTTTTTTAAAAGATCTGAAAGTGAAGATACAGGAAATGCTGAAGATACGTTAGCGAGTAAAAAAGGCTACAGCCACAGGCAGACGGTGATTGGGCTTATGTGTAAAATAGCCCAATATAGCTTCTGTGTTCAAAATAACATAATCCACTTGCTACAACACGTGTTAAAGGTCTGGTCATAGGCCATAAACAAGCAACAGGAACCACGGTACATAGTTCAGCCGTTCCTACGTATTCGTGTGTGTCTCGCATTTAAATATCCGTAGACATCGGCAGCTCTCCCTGTCCATGGGTCCTATCCCCTTGCTTTAATAACATCATCTTTCTTGCACCAATAAAAAATAAGCAAATACTTGTACGTATGTGTGAAAGAAAACGGGTAACAAATACGTATGGAGATGCTCGATCGGCCATCGGGAAGACGCAAATCAAAACCACAACGCGGGACCGGGATGACCGGAAGCAAAACAGAAAACAAAACCAAACAAGAGGTGACGGGGATGTGGAGAAATCGCCCGCTGCTAGGCTCGTAAAAGGCGGCACGCTGAAGGAGACAGTTTGATGGAGCCTCAAAAAAACTCAAGCCCGGACTGACACGTGGTCCAGCAACCCCACGTCCGGCCGTTCGCCCCAAAGTGGAGGCAGGGACCCAGACGGAGGCGTGCACAGCCGCATCCTCAGCAGCATCGTTCACAAGAGAGGCGTCGACAGCCCGGTGTCCCCAGCCAGCAGGGGAACAGACGAGCAAAGCCAACGTGCCCTCTCCGAACAGGGAAACATTCCTCAGCCATACAGGGGAACGGCGTTGTCACCCGCTGCAACTTGGATGACCCCGAAAACACCACACTGAGTGAAATAAGCCAGACGCCAAAAGGACAACCACGGGATGATTCCACCAAGACGAGGTAGGGACCACGGGCCGGCCCACAGCCATGGGAAAGCGGAAGAGGGGTTACCAGGGGCCGTAGACAGCGGACGACGGGGTGTGACCCCCTTCACGGTCACAGTTTCTGTTTCAGGTAACAGAAAATTCTGGAAATAGATAGTGGTGATGGTTGCACACCCTTGTGAATGCAATTAATGCCACTGAATCATACATTTAATGTTTGTGTTTTTTTGAGAGAGAGAGAGAGAGAGAGTGAGCAAGGGAGGGGCAGAGAGAGAGAGGGAGACGCAGAAACCCAAGCAGGCTCCAGGCTCCGAGCCGTCAGCACAGAGCCCGACGCGGGGCTCGAACTCACGAACAGTGAGATCATGACCTGAGCCGAAGTCGGAAGCTCAACCGACCGAGCCACCCAGGCGCCCCAGAATCATACGTTTAAAAGTGGGGAGGGGCGCCTGGGTGGCTCAGTCGGTTAAGCGGCCAACTTCGGCTCAGGTCATGATCTCACAGTTTGTGGGTTCGAGCCCCCATCGGGCTCTGTGCTGACAGCTTGCTCAGAGCCTGGAGCCTGCTTCAGATTCTGTGTCTCCTTCTCCCTCTCTGCCCCTCCCCCGCTCATGCTCCGTCTCTCTCTGTCTCTCAAAAGTAAATAAATGTTAAAAAAATAAAAATTAAAAATAAATAAAAATAAAAGTGGGGGAAAAACAGGCCGGGAGGGCAGAGCTGGGGAGACCAGACTCTAGACCTGACAGTGCAGGATCCCAGGAGGGGGAGGGGGACCCCTGAGGACCCTCAGGGAAGCCACACAGCCCAGTGGAACAGGAGCAGGGAGCAGCAGGCCCAGAGACTGTGGCACACAAGGCCCTCCCTGCAGGAGACCACCCCTGCTCCCCTAAGACCCCCGAAGGGAGAAAACTGGAAAACCTCATGCGGGAAAATGCCTCCAGAGTTTAGGGCCAGCTGGTTTCTTTTTACAAAAAAAGGAAACTGAGGTTCATGGGACGGAAGTGTACCCAGGGCCCCACAGGGAAGGGCCCAGTGTGTGTGTGTGCCATTCTCACAGGCTCCCGCCAGGGAGAGGAGCCTTAACCAGGCGCCCCTGAGACCCCCAAGAGGCTGAAAACCACCCTCCCCCCCGAGCGAACCTTTGCTTCCCCTTAAACGCTAGAAAACGACATCGAGGCAAACTGAAAGCACTCAAGAAATGTACACTAAATACCAACCAAGAAGCGGGTGAGAAAATACCCAGAAAGTACAGTATCCCCCCACCCCTGCACAAGGGCTCAGACGTGACCTCACCATGAAAACCTCCCAGGGGAAGAGAGACCTCGAGCAAGAAGGACATGGGACGGTGGACATGTGACTCTGGGCACGGACTCCATCCGGACCTGAGGTTCCAGGGCCACACGGCTGCCGCCACCCCAAGAATGTGAGGTGAGCGCTCCCCTGGCCGGCGGGCGGCGGGGCGGGGAAGGGGGTCGTGGAGGGTTAACCGTCCCCAGTTAACAGATGACGGGGCTGCTCAGGGATGAGCAGGACATATATGCACAAGGGTCCCGCATGGCTCGGGGGAGCGCGACACCCTTACTTGCCAGGGAAGGGTCAGCAGCCAGCTTCAGGGCTACCAGGCACCCCTCGGGGACAAGCCCGTGCCACACCCAGACCCCCAACAGGTCTCACCACTCCTGGCCGACCTCCCACCCCCCCCCCCCCCACACACACACACACAAGGCGGTCTCACCTTGACTCTGACCATGCCCTCCAGCACTTTGAAAGGAAACCTGGGAACCTAGGGCGGGACTTTTTTATGTCCTTCCCAGTGAGGCCTGTCTTGGGAGAAGAGCCTCCTGGCCGCTCCCCATGGACACTGGCTCACTGAACCCCACAAGCCAGATGCCACAGCTCACCTTTGCGGGTGAGGAAACGGAGGCCAAGGCCAAGAGCTAGCCAACCACTCCCAGAGCTGAAGAGAAAGCAGAGACCAGCCTGGCCCAGTAGCAGGAAGGACCCCGGCCGCTGTCTCAACAGGTTACACTGGGACCCACGCTGCCCCCGGGACAGCCCCCAGGGCGCCTGTCTCACACCACTGCTTTCTAAGCAAATGTGCCAGCAGGCCCCCGACGCGGCCCCTCACCGCCACCAGAGCCTCCGCGATCCGAGAGCGTGTCAAGTGACTGTCCGAGAAGCCGCACAGGCCACAAATGTCCAGCGTCTCTCAGGGTTTTGGCAATACTGAACACGGCGCTAAGCCCACCTCTCGGCATCCCCCCTCCCGGAGGCCGCCACCGGCCCTTAGCTTGGCCCCGGCCTCGGCCACCAGCTCTGACGCCTCTGAACCGAGCTGTGGACCTCAGGACAAATCTGTTCCCTCCCGGCCTTGAAACCGCTTGCCCTGTTCCACACCCCACTCGGGACACCGCGGCCCGCGCCTGCCGAGAGGTCCCCAACCAAGATCGATCCATCTATGGGTGAGCGGATGAGCACGATGCGATCTACACGGTGACCGCTGCTTCCCCCCCCCCCGCCCCCCGCTGAAAAGCAACAGAATGCTGACACAGGCTACCACACGGAAGCACCCAGAAAACGTGACACGCGGTCACAGAAGCAGCCAGACGCAAGAGGCCTCCGTGTCGTATGACACGATGTATATGAAACATCCAGAACACGCAACTCCATTGGGACAGACAGCAGGCTGGGGGCAGGTGGGGGATGGGAACTTACCGTTTAACGGGTGTGGAGTTTTATTTTGGGGAGGTGGACACGTTTGTAACCAGACTGCCGCAGTGGTTGCCCAGTGTAGTCGTGTACTTACGGGCAGTGGACCGTATGCTTTAAAAAGGTTAATTTGAGGGGCGCCTGGGTGGCGCAGTCGGTTAAGCGTCCGACTTCAGCCAGGTCACGATCTTGCGGTCCGGGAGTTCGAGCCCCGCATCGGGCTCTGGGCTGATGGCTCAGAGCCTGGAGCCTGTTTCTGATTCTGTGTCTCCCTCTCTCTCTGCCCCTCCCCCGTTCATGCTCTGTCTCTCTCTGTCCCAAAAATAAAATAAAAACGTTGAAAAAAAAATTAAAAAAAATAAAATAAAAAGGTTAATTTGATATTACAGGATTTTCACCTCAATTAAAAAAAAAAAAATCAATTCATCACCTTTCACCTAGGACAGATCTGGCTCCAGCCTGCAGTTCCTATCCCCCAGACTAAATTCTTCCAGAAGCTCCCATTGCCTTCTGGATCACGTCCAATCTCTGCGTCGTGATCTGGCCTCTTTCGGGGGAGGACGCCACCTGGTCCTCGAGGACGGGACTCAGGGACAGTGAGGAAGAGCCCCCTGGGCCCACCTCTCCCATAGCTGCACAACCAGCTTCTGCGTGCCTGTCTGCCCCGTAGGCAGAACATTCTGACGGCAAAGCCACACTCATCTGCCATTCTAGCCCCGCGTTTTACTCGGCACCAGGGGCCAAAGAGTCCTAAGAGCTGACCAGGTGCCAGGCAGGTGTTAACTCGCTGAATTAGCACTCAGAAGTATTATTATCCCATTTTACAGGAGAGAAAACTGAGGGACACGAAGGTGGGCTCAGCGGCGCAAGTTCCCCCACATGGCAACCACCAAGGCTGACGACAGACCCTGAGTACTCAGGCTCCGTCCACACGGTCAATCACCTCAAGAGACAATAAGCGAGCGTTGCGGCAATAAGCGAGTCAGGACAGCGGACTAGATACCCAAGGTCGCTTGCAGGAGAAAAACCCAGACCGTGGAAATACGGCTTTTGGACGTCCCGGCCAGAAAGATCAAGGACTCTATCACACAAGAGGCAATGCAGTTCAGCTGCCACCGGTCTCACACCGAGGCCGGGGAGGCCGGGGACGGTCCCAACCGCCTGGGGTGGGGGGTGGGGAGAACCAGACGAAGACCCTGGACACAGAGAAGCCAAGGAAGTCGTCCAAAGCCAAACAGCTCCCGAGCACGTAAACGCAGGCTGGTCTGACCCCAAAGCCCCCACGCTTCGCTTCGGGGCAGGAGGCCTTGCTGAGTCCTCACCTGACTGCACCCCCACCCCCAGCAGTGTGCAAATTCTGCTAAATGCCTGAGCGGTGAAACGGCGCAGCTGAAATTAAATGGGTTCCAAATGCGACAGGATCTCCACAGCAAATGTGGGATCATACCGGTGGACTGGGTAAATTCTTGGGTTTGAAGGGGAGAGTTAAAAGCACGTGGGCCCTGCTTTTGAAAAGCAGCGGCAGTGGGGGAGGGCGGGGGCTCCTCTCTCGGTGGCCTCCGCCCCAGCATTTCTTAACTCAGCACCCACCTGCTGGGCCCTTCCAGTGGGCCGGGCAGTAGGCATCTACAGGAACCACCCACAGGCGGTTGGGCGGTGGGGGGACGTGGAGAGGGGGTCCTGGACAGGTGGTCCTACAGCAAGTGCTGTGGGGCCAGAGGGGAGCGGTCTGGGCCTGTGGAGCTGAGCCGGGGAAAGCCATTCCCAGCACCGGGGCCACTAAAACAAAGGCATTTCCGTGGGCTCACAGCTTCAAATTGCAACAGGAAGCAATCAGGAAAAATAATTAGGTACCAGCTTACTGGCTCCACTCTGGACCAACGCAGAAATCTAACGCAGAAATCGGGGACAGTCAAGACAGTGGTGCAGAAAGGGTGCTTCCTCCTCCTTCCATTTTAGGATCGGATTGCCACATTAGCCGGGGATCTAAAACCCTCATGCTGACATGCTTCCTAATGTTAAAATGATCAACTCTATCTTTGCCTCATACGCGACCGAACTCCACAGCCGTGATTCCTTCCCCTTGGGGGCTTGAACTACAAAACGGCAGGCATCCGACTCCAGCAACGTCACCCCAAATGGGACAGGAAATCCCAAACTGCACCGAAGTGAAAAGCAGTATGGCTGGCTGAGAAACCCCACCTTTAAAACAAACATCTCCCCCCCCCCAACAAAAAAAAAAAAACAACAAAAAACCTTTTGCCTCCGTGATCCAGGCATTTCCGGAAAGAAAAGCAGCAGCGTTGGTCTGAGCTGCCCAGATACTGTCATTGCTCTGTCGTCACCTTGTTTTGCTAGTATCAGACATGGCTGAGAAATGTAAACCCGCTCCGGAGGGAGATACATTTGGGGTGAAACCACCGGCATTCTCTAGGCTTCGGCTGGGAGGCAAACGGACGTGAGGAAACTGTCCCCTCTACGCCCCCCCCCCCAAACCTCAGGGAAGGGGCTGCAGCCCTGGGAAATGTGACCACAGAGCCTGGCCGGGACACCTCCCTGCAATGTCCACACTGGAAATATTCAGGGAGACAGCTGTTTGCCTTAAAGAGGCCCAGACAAAGGGACCTGAGCCACCCGCTCCCACCCCACCCCCCAAAAAACTGCTACCAGCAGCAACACAGCAGCCGGGGGAGCCCAGGACTCCGTGGCCCCGTCCAAGGCGGCCAGCCACACTCCAGAAAAACAAAACACTCACGTCCGAAGAGAACGATTTAGGTAGCGAGAGATTTGCTCCAAAACCACATGGCAATCTCCAAATTAAAAGAACATGTGTAGCGTTTCACAACGCTTAAGTTTCCTGAGCCCTCCTGACCTCAACTCCACCCCTCGGGACACACCGAAAGTTGCAGAGAAAGGTCCCCGGGCCCTCGATCTGTCCCCCAGGGTGTGCACAAGCGAGGCACCCGCGCGCTTCCCGACCGCGCCGCGCTCCGCGACCACGTCACCCCGCGCGGCGGCCCCACGAGGCCACCCCCCGGGGTGGACACCGGCCGGGTGCCACCGCGGGGAGGAGGGAGGGGGGCGGGCAACGGCCCCACGGGTCCGCCGGGCACCCGGCAGGTGTCGGTCCGCTCGGAAACCGACAGCCTCGCCGACGAAACGGGGCGGCGCGACAGGCCAGGCCGCCCGGCGCCGGGTCTGAGAACTTTCTGTGCAACTTCGATCAGTTCTCGGGGCCGGCGGGCCAGCCGCGCGGCCATCGGAAACGGGCTCGCCGAGGAGTCCGCGACGCAGGGCGGCGAGGCCTGCCTCCCTGCCGACAGTCCCCGCCGTGCGCCGGCCCCGCGGCCCGGGGTCCGCACGGTCCCAGGGCGGCCTCGCCCGGCCGGCTACACGCGGCCGCACCGCCGAGCGCGCCCCGGGGCCGCGGGCAGGTGAGGACCCGCCCGCGCCGCACCTGGCGGGGTCGGCGCCGCCCGCGCGCCCCGCTCGCCGGCCCCGGGGTGGGGGTGGGGGTGGGGGTGGGGGGGCGGGGATCGCCCCGGCGGGACGGGGCCCGGCCTTCCCGGGAGGGGCCCGGGCGGGCGAGACAAAGGGCCCGCGCGCGGCTCCCCCCCACCCCCGGGCGGCGGGCACCCGCGGCGCGCGCCCCAACTCGCCCCCAACTTGCAAAGTCGCCTCGGCGCTCCGCGCACTTGGCCGCCGGGCCATTGTCCCCGCGGCCCGCGCCCACCTACCCGCGGCGGGGGCCAGGCTGCAGCAGAGCGCGAGCAGCAGCAGCCGCGGCGGCGCCGCCTCCATGTTGTCCGGGGCCGGGCGGGCCCGCGCGCGCTCACTCGGGCTCCATGGCGCGGCGGCGGCGGCGGCGGCGGCGGCGGCGGCGGCGGCTCCTCGCGCGGCTCCCGGCGCCTGCCGCCTCCCCCCCTCGGGCGCCGCGGACCAGGACGGCGGGGGAGGAGGGAGGAGGCGCGGGAGCGGAAGCCGCGCCGCGTCTCCGCCCCCCGCGCCGCCGCGCCCTCCCGCGGGCGCCCCCCGGAGCCGGCCCGCGGCCCTCCCCGCGCCCCCGCCTCCCGTGGGGCTCCTCGGGGGCGCGGGGTCGGCGCGGGCTCGACAGCCCGCGGGGGAGGGGGGGCTCCGGGCCACCCCCCCCACCCCCCACCCCCACCCCCACCCCCACCCCCGCCTCCGATCGAGTTCCGGAAGCAGGTGGGTCACCTGTGGAGCCACCGGGACCCGGCCTTTACCGATGGGGAAACTGAGGCACGGGAGGGGGGCGGGGCGTGGGAAGGGCACGCGGCGGGGCAGCCGGGAGCCCAGAGCCAGGTCGGTGCGCTCTCCCGAGACCGCGGCCGCCCAGGCGGGGTCCGGCCCCAAGACACCTGTTCTTGCCGGGGAGGGCAGAGGAGGGAAGAGGAGGGAGCCCGCAAGTCAGAGACAGAGGCTGAGGACGGACAGAGGCTCGAGCCGCAGGGGCTGAGAGTGGGGGTGGGCTTCGGGTTATTTTACTCCACCAAATACATGCCCTCTACATTAGTTACGGTACACGAAGCAGCAGACACACTGTTCTTCCAAATACGCTTCCCGCCCCTCTGGGATCGCAGACCTCTCCTTTGGTTCAGAAAGCAAACATGGAAGGGAGCCCCCACCCCCCACCCCCATCCTCCCGGCTCAGTGCTCCCTGAGCCTGCAGCTCAGCTCTGGGCCCTGGGGGCGCAGGGCAGGGGGGCGCCGAGAGGGGTAGTCTTTCCTCCTTTAGAAAATGGGTATAGCTGTGCCCACCTGGCAGGTGCTGAGAGAGCCGGCTGTAACCCGCATGAACACCCACATAGTCAAGGGTGTGCGCACTTTTCGTGTGTTTGTGACAACTTTACAAAGCTACCGGTCAAGGCCACGGCCTCCGTCCTCCTGAGGCTCGTGTTCTAGAGGGGGAGGCAAACATAAACAAGAGACAGATAAATTTAAAACAGAAGACCGAAACACCTTTAACAGATTACGAGGAAACGCCATGGAACACGGGTGGTGTCGGGCTGCAATGTTTGGGGACGTTGTGACTTAGGGAGGGAGGGAGGGAGGGACATTGAGGGTACAAGCCGGGAACAGGCACGCGGTGGGAAGAGCCGTTCAGGCGGAGCCAGCATCAAGAGTGAAGGCCTGGGCAGGGGCCAGCCTGGGTGCTGGATTTGTAGGAGGGATCACAAAGGCCAAGGCCACAGGAGCCGCGGGTGGGGGTGAAAAGGGTCAGAGGCGGCTTCGGGAGAAGCCAGCCGGGGCCCCGCGCATACCAGCCCTGGAAAAGGAGTCAAGAATTTATCACAAGAGCAATGCGAAGCCATTGGGGGGGGGGGGGGGACAGTTAGGTAGCAAACACCCTCGCTGTTCCCTCATGTAGGCCCCACGCACAGCACGTCAGGGCCTGGCTGCCTCTCCTGGGGCCAGGTGCAGACTCCCTCGTTCTTCTAGCCCCCTCCACTACCAACCCCTCTCACACCCTGCCGGGGTTCCCACTCCCTGCCGTGACCCCCTTCAGCCTCATCTACAGCAGCCAGAGTGAGCCTGTTGAAACAAGCCAGACCACATTCCCTCCTCTGCTCAAGAACCTGTTGTGACTCCCATCTCGGAAAAGAAGCCAAAGGCCTTATGGCACCTAAGGGCCTGATCTGGCCGCATCCCTCCCTTTATCTCGCCAACCTCCTAATGCTCTGTCCCTCCTCTCCCTCACTCTGCCCCAGGCACAATGACCTCCTGGCTTGTCCTCCAGCACAGCAGGCACACTCCTGCCTCAGGGCCTTTGCACATGCTTTTCCGTCTGCTGGAACTCTGTGACCCCAGTTGTCCACACGATTTGTTCCCTCGCATCTTCAGTTCCTCAGCGAGGCCTTCCCTGGCCCCCTTTGAAAACTGTAAACCACACCCCCTCCACCACCCTTGCAAACACTTCCTGTTCCACATCTTCGCTTTACCTTTCTCCTTTGCTCTGACCGGCACCGGACATACTGTTTATCACCTTTCTGCTCTCCAGTAGAACGGAAGCTCCAGAGAACAGAGATTTTCGTTTGCTTTGTTCCCCATACATCCCCTCTGAGTCTAGACTCGGGCCTGGTACACAGTAGGTGCTCAATAAATGTTTGTTGCATGACAGAATGAAGTGGAAAGATCTGACCTACGATCATAAAAGGAGCACTCTGGCTGCTGAGTAGGGACAGGACCGTCAGGAGGGACGAGGGGATGTGGGGGGGCGGGGGGACTGGCCACCAGATGGGCACCATGGCAGCAGCCAGGAGAGACGGTGGGTTGGACTGACGGGGAGCTGGGCGGGGAGGCTCATGAAAGGCGAGAAGGAACCGGATTGGTCATGCTTTAGGAAAAGCTAGTGGGTCTTGCTAAAGGCTCTGGGGAGGAGGGCTCAGTGTGGCCCACTGTAGGGGCTCGCTAAGGGGACACTGACAAGAGCAGCTCGTAAGGAAAGGAAAATGAACCAAGAATCAGCAGACCGACAGACCTAGAGATTCTTTATTCTCAGGGAGGGAGGTGGAAAGCTTGACTCTCCGCGCAGGAGGAACTCAGTCAATACAGAAGACGCCGCGTAGGTCAAGGGGCGGCAGAGGCCAGTTCTGCGTGCCCTGCGGTCTCCTGTGCTGACTCTTGAGATGCTGGCGGTGGAGGAGACACCAGAGACCCCCCACCCCCCGCCAAGAAGGGAAGGACTGAGCCCCAGGTCTTAAGGCATCAGAGCAGGATCCCAGGTTGCCTGACTCCTATCAGAACTTTGAGAAAAGTCGTTTGCAAAGAACAAATGAGAACTAATCACTATTTGATTCTGCAGAATTCCGACATCACAAGGGCAGTAATTTTTAGACTCCTCACTCATGTTAAGAAGCAACCGGAGAACGTGCTAAGCTCCTACTTCCCCCAGAAGACTGCCTGTCACGGCCCATCACGCCGCCGACCTTTTCTTAGGCCTCACACTTGGAAGCGTTCGCTCTCAACTCACCCCTTAGATGCAAGTTCCATCCAGATGAGGTAACGGGGCTCGGCACCTGTCGGGGCTAATCGTTTCCGGGGACAGGGGCTCAATTGGGGTCCATTTAGGGCCCATCAGAGGATGACATCTCAGCCCCGTGACACTCGGGGGAAAGCGCCTGTTTGGTTTCCCTCCCAGGCTGGAACATGCTGACTCTGGAGAGAGTTATTCCGGGCACGAGAGCCCTCCTGCCCGGGAGGCCTGGCCACTGTGATCAGAGGTTCGGGCCGGATTCCCAGCGTTCCCCGGGCTCTCTGAGCCACAGGCATCCTCCCAAGGGCTGCTCGGTAGAGGTGCGCCGTGGGGACGTCCACGGAGCCCCGCGGGCCTCTCTCCTGCACAGGCACAGGGCGGTGAAGAAAGGCGGCCACGGCTGCGTGGGGGTGGGGGGTGGGCAGTGGACGGCTTAGACGGTAGTGGGCGTGGTTTCTATGGAGGTATCTGGGGGGCGAGGGCGTGAAGGCTGGACTTCACCTCTCTGAGCCTCAGTTTCCTCATTCATGAAATGGGAATGATGCAGTCTGGTCGACTTCTTATCTCTCGGTGCTGATATGAACCTCAGAAAAGGTTCTGGCTCAGAAAAAGCACTGGCTCCGTGTCACTCCCCCCCTCCCCGCCTCCCTCCCCTAGCTGTCACCAGCCCTCACTTTCTGTAGCCCTGGGTTCCAGCCCTCCTGAAGGTTCAGCAGCCGCATAACCTGGGTCCTTGGGGACCGTGTTTTCGACTCGGCCCTGCCAGTGTCTGGTCCACCTGCTTTCCTTCTCACTGCAGATTAAGAAGGTGACGTTTGGGGGCTCCTGGGTGGCTCAGTCATTAAGCATCTGACTTCAGCTCAGGTTTGTGAGTTTGAGCCCCACTCGGGGTAAAAAACCGCGAGACCTGCTTTGGGTGAGCCCCATTTCCCTCTCCCTCTCTCTCTCTCTCTCTCTCTCTCTCTCTCTCTGCCCTTGACTCACTTGCACCATCCCTGTCTCAAAAAATAAAAATAAAAAAATAAAAAGAAGAGGTTGACATTCTGATTGCATTCGCCTTTTTAAGCACCTTAAAGACACCTGTAGTAGGTTGAATGGTGGCCCTGTGAATGTTAACGCACTTGGAAAAAAGGGTCTTTGCAGGCATTAAGTTAAGGATCATAAGAGTCTGGACTATCCAGGTGGATTCTGAATCGAGTGACAGTTGTCCTTAGACCAGAGAGGCAGAGGGAGATTTGAGACGGACAGAAGAGGAGGAAAAAGAGAAGAAGGTGGAGGCAGAGAGGAGAGGGGTGTGGCTACAAGTCAAGGAGAGCCTGGAGCCCCCAGAAGGTGGGAGGGGCAGGAAGGGTCCTCCCCCAGAGGCCTGGAAGGGAGCGCAGGCCCCTGGATGTCAAAGTTCTGGCCTCCAGGCTGCGAGAGAATACATTTCTGCTGCTTTAAGACATCCGGTCTGTGGTTTGTTACAGCCGCCGCGGGCAATGAATACAGACCCTAATTTTCTCCAACCCATTTTACAGGGAGGGAAACTGAGGTCAGAGAGGTGAGGGCTTGTTCAGGGCATCATCTTGCAACTGTCTTCGTACCATAATGGCAGAGTGGAGGGATTGCAACAGAGGTGGTGTGCGTAAAACGTTTGCTCTCTGGTCCTCTGTAAACACGTTTTCCTCCCGTGCTCCGGGGAGTCATACGGCGATGCCTGTTCTGGAAAAAATAAAGCAGGGTAAGAGGGTCAAGGGGCACAGAAGGCCTCACTAGGAAGGCAACATCTGTGCAGACACCTGGAAGAAGGGAGGGAGGGGGCCTTGCAGCCGGTGGGGAAGGCCAGGGCACAGGCCCAGAGGCGCAGTGAGGGGCCAGAGGAGCCGAGCACAGAGAACCAAGGTCAGAGAGGAGTGGGCCAGCTCTGCAGGGTCCTGGAGGCCGTCTCGTCCGAGTGACATGGGGGACCACTGGAGGGCCAGGAGCAGGGGGGGAACACAGCATTCCACTTCCATGTTACGGAACCTCTGTTCCCACACGGGAAGGAGCCTCGGGGGCAGGAGAGGAGCCAAGCCGGCCAGCGGAGGGGCCGCGGCAGGGTTCCAAGTTCAAGATGGTGGTGACCAGGATAGCAGCTGTGGAGACGGTGAGAGGCGGTAGTGTTCTGGATCTCTCTGCGGGGAGAGAGGACACGGAGAGCAAGACCAAGGTCGAGAGCGGGAGTCGAGGATGCCGTCAAAGCGTTTGGCCCGAGCGCCTGGGCGGCTGGGCTGGCACTCGTTGAGACTGTAAGTGTTGGTGAGCGAAAGACAAGAGACCCCAGGGCGTGGCGTCCCGAGGAGCGGACTGGGCAGCGTCTGGGGATCAGGGAGGAGGGCTGGGCTGGGCGCAGAAAGGTGGGACTCTTCAGCGTTGAGGCCACGATCGCAGAGGAGCGTGGAAGACGAAAGAAGTCCAAGGCCGCACGTTGGGGCCTCCAGGCTCAGAGGCGAGGGGACCAGGAGCGAGGGGCTCCCTGAAGGCAGAGGAGGAAGTGAGCGGAAGGCCAGGGCCAAGCGTGGCTGCTGCATACGAGTGGCCTGGGGCTGGAGACGTGTCCACTGGGCTCCGCAGGTGGCCGGTCTCGCGTGCCCTTGGGGAGATATTTGGAAACGCACGGCAGCTCACGCGCACCCGGGGTCAACCCGAGCCAGATGCACAATGTGCACGTAATTGAACACGTAGGACTCCACCAGTCCACGCGGCGGGCACCTGGCTGGAACCCCGGGAGGCTGCCACACCTCTCTGGTCACTCTCTGAGGTCCTCGGGTCACTTCTGGCCCCAAAACAGCGTCGGTGAGCAGCTGCCATGCCAGGCCTGGCTTCGCGATCAAAACGGAGGTTTATTCGAAGTCCCCGCTTCTCCCCTCCTCCAGCTGGCCTCTGCTCTCCTCCTCAGGGCTGGAGTAGGGGTGGGGGCGGGGGGGAAGGACATGGGGGCGGGAAAGGGAAAGGGCTGGCGGGGGGGGGGGGGCCGAGTGTCCCTGGGACCAGACTGGGGGCCTGTAGGTTTGGGGATTCCAAATGTCAGTTCTTTCTCTCTCAGGCTCCTTGTGGGCACATTGGCTATTTTTCAGATGCCATCTGACCCCTGGACATAGGACTTTGCCCAGTTCTGTGGCTGGCCAGGCAGCTACAGTGATGGCCTTGGCCTTTCATTTATCAGGCATGGAGCAAACACAAGACACCTGTGATGTCCCCCCACCTAGACCCAGCTGCAGGGACATATGTCCCCTGGTTCCTCGGAGCCCCCTTGTCCTGTCTCAGGATGAAAGGGGCCCACCTCAGAGCCTATCTCTCTTTCTACTAAGCCCTCCCCTCCTTTGTGCTCTCATGGCAGGCAGTGGGCTGCTTAGGGACTAGGCATCCCGGTTTGCCTGGCATTGAGGGGTCCCCGGAACATAGGACTTTCAGGGCACAAACTGGGAAGGTCCTGGGCAAACAGAAACGAGTCAGCTGCCCTAGGGCTGGTGAAACCAAGCTCCCCTCTGTGAGGCCCTCCCCCCCAAGCACCCGGGCCAAACGGACAAAGCAAGCCCCACGCCGTGCCCGCCACCTAAAAGTTAAAAACCCCTCTTGAACACATCAATATCATTTTTTTATGTTTATTTATTTTTGAGAGAGACAGACAGACTGCGAGTGGGGGAGGGGCAGAGAGAGAGGGAGACACAGAATCCGAAGCAGCTCCAGGCTCCGAGCTGTCAGCACAGAGCCCGACACAAGGCTCGAACCCACGGACTGCAAGATCATGACCTGAGCTGAGGTCAGACGCTTAACCAACTGAGCCACCCAGGTGCCCCTGAATGTCATTTTTTTTTTTTTTTTTAAGTAGAGGAATTTTCCTAAATAGAAGGAGGCAAAAGGGATATCCTAACCGATCATATCCTGCTTGAAAAATAATTCTGGGGGCGCCTGGGTGGCGCAGTCGGTTAAGCGTCCGACTTCAGCCAGGTCATGATCTCGCGGTCCGTGAGTTCGAGCCCCGCGTCCGGCTCTGGTCTGATGGCTCAGAGCCTGGAGCCTGTTTCCGATTCTGTGTCTCCCTCTCTCTCTGCCCCTCCCCCGTTCATGCTCTGTCTCTCTCTGTCCCAAAAATAAATAAACGTTGGAAAAAAAAAATTAAAAAAAAAAGAAAAATAATTCTGATGATATTAAGAATTATGAGTATTTTTTTTAGATCTAACAAACTATGTGTATGTAGGACAATTTTCCCAGGAGATCGCTTCCAAACTATTCAATGGAGAAACATCCTATTGTCTACAAATGTCTTCATTATTTATATTCTTCACAAATGTGGCAAAACCTTAGCAAATTTACAACCTAATAAAATTATGGGTGGTCACTGAAGAAAAAAAGTTATAAATTAGCCCACGGAGAGGGTGCCTGGGTGTCTCAGTCTGTTAAGTGTCCGACTTTGGCTCAGGTCATGATCTCACGGTTCGTGGGTTCGAGCCCTGCATGGGGCTCTGTGCTGATAGCTCAGAGCCTGGAGTCTGCTTCGGAATCTGTGTCTCCCTCTCTCTCTGAAAAAAAAAAAAAAAATTAAAAATTAGCCCACAGACTATAGAGAATATAGAGTGTTCTATCCTCCTAGCTGGACAAACACACACCTTCCTAGCACCAGGAAGGCAGGAACTTTTTGGATTCCTCAGAGTTCTACGTTGGAGCATGGTGACAAGAGTCAGGTGAGGTCACTTGACCTCTGCCCCAGGGAGGCACCCGCAGAGCCTGGACTCCGTGCTCTGTGCTCTTTGAGCAGGGACTCCGGGGTCCGAGTGCCCTGGACAAGGTGGGGTGAGCAGCAGGGACCATGCCCGCTGTGGGGGATGGGCAGGCTGGAGGGGGTGCAGCGGCGGCCCCCCAAAGCTGGGAGCCCCAGGCAGGATGGCGCTTACCGTTTTGTTTGGGGCCTTGGACATCAGGCAAAACTGGGGTGGAAAGTCCCACATGAACTCCACCCCTCAAGACAGCACCGCTCAGAACAGCCTTGGCGCCTGCCCTAAGTGGGAAAATGGCCAGGTTGAGATTCGAACCCAGGTCTCCTAGCTCTGCCGTGGCCCTCCTCCCAGGCTAATCCCCCCCGCCCCCCAACTTACAGTGACCGGCTCTCCTTCCCCAGGCCCGTGCCTCTCGCCAGGACCCCTCCTCACTCCCCATCTCCAGGCTCTGCCTGTAAACTGGAGAGTCTGCCCTCCTAACAAAGCACGGCCAAATCTCACCATTCCCCTTCTTTCCTGTCAGTCCCCTCAGCCACCCAGCCTCTCCAACCCACCCGTCTACACTCTCCGCCTCCTGTCCTCCCCTCCTGCTCATTCGATCCTGCCCCTGCAATGACCTCCCCGGTGGCAGCCCAAAGTCCGTTCCTGCTGTATCTTGCTTCTCCATTCCGCAGTCTCTTCCACCCCAGGCCTCCCTCCTGTGCTTCCTTGAGTCGCCTCCAATCTTCCCCCCACCCCTCTTCCGCTTCTCCCCTCTCCCGGCCTGGCCCTTCCTGCCCACACACTCCCCGGCTTCAGGCACGGCTCTCCGGTGCTTCGCTTTTCTCCACAGCTAGCTACCGCAGCCCCCCGCCCCATCTCTCTCCCCCGGCTCTGCCCGCTGCAGTCTGGCTGTCAGCACAACCAGCCTGAGGGTCCCGAAATGCCCGTCTGACCGTGGCCCTCCCTTCGCATGAACCCTCTATGGCTCCCCAGTGCCCCATGGCTCCCGCTCTGGCCAGCTTCTCCTGATGGCATCCATCCCCTCCCCCCCCTCCCCCCCCCCCCCCCCACCTGCCAGGCACAGATCTTCTAGGCTGCTCACTGTCCTCCCAGGCCCTGGGTCTCTGTGTCTAGCTGTTGTCCTCCTGCAGGCATTATGGTCACCTTTCACTGGGCGAGGCCAAGCGGGCTCAGGTGGGGACAGAGAGAGGGGTAAAGAGAACGGAGGTGCTGCAGAAACTCGGTGGGCGGGGGAAGGCCCCGCCAGCCCTCAGTGAGGGTGAAGCGGGTGAAGCGTGCCTTCGCAAGGGTCAGCTTGGACGGGCAGCCGTGGACAGGCCAGGTGCCCCTGGCGGCAGAAGGGTGTGTGCATGGATGGTGACTCTCAGGTCTGGGGCCGGGAGCAGCCTGTGTCTGGGGTACGCGGGAGGGAGGGGATCTGTAGGCCGGCAGGCTGCAGGGGCGAGGACCCAGACAGGGGACCCCTCTAATGGGGGCTCTGCACAGACAGAATATTGTGCGTGGTCTCAGGGACTCTCCCCCAGCTCAGACACGGGGTGGGTCTCAGCCCCTCCCTTCCTGCAGAACATACTCCATCCCAGTAGGATCCTGAGGTGTGGACACCCCAGGGGCTGTGATGGGAAGGGAAGTCATGGAAGGCGCCCAGGACAGGAGGCTTTGCCTAGAGGAGGTGGAGGAGGGTACAGGTCTCAGGGCTGCTGGTGGCTGAGGACACGCCTAGGGGGTCTTGGGTCCATGTGGTCCCAGGAAGGCCCCTCCCTCACCCCACTGAGGTCTTAGAAGCAGCCTCCCTCCGCCTCTAGGCTCTGGTGGGAGTGGCCTCACAGGGTCAGCAGGAGGGCTGGGCCTGGCATTGAGCCTAAAGATACACTTGCTGGGGCATCAGGGCAGCAAGGACACGCACCCCTCACGACGCCGGAGGGTCAGACCCTGGGCTTGCCTGCGCCTCTCCAGGCCTTTGCGCCTCTCCAGGCCTTTGCGCCTCTCCAGGCCTTGGCCCTCGGCCCTTATGGGAAGCAGCAGGCGAGGCCGAGAGGCTGACGCTTGGCGTGCCTGGCAATGATGGGGGGGTGGGGGGGCGGGGAGGACGTGCCTCCTCCCAGGGTCCCCTCCCAGGCCAGGATCCCACGTCCTTCCTGCCTTTCCGTAACTCTCCGACCAAAGATCACAGCGGGCAGCGGACAAGGGCACCCGGCGCCTTTGATGCACAAGCCCCGGCCCCACGGTCAACAAACCGCCTGGGACTTTGTACCAGGCTGTTTCCTCCCTGCGGGAAAGAAGCCCACACGTCTTCCCACCGCTCTCCCTGTGCCAGAGGCTGCAGGGCGAGTTCTCTCAAGCTGGTTTTCTAGATTCTCCAGGAGCCCCACGGAGCCCCTCCTTGCCTCCCAACAGCCCTTCAAGGAAGGGGTCACGTTTATGCCCCTTTTATTCCCTCAGGGGAAGCTGAGGCCAGGGGCGAGTTGGGTGACTTGCCTGAGGTTCCTCAATGAGCAAAGGACGGAGCTGCAGACCGCGTTATCTCTGCTGCCTGCAAGGCCCTGTGTCCTTTCCCCGGAGAAGAAGCTGAGACGAGCGGGGGCAGGTGGATGGACTCCGGCATCTCCGCGCTCCGGGCGCGGCGCGTCCTCGGACCTGCAGTAAGCCATGCGGCCACGAGGGGGCAGCAGCATCCTGCCCTGCCTGGCTCTTCCTGGCGCTGGGGAACCAAAGACACTGCTCTCGGCAAAAATCGGGGTGGGGTGGGGGGGCGATAGGAGGGGGGAGTCTCAGAAGATGCACCTCCCGGAGGAACCGCCACGCATACCTGACGCTGTCAAGATAAGAGGACAGAACGCAGGCTCCCTGATCGGTGGACACGGTTGCAATACCAGCTTGGGCAAGTTGCTGAACCCCTGGGGTCCTCAGTTTTCTAACAGGTGTTAATGGGGATGACAGCAGGTGCTGGCCTGGGGAGTAAGGTAACCGGGTCACACACATCATGCTACTGGCAGGGTTCAGGGACCCCCCCCACCCCCACCCCCACCCCCACCCCGGCGGGTCAGCAGCAAAGACCAGGGCTGGGCTTCCTGGCCTAAGCCTGGAGGAGGGTCCTGGGCATCCAAGCTGGAACCTGCTAACACCTGGGTGGGTCCTCCTCAGGGCAGGGAGGCTCTGAGTCTCCCTGGTCCGCCCACGACTTTCACAAGCAGGGCATGTTGTTCCTCGGTAGACACCGGGGACCCACACATCTAGAAATGCGTGACAGCCACCAAGCACCCATGCCAACCCCCCACCCCCACCCCCACCAGGGACACTCTGGTATCTCCACTTTGTGATAAGAAAACAGGCTCAGAGAGGCTGAGGGCCTGGCCCGGAGCCACAGTCTGCATCAGCCAAGGACCCCAGGGGCTGGGATTTGTGGGGGTGGGGGCGGTGCCCTCCAAGTCCTGCACAAAGGGCTGCCCAAGTGACCTCTGCAGGGTCAGGGATGTCAATTTTCTCCCGAACCCCCTCAGTCAAGGTGGAGACTGCTGAGGGACACTTTGATGGCTGTCCTTCCTCACATCTGCCCCCCCCCCCCCGGGCAGGTTTGCAGATTACCTAGGAAAAAACTGGGCAGAACTCCACCCTCGGCCTGCCTTCCCCGGTGGCCCAGGACCCTCAGCCATGGGCAAGTCAATGGGCAGGCAGGGGGGATGCAGTCAGGATTCTCCCACCACTCACCCCTTGCCAGCCCCAATAGATTGAGGAACGTGAGAATGGCCTGGGGCAGCCCCTATGATCATTATAGTTCAGGCTGGTGTCAGTGAGGCTGAAAGTAGAAGACAGAGGAGCCCAGGTTCAGAGGCAACGCTCATGGTTCCAATTAGGTTAATGGGATTTATTTTGTATTCTGATTATAGAATTCATTCATGCTCCCTGCAGATAGGAAAGGATAAAGAGAATAAAAATCATATATAATCTCACGACAGAGATCTCACTACTGTTAGCATTGCTATGTATTTCCTTCCAGTCTTTTTTTTTTTTCTAGGCACATATGCAGGCATGACTTCTTTTTTTTTTAAGGTTTTATTTTTAAGTAATCTCTACACCCAACATGGGGCTCGAACTCACAACCCCGAGATCAAGAGTCACACAATCCCTGGACTGAGCCAGTCAGGTGTCCCTGAGATGACATTTTTATTTTATTTTATTTTTTTTATTTTTATTTTTCGACGTTTATTTATTTTTGGGACAGAGAGAGACAGAGCATGAACGGGGGAGGGGCAGAGAGAGAGGGAGACACAGAATCGGAAACAGGCTCCAGGCCCTGAGCCATCAGCCCAGAGCCCGACGCGGGGCTCGAACTCCCAGACCGCGAGATCGTGACCTGGCTGAAGTCGGACGCCTAACCGACTGAGCCACCCAGGCGCCCCTGAGATGACATTTTTAAAGCAAAATTGTGGTCAGAGCTTCTGTTTCCAGCAAAATGACAGGCTAGATATCCAGAGAGCCCCTCTTGAAACAGAACACCTAAAAATACTGAAGCAATATTAGTTTAAAAAAAAAAAAAAACAACTTTTTAAAGCCATGATGGAGTTGGCAGGAAAGTAGGGGACATCTTTCAGGCCAGAAATAAAAAGAAAGCCATATTGGAGTGCTCGTGTGGCTCAGTCGGTTAAGCATCCCACTCTTGGTTTCGGCTCAGGTCACGATCTCGCGGTTTGTGAGTTTGAGCCCCTCATTAGATTCTCTGCTGACGGTGCAGAGGCTGCTTGGGACTCTCTCTCTCTCCCTCTCTCTCTGCCCCTCCCACGTCTCTCTCTTTCTCTCTCTCTTTCTCAAAACAAACATACAAATAAATAAATAAACTTTTTAAAAAAGCCATACTCATATTTTCAAGACAACTGGCAACTTGAGCTCTGACGATAGCAGATGTGAACACTGATGCGATAAGGGAATTGTCCTTTTACATTTTTGTTGTGCATGCGGATGATGCAGCTACGTTTTTTAAAGAGTTCTCATCAAGGGGCGCCTGGGTGGCTCAGTTAAGTGTCTGGCTCTTCATTTTGGCTCAGGTCATGATGTCACGGTTTGTGAGATCGAGTCCCACGTTAGGCTCTGTGCTGACAGCACGGAGCCTGCTTGGGATTCTCTCTCTCTCCCTCTCTCTCTCTCCCTCTTTCCTGCTTGTGCTGTCTCTCTCCCTCTCTCTCTCAAAATAAATAGATAAACTTAAAAAAATAATTAAATAAAATAAAGAGTTCTCATCATTTGGAAGATGCGTGCTGGAGTATTTTCAGATGGAATAGCACAATGTCTAGAATTTGCTTCAAGACCCTACTGATGGGGGTAGGGGTGGGGAAGTGAGCTCCAAAGTTGCCTGTGTGATTAGTTCATGGAAGTCACTGCAGTATTCTTTGTATGTTTATGTATATTTCAAATACTGCATTAAATGAAACCAAGACCATTGCCGGCTGCAGCTGGCCTTGCCCTGGGGGTGTTTCTGCTCCCAAGAACCTCAGAGCCGGGAGGGAGTTCAGATCAGAAACCCACAAGGAGCTGAGAATCCCCAGGAAAGAAACATCCTCGGTGAATGAACAACAACAAAATTATCTGCCGCATGGAGGGCCGTGAGGATGGGAGGGAGAAGACTTCTTTTTTATATTTAAATTATTTTTATTATTATTATTATTTTTTTTTTTGAGCGAGAGAGACAGTGCATGAGCAGGGCAGGTGCCGAGAAAGAGGGAGACCCAGAATCCAAAACAGGCTCCAGGCTCTGAGCTGTCAACACAGAGCCCGACGCGGGGCTCAAACCCATGAACCATGACATCATGACCTGAGCTGAAGTCGGACGCTTAACCGACTGAGCCACCCAGGCGCCCTGAGAAGACTTCTTTGTGTTGGCTGTGGCTTGGAGTCGAGCAGGAACACGTGAAAAGGAAGCAAGAAGTCTCCCTGAGAACGTGTCGGCCTGGCGCTGTACCCAAAAGGCTTAGAACAAGAAGCCACATAGACTTCGATGTGGAGGGTGCCATCTAAAGGAGTCCCCTTTGGTAGAGCCCCACAGAGCCTGGCGAAGCAAAGGCAACCGGGGAGCAATGCAATGTTCTGTGTGCTTTGAGCAGCGCCCTCAAAGTTCTGGAACTCACAGAGCACATCAGGACGTGAACCACCACAAGCAAGGGCAAACTGCAGTCCAGAGCCATAAAAGCTGGACAACCTTCTTCAAATGTTTAAAGAAACAAAACAGGATACGGGGTGCCTGGGTGGCTCAGTTGGTTAAGCATCAGGTCATGATCTCGTAAGTCTGTAAGTTTGAGCCCCACATCAGGCTCTATGCTGACAGCTCAGAGCCTGGAGCCTGCTTCGGATTCTGTGTCTCCCTCTCTCTCCGCCCCTCCCCTGCTTGTGCTCTGTCTCTGTCTCTGTCTCAAAAAATGAGTAAATGTTAAAAAAAAAGCTTTAGAAAAAGAAATAAAGTCCGGAGAAACTGGAGGGAAAAGAACGACAGCAGACGTAAAAATTACAATTGAAATTGGGAACCGAATAGACGAGACGGTGAATGCTCTGGGGACAGAAGGAAGAGACTGCCCAGGTGGAGCCCAGAGAGACGAACAGGGACGGAGGAAGTCAAGCCCACGTACGATAGTGCGTCCTCCACTGTTCCTACTCGAAACACTCTGGAAGCCCCTCCAAAGGCCAAACACAGGGCCACCGTGTGACTCAGCCGTCCCGTTCCCAGGCACCGGCTGGAGAGACACGAAGGCAAAAATCTGCACAGAAACGTGCGTGTGAATGTTCACGGCAGCGTTGTTCATCATAGCCCCCAAGTGGAAACAACCCAAATGTCCGAAGGTCCAGATGAATGGATAAGCGCAACGTGGTTTACGGATACAACGGGATATTAACTCGGCAGTAAAAAGGAGGGTAGTGCTGATACGCCCTACACCATTGAGAAGCCATGAAACTGGGGTGCTAAATGAAAGAAGCCAGGCACAAAAGACCACATATCGGGGCACCCACTGGCTCAGTCGGAAGAGCGTGGTCTTGGGTTTCTGAGTTCAAGCCCCACGGTGGGTGTAGAGATTACCAAAAACAAACAAACAAACAAACAAACTTAAAAAAAAAAAAAAAGACCATATATTGTATGATCCCATTTATTTGAAACATCCAGAATAGGCAAATCCCTAGAGACAGAAAGCACATCAGTGGTTGCCAAGGGGCTGGGGGGACGATAGGAGGGGGAGTGATTGCTGATGGCTACGGGGCTTCCTTTGGGGTGATAAAATGTTCCAACATCAGTGAAAGTGATTGGTTGCACAACTCTCTGAATATACTAAAAACTATTGTATCCTTCACTTTACGTTTGTTTTTTTTTTTTTTTTTTAATTTTCCTCCAATGTTTATTTATTTTTGAAGCGAGACAGGGCATGAGCGTGGGAGGGGCAGAGACAGAGGGAGACACAGAATCCGAAGCGGGCTCCAGGCTCCGAGCTGTCAGCACAGAGCCCGACGTGGGGCTCGAACTCACAAACTATGAGATCATGACCTGAGCCGAAGTTGGACACTTAACCAACTGAGCCACCCAGGCGCCCCATCACTTTACTTTTTTTTTTTTATGTTTTGTTTGTTTTTTTGAGAGACAGCACAAGCAGGGGAGGGGCAGAGAGAGAGGAGGACAGAGGATCTGAGGTAGCCACTCTGATGACACCAGTGAGCCACATGCAGGGCTTGAACTCCTGAACCAGGAGATCATGACCTGAACTGAAGTCAGATGCTTCACCGACTGAGCCACCCAGATGCCCCCGTACCCTTCACTTGAAATAGACGAGCTGTACCATGGCTCATGAGTTCGAGCCCCGTGTCGGGCTCTGTGCTGAGAGCTGGGAGCCTGGAGCCTGCTTCGGATTCTGGGTCTCCCTCTCTCTCCGCCCCTCCCCTGCTTGCACTCTGTTTCTCTCTCCTTCAAAATAAATAAACATTAAAAAAAATTTTTTTTAAAAAGAATAAGGTAATGGGGAGGAGAGTAACGGGAATTGGACAGCCGGCGGTAAAGAGAACTCCAAAGAACACAGGAACAGAAGACACAAGGGCTGGGACCGAGGGCGCAACAAAGAAGATCCCGGAGCGGAGGTCCTGCCCTCACCGAAGAGGGAAGAAGATGCTGGAAAGGTCACCCAGGTGTGGGGCCAGCAGCACTCACCAGAAATCTACCCTCTAGTGCCGGGGAAGCCCGGGCTGGCCAAGTGTCTCGCTCTTGGCCCTCTGCTAGGAAGCCACCTCGGGGCCAGGGGCGGGGGTGGGGGTGGGGGGCAGGAACACACAGAAGCAGGACGAGCAGTCCGCCCTCTGCTCCGCTGTCCCCAGCGCCCTCCGGGTCCCCTGCCACAGAGCAGGCAGCAAAGGGCGCATCTTAGCAGGTGGGCAGCAAGTTACCAAGTGGCCCAACAGCAGGCGTGAGGAACCCCAGAAAGAGCTCTTAAAGCCTGCCGGAGGGAGCGACAGAATGCCAACGGGTAAGCGCCAGCCAGCCTGGCCAGGGGCCGCGCAGGAAACCCCTGCATGGAACAGACGTGCCCTCCACCACGCACTCGAGACTCGGGAACACAATCTTCAACAACGGAACCAGGGAGACGCAGAATCAGAAGCAGGCTCCAGGCTCTGAGCTGTCAACACAGAGCCGCACGTGGGGCTCGAACTCAGGAACCGCGATCATCATGACCTGAGCCAAAGTCGGACGCTTAACCGACTGAGCCACCCAGACGCTCCCTTTTTTTTTTTTTTTTACGTTGATTACCTTGGACTTTCTGGCTGTTTAATCATTTCAGCTTATAAAAAAAGACAGAGACAGAGGATCATCTAACTACTTTTTTCCTATGTTTATACATATCGTTTCATTCTTTTTTTTAACTGCATTTTTTAGTTTGTTCTTTACATTTTTCAGCTGGCGGTACATTCAGACGAATTTCAGAAGCTACAAAGGAGCAATTGCATTTTATATGCCATTTTTTATCTTACTTTTTTTTTCCACCTAATATTATGTCCTAGGCATTTCCCCATATTCTTGGCAGTTCTTTACAGGCATCACTTTTTTTTACTGTTTATTTATTTTTGACAGACAGAGGGTGGGGGAGGGGCAGAGAGGGAGAAGGAGACAGAGAATCCCAAGCAGGCTGCTAACGCTGTCAGCCCAGAGCCCGATGCAGGGCTCGATCCCCGATCTCACACCGTGAGATCCTGACCTGAGCCCAAACCAAGAGTCAGATGCTGAACCAACTGAGCTGTATCATTTTTACTAGGCGCTTAGTAGTTTTGCTTACGGATAATTACAACTTACTTCAGCATTCTGCATGGCTTTTAGCCTTCTTCCATATTTTCGATGTTGGACCTGATATCACAGCTAACGTCCCTGCACATACATCTTTGGGTGTCTCTCTCGTTATGGTCTCAGATGGCAGTAGGCGTGAGAGTCACCTGGGCCAGACTTCACTTAGACTCTGGGTTCCCGGTGTAGCCATGACTTGGGGCTGGAAGTTGAGAAAGACTTGGGGGTCGGGCTCAAATCAGAGCCGAAGGGTGATAACACAGCTTTACGGCTCCCGTGTGCTGTTTTCGCATCGGATTTGGATGAACGTTTCTTCTGCCTATCAACCTGGGAACGATTCATCCTACAAATATGTACTGAACACCTGCCGTATGCCAGGCACTGTTCTAGGAGCTTTGGATTCCAAACAAAGACCACCGCTGTCACGGAGCCTACGCCTGAGAGGGGGAGAGACAGATAACAAGTCTACACAAATAAATCTTACAATATGTCAGAAAATTTTTGGAAAAAACTGTGAAGCGGAGTTGGGGGATCAGGAAAACACAGAATGGTCAGGAAAGATCTCGTTGAGAAGAAGGGGAGACTCGAACGTTCAGAAGATGGGGTCAAGAGGACATCTGGAGGAAGAACGTTCCAGACAAAAGGAACAGCCAATGCAAAGTTCTTGGGTTGACAATGTGCTGGGTTTTGTTTTGGTTTCATGTTAATGACAAGAGCATTTTTCTATCTCATTAAATGGTACAAAACTCTTTTCTGATCTCTGCGAAGGGCAAGTAAGCCTGATGTTCCTTCTTCCCCCAGATAACGAGGGAGTAATTCTCTGTCCCCCTCACTGCTCTGTCTGTGCCACTGGACTGTGCGACAGGTCCTGGGAACAGTGACTGGACTCAGCAGGTCCCAGCACAGGGGGCCAGAGCCGGAAAGAAAAAAAGAATTAATTCTTGAATTTTCGGTTTCTTTTTTTTTTTTTTTTTTTGCTTTATTTTATTTTATTTTTTTAACGTTTATTTATTTTTGGGACAGAGAGAGACAGAGCATGAACAGGGGAGGGGCAGAGAGAGAGGGAGACACAGAATCTGAAACAGGCTCCAGGCTCTGAGCCGTCAGCACAGAGCCCGACACGGGGCTCGAACTCACGGACCGCGAGATCATGACCTGAGCCGAAGTTGGACGCTTAACCGACTGAGCCACCCAGGCGCCCCCAAAAGGACCCATTTTTAAGCAGAAGGAATAAGATAGTAAGACTCCAGAAATTTGAAGCCTTGTAGGTTAAGAAAATCCGATTGCTTCTAGATACCTCGTAGCACGAAACAAGGCTGCCAGGCAGATTGTAAGTGGCAAAGACCCCCAAATGCTCAGCTCAGGGACAGAGACCAGACTCCACTTGGTGGTTGGAAGGCAAGGAATACAATCCAGGGTGAGCTGGGTGCATCTCCTTGGGCAAGCAAACAGCCTGAAAACAAATAGCAAACAGGTCAGTCTGCTGCTAGCGCTTTGAGGGAAGGAACTGTTTTTCCAGAGAAGTCATGAGACCAGGGGCCCCTGGGTGGCTCAGTGGGCTAAGCATCCAGCTCTCGGTTTTGGCTCAGGGCATGATCGCAGTTCGTGGGTTCGAGCTGCTGACAGCACGGAGCCTGCTTGGGATTCTCTCTCTCTCCCTCTCTCTCTCTCTCTGCCCCTCCGCTCACTTGCTCTGTCTCAAAATAAACATTTAAAAAAAAATAGTAAGTCATGAAACCAGACTTTAAAACCCTATACAGTCGGGGCATTAAAACAAAAGTGGCCGGTAGGCCTGCAAGCTTGCGTGGGCAGGAATAGGCTGCCAAAGCTGGACATCCCCCGAGGAGGACATCGTCCCCAAGTGCACACTTCCGATGTGGGCGCAGGGGACAGTGGTCAGGGAAGACTCTCCCAGAAGCTGGTGCCAGTGCTGTGGGACTCCTTGAATCACTACCCCATCTCTAGCCCCCTTGTCCTTCTATCATTAGAGGTTGGGGACTTCCAGTCCTGACTTGCAGATTTCCTATCTCTTTCGTGTTCATTTCCACTTTCCCTGCAATTTTGCTCTCTGTTGTCACTTTTTCCATCTGATTTTTCGCAAGGTTCTCAGCCGTGACTATCTTTTTGTTTTTGTTTTTGTTTTTTTTACACTTACTCTTTTGAATTTTTAATTTTGGAAATGATGTCTTTTAGGGTTGGGGAAACTGTCCACGGCCTGTTTGTATCCGCTCTGCTCTGAGAGCTCTGACGCAGTGAGAGGCACCCTGTTCAGCTTGGCCTCAATCCCTTGGAGGTACTGAAGCCCCACAAGTCAACTGCCATTGTTTTCTCTGCTGAGACAAACGTGCAGGTTCCTTTGGCTTCTGGGGGGTCAGGTTTTGGGGTTCCCGCAAGCCCCCTCAGACAGATTCCCCCACATCCCGCCTCCAGGACTGAAGCATTCGTTCCCCGGCCACCTGGAGGGGGGTGGGTGGCCGACTGGACTGCTCTCGGTGGAGTCCCTCTCCTGAACTTGCTCTTAGACAATGGAAACTGCCTGTCCCAAGGTCACGGCCACTTCCTGAGGCAGCTGCATTCAACGCCTGGCTGATATGGGGGAATAAACGCCCCAGACCTTTGTCCCCACTCCAGAGATCCCTGGAGGCATCTCAGAGTCTGACTTCCCAGGGAACCTGAGTGCAGATGGGTCTTCTGGGCAGCAGAAAGTCCACAGGTCACGGACCACAAGGGAGCCTTTGTTCAAGGGCCCTGGCAGCAAAGCACTCAGCAAGCTGGGCCCTCTGCGCAGGCGTGTCGGGGCAGGTCACCATCTTTTCTCAGGTACGAGCTGAGGTGCACATGTCGTGGACACCCCCCAAGGATGGTCGCTTCCGTCGCAGTCAAAGAGACAGATGGAAAGCGTGGGGAAAAAACAAAGACCACCCAAATGAGAACAAGTAAAGGCCACGAAGTCAGAGCTTTTGCCACAGGAAGGGAGCCAACCGCCATCACTTGCGTTTTGCAGAGACTCGGGTCAGGCAGAGCAGCAAGAAAGCTTTATTGGGGGACGGGAAGGCTCCAGGGGTGCCCCGACTGGAGGCTGTTGGCACGGGGAGCTGACCAGAAGTGGGGCGTCCTGGGTGCTGGTGACGGGAACATATTTGGCTTCCTGTGGTCTTAAGTTGGAAGCAGGGACAAAAATGATGGAAATCGTCAGTTATTAATCAAATCCGGCATATTGGGCTGGTTCTTACAGACGTGATTGTTTCGTTTCTGGCACCATTGCAAGAGATCTGTGTGGCTTCCTGCAAATCTGCCTTACAGGCACGCTGGCTTGCTGGACTGGTTATTGCAGATAAGAGGTTGGTTTTCTGGGCAAGTGGTTGGTTTTCTGGGCGGGCTGCTGCACGTTGTGTGGTTAGGCATGATCCGGCTGTTGTGTGTTGTGTTTTCAGCCTCTTAAAAGAGACCCGGGGACTAAGGACAAAGAGCAGGGACCCCTTCAAGGGAGCAGAACCGGGGGCTCATCAAAGGCAAGGGGACCCACTGTTTTCTGGCCAGAGGATTTCATCACTGGGCTGGACCACGGACTCCCAATGTCTCGCACTATTTCCTTTCTGAATGGAAATTTTCACTGCCATTTCCTATCCCGGCTTCATCATAAATCGGGGAAGGCAGGCCAGTGGGAAGTGGAAAAAGAAAAAAGAAATGTACTCTGAGAGATAGCATAGTAAAGTCAAAGACAATGAGAATACTCCGAAAAGCTGCAAGAAAAAGACAGATGGCCTCCAACGGGGAGGCGGCGAGACGGGCAGCTGATGCCTCAAAAGCATCAGCAGAAGTCAGACAGGCAGGCAAAGGGCACCGTCGGGGCACCAAGAGGAAATAACTGCCAATCTTGAGTTCCTTAGCTATGAACAATATGTTTCGAGAATGAGGAAGGGGTACAGGCATTTTCAGGAAAACGAAGGCTGGGAGACTCCCATCAGCAGGTCCTCAGATTTGTTTCAGCAAGAGGAAAGTGACCACAGACAGGAGGCCTGCGAAGCAAGAAGGAAGGAAAAGAAAAGAAAGCCGTAAACATCTGGGTAAATGCAAAGAAACATTGTCTCACAGAGTATTTTTTAAAAATCATCGAATCAACAACATACATAACAATGATAACACAAAAATCGGGAGGGGATAAACGGAGTTACAAGTTCTGAGAGACTGGTTTCATCCTGGAGGAGTCATAACTACTGCTTATGTTTGGACACTGATAAGACAGGTGACTAATTTTCCTTTTTTAAAAGTAATCTCGGGGCGCCTGGGTGGCGCAGTCGGTTAAGCGTCCGACTTCAGCCAGGTCACGATCTCGCGGTCCGTGAGTTCGAGCCCCGCGTCGGGCTCTGGGCTGATGGCTCAGAGCCTGGAGCCTGCTTCCGATTCTGTGTCTCCCTCTCTCTCTGCCCCTCCCCCGTTCATGCTCTGTCTCTCTCTGTCCCAAAAATAAATAAACGTTGAAAAAAAACATAAAAAATAAAAATAAATAAATAAATAAAATAAAAGTAATCTCTACACCCAACATGGGACTCGAACTCATGACCCCAATATCAAGAGTCACAAGGTCCACTGACTGAGCCAGCCGGGTACCCCACAGGTGACTAATGTTTTAATTCCGGGGGTATTCACTACAAGAATAGAAACACAGTGCATAAGTTCTAAATTAGCAGAGGGGAGAAGTAGAATGATGTGTTTTTTAATAATCAATCCAAAAAAAGTCAAGAAAGGAGAGATAAGGAAACACAGAGGTAGGACATATAGAAAGTACAAAATAAGGGAAAAAGTAAATTCTGTGTCTCCCTCTCTCTCTGCCCCTCCCCTGCTCATGCTCTGTCTCTCTCTGGCCCTCAAAAATAAATAAATGTTAAAAAAGTTTAAAAGAAGAAGATTTTACTCACAGAATAAGTAAACAAAGTCAGTAGGGAGATAGATTTGGAAAACATAATTACTGAATGAGCGGCTTGATTTGTGTATACAGAGCACTTGGGAACACACATTCTCTTCAAGCACACTCGGAGCATTTGTTGAGAGTGACCATATCCTGGCTCATAAAGCAGTTTCAACCAATCTCAAAGGACTAAGATAATACAGAATCTGCTTCTGACCACAGTGCGATTCACCTAGAGACTGAAAACAAACAAAACACTGGAAAATCCCTATTTGCTTGGGAATTCAGAAACACGTTCAAGTAACAAACGGGGGGGGGGGGGCGCATGGGTGGCGCAGTCGGTTAAGCGTCCGACTTCAGCCAGGTCACGATCTCGCGGTCCGTGAGTTCGAGCCCCGCGTCGGGCTCTGGGCTGATGGCTCAGAGCCTGGAGCCTGTTTCCGATTCTGTGTCTCCCTCTCTCTCTGCCCCTCCCCCGTTCATGCTCTGTCTCTCTCTGTCCCAAAAATAAATAAACGTTGAAAAAAAAAAAAATTAAAAAAAAAAAAAAGTAACAAACGGATCCAGGGAATAGTTTATTTATTTATTTTTAAATTTTTCTTAAGGTTTATTTTTTTTTTAATTTTTTTTTAATGTTTTCATTTATTTTTGAGACAGAGAGAGACAGAGCATGAACGGGGGAGGGGCAGAGAAAGAGGGAGACACAGAATCGGAAGCAGGCTCAGGCTCTGAGCCATCAGCCCAGAGCCCGATGCGGGGCTCGAACTCACCGACCGCGAGATCGTGACCTGAGCTGAAGTCGGATGCCTAACCGACTGAGCCACCCAGGCACCCCTTAAGGTTTATTTTTGACACAGAGAGAGAGACAGAGCATTAGCAGGGGAGGGGCAGAGACAGAGGGAGACACAGAATCCGAAGCAGGCTCTGGGTTCCGAGCTGGCAGCACAGAGCCCGACGCGGGGCTCGAACTCACAAACTGTGAGATCATGACCTGAGCCGAAGTCAGACACTCAACCGACTGAGCCACCCAGGCGCCCCCCTAAGGAAGAGTTTAGATAGGAATTGAGAATAACAAGAATACAAATAAAAACATAAAAAATAACAAGAATACTGTAGCCCCAAACCGTGGGGCACGGGGAAAGCAGCACATCGAAGGCATTTGTAGTCTTATATGCATATCTTAGAAAAAGAAACAAAGTGGAAAGTTAATGGAATAAACACCCATCTCAGGAGGTTCGGTGAGAAGCCGGCTGTCGAGAGGCAGGGGTAGACCAGACAGGAGGGCAGTGGTGGGTGAGTGGGCTCAGCTTCTCCACCTCCTCCAACCTGATAGAAAGGGCGAAGCAAAGGCCTCAGGCTCAGGCCTGCAGGTGGAGAGAAGGAATGAGGGGTTGAAGAGAGTAGGAGGCAACTGGAAGCCAAGGGCTTACCAGGAAAGTGTGGGATTTCTAGCAGCTCGGAGGGCCCTGCCGAGGCCGGGGACCACGGATCTTCCTCAGCACCCATGTGTAGGCAAAAATTCACCTTGGGGGTGCCGTGTCACCAAGCAGGTGTGCTTAAGGACAAGGAAGTTGAAGACACCACGGTGGCAAGAGAGTGACTTTCTTGTCGGATCGCAGAATTCATGCGAGAGGACAGCAGGGCAGAGGGCAGGAGCACGAACACCCAGGCACCCCTGTTCTTAGAACTTTGAATTGATTTTTAAATGGACTCCTTTAAACATTTTAGGAAGGTAATCACATTTTACGTAAATAATGAAAGCTTGCCCTTAAAAAGTGTACTCTAGGGGCACCTGGATGGCTCAGTTGGTTAAGCACCTGACTTTGGCTTGATCATTGTTTGGCATGATCCTACGGTTCACGGGTTTGAGCCCCGCGGCAGGCTCTGTGCTGACAGCTGGGAGCCTGGAGGCTGCTTTGGATTCTGTGTCTCCCCCTCTCTCTGCCCCCCACCCTCCCTTATGCTCTGTCTCTCAAAAATAAATAAACGTTAGAAAAATTGTTTTAATTAAAAAAAAAAGTGTTTTCTATTGACTCACTAAATTCTACTCTTGAAACCCACGCTACACTATATGCTAACTAACTTGATTTAAATTTTTAAAAATGTAAAAAAAAATTTTTTTAATGTATTCTATTTATTGCTTTTCTGTCAGTCCTTTGACTAGAACAATGTTCACTAAGAGCTGGAGAAGAGTTGTCTTTATGGGGACATCTCTAGTTTTTTTAAATTTTAGTCAATAAGTAAGATTGGGATAATAGTTTGAAATAATTATTCTTTTTTTTTTTTTTTAATTTTTTTTCAACGTTTATTTATTTTTGGGACAGAGAGAGACAGAGCATGAATGGGGGAGGTGCAGAGAGAGAGGGAGACACAGAATCGGAAACAGGCTCCAGGCTCCGAGCCATCAGCCCGGAGCCCGACGCGGGGCTCGAACTCACGGACCGCGAGATCGTGACCTGGCTGAAGTCGGACGCCTAACCGACTGCGCCACCCAGGCGCCCCTGAAATAATTATTCTTTAAAAAAATTTTTTTTTTCAACGTTTATTTATTTTTGGGACAGAGAGAAACAGAGCATGAACGGGGGAGGGGCAGAGAGAGAGGGAGACACAGAATCGGAAACAGGCTCCAGGCTCTGAGCCATCAGCCCGGAGCCTGATGCGGGGCTCGAACTCACGGACCGCGAGATCGTGACCTGGCTGAAGTCGGACGCTTAACCGACTGCGCCACCCAGGCACCCCTGAAATAATTATTCTTTATCGTCTTGAGTAAATATTCGTTTATTCCTAGTTTGCTAAGAGTGTTTATCAAACCATGTTAGCCACTTTTTACTAAATTGTAATAGATATTCCTGTCATCTCCTCCCCATGATCAAGATTCTTGATCAAGATTTTTAACGATGATCTCGTCACAATTTTGGAAATTAGGATACACAAGGTACGTTGTTTGCATAAGTTGGAGGTAAACGTTTAAAACCAATTTTTTTTTAAATCAACTGTTTCTGATGAGAGTCCCTGCTTGAGCTCAAAGTCCCTCCACCCTGGATTTTTCATCTCTTGGACTCTGAGCCACGCTCCCTGCCTGAGTCCCTGGGATATGAACGACTCCAGTAACACGCAGCCCTTGTCCGTGAAGGCAGCAGGGGGATCAGTAGCTGCCGTTGAGGGAGAGGCTGGTAACAGCCCCTCCTCAGACCGGCTCAGAACTTTGCAGTGGAGTGGAGTACGGTAGAACCTCGGTTTGCCAGCATAACTCCTTCTGGAAACATGCTTGTCATCCAAAGCACTCGTATATCAAAGCGAATTTCAAGAACCATTGGCTCAGGTGTAATCGTGTGACGTTCGGCATCACATATTACTCGTGTTGCAAGACATCGCTCGTTTATCAAGTGAAAATTTATTGGAAATGTTTCTGTGTCTTGCAGGACGCTCGCAGAACAAGTTGCTCCGAGGACAGAGGGCAGAGGCTGAGTTCCCCAGGGGTCTAGCTCACAGGTCAACCGGAGGTCACGTCCTCTAGATGACCTTTCTCAACGGTAGTCTTTTTTGTCCAGTTGGCTTCTCTTAGCATAATGCTCTTACTTTTTTTGTTTTTAATGTTTATTATTTTTGAGAGACAGAGCACAAGCGGAGGAGGGGCAGAGAGGGAGGGAGATACAGAATCCAAAGCACACTCCAGGCTCTGAGCTGTCAGCACAGAGCCTGACGCGGGGCTCAAACTCACGAACCACAAGATCACGACCCGAGTCGAAGTTGGATGCTTAACCGACTCAGTCACCCAGGTGCCCCTAAAACCTTTTGAATAATTCTACTAAACTAACTAAACATGTGTTCAAGTTAAAAACATACTTTTTAAGAAATTAAAATTAAAAAAAACCTCAGTGTAAATCCATTGAAGCCTCGTTTCATAATCTTTAAGACGTTTTTTTTCCAGTTAGCTTTGGTAAATAACTGAAAAACAAATTAATATCTCTGAACATTATAAGTGACAGGTCAAGAACATCAATCCAATAGTGCATACATAATTATATTTCTATCCTCATCAATTATCCATTTTTATTCTAAAATTTCTCAAATTTTAATTCCTGAATTTTCTATTTAGAGAGTAAAAAAAAAAAAACTCTTCGATTAATAATGACAACAAAGGGTTGAGCATGAAGGGAAATATTGCCCTTGGTTTTTTTTTTTTTTTCCTGAAGAGTAATGGTTCAGAATTTGCTAAGTTGGTCTTCATGGAGACTTTCTTGAACAGAACTACCATGAGTAATGATAAAACTGAGGCGCAGAGAGTCTAAGCTTTCTGCTTGCTGTCACTCCGTGAAAAAATGGAGCTGGGATTTGAAGCCAGGCAGGGTGACTCCACCCTGCCTTTTACAGGTGGAATCTAGCAGGACTATATTCAAACAATAACGTTCATTCAACAACTAGGAGGACTGGGCTCTGAGTGTATCATTAGCTATTTCTGCATAGAAAGCACCTGAGATGATCTGTGCCCTAAAACAAAAAACCGAGGATTTAGGTATGCCCTTCTCTGCCATGAGTAGCTGTGCACAGACCCTGCTTTACTCTCCAGAGTACTCCACAGAAGCAGGTGCACAGTTCCCAGAGCTGTGCTCAATGGACACTAGGTTCCAGGTGACCCCAATCCACTGAAAAGGGGCTAGGTTCCCCTATAAGAGAACAAATTTCCCTGTATTCTGGGCCATCTTGTCAAGATAGTCCCATTGTTGTCTGAAAACCATTTTCCAGTAATACCTTAGACTGGGGGCTCACAAATATTTTCTGTAAAGGACTAGGCAGTAAATATTTCAGGTGTTGTGAGCTATACAGTTTCTGCTGCAATTATCCAGCAGTGCAAAAGCAGGGAGAGGACACATAACACAAAGGTACAACTGTGTACCAATAAAGCTTTATTTACAAAAGCACACAGAGCTAGACTGCCCTAGACTATAAGCTCCTTGAGAAGGAGGCTTGTGTTTTTATCTTTGTAATTTCAGCCCTAGCAATAAAAATTGTCCCGATTTTACCAAAGAGGAAATTAAAAGAGTCACAGATGTTGATTTTCGAGGAAGACAGGCATAGAGCTACATACAGTTGGTGATTTGGCTATATTTTCTCTCGTGAAGTCAACATAGATACTGCACTTCTCACGTTAGATCGGAGCTAGTTGGGAAAATTCAAGCAAACACAAAGCAAAAGCATCTTGTCCTCACGAACTCTCCCAACTGGCCTGGCTCTCAGCAAACTTGTCTTTGCAGAGTGAGTTCTACACAACTTGAAGCTAGGAGGCTGCATTGGAGATGGGAGAGATGCAGGCTCAAAACTACATTTCAGGTGCTCCCAGAGCTCAAGCAGGCGTCTGATTTTGCGCGCCCTCAGTTTTCCCCGTCTGGTTCAGTTTCCTAATCGAGGACCCCAGGACAGGTTACGAAACAGCCTGAGAATAAAGCCTTTTGTTTATTCTCGCTGAGATCATCCTTCACAGACAGGCTTTCTTTGGATTTGAGGGGACCTGATAAAGAGTGTTACACAGATTGGGATTCAGCCGCAACCAGTAACGTGCAAAGACTGCTTCCGAGTGAGGTCAAGTCCTATTCACTTTCCTTTACACTCCATTTTGCCCCATTGTGATCCCGCGTCTTACAATTGCAAAACATTTTGTGAGTCTCGGTTTCTGCATCTGTAAAATGGGAAAATAGTGCTTGTCGGAAACTTAAATCCATGAACTTGCAGGTAAATCACTGAACCAAGCCGGGGGCTTGGCACGTTGTAAGCGCTCAAAGCACAGTAGCCACCATCCCCACTCTTCGTTACTATTTGGACCCCCCAGCGCCCATCACCAGGGGCTGGACCAAGTATGAGGGAGGAGGGCAGAGCTGCGGGTCACCCCTAGGGCTCGGGGCCCTGCGCGTCGTCGGGGTACGTCCGAGCGTCCCTTGCCCCGACCCAGCACCCACGGCCGGGCAGCCGAGGGTAAGCACCACCACTTCCGCCGGCCACCCGTCCGAAATAGCCGCTTCCAGCCGCTTCCGGCTGCGAGCACTGCGGAGCCCGAGCCGCCCCGCGGTGGGCGGGGTCTACGAGCAGCCACGCCCCTGGCTTCCGGCTCACTTCCGGCTGCGCCTGGCATCACCCGGCCGCTCAGCGCTCCTGCCGAGACTGCCCCGCCCTCCCGGGCCCGCCTCTAGTGACGTCAGTTCCGGGGCGGTCCGGGCGGGGCCCGAGCTAGGGCTGCTGCCCGGAGCAGTCCTGGCTCGCGGGCGCTGCTCCGCTGCCGGCCACGTCTCCACGCCGGGCCGCGGGCACTTCCCCGCCGTCCGACGGCCGCCCGGCCGCCGCAGGCCTGCCGCGCCGGGTAAGGGGCCCGCGCCTCCGTCCGGGGAGCTGTTGTCACGGCTCCCTGGACCGGCTTGCGCCTGGGAGAGGGAGGTGGGGGCAGGAGGAGGCTTGAATCGGGGCACGCGAGGCAGGAGGGTGACAGAGAAAAGATCAGTGGGGCACAGGGGCAAGACGAGAGGACTGGAGGTGAGGAATAGCAGAGAAGAAGGAACGGAAGGAGCCCGTTGGGGACCGAGACTCAGAATGGGCACGGATGCGGGTCCGAGAGGCTGGAGGGAGGAGGAGGGCTGCAGGGAGCGGGGGGATCCCAAATCGGAGAAGAGGCCCGGGTAGTTCGAGTTTGGGAGCGGAGGATGGGAGAGTTGGAACACTCCTGTATGTTCAGAGAACTCAAAGGTCTTCCCGGGGCAAGGCTGGGCCGCAGGAGGTGTTGCCCTCAAAGAAAGAGTTGGCCTTTTAGGTGACCCAGGCCCTCTACCTGGGAGGGGGTTGTGCATTTCCATCTGTTTGCCTGCCTGCCTCCCCCATGTGAGCCTGGTGGTTGCTTTCTGTGAGCTGTCAACTATCGGGCTGATAGGAGGGATCAGCATCCACATGGCTTGCCATAAGACATAAACATCGTGCTTAGAAATCTGCCTATGCCAACGTGCAGTTATTTTTACCCCCTGGAGGAAGCATCTCTGAAATTTCAATAAAATCGGTGAGGAAAGTATTTAAAGTATGGGTTCCCACTTATATGCTGGACTTGCCTAGCGGACAAAGGAATGTCAAATTAGCCCACACCGCCAACAAAAATTAGCCTGTGATCCAGCGTTTAGCCGTGATACCAAAGCTTACAGAAACCTGGAAGCAAGCTTTGTGATTAAGATGATATCCACTTCTGCAGGTTTCCATCTGCCACGCAGACACATCCGTTAGACCACAGGGCACTGTCTATATACACAAAACCACAAACCTGTGTTCCTTGGGTTCTGAGACCAAAGTGCAGCCAGGTGACGTGTCAGGATTAGGTTATCTGTAGTTTGCCCTATATTTGTTGCTGCATTTCCTGCTCCTTGGTATATATAGCTTCTCCAGCTTGGAGTGGGGGCCCAGGTCACGTTGCTGCTGATAAATATCACGAGTGACGGAATGTGGGGATAACACTGTACAGTCCCTTACTGAGCCTAAGGATGACTTGTGTCGGATATTAGGAACCTGACTAAGGCCAGAAAAAGGAGTTCAGCAGTTTGGAGTCTGAGTCCATGTAACTTGTACACAGCACTCAGCATATAATAAACAGCTTCATAAAAGAGTTTAAAAAAAAAAAAAATCAAGCCAAGGTTGGGAGCACAAGAATTCAGAGACAGGGCGTATTGGGAGGCATCACGAGATCATGGACCAGAAAAGGATCAGGAAATTGACACCTATGGCCACAGCCTGGGGGTGCCTTTCTAACGGGAGTGTTTCCTCTCTCAAGGGGTGCTGCCCCTTCCCTGCAGCACTTGCGGGGAGCTGATCGCTGAGAAAGAGGAAGTCCCGGCACCAGCCTAACGCCTGTCTTTCCCTCTTCAGGCTTTTCGCTTAATAATAACTTCATTCTTGTTTATTCTCTTATTGCCGCAGGGGTCTCTTTCCTTTCCATCTATTGTAGTCTGAGACCTTGGGCGACCCAGGCTCCCTGCACCGTAAGAATAACTGGCCGGACCCTCGTTTAAGGCTTACTGAAGCCTTTGCAGGACAGACTAGCATTTTAAATCTTGTTAATGGTTTGTCCATTGTGAGTCACCTTATACAGATTAGTGCAGGTCCCCACACACAGATCGTGACATTGAGAATATGCTGTTGGAGAGTGGAGGCAGGACCATTCCAGAGAGATGAAGTCATGACCCAACGAGGGCCTGTTCTTGACTCCACTACAGCGGCCAATTCCCGTTTCTGTGGGAGTGATCACCAGCCCCCCTGGCTGGGAGTGAATAAGCGCTGATGGTATCCAGTAGATGTTTCCTGAGAAACTTGTGGTGTTTCCTGACATGGCCTTAGAAAAACGTTCCATATATGCACCCACCGTTGTGTTTGTAACCGTGCGTGTGATCGTACACGTATCCACATGTGGCAGCATGCGTGCACGTGTGTGCCTGTGGGTGTGTGCGGCTGGGTATGCACGCGGCTGTGTGCACACACGAAGGTGCGTGTGGCTGTGTGTGTGCACTGGTGAGCGTTCGTATTAGGGAGCGGGCCCGTGGCGGTCCTCACGCGTCACCACCTACTAATATCTGCCACTCTAGGAGGTGATGAGCTGTTTCTTCATCTCCTGAGTCTATATTAACTATTCGTCAATGAGATGATTTCCATTTGTGCTGTTAATATCTTTGCATTAGCACTGTACTCCTGATTCTTCTCAAGTTTTGGTTCCTGATATGTAAATCATGGAGTTTCTCTAAATTATTAAAATCTGTATGTGAAACTGTATTCAGTAGGATTACTCTGTGCCTTTCTGCCTGATAGTTCAAAGTACTTGAAGAAAATCAGGCATTGGTTCCTTTGGTTGGAGCCTTTCAGAAATGTTTCCCAAAAGCGATACATGCTGGTGTTAAGAAAAAAAAAAAAAAAAAAAAAAAGACATATATATGCAGTAGAAAATGAGAATCACCAGGAAATTCATTCCCCTGGCATAACCACTTTATTAATGTTCCAGTGTAAATCTCTCTAGACCCCTTAACAAACGTCTTTTTAAATAAAAATAGCATCAGAGCGCCTGGGGGGCTCAGTCGGTTAAGAGGCCGACTTTGGCTCAGGTCATGATCTCATAGTTCATGGGTTTGAGCCCCACATCAGGCTGTGTGCTGACAGCTCAGAGCCTGGAGCCTGCTTCGGATTCTGTGTCTCCCTCTCTCTCTGCTCCTCCCCCATTCATGCTTTGTCTCTGTCTCTCAAAAATGAATAAATGTTAAAAAAAAAAAATTTTTTTTTTAAAGTCCTGACATTGAAAGTTTTGACACACACTGTCATTTTCCCAGTATAATGATCTATTTAACGCTGCTATTTCAGTGTCCCCTTCCTCCCTGGGTTTTCCCCCTGTGCTCTCCTAAGGAGTGTTTACTGTTTTTCCAACCCTAGATGCGTCTGCTAGCAGAGTGGGGCATCTGCCCATGTCGCCCATGTGCCCCAGAGCATGCCATGGCCTGGGGGTGTGCCTCCTCGCTGCTCTCGCGCCCCGCACAGCCAGACCTCGGCCGGCGA
The DNA here is from genome assembly GCF_018350155.1 of Leopardus geoffroyi. NCBI lineage: Eukaryota > Metazoa > Chordata > Mammalia > Carnivora > Felidae > Leopardus > Leopardus geoffroyi. Next base: position 110,862,753 of record NC_059329.1, on the reverse strand, counting down.
GCGCACGGTGCCAAGCCCGCAGCTCTCCACGGAGGAAGTTGGCCCAGCCCGGGAGCACGCCCTGAGCAGCTGCCTCTAGTGAGTGTCCACGGCCCTGCCCGCGGGGCCACCTGCCTGGTGTCGGGACGGCGAGCCCGGAGGGGGCCCCGAGAGGGCTTTACCACGGAGTGGGAAAAGGAAGAGAGCAAAAGGGAAAGACAGCGAAGCCCCGAGGGGGGCCTGTTCGCAGGTGCGTCACTGTCAGAGGGCCCGCCTTCTGAGGTAGCCCACGAGGGGGGTCCGGGAGCAGGGGTGGACAGGAGGGCCTGGGAGCACGTGGTCCTCTGTGGCCCTCTCCTGTTCTTGTGACCCAGATGCCAGATACCACAGGAGGTTTTCTCTTGGCTTTGGGTCAGAATAGCAAAATGCTTGGGGGAACCCCTCTTTGGGGGGGGGGTGCTGCCCCTCCCCGATGCTGGGGGTGGAGGAGGAGCCCGCTCACAGCAGGGGCCCTGGGAGGAGCCGCCTGGAGGCTGTCCCCAGACCGGGAACAAGACTCCCGTCTGTTCTGCGTGAAGAACCAAAAGAGAAGGAGGAAATCCGTTTCGGCACAGCGGATCAGTCCCTCCCTACCTTAGCTGGATTATCAGCCCTGAAGTTCACTGAAACGCTAGAGTAGGGTTGTTGGCAGACTATGGCCCGCGGGCCAAGTCCGCCGGCTGCCTGTTTTTGTGCATAAAGTTTTATCGGGACGCGGCCGCGCCCGGCATTTACTCACGGTCCACAGCTGCCCTTGTGCTACAGCAGCAGACTTGAGTCTCTGAGACAGAGCCCGCGTGGCCCGCAAAATCTAAAACATTTGCCATCCGGCTCTTTACTGACAAAGTTTGCCGAGCCTGCCCTAGAGATCGGTAGCGAGGGGGACAACAGAACATTCAGGAAGCCCCGGTCACAGCACCCCACCGCAGCAGACCCCCGACCCAGGCCTCACACAGGGAGCGTGCTGGACTCAGCAGTGGGAGATTTCAGATGCATTCAGTAGACGTAACTGGCCAAAGAAAGAGCCATTTAAATACATTTATTTAGCGAGAGCCCAGCTGCGTGGCCTCAGCTCATGGGGGAGTGTGAGTTCTTTGTTCCCGAAACCTTCCAGTTTCAATTCTTGCCTCTCATGATGTTGTGATTTTCGTCTGATTCTTCTCTCCCCACCCTACCCCCACTTGTTTCTGTCAGAACAAAGAATGCCTTTTGCATTCTAGAAAACAGATGCAAATCTGTGGTTTGTAGGGCTAAGTCCTCTAAACCTGGGAGCTACCAGGAGCCCTTATGGACAGTTTTGGATGGAGGGTGCAACTTGAAGCTAGAAGAAAGCTGGGGACTCTCGCAAAGGGGTGAGAAGCATCGAGGAATGAGCCAGCCTTCCGGAAGAGTTTGTCCTCGACAGACTTTCCCAGTCACAGGGCGGTTTCACAACAGTCTCCCAGATCACGGGAGGCAGAAAGCCACCCTGTGGCCACACACCCCTTCGTGGCGCACAGGGGCCGTGTTGCGTAGCCCCCCGCAAGGCTAGAAGTGCTTGCTGGGGCAGAATGATGCCCGGCGCTGGGTCACAACCTGCAGGGATTTCACAAGCCCAGTGCGGGTGGGGCCATCGGGGAGAGGCAGTGGGGCCAGACTTTGAAGGCCACCTTGGCCATGGTGGTGAACTTTGGGGTTATCCAGGGATATTATGGGGTTTAAGCAGTGGAGGCAGGGTCACCTTTGTGGGTTACAAGGATCTCTCTGGAAGCTGTGGGGTGGGGCCAGGATAGAGACACTGGAAGGGGGTTCATCCACGACTCAGGGCCAGTGGGAGTACAGTGAGCCTGCCCCGCTCCCCAGGGGCCAGCCTGGTTATGGGGCCACAGAGCACAGTGAGTAGCATCTGTGCTGGGTGAGGAGTTGATCAGGGCATTTTCACATGACCCAAGGGCTGCCTTCCAGGACATTCTGTCGCGGCTCAAGAACGTCATGGTGAGGGCCAGTGGAAAGACCAAAGGCCTTGGGTGTCTTCAGGCAGGACTGATTTTGGAGGTGCCCTCAGGACCCCCAGGCTCATTGCCCGCCCTGCAGCTCCCAGCATGCCTGGGTCCTGTTTGCCCCGTGTCCAGATCAAGTGTTCAGTCATGGGACCAACCTCAGGCCTGCAGGGGCTCCCCTGCAAATCCCAACTGCCCGGTGGTAGCCTGCCAGTCTCTGGGCTGATCCTAGGTCTCTTGGCTTCTGGCCTTGCTGCTCCCACTCACCTCCCCTGCCCCTGCCCCTGCCCCACCACGTGGATCCCATCCATCTTTGAGAACATGGCCCACGTGTCCCTTTCCCAGAAGCCTTCCCTGGCCACGCCCCTCCCCCCACCACAACTCCGGGCCTCCACACAGAGGACCAGCCTCCAACTTACAGGTCAAGGCCTTCCCGTGTGCCATCACCTGCCTGCTCCCCAGCACTGAACCACACCTCTGCTTTTTACTTGCAGTTACTTGCAGTGACCTCTTTTCTGTGTCTCCTACTGCACGGCGGGCTCCCTGAAGGAAAGAGTTGTCCGGCTTTCATCTTTTTGTCCTAAGCGCACTGCTCGGCACATGAGCAGACACTCCGAATATTGGATGAATGGATGAGTGGATGGATGATGGAGAGATGGATGGATGGACGGATGGAGGGAGTGGCTGGTGAATGGGTTGATTGGTGGATGGATAGATGTGGTGGTAGGTGGACAGACAGGTGGATGGATGTTGGCTGGATAGGCTGATGGATGGACGGGTGGGTGGATAATAGATGGATGAATGAATGATACATGATGGTTAGATAGACGAATGGGTGATGGCTGGCTGGCTAGCTAAATGCTATCTCCCATGTGAAGGGTGTGGTCAGCCATCGTGGGGTGCACAGAAGTGTGTTGGGCCTGATATGTGATCTTGGCCAATCTTGGTGATTGACAGGCCTTGGCCCCGTGAGCATGGTCAGGTCTTGACCCTCTGTCTACTCCTCTTTCACACCAGGAACTCTGGGTGGGAGAATGGGCACTTGGGAGGTTGAGACACAGAGTGAAGTTGGGTCAAGGAGTGCTTTGAGCCTGTCAAATACAGGCACCGGGCAGATCACTAGACCACCATGGTTAAGACGCATCTCAAGCTCCCTGGGTGCCAGGCCCTGGTGGGAAGACTCGGCTCAGTCTGCGGACCTTCCAGAACCCTCCATGGCAGGCACAGAACCATGCCCCATGTCCCAGGTAAGGCTGTGCATTACTGACCAGACGCCTTCTTTCTTGACCACAGATCCTTCAGCCCGGCAGCAGGGAATTGTTAGCAGCCTGAGGAGTGGCCAGCTGGGAACCTCAGGGACCGCCCAGCCTTGCTCCTGGCTCACCCACAAGATGTGGACAGCCCTTGTGCTCGTTTGGATTTCCTCCTTGTCCTTATCTGAAAGCAAAGCGCCATCCCAGGACCTACGTAAGTGAGAAAGCCGTGTGATTGCTAGTCAGGCCTGCAGTGGTCCCAAAGCACCCTGAGCCCAAGGGACGTGTGCAAGCCTAGGCCAGCGAGTCAGGAGCCCCAGGGCCACCCAGGTGCTAGGCCGGGGAGGGCCGTCAGGCCAAGCTTCTCTGGGGCCAGCTTGAGTAGAAAGCCCCCAGGGGACTGACCTCTGAGCCCTGAGAGGGTCATTTGCTTGGCCCTGCAAAATTTCTCCTGTAAACCTGATCCTGTCACTGAGGAATTCGTCTGTTCATACATCAAATATTTCATTACACTCCTGCTCCGTGCAAGGCACCGTTCATCTCCAGGAATTCCTGCCACAAATCCTTTCATAAAGCCAAGGATTCTTTCATGGTGTGACCATCCGGGCCGTGGTTAGTCTGCTTTGTAAACCTGGGTGTGTGTTTGATGCGTTTTGTTAATGGTGAATCACGCCTCTGAGGTGAGACTTTCACTCTGTCTGATGTTTCGGGAATGGGATCAGAGAGGGAAGCTCTTAGGCCTTCGATGGGCTCAGGGTTCAGAGGGAAGGGAGTTTTCACGTCAGAGTGGCGAGCGCCTCTCCGGTGGGCGGCAGGCTCGATGTGTGCGGGAGGAGATGGGAGGGGAACGTGCTCCCACGTCCCCTCCTTTATTCTCGCTGGACTGTGGGGTCAGCCCCCACTGGCCAGGCCAGTGGGCCAGAAATTAAGACGCTCCCTGATGGGGCGCCTGGGGGGGCTCAGTTGGTTGAGCGTCTGACTTCAGCTCAGGTCATGATCTCGCAGTTCGTGAGTTCGAGCCCCGCATGGGGCTCTGTGCTGACAGCTCGGAGCCTGGAGCCTGCTTCGGATTCTGTGTCTCCCTCTCTCTCTGCCCCTCCCCTGCTCATGCTCTGTCTCTCTCTGTCTCAAAAATAAATAAAAACATTTTTAAAAAATTAAAAAAAAAAAAAAAAAGACGCTCCCTGAATAATCCACCTGCCCCGGATGGAAAGTGACTGTATCTTTTTCTCCCTTTTCTGACTTTAAGGGCACCTAGTCTTTAGCCAGACAGCTAATTCAGCCAAGAATGCCTCAGTGACGGCGGCTGTGAGAGTCCTTAATGACACGTCTGGAACGATGACCGTGCTGACGCCTCCTGTCACACTGACCACAGGGACTCTGGGGGCCGACCCCGGCTCTCCTGTAGTCACAGCAGGGAGCACATTCAGGACAGACACAGCTGGCCCGGCAGCCTCCGGGGGACCCTCACCAGCTTCGGCGGCGTCCACACGGCGGACCCCGTCCTCCACGACCGCTCCCGGCGCAGCCCCGGCGCCGGCCCCGAGTGTCAGCCCGCTGCCAAGAACGACGGCGCCCGCGACGTCGGCCACCGTTGCTCGGACCACAGCTGGCACCACAGCAAGTGCTAGCACCCTGACAGGCATGCACGGCCACCCCGCAGCCAGCTCCGCGCCCCCCACGAGTCCCCAAGCGCTCGACGTGTCCACACGAGGCCCCACGGTCCGGACGTCGACGGCCCGGCCCGGGGCTGGCACGACAAGTGGGCCCACGCCCACCCTCGCCGACACAACCCCAGAGCCCACCCGCTCATCCACGGCTCCCGTGGCTCCTGTGTCCACCACAGCAGTGACCGCCACCGAGGCCCCGGCCCGGGAGACGGCCGCCAGCACGCCGCCGGCACCGGCCCCTGACTCCGCCCCCACCCCCAAGGTGGAGGCCACGGCCCCCACGACGCAGCCAGGCCCCGCGCCGTCCATCCGGGGAGCTGCGGGCCCAGACACGCCCCGGACGCCAGAACAGGTGCGGCCCGAAACCCCGCCTGGTCCCGCGTCCACCACCCCGACACCCGGGAGCTCGGGGGGCTCCCAGGTGCCAGCCTCGGCCCCGTGCCCGCTTAGCACGCAGGGCCCGTACCTGGTGGTCACCACCCGGCCCCTTCCCCAGGCTCTGGTGAACAAAAGTTTCCTGCTGGCGGTGCTCTTGCTCGGGGTGACCCTCTTCATCGTAGTCTTGGTTCTGCTGGGCCTGCAGGCCTACGAGAGCTACAGGAAGAAGGAGTACACGCAGGTGGACTATCTGATCAACGGGATGTACGCGGACTCCGAGATGTGAGGGGCCCGGGAGGGGGAGCCCGCCCCTCCTGCCGTCTTGCCTCCGAGACCAAATCAAGTGCTTCCAGATTCTTTTGGTGCAATTAGGACGAGTGCCGGACGCTTAAGCATATCTACTTGCTGTCGGATTGACTCCACGAGCCCTCGAGAGTTGCTTTGTTCATATTTATTTTTGTAAACAATCACGTCAACGGAGCAGGCAGTGGCCCCGCCACGGGCAGGCCTGGCAGGGCCCCGGTGGGGATCCTGACCAGAATTAAAGCAACGACTGCTTTCCATTCAGACCTGGGTCTCCCCGTTTGTGTACGTTGTGTCCCGTCCACCGCTGCGCCCGGCCGGGGGCGGGGGCGGGGGGTGAGGGGCCTTGCTGGGATGCACACGATGGGACTCCTGTTCGTCAACGTCGACTGCGCCATCGGGCCCGGGGGTCTGCTGTGTCTGTGCTGCTTCCTGGGGCTTCGCTCTGATGCCCGACCCTGCCCCGCACTCGGTGGGGGGAGCCCCGGCCCATCTCTGGCATCCCGTGGAGACAGAGCCTTTTTCACAGACGCCCTTTTCTGAACCGTTCCGTGGCGCAGGCTTAGAGCCTCACGTAAAACACACGTGAGCTCCACAGTGTGGCCGGGTCGGCCTGCACCTGCTCGACCCCCAGGCCTCAGCGCTCCCGGGGCCCTCTCCCCTGAGCAGGAGGACGTCCCTGGGCTCCCCTGTCCCGCACAGCCCTCAGAGCCAACACTAAGCGCCCGTCGGGCCGGCCGCTGCCCTCGTGCCTAACACGCTAACTCATGTATCCCCCACCTCAACCCCAAGAGAAGCAGCGCGATCCCCATTCTAAAGGTGGGGCCCCTGAGGCACAGAGGAGGGGGAGACATACTCGCACACCGAGGGCCAGATTCAGGGTGTGACCCAGCGACTCACCTGCCCAGGTCGAGGGTGGCCTCGGGCCTTTCTCGGCCTACCTGCCCAAGACGGTGAGAGCCGTAAAGCTGTGTTCCCAGACCAAGCGTGCAGCTCCTAACTGTGTGGCTTGGAGCAAGTGTGGAATATTCTGGAACTCAGCTCCTCCATCTGTGAAATGGGGAGACATAGAATAATCTGTTGTGGGCCCAGGGCTGTGGGGCCTGGCTCTATTGGGGGAGGGGAGTCAATGCTTGCTTCTAAGCGCTCTGAACCCTAAAGAAGAGACCATTTAAAAAAACATTTTTTTTAATGTTTATTTATTTTTGAGAGAGAGAAAGAGAAAGACAAAAGTGTGGGCGGGGGAGGGGCAGAAAGAGAGGGAGACACAGAATCCCAAGCAGGCTCCAGGCTCCGAGCCGTCAGCCCAGAGCCTGACGCGGGGCTCGAACTCACAGACCGCGAGATCGTGACCTGAGCTGAAGTCGGACGCTCAACCAGCCGAGCCACCCAGGCGCCCCTAAGATTTTATTTTTAAGTGATCTCCACACCCAACGTGGGGCTCGAACATACAACCCCGAGATCGGGAGTCGCGTGCTCCACCGACTTGCCCGCGTATCCTTACGAACGGGCCCCTGCGGCCGCTGCCTTGCCTGGGTCCCCCCACCAACTGCCCGCCCCGCTCCAGCCGTCGTCCATCCTGCAGCCAGGGGTCCCTCAACACACAAACGTGACCACACCTTTCCCTGCCAATGTGCCTTCCCAAGATAAAGGCCCATCTGCTCTGCCTGGCACTCCAGACCGAGGCAAACCCTTCTGGGGGGTCCTGGCCAAGCAGAGCATGAGGGAAAGAGCCGGTCTCAAGATAGCTCACAGGAGGCGGAGACCGTCCAAATCTGGGGGGGCCACGGGTTTGGGTCCCACGCTAGCCCCCCGCCTTGGAGGCCACCAGACTGCAGTGAGCCAGGCAGCCATTCCTGGTCTGCTCGAAAGACCCATAAATATCTGATAAATACCTCAATCAGGGATTTATTGAGCACCCACTGTTTGCCAACCAACTGGAGATTCAGGGATGAATTCACCGGCCCTGCCCACGGGAGCTCAGAGTGTGGTGCATGAGAGTGAGGAACGCAAGGAGGCAAGAGGTAGACACACAGAGGAGGCCCCTGAACCCCGGAAGGGCAGAGAAGGCTGCCTGGCAGAGGGGACTCAGAGACTCTCTTCCTGGCTCTTTGGTGGCAGGGGCTGTGGCTGGTTCGGTGCCCGGAGCAGCACTGACACGAAGCAGCAGGGTCCCTGTTTGAGAGTCCGAATGAAGGCCGGGGTGCAGTGAAAATCAGATTCGGGGTTTGGCCCCCATGGGGTCTCTCCTCCCTCCAGTGAGGAGACCAAGGTGTGGGAGGGCCAAGTGGCTTTGCCCAAGACCACCCTCCAAGCAAGTGGCAGGACAGGATTCGCTGGGGGAGCACAGGCAGCTGGGGCGCCCAAGGCAGGCAGCTGGCCCATTTCCTCTGGAGGCACCCCTGCGTGCCCAAGCCAGCGAGGTCCAAGGGCTCCCCCTGGCGGCCACCCCTCCCTCCCTCACCCTGGGTGCTGGTCCTGGCCGCGCGCAGCGCCCCCAGCTTCCCCAGGGCCGGGATCCCGCCAGCCTAGCTCTCCCTGCACCGGAAGCCTTCCTGGTGACCCCGCCCGGACGAACTCTCGCCCCCGCGTGCTCCCAGACCGGGGTGTCGTACTGTGGGACACTGTTCTCGGTGCAATTCTGTCATTTGTGCCTGTGACGGTCTCCCCCGACCCCCAGAAGGAAGCCAGGAGTTCGGGGAGAGTGCAGCAGCCTCGCGCACAGACCCTTGAGCCTCCAGCCCAGAAGCAGCCAGCGGGGCCGCTGAGCAAGCCATCCGTGTCCCCGCTCAGCCACAATGTTTATATCTACAAAACCTCTCTCGGCTTCAAAATCGGACCAGTGTCCGTGCGGCACAGGGACGGATAATAACAGCTAATATTTTTTGAGCACTTACTGCATACCGGGCAGTTGAGTGGTAGCTATCATCTCATTTAATTAACTCAGACTATGGTCTTCGCGCCCCTGACGCCCCGCCCCCCCGCCCAACTCATGCTCCAAAGAGGCCAGAGCCATGGTTTAAAAATACAACCCAAGGGGCGCCTGGGTGGCGCAGTCGGTTAAGCGTCCGACTTCAGCCAGGTCATGATCTCGCGGTCCGTGAGTTCGAGCCCCGCGTCAGGCTCTGGGCTGATGGCTCAGAGCCTGGAGCCTGTTTCCGATTCTGTGTCTCCCTCTCTCTCTGCCCCTCCCCCGTCATGCTCTGTCTCTCTCTGTCCCAAAAATAAATAAATGTTGAAAAAAAAAATTAAAAAAAAAAAAAAACAACAACCCAGGAACGCCTGGGTGGCTCAGTCGGTTAAGCATCAGACTTGACTTCAGCTCAGGTCATGATCTCACAGTGTGTGAGTTGGAGCCCCACGTGGGGCTCTGCGCTGACAGTGCCGGGTCTGGTAGGGATTCTCTCTCTCTCTCTCTCTGCCCCTCCCCTGCTTGCTATCTCTCTCAAATAAATAAATAAATAAACTTAAAGAAAATCCTTTAAAAAATTAAGAATAAGAAATAAAAAATACAACCCAGATCCCTTCCCCCCACCCCCCCATCCCCGCCCCCTGCCCCCGCCTGGATCCCTTAATGGCTTTTCACTTCAATAGGGAAACAATCCAAATGTAGACTAAGGACGGGCATGGCCAGAGGGAAGTTTTCATGAAAAATCTGGGAAATGGGAGATCCAGGCAGAGGGAGGAGGGACCACGGAGCCCCCCCCCCCCCCCCGACAGAGGGAAGCTGGCGAATGTGGACGACAGAAGGGGAGAGTGGGAGAGACAGTGGGGACAGGCCTGGAGGACACAGCCAGCATGAAGCAGGGAAGGAGGTGAAGGCCCAGGAGTTCGCTCCACAGAAGAAAGTCATCGATTTCGGCTTTAAAAATTATTTTGTTGCACTGAAGTCCTTACAAAGTGGCCTGCTGTCTGGGATTCACTTTTTTTTTTTTTTTTTTAAGTAGGCTCCGTGCCTCAGGAACGTGGGGCTCGAACTCACAACCCGAGATGGCCGGCCAGCCGCCCTGGGATTCACTTGAAACCACTTCAGCGCGAGGGGAAGGTGCCGGGGGCAAAGGTACCACCAGACGGCATGTTGTTGCGTGGAATATGGTTGGTGGGCGCAGCGGGGTCCGCTACGTGGTCCCTCTCTGGGCACGTCTGGAAATTTCCATGATGACAAGTTGAGAGAAGAGAAAGGAAGAGAGAAGTAGAGATGCGGTTTAAACCTCTTAAGTAAATGGTGGCTCTGGTTGCCACACGGAGGGCAGCCTGGAGGCAGCGCCCGAGGGCCCGGTCCTCCCAGGCAGTGAAGACACGGTTTGGGCCAGGGTGTGCCCGCCCCAGGGGAGACGCAGAAGAAGGTGCCGACACGTTTTGGAAGATGAGTCAACGGGACCCCCACTGTTTCTTTCCACACCCCACACCCGCACTCACACGTAGCGGAAGTCAGGATGACCTCCCCGTGTGGGGCTTGAGGGGCTGGGAGGGGGGTGACGTCCTTTCCAGGAAATGGGGAGCAATGCACCCCTATTCTCAGCACGCTGTTCATGGCTTCCTTTAACCCTTGCTACAACCCTATGAGACAGAACTGTCATTCTCCTCACCACCCCCCCTACACACACAGAAGGGAAACTGAGGCCGGAGAAGTGGTGAACCTGGCCAAGGTCACACAGCAGCAGGGGGGCAGCGCTAGGGCCCCAGGTCCCACGCTTCTGCCGCTGGCTCCGCTGCCCCCTGCTGGGAGATGGGGGGAGGTGGGGCAGGGAATCCTGAGATGCCTGTCAGGTGTCAGGAGGGCGTGGGACACGAGTCTACGGGCTGGGAAGGCCCCCACGGGAAAGACGCATGGGGAGCCGTCAGCGGAGATGGCGTTCGAAGCCAGGAGGCCAGAGCAGGTGGTCCGAGGACAGAGAAGGGGTGACTCCTTCCACCGGGAGAGTGTGGCATCCTGGAACCTGAGACATGCGTCCGAGGGCCGGGTGAGAAAGGGACAAAGGAGTGGCTGCTGGTTCAGGCAGGTGGCCTTGGTGAGGTGGCCTCAGCAGAGTCCACGGGGAGGGTGAGGAAGGAAGGCGGGCGGGCAAGGAGGCCGTGACCTCAGGCCACGACTTAGGGAGGTTCAGCCAGGCGTGGGGGTGGGAGGAGGGACGGGGCAGCAGACCGAGGTGCGCGGGCGACCAAGAAGGATATTTTCAAAGTTCAGCATGGTTAACGTACAGCGTTGAATCAGTTTCAACAGCACAATCTAGTGATTCAACGACTCCGTACGTTACTCAGTACTCATCATGAGCGTCCTCTTAATCCCCAAGAAGGGTTTTTTTTAATCTTTATTTTCGAGAGAGGCAGAGAGCAGGGGCAGAGAGAGAGAGAGAGAAGGAGAGAGAATTTCAAGCAGGCTCCACGCTGTCAGCACAGAGCTTGATGCAGGGCTCAGACTCTCAGACCGTGAGACGATGGCCTGAGCTGAAACCGGGTTGGACGCTCAACGGACTGAGGCACCCAGGCGCCCCAAGAGGGATTGTTTCTTAAACAGAGATCCTAGAGTGCCCAACAGTGCTCACTGCCTCCCCACACGGTCGGACCCACTATTGTCCCCCATTTCCAGATGGGAAAACTGAGGGCAGGAGGTGAGGCCCGAGGCCGCACAGGTAAGGGCGGAACCAGGCTCTGGGTCCAATCCGTCTGGCTCCACGTTCCCACGTCCCACACTCCCACCGCCGAATCGACTTGAACACCAGCTTTGCTTCACTGGGGCCACCTGCTGACCAGAGTGGCGTTCTCGGAGAATAAGCACACTGTGTCCCATGAGCAGGGCACGCGGCAGGCGCTCGGTTTCACCCTGCTGACTGCGGAGTTACCCGGTGGGACAGGGCACTGTGCGAGGGAAGCAGGTACAAAGGCATCCAGGTGAGCAGAGAGAGGAGCACAAGGGGACTTCCAGCGGGAGGTCCTGGACCCCGTAACTGGAAAGGCATGGAAATGGGAGGCCCCACCCCCTCGCCTGGCCTTTCTCCTGAATCTTTGGGAGCCCCCCCGCCCCAGCGCAGCAGCACCTTGAGACCCCCAGAGAACTCCCAGGAGCGCCCTGAGCGGCTCTTGGTCTCAGGCAACCTTGGATCGGAAGGAACAGAAGCCTCGGGAGCAGAGCTGTCCACCCCTCTCTGTTTCTTCTTCTTCTCTCTGCACCTCTGCATTCTCCTCCCGGCAGAGCCCCTGCCTCTGTAAGACTTAGGGTCTGTTTTCTCCAAGGGGCTCTGGCTTGTAACCTCGGCACCAGCACTGGCCCATCTAAGCTGCGATGTCCCACTCCCAGGGCCTCCTATTGTCCAATCCACTGTGGCCAGGAGGCTGTGCCTAGTGGGCTGTGGGTGCGGCCCAGATGTTAAGAAAAGAGGGTGGGGGCGCCTGGGTGGCTCAGTCGGTGAAGCGTCCGACTTCGGCTCAGGTCACGATCTCACCGCTTGTGGGTTCGAGCCCCGCGTCGGGCTATGTGCTGACAGCTTGGAGCCCAGAGCTCCCTCCCCTGCCCCTCCCCTCTCTGCCCCTCCCCTGCTCTCTCTCTGTCTCTCTTCTCAAAAATAAACATTAAAAAAATTTTTAATTAAAAAAAAAAGAACATCGATGTTCTCACGCACCTCAGTTTCTGCCCTACGGAAGCCCAGAGGAGGCACGTGTTAGAACATCAATGACTATATTATTTGTCAAGGCGAAAATTGCCCATGCTCTAAACAGTCTTCAATAGTACCCTGAAATACGCGCAGCAGTTTAAAAGAATGAGCTAGAACTATCTGTAACCGAATCAACAGTTTCTCAAGACATATATATTTTTTTTTAATTTTTTTTTCAACGTTTATTTATTTTTGGGACAGAGAGAGACAGAGCATGAACGGGGGAGGGGCAGAGAGAGAGGGAGACACAGAATCAGAAACAGGCTCCAGGCTCCGAGCCATCAGCCCAGAGCCCGACGCGGGGCTCGAACTCACGGACCGCGAGATCGTGACCTGGCTGAAGTCAGACGCTTAACCGACTGCGCCACCCAGGCGCCCCTCTCAAGACATATTTTTGAGCAAAAAAGGGAAAGTTACTGATGGGACGGTACCATCGTGCTTGCGTTACGCAGTTACCTATTTCTCCGTAACAGTGTCACCACGGATTCAAACAACACACATTCATTATCACAGTTTTTGGGAGTCGGAATCGGGGCACGGCTTAGCTGGGTCTTCTCTTCAGGGTCTCCCAGAGCTCTAACCAGGGAGTTGGCTGGAGCTGCGCCCTCATCCGAAGCTCACCCGGGGAAGGGGTTGCTTCCAGGCTCACATGGTGTCGGCAAGAGTCAGATCCTTGCAGGTGTCCGGACTGTGTTCCTTGCTGGCCGGGGCGCTGGAGGCCTCCCTCCCCTCCTCGCCGTGAGGCTTACTCCGTAGGCAGCGGGCTTCGGGATAGCCCGCTTCTTCAAAGCCAGCAAGAGAGTCTCCAAGCAAGATAGACATAAACTCTTGTATTTTGGGCGCACCTGGGTGGCCCAGTCAGTTAATCGTCCTACCGGCTCAGGTCATGATCTCGCGGTCCGTGAGTTCGAGCCCCGCGTCGGGCTCTGGGCTGACAGCTCAGAGCCCGGAGCCTGCTTCAGATTCTGTGTCTCCCTCTCTCTCTGCCCCTCCCCTGCTCACATTCTGTTTCTCTCTCTTTCTCAAAAATAAATAAACATTAAAAACTTAAAAAGAATTTTGTTTAATCTTGTATTTAACATAACATAACACTCACCATCTTAACCATCTACGAGCGTATGAGTTCAGTGGCACCAAGCACATTCACGGTGTTGTGTAACTATCACCGCTATCTGCCTCTAGAACTTTTTCATCATCCCAAACAGAAACTCTGTACTCATTAAGCAATGACTCTCCATTCCCCTCCCCCCGCCCCTGGCGACCTCGACCCAACTTTCCATCTCTATGAATTTGCCTGTTCTAGACACGGTGGAATCTAAGTAGAACCACACAATACGTGTCCTTGCATTTCTAATTTCAGTCATCTGTTCTTTTTGTTGCCTTAATCTGGCTGAATGTCTGTCAATTCTGTCGATCTTTCAAAGAGGCTATTCCTGGTTTCATGGATTTCCTCCATTGTGCTCCCCTCTGTTCTAATCCTTACTACGTCCCTTTCTTCTGCTGGCTTTGGCCTTGCTTTTCTCTTCTTTTTCTAGTTCTTTAAGGCCTATGGCTAGTTTACTGATTGGAGATCCTTCTTCCTTTTTTAATACAGTCATTTACTGCTGTGGATGTCCCTCCTGGGACATCACCTGGGATGTCACCTCCTGGTGCCCATCTCTGATTTCCCTTGTGATGGCTTCTTTGTCCGATTGATTGTTTAAGAGTGCATTGTTTGGGGGGCGCCTGGGTGGCTCGGTTGGTTAAGCGTCCGACTCTTGATTTCGGTTCAGGTCATGACCTCACGGTTTCCTGGGTTCAAGCCCCGCATCAGGCTCTAAGCTGACAGCTTGGAGCCTGCTTGGGATTCTCTCTCTCCCTCTTTCTCTGCCCCTCCCCCTTCAAATAAATAAACAAACTTAAAAAAATGTTTAAAAAGGGAGTGTGTTGTTTGAGTTCCACATATACGTGATTCTTCCAATTTTTCTTCTGTTATTGATTTTCACTCTCATTCCCTTGTGGTCAGAAAACATACTCTCTACCATTTCAATCTTTTATGATTTATTAAGACTTGTTTTGTGGCCTCACACGTGATCTGTCCTGAAGAATGTTCCACGTGTACTTGAGAAGAACATGCATTCAGCTGTTTTCAGGTAGAGTGTCTGTATTATCTCTGCTAGGTCCAGTCCGTTTTATAATGTTGTTCAAGTCTCCTTCTTATTGGGCTCACCTTTCATTGTTGTATCCTTTATTGAATGTGAGGTATTAAAATCTCCCACTGTTTGGTAGAACTGTCTATTTTTCCTTTCAGTTCTGTCCATTTTTGCTTCGCATATATTTTAGGGCTCCTTTGTTAGGTAGGTATATGTTTAAAAAAATTTTTTTTTCAACGTTTATTTATTTTTGGGACAGAGAGAGACAGAGCATGAACGGGGGAGGGGCAGAGAGAGAGGGAGACACAGAATCGGAAACAGGCTCCAGGCTCTGAGCCATCAGCCCAGAGCCCGACGCGGGGCTCGAACTCACGGACCGTGAGATCGTGACCTGGCTGAAGTCGGACGCTTAACCGACTGCGCCACCCAGGCGCCCCTAGGTATATGTTTATAACCGTTATCTCTTCTTGCTGGATTGAATCTTTTATCAATATGTAATGTCCTCATTAGCTCTTATAACCGTTTTGACTGATAGTCTATTTTGTCTGAAAATAATATAATCCGCTCTCTCTGGATCACTATTTGTGTGGAATATCTTTTTCCATCCTTTTACTTTAATTTCTCTGTGTCTTTGTATCTGAAGTGAGCCTCTTATAAACAGCATATAGATAGATCATGTTTTTATACCCAATCTTCCCATCTCTGCCTTTTAGTTGGAGAATTAAAGTCATTTACATTTAAAGGAATTACTGAGAAGGAAGGATTTACTGTGCCATTTTGCTATTTGTTTTCTGTTTTTTCTGCTCTTCAATTTTTCCATTACTGCCTCTTTTTGTATTTAGTTGATTTTTTGTAGAAAGCTATTTTGATTCCCTTCCTCTTTCTTTTTCTATGTATTTTTTTAGTTATTTTCTCAGTGGTTACTTTGGGGATCACAATTAACCTCTTAGCCTCATAACAACCTAGTTTGAATAATACCAACTTTGTTTCAACAGTATATCAACATTCTGCCCCTGTAAATCCCTGTCCCTTCTTTAGGTTGTTTTCTGCCACAGATTACATCTTCATATATTGCCCATTAAAATATATTTACAATTATTGTTATGCACTCCTCTTTTAAATCATATATGAAAGATGGGGCGCCTGGGTGGCGCAGTCAGTTAAGCGTCCGACTTCAGCCAGGTCACGATCTCGCGGTCCGGGAGTTCGAGCCCCGCGTCAGGCTCAGGGCTGATGGCTCGGAGCCTGGAGCCTGTTTCCGATTCTGTGTCTCCCTCTCTCTCTGCCCCTCCCCTGTTCATGCTCTGTCTCTCTCTGTCCCAAAAATAAATAAACGTTGAAAAAAAAATTAAAAAAAAAATCATATATGAAAGAAAAAAAGGCTGAGTTACAAACCGGAAGTACACTAATACCGGCCTCTGTATTTATCTGTGTTACCTTTACTGATGTTCTTTATGGCTTTAAGTTACAGCCTGGTGTTCTTTCAATTAAGACTGAAGGCCTCCCGGGGCGCCTGGGTGGCGCAGTCGGTTAAGCGTCCGACTTCAGCCAGGTCACGATCTCGCGGTCCGTGAGTTCGAGCCCCGCGTCGGGCTCTGGGCTGATGGCTCAGAGCCTGGAGCCTGTTTCCGATTCTGTGTCTCCCTCTCTCTCTGCCCCTCCCCCGTTCATGCTCTGTCTCTCTCTGTCCCAAAAATAAATAAACGTTGAAAAAAAAAAAAAAAAAGACTGAAGGCCTCCCTTTAACATTTTGTGTAGGGAAGTTCTACTGGTAATAAACTCTGTCAGCTTTTGTTTATCTGGAAATACCTGAATTTCTCCTGCATTCTTGAAGGAGAGTTTTGCTGGGTATAGAATTCGTGCCTGAGTTTTTTTCTTTCAGGTCTTCACATATGTCATCTCACTGCCTTCCAGACTCCATAGTTTCTGAGGAGAAACCAGGTAGCTATCTTTTGGAGGATTCCTTGTATGTGATAAGTTGCTGTGCCCTTGCTGCCTTCTAAATTCTCTCTCTGTCTTTAGATTTTGACAATTTCACTATAATGTGTCTCAGTGTGGGGGCACCTGGGTGGCTCAGTCAGTTGAGTATCCGACTTTGGCTCAGGTCATGATCTCACAGTTTGTGGGTTCAAGCCCCGCGTCGGGCTCTGTGCTGACAGCTCAGAGCCTGGAGCCTGCTTTGGATTCTGTGTCTCCCTCTCTCCCTGCCCCTCCCCTGCTTGTGCTCTGTCTCTCTCTGTCTCTCAAAACTAGATAAATGTTAAAAAAATAATGTGTCTCAGTGTGGATCTATTTGAATTTATCCTGCTTGTGATTTGTTGAGCTTCTTAGATATGGATATCTGTGTCTTCTTCAGATTGATGACATTTTCAGCCATTATATCTACAAATACTTTTCTGCTCCTTCCTCTCTCTCTTCTCCTCAGACTCCTATAATGCATATGTTTGTGTGCTTGGTAGTGTCGTACAGGTCCTGTAAGTTCTGCTCATTTCTTTTTCTTAAAAAATTTTTTTTAATGTTTATTTATTTTTGAGGGAGAGAGAGAGAGAGAGAGAGAGGCAAACGGGGGAGGGACACAGAGAGAGAGGGAGACCCAGAATCCGAAGCAGGCTCCAGGCTCTGAGCTGTGAGCACAGAGCCTGACGTAGGGCTCGAACTCATGAACCGTGAGATCATGACCTGAGCCGAAGTCAGACGCTCAACCAACTGAGCCACCCAAGTGCCCCGGTTCTGCTCATTTTTATTCATTCTTTTTTCTTTCTGCCCGTCAGGCTGTAGAGTTTCAATTGTCTTATCTTTAAGTTCATTGAACCTTTTCCTCTGCCTGCTCACATCTGCTGTTGAGTCCCTCTAGTGAAGTTTTCATTTCAGCTATTATACTTTTCACCTCCAGAATTTCGTTAGTTGTTTTTTATGTCTTCTCTTAGATGATATTTTCATTTTCTTCAAACATCATTCTCCTGATTTCTTTTCGTTCTTTGTCCATCATTCCCTTTAACTCATTGAGCATACTTACGAATTGATTTCATGTCCTTGACTAGCAATGGCCAATGTCCAGGCTTCCTCAGGGACGTAGCCTGCCAAAATTGTTTTCCTGTGAATGGGCCATGTTTTCCTGTTTATGTGTACGTTTTGTAGTTTTAGCTGAGAACTGGATGTTGTGACTATTATAATGAAATAACTCTGTAAATCTGACGCTCTCACTCCTCAGGGATTGCTAGCATTTGCTTGTTGAGGGCTGGCATTTGTGACTTTTCCAAACTATTCTTGCAAAGTGTGTATTCCTTATTGTGCATGGTCAGGAAAGTTTCTGTTCCATTAAATCTGTGGTCAGCCAGTGACCTGACAAAGATTTTTTAAATGTCTGGCAAAAAAAAAAAAAAAAAAGTTTGCTGTCTCTTTTTGTCTCTTTAAATCTCCCCATAGATCCTGCCAGGGGATCTCAGCTTCTATAGCTAAGAGGTCCGAAACCAAGGCAAACATCTGCGCTCACCCCTCAAAACACTGCCATAACAACACAAAAGTACAACCCCAAACATTCGAAGAACAAGGACGCTCCTGTCCACCCTGGCACAAGCCAGCCATTCCAGCAACATGGGCCCCCGTCCCTCCCCCCCCCCGCCCCGCCGTGGCAGGACTGAGGAACAGGGATGGTAAACAGTTCCTGCACACTTCTCTCTGACCAAAGAGTAGCAGCTTCTGTCTTCTTTAAGCATCCCTCTGATTGTTATAAGCGTCCAGTTAGGTTTCAGAGTTCCGGAAAGGTTGGTTCCCCTCTTTTCTGCTCTGTCATTGCTTCAGTGGAAGGATCAACTCCTAGGGCTTCCTACTCCGCCAGTTTGTGTGACCTCGCAATCATACATAACATAATCATTTACCTGTAATCACAGACATCTCGTCATCTTTGCTGCATTGTACCGATTACAAGAAACAAGTCACAGGTCCTTCCCACACTCAAGGGGAGGGAATTCCAGTAGGTCATGAATATCAAGAGGCTGGGACCACCAAGGCCTTATTCTATCCTCCATACTGCTTAGGTATTATGTTATCTCTTAATAAACAAACAATATGTATACGTATATGTATATGTATATGTATATTTATATGAAAGAATGGGGAAAGTTCTGGAAAAAGATGCACTGAATTCTTTTAAAAAAGTTTTTTTATGTTTATTTTTGAGAGAGAGAGAGACAGCATGAGCAGGGAGGGGCAGAGAGAGGGGAAGACACAGAATCTGAAGCAGGTTCCAGACTCTGAGCTGTCAGCACAGAGCCCGATGTTGGGCTCAAACTCACAAACTGCAAGATCATGACCTGAGCTGAAGTCGGACGCTCAACTGACTGAGTCCCCCAGGCGTCCCAAGAGGCACTGAATTCTTAATAGAAGGCAAAGGACAAGGATTGTTTGTAGAATGTGGGGAAAAGTAAAGAGGTAAATTTTTTCTTTTTTGGAAGAAAATGCATTTAAATATTCACCAAAAAATGACTGAAGAATTGTAAACATCAGGGCACCTGGGCAGCTCAGTTGGTTAAGTATCTGACTGTTGGCTTCACCTCAGGTCATGATCTCATAGCTCGTGAGTTTGAGTCCTGGGTGGGGCTCTGCTCTCTCTCTCTCTCTCTCCCAAAATAAATAAACTTAAAAGAAAAGAATTGTAAACATCTTCAGAGGGGAGATAAATATTGATATTTGAGCTGTGTCTGGAGTTCTTCAGGAAGAAAGACACATCTATTAATTTCAGAATTTCCACTGATTCCCTTAACCCCAAACAATTGCAGCGCCCAGTCTAAGAATACAAATGGAGGCCCTGAAAACATGCGCTAAACACTTAGACATTAGAAATGTCTTCAGTTTTCACCTTCTTTCTCTTCCCATTATGAGCAATTCAGCCCAAAAGCCCTTAGGTAGGGCAGAAAATAGAAGGTTGTTTGTGTAGGTGGAGACAAAGTTTGATGTCCTACAGCAAGGCCAAGGTGCACGCCAGGACTATGGTAAGGAGAGTGAGGAACTCACCCTGGGAGAAACCTTTCAGAGGGTGTTCAAAAACTCAGAATTAAGATAAATCACATTTTAATGTAGGATTTTAAAAGGTCAAAATACATGCAAAAAAAATCCGTAATGAGTAAAATATCAAAACATTAAACTAAGGATCAGTATTACTGAATTTTTCTTTTTTTTCCTTAAAAAAAGTTTTTTTAATGTTTATTTATTTTTGAGAGAGAGAGAGAGAGAGAGAGACAAGTCGGGGAGGGACATAGAGCGGGAAACCCAGAATCTAAAACAAGCTCCAGGCTCCAGGTTCTGAGCCATCAGCACAGAGCTCGACATGGGGCTCGAACTCAAAAACTGCAAGATCATGACCTGAGCTGAAATCAAGAGGCAGATGCCTAACCGACCAAGCCACCCAGATGACCCCGCCCTGAGTTTTTCTTTTGCTTCAAGCTCCGATGTGACTCAGCACAGCACTAGTACGTCAAGAGGGCAGTCATGTGAGGGTGTGTCCCCGTTGTGGGTGAGTCTCTGAGGTGTCCACACAGGTGACAGCTCAGCATGGGGTTTCAGAGCCTAGTGATGAGGGTGTCCGCATAGGAGCTATCTTGGTGCAGAGTGTCTGAGCCTTAGCTGGGTGAGGAGGACACCCCCAGAGTAGTGGCCAGGTGCAGGGGTCGGGCCCCAAGAAAGGTGAGGAGAATGTGCATGAAGGAGGGAAGACCAGTGCGGATTTCTAGAGCCTGCAAACAGCGCTGTGCCTCCTGGCATAGGTTGCCAGTCTGTGTATGGTGAGGGGGGCATTGGTGTGGGGGGACCATCCATGGCAGAGTCGATTACATTGAAAGGAATTGATTAAGTAAAGGGATTATGGACTTAGACATGTTTCTCACAGTTGGAGAAAGAAGGTACAAATGTCAAAGGGAGAGGGGTGCCTGGGTGGCTCAGTCGGTTAAGCACCCGACTTTGGCTCAGGTCATGATCTCACCACTTATGAGTTTGAGCCCCGCGTCGGGCTCTGTGCTGACAGCTCGGAGCCTGGAGCCTGCTACGGATTCTGTGTCTCCCTTTCTCTCTGCCCCTCCCTTGCTCATGCTCTGTGTCTCTCTCTCTCTCTTAAGAATAAATAAAACATTAAGAAAAAAATTTTTAACAAATTTAAAAGGGAGAAAATTAGAATAAAACCTATTGTGTTGGGTGGGAGTTGGAAACATTGGTGTGATCTAACAATTTTCTTTTTCTTTTTCATTTTTTTATTCTTTTCTTATTCTTTTTATTTCTTTGTTTCTTTATTTTGAGAGTGAGAGAGAACATGAGTGCGAGCAGGGAGGGTAGAGGGAGAGAGACAGAGAGGGAGAGAGAGAAAGAATCCCAAGCAGGCTCTGTGCTGTCAGCTCAGAGCCTAATGGTGGGCTCGATCCCATGACCTTGGGATCATGACCTGAGCCAAAGTCAGACAGTTAACCAACTGAGCCACCCAGACAAGCACCCTGTCTTTTTAACTTTTTAATAAACAGCCAAACTATTTTCCAAAGTGTTTGTACCATTTTAAGTTCCTGCCATTAATCTGTAAGAGTTCTAGTTGCTCCATAGCCTTATCAACATTTGATGCTGTCAGCCTTTTTTTTTTTTTTTTAATATTTTATTTGTTTTTGAGAAAGAGAGAGAGACAGAGTACAAACGGGGGAGGGGCAGAGAGAGAAAGAGACGCAGAATCCAAAGCAGGCTCCAGGCTCTGAGCTGTCAGCGCAGAGCCTGACGTGGGGCTCAAACTCACAGATCGCGGGATTATGACCTGAGCCGAAGTCGGACGCTCAACCGACGGAGCCACCCAGGCACCCCTTCTCCTATTTTTTCTCTAGACGCTTTATATTTTACATTTAGGTCTACGATCTATTTTGAGTTAATTTTTGTATATGTTGAGAAGCATGGATTGACATTTGCTCTTGCATGGAGATGTGCAGTCGCTCAAACTCCATTTATTGAAAAGACTATCCTTTCCTCACTGATTTGCTTTTGTACTTTTCTCCAAAATCAGTTGCCCATATATTTATGGACTTCGGAATCTCTATTCTGTTCTACTGCTTTATTTGTCTTTATGTTAACACCACACTGTTTTGTTACTGGGGCTTTATATTAAGTCTTGAAATCAGGCAATGTTAGTCCTTCAACTTTTTCTTTACGAAAGCTATTTTGGCCATTCGAGGTCTTTGAATTGACATGCAAATTTTAGAATCAGGTTGCCAATTTTTTACAAAATAGTCTACTAAGGGGCGTGAGGCTAGCTCAGTCCGTAGAGCATGTGACTCTTGATCTCCAGGTTGTGAGTTTGAGCCCCATGTTTGGTGTGGAGCCTACTTTAAAAAATAAAGAGGAGGGGCGCCTGGGTGGCGCAGTCGGTTAAGCGTCCGACTTCAGCCAGGTCACGATCTCGCGGTCTGTGAGTTCGAGCCCCGCGTCAGGCTCTGGGCTGATGGCTCAGAGCCTGGAGCTTGTTTCCGATTCTGTGTCTCCCTCTCTCTCTGCCCCTCCCCCGTTCATGCTCTGTCTCTCTCTGTCCCAAAAATAAATAAACGTTGAAAATAAATAAATAAATAAATAAATAAATAAAATAAAAAATAAAGAGGAGTGCTTGGGTGGCTCAGTTGGTTAAGTGGCTCAGTTGGCTTCCTCCTTGGGCTCAGGTCATGATCTTGCCATTCAGTTTGATCCCTGTGTCAGGCTCTGTGCTGACAGCTCAGAGCCTGGAGTCTGCTTCAGATTCTGTGTCTCCTTCTCTCTCTGCTCCTCCCCTGCTCATGCTCTGTCGCTCCCTCTCTCTGTCAAAAAGAAATATACATTAAAAAATTAATTTAAAAAATATAAATAAATAAATAAATAAATAAATAAATAAATAAATAAATAAGGGGTACTTGGGTGGCTCAGTCTGTTAAGAATCCGATTTTTGGTTTCAGCTCAGGTCCTGATCTCACGGTTCGTGAGTTGAAGCCCTGCATCAGGTTCCACACTGCAACACAAAGCCTACTTGGGATTCTGTGTGTGTGTGTGTCTCTCTCTCTCCCCTTCCCCTGCTTGCTCTCTCTCTCCCTCTCTCAAAAAATAAAGAAATAAACTTAAAAAACAGAAGACTTTTTAAAATAAATAAAAAATAAGATAATAAATTGATAACAAATATGTTTATAAAAAATAGTCTACTAAGATTTTGACTGAAATTGTGTTGAATTTATAGATCAGTGGGGGGAAATTGGCATCTGAACAATATTAAAGTCTAACGAGGTACGTGTCTCTACTTATCCAGGCGTTCTTTTGTTTCTCTCAATAATATTTTGTAGTTTTTGATGTGTCAGGCTTACACACCACCTTTTACCTCCTTTTTTCCTATTTCATTTTCGAAGCTATTGTACATCATGTTATTTGTTACGAGCAGGTAGGAATACAGTCAATGTTTGCATCTTGCTGTCTTGCTATACTCATTTACTAATAGCTTTTTTGTAGATCTCACTGGATTTTCAACACAATCATGTCATTTGTGAGTAAAGGCATTTTACTGCTTCCCTTCCAATCTAATGTCATTGATTTCTTTTTCTTGCCTCATTACGTTGCCCTGAAACTCCAGTACAATGTTGAATAGAGATGATCATGTTAGCTGTAGGGTTTTCATAGATGCCCTCCCTTATGGAATTGAGGAGGTTCCCTTTTATTCCTAGTTTGCTTCCTGTTTTTACTGGGAATGGTTGGTGGATTTTGTAAAATGCTTTATGCATCTATTAGAGGATAATATCGTTTTTCTTATTTGGCTTGTTAATATGGCAAGTTACATTAATTTTCTTAAATTTCTTACTGTAAAGTCAATCTCGTATTCCTAGAGTAGCACAACTTGGTCATGATATGTTATCCTTTTAACATAACATTGGATTTGATTTCCTGAAAATGTGTTAAGAATGTTTGGATGAAGAAGCACCTGGGTGGCTCAGTCGGTTAAGTGTCTGATTGTGGCTCAGGTACGATCTCACAGTTTGTGGGTTCAAGCCCCTTGTGGGGCTCTATGCTGACAGCTGGGAGTCTGGAGCCTGCCTCAGATTCTGTGTCTCCTGGTGTCCTTGCCTCTCCCCCACTCATACCCTGTCTATCTCTCTCAAAAACAAATACAATTTGGGGCGCCTGGGTGGTGCAGTCGGTTAAGCGTCCGACTTCAGCCAGGTCACGATCTCGCGGTCCGTGAGTTCGAGCCCCGCGTCAGGCTCTGGGCTGATGGCTCAGAGCCTGGAGCCTGTTTCCAATTCTGTGTCTCCCTCTCTCTCTGCCCCTCCCCCGTTCATGCTCTGTCTCTCTCTGTCCCAAAAATAAATAAACGTTGAAAAAAAAAAATTAAAAAAAAAAAACAACAAAAAAAAAAACAAATACAATTTAAAAAATGAATAAACGTTAAATTAAAAAAAAAAAGAATGTTTTCATGAAGAACGTGTTCATGAAGATAGTGGTCTGAAAGGTTTTTATAAGTCTGTTTGTTTTCCCCTGTAAAGCCTTTATTTCAGGTTCAGAATAATTCAGACCTCAAAGAATGAGTTAAGAAATATTCTCACGGGCTAAACGGGTAAGGGCAATTAAGGAAGATACTTGTTGGGATGAGTACTGGGAGTTATACACAGGGGATGAATCAGTGGAATCTACTCCTGAAATCATTATTGCACTATATGCCAACTAACTTGGATGTAAATTTTTTAAAAATGAGAAAAAATTATTTAAAAATAGTTGCAAGCTTAAGAAAATCATATTCTGATGGGATATTATGTATCAGGTACTATTTCATTCACAAGCATGGTCAGGTCATATCTTATTAAAGAGTTTAATTTTTGCAAAAAGAAAGAAAGAAAGAAAGAAAGGAAGGAAGGAAGAAAGAAAGAATCTCACCTCTTCAATTTTCTGGAAGATTTTGCATAGAAGTGGTGTGTTTTTTTCCAACGTTTATTTATTTTTGGGACAGAGAGATACAGAGCATGAACGGGGGAGGGGCAGAGAGAGAGGGAGACACAGAATCGGAAACAGGCTCCAGGCGCTGAGCCATCAGCCCAGAGCCCGACGCGGGGCTTGAACTCACGGACCGCGAGATCGTGACCTGGCTGAAGTCGGACGCTTAACCGACTGCGCCACCCAGGCGCCCCTTTTTTTCTTCCTTAAATGTTTGGCCAAATTCACCAGCAAAGCCATCTGGGCCTAGAGCTTATTTGTGGGAAGAATTTTAACTACAAATTAAATTTACCTAATAGATGTATGGCTACATGGGTTATTTATTTCTTCTTCTTTTTAAAAGTTTACTTATTTATTTTGAGACAGAGACAGAGACAGAGAGAGCTAGAGAGAGTTGAGGAAGGGCAGAGAAAGAGAGAGAGAAAGAAAGAGAGAGAGAGAGAAAGAGAGAGAGAGAGAGAGAGAGAGAGAGAATCCCAGGCAGGCTCCATGGGATCAGTGGAGAGTCCCATATGGACCTGAGTCCCATACAGACCTGAGTCAGTCACTTAACCAACTGAGCCACCCAGGCAGCCCAGTTGAGTGAGTTTTACTAACTTGTGTCTTTCAAGGAACTTGTCTGCTTTAGCTAAGTTACTGAACTTGTAGCACGTTGTTCCTAATTCTTACTATTCTTTTAATATATGTAAATCTTAAGAGTGAGTCACCTCTTTCATGAATGAAATTATTAATTTGTATCTGCTCTCCTTTATTGTATTTTATTTTATTATTGTTTTTTGGAGAGAGAGAGAGTGCGAGTAGGGAGAAGAGCAGCAGAAGAGAGAGAATCTTAAGCAGGCTCCACACTCAGTGTGGAGTCCCACACAGGGCTCGATCCCATGGCCCTGGGATCCTGACCTGAGCCAAAAATCAAGAGTCAGACGTTTAACCAACTGAGCCACCCAGGCCCTCTTTCTCGCCTTTATTCTTGATCAATATAGCTAAAGACTTATAAATCTTATTGGTCTCATAAAATCACTTTTGAATTAGTTGATTTTTCTCTATTGTTTCAGTTTTCTATTTCATTCATTTGAATTTCATCTTCGGTATTTCCTTTCTTCTGCTTATTTTGGGTTTAATTTAATCTTCTTTTATTGGTTTCTTCACGTGGAAGCTGAAGTCTTTGAGACCTTTCTTCTTTCCTTTTTTTCTTTTAATTAAAAAAATGTTTAATGTTTATTTATTTTTGAGAGAGACAGAGACAGAATGCGAGTGGGTTAGGGGCAGAGAGAGAGGGAGACACAGAATCCGAAGCAGGCTCCAGGCTCCGAGCTGCCAGCACAGAGCCCTATGCAGGGCTGTGAGATGGAACCCACAAGCTGTGAGATCGTGACCTGAGCCGAAGTTGGACGCTCAACCAACTGAGCCCCCCCAGGCTCCCCATCTTCTTTTCTAATATACCTATTTAGTGTTTTATATTCCCTCCCAGATACTACTTTAGGTACACATTTTGATGTGCTGTGTTTCATTTTCATTCAGTTCAAAACACTTTCTAATTTCCCTTCTGAGTTTTTGATCTATTATCAGTGGGTTGTTTAGTGAATTTGGAGAATTTCCAAAGCTATTTCTGTCATTCATTTCTAATTCAATTCCATTGTAGTCAGAGAATGTGCTTTGTATAAAGGGAATCTTTTTAAATTTATTGAGACTTGTTTTATGGCTCAGGATATGGTCTAACACGTGGGCATGAGAAGAATGTATTCTGCTGTTGTTAGATGATGTGTTCTATAAATGCCGATAAGTCAAGCCATGTGATAATGTTTAACTCCTTCTATATCTTTACTGATTTTCCATCTACACGTTCTATCAACTATTGAGACCGAGGTATTAAATCTCCAGCTGAAACTGTGGATTTGTGCTTTCTTTCTTATATTTCTTTCACTTCTCCCTTCATGTATTTTGAAGGTCTGTTATTAGACAGACACATAAACATTTAGGAATGTTACGTCCCCTCGATAAAATGACCTACTTTTCACACTTAAAGAAAATTAGGGATATCTGGTAACATTCCCCCTAAAACCTACTTCGATACTAATAAAACCTCCCCAGATTTCTTTGTACTGGTGTTAGCGTGGTATATCTTTTTCCTTTTTTTTTTTTGCCTTCAACCTAGCTGTGCCTTTGTATTTAAAGTTTGTTTCTTGGAGATAGTATATAGGGGCGTATTAAAAAATTTTTTTTAATGTTTATTTATTTTGGAGAGAGAGAGTGAGCACAAGTGGGGGAGTGGCAGAGAGAGAGAGGGAGACCCAGAATCCCAATTAGGCTCCAG
The DNA here is from genome assembly GCF_018350155.1 of Leopardus geoffroyi. NCBI lineage: Eukaryota > Metazoa > Chordata > Mammalia > Carnivora > Felidae > Leopardus > Leopardus geoffroyi. The sequence goes on along the minus strand of NC_059329.1, from coordinate 110,836,099 downwards.
GCTCTGAGCTGTCAGCACGCAGGGCTCGAACCCACAAACCACGAGACCATGACCTGAGCCAAAGACAGACGCTTAACTGACTGAGCCACCCAGGCGCCCCTGTAGGAATTGCATATTTCTTAGAATTCCGTTGTATCTCCTCTGTTGGGCTTATTAGCTAACACTCTTTGGTTTCCTAGTTCGGTGGTCGCTTTGTAGTATGTACCTTTAACTTATGACTGCTTACCTGCAGGTGCCATGAGCAATGGCACTCCCAGTTGCTTACCCAAGGAAACGGAAACTTCCATTCACACCAAAACCCGTCCGTGAATGTTTACGGCAGCATTATTCATCGCAGCAAATAACTGGAAACAACCCAAACATCCTGCGACCGAGGCACAGACCGACAAACGGACAAACAGCCACACACTGGAATACGGCCCAGCAACATAAAGAAACCAGCTGTTAACGCACCGGCGACGTGAAAGGCTCTCAAAAGCATTGTGCTGAGTGAAACAAGCCAGCCTCAAAAGGTTATGTACTGAAGAACTCCATTGACCGGACATTCTAGAAGAGGATGGAGAACAGGCCAGCGGTTGCCAGGGGTTAGGGGACGGCTTGACTCTGAACAGGCAGCATGAGGAACGCGGGGGCAGGGGGACAGCTCCACACACGCTCACTGCGGTGGGACACACGTGGGAAACCTCCCAGAAGCGTCTACCAAAACCAACCCCAACAAAATGATGTTCGATTAAAAGCAAGCAAACAAGCTCAGCCGTGCATTAGAAACGATCTTGGGTGTTTGTGAGCAGAGAAGTTTTCAGGTGACCTCACGGCACCTTCTTGCCGGGACCTGGTAGCTTCCCGATCCTTTGACCCCTTTATCTCGTGGGTTCTCTTCCTGCCTCTGGTCCGGCCGCCCACTCCCATGGCCGCGCCGGGATCTTCCTGCCACCAGGAACTGCGGGACTCAGACCAGCCCCTCTCAGTGGCTCTTCCACGGGGGTGATGCTGTCCCCAGAGGGCGTTTGGCCATGTCTGGAGACATTTTTGTCACAACCAGGGACAGTGGTGGGTGGGATGCTGCTAATCATCCTACAAGATGCAGGACAGATCCCGGGACAATGAACCCTTTGGCTGCAGATGTCAAGAGAGCCAAGACTGAGACACCCTGCGGAAGCCTGCATAGACTCCCCTGGACCCATTTTGGCGGGACCCAGAACCCCTCAATCTGGTCTTCTATCCTCTTTCTCGGGCTTGTAGCCCATGGCCAACCAGCTCAGCCACTCCTTGGTGAACATTCTCGTCGTCGTCAAGCCTCTTTTACTTATAATACAAAAAATTTCACGGGGTGCCTGGGCGGCTCCTTCAGTGAAGCATCCGACTTCGGCTCAGGTCACGATCTCACGGCTCATAGGTTCAAGCCCCGCATCGAGCTCCGTGCTGACAGCTCAGAGCCCGGAACCTGCTTCGGGTTCTGGGTCTCCCTCTCTCTCTGCCCCTCCCCCCGCTTGTGCTCTCTCTCTCTCTCTCTCTCTCTCTCTCTCAAACATAAAAATTAAAAACAGGTAGGGCCCAAGGTGGGGACCTTATCGGGTCAACTTGAAGGTGGAACAACGGTGACTGAGTCAGAGCTGACATTCACTGAATGCCAACACCACTGCCCCCGAGTCCCCCCAGTTTTCCTTCGAGGTTGATATCATGCTGTCCCACTTCACGGATGTCATATGGAACCCACGGGCAGGAAGGCCTGCTGGCCCGCCCCAGAGTTAGCAACAGGAGACTGGAAAGACAAAGTAACGAAAACGGCTCTTCTCCAAGCTCTGTCTGGACACGCCACTACCCCGCCTCGACTTTCTGCCTTTCCCTGCAGAGCTGCTCTCCTCTCTCTATTCCAGCGTGTTCCATTCGGCCTGGAACACAGCATCAGGTAGCCAACCGAGTCCTGCCTCGCGCACGTGACACTAATTCAGGAGCCCAGCAGGGTACAAAAGGCGTTTGTGACCAGCAAACTCAAATCCTCTGTTCAGTTGGTTTTTTAAACGAATCGACTTTCTTTCTTTTTTTTTTTTTTTTAATTTTTAAAAAATGTTTTATTTATTTTTGAGAGAGAGAGAGACAGACAGAGACAGAGCATGAGCAGGGGAGGGGCAGAGAGAAGGAGACACAGAATCCGAAGCAGGCTCCAGGCTCCGAGCTGTCCGCACAGAGCCCGATGGGGGACTCAAACTCGCCAACCATGAGATCGTGACTTGAGCTGAAGTCGGACGCTTAACGGACTGAGGCACCCAGGCGCCCCTCGACTTTATTTCTCTTAGAACAGTTTTAGATCTACAGAAAAATTGACAATACAGAAGTTCCCATATACCGCCCGCCCCACCCCCAGAGTTTCCTGTATCACTGACATTGTGCGATCGTGGGGCACATTTGTTGCACTCATCAATCAACCAACGTTGACACATTATTGCTAACTGAAGCCCATATTTTACGTTAAGTTTCCGCATGGGTGTGGCGCGTTCTATTAATCCACCGTCACTGTGGCACACAGAACAGCTGCACATCCCAGAAGTCCCTTTGCTCTGCCTACACCCCTCCCCCCTCCCCCAAATCCCTGGAAACCACGGAAATTTTCACTGTCTCTACCATTTAATCTTTTCTAGAATGTCTTACAGTTGGAATCTCATAGTATGTGGTCTTTGCTCGTTGGCTTCTTTCAGGTAGCCATATACATTTAAAGTTCCTCCATATCCTTTTGTGGCTTAATAGCTCATTTCTTTTGATCACTGAAGAATATTCCATTTTCTGGACATACCACAGTCTCTTTATCCTTATACCTGTTGTATGACATCTTGGTCATTTCTGTAAAAAAATTTTTTTTGATGTTTTGTCTATTTTTGAGAGAGGGGGGGGAGGGGCCAAGAGAGAGGGAGACACAGAATCCGAAGCAGGCTCCAGGCTCCGAGCTGCCAGCACAGAGCCCGACGCGGGGTTTGAACTCACAAACCGTGAGATCATGACCTGAGCGGAAGTCTGACGCTTAACCGACTGAGCCACACAGGCGCCCCAGATTTGTTGTCCATTTTTTAAACTGAGTTCTTTGTTCTCGTCTAATCCATAGAGAGGATATCTCTCTCCATTTAATTGGGTCTTCCTTTGTTTCTCTAAGACACGTCTGGCAATTTTTAACATGGAGGTCTTGCATAGCGTTTGTGAAACTTAGCCCTCAGGATTAAATGCTGTTGTAAGTGAAATTGTTTTTAAAATTTCTTTTTCCAGTTTGTTGTTGGTTTAGAGAAATACGTTTGATTTTTTTAGACTGACCTTGTATTCTGTGACTTCTCTAAATTCATGCATTAGTTCTACTAACGAGTTGTTATTATGTGATATACTATGTAAATAATCGTGCCATCGACTAGCAGGGACGGTTACTTCTTCCTTTCTAATTTTTATGCTTTAAAATGTTTCTCTTGGGGCGCCTGGGTGGCTCAGTCGGTTGAGCGTCTGACTTCAGCTCAGGTCCTGATCTCACGGTTCATGGGTTTGAGCCCCGGTTGGGCTCTGTGCTGACAGCTAGCCTGGAATCTGCCTGGGATTCTATGTCTCCCTCTCTCTCTGCCCCTCCCCCCAGCTCATGCTCTGTCTCTCAAAAATAAATAAAAGTTAAAAAATTTTTTTTAAGTTTCTCTCTTACCTTATGGCACTGGTCAGGCCCTGGGGTATGTGTTGAGCAGAAGTGCGGGCGTAAATGTAGCCAGTGTTCCCCATCCAGGCAGAAAGCCTAATGTTCTTTAACCATGAAGTGTGATATCAGCTGTGGGTTTTTTTGTTTTTATTTTATTTTTTTTTTAATTTGAGATGGTGGGGGGATAGAAGGGCAGAGGGAGAGGGAGGAGATTCTCAAGCAGACTCTTCACCCAGCAAGGAGCCCCACGCAGGGCTGGATCTCACAACCGTGAGTTCATGACCTGAGCTGAAATCAAGAGTTGGACGCTTAACAGATGAAGCCACCCAGGCGCCCCTGCCGTCATGTGGTTTTATCTTTCGTGCATATCGCTGGGTTTATTTTGCTAATATATATTATTAAGAATATTTGCATGGAAGAGCCCTCCCTCAAGGCCAGGAGATGGGCTGGCTCTGTTTCCCTGAGGCCCTTTCATCCTCCTGAGCTCCCTGGTGGCCAGCACCCAGGGGAATGAAGCCAGTATCTCTTTCCATGACCTGCCACCTGCCTTCTGCCTGGAGCCTGCCCTCCCAGGTCCCAGCAGGGCGCCAATGACCAGGTGTCTTCAACGCTGGCTCTGGACTATTTGAGATGGGGGGACAAAGGCTTCCTGCAGGAGAGCAGCCAGGGCTGGCCTGGGAGGGCCTGGTACCTGTGCCCGCTGAGGTCCCAGGAGGCCCCGGGTGGAGCTGGGCTGTGGCTGCTTCTGAAACAGTTCTCTTCCTCGGCCCCGCCCTCCTCGGCCCCACCCTGCCTCCCTCCTTCTCCCGATGGGTCTTTTGGCCTGGGCTCTGTCTCATCCAGGAGACTGGAAGCACTATGACGGCAAGAGTCACTTTGTCCCTAGCCCTTACTTAGCGTGGGTCCTGGCAGAAAGGAGACGGTCCGTAAATATTTGAGTCATGAAGGGATGAAAGCTAGAGCACATCCCTTCCTTACTGGAGTGACTAGAGGGTGAGGAGTTCGAAGCCAGGCCTCTGTCCCCACTCTCATCCTCACTGTGGCCTCACCCCCTCCCCCACCACCGCTGGGCTGGGGGAGGGGACCACAGCGGTGGAATTTCTGGCATCCAGTTCCGAGCATCAGCGACGGCAGGGCTGTTTCCACTAAATATGCCCCTTTCCCTGCCAGGGATGTTGCCCATTTTCCTGTTGATGGCCTCAAACACTTTGGCCTTATGTTTAAATAAATTCGTTTTCTAAATGGAAAGAATATTTGCCCGTGGGTCATGAAAGACGGTGTGCTGTTTTATTTTCTTGCAACGTCTTTGTCAGATGTGGGCATTGGGATGGGGGTAGGTTTACAGAATGAGTTGGAAGGTATTCCCTTCTCTTCTGTGTTCCGAAACAGTTTGTATGAGACTTATGCTATTTCTCCCTTAAATAAACACTAGAATGGACCAGTGAAGACATCTAGGCCTGGAGAGTGTGCATGTGTGTGAGTGTGTGTGTGTGAGAAAGAAAGAGAAAGAGACACAGAGTTTTTCTTTGTGTGTGTGTGTGTGTGTGTGTGTGTGTGTGTGTGTGTGTTTAGTTTTAAGACAGAGAGAGACAGAGACAGAGTACTAGAGGGGGAGGGTCAGAGAGAGGGAGACACAGAATCCGAAGGGGGCTCCAGGCTCCGAGCTGTCAGCACAGAGCCTGACGCGGGGCTCGAACTCACAGACCCTGAGATCATGACCTGAGCCAAAGTCGGATGCTTAACCGACAGAGTCACCCAGGCACCCCGGACAAAGTTTTTCATAATGAATTCGATTACTTTGATAGGTACACGTATTGGGCTATTCAATTTTTTATTTCTTCTTTGTTGTCCATAGTACTTTGTCTTTCCAGAAATATGCCCATCTCACCTAACTTGTCCAAGTTTTTAGAATAAGGTGGTTCACACACACACATATAAACTTGTATCCACATAAAGAATGCTTATGGGGCTCCTGGGTGGCTCCGTCGGTTAAGCGTCCGACTTCGGCTCAGGTCATGATCTCACGGTGTGTGAGTTCAAGCCCCGCATCGGACTCTGTGCTGACAGCTTGGAGCCCGGAGACTGCTTCGGATTCTGTGTCTCCCTCTCTCTCTGCCCCTCCCCTGCTCACAGGCTGTCTCCCTCAAAAATAAATAAACATTAAAAAAAAAAAAAAAAAAAGAATGTTTATAACTCGCTAATGATAAGACAAAATCCAATTAAACAGTTGGCCAAAGATTGGAACAGACACTTTGCCAAAGGAAGATACACAATGGACAATGAGCTCATAAAAAGAATGCTCAGCACCCTTAGTCATCAGAGAAATGCAAACTATGACCACAATGAAATATTATTCCACACCCCCTAAAATGGCCAGACCTAAAATAAAAAGACTGACAGTATCATATCAAATGCTGGTGAGGATGCGAGACAACAGAACCTTCCCACTGTGCCGGGGTGGGGGTGGAGGACCGTGCCGTCCCTTGGGGAAAGGTGTGGCGGTTTCTCATAATTAAACACACACCTACCCTTTGACGCAGTCATTCTACTCAGAGATATCTACCCAAGAGAAGTGAAAATATGTCCCCACAAAAAGACCTGTGCGCGAATGCTCCTGGTGGTTGCATTCCCAACACCCCAAACCGGAAGCAATCCAAAAGTCCACTGCCGGGGAAGAGGCGGACGAGCCATGGAATCTGCTCGCTGTAGGCATGGCAAGAAATCACTTCTCAGCAATAAAACTCAGCAAACTCCCGGGCCGCCTGACTGGCTCGGTTAGTGGTGCAAGTGGCTCTTGATCCCAGGTCCTGAGCTGGGACCCCATGTTAGGTGTAGAATCTACTTAAAAAAATAAACTTGTTTGGGGCGCCTGGGTGGCACAGTCGGTTAAGCGTCCGACTTCAGCCAGGTCACGATCTCGCAGTCCGTGAGTTCGAGCCCCGCGTCGGGCTCTGGGCGGATGGCTCAGAGCCTGGAGCCTGTTTCCGATTCTGTGTCTCCCTCTCTCTCTGCCCCTCCCCCGTTCATGCTCTGTCTCTCTCTGTCCCAAAAATAAATAAACGTTGGAAAAAATAAAAAATAAAAATAAACTTGTTTAAAAAAAAAAAAGAAGCAAACCCCTCATACATCCAACAACCTGAACGAATCACAGAAACAGATATTGAACAGGGTTGCTTTCTATGGTACCGTGGGTCAGTAATTTTGAAGCTGCCTCTGTGTCTTTTAGACTTGAGCAAATAATGAGTACATCTATTGAGGTGAATGGGAGTCAGGCCTCTCACCATTGGGGAAGGGAGATGAACTCATCGGGTTTTTTTGTTTGGTCTGGTTTTTTGAAAAACAGAGACAGCACAAGCAGAGGTGGGGCAGAGAGAGAGGGAGACACAGAATCCAAAGCAGGCTCCAGGCTCTGAGCTGTCAGCGCAGAGCCCGACACGGGGCTCGAACTCACCAACCGTAAGATCGTGACCTGAGCTGAAGTCAGACGCTTACCCGACTGAGCCACCATCGTTTTCGACTGACAGACTGTGTAGAAACAATAATAGTTATATGTGAAATATGTACGTATATGTGTGTGTGTTCTGTGACTCCCGTATATTTTCTGCCATGTGAGATAAGCCTAGAAGCTAAGATAGCCCAGAAACAATGATACACCGGGGAAATGAACCTGCCTGGCACCAAGGCCTTGCTTTCTAAATCCATTCTCCACCGACAGAAAGCAGCTCTTCTTAGAGAAATGACTGGTTCAAGGAGCGGGGCAGGAAAAGTACAAGTTGATCCTAAGATTTCTCGTGACTTCGCAAAGTAAGAAGTATTCTAAGAATCACGGGAACATGTCCAAAGAGACAGGCGCCATCTTGAAGGGGTTTCCACTGGCCAAATCTGGGGCAACCAAAGTAAGTAACGACCGAACGTCTGTGACCCCCCCCCCCCAAATTCATATACAGAAACCTCATACCCAGAGTGATGGCATCGGGACATGGGGCTTTGGGGAGGCGACCAGGACATGAGGGAGGAGGCCTCATGAATGGAATCAGTGCCCTCCTACAAGAGACCCCAGAGAGCTCCCTCGTCCCCTCTGCTGAGTGAGGACACAGCAAGAAAATGGCAGACTGTGAACCAGGAAGCAGGTCCTCACGCAGGGTCACGCAGTCTGCTCGCACCTTGATTTGGATTTCCCAGCTTCTAGAATCGTGAGAAATAGATGTTGTTTATAAATGTCTGTTGTTTAAGCCTCCTAGCCTGTGGTATTGTATTTTAGCAGCCCGGACAAAGACAGTAGTCAAGGATCCTAACTGTTGGTGAAGGGAGTCACAAACACGGAAAGGGAGAGAAATGAAAATGAACCTATAGTTCTGTATCGGAATTAGATTGAAATCTGTGTTTATATACACTTTTAGGTAAAGAAATATAGATGTCGATGTGTGTGCAGATTATGTATATGCCAATGTATGTCATATTTATGTACACACGTATACACAGACATGCGTGGTCTGTGGCTGGGTCCATCGAGAGGGCCAGGGAGCAGCTCCGTGGCCCTGGGCGTGCCTGGGACCCAGAGCTTGGCTGCTCCTTGAAGAAATGACTGCTCCTGGGGCAGAGGCTCAAAGAACAACAGAGGTGTATAAAATGGGGCCAAAGCCAGTGTGAATTGGTTCCCATCGGCCCAACTGGGGACAATGCAAGCATCAAAAAAGATAATGATGGAATTTTGTTGACTGGTGCCCCCTCCCCCGCGAAAGATATGTCTGTGTCACTGCAAACGTGACTTCATTTGGAAAAAGCATCTTTGCAGATATAATTTTAATTAAGGCTCTCCAGGGGAGATAGATCATTCTGGATGCTCTCGGTGGGCCCTAAATCTAATGACAACTGCCATAAAAGAGAGGTAAGGGGGATTTGACACAGAGAGACACGTGGGGGAGGAGCCGTGCAGAGACAGAGGCAGAGGCTGGAGGCACGCAGCCAAGAGGCAAGGAGCCCCCAGCAGCTGGAAGAGACAGGAAGGATCCTCTCCTAGGGCTCCCAGAGGGAGCCCCCTGCCCACACCTTGATTTTGGACTTCTGGCCTGCAGACTGTGAGAGAATAAATTTCTGTTGTTTTAAGCCACAGGAAACGAATACAAACGAGGAAGACAGTCACCTCCCTCTGAGCCGAGCCCTTTCCAGATCGAAAGATTCTCCTTTGCTTGGCGGAAAGAGGTCTACCCTGCGAAGAGTCTGTGTCTGGGATCAGGCTGGATCGAGATCCCGTACAACCAGTCCCACCTCCAGAGCCACAGATGCAAGAGGCCAGGGACCTGGACCAGAGTGTGGCCGCGGCTGCCTCGGGTGGCGCTAGGAGTGTGGGTGGAACCTGTGCCCGGCCTGCCGAGCCACTGCATGTAACACCCTGGGATGCATTTGCCCCACACCCCCTGGATGTATCAGCATGTTCACTTGGCCTTCCCGTAGAGACCTCCTTCTCTCCAGAAAGTTCTTGCTGGCTCCCCCAGCTGGCTCAGGCCAACTCACGCCCCAAACTGAGCTCTAGTCTGGGTCACAGAAGGTTCTGTCTCCTGAGGGTCCTTGCCAAGGCCTGGGCACCTCCGGGGGCAACGCCTGGGGGCTGGGGAGTAGATTTTATGCTTGTGGATTGAGGGGACAAAGAAAGATTCTCTTTGTCGCCTATTCTTTCAGTTGGTTCACTGGGGACTTGTCACATTTCTTTCTTTTTTTTTTTTAAGTTTATTTATTTATTTTGAGAGAGAGAGAGAGAGAGTGCGCGCAAGCGGGGGAGGGACAGAGGAAGGGAGAGAGAAAATCCCAAGCAGGCTCTGCGCTGACATGGGGCTCGACCTCACAAACCACGAGATCATGACCTGAGCTGAAGTCAAGAGTCAGACACTGAACTGACTGAGCCACCCAGGTGCCTCTCTTTTACTCTTTGATTAAAGACCAAGAATGGGGGCGCCTGGGTGGCGCAGTCGGTTAAGCGTCCGACTTCAGCCAGGTCACGATCTCGCGGTCTGTGAGTTCGAGCCCCGCGTCGGGCTCTGGGCTGATGGCTCAGAGCCTGGAGCCTGTTTCCGATTCTGTGTCTCCCTCTCTCTCTGCCCCTCCCCCGTTCATGCTCTGTCTCTCTCTGTCCCAAAAATAAAATAAACGTTAAAAAAAATAAAAAAATAAAAAAATAAAGACCAAGAATGATCTCACAGGGACGCCTGGCTGACTCAGTCGAAAGAGCACGTGACTCTCGGTCTCAGAGTCATGAGTTCGAGACCCACGTTAGATGTGGCGATTGATAAAGAAGAAAAATTAAAAAAAAAAAAAAAAAAAAAGAATGATCTCACAGTGAGAGAGTCAAAGCCCCTTCTTTCCCCCTTGGTGAGCTAGCTCCCTTCCCTACCCTAAGGCTTTCTCGAGCCTCCAAGGGGCCCCTAACTCAAGCCAGCGTCTCCACTCCGAATGCCCGGGGCCTCGGCCCCATTCCCCTTCTCTGCCTGGCCACCCAGAGTGCTCTAGAGGAAAATCATCTCTACTTTTGATTCCGAAAACACCCGCCCTAGGAATTTACCAAGGGAAAAGCCAATAGCCCAAAGCGTATCTGTGAGGAATGATGAGGGAATTAAGGGCGATGAAATAGAGAAAACCCTGATGCCACATGCAGGATACAATACCCTGGCCAGGAAAGCCAAGGGCAACTGAAAATTGGCTGGAGGCTTCGAGTCCAGTCTAGGCCAGACAGCAGCTGGGAGACGCCCGAGGGCCTGCGGCGGGGAAGCTCACCTGGTGGTGGAAGTTTCCATCAAGTCTCTCAGGAGCAGGAGCAGTTTTCCTGCCCCCCTTCACTTAACCCCCAGCAATTGCCAGCACTGCCTGTGCTCAGAGGGAGGAGCAGAGGGAGGAGGGAGGATCTTCCCTCACTTGCACTTTGGACCCTGAACCTGCGCGTCGAACCTGGGTCATTCTCAGAAGCGACGTCTGGGAAACACCCAAGGAAACACTATTTTGCAGAATGTACTCAGTTGCAGGACAAGTCATGGAAACACTGGAGAAGTTTTCCTTGAGCAGTGGCCCGCTCAGTTGACTCCCCCCGCCCCCAGAATCCCCCCTCTTTTTTGAGCGTATAATTTACACGGAGTAATTTGTACAGAACTTAGACATCCAGCTTGAGAGATTTCGCAGCCTTCCTTCCCAGGTAACCACCCTTGGATGTAGAATTTTGTTTTTTAATTAAAACAAATTGTTTTAAACGTTCATTTATTTTGGAGAAAGAGAGAGAGAGAGAGAGAGAGAGAGAGAGAGAGCATGAGCGGGGCCGAGAGAGAGGGAGACACAGAATCTGAAACAGGCTCCAGGCTCTGAGCTGTCGGCCCAGAGCCCGACGCGGGGCTCGAACCCACGGACCGCGAGATCGTGACCTGGCTGAAGTCAGACGGTTAACCGACTGAGCCACCCAGGTGCCCCAGCATATGGACGATTTTAAAGATACGAGTGAGATCTGGGCAGACCAAGGACCGGCACGTTTCACAGGTGAAGGGATGGGGTGTAGACCGGCTGCATCGTTTGCCCCAAATCACATGGCTGGTAAGCTGCAGAGCTGGGATTCAAATCCAGGTCAGACCTGTGCCCCTGATCGAAGCTGCCATAAAGTCTTGTTGCTGTTGACTCTGTGGCCGTGGGCAGGTCACCTGGTCTTTCAGAGGCTCCGTCTCCTCATCTGGCAAAGGAGAGGTGAGCGGTGTGAGGGCAGGTGGAAGGCAGGGATGGGGCAGGGGGCCTAGTGGTGCTTAGGCAGCTGGCCAGGGAGCCAGCAGCCATCCAACGGGGTCACCAGGATGGTCCTGGGTATGCTCCCTGTCCTTCTCCCGCTAGTCTTGGACACCTGCTCTCATCAGGACAGCCCTGTCTTCTGGGTAGGGGTGGGGGACTGGTGAGACTCATATGCAGAGCTCAAAGGTCAACACATCAATTTACAAGAAGCCACCGCCACCCAGCCTGGAATTCTGGGGTCAGCCTGACCTGCAGGCCCTCCCTGCGGACACAAGATTCCACTAAGCAAATCCCTGCCAGCCAGTCGCTGGGTGAACCCGGCATTCGAAGAAGGGAAACTGGAGAGTGATGCAGGGTTGGTGGGACCAGGCCGGGTCTCTGGAGTGCCCCGGTGCCCTGCTGGGAGGACCGGAACCGGCTCTGTGGCCTCAGCTAGTGCCCTGACAAGGGTGCCACTCCCAGGTCAGCTCGGGGCTGGGCCGGCACTCCCAGAGCTTCCGGGGCTGGCCGGGCCCCTTCCGCCAACTCAGTCTTTCTTTAGAGTTGTTAATATCTTTCCATCTGTCCAGGCCTGGTGGGGGCCCCCCTGCCTCTGTGGCTTAGCACTTCCACTCTGGGGCATCCAGAGGCTTCACGGTGTAAATGCCAGTGGCTCCTATCACATGGGGGCTGGGCAGGTGTCTGGCCACACGACTTCCTGTCCCCCGTCCACCCCTCCCCTGCCAGCTGGCAGCAGGAGGTCTCCAGCTGGCCATGCTCACTGTAGGGAAGTCAAATTTCCAGTCTCCCCCAGGAGGACTGCCCCAGGCTGTGCCCTCTGCCCAGCTTAGCCCTGGCCTCCCTTTATCATGGCTTCATCAAGGTCCTGAGCCCCATCTAAGCTGTGCCAAGAACTCTGGCCCACCCCCGAGCCACCCTGAGGCTGGGAGAGCAGCCAGCAATGCGGGGGTGGGGGTGGAAGGGATGGAAGGAAGGACGCATCCAGAACTAGGGAGCCTGAGAGGACGCTGTGCTTGGGTTTACCCACCCATCTCTCCTGCCAGGCTGTGAGCCTGGCCTGCTCCCTTGCAAGTCACTGCCCAGAACACTTGGCCTGGCCCTGGGCCATGAATAAATGGAGGTGCCAGCATCTTGGGAGTCCGGGGGCTTAATAGGGGTGGGGGTTTGAGCGTCAGTCCCGGGGGTCTGTGTTGGGGTGAACTCTGGAAGCTTGGCGTGGGGAGGACACTTGTGTTCAGGGTTGTTTAGAGCTGCTCAGGCATGGTTGGACTTGGGGACGGGGCTGCGGCTGCCCATTGCAGGCAGATGGTCCACCCTTTCCCTGGTGTACACGCCTCCTGTGGGCATCCGGTGGGGGAGGGGTGGCCAAGGCAATCTCAGTGTTTCTGGAATGTAATTTGAGTATTTGGAAGCAAGCACTATGAAAATCTCGGAAAGAAAGTTTAATGACAAATCGGAAACTAACAACAAAACCAAAGTCATCGTTTGTTAGCTGTGTCTGCAGAGGGGAACATGGCAAGGTGAATTCTGATCCAGTAGAATCCGGGCTATGTGCCTGGGTCTGCTTTACTTGAGGGGTGGTGAGGCTCTGCCCACACTCTCGGCCACCCCCCCCTCCAAAGCCCAGTTGGCCTCCGGAGGGGGAAGTGGGGCAGGAAGGTGCTGGCAGTGGGAGGAGCTTTGGTTTTGAACATCTAGACCTGCCTCTGCCTGTTACACACAGGCTCTTGGCAAATCACTGTGCCTCAGTTTCCCATCTGTGGACGGAATAATAAGCATGGTGTCTACCACTCAAGGTCAAGGAGGGAAAATGACGTAAGCACCTGTGTTAGTTGGCCCACAGCCCTCGTGGCCATCCACTGAATCATCTGTTATGGTGTGCCTCTTCTGCGCCAGGCTCTGGTTGGCAGGGGAAACCAAGGCAGACACGGGGCTCTTCCTGGGATCCGGCTATCCACCTGCCCTGCCAACCTCTCCCTGTAGGAGCTAGGCTGGGTTTCCCTCAGTTCCAGAGGCCAGAGCCTCTTCCCGCCTCTCCCTCCCCCCCCCCCCCCCCCCCCCCCCGCCAAGCCTTTGAACTTGTTGGCCCCACGATGCCTAATCACCCCCTTTCCCTAACACACCCCAACCCACCCTTCGGGTCTCCGCTGGCCAGGGGGACACCTTCAGGCACCCCCTCCGTGCATTTGCCCCCTGTGTGGCCAATGGCCTTCTTGAGGTCCACATTCTTCACCGGAGGACTGGAGAAGGGCTCCGGTTCACGCCCGGACTAGCTGTCTTAGGGGTCGCCTACCCGCTGCGCCTTAGTTTCCAGCGACAGCGAGAACCGCCACAGTCCCCACCTCCTGGGGGTTGTGGTGGAGAGTCCATGAGACAGGGCATCAAAGCCCCGAGCGAGGTGCCTACTGGGCAGTAAAGGCTGTATACGTGCCACTCTCGTTGTAATTTTGTAGCCACTATTTTCAGGCTGCGGGGCCCGAAGGGCGGTGCTTCAACCTCTAACCGCGGCGCGACACCTGGAGTGTGCCAGAGCCTCGGCATCCTGCGCACCTGCCTGAGGTCCCGGGGAGGGGGGCGGGGGGCCGCACCTTCGGCGGGGAGGGAAGCGGCGGCGGCCCGGTTTCACGGCGAGCCGGGCAGGCACACAGTAGGTGCTCAAGACACGGCCGGCCTGCTGACGCCGGGAAGCCAGCGGCCTGGTGAGTGCACGCTCCCTTCCACGCTACGCGTGGGGATGCTCAGGCTCCCTATGCGGTCATTAAGGGTGTATGCGCCTCCAACGACACCCACTCTCACAACAAAGAAGCTCGCCTTGCGTGGGGCCACCTCCCCTCGGCGCCACCGGCACCCCGGTGGGCGAGGAGCGAGCCCGCCCACCCGTCCGCCCGTCCCTCGGCGCTGCCCCCCGTCCGGGCTCAGGAGCTGTTCCCCGGCGGGTGCAGCGGCGCGGAGGGCCCGCACGGGGGAACAGGCGCACAGGCCTCGCAGGGGACGAGAGCGTACGACACGGCCCGGAGCCGGGGTGGCGCCCGAGGGGCGCGCGGCGACGCCGCCTCCAGCCGCGATTTAAAGGGCAGCGAGGGGCGGAGGAATCCCTGCCGACCCTCAGCGCGGATCCCTCCGCCGCGGGCGAAGCGAGGGGACGACTCGGCTGGGCTCCCTCAAAATTCGCTTTTTGTCCCTCCGCCGCCGGGAGCACCCAGCGAGGAACTCGTTTCCTGCCCGTGTTTCTCCGCCTCCCCCACCCCCCCGCGAGGCCCGTAAAAGCAACAGAGGAGGCAGGGGTGGCGCGAGGCGGCGTGGTGTCCCTCCGCCCGGCCGGGGGAACTCCTTTTCGTGTCCTTCCACCGTTCCCGGGCGGCGTCCGGACGGCTCACCGGGGGCGGCGACGCGTCTGCGGCGCGAGAGGCGAGGCTCCGGGGCTATGAGGTGAAGGCGCCCGGACACCGGCGGCGGCGCGCGCGGCGCCAGGACCCGGGACGCGGACCCCCGGCGGAGGCGGCCTCTGGGGCGCCGCGGCCGCGCGAGAGGCGAGGTGAGGCCGGGCGCGGGGACGCGGGGGCGCGGCGCGGTGGGGGCGGGGGGCTCCGGCCGCGGCTGGGACTTATTTCCCGGCAGCGGATGGAGCGGACGGTGCTGCGGCGGCAGGCGCCGCCATCTTGGATTTTACTCTCCATTTTTCTCGGGAATTATATTTTGGTGATTAATTTTCTGGGGGGCCGGGAAAGTGCCGCCCGGCAGCGCGGATCCCCCCCAGCGCGGCGGCCGGGCCGCGGGGCCGCGACGCGCCCCGAGGAGGAGCGGGCAGCGCCCGGCGGTGAGCGGGGGGGCAGGCGCGGCGCGGGCGTGCGGGGGCGCCGGGCGGCGGCGACGGCGGCGGGCTGGGGGCGGGCCGGCGGGAGCGGGGGCGCCGGGCCGGGCGGGGGCCGGGGGCCGGGGCGCGGTGTGGGGGGGGGGGCGGCCGGGGGAGGGGCGCGGCGGCGGCGGCAGCGGCGGCGGCTGGGCGGCCGGCCGGCCGGCCGGCGGCGGCGGCGGGCGGGGGCGCGGGCCCTGCAGTGGGCGCCGCCGCCGGAAGGGAGCGGTAGCGGCCGCCGGGCAGCGCGGGGCCGGGCAGCGCCGGGGCGGCCCGCGGCCGCACGAGGGGAGCAGCCCCGCCGCTCGCGATTGGGGGACTCTGTTTTCCCTCTTCTCCAATGGGCAGCCGTGATCGGGCTCGCCCAATCTGCTACCTCTGCCGCGCTCCACTTCGGCTTGTTTTTGTTTGGGCTCGAGCCTCGATTCAGGGCTCCTCCGGGGCGCGTCCCCCACCCCTCCCCGTTCCTCCGCCGACGGCGGCGCCGGCCTCGGGCCCCCTCGGGCCCCGGCCGTCCTCGCAGAGTGTCGGTTGTCCCACTGCAAACCCACAGGTGATGGGTATCGGCGTCGCTCCCACCTGCGAGGGGCGGGGAGGCGGGGGGGACGTGTTTTCAAGGTGACAGCGGGACCCAGCTTGCGGGAATGGTGTGGCAGCACGTTGGACCCGGAGAAATATTCTCGCTCGCTCTCTCTTTGGGCTCCCTCTGACCCCGCTCTGGAGCTGTCGCTTCCGACCCGTCGAGGGGGGAAGCTAGGATTTACTAGGGAGGTGGACATGTGTTCTTTGAAGGTGGTGTTTAGGAACTCGCCAGGTGACACGGAGTCCCGCGGCTCCGAGGTCTTGTGTAGAGGCGCGGCAGATGAGTTGGTTGGTCGTGACTGTGATTGTTCGTCAGGACTTTTTTGGGCTTGAGCTGCTTTCGGCTGTGCGAAAGTGCAGTTAAACGTGGGCTTCCAGGTCCGAAGACGGCTGCGTGGGATCATCAGTGGAAGCAGTTGCCAGCCGAGACTTTTTCCCTTAAGTCTTTGCTATGGAGAACACGCCTGTAACTTTTGAAGATTCATAGTGAAAGCATAAAGACTTTGAAAAGGGCCCAGGGTGGGGGGAACATCTTTGCGGGAAGTAACCGCCGGCAACTCGTACGTGTTGGAAAACGTAGCTAAAGAGTTACTTGCTGTAGGTACACGTTTATCTTGTAGCGGAACGTTTAGCCACTTGCAGCGTAGGTGTGTCCCGGTCGCTGTCGGGACGCCGTGTATTCCAAGAGTAAAGTACACAAACGCTTTAATCCCAGCATGTGGGGGAACTCAGGCCCATTTTCCAATTTTTAATCTCTGAACATTCTGCATTCTGCTCTCCCTTTCCGAGGCCCTAGCGCCACGAGCTTCCCATGCCTGGCATCTTTTGGTCACATCCTGCCCGGCCTTCCTAGCCCCCTCCCCCGGGCCCCCATCCTTCAGAAAGGCCCAGTGAGAGTGTTACCTGCTGGAGGGACCTGCTTACGTCCCTGGACGGTGCAGGGACCAGGGACGGCCGGCTCCGGAGGCCGCACACTTCCTCTGAGCTCCCTGAGCAATTGTTACTTGGTATTGTATTTGGTTACTTGCCTGTCCCTTCAGCTTTCTTGTGAACTTGTGGGGTTATTATTTATTTCCTCTGCCTGGGGGAGGCATTTGATGCAAGTGAATTTATTAGTCTCCAAGTTACTGAGGTTTGTAGCTTGTATTTAGTTTTTGAAAGATGTCAGTTCTGATGTTGCTTGAAAACATTGTCGTTAACAAAGCAACTTAGTTTCAGAGTGAAAGGAGTATTGTGGATACTTAGTCTTCAAGAGAAGATGAGCGGAGGCCTCAGTTTTGTACCCTGAACTTCGAAACCAGATTCTTTCAAAAGTCATTTCTAAGTTCTCTCTTACCGGTATGTTCACCTGTCGTCTCAGACCCACTGAACTGCTTTGCGTACTTGAACCAGATACCAGTGGGTGTCCTGGGGGGAGGTGGAGGAGGGTTGGGGGGGTACGGCAGAGCACGATGCGAAGAAGTGGTCACAGGTTGTTTGCGTGTCCAAGCATAGTGTTTTGTGGGGGGGGGGGGGGGGGGGGGATGCTGGCGTGTCATTTTCCCCTTGGGTCGTACAAATCTGGGGTTGAATCTGATTTTTCTCTACATAAGATAATGTGAGAATGTGGCCCATTTGTGTTGCAAAGACCTGTGTAGCCTGTGAACAGCTCCCCTGTCCACAGGAGTGGCCTTCCTGTGGCTTATGAGCAAATTCTTTTGGATAAACCATGTGGATTACGTTATTTTACATTCTTGCCTACCATACATGAGCTTTATTTCCTCTCCGCTCACCAAAATCCTTCTCCATGGAGCAAAATTTACAGGACCGTGTTGTATGTTAGCCCTAGGACACGGTAATTTTTGAGTTTTCCATGCAGCGGACCATGTGTCTTTGCTCCACTCTGGCACAGGGTTGGTCACATAGATACACTGAATAAACAGGGAGAGAGCTTGGGGTAGTTTTATCTCAGATACAGCTATATGCAATAGAAAGACATTTTCTTTATAGGATGTAACTTAATTTTTCAGTCTGATTCTTAGTTTTTATTTTGGGGGGGAAAGCTTATTTTACTCGCCTGTCTTGATGTAGGAAATGGTTTTAGTTGCTGTGAGAAGCACAAGCCCACGTTATTACAAGATAAAATTAAAACTAGCTAATGTACTTTAAATTGCAATCATTAGGGTGCTCTAAGCATTAGAACACAGTGATTTGAAGAGTAATTTCTTGGGTAGACTGCCAACTTTGAACTCATAAAACAACTTTATATTTGGAGCTCCTAAGTTTGAAATGTGACTTAAGCCTTGAAGTTTTAATTAATGCCTGAGTTCCATTGAACGAGCTGTACAAGGAAGGGGTCCTAGCAAACAGTAGGGAGTGAGTACCCTAGGGCATTGTCTAAAGGGTTTTCCTTAAAAAAGATTTTTTTTTTTTTTTTTTAATTTAAGGGAGGCGCCTGGGTGGCTCAATCAGTTAAGCATCTGACTTCGGCTCAGGTCATGATCTCACGTTTTGTGGGTTCAAGCCCCGCATTGGGCTCTGTGCTGATGGCTCAGAGCCTGGAGCCTGCTTCAGATTCTGTGTCTCCCTCTCTCTCAGCCCCTCTTCCATTCATACCCTGTCTCTCTCTCTCTCTCAAAAATAAATAAAACGACAACAAAAAAGACTTTTAAATTTATTTAAGTGATCTCTACACCCAATGTGGACCTTAAACTTAGGGCCCCCAGATCAAGAGTAGGAAGCTCTACTGACTGAGCCAGCCAGGTGCCTCTGTCTAAAGGATTTAAAAAAATTTTTTTTTAAACGTTTTATTTATTTTTGAGAGAGAAAGAGTGTGCGTGTGGCACTGGGGAGGGGCAGAGACAGACACACACACACACACACACAGAACCCGAAGTAGGCTCCAGGTTCCGAGCTATCAGCACAGAGCCTGACGTGGGTCTCAAACCCATGAACAGTGAGATCATGACTTTAGCCAAAGTCGGATGCTTAACCAACTGAGCCGCCCAGGTGCCCGGGATTTTTGTTTTTATGTGTATTTGTTTTTGGAGTGAGTGGGTGTGCATGTGTGTGAGAGTGGGGGAGGGGCAGAGAGGGCGAGAAAGAGAATTCCAAGCAGGCTCCGCACTGTTAGTGAAGAGCCTGACACGGGGCTTGGTCCCACAAACCATGAGGTCACTACCTGAGCCCAAATCAAGAGTTGAACGCTTAACCAACTGAGCCACCCAGGTGCCCCTAAAGGGTTTTTAATGAGGGAAAGTTTAACACTTTCTTTAAAATCTTCCTACCAACTCTACATCGTCCCCTCCCCCCCCCCCCCCGGCACCCCAGATTCTACAGATCTGTTTTTACTTTAGTTATTATTGCAATCCCTTTTCTTCCCCCTAATTTGGTATTTCCTAGAATATAGAAGTCTTGGCTGAGAGGAAAGGTCATTCCTGACCAATATCTAACCCTATATTTATTAATGTGATCTGAGTTTCTCTTTTCCGAGTCAAATGGAAGAAAGTACTTACAACTTACAAATCTATTTTTTTAACGTTTATTTATTTTTGAGACAGAGAGAGACAGAGCATGAACAGGGGAGGGGCAGAGAGAGAGGGAGACACAGAATCGGAAACAGGCTCCAGGCTCTGAGCCATCAGCCCAGAGCCTGACGCGGGGCTCGAACTCACGGACCGCGAGATCGTGACCTGGCTGAAGTCGGACGCTTCACCGACTGTGCCACCCAGGCGCGCCCTTACAAATCTATTTTGATCAACAGACATATTCCCAAATTTTCATAACATATACCTTCATTTAACTGCATGACAGGATTTTAGTAAAACCTTGGATTGCAAGTAACTTGTTCTGGAAGTGTTCTGCAAGACAAGCAAACATTTCTAATTAATTTCAACTTGATAAATGAGCAGTGTCTTGCAGTACGAGTAGTATGTGATGCCAGATGTCACATGATCCCAACTGAGCCAATGGTTCTTGAAATTCGCTTTGATACACAAGTGCTTTGGACTACAAGCGTGTTTCCTGAATGAATTATGCTTGCAAACCAAGGTTTTACTGTATTTTAATTTTTTTTAAGTTTATTTTGAGAGAGACTGCATGTGCATACATGAGTGGGGGAGTGGCAGAGAGACAGACAGACAAAGAGAATCCCAAGCAGGCTCTGTGCTGACAGCACAGAGCCCAGTGGAGGCTCGACTCACAAACTGTGAGATCATGACATGAGCCAAAACCAAGAGTCAGACATTTAACTGACTGAGCCATCCAGGTGCCCTGATTTTTACTGTTTTAAAGGAATGCCATGGTGAGAATCCATCCATACAGAAAAGACTCATAACCTTATTTTTGTAAAGCTGCATTAATGTCTAACATTAGCTTAAAACAACTTTTGACACCCATATTGCTTGGAGGCAGTGAGTTAGAGTGGATATATTATTTTTATATAGTTGGTGATGGAACCAGGAACCATTTGCATTCTAAAACATTCTCACAAGAGGAGGAAAAAAAAGTCACTAATTTCTGTAGTCATTGATGCTCCAAATTATGGTTTGCTTCAGAGTTTTGCATCCGTCATGCTAAAGGGTTCCTAGAACCAGTTTGGCCGCTTACTGCCTCTGGCTCCCGCTGGTGCCAGCCAGATTTTGGGCTGTCGGATGTGTGTGAGAGACAAACCCAGACACTACACAGTCTTGTAGCGTTGTGTGCAATTATGACTGCATTACATACAATTCTGGAGCTGGGTGAAGGACCACTGGAGTAAGAACCAGTACCTATGTTTCAGTCTGCTCTGTCATTACTTATACAAGACATTGGGCCAAGCCTCAGCTTTGTCAGCTGAACTTTAATCTCGAGATCACTCACAATTCTGAATTACATTTTACCTTTTACATTTAATTGCTATCCTATTTTCTTAACTTCTAAGAGCTATTTTAATATTTTGACGTCTCCCAAGCACCTGGGTGGCTCAGTCGGTTGAGTGTCCGACTCTTGACCTCAGCTCGGGTCTTGATCTCAGGGTGGAACCCATGCTGGGCATGAAGTCTACTTAAAAAATTTTTTTTTTTCTTATTGGTAAGACATAGTTCATCTATATATCCTATGTAGTTTTTCCTCTTTTTTTTTTTTTTGAAATGTTATTGAATTGATCTGTAGCTTACAGTCAGTCGGGTTTTAGCATTGAGAGACTAGAGCTTATCAGTGGCTCCAAAAGCTTGATGGCTTCTACTTCTGCACGGCTCCTATTTGTAAGTCGCATCTCTACAAGATGTCTTTGTTTTCTGTTATAATAGTACACAGAAGAAAAAGTAAACAGACGTAGGGGAGCATTCCCTAGTGATAAGCCTCTTTATTTATGGGTGATGCACATGTGGCTCAAGTATTGGAGTAAACCCCAGACTTCAGTTCAAACACTAGGGTTTTAGACCCAGCCTTACCATCAAATAGCAATTTGACTTCAGGAAAGCAACTTTGTCTCTGAGCTTCAGCCATCTCATTTGTAGTGTCAGTATCCGTCTCACCTGCCTCAAAGGATTGCCATGCAGGTGAACCCTGTCATGTGTTAGGGTGAAACAGGCACCTGTGTTTTAACTTGAGCATCTTTATCAGAACTCCTGCCCAGCAGAATTTCCTTGATGGCATTGGGATTGCCTCCCAGGCAGAAGGCCCCTTCAGGGAAGGGTCATCCCTCTTTCCGCTACTGCACCTTTCTGCCCTCTTCTTCAGATACCCAATTTTCACGGGCTTCCCTTTGGATTTGCATGGTCTCCCACCCTGTTAACCATGCCTGATGTTCCTAAAAGCTGAAGCTCACATGCGCCCTCTAGCGTTCCACGGACACAACCAGTATTCCAGCACCACGAACAGTGCCCGCCCGATGGCTCCCAGTAGGTTCTTGATAAATGGTGGATTCTACGTCTGCAGAATGATTCATTTTGTCTGATTTGTAGAACAAGGGTGCAGTGACTGATACAGTGTAATGATCTCTGAGGAGTATTTTTATTTTCAAGGAAATGCTTATGATATTGCATGACGTGGAGCGATATGTATTTTTAGCAAGAAAACCAACCTACTCTTAGGAAGATGAAGTTCTCCCCACTGAGGAGTAAAGGGGGGCCTGATCCTTCAGCTAGTGAACCAGTGGAGTCTGGGGCTAGAGAGGCCATATGGAGACCTCTCTGCCCTTCAAAAGAGAAAAACAAACCTCACTCAGGGTCCAAGAGGATTTAGACAAAGCCAGTTGCCTCAGAAAATATTTGGTGCTTACATGTAAATAGGTACCAGGAGTGTTTTTGACCCCCAAAAAAGGGTGATTTTTTTTTCTATATATGTGCTCTTTATTTTCCCTGATCATCCAGTGTGAAGTCTGTTCCCACATTATTCTCTTTCCCAACATCCTATTTGTTCCCTTTAAGGCTCTTCCTGGAATTTGTGGTTTCATACTTACTGGGTTGTTTCTCTTTCCACACTATCCTCTGAGCTCCATGAAATTAGGAACCGTGCCTCTTTTGTTCTAGGTTCTTACTCTTCAAATACGGGGCCGAGTATGTTTAAGATTTTGTCTGCATCAGGATTGTACCGCTTCCTTCATAGTGTTGAGAGCGTACGGGCTCGTAACCCAGCCTTGGCTTAACTTGTTTCTGATTCTCTAGGGCCTGCTCTCATTTGTAAAATGGGGATGCTAGCGGGGGTGTTGTGTATGTCATTGTGCATGTTTGATACTTTAACTGTATATAGAGTGCACATTGGAGAACGTAATGTTTTTATTCAGTGTTAACAAGCACGTGGAAAGGGGCTGTGGCGGGCGTAAGTGACGTGGGCATACAGGTGCCAGCACAGTTCTCCGATGCTGGTAAGAGCAATCTTGTGAAAGTGGTGCCTGGAAAAGAGGGCTGAGAGGGCTCTCTGTCGTGGCGGGGACTGCCAGGCCACCCCTGCCGCGTTCTTTTCTTCGCTCGTGTCTTGAGCAGACGTTTACTTAGCTGTGTGTTGGACGATGTGCCAGGCCCCTAACTGCACTTATCCCCAAACTAAGCGGGTGCTGCTTTGCAAGACCCCCGTTTCTCTCCCAGTGTGTGCCTCTTGCCCGTTGTATTTCTTCTCTCTTCCCTCTTCCTTTCCTTCCATTTAACTGCCCATGATAAAACTCAAGTTTTTTTTTTCCTTTGGTTTCATGTATTGGTAGCATATTATCTTGTCAGAAGTGAATTACTTTGGGCAGGGAATTTATCTCCTGAGCCTGTTTCTTTCAGTCCAAGGCAAAAAGCTCTGAAGTTCTGTGATTCTTTGAATTGAGAGAATGTTGAAATGCTTGGGAACCTGTAAAGTCCTTTTGTTAACGTTACCGTCTTAACAGCCCCCACTTTTCTCCTGAATTATGATGTCTTATGAGCACTTCACTTGGGTTGTGACCCCCTTCTCAAATTTAGCACATTTAAGCTTTCTCATCTTTCCTATAAACCTGTTCCGTCTTTAGTCCCTAATTCAGTTAATGGCAGTCTTGCAGTCTCCCCAGCTAGAGACTTCTGACCTGTCTTAAATTCTTTCTGGTCCTCACCACCTGTGTCTGATTTGTTACCAAGTCTTGCCAACCTTCCATGTGAAACACCAGAGCTTTTTCTCCGCTGTCCACTGGTCTTGTTGATTTAATTTCCTCTCTGCCTCCAGTCACGTGCATTTTACCACTAGGATACTTTACGGAGTACAGTTGAACAAATTCTGCAACCTTTCCTCTGTATAACCCCCAAAAAAAGAAGTTCCTATTTCACAGGATTGTGAGAATTAAATGGTAATGAGTGAAGGGAGTATTATTTATTTTTTTTAAAGTGGAGTTACAGTGGGGTGTCTGGCTGGCTGAGTCGGAGGAGCACTTGACTTCTTCATTTCGGGGTTGTGAGTTCAAGCCCCACGTTGGGGTAGAGATTACTTAAAATCTTGAAAAAGAAAGTGGAGTTGCAGTAAGGAAAAAATGTTTCACCAGAAACACATCAAGCGGGATTCCACTGTAACAAAATCTGTAGTCCCTCTGGTTGTTGACGTGTGAAGGTGTAGTTTGGTATGATTTGTAATCATACATTGTTGCCAGAGTCACATTCCTTCTCTTCCGGAGCAGTACGACAAGCAAGGCTGGTCTCTGTTCTGTAGCATAAATCTGGTATTTTTTTATTCTCTTGAAAATTTGTATTTCTTTTAATGGGTATGGTGATACGATATTTTTCTTGAGAGAGTCATAACTCTAAGATAAGGAATGGAGGGCAAATTTCTGCTTGATTTTTTTTTTTTTTTTTTTTTTTTAAGTTTATTTAGTTGAGAGAGAGAATACCAAGCAGGCCCAGTGCTGTTAGCACGGAGCCCAGCGCGGGGCTCAAACTCCCAAACCGTGAGATCATGACCTGGGCCGAAACCAAGAGTCAGATGTTTAACCGACTGAGCCACCCAGGTGCCCCATTTGCTTGATTGTTTTAAGTTTTGTGAACAATGCAGCAACCTGTCTGACCCTCTGTTTCCGTGTTTGTTGCCTGAAAAGAGGGGACAGTTGGAGATCTTTATTTTATTAGCAATTTCTGCTTGTTAAATCCTGTGCCAAACCAGGGAGGTAGGCCCTATTTTCATTGTACTCATGAGGCATCTGTGAGGTTGAATGACCTGTCCATGGCTGTACTGCTGGAGGGTAATGAATGGGGCCGGAGCGGAACCTAGGTGCATTGACCCCCATCCATCGAGAGCCACATCCTGGACCCTCTGTGCTCTGCCCCTTGCAGACTTAGCCTTGGCCTTTAAGACCTGGCCCAGGAGTCACCTTTTGGAAGTTTTTCGTCACCCTTGTCTTTGCCCTGTGAGAATGGATTGATTGTTCTTTGTTCTACTTACCTCCTATCTTCTGAGGAATTATTGGCTGTACTTACAGACTTTTGACACTAGGTGGCATCTGTTTATAGAAAAGTAAAATGCTGTTTGGGTCTCAGGGAAGAGTAACAAAGGAAGTATCCTTGATTTTATTTATAGGCTCTACTAGATAAGCAAATGGGTCAGATGTGGAGAGATGGGGAAGCAGGTTGTTTTGTTTTGTTTCTGTGGAATTTCTCCCAACAACCGCATCAGCTAACACCTTTATTTTGGAAATGCTACTGAGACAATTGGAGACACGAATCCTTTGTTGTGATACATATCAGATGTGGATAAATAAAGACTGATGAATCAGTACATTTCATACTACAACCATTAGAGACGGGTTGATTACACACTCAGTTGCAGATCAGTGGCCGAATAAGTGGGTTTAAGTGTTGTGATGTCTGCTCGTGGACTTACCAGGAGTGCATGTTTTGCTGTTTCAGATGTTCTGCTAAATGAAAAATCTCCTCTCTGGGTTTAAACTTCCGTTTTTATTGTAAAATGTTTACATAAATATAAACAAATGTTCAATCGTAACACTTCTATGGAAGGTCTTGGTTATCTGGGGTTAAAGCACAGTGCCTCAGCAAAATGTGTGATTGAGATGCTAGCTTTATCTTCAAAATCTGTATCTCTCTGTCTGTAGCCATGATTTATAATGGCAGTTGAAGGGGGAAATAACTGTTTTTTATTTTTTTATTTAAAAACATTTTTTTTAACGTTTATTTATTTTTTGAGACAGAGACAGAGCATGAATGGGGGAGGGTCAGCGAGAGAGGGAGACACAGAACACAAAACAGGCTCCAGGTTCTGAGCTGTCAGCACAGAGCCTGACGCAGGGCTCAAACCCACGAACCGCGAGATCATGACCTGAGCCGAAGTTGGACGCCTAACCGACTGAGTCACCCAGGTGCCCCATAATAACCGTTTTTAAAAGTATATTTAAAACAACTTTTTAAAGGTGTTTATAAGTTTTTCCTGTGATACGTTGCAATTTTATGTGTTTTGGGGGTCTGGTAACTGTAAAGCATTTTTCCTTTGGTTTACTTTGTCATGGTCTCTGTATTAGTTTCTTGTGGCTGCTGTAACAAACTGCCACAAATCTGGTGTGTTAAGACAGCAGAAATGTATTCTCCGCTGGGGAGGCCAGAAGTTCGCCCGCTGTTTCACAGGGCCAAAATCAAGGCGTGGTATGGCTCCCCCTGGAGGCTGTGGGACAGAAGTCTGTTCCTTGCCTCCCCTAGCTTGTGCGTCCTTGCCTCTCCTGTCAAATCTCCCTCTGCTGCCCTCTTGTAGGGTCGCTTGTGATAGCATTGAGAGCCCACCCAGATAACCTGTTTCGTTTCAGAACCCATAACTTAACCGCCTCTCCAAAGAACCTTTGCTTTGTAAACATTCACAGGCTCCACATTAGGACCCGATATCTTTGGGGACCGTTTTCCAGCCTACTATAGTCTCCTTTGTAGCAGTTAGCACTACCATTTCAGCATGATTCATGATCCTGTCTCTGGCCATCATTTTATCCTGAAAGGGGGTGGGTGGAGCATTACGATGCATTGTGGGAAATTGCTCCCAGTCTGGTGCCGTCTCTTGCCGCATCAGAAGGGGCTTTACCACCTGAGGCTGCCTGGGGATGCTGTTAAGTGGGCTGAAGCAAAACGCTTGATCGCTTTGACTCTACAAAACCTGGCGAAAAACAAGAAATGATACTTACTCATCTGACTTCGCAAATGACACTTCTTTCTGACAGTATTTATAAGAGCAAGTTGTAAGGTTACAAGTCTGATCATAAATTCACGATAGTTTTCTCGAGTGCTTAACTGTCTTGTCAAAATGTATTCTAGGCTTAGCGTGTTGTAACGTGGGATATTGATCACACGTGATTCTGATAGCTTTGCGGGGGCTTCTTATATTGGCCTGATAGTATGAATTATTATTTTAGAATTCCGTGGGACCTTGGATATCTATTGATTACAGATGGATTTGGCATAATTTGATAAAGACAGATTTGCAATTCTTTGGTATATCATTGTGGAGTCCTTTTGTAACTTTATTTATTTTTTTTAAATTTTTTTTTCAACGTTTGTTTATTTTTTTTGGGACAGAGAGAGACAGAGCATGAACGGGGGAGGGGCAGAGAGAGAGGGAGACACAGAATCGGAAACAGGCTCCAGGCTCTGAGCCATCAGCCCAGAGCCCGACGCGGGGCTCGAACTCACGGACCGCGAGATCGTGACCTGGCTGAAGTCGGACGCTTCACCGACTGCGCCACCCAGGCGCCCCTGTAACTTTAGATTCAAAAGAAAGTACTAATCACCAGTTGGCCTGTATGTAGCAGTTAGGTTTGAGCCTAAAAAGGGAGATGTGATAGGAACGGACCTGTGGTTTGTTGAGCCTTGTGCTCGGTTCCAGTGACCCCAGAGTGCACCTTAGCTAGCATCTGCTGCAGTGGGAAAGCCAGGTGTCAAGTAATTACATGAAGAGGCGAGGACAGTTGAAAGAGAAAGCTTCTAAGAAGGCAGCCTGTGGGACGGAGGACTGGGGGTGGGGGGACTGATGGGCAGCTTGACCGCATCCCAGGTACAGAGCCCGTGTACACGCCTAGCACGCTAGCGGGATGAGGCCCCGGGCTGTGTCTGGAGGTCCAGCTGGAGCGCGGGGAGAGGGGCAGGGCCGCACCATGCAGGACCTTTTGGGGATCAGCAAGGCAAGTTGTGTTACTGGTAGTTCTTAACAATTTCCAGATACTACTTGTGTTTCTGCTATTGCATGGAGGTTGGACATGTGAGGCCCCAGAAGGGAAATTGGATTTTTACTTCACTGGTGGGTTGCACTGACCCTAGCCTGTGCAGTCACTGCTGGCCCCGGGGGTGGGGGTGGGGGGGACACTTTTGTTCTTTGGGGGGGGGCTATTTTCTCTCTGGACAGTGCTTTCTTTCATTTTCATGCTTTTGTGTTTGTCTTCCTTGTGCTTATTTTAACAATAAAGCTCCAGGGAGGCTGCGACTGTGGTACTGGAATATCATGGTCTCTAAGCAGAGGCGTCAGAAACTTGTGGAAGTATCTCAGTGACATGTTAGACTTCCCTGATGTTTGAATTGCTATAATTAAGGTTTTAGAAATTGGCTTTGACGACATACATAAAAATGATGCAGAAGGATTTTTGTGATGTCTTATTTTCCTTTTAATATCTCTGTGTTCAAATTTTTATTATAAAAGTAATACATGCTCATTTTGAGAAGTTGAACTTTGTGAAAGATATACCGCATAACAAAAAAATTGCTTGTGATCTCATTCTCCGGAGATAATTCTGTTAGCTACTTGGTGTTTCGGATTGTTTTCTTAGGATATTGTAGCTGAATCACTTGAAAATTGTTTGCTCTGTTTTTTCTCAGTAAAGTTTTTGAAAAGTCCTCCGGCAGGCTTTTTTTTTTTTTTTTTAATCCTGCTTTTTAAAAATGTGTGCGGGGGTGCTTGGGTGGCTCAGTTGATTAAGCGTCAGACTCTTGATTTCAGCTTGGGTCATGATCTCACAGTTGTGGGATTGAGCCCCACATCAGACTCCACACTGAGCATGGAGCCTGCTTAAGATTAAGATTCTCTCTCCCTCTCTCTTCTGCCCCTCTCCCCTGCTAGCACTCTCTCTCTTTCAAAATAAATAATAAAGATAAACCTTAAAAACGTGTGCTACCTTCTCAACCACATGGGACTT
Source organism: Leopardus geoffroyi (assembly GCF_018350155.1). NCBI lineage: Eukaryota > Metazoa > Chordata > Mammalia > Carnivora > Felidae > Leopardus > Leopardus geoffroyi. The sequence goes on along the minus strand of NC_059329.1, from coordinate 110,807,671 downwards.
GTTTCTTTGCCGTTGGATAATTTCTCTAAGATAAACTGTCTGAGACAAGTTCAACATGTAGTCTGGTTAGAGAATTTTTTTTTAATTTTTTTTTTTTAACATTTATTTAATTTTGAGACAGAGACAGACAGAGCATGAACGGGGGAGGGTCAGAGAGAGAGGGAGACACAGAATCTGAAACAGGCTCCAGGCTCTGAGCCATCAGCCCAGAGCCCGACGCGGGGCTCGAACTCACGGACTGTGAGATCGTGACCCGAGCCGAAGTCGGACGCTTAACCGACTGAGACACCCAGGGGCCCCTCTTTTTTTTTTTTTTTTTTTTTTAATGTTTGTTTATTTTCAGAGAGACAGAGAGAGAGAGAGAGAGAGACGGACCATGAATGAGTGTGGGAGGGGCAGAGAGAGAGGGAGACAGAGGATCCCAAGCAGGCTCCATGCTGCCAGCACAGAGCCCGACTTGGGGACTGATCTCACGAACTGAGATCATGACCTGAGCCAAAATCAAGAGTCAGATGCTCAACCGACTGAGTCACCCAGGCTCACCTGGTTAGAAAATTCCTGATGGTGTCACAGGAATTATATTAAAATTCTTGATTTATTCAGAGTCATTGTTTTCATTTTACTGACAGTTTTTAAAATTCTGGTTTGTGTTTAAGACATTCAAGTAGGAAAGGATTGGAACAGAGTTTTCAAATTGAGCATGAGCAGTTAAGTCAGAAGTCACTCAACAGTCCATAACCCCTTGTGTCCCCATAAAGGGACAGTGGAAGGAGAGAAGGACATTGACGTTTGTTGATGCTCTGTCACTGCTGGAACAGTGCAGGCACTTGATGTGAACCAAGCACATTTTCTGTGAAACAACTCTGCTTTGCTTTGAAAATTTTTTAAGTATTGGGTTTTTTGTTTGGTTGTTTTTGTTTTTTTTTTTTTTTTCCAATTATAAATAGATTTGCTGTAAACATTTGGAGGGTAAATTTTTTTATGTTCATCTCATTCCCCCAAAGATAGGGAATGCTGTTGGTGATTTGAAATGTGTGGTGTGCCTCTTACCTTAGTGGTATTATCATAGGAAGTTTCTTCTTTTTTTTTCTTTATAAACTTCTTTGTAAATTCTTTTTTATGTTTATTTATTTTTGAGAGAGACAGAGACAACGTGAGTGGGGGCAGGGGGGTGGAGCAGAGAGAGAGACTCCCAAGCAGGCTCCATGCTGTCAGCACAGAGCCCAATGCGGGGCTCGAGCTCAGGAAACTGAGATCATGACCTGAGCTGAAACCAAGAGTCAGACGCTTCACCAACTGACCACGCAGGCGCTGTAAACATTTTTTATTTGTGAGTAATCTCTACACGCACCGTGGGCCTTGAACCACCACCCCAAGATCAAGTCATGTACTCCACCAGCTGAGCCAGCCAGGTGCCCCTAAAAAGTTTCCTCTTTAAATACAACTGTAAGTCTTTAAATATTGTCCTCTTGGAGTGCAGGTCTTTTAAACAAATTTTTTATTAACATTTATTTATTTTCGAGAGAGGGGATGGGGGGAGACAGAGCATGAGAGGGAGTCACAGAATCTGAACCAGGCTCCAGGCTCCGAGCTGACAGCACAGAGCCCAGTGCGGGGCTCGAACCCATGAACCGTGAGATCATGACCTGAGCCGAAGTCAGACTCTTAACAGACTGAGCCACCCAGGTGCCCCGTCGACCCTTTTTTTTAAATCCACGGTTGATGGTAGAATCTGAAGAATCTGAATTCCTTCCCCACCTGTTGGTCCAGTGAAGCCACGTGAAGTGAATCTTCCTTTCCGGTTGACTTCAGAGTGGGTGAACCTCTCAGGGACACATACTGGCTGTCCCCGAGTGCTGCCGCAACTGCCCTTCCTTAGAGCCTGCTTACGCCGTTCTTGTTCTTGTGAGCACTCTGGAAAGTAGAGGGAGCCGAGCTTGTGCAGCCCCCTCAGGAACGCCCCGTTACGCTCAGGTGCTCTTTGTTATTCCTTTAGAAAAGGAATCTTCTTTTTTTTTCTTTTTTTTTAATGTTTTTATTTATGTTTGAGACAGAGGGAGACAGCATGAGCAGGGGAGGGGCAGAGGGAGAGGGAGACACAGAATTGGAAGCAGGCTCGAGGCTCTGAACTGTCAGCACAGAGCCCGACGCGGGGCTCGAACTCACAGACTGCGAGATCGTGACCTGAGCCGAAGTGGACGCTCAACCGATTGAGCCACCCAGGCGCCCCGGGAATCTGTTTGTTTAAAAACTTGTTGTTAAAAAAGAGCCATATAAACTCTGAAGGCATGCTGATCTCAAATTAACCTTCCTTTCATCTCCCTCCCCTGAGTTTAATTTACATGTATTCTTTTGGTCACATGCAGCTTTTTCTCATTTGAAACAAATGACACAGGACTTAGGACTCTTTCTGTTCATTATTCCCTGTGTTCCCCTCTGCCATCTAACTCTTTCCCCACGAGCCCATGTTTCAGCACTTCACGTCTGTTCTCAGATCGTCAGCGGCCCATCTTGCCCTTGAGTTTTGATGCCTGAAAGAGCTTTGCCCTGTGAGCGTCTGCGGCCCGTGCCCGAGTCGGTCACGCGCTTCCTGAAGCGCTGGTCCCTGTTTGCTCTTTGCTTTTCCTCCCTGACTAGTTGCTCCTTTCAGTTGCCTTTGCTGCTGGGTCCTGGTCTGCTCCCTGTGTCCTTAGCCTTCTTTCACCTGCACTCACCCCCTGGGTGATTGCATCTTGTCCCATTAGGGCACCGGCCAGCCTGGACCAGTACTCCAGGCCCTTAGGTCCAGCGGCCCGTCTGGCGTCTGTCTCTCCTGGGCATCTCGAACATGACCGAAACTCAACTCCTGCGCCCCGACCCCTGCCAAAACCTGAGCTGCCTGTAGTCCTTGCCACCTGTGTCAATTCTGTGCTTCAATTTGGAGGCCTGTTAGAGTCCCCTCTTTCCCACAGTCCGCTTGCGGATCCTGTCTATCTGCGAACCTTCGGAAAAGATCCCAAAACCAGTGACTTCTTCTTGCCACCCGAGCTGCCCCAGGCCACTGGTTCATTGCAGTAGCCTCTTAACTGGTGCTTTCTCTCGTGTTCCCCAGTTATTACTGGCTTCATTAGATCTGCTTTTTAAAAAGCATTTATCTGTGAGCCTTCCTCCACATAGCAAGCGGCTAGTGTGGGCCTTTAAAACTGTAACTTAGACCACATCAGTCCTGCTTTCCATCTCCCTGAGAGTCCATGCCCAGGTGTCAGCAGTGGCTTTGACACTCTCCGTTACATGTTCTGGCACCCCTTCCGGTCTCCCTCCTGCCCCCTCCCTGCTTACCCCGCCGCAGCCACACTGGACTCTGTGCTGGTCCTCTGCACACCCACTGCTGCCTCCCTTTCCCACCCTGTGTCACCTGAAACACTCCCTGCCACTTAGAAACCGCTTGATTTTCTCCAAGGTGCTGGCATTTAATTGCTAATTTGTTACTTCCCAGCAATTTTTTCATTAGAATGTAAGCACAGATGAGGGCAGAAACCTGGTTTTGTCCTTTGCTGTATCCCCCGGGCCTGGAACCGGAATGTAATAGATGTCTAATAATTTTCCTGATTTACACACTTGACCCTTGAACCCCCTGTGTGGTCAGAATTCCACATACAACTTTTGACTCCCCAAACACTTAGCTACCAACAGTCTACTGTTGACTGGAAGCCTTATCGACAAAATAAATGGTTAACGTGAGTTTTGTATATTACATGTGTGATATGCTGTATTCTGCACTAAAGCTCCAGAAGGTGTGATGAAGAAAATCCTAAGAGAGAGAAAACACATCGGAAAACAATTGACACAGAAGTGGATCCGTGGTGTTCAGGGGTCATATTGGGGAATCGGAACAGAGAGGGATTTGGCATCGTTACTCCATTTAAGGAGTGACCGCTACTCTTTGAAATTTTGTTTTTCTGCCAATTTTGGGGTAAATTTCAGGTAATTCTTACTTCTGAACATAGGGGCCAATTGGTTCAGACGCTGTCAACCAAGCCAAGTCCGTGGTGGTATTTGTGAGCCAGCTGTTCCCCAGGCCCGAGAGACCACACCCTCGCTGATGTTGGGCGTGGGGCTGCTGTGGGAGCCGTGAAAGGCTTTAGGCTTTGCTGGCCTCCCCATGTTTCTCCACAGGCTACTACGATGTCAGCTGTGTGAGCTTTTGGGATTCCGTCTCCACCTTTAACATGTAAGTGTTCTTTCAGCTTGTGGTCTTAGAGGAAAGATGGCACCAACGAGAAGAGTCTGCACTCAGGAGGCCAGAACAAACAAACAGCGACCTCATGATTAGTAGGGCATACATTCATTTTGAGCTAGAAATTTATAAATAGCCCCCAAATTCTGATAGTTTCACTAGAACTGGTTTTTACAAAACAGTTCATTTGTGAGCTTAAGTAATGTCTTTTGCCTTAACGGTAACTGCCGCTGTCTGGACAAGGGGACCAGGGGACCAGGGGAGCGTGTGGGAGCCTCAGCTAGAAAGTATCCAGGCGGGCAGTGTAGTCATACCAGTGAAATTCAGCTATGTTCTGTGATTGACGGCGTGATACCTTAGTATCTTAAAAGTTCAAACAAAATAATATCGGTTGACTGCAATAGAAGTGAGACTGGAGGGGCGCCTGGGGGGCTCACTCGGGACTTCGGCTCAGGTCGTGATCTCACGGTCCCCACGTCGGGCTCCGCGCTGTGTGAGGCACGCCTGAGATTCTCTCTCTCTGCCCCTCTCCTGCTCGCACACACTCTCTCTACAACAAAACAAAACAAAACAAAACTTGTAAAAAATGAGGCTTGGGCGCCTGGGTGGCGCAGTCGGTTAAGCGTCCGACTTCAGCCAGGTCACGATCTCGCGGTCCGTGAGTTCGAGCCCCGCGTCGGGCTCTGGGCTGATGGCTCGGAGCCTGGAGCCTGTTTCCGATTCTGTGTCTCCCTCTCTCTCTGCCCCTCCCCCGTTCATGCTCTGTCTCTCTCTGTCCCAAAAATAAATAAACGTTGGAAAAAAAAAATTAAAAAAAAAAAAAAAAAATGAGGCTTGAGGTTATGAATTTGCTTCAGTTTGGATGGATCATTAATCCTCACCCTCATTTCATTGAAATTACGTATAATTTCTGTGTTCCACGCACTGGGCTGAAGTGTGCTGCTAAAATGACTTCTTGGCGAACTTTCCTTAAGTCAGACTTTTTTTCTTAGGTCAGACTGTTACTGGCACAGGCGAAGGAAGAGTGTCGTGGGCCTTGCCTTTTTTCCAAGCTTTCTTTGTCTTTATGCTTCAGAAGCATACTGCTCCTAATTCCTCTGCCTTTTCTTCTGAGTACACATACAGGACATTTGGTCGTCAGTAGGTCTTGTGTTCAGTCTGATAAAACGTAATAATTGAAAAATCTCCAGCTTATAACCACTGTGTCTGTAGTTTTACCTGCCTTTCCTTTGTTTCTTTTTAATTTTTTTCATGTTTATTTTTGAGACCGAGACAGTGCGGGTGGGGGGAGGGGCAGAGAGAGAGGGAGACCCAGAATCCGTAGCAGGCTCCAGGCTCCGAGCTGTCAGCACAGAGCCCGACGCGGAGCTCGAACCCACGAACGGTGAGATCGTGACCTGGGCTGAAGTCGGACGCTTCACCAGCTGAGCCACCCAGGCGCCCCCGTACCTGCCTTTTCTGTTGTTTGTGCAGCGTTTTCTGGGTTTCATGAGGCGGACAAGAAAAATGAAAGGCTAGGCAAATGAAAGTTGAGTGCTAATTGAATTTAAGTGAAAGAGCCAGGAGAAGAATACATAGTAGAGAACGTTTGTAAACAGCATCCTTAGTACGGATCAGACATTCTTTACCTTTGTACGTAAGCGTGTGGCTCACACACACACTTTACCACTGTGAATTCACACACAAGTCCTGTGACCGTGGAGGAGACCTGAGATCAGGTAAAAATTCAGTGTTTTCGTATTTTTGTTGGGTATTGTTAAAGGCGTGACCAAGTATACATTTCTGGAAGTACCTCAGAATAGTTTATCATTTGTGTTGCTCTGTGCGTTCGTAAAAAAATAAGGGAAGTCGGCCTCTGGGTGGTCTAGCGAGAGACCCTCGGGTGGCAGTGCCGGGTTCTCCTGGGGATCCTGCCCCCAGCCTGATTGCGTGGCTCTGGGCACCAGCGTCAGCCTCTCTGGCGTCGGTTCCACGTGCAGATGGAAGGAAAAGTTCGGATAGCTCTGAACTTTTGTGTTTTTGCACTTTCTTATCCTGGAGCCTTTTTAGTCTGATTTATATTAGAGCATAATTCCATAATGACGTGATGCCACGGACATCCCTTTCTGTGATCTGTTACACTCTTATTTCCAAAGGGCCTTACAGATTATGAGCATCCCTCACTAGCCAAATCATTCACTTCCCAAATTCAGCTAATTAAAATTCAGATGGTGAGGGATATCTCTATATTGGCAGATATTATAATTACTCAATTTTTGTTGCTATTGTAAAGGCAGACATTTCATGATGGGCAAGACTTTGATATTTGAGTATCAGTCCCTGAAGTACCGTGAGCATTGACTTCAAACTGATAACAGAAAGGCAGAGCTGTTGTGGACAAAGCTTGACTTAGACCCCTTTTCTTAAGCTCTCCTCGTAACAGAAGAGAACATCCTTGGGATTTTCTCACACAGTTAATACACTGTTCCCAAAACATGTAATTTTTTTTTTAATATTTATTTGCTTATTTTGTTTTTAAAAAAAATTTTTTTTAATGTTTTTATTTATTTTTGAGACAGAGAGAGAGCATGAGCAGGGAAGGGACAGAGAGAGAGGGAGACACAGAATCTGAAGCAGACTCCAGGCTCCGAGCTGTCAGCCCAGAGCCCGACACGGGGCTCGAGCTCACAGACTGTGAGATCATGACCTGAGCCAAAGTCGGACACTCAACTGACTGAGCCACCCAGGCGCCCCTATTTGCTTATTTGGGAGAGAGAGAGAGAGAGAGTGCACAAGCAGGGGAGGGGCAGAGAGAGGGGGAGAGAGAGAGAGAATCCTGAGTGAGTTCTGTACTGCCAGCACAGGGTCCAACGCCGGGCTTGAACTCAGGAACCGTGCGATTGATTGTGACCTGAGCCAAAATCAAGAGCCCGATGCTTAACTGACTGAGCCACCCCCAGACGTCCCTACCAAAACGTGTAATTTGAGCAGATTATTAAGCTGTACCTAAACGTCCGCATAACAAGGTGCAAAATTATTCTTACTGGCAAGCCAGAGATAGACACTTACGAGCACTTAACTCTTTGTCGGTGGCTGTTTGCAGCACAAGCAATGAGCAAGACGAGTGAGTTCCTCTCCAGAGTCTGGGCGTGCTGAATGACAGCACAGATGACACCGGATGGCTTGGGGAGCCGAGTGGTCCTTACAGAGTGGAAACATTAGTTACTAAATTACCTTTTTTTTTTCCTCCAAATAAGTCTTTATTATTTATTACATACAGAGGGGAGGAGTTCAGTCCTTGGCTGCCACTCTCCTCACGGCTGCCAGGATGTCGCTCAGCACCTCTCTCGTCCTTTTGGCATGGATGTGCGTCCCCTCCCTTTTCTCGATGAACTTGTGGTGCGCTTGTCCTCGGAGGCGTCGGGCAGCGCATGGCGCGCCTCGGGTGGCGTCCTGCACGAGCTCGGGGTGTGCTTGGTGAGGGGGCCACGGCCGGACCTTGGCTTGCTCCTGTCCTTCCCTCCTGGTGGCCCTTGCTGAGCGCCCCCCGCGCCACCCCCCACCCCACCCCCGCCAAACGCAGAGCCTGGGCTGCCGCTCCTCGGTGGCCCCTCGGTGGCCCCGGCAGCCCGAGACGGAATTCCTTTCAATACTTTGTATCTTTCTCAAGGGTCCGGGCAGTATGGTCTCTTACGTACTTACCTCCCGGTTCTGTTTTTCATGTTTTGTTTTGTTAGGAGAGAACGTTGGAATTATTCTCTAAGCTATCTGAAGAGAACGACTCAATGCACCTGGGTCAGGCGGTCTGTGGGCATGAAGTGGTTGGGAGAATCCAAGAACATGGTGGTGAATGGCAGGAGGAGTGGAGGCAAGTTGTCTAATGACCATCCGCAGAGCCCGGCCAAATTGCAGCCCGCGGGGAAGGAGGCCGCGAAGGCCGGCAGACACGCGGTTGAGAGGAGGTCGAGCAGATGTATGTACACGATGCAACTGTCATTTCCGTTGTCGCGCGGGGCGGTGATTCTTCGCAGCTTGTAACGTGTATTCTGTCTCTGCTGTTTTCAAAACAAGTTTTCATGCTCTCCCAGCTAACGGTGCAGGTTTTTCTTTCTTTCTCTCTCTCTTTCTTTTTCACCCTTTCAAGGTTTTGACAGCCCTTACTCTCCTCTGACGTGTACGCCTCTAGTTCGGTGCTTAATAAGATCGCTTTAATTATGCTTTTGTATCCATAACTTTAAGTTCTATTTTGTAGCGTGGATGTCTGAATGGCTGACCTGCTCTATAAACTGTATTAAAGTGCTGCTGCTGAATTTCTTTGAAGTTCAAACTGTATTTTTATGTTTGATGTAAGTATAAGTACGTATCTCTTTGAAAACTGAGACGTGTGAATAATAAATTCAACTCTCATTTACAGGGCAAACGGAATTTAGGGCAGCGTCACAAATTGTCGCCGCTCCTTCCGTTTCTGTAGGGCGGACGGTGGTGTATCCCGACATCAGAGCACTGTTGATGACGCGTGACTTCTCACCTTGCTCCTCCTTGGTGAGGGTGGGGCTGCTTGTGGAGAGTTCAAGAAATAGTTCTTTTAAGAGCAGGACAGTGCCCCGGGATGCGTGTGAGCCTTAGGTAGGCAGCTGCCTTAGGTGAAGATACCCAGTGGCGCACGGCCGCGTGAGGGAGGACGGCTTTTTTCCGTTCTTGGTTTTCCTGAGGTTAATTTAGCCCCTCTGGAACATCCTTCGTTTGCGTTGGAATCGGCCCGCTCTGAGTAGGGTTGGCTCTGCCTGGCATTTGGAACGGTTTCAGGTAGATTGCACCAGTCCTGACTGATTACCCTCATACCTGTTAGAGGTTTATGCAGTTTACGGGACCCAGGCTGCCCTTAGCCTCTCCATATCAGAGCAGGTCACTGTGTCTGTAGTACACGAGGCAGAAGTCCCTGCTTGGGGTAGGAGGGAGAGATCCCAGGACTGGATAGATTTCTCCTATTCGTGGACACCCGCCCACCCTGTAGCACGTGACGGGAACCGAAAGGAATTGAGAAACGTAGCGACTATAGCAGGGGCATTGGTTCCGGGCGGTAAATAAGGCGACATTTTTTGGTCGGTTTTTAATTTTTCCAAACTGCTGTTGGCCTTCTTTTTGGGCATCCCAGAGCAAAAAGGTCTTACAGTTGTTGGAGGTACTTGATAATTTAGAAAAACGATCGTTAGATGGGCTACGCTTTGCCGTGTGTAGACAGATTTAGAGGACAGGCTGGAAAAACCCGGAGAGTTGAAGACGGACGGCATCGTATTGAGTGTCATCGGACAAGAATGATACAAAAAGAGAGCCAGTGATGAAGCCAAACAAAGCAATGTTCCATCTTAGGTAAACCTCAGTGATTTCACCTGACAGAGCCACAAAATACACGAAGCAGACGCTGACAGCATTGAAGGGAGAAACAGACAATTCAGTGATTTGGAGACTTCAGTTCCCCACTTTGAATGATGAATAGAACAGCGAGGCAGAGGATGAACAGGGAAAGACTTAGACACTACCCTAAACCAGTGCTTCCCGACAGACGTCTGTGGACCACTCCACCCACCAACAACGCACGTTCTTCTCAGGTGCACGTGGAACGTTCTTCAGGATAGGCCATAGGCCAGGCCACGCAACAAGTCTCAACAGACCTGAAAGGATTGGAGCCATACATCGTACGTTCTCTGACCACAGTGGAGTAAAATTAGAAGTGAATAATGGAAATTTGAGAGGATCACAATAGTTGACTCCTTGAAAAGATCGACAAAATCGGCAAACCTCTATCCAAGACTAATCAAGAAAAAGAGCAGAGTCAAGAATGAGAGAGGGGACATCACTGCTGCATTACAGAAATAAAAAAGGTTATAATGGACTACTCTGAACACTTAGATGCCAACAAACTCGGTAACTTAAATGAACAAATTCCTAGAAAGTCACGAACTACCAAAATGGATTCAAGAAGAAATACAAAAATCCAAATAAACCTGTAGCATGTAAAGAGGTTGAATCAGTAATTTTTAAAACACACTACTAAGAAAGTCTCAGGCCTGGATGGCTTTGTTGGTGAATACCGGCAGATATCTAAAGAGGAATCAACACCAGTTCTTTACAGACTGTTCCAAAAAGTAGAAAGAAAGGGAGCACTTCCTCATGCAATAAGACCAGTATTAACTCTGCTACCAACACCAAAGACCTCACAAGAAAAAATACCCTAAAAAGTACAATATCTCTATTAAAGTATGGACACAAAATCCTCAACAAGATACTAACAAACCAAATCCAGCAACAAGTGAGAATGATTCTGTTGCATAAGCAGGTGGGATTTATCCCAGGAATGCAAAGTTGGCTTAATACCTGAAAATTAATGCTCCCACTTCAGTAGCATGATGGACAAAACCCATGTGATCATTCCAATAGTTGCAGGAAAAGCATTTGACAGAACTCAGCACCCTTTCAGGGTAAAAGCACTCAACAGAGTAGGAACGGAAGGAAATTCTTCAACCTGATAAAGGACATCTACAGAAACCCACAGCTCATGTCCTACTTAATATTGAAAGACCAGTAAATGCTTTTCCCCTAAGATCAGGAACAAGACGAGTATCTTTTCTCACCGCTTCTGTTCACTATTGTGCTAGAGGTTCTAACCACAGCATTTAGGCAAGAAAATGAACTAAGAGGCATTCAGGATGGAAAAGAAGTAAAAACCATCTCTCTTTGCAGACAACGTGATTGAGGAATCCACTAAAAAACATTAGAGCTTGGGGCGCCTGGGTGGCTCAGTCAGTTAGGCATCCGACTTCAGCTCAGGTCATGATCTCACTGTCTGTGAGTTCGAGCCCTGTGTCGGGCTCTGTGCTGACGGCTCAGAGCCTGGAGCCTGCTTTGGATTCTGTGTCTCTGTCTCTCTCTGCCCCTCCCCTGCTCATGCGCGCGCGCTCTCTCTCTCTCTCTCTCTCTCTCTGTCTCAAAAATAAATAAAAACATTAAAAACAAACAAAAAACATTAGAGCTTATAAATGAGCTCAGCAGTATAGATCAGCACGCAAACTCTAAAACTTACAATTTGAAAACTGCAAGACGTTATTGAAAGAAATTAAAGAAGACCTAAATAAATGGAAAGACATCCCATGTTCATTGATTAGAAGACTTAATATTGTTATGATGGCAGTACTCCCCAAATGATCTGCAGATCTACAGGGATCTGTAGAGATCTACAGGGAGTGAACGCAGTCCCTATCAAAATCTCAATTGGCTTCTTTGCAGAAATTGACAAACGGATCCTAAAATTCTTGTGGAAATTCAAGGAACCCAGAGCAGCGAAAACAGTGTTGAGAAGGAACAAAGATGGCACACTCACACTTCTCAGTTTCAAAACTTACTACCAAGCTGCAGTGTTGTATTTGGCTAGATACCTATCCATGGAATAGAATCAAGAGTCTGGAAATAAGCCTTCATGTTTGTAGTTGATTGATTTTTGACAAGCATGCAAAGAAAATTAAGTGGGGAAAGAATAGTCTTTTAATAAATGGTGCTGGGAAAACTGGATATCCACATGCAAAAGAATGAAGTTGGACCCTACCTCACGGTATGTGTGAAAAATTAACTCAAAATGGACCAAAGGACCTTAATTATAAAATCCCTGGAAGAAAACAAAAGCATCCATCTTCATGACTTTGGATCAGGCAGAGGTTTCTTAGATAGGACACTAAAAGCACAAGGAACAAAAGAAAAAAGGTAAATTGAAATTCATCAGTGTTAACAAACTTTTGTGCTTTAAGGGATTAACATCAAGAACATGAAAAGACACTCACAGAAGGGGGAAAAACATTTTAAAATCACATATCCATCCCATAAAGGACTAGTATCTAGAATATATAAAGAACTGTTACAAGTCAGCAGTAAAAGACACTCCAATTTCTTTTTCTCTTTCTCCCTGCCTCCCTCTTTCTTTCTTTCCCTTCCTTCCTTGCTTCCTTCCTTTATGAGAGGGAGAGAGAGAGAGAGGGAGACAGAATCTCAAGCAGGCTCCACGCTGCCAGCGTAAAGCCTGATGTGGGGCTTGAACTCACAAATCGCGAGATCATGACCTGAGCTGAAGTTGGATTCTTGACTGACTGAGCCACCCAGGCGCCCCACAAACTCCAATTTAAAATGAGCAAGGGAATCTGAATAGACAGACGTTTCTCCAAAGACACACAAATGGCCAGTACATGAAAAGATGCTTGAAATCATTAGTCATCCGGGAAATGCAAGTCAAAACCACAAGGTACCACTTCACAGCTGTTAGAATGTGTCAGACTAAAAGGACAGATGGGGCGCCTGGATGGCTCAGTTAGTTAAGCATCTCACTCTTGATCTCAGCTCAGGTATTGATCTCAGAGTAGTGAGTTCAAGCCCTGCATTGGGCTCCACGCTGAGCATGAAGCCTAGTTAAATAAATAAATAAATAAATAAATAAATGTTTATTTTTGAGAGACAGAGATAGAGCGTGAGTGGGGGAGGGGCAGAGAGAGAGGGACACATAGAATCAGAAGCAGGCTCCAGGCTCTGAGCTGTCAGAGCCCGATGTGGGGCTCGAACCTAGGAACCGTGAGATCATGACCTGAGCCGAAGTTGGACGCTTTAACCGACTGAGCCACCCAGGCGCCCCTGAACTGTGCGCTTTAAATGGGTGAATTGTATGGTATGTGAATTACATTTCAATAAAGAAAAAACAAAACGACTTTGATAGCTTTTACATACCTGCACGCAAATGAATAACTTGATTACAAAACATATGCTTACCTACCTTTTGATAGGGCCTTAACATGTGTTTAATTTGCTTTTTGAAAGAGTGTGGAAAAGAAAGTTACACCTTGCACTGTCTTTCATTCTTCCACATCTTGATTTTGAGAGGCTTCAAGTTATACTGTTGGCATAATTACATTCCTGAAAAGATTGTCTGTGACACGCATGTCAGGCTTAAATCAGCACGGATGAAACTTCACCCATTTAAGTTTGGCTTTCCTTTGCTCTCTTTATAAACACCATCATTAAACCTCATCACTTCGGTTGTGTATTTCCGGCATTTCTCTATTTTTATCCATTCATTCAAAATCTGTTTTAGACAGGTTAGAAATAGGCCTGCCATTCTCTCTCTCCTCCTTTCCCCACTTCTGCTTCCTGACTCTGTAGTCACAGGCAAGTCTCTTCTGTGGGCCTCAGCTACCAGGTGGGGAGTGAGGGTCACCTGCCCAAGAGGAGGATGGCGGAGTTCACCCCTCGGGGGCCCCCTCTTCGTACTTGATGTCCGTCCTGGCACTTCCTGCAGAGAGTTTCTTGTGTTCTCGTCTCCTGTGTCCCCCGGCCCTGTCCGCGGTGGCGCTTGATGCTGTCTTTTGCCACGGTGGTGAGCGTCCACTCATCCCATTTTTCGTCTTCCTTGATGGGACGGGGAAGGCATGTATTTGAGCCCAAGATTCTCACGACTACCCAGACCCTGTTCTTGGGAACCCTGGTAATATTACGGGCTAAGCAAAACGCTCTCGGTCATTCGCTGTGTTTGGCTTTCTGTCTGTGCAAAACGTACTTCGTTCTTAATGGCTGACTTGAGAGGGCAACGAAGCTAAAGGTTTTAAGGTAGATTTAAGTAGTTTTCCCTTTGAGTTACTTTCCTTTCTCTTTCTTCTCACAGGTAATGGTAATTCGGGGTTCGAAGGCCAGAGTCGATATGTGCCGTCTTCTGGAATGTCTGCCAAGGAGCTCTGTGAGAACGATGACCTGGCGACCAGTCTGGTTCTTGACCCCTATCTAGGTTTTCAAACACACAAAATGAACACCAGGTAATTGTAAGTCTGTATCCTGAAGTGGAGCGGATGATGATGTTGAGTTTAAGAGAATAGATGCTAATTTTACTTTTAGTCAGAATTTAAGACGACGTCAAAGGAAAGGTCTTTGCTGTAGAAGATTTTGTGTTTGAGGCAAGAAAAGCAACAAAAGCTTCCAGGAGTCTTGTCCGTTTTAATTCTGTGTTCTTATTTTATCTCAGGCTGTTCCTATGAAAATATAAAGCTGGGGGAGCATCTCCTAGTCTATTTTAAATGTTGTGATAATTAGCTGAAAGAAAAATCTTAGAAGCATCCTGTGAAGCCTTGAAAATACAATAATTTTTTTCTACATAAAGTAGGTTACATCAGAGGTTTTTTCATGGTTTTATTACAGAGTTTTCTTCTAATTGCAACCGTATATAGGGAATGTATTGCCGTCATGTTTAATCTTTGAGATTCACCTCGTCATTGGAATGAAGAGAATGTTAAAGACCTGCATCTGTCTGTTCAGTCTGCAGATCAGAAAATAGACATGGAGGTGCTTTATTGAGGATCACATGCCATCTGTATAAAATATTGTTAACACTGCTTTTGAAGTCTGTTATCCTTTAAATTTTTTAATTCATGGGGCGCCTGGGTGGCTCAGTTGGTGAAGCGTCCGACTTCAGCTCAGGTCATGATCTCACAGCTTGTGAGTTCGAGCCCCGCGTCGGGCTCTGTGCTGATAGCTCGGAGCCTGGACCTTACTTCAGATTCTGTCTCTCTCTCGCTCGCTCGCTCGCTCGCTCTCTGCCTGCCCTTCCCCTGCTCACATTGTCTCTGTCTCTCTCTAAAAAAAAATTTTTTTTTAATTTTGTAATTCATGTTTTCTTAAGCATCTCTCCCCTGAAAATGGCCCTTAGATACTTTCATGATTGCCACCAAACACTAACTCGGAACTTTACAACTTTCCCTCTTAACGTGAGTGGCAGAGGGCTTTCAAGTCTGGTGAGGTTAAGAATGTGTAGAGCCAGTTCTGGGCCACTGATCCCTCCTACCTTCCCGATACTGGCAGTGGTGTTTTGTAGCTCCAGGGCCAGTGACAACCCCAGAGCAACTTGATCACCAGGTGACTAGTCGCCAGTAGTTGGGGAGGGAGGAATTGGTGAATGAAGGTGATTAGAGGAAACTCTTGTGCCATTTTCCCCCTTTTAATTCTGTCCGTTGCTAAGATGAAAACAAAAGACTGTATGATTCGTTTATCAATTATTTTCTAAATCCAGAAAGAAGTAATTTGGATAAAAATGAGCCTTTGGTATTTTCATGATTCCTGTTACCATAGATCTTTCCTTGCTAAAATGAAGTGACAAGTTGGAGTGGACTTGAGAACGTATTTAAATAGCTCCCTGACCTCAGAGGGGCAGATGCCTAAATTTTGTAAGTAGACAGGTGGATAGCTGTTGGCTGGGAAATCAGCAGTACTGGATGCCCTAATAGCCAAATAAAATCTGGTTTGCATTATTTTTTTCTTAAATTATTTTCTCAAGGAATGTTTTTAAAGTCTGTTTTTTTTTTTAGTAATCTCTATACCCAATGTGGGGCTCATACTCACAACCCCAAGATCAAGAGTCACACGTTCTTCCGACTGAGCCAGCCGGGCTCCCCTGGTTTGCGTTATTTTCAGTCCATTTCCCTTCTTTTCCCCAGTGAGGCCACTGCTGCTTCTCCTAGAAGGTCCTGGTAATAGTTAAGAAATATGAATCGCTTTCGCATAACAGTCTTAGAGAGGGTCAGGCTATTACTGCAAAGGCCCATAATTATGACCTGGAGTCATCAAGGAAGAGAAAAAAGAGCTAGGTAGGTCACGTTCACTGTGCCCTGTATACTGAACTGTGGAAGCACATAAACCATCACGGAAGGACTGCATCAGAATAACAGAAGGGTCATTGGTTTAGGAAGGAACTCCCTATAGTCCATTCCCCGTCCTCCCGCCGTTCTTTGCTCCAGAAGATGAGCAGTTTACCTGTTACTGGCTTCTGCAATAGGAAGTTACTCCTGTTTTTTAATAAAAGTCCTGACAACTGTTTCCTATAATTAGTTTTACATATGAGTCACTTGGGGAGTCTTGTTAAGATGCAGGTTCTGATTCAGTAGCTGTGGGCTGGGGCCTGAGATGCTCCATTTCTAACAAGCTCCTGACTGTACTTGGAATAGCGAGGTCCTAGGCCATCTGGCCTCCTGAACTTTGTTTTGATGTAATGAGTACACAAAAGGTCCTTATCAGGGGGCGCCAGGTGGGTCTCGGTCAGTTAAGGGTCCGACTCTTGATTTCGGCTCAGGTCGTGATCTTGCAGTTTGTGAGTTTAATTAAGCCCGCCTCAGGCTCTGTGCTAATGGTGCAAAGCCTGCTTGGGGTTCTCCCTCCCTCCCTCTCTGTTTGCCCCTCCCCAGCTAGTGATTTGTCTCTCTCTCAAGATAAATAAACTTCCTTATCAGTAGTTTCCTAGGCTCATTTAAAAACGTGCAGTCCTAAAATGTAAAATTTAGCGTTTACCGCACAAATATTATTAAAACCCAAGACATTACTGTATCCGAGCATCCCTGAATTAAAATACAGGATCTAAAATTAAAAGTGGTTAGGGGTGCCTGGGTGGCCCAGTCGATTAATTGTCCAACTCTTGATTTTGGCTCAGGTCATGATCTCACGCTTTGTGAGTTTGATCCCCGCATCGGGCTCTTTCAGCACAGAGCCCGCTTGGGATCGTATCTCCCAGTTTCTCTCTGGTGGACTCTCTCTCTCTGCCCCTCACCCCACCCCAAAACAAATAAATAAATACACTTTTAAAAGAGGAGGGGCGCCTGGGTGGCTAAGTTGGTTAAGCGTCCAGCTTCGGCTCAGGTCATGATCTCAGGTTTCATGAATTTTGAGCAGTTTGTGAGTTCAAGCCCCGCATCAGGCTCTGTGTTGACAGCTCAGAGCCCGGAGCCTGCTTTGGACTCTGTGTCTCCCTCTCTCTCTCTGCCCCACCTCCGCTTGTGCTCTGTCTCTCAAAACTGAATAAACGTTAAAAAAAATTTTTTTTTAATCTATTTATATATTTAGGGGCACCTGGGTGGCTTAGTTGGTGAGTGCCCGACTTCAGCTCAGGTCATGATCTCACAGTTCATGGCTTCGAGCCCTGGATCGGGCTCTGTGCTGACAGCTCAGAGCCTGGAGCCTGCTTTGGATTCTGTCTCCCTCTCTCTCTGCCCCTCCCCTGCTCGCTCACTCGCTCTCTCCCATTCTCTCTCTCTCTCTCTCTCTCTCTCAAAAATAAATGTTAAAAAATTTATATATATATATATTTATAAAACTGGTTAAGCCACGTTAAACATTCAAAAGAAAACATTTATTTGTGTTTTCCGCTACAACATTTAATTCTACTCCTAGAGTTTCTGGAGTAGCCATTGGTGTAGAGAGAGAGTCTGGTGCGCCCTGGTTAGAGCAGGTCAGCCGACAGCAGCACTGGTGCCTTGGGCCTGCGTGGCCCAGCCGGCACGTTGCTGTGTCCCCGGGCACCTTGCACCTTTTACCAGAGGCGTTCTTTTCAAAGGTATTTTAACGGATTCTTTTGTAAGCTAACATTTGGGAAGCACGCAGAAGTTTCATTAATGAAGCTTGTTAATCTGAGTAAAAGGCACACGTTTTCATTTAATCTTAGTCAGTTACTTGAAAATACGACTATCTTTTCTGTTCTTCATCTTTTGAGCAAGAATTTGTCAGAATGTTGACTTAATGTCATTCTCAAAGATACCATTTTATAGAAAATAAGGAAACTCTGTAGTGCCGTATTAGAATAATCGTAAATATTCCTTATAAATTGTTAGTGTATGGACTTCTCTTTCTGTGAAGTGTGAAAGATGGGACCGGAAGATACGACAGCTTGGATTCTCACCGTCCCAGCTGTCTGTGTATCCCTTGTGTGAGGGATCTTTTCGTTGCCCTGTTGGTACATCTGTAATTTGATTGTCATTTTTTAAGTCTCTCTGTTTTATGCCTTCTTCCCTCCCTCTGCTTCTTTCAGTGTGCCTTCAGAAACGGCGTTCGGATACAGTAGATATTTAACGATTTAAGAATTTCCTTAGCTGGCTCTATTCCGAATGCTTATGTTTAAATCTTGATATGTCCCTCCATTTATGCACAAGTGAGTCAGAGTTGCAGCCGGAATATCTGGAAAGGGTATAAACAAAATAGAAATTTCAGTTTACTGGGAAGTACTTAGATTTAAGTGACTCTTGTCAATTATGAAAATTAAATTCTTCCCTGTAAGCAGAGAAGAGAGTCGTTAGTCATGCCTCTGATTTTTTTAAACAACAAGCGGAGATCTTGTACAAGTGCTGTTGTACAGCAGGGGGGATGCTTTCTGTCACAGCCCCTTGTTTTAGGCTGCATGACCCAGAGATTTCAGTCTCCTGAGGCGAGCAGGAGAGAACGTGACAAATGCGAAGAGTCCTCGTGGGACTTCTGGGACTTTTCTCTATTATTTGGTCCAAGCGGTACTTCAGCCTGCACCCATCCTTCCAGTGCTGTAACTGTCTAATTTTAATTTGGTTGTTTACGTATCATGTTTCGTGTCCACTGTTGGATGCGAACTAGAAATCGATCACCCTAAATATCACTGTAAAGTCAAGTGCTTGACTAGAAAGCGTAATGAAACTTCCAGACCTTCTCACTTAATATGATCAAGGGGCAAATGATGTCGTGTGGGAAGGAAAGAATCTCAACATGTTGGCTTTTGTTATTATACTGAGTCTGCCGGTGGTGTCACAATCTTCTCGAGTGTCACAGCGTTTTAAGGACTTGTGCAACAACTACTATTGTAAGTCTGTTTAGAAATGACAAGTACAAATTATTCAAATAGTTTTTTATTGTTGTTGTTTGTTTTTGCATTTATATAGCGCCTTTCCTTCGAGGAGCTCAAGGCATTTTTCAAAATCTGACAGTTTTCCTCACAACAACCCTGTGAGGTAGGTAGAGTGCATTACAAACAATAATAAGATACCAACTAACCTGTTTCGGCCTTTATGATGTTCTTTTATGTTACGCAATTGGAGGTGTCAGCATAAACACGACTTGTAGAACGTTTTGCAAACCTTTTCAAATAGTCTGGTCTTAGTAACAGCTGTATTTAAAGAACCGCCGGTACTCCATAACAGGGTCATTTTGTAAGAGAAAGCATTCATCAAAAGATCAGGAGTCACTCCCTGGGATTAGCTGAGCACGGCCGGCAGGACTCAGCCGGGGGTGTCTCCGGTGGTGGTTGACTCTCAGGTCGAGAAGGAGCGAAGAGCCGCGGTTCTAGCATGATTCCTCGGCACCTGCCAACTGTCCCTGTGCAGTCAAACTTTCTGAGAGGGGGAAACGTGTTCACGATGTTGCCTCGCGGTCTCCTTATTTTATATCTGAAATGTTTGAGCGTTTTCTCTCTCCTCCTCTCTCCTTCCTTTGCTCCCGTTTTTCTGTCCCCCTCCTCTTCCCCTCCCTGCAGTCAGCTCTTGGTTGCACTTGCTCATGGAAGGGCACAGTAGCACAGCTCACACACATCTGCAGCTTTTCCTTCCCTGGTCACTTGGAAACAGAAAAACCAAACAGCAAGAAAACCTGGGAAGTCAGTCTCTGGAAAGAGTGGGGAACAGCTGTGTGGGAGTGTGAATTCATGTTTCTTTCTGCCCTTTGTGACAAAAATGATTTAAATGACATATTTTTGTATTTCATGTACCAGCCATTGATCGGAGGTGTGGGAAGAGAGAAATAAATGTTTGGTTTATTTAAAGTTGTCAAGTTTGTATGAAGAGGGGGAGGAAGGACGGACTGATTGGGAAATGCCAAACACCTGTCTCTTGCCTCCCCTGCCGTGCCATTTGCCATCCCCCGTCGCCCGTCCCCCGTCCCCCAGATACTAAATTCAAAAGTATATATTTGTGTCCGGCCCGTTCACTGTCTCTCCGGCTGGGCTCCGTGCTGTGCTCCGTGGCGAACGCAAGTCAAATCCTGTTCTGATCGTGAAAGGCTACCGGGGGGCCCCTGGAGCTCCCGTGAGCGAGTAGGACTGGGTAACGGTAGTCCCTCTGTTAACGGCCCTCACTGGACCTGGTTTTTCTCATTTATGGAACCAGAGGGTTGCTTTAGAGAACCTAAATTCCCCTTTAGCCTTGAGAACCGTGGTGTGAGTGAGGATAGCTTTGTACAGTTCGTATGGGAGGTCTAGAATGACCGTGGTTCAGGAGGGGACCGAGGGAATTTTCCTACTCCGTAATACGGACCCAGGTCATTGCTTTCAAGGGTCTTGAGTGCCTTTTGCTCTGGCCCTATTAGTTGTAAGAGTCTTATGTGATTAATTTTTATCTTCCTGTGGTATCTGTCATGATGGGATTTGACTTGAACTGTCAGCCAGGTGATTTGGATGTACTTCTGTAGGATTCTCAAAAACGACTGTCTCGTCCCCTTCCTGTCTGCACCCAGAACCATCTCCTCCTCCTTTGCCTCAGTGTCATTTCACACCTTGTAGCAGCCAACCGAGACAGAAAGTTTGACAGTAAATTACATTTTAAGTGAAATGGAGGTTCTTGCTGGTGAGGAGCACGAGGGACGGTTTTGGGGGTTTTGTTTGTGTTTGAGGCAATAGAAGGCAGGAGAGCAGAAACGAAAGTCAGCACAGGAAACATAGAAGGCAGACCATTAGTCAGTCAAGAGTTGATTACTTTGTGTTGGTTTCAGCATATAAATGGTTTGGCATCATGAACAAAACTAAGGCTAGCTGGCAGGCAGTTTCAGATAGGGAGGGACATGCCTCAGGAAGTGGAGGGCACACAGAAAGCCTGTCAGGAGGAGCCAGTGTCCGTTCCAGGTCCGTAACCTGTTTTTCTGACAGGTGCTTAGGAGCTTTAGGTGAATTTAGCCCTGACTTCGGTTTGCTCTCCAATGCATCGAGCCATGTGATTATTTGAGAACAGAGCGTCCCCGTTGGTCAGTTCCACGGGAAACCCGGAGATCGCTGGGCCCTTCCGGGGTCTTGTAGCCTGGCCGCTTGACACCCTGGACTGCTCTTCGTACTCTGAGTGAGCTGCTGCTTTTCTGCCTCCCGCCGTGTCGCGTTCTGTGTGGCCTGCAGGGGTGTGCCTCAGCCGGCAGCTGCTTGCTCGTCTGGTCCGTCCTGCATGCGCACGTGACCCCCTAGTGCAGGGCTGCAGCCAGACGGACTTAGGTTTTCTGAGGAACCCAGTCTGGAGAAGACCGCTTGTGGCCACGGGTACCTCGTAGGGTAGTCGACCTGCGTGGGAGTACGGATGCTCCCACAGTTCTGCGGGTGATTTTTAGATCATTCTAGTGGTGGTTCTCCGACAGCCTGGTTAAAGACCTTCAGAGTTGTTCGAAGGACTTGCACTCGTCTGCCCGTGAGGGTGGGCTGGTGTGCTCATTGGTCGAAATGGAAAGTAGTACAGGGCATTGCCCATTTGTCCATTTCATTGTCCATTTGTCCAATTGTCCATTTGCTGTCTCCGGGATGGGTTCGAAGTCTTCCTGATAGTCCTGCTTACCAGCTGTGAGAAGCTTTACTGAAACAGGGGCCCGTGGGTAGTTCGTTCTCCCAAGGCGTCAGCCTGCTTTCCTAGCTCCGGAAGTCCTCTAGAGGTCCTGTCCAGTAAACAGTATTTTACCCATTCAGGATCTCACGTCTTCCCTCTTCTTTGTTCTAGTACTTGCCCTCACTGTTGCCGGCCAGCTGACTCCCTTGTTCATCTCTTTGAACCCAGCCTCCTTACGGTCCTCTGTGTAGGCTCCCTCTCACTTTGCCATCCTTCTTTGGATTCTTTCCTGCCTATGGTAGTATTCTGCTTTTCCTTTAGAAGGCTGAAATCACCGCATTCCTCATTGTCAACTCCACATCGTTGTCAACTCCAAAACCCCTTCGCAAACAGATCTTACACTTCAGCGAGAGTTTCTGTACTCTAAAGTGCTGTAGCGTGTCGTTTGTACCCTGCTAACTTGCGTTAGCATAGCGACGCCTTGCTTAACTGTTGGATGCATACATGTGTCTTCTAGTCCCACTGGAGTCTCCATTCCAGAACAGCGGTCAGGTCTTCTCTCTCCTGTTTTTCACCACAGCACCTGCACACGCAGCACCTAGTAAGGAATCCTTGGTGAGAGACTGTGGCTTGAAATTTCACTGAAATGTTACGAATACGTTTGTGATAGCTCACCTAGAAAAAGACTTCTTCTGCTTCCTGTGCTGGAGTTTGGGCCAGATCTTCCTGCGATTTTAGAGTTCTCAAGTTTATGAGATGTGCAGTTTGTAAATGTTGGAGTAAGGTGTAGTTCAAATATATTTTCTTCTCAGCCACTAATAGTTTTTTCTTAACACCTTATCTGAATAGCAGTCTACTCCTTTTGTTGTTGGTAGATTTAAAAACAACAACGACAAAAAACTCTATTTGAGAAAATAAGCCAAAGGCAGTTGACATGAGAAGACATTTTGAAATTAAGGTCCAAGTACCTTTGTCATAGAACATGTTTTACTGGGAACACAACTTTAGAAAAAGGGCTTTACCAGTGTAAGTCTTTCTTGGACCATGATCGCATCGTGTGTGACTCTTGCTAGCGCTACAGCATTCCGAAGGCATTACAGCTGGTTTTGTTACGGAAGCCTTTCGGCTTCGACATCACCAGTCTAGCAACACCACCATTAGAGTTGTGTTTTTTGCCCTTTTTGTTTTCTTAGTGCACCTCTCAAAGATGGAGTTGACGTGGGTATTAGGGCATCAGGGTGTATTTCAGGACCTCTTGGGGTACTTGATTTGGGGGGTTTCTAACGGCGCACGTGGAGAATGTTCTGTTTATGGCATGATTTTGTTTGCTTCATCCTCCCGAAGCTCATTGCCTTGCACTCTTCTGGCTTGATTGTGCATGCTCTGGAAAAGTTCTTGTCGTTCTGACTCTCAACCAGACCAGCTCTGTTGTAGATCTTTTTGTACCGTCCAGATTTACAGGACTAGTGTGAGCCTGAGGCAGACAGCTTCGTTTGAGTCATCTGGTCATTTCTCAGTTAACGAGGTAACAGTGGGAAAAAAAAAAAAAATCAAAATACAGTTGGAAGAAAGAGAAGTTCTGTCTCCTGGTGATCGCTGTTACTTGTGCAGTAATGATTTATCAGGATCGCTGGTTATTCTCTTTTATTAGGTCTGGCTGTTTTCAGGTTATTTCTTGCCTCACGATTTCTCTTCAGTGGCCCAGGGATGGCAGATAACTAAAGCGATGTTTTGATTTCGTTCAGATTTCGGCCTATTAAGGGAAGGCAAGAAGAACTAAAGGAAGTCATTGAACGTTTTAAGAAAGATGAACACTTGGAGAAAGCCTTCAAATGTTTGACTTCGGGCGAATGGGCACGGCATTATTTTCTCAACAAGAACAAAATGCAGGAGAAATTATTCAAGGAACATGTAGGTTTATTGATAAGATTACTACTATTTATCTGTGTGGGTAAGAGTAGAGTAAACTAAAACTTAAATTTTAGTGAACGCTGAAACTTTTAAGTCAGTTTTTCATAAAGCTGATCAATGTGAAGATCTAATAGCACATCAGATCATTTGTATAACTCTCCAAAGAGACAACTTGGTCATCTGGAAGTGAAATTCTCCATGAACTTTCGGAGGAACATGGCCAAGCGGTCAGGTGGTCAGATACGTGAAGTTGTAAAATCACAGAGTTTGTTACTTAACGATCCTAAATGTTTCACATTTCGGTGATGATTTGCTTTCGTGATTCTGAGTAAGTCTAACGGGATAGACAATTTAATACAAATACCATTATTTTCTTCTGTTTTAGGTATTTATTTACTTGCGAATGTTTGCAACTGACAGTGGATTTGAAATACTGCCCTGTAACAGATACTCATCAGAACAAAATGGAGCCAAAATAGTTGCAACAAAAGAGTGGTAACTATTACACTAGTATAAACCCGTAATATACTGTCAGTTAAAGTTCTCTCTTAAGTTACCGTTGAAATGCTAAGAAAGTTGTGGGAAGGAGTGAAGCCAGAGCCTTGGCCCGGTGACCTGGGTCAGGACAGTGGAACTAGAAATCTGAGTTGAACCAGATCCCGTCTCTCAGCCCGCGCACTTTGACCGGGTCGGAATGCTGCTCCGGTGGTGAGGCTGCCGAAGGAGTCAGGTGCCGCGGCTGGAGAACCCGGCTTCCGTGTCCCGGAAGGCCTGCTCTAGGCCCTCCGTGTCCTGCTGGCCTAGAGAAAGGTTGGGTGTGAAGTCTTAACGATCCTAGGAACTTCACAGGTGGAAATGGCCTGCCGAATTGCCTGCTTAAGTGTATACTTGTACATGTATGTGCCAACTTGAGTAAGGGTAGTAAAGTTGAGGCCAGCTAGGAAGGGTAAAAGCCATTCATGAGAGAATGTGTGATTGTTTTTTTCCTCTAACGCCCGTTCCTACCTCACCTCCCAGAAGAAGGAACATGTTGCCCTTCTTATAAGCTGTCCTCGCGTATTTTTTGTAACAAAAACGTTAGGATCAGGTACCTGAAAATGGAACGGGCAAAGAGCAGTATACCCAGGCCTCTCGGGTGGGTGCGCGTGTGCGTGCGCGAGCACCATCAGTTTGGACAGGTGCACGTGCGCGAGCGCACATCGTAGTGTACTGAGTCCGCTGGTCCACTCCCCCAGCTCCCGGTGCTGTCGGTGGACGTGTAGCTTTCTGGTCTTGTAGTCTAGAGCCGCACCGTCCAGCAGAGCTGCCGCCAGCCACTTGTGCCTCTTGGGCCCTTGAACGGTGGCTAGTCTGTACTGAGAAGTACCGTAAATGTGATTTACGCACCAAGTTTTATGGTGAAATGTGTTTCCCGTTAACGTTTCTTCTACTGATTACCTGCTGAAATAGTAGCGGGGGCCTCTCGGGTTCAAAGACATTACTAAAAGTAATTTCACTTGTTTTTTCTTTACTTTCTGATTGTCATTACTAGAACGCTGCAGACCCCGCGTTTGGCTTCCGTTACGTTTTTCTTGGCTAGCGCTGTTCGAGAGGGTGGTGTCCTCATTCCGGGTCCCCGTGACCTTTACTACTACTGCTTGTCTCTGTCTCCTCCGTCCACTCTCAGCAAGTTGCATTCGGTGTAGCAGATATTTGAGTCCTCCCTGCCTGCAACACGCTGCACTAGGGACCGTAGGGGACTCGGAGACGAGGTAGCACGGCTTCTGGCCTGGAGCACCTCCCGGTCTCTCGTAGGGCTAAGGCAGCTGTAGGGCGGCTGTGGCCCGAGGCCGTCGGCCTTCCAGGGAGGATGAGCGCGTAGCCCAGTGAAGGTCCCAGGGGGTCAGCCAAGGTGCACACAGCTAGGTCTTCTGGATTCCCGGTATTTATTGGACAGGCTTATTTTATTAAAAGAAGCCTTGTTATTTATAATTACTAGTAATTTTTAACATGACATATTTTAAATAGGAAACGAAATGACAAAATAGAATTACTGGTGGGTTGTATTGCCGAACTTTCAGAAATTGAGGAGAACATGCTGCTTAGACACGGAGAAAACGACTTCAGTGTCATGTATTCCACAAGGAAAAACTGTGCCCAGCTCTGGCTTGGTCCCGCCGCCTTTATAAACCACGGTAAGCTGCGCTCCTCGGGTGGCCGTGCGAGTGGCGGGCAGTACTGCTAAGACGCAGCAATGACCTTGTCAGACTGCGTGGAACCTCGTCTCCCTGTAGAGGAGGCTGGAAATAGGACTTCCTTATTTTTCCCCACCAGCGTATTAAACAAACAATCCTGTCGCTTAACCTGAGACCTAAACTTCTATCAAAAGTTGTGAAATGATGTGGAAAGCTTATTTCAGATTTCTGTAATTGTTCGTGTTTCAGATCTTATCTACAGTTAATTGACTTTATCTTTTGGACATTTTTCAGATTGCAGACCTAACTGTAAGGTAAGCATAAACTTTTGTTTACTGCAAGTATTTTGTTTCTGCTGCAGGTATGAGTTTCTTAATGAGTTCATTGTATTTCAGTTTGTGTCAACTGGTCGAGATACGGCGTGTGTGAAGGCTCTGAGAGACATTGAACCTGGAGAAGAGATTTCTTGTTATTACGGAGACGGGTTCTTTGGAGAAAATAACGAGTTCTGCGAGTGTTACACTTGCGAAAGGTATGCGTCAAGTAAAATGTCCAGCTTGTGTGTTCTTGTAACCGCCTGATGATTATGGGCACCAACTAACGTTGCTTCCTTCTCCTTTAGACACGGGGGCGGGTAGTCTCTTATGTTCTGTAAGCTTTGGTCCCATAAAATGTGCATAAACAGTCGGGGGATACAGAGCTCTTTGGGGGCCGTGGCACCTGAGCCTTTAGAGTTTTCTTATCACCAGCTGCTGCTTCTGAGTAGATCAGAGTACCAGCGTGCCTAAAGAGAGGACGGGAAATACCGTACACGTGTGTAGACGTGCATATCCACGCGTGTGCACACAGACACCCACAGTGCCAGAGTGGGGTTGCCCAAAAAATGGCAAGTGACATTCACTTCTGATAATCATGTGAAAACACTGAAGTTGTCCTGTGTCTTTTTTTTTTATAATTTTATTTTATTTTTTTTTTTTTTTTTCAACGTTTATTTATTTTTGGGACAGAGAGAGACAGAGCATGAACGGGGGAGGGGCAGAGAGAGAGGGAGACACAGAATCGGAAACAGGCTCCAGGCTCTGAGCCATCAGCCCAGAGCCTGACGCGGGGCTCGAACTCCCGGACCGCGAGATCGTGACCTGGCTGAAGTCGGACGCTTAACCGACTGCGCCACCCAGGCGCCCCGCAGTTGTCCTGTGTCTTACCAAGCTGTGGCTTCTGGATTTTTTTTTTTTTTTTTTTTTAAGTTTATTTTTGAGACAGAGTGCACGCATGTGAGGGAGGGGCAGAGAGAGAGGGAGAGAGAAACCCAAGCAGGCTCTGCACTGACAGGGCAGAGCCCAACACGGGGCTCGATCTCAAACCACTAGACAGTGACCTGAGCCAACATTGAGGGTCAGATGCTTGGCCTACTGAGCCACCCAGGTGGCCCAGGATTTTTTTTTTTATTTGAACATAGTTGACACACAAGGTTATATTAGCTTCAGCTGTATAGCTCAGGGATTCAGCATCTCTGTACATCATGCTGTCCTCACCACAGGAATTTCTACGTTTTGATGCACGTACTCTTCAAGATTCCTAAATTCTGTCTCTGAATAAGGAAGCTCCTCTTGTGACCCATCAAGATTCTGGAGTCCTTGTAGAAATCCCCCAAATCTGACTTAGCCAGACTGCTAGCTCACACTACTCATTGGAGTGATTTCTGCACCCAGGAGCTCGTGGAGGTGACGTCACACGCTTGTCTTGCTAGTCCTGCGGGAAAGCTGCTGTTCCCAGGCAGTGCAGACTTGCATGGGTCAGCCGACCTGGACTTGTTGAACCCATTTTCCTTTTTTAAGTTTGTTTATTTTGAGAGAGAGAGCACGAGCACGAGAGGGAGAGGGGCAGAGAGAGAATGGGAGACAGAAATCCAGGCGGGCTCTCCACCATCAGCTCAGAGCTCAGGGTGGGGCTCGAACTCACAGACTGTAAGATCGTGACCCAAGGCGAAACCAAGAGCTGGCCTTTTAACTCACTGAGGCACCCATGCGCCCCGAGCTCATGTTTCTCATCTTGTACTGAGCTGGGCACTTCGCTAACCCTGACTCATTCAGTCTCCACAGCCATCTGTGAGAGAGAGAGTAAATAGAAGTACGTCCACACCGCAAGTACAGAAACTGAAGTGTCTGAGCCCGGGGCAGCCGAACCTTGGCCCTCGTTCTTGCCACTTTGTGCCGCTCTTGCAGGTGGGGGGAGGGCTGTCCATTAGCACCGCTGCTCCCGCTGAAGTCACCCAGCCGCTGGCCAGCCTGCGGAGGGACTGTGAACGCCCCAGAGGTCCCGCTTCCCTTCTTCCCAAGTAGTGGGAAGTGTCCCCCCTCTGTCAGGCGAGAGCAGGAACCTGGAGTCCTGTGCTGCCCCAGCTGTTTCTCTCCCATCGTCGGGGTCCTTGCCATAAGGAACGGCAGGAAACCTGTTCCTGATGCTGCTGAGGTTTTACCCCCCCTTTTGGGAGGGGCAGTAAAAAAATCCTTCATTTTCTACGTAAAAAGTGGTTTGAACATTGGTTAAATCTTAGACCAGTCCAGAAAAAGACCTTTAATCCACAAAATAATTTAATTACACCTGAACAATGCTTCAGACTCATTATCTCGAGACAACCTAGGGTAGTGGTCAAGTGCCTGAGGTCTGGAGCCTCCCGGAGTTGAAATCCTGTGACTACACGTCATTAGCTATGTGATCTTGGGACACTTTAACTGCTTTTTGTGCCTGAATTACCCATCTGTAAAACGGAGAGAATGTTAGCAGCGGTCTCACGGGGGCGCTGTGAGAATTACGTTGGTTACTTCACGTGATGTGTGTAGAACGCACAGTTAACACTCAGGCCTTATCTATAGAATTATTTTGTGGCTTCAGGTTATTTGCCCTTTAGAATATAAGCTCCATGGAGGCTTTTATCTTTTCCACTCATTCCCAGCACCCGGAACACTACTTGGCACATAGTAGGTCCCTGGCGAATGAATGAACAGATGAATGAATGGACATACAGTATGCTAAGTAAGCTTTTGGAGGCTGTCCTGAGAAGGGTAACCACCTACTCGGGATTCCGAACCGAGCCTGAAACAGCTGTGTGACTAGTCTAGAATTTCATGTATCATCATGTTCCTCAGGCAGATTAGTTCTCCTCTGTGAGCCTCAGTTTCTTCTTACTGGTCAGGTGGGGGTGATCCTGCCTACTCCACAGGGTTATTAGTATGAGGAATAGACACATGAGCAGATCCCTTTTTTAAAGGAAAGGCTTGACATTAAACAGCCATAGCTACCTTCAGACCATTTGAGCAGTCTGATTTAAAGTTGATTTCAGCTACTCTCGGGAGTTCTCAGGAACACCAAAGAGGGTAAGACTGGTCAAGAGGACTCACTCAGCTCTTCCTCAGGTATCAGCTGAGGAGCTAACTCCTGTTAGGTCTCATGCGTGCAGGGTGAACCAGGCTGGCACAGTGCCGGCCGTGAGGACGCACGCACGTGCTCCGCCGGGAGCTGCAGGACGTCCCAGAGCCGGCTCTGTGAAGAAACGGTGAGCAGAAGGCTTATGGAGGTTCCGAGATGATGGGTCAAATCTCCTGGATGCGTTTGATGCGTATTTCTAGCTCTGACCATCCTGACACAATAGTGATTGTTCTGCATTCTTAAGTACTGCTGATTTTACGGTAGAACACTTGAGCAGTAAAGTCTAATGAATGACCCCAAAATAGGAAGGATTAGATTATTTTTAAGCTTATATGAAAATACATCTGATGAAGTTAGGAAAAAATGTCTGAAGTGTAGCTTGAGATTTGTTTTAACACATACTAAAAGTCAGGAGGAAACAGTTGTGACCAACACTCGATCGTGGCCCAGAAATGGACAAATGGGTGATGGGATATGAATGGAGGCCTGAGATAGTGGCAAGTGTGTATGAGATCTTGACATTGCATGTGGAGAAACGATTTCTATCACAAATGATGTTAGTATAATTCATTATGCATCTGGAAGAGAAGCCAAATTCAAGGTGGATTAAAGATTTAAATTTTAAAATACAGTGCAAAATGATTAGAAAAAATCGAGGAGGCTGTCTGTCTAACGTTGGAGTAGTGGAAATGTTGTATGTAAAAGAAGACAAGAAATGGTGAATACGAACACGTTTGGTCAAAATCAAAGTCAAATGATGAACCAGAGAGGCAGCGGCACCCATCTGGCAAAGTGTTAATAATCCTAATAATAAAAAGCTCCTAGAAGCTCACAAGGAAGAGACAGACTCCGAGAAGAGGGCAGGGTAAGGAGGATGCCACACAGGAAACGAGGATCGTAAAGCAGACGATGGAGACAGGAACCAGGGATTCATTGTCACGGTCAGAGCGGCGGAATTTCAGAGTTGTACCTTACAGTGCTGGTGAGGATGTGGAGGAACGGGCCCTCGTACACTGTTAGCAGGCGTGACGTGAGTTGTCTGGCCGTGGTTGTTAAAAATAAGCGCGCTCTTTTAGCTGGCAGTCAGTCCCGGGCAGAAGAATCTAGCCTGTGGAAATAGCAGTAGTTAGTAAGGATTTGGTTTCAGAGCAGTGTAGCAGTTAGTGTCCGTGGTGGCCGGCAAACCCAAAGACGCCCTGCAAGTTCCAGGAACCAGCAATGAGGAGTGATCGAATCCATCACGGATTGTTTCTTCAGTGGAAAAAGTACACTCTTCAGAACACACACGTTCAGTTGAGATTTATCCGTCCGTTGTGTAACGGCAAAGCCGACTGCTGAGTAAGATGGATGATGTGCTCCTGTTTCGGTTTTGTTTGCTTAAAAAGATCCAACGGTGTAAACCGGTGTGCGAGACCGTGGCGGAGGATAGCGCACTGGCAGACCGTCCCCCGCCGGTGCCTCGGGGCTCCGGGGGTGTGGGCTGGCTGGCTGTCAACTTGTGCTTCGTGGATTTAGGTCCTAGCATCATTCTGCGTGTCACGGCAGCAAGGAGCAGGTCTTTCTTCCTTAGGAAGAAAACGTCAGGGAAGTAGACAGCAGGGGAATGGTAGAGTTGTAACGAAAACAAAAAACAAACAACAAAAACAACTCTCTGATTTCCAAATAAAATAATTCCACCGTGATCATTTGTGGTGAAGTGTACTTTAAATATGGCCCATTTTTCTAGGAAGGAACCAAAAATGTTAAAAGTTGTGGGGAAAAGGCATGAAATGTCTGAAAATAATGCATTACTCCCTTAATCCCTATGAAATGAAATCGCCTTTGACATTTCCTATTTTCTGTTCTGCACATACTTAAGTGTGGAGTGGAGGGGAACTGCTTGCCTGCCTTGGTGACAATCACCTACAGGTTTTAGCGCAATTTTTCATGCACCTTCCAAAAACAGCACTGAGGCAGCCACACGATAAGCTTGTCGTGATTTTCACAGAAGTGTTAACGAAGATGGAATCCCAGATATGTTCTAGAAAGGTGAAACAAGCAAGAATGCTTACCTTGCTCGCCGGAAGTCATTTTGGCAGTAGGTTTAGGTGTGTGCCCCCTGGCAATGAGACGTAGGACGGCAGGGAGGGACCCTGTAGGCGCCAGCATCTCTCCCAGGCTGGAGGGTGCCCACAGTTGTGCGGCGAGTTCAGAAACCGCGTTGGTTATATGGCTTTTCTTCAACAAGCTGAGGGCAGGCAGTGAGGCAACTCCGGGAAGGCAGTTTCGGCCCAAACAAATTTCTCATTTTTTGCATGTGATGTGTAGCGCTTTTTTATAACCTCATTAACTTATTCTTCTGAATAGAGCTGAGTAGAAATGTACCATTACACACCGAGTCAAGTTAACGTCTGCAAAGCTAGGCTAATTGAGAATGATCAGAGCCTCTGCGAGCACCTTCACTTCAGAAGAACTTACATAAAAACATAAATTATTATTAGAGTGGACTACAGATCATCCTTGCCCCGTGGTAAAAGCAAGTTTCTGACGTCTTGTATTTAGTCATATTTTGTTAATTGTGGTTATCTCAATAACTTGAAAGAAATTAAACAGTTTTTATTGTCCCACAAGTCAGATTTTCACTGATACAATGTAGCCACCTTATACAGGATGCCAGTTAAGGTTTCTTTATATCTAATGTTGAATTCTTAAGTAATGGCTTAATTTATGGAAATTCTCTGGTTTCTTTTTTTAATCCCTTAATTCTTTTTTTTTTTTTTTTTATGTTTATTCATTTTTGAAAGACAGAGAGCACAAGCAGGGGTGGGGCGGGGGCGGGGGGGGGGTGGACACAGAATCCGAAGCAGGCTCCAGGCTCTGACCTGTCAGCACAGAGCCCGACGCGGGGCTCGAACTCATGACCCGTGAGATCATGACCTGAGCCGAAGTCGGATGCTCAACCAGGCACCCCTAATCCCTTAATTCTTGATGTCAGTGTTGTAGTGTTAAATTGTGTAGAACAGAGCTAGAATCTAATTAACAGGTGGGTTACTTAAGCCACAACGCAGACCTGACTATTGCACTAACCAGTTTTGAAATTGACGAATTAGTTCTTTTCACCTACGCGTGGACTTCTACAGGGCCTGGTGGTTTCTCATGGGCAGTTAGTAATGAAGTGACAGTAGTCCAACAATTTGTTACTTTACGTCTAGAGGGTTTTTTTGTGTTAATTTTATATACAGTTTTAATTCTTCCTCGAGTCCTAGACCGGGTGCATTTCCAGTGATGACTGAGGCCTCATCGGTACACCACAACTGTTGACTTGATGTGGCCTTGAGCCGTCAGCAGCTGAACTTGCTGTCGGTACGCTGTTTAACCTGTGCTGTTTTCTCTTTCAGACGGGGAACCGGTGCTTTTAAATCCAGAGCGGGACTGCCTGCACCTGCTCCTGTCATCAATAGCAAATACGGACTCAGAGAGACAGATAAACGCTTAAATAGGCTTAAAAAGTTAGGTGACAGCAGCAAAAACTCAGACAGTCAATCTGTCAGCTCTAACACTGATGCAGATACCACTCAGGAAAAAAACAATGCAAGTAAGTAAGGGAGATTTGATAAGCATATATCTTCGGTTTTCTTTTTTTCTTTTTTAAGTATTTTCACACAATTATCTTTCTAAAGTGTGCTTCACTTCAGTAGTTTTGATCTTTTAAATCTTGAGAGAAACCCTGGGACTCGTGTGCTTCAGCAGCACTGCAAGGTTCTAGACGTGATCTGAGCACAAAAGCAGTCTGTGTCCACCTCCAGATTCAGTCCTCTGCCCCCGACTGAACTGTCTGCTTTTCTTGAATACCTGGTAACTGGATATTACGTTCTTCATCATGTGTTCCAGGGTCGTCCTGTGTTTGAGAGACACATTTTCAAGGTGTTAGTTTGACTGTCATGATGGCATAGGTCCTACGGGAAGACGGAGGACTGGGTAGAGGCGTAGAGGTGCGCACGCGTCCCCGTGCCAAGCCCCGGTCCGTTAGCACCCATGACGCGAACTTGGGCAGTTCGTAGCTTCTGGCCTCGAGGCCTCCACCTTTTTACTGCTTGCTTGCCCTTTTCAAAATGAACTGAACCAATTCACCAGTTGGGAGAGAGGAGCGTTTCGAAGGTTGCTATACTAGGACATGTGTTAGCCACTACTGAAAACAGCGAGAGAGGTGAGAAGAAGAAGCAAGCCTTAGGATGCCAGTTGTACGAGGGGGCAAGACCATATGCAGACTGGAAAAAGAGAGAACGGAGAATAAAGAAAAGAGAGCGAAGAAAGCCGAGTCGGGCAAAAAGGAAACGCGTCGTGTCTGTGGAGCTTTGAAGTCCTGGAACCAGTTTCATGGCTGCCGGTTTCCTCTGGGTAACACCGGTTTCCTCTCCTTGCCACTAAAGCTGTAGGCTCGTTAGTCTGCTGGTTTCTGACAGGAACAAAGTCTCAAAGTTTTGACTCCGTGATCCCTAGGGACGCCCGTTTCGGCGCGCCGAGTATCCACGGCTACTCGGTAGCGCCTCTGTGCCTTCTTAAGTCTGGCTGTTCTGGGCTCCTCTCCCCGTCTTCGGATGTTTTCAGCCCAGCACAGGTGCACCCCTTCCCTGCAGAAAACCCTGGAGCAGAGGGACGGCAGCTCCCACGATGGTGAATGCCACTGCCGTGAACCCTGCACCTGCCTGCCGCCGGGGGCCGGGTGTAAGCCCGGTAGTGGAAGAGCAGTGATGCGTTCCCACTCCAGCCCTTACTGTCCCAGGTGAACAGAGAGAGAGCAAGCAGTTAGCCCGTCATTCACTGTTGACTGTTGGTTCTAACAATAAATGGAACATAACCAATGTTTTGTTTTTGGAGTCTGGTTCCTTGGTGAAACTGGAGACTTGTGAAGCCCGGTTTAGAAATTCGTGCATGAAACATTAAAGAGCGCGGCCACGGCCACCACGCTGCCCACACCGAATGGCTCTGTGACACGGGGGGCGTTAGCTCTATGCCGACTGTATACATACTGAACTCAGTACACCACAGAGTCTAAAAGAGCGTAAGATAGACAGCGTCTGGAAGTGTACTGACTATGTGACCAGCTAGGGAATATTTATTAGTAAACCAAATACTTCTTAAAAGCCCGCTAGTTGTTGAAGAGATACGGAGATGTGTGGGACTTGGGCCCTCCGTCAGGGAGCTTACGCCTTAGCTCCGGGATACGACGGATACACAGGTAGTTACGCAGAACCCGCTAGAAATGCCATGGCTCGAGTTCAGAGCGAACAAGTAACCCCTTTGAGCTGTGGTCCCAGCATTACCGAGTAGAAATGCGTTACTTTCCAGTGACTGCTTGCAGAGAGGGCTGACTTGGTTCAAATTCCCTTTCTGCAGAACGATGGTTTCGAGTACTTGGAGGAGGGTCGAGGTAGCTAACTTTGAGGGCCGTGTGTTAGCGTTGACAGGCGTGGCTCCGTGCTCTGGAGGAGCCAGAGGCTTAGCACCGGTCACCCCTGAGGCCACCCCACACGAGGATACATTCACAGCAGTATTCCTGCAAGCCCCCCCAGGTATTCTCTCAGATGGTATTTCTTTTGGTGTTCGTGTCTCAACCATCATCCCCCCCCCCCCCCCCTTGAAAGAAAGACTTTCTGAAATGACAGCCGGCGGCAAAGCCCGAGCTGCCCAAGCCTCTCCCAGAGGAGGTGGGTGTAATTGCCGCGTGTGGACCCAGGGGGCCCTCTCCGTGTGCGGCTGCCAGTCTTCCCTGCAGTCTGCTGAGAACTCAGGGGGCACGGAACTGCTTGCTTGGAACAGCTTGTGTATTCTTTTTAAAGAAGCATTTCTGCCTAGTCAGGAGAAAAATTACAATCTTCTGTGCACTCTCTTTTGAAAGGTGTCTCGAGAGCCACGAGTTGACTGTTGGCTTTAGCGTCTGGAGACAGGAAACAGCAACATCCACTTTCACAAAAATTCGGTCCACAAGCCTGAATGATAACGCCATTGTTAGAAGATTCTGGTTTTTTAGGCCTCTCGTGCCTCCGTGGCTAGGCCACCCCCCCCCGCCCCGCCCCCATAGTCAGTGCTGTGAAAGGGGATGTGAGTCCTGTCACAAGTTGGGGTGAGGCCCAGAAGACGAGGCCAGTGCCATAAGCTTATCCTAACTCCGGAGCACCTGTCCTAGAGATGGTGGATCGGGCCCCGCTCTAACTCAGCTGGCACGGACATCGCTGCTGGTCTGAAAGCTCTTTGCTGCTAAGCCTGTGGGCTCCTTCAGAGGCCCTTCCGACACCCTGTTCTGGGCAGCCACGCCAGTCTGTGTCGGTCGTGTGAGGTTGGAAGATGCCTGACAAACCGGAACGGAAGCCTTTAAAGTCTTACTGAGGGTTTTCTGGATCTTCAAGTGCTGAAGATGCCAGGCTGCGGATGGCCCTCGGTTCACGCTGGTAGCGCTCGTCTCGGGCTTTTCCAGTACGGGGCACGGCCCGAGCGCGCGGAAGGCTCTGATGTCGTCTTGTCGTTCTTGTGTCTGGCTGTAATTGTTGACGCCCACGCAGGGCTACCTTACGATTTGGAGGACCCCCCCGGAATGGCTGTGACGACCGTTACCCGGGAGTTGGGGCTGGCACCGTGACTCTGTGGTGCGCCTCAAGGCCGCACCGATAACGGCGGGTCCGGAGCCACAGGCCTTAGTCCAGATCCCATCTCCTCCACTTCCCAGGTGGACGGTCTTGGGCACGCTTGTCCCTGTGCGCAGTTCACGCAGGTGCAGTGGCACTCACTGCAGAGAATGTGTATTAGCATTGAGGTCACGCTAATTTGGCCACTTTGCACAGCACCCAGTATGTAGTAATTGCTGAGAAAGTGTGTCTCCACCTGAAATTACTGTCTTGGGTTTACGCATGTGGGATTTGTCCCCGCCTCCAGGCAAGAGAGTCCCCCGTGGCGCTGAGAGTAGGGCAGCTGCAGGGGGTGTAGCTCACGCCCGCCGGTCCGAGCCCTCTGGACAGTCTCCCGTTAGCCTGCATTGTACCGACGGTCTGTCCCGCCTGCGCCGCTGTCATCCTCGAGCCCCCGACGACAGGGTGGACCCGCTTGGGAGAGTGAAGAGCCCTTGGCGCCCGTGCCCAGCTTGTCTGTGTCTTTTCTGCCCTTTGCCCTGATGAGCATCCCTTCTGGCTTGGCTTTTGATGAGATGATGCTTTTAAAACAAAAGACCAGGCCGACACATACGTGAACGCGGACGTGGACGTGAGATCTCTGTGTTGAAGTCACACGTAGCCTCACATACGGTCCATTTTGTGCCGTTGAGAACACAAAAACAATAAAGCGCTCTCCGTCGGGTGGTTCACCGCCACCAGCTAAGCAGAGAATCTGTTGGAAGCAGGGGTGGATTCGGAATCATCATAAAGTGAGACACCTCTAGTGGATTAAGATGAGAGCCAGAGTCAGGAGACTCTCAGGTGCTCTGAAAATACACGGCAAGGTTGACCTGCCATCTCCAGAAAGTCAGGAAAGGCTCCCTGAGCAAAGCATTTCCCAAGCTGAGTCTTTAAGGGGACGAGCGGTTGGCCAAGCGAAGCAGGTTCAGAGCAGAGGGAGTTTGTCAGTGGAGATCCAGGGGTGACTGCAGGACTCCAGTAACCCAAGTGCATCACGGCTGGAGTAGAAGGTGGGAAGGAGGGATCTGACCATTGTTTAAAGTTTTGGACTTATTCTTGGGGCATTAGATCACTGATGAGTTTAAAGCCCAGAAGTGACGTGTCATATTAGGAAGGCCACTCTGGCCACACGGTGGAGACTGGAATGTCCGGGAAGCAGTGGGAGAGATGAGAAAAGGTAGGAGACCGCCGCCACAGCTCAGGCAAGGGATCGTGAGCAGAGGGTGGTAGATGGCTTGGGGGTCGCGGCAAGAGTGGGCCCCGCAGGAGGGATGTGGCAGCTGATGGGGTGAGCAAGGGAAAGCAGAAGTCCAGGAGGACCTCCCGGTGTCTGCTTGAGCAGCTGGGTGGATGGTGGTGGTGACCTGAGCAGGATGGAGAATTTAGAAGGGGAAGCAGCCGCGAAGCTTGATGGTGAGTTCAGTTTGGGCATGTTGACTGTGAGGAGCCCATCCTCACGGAAACATCTAGATGCCAGTGGGTATTTGGTGATCCGGAACTGTAATCTAGGAGAGAGTCTAGAGAAAGTGGTTCGGGAGCTGCCAGGGCATCGGTGGTAAGAGCCATGGGGCGGGGGTGCTTACCACCCGGCGAATGCGGGTAGTTTCCAGAGGGTCTAGGACAGCAGAGGCCTGAGGGGCGCAGTTGAAGGGGCAGATGCAAGGCCAGGAGAGAGTGCTGTTGGGGGCAGCCAACGGGACGGGAGTTTTTGGGAAGAAAAACGGTGAGCAGTGTCACATTCTGCGGAGAAAGCAGAAGGGGAAAGGGCTGAAAGGTGTTCGCGGGATTTCACAAGCAGGTTTTCCAAGGCCGACCGAGGCTGCCTCCTCAGAGGGACAGGCTGGACCCAGACTGCGGGGGACTGCCGCCAAGCCTGCGGTGTGCACGTTTGCACCGTGAAGGGGTTATTGCGGTGCAGAGTGAGAACAGGCCAGAAAAAGGGGACATCAGGCGAGAACAGCTAAGCTTGGTCATAGGATGGCCCTCGAGGAGTCGTGGGCCGAGCAGAGGACTCGCGGCACGTCGGAGACGGCCAAGTGGCGGACGCTCCCACGCATTTACATCCACAGGCACGTCTGCTCGGTCTACCTTGTGGGAAGTCTTGTAAAAGAAATCCTTTAACAAAAGAATGCCCTGCGTATCCTTCTGCTTAAAAAAACAACTTCCGGCTACTTGCATAATTCCAGTTCATGCACCTCAGTTGTTCTCCGACTGGACGGCATCCAAACCACTCCTCCTACCAAGTCTAAAACCGAGTGGCTGCCTTGGTGGTGGCCCACGTGGATGAGCACGTTCTCGTTCTCGCCAGAGGATCTCCTCCCTGGGAAGTCGGCGGGTTTGGGTGCCCCAGAGCAGTTCATGAGACACCCTGCCCGAGTACAGAGCCTTCTGTTCTCGGTGGTTTGATATTTTTGGAAATGGCTCGTAATGCATCCTTGCTCTTCTGTCTCAATGGAAACTAATGGTGACTTGTGCAGCCACGTGGAAGGCAGGACAGTCGCCCTGGCAACCCTTGGGCATGGAGTGGGCGGCAGCGTTAGGCAGCGTGCTGGGTTTACCCAGTCGTTTTTACTCTCTCCCTGTTCTCTGGTGAGAAGTGGGGATCGTTAGTTGGGTCATCTCAGGCTCCGTAGTGAGTGACTGAAAAGTGTAGTTGGGGGGGAAAGGTTTTCAGGTGGGCGGTGGGGGCACCAAATAACTGAGAAATTGACTCGTGTAAAACACTGCACACATAGGTCCAAACTGTAAATGGAGAGAAGAACAAAGATGAGCAGAGGTCCGTGGCAAGGTCAGAAAGAAACTCTGGGGGCAGCTTAAACTCGAGTCACACATAAGCCTTTTGAGAATCTGGTCAACTCTCCTGTTGGTCCGCGGGTGGCCGTTCCCAGTAGGGTCGTCGCAGCCTTTGTGTCCTTGTCTGGAGAACGTTGGATCGGATCTCCCTCGGTCCCGAGAGCCTCGCTAGCAGCGTGCTGCTTTCCTCCCGAGTTTGATCGTTGGCGGCGGGCAGTCCCTGGAGGGACGGGGCCAAGTGAGTTCTTCAGCCCTCGGAAGCCTGCTGGTCCTCACGGAGTTACAGGGAGAATGCGCGGTGCGGTTCTTTGTGGGCCAGTGTCGGCCGGGAATCACAATATGTGCTTCTTAGGGTCTCTCTTGCTTGTTTGAAACCATTGTGATAGGATGTGTCCGTTAGAGCTCATTAGTAATCTATTTCCGTTCTGTATTCCCTATCACAAAGCAAGTGGTCTGCTTACTTTGACTTCCTGAGGAATGGATTTCAGAAACCTGTTTTGAATGAGGGTGTTAAGAATTTGTGAAAGAAAAACCGCTCTTTCTCTAAGCTTGCTTCAAACTCCGGAGAAGAAGCACTTAGCTGGGACAGGCATCACGATAGATTGTGGACAAGCTCAGAGTGAAATCCCGGTCCTTGCTGTGCGAAATGCAGAGATGCTCCATGAATCGGAGGCCGCAGTCGGGGAGTAAAAGGGGAGCAGAGAGGGGGTGCCCGTGTGCCTGGCAGAGAGCGAACGCGTCCGTCTGGCACGTGCCGGTGTAAGCCTAACGTTTCGTAGCTGACAGGGTCGGGCATTGTTGTGTTGAGCGCTCCTGCGTTACCAAGCCTGCTTTTCATCCTTTTTTTTTTTTTTTTTTTTTTTTTTTAAACTTGCAGCTCCTAACCGAAAATCTTCAGTTGGTGTGAAAAAGAACGGCCAGAGCAGAACGTTAACAAGGCAATCTATGTCAAGAATTCCAGCTTCTTCCAACTCTACCTCATCTAAGCTAACTCATGTAAATAATTCCAGGGTACCAAAGAAACTGAAAAAGCCTGCAAAGCCTTTACTTTCAAAGATAAAATTAAGAAATCATTGCAAACGGCTGGAGCAAAAGAGTGCTTCAAGAAAACTCGAGATGGGAAACTTAGTACTTAAAGAGCCCAAAGTAGTTCTGTATAAAAACTTACCCATTAAAAAAGATAAGGAGCCAGAGGGACCAGTCCAAGCCACAGCAGCTGGCGGGTGCTTAACCAGACACGCGGCCAGGGAGCACAGAGCGAGCGCGGGGCGAGGCGCCCCGCCGCCCGGGGACAGCGCCCCCGGCACGTACCCCACCCGGCGGTCGGCGAGGACGAGGGCGAATCCCAGGGAGGCTTCCGACATCAAGCTGGAACCGGATGCGGCGGACGGCTACAAGAGCAGCTTGACCGAACCGGGCCCGGACAGCCAGGAGCAGCCAGCGCCCGCGCCGCGGGAGGAAGATCTGGGCCCCGGAAGCGCACAGAAGGGGGAGGCCAGGTGTCAAAGGAGCGACAGCGGCGCGTCCAAGAAGAAATCCCGACAGGGGAAACTTGTGAAACAGCCGGCGAAAGCCGAGGAGTCGGCTCCGGGCCAGGGTTCCCCTGGGGAAGCCAGCGTGGCGCCGGAGGTGCTGGGGTCCCACCCGGAGCAGGGCGAGGGCGGTGGCTCGGAGCCCACGGCCGGGACCTACCCGGACTGGGCTCCCTCGCCCGGCGACGCTTCCCTTGTGACGTCCGAGAGCTTCAAGACAAAAGACGGCTTCAGAACTGCAAAAAGTAAAAAGAAGAGGCGAATCACACGGTATGACGCACAGTTGATCCTGGAAAACAACTCCGGGATTCCCAAATTGACTCTCCGCAGGCGGCACGACAGCAGCAGCAAGACGAACGACCAAGAGAACGACGGAGTGAATTCTTCGAAGATCAGCATCAAGTTGAGTAAAGACCACGAAAACGACAACAATCTCTATGTAGCAAAGCTCAATAATGGGTTCAACTCAGGATCAGGCGGCAGTTCCACAAAACTAAAGATCCAGCTGAAGCGGGACGAGGAAGGTAGGGGGCCGTACGCGGAGGGGCTCCGCGAGAACGGGGTGTGCTGCAGCGACCCGCTGTCCCTGCTCGAGTCCCGCATGGAGGTGGACGACTACAGTCAGTACGACGAGGAGAGCACGGACGAGCCCTCCTCCTCGGAGGGCGAAGAGGAGGACGAGGACTACGAGGAGGACGACTTCATTCCCCTCCCTCCCGCCAAGCGCCTGCGGCTCATCGTCGGGAAGGACTCCATAGACATTGACATTTCCTCCCGGAGGAGAGAAGATCAGTCTTTGAGGCTCAACGCGTAAGCTCTCGGTCTCGGTCTTCCTCGGCCCGGGAAGCCTGCTTGAGAGGAATCGGCGACAATTCCAGTCGGTTCCTGCTCGCCTGAGACCTCGTGGGGGCGGCACTTGCCCTTCTCTCTTGTCGGCCTCGTACTGTAGAAAGTGTACAGCATACTGACTCTGCCGAGGTCTGATTTGTGCACATTTTTATTGTACTTTTTGAACAGCCTTCGTACGTGCAATTCCGAGTTAGAGGTAAA
Source organism: Leopardus geoffroyi (assembly GCF_018350155.1). NCBI lineage: Eukaryota > Metazoa > Chordata > Mammalia > Carnivora > Felidae > Leopardus > Leopardus geoffroyi. The sequence goes on along the minus strand of NC_059329.1, from coordinate 110,766,571 downwards.
AGCCCCGTTGTAAAATAAAGGCTCAAGCAAAATTGTACAGTGATAGCAACTTTCCACACGGGACGTTGAAAACAACAATGTGGCTACACACTTCTCTTTTTTCCTTTCTTTCTTTTCTTTTCTTTTCTTTTTTTTTTTCTAACCAAGAGCATCGAGTGGCTCTTTAATATATGACTAAACAATAATTTAAAACAAATCATAGTAGCAGCATATTAAGGTTTTCTAGTATATGCTAATATCACCAGCAACGATCTTTGGCTTTCTTGATTTATTTGCTAGATGTCTCCCCCTTGGAGTTCTGTCAGTTTCACACTGTTCGCGGGCCCGGGTGTGCTGTTTGTGGCCTTGGTTAAAAGAGCAGACCATCGGTTGGGAGTCGAATTGGCTTCTTTTGTAAAAAACAAGGGAAAAAAGGAAAGTAAAAAGTACAGCTCACTTTTCAGTACGGTGTACGGACGAGGGTAGGCAGTGTGCGGGCTGGGCTTCGATGCGGCGTATTTATTGCTTGACATGTAAATTAAAGACCTTGTATTTAACACTTTTCAATCCTTTTAGATAAAATTGTTCTTTGCAAGAATGATTGGTGCTTATTTTTTCAAAACTTTGCTGTGAACAATGTGATGACAACGAGCAACATTTATCTAATGAACTACAGCTCTCTTAATTTGGGTCTTCAAGATTTCTGTTGCACTTGTAAAATGCTACAAGGAATATTAAAAACTCTATTCACTTTAACTTATAATAGTTTATGAAATAAAAACATGAGTCACAGCTTTTGTTCTGTGGTAAAACCTATAAAAACGTTTGTCTCTGAAAATTCAATGTAAAGAACCGAAAACCATGTATATGTTGTAAATATTTGTGTGTTGTGAGAAATTTTTGTCGTAAGAAATTAAAAGAACTTACCAGGAAGGTTTTTAAGTTTAGAAATATTCATGCCAATAAAATAGGAAAGTATAAAATATATAGTTTTAAGCACTGCATCAGTGAGCGTTCTCAGCTTATGTTAGTTTATGTATGAAAATATCAAAGATTTTTTTTTGACTCTGTTATCAGTTAAACAGAAAGAGGAGTCAGATTTAATTTTTTTTTTTTTTGAAGCACTTTGAGAAGAGAAATTAATTTTAAGTAACTTAATGAGCAAATTTTTGATTCCTACTTTATGTTCAAAACCAACCTTTCGTTTCTGTGGATGATTTTACAAACCATCGGACAAAGCATTTGGGAATATGCATCTGTAGCAGGTGTTTCACGCCAGGGGGTCTCTTTATTTCTGGGAAATGTGTACATGTACTTTCAGATAATACCGTGTTCCGAAGTAAAATCAATTTAGGGGATTTGTGTAGTGTCTGTAGAAAAGTAGCCCATGTCTTAAAATATTAAAAGGAATCTGCCCGTAACGAAAAGTCCAGTGGAGAAAACCTCAATGCTTTCTGTTGTTTCTGGTGGATTCCTACCAGCCTCCAGGTTCTGGGGACGTCATTTGAGTTCCTGAAAACGACCGCTAACGGGTTCCAAGCAGAAATTAATAATACTCATAAAAGCGTTTGAAACTTAGAATTCGGTTTCTCCTCACGTTCTTTAAGGACTTGCTTGGTGGTCTTACATCGTCTCGTTCCCGTCTGTCGTGTGCACGTTAGCCCCTCAGGTATCCCGCGGACGCGTGTGCACACTTGCACGCGCTCACACCCCCTCTGCACCGCGTGTCGTCCTTCACCTCGCCCCGCGGGGCGGCCCCCCGAGGCCTGTCCCGAGGCACGCGGAGCGCGTTAGGGACCACGTCCGGGCCTCGCGCTGTCCCTCGTAGGAGAGGCGTGCGGCCCGCGCCACTAAGGACGGCCGGGCGCGGACCCTGCGTCTGGAAAGTCCCAGAGAGCGGTGGGCCGCCTCCGCCACTCCCGCCTTAGTTTGGAGCGTTGCGAAGAGGTTCGGAGACTAAGTCTCAAAACCTCCTCTTGAGATACCAACAACAGCCATTTCAGGAATTTCCATCTTAAGGAAGAAGTCCCAAGGTCCCCCGTTTCCCGCCTTTCTCCACTTTCCAGCTTCATTCTAGTAACTTATTTATGTCTGTTTTAACTTGATGGTGGCCTCGTCTTCTGAGGCCGACCTCCCCGTGGGTCTGAGCGGTGGCGGCCGCCACCCTCCGGGGAGACCCCATTTCCGTTTCTAAAGTTCGGGGCCTCGGGGCCGCTCTGGCTCTGCTCAGAGCTTCACTGTGGGGCCTGGCCAGGGCCACACGCCGGTGACCACTCGGAAGAGGGCTGCGTTCAATACGGCTTTTAGCTCGAGCTTATGCAATGATTCGTAACAGATTTTGGCGTTGTGTAAGAATCAGGAAGCGATCAGAAAAATACATGTAAAGTTTTCAATTTTCAATCGTTTTTCAAATTACTGTCTTAAATTGTTTTGCTGAGTTGTAATACTTTTGAGATACAATGTATTCCTTGTACTGAAAGAATTGAAAAAAAAAAAGGACTTTTTCAGCATTTGAGGTAAGTTCTTTAACGTTTCATTAAAGACATTTTTTACAAATATTTTGTACATGCACTTGCAGTATTGAGGTTAATCATTTTAATAAATTCGGAAATTAAAACAATTTGGCCGGTGTTCGCTGTATCTGAACGGAGAAGGTCCGAGGGCTGACTTTCTCCGGAAGGTTTCCACGTAAAGTAGAATTTGTAAAGCCTTTCACTGTCTGCGAGTGTGGCGTCTTTCTGAGCCCTGGTCTCCGTTTGCTTCTGACGCCCCCTCAGTGTAAAAGATGGGGGGGGCGCCTGGGTGGCTACGTCTGTGGGGCGTCCGACGCTTGGTTTGAGCCCAGCCCGTGACCTTGCCGTTTGTGGGTTCGAGCCCCGTGTCGGGCTCTGCGCTGGCCGTGCGGGAGCCTGCTTGGGATTCTCTGTCTCCCTCTCTCTCTCCCCCTCTCCCAGTCGCGGGCTCTCTCTCCCTCGGAATAGATAATAATACCAACTAGGGGAAAGGGCTCCTTATCTCGGCCGGGAGGCTCCTTTCAGACCACACGGCCCTCGAGCCAAGACTCGGCTCCCGAGGACCCGCTCGCTCCCCTCGCTGAACTGGACAAGACTGGCATGCAAAGCTGGCCTGGGTGCCTTCTCCCAGTTACTGTAGCAAAACCTAGTCGAAGGAGGACACGGGACCCACTGGCTCGAGTCCAGGAGCCGGAGCCGGCGCAGCCAGGCGGCGTCCGCGTGGCCCCGACCGGGCTGCGGGCCCCCGACCTCTCTGTAGTGCCCGCGAGTCTGCGGGTGCCAGCGCGAGCCAGGCAGGCGGGGCGGGTGCTCGGGCCTGGGGTCCGCTCTCGGCTTTCGTCTCTGAAACGGGTCCCTTCCCCTGCCCAGCGGCCAGCCGGCGTGCAGCACTCTGCCCAGGGCCCTGGCGTGATTTCTGTTCCTCGAATGCCAGCTCTGTCACTGGCATGCGCCCCGCTGTGCTGGCCGCGGGGCCAAGTGGAGTTCTGCACCCTCGGGGTTGTGGTAAGCGTGGCCCTGGCCTGCGAGGGAGGGTGACACGGCCTCCGGCTTCTCCCTCAGCGGTGTCGTGGGGGTGCGGGTACAGTTTGCACCCGCTAGGGGTGAGGCCCAGCACGGGGGGTGGGGGGGGGGGGGAGCGGATTTTGACTCTCAGGGCGGGTGGACCGGCAGGATTGGGAAGGGGGTTCCCACCAGGGCCGCCCCGCCCCCTCTTACCGTCAGCGCCTCCCAGGGATGTAAGTTAACGTTCATGGAAACAGCTGGAAAGTTTCCAGCCTGGAGGACGGCAGACGGCCCCTGGCCTCGGGCCAACGGTCTTTAAAAGGCGAGTGACTGTTACCAGGTCCTCGTCAGATCTGTGAGTCTTTCTGTTGAGTTCAGTAGATCCTGACTTCCACCTGTTGGGGGCAACCCGCCCCGCTGGGTCTGCTCACACACCAGAAGGCTGGCGGGCAACGCGCACACGGGCGACCGGTCTGAGACCCCGAGAGGCACCATCCGGAGGGACGGCAGTGAGGTGACGTTTCTTTAACGTTTGTAGTAGTGCCGGGGGTGGGGAGGCGGGGGTGGCAGGCCTCCGTGTGTGTGTGTGACGGGTGTCACTAAAGCCGTGGGAGCCGGTGAGGTGACCCAGGGGAGGTGGGCAGACCACCCCCCGGGCCCTCCTCCTGACCCGGGAGAGAGCGGGCACTTCCTGGAGTAGCCGGACTGCGGGGGGGAGACGGGAGTCTGGCTGTCAGGGAGGGAAGGATGGCAGCTGGCATGGGGGGTGGCGAGGAGGCGATCCTTCTCATTAACGAAGGCCACGTGGTGAGGCGAGAAGCTTCCGGAGGGGACGGGCTCCCAAAAGGGAAGGGGTAAAGTTATTCAGAGTCTGGTCTTCGTGCGGGTCCGTCTTCCTTGGCGACAAGTGGATGGGGGGGGGGGGGGCAGCTCCGGCACGAGGTTTTCCATTTTGTCCGCAAACAGGAGGCGAGGTCACCTGGGAACGAGGGGGAGGCGAGAGTCCCGAAAGCTTAAGGAGCGCGATGGAGAGTCGATATCGACAAAGGAAAAGCAAGCTGACTGTGGAAACCTGATAAAATTCGTTCCGGAAATCTTCACCAGTCACCTTCTAGGTGCCAGTCGATGTCCCAGGCACCCACCGGAACCAAGGCCAATGGCAGCACTTCTCAGCCCAGGTGCGAGGCTCTCAGCCAGGTGGGGGTCGCAGAAGGCAGAAGGATAGGGCTCGGGTGGGCAGGAGAGAGTGTGAGGGAACAGGAGATGTGTCCACGGCCTGAGTGGACCCCTGGCCTGGAGGTGCTCCTGTGGTCAGAGAACAGTCCAGCAGGAGTCAGACAAGCACGTAGAGAGGACAGGAGGTTGAGGTCAGAATTGACTCTCAGAACTTGGGAAGGGTTGCATTGAAATGATGATGGGGTCCCCCCCCCCCAGAAAACGGGGCGCCTGGGTGGCTCAATCGGTTGAGCGTCCGACTTCAGCTCAGGTCATGATCTCGCTGTCTGTGAGTTCGAGCCCCGCGTCGGGCTCTGTGCTGACAGCTCGGAGCCTGGAGCCTGCTTCCGATTCTGCATCTTCCTCTCTCTGCCCCTCCCCTGCTCGCACTCTGTCTGTCTGTCTGTCTGTCTCTCTCTCTCAAAAATAAATATTTAAAAAAAATTTTTTTTTTTAACATTTATTTATTTTTGAGACAGAGAGAGACAGAGCATGAACAGGGGAGGGTCAGAGAGAGAGGGAGACGCAGAATCTGAAACAGGCTCCGGGCTCTGAGCGGTCAAGCACAGAGCCCGACGCGGGGCTCGAACTCACGGACCGCGAGATCATGACCTGAGCCGAAGTCGGACACTTAACCGACTGAGCCACCCAGGCGCCCCAAAAATAAATATTTTTAAAACAGGAAAATTTAATTGATGACAAGGTCCCTGATGGCACCTGGGGGTGGAAAGTGGCCTGGTTCTGGGAGAACAAGATGCTGGACAGACCTGAGGTCATCCAAGATGGCAGCAGACAGCCTTCACTGTGAGTGCTAGGACCAAGCAACAGCCCCAGACAGAAACAGCCCGTAGGGGACAAACACGGGGAGATACCCTACTCAGGGGTGGGGGCACCTCACTGAGCCTCGCAGTGAGGTGAGTAAATGCTCTGAGATTGTGTTTCAGCCCCAGATCCAGCTCCCGAGGTCCTGGCTGTACTGGGAGCCATGCCTGGAGAGAGTCACAGAGCCGAGGGTCACGGGGGCCAGCCTCAGTCACAAGGCCCCGCCTTCACCAGGTGAATTCTAAAAAGCTCTGTCTCCTAAAAAGTCCCGTGGATGACACATAGCAGTCACTGCTTTGCACCCTCCCTTCCATGCAGCGATGTGGGGCCAGGAGAACTTTGTCCAAAGGTTATCATGCAGATAAGCACGGTGACCTCACCCCATTAGTCAAACAGACTCCGGGGGCTTGCAAGGGATACGAGGTGCCCCATGTGTTTGCTGGGCCCGGACGGGTGTGGACTCGTCTTTATCCGGAAGAGGCCGGCACGAGGTTGCCTCAAGACAGCAAAGAAAAAACCCAAGGTTTCCTCCAGCTTGGCGAGCTGCTGGCTCTCTCTCAACAGTGACTTTTCCACAAACGTGACCCAGGCACACAGGAGGAACCGCATGTGCCCGGGGGGCTACCTGTGTCATCTCCTAAAACAGAAGTGGGGATCCTCGGGCACTTGTTTGCTCAGGGGACACACTTTGGAAGCTACAGGCACACGGAGGGGGACGTTCACGCGGTCTTGCATAGTTAACCTCCCGGAGCGGATTCTCCCCCGGACGCCGGCAGGTTGGAGACGGTCCCTCCCAGGGTCACTCTCCTGCAAAGCAAATGAAGGATGCTTATTTCCTCCTCTTGCCAGTCAAACCGCATTTTTCTCCTGGGGGTAAGCGAGGGAGCGGAGGATGGCCTGACCAGCCTCCAGGTGGCCCGGAGCCGCCCCGGGAAATGCTCAGCCCGGGTGACGGCTGACGGCGGGCTGACGGTCTTGCTGCTGTCCCCCAGCTACGTGAGCGTGGACGAAACACTGCTCCTCTCTGGTCAAACGGGGGGTAACCCTGCCGCTAACTTTGGGGCTGTCGTGGGGCCCGGTCCCCAAGTCAAGTTAGTGCCGCCTGGTGGGCCTCCTCTTGGCCTCTGACCTTTGCCCTCCCCAGTTAACATCCGCCCAAACAGCCTTAGTCACAACCATCTCCGTTCCAGCCTGGACACTCTGGGCCACCGGAACTGGTCTCCACGGCCGCGATTCCAGCTCTGTCTCCCTCCGGCCGATGCCTCTGTGGGCCAAGCCGGGCCTCCCTGCCCCATCCCCATCCCTCTTCTGGGTTTACCTGCTCCCTTGACAACCTTCTCAACCTCAGCCAACAGGTGCGGGGCCCTCAAAAGGCACAGGGGCTGCAGGAGCAACTCCGCCCAGCTCTTGCCCGCACAAATCCACAAATACACAGCAGCAAGCGTGATAGATGTGCCGAGAAGCACAGAGGAGGTGAGATTCAGAAGGATCCAGAGGAGCCGGTTCCTAAGCCCCAGGGGCAGACAGGCAGCAGAGCGTCGGCGTCCTGGGGACGAGGAAGGACAGGATGTTCTCCGGGAAGGATGGTGAGAAGGTGGGCATGGCCAGTCCAGAAGGTTTTAAGGGGCGGGGGGGCCGCCTGAGGAGCCAGGGCGGGAAAGACAGGGAGACGGGGAATCACCCGGGTTAGGACCAAGGGCTCCGGTCAGGCCACCTCCTGACTTGACTTCCCGTCTGTAAAACGGCCTTGATCGTCATGCCAGCCTCACTGAGGATCAAGTCGAGCAGGAAAAGGATGCCTGGGTGCCGGTGTGGCACACGGTGGGTGGTCAGCAGCTACTGGCCGAAGCCACGGGAGCAGAAACGAGGAAAGCGGGGCGGGGGGGGGGGGGAGGGGGGGGCCGGGGACGCCGGTGCAAGGTGTTGGGGAGCGTGCCTGCTGCCTAGGATTCGTCCAGTGGATCTAGAACATCCACGGCCATCGGATCACAGCCACCGCCTTCGAGAGGCCCCCTTTGCTCGTACCAAAGGTGTCTCCTTCAGTCCTTTGCCCTGAACCTGTCACGTTTACTAGCTCCGTTCTCAGGTGTGGCTGGACGTAATGCACGCGCGACACGTCATCTGTTCTACCGTCTTGGCTAAAAAAGAGAAGATAAAGCAGCTACCTGGCCGTGTTACAGTGTTCATTTTTAAAGTAGAGTTTTCTGCGTGTGCTTTTAGTCCAAGAAAAGCGCAGATGGAAGCAATATTTTTTGTCTTTGCAGAAGATTCTGAAGTTCATTTAAAGAGTGTAATATTGGGGCGCCGGGGTGGCTCAGTCGGTTGGGCGTCCGACTTCAGCTCAGGTCACGATCTGGCGGTCCGTGAGTTTGAGCCCCGCGTCGGGCTCAGGGCTGATGGCTTGGAGCCCGCTTCCGATTCTGTGTCTCCCTCTCTCTCTCTCTGCCCCTCCCCTGTTCATGCTCTGTCTCTCTCTGTCTCAAAAATAATCAATAAACGTTAAAAGAAAATTTTAAGAGTGTAATATTGTTTAATCTTAAGACTGGGGCAGTTTTGCCAGAAGAGCTCTCTTTTAAAGTTTTTTTTTTTAAGTTTATTTTACTTATTGAGAAAGAGAGAGAGAACGCGGGAGGGCAGAGAGAGAATCCCAAGCAGGCTCCACACTGTGGAGCGAAATAACTTCAGTTTTATTTATTTCAGTAATCTCTACACCCCGCATGGAGCTCGAATTCACGACCCCGTGATCAAGAGTTGCGTGCTTCTCCAACTGAGCCAGCCAAATGCCCCATGGGAAAAAAAACTCTTTTTTTGACGTTTATTTTTGAGAGAGAGAGAGAGACAGAGCACGAGCGGGGGAGGGGTAGAGAGAGAGGGAGACACAGAATCCGAAGCAGGCTCCAGGCTCTGAGCTGTCAGCACAGAGCCCGACGCGGGGCTCGAACCCGTGAACCTGAGCCGAAGTCGGAGCTTAACTGACTGAGCCACCCGGGCGCCCCCACTCATGGCAAAATTTTTAACAGACGCCTCAGCGCTAGTCGCTTTGAATTGCTTGTGATTTCAAAAAAAAAAAAAAAAAAAAAAAAAAAAGTCGGCCTGGCTGCTGTTGACACGGGCTAACACGTGTTTGTTTAGCTGTGGAATCACTCACCCGAGAGTTCAATGTTCAGCTTGCCCCAGCCCCTGGAGCCGCAGCAGGGTGCAGGGCTGGTGAGACCCTTGCAAGGAGGCCACGGCCTGTCTGCCCTTTGTCCCCCCAGTGACACGAGTCCGTTCTGGCCCTGCAGAGAGCCAGGCGAAGACCCCGAGCGTCTCTCTTGGATCTTTGGGGACACTGAAGGCTGGCGGGCTGGGATCCTCACTGCCATTCCTGGGAGGGAGCACGAGCCTGAGGCTCAGAGTGGGGTAATATCTATCACCAGTGGCACAGAGTGCCCCGGACTCCGCCACACTGGGCTAGTCCCCGGGGCCCCTGGCGGGCCCTGGTAGCACAGGGTGGGGTGGGGGGGGTTGTGTGTGAGGCTGGTCAGGAGCCTGGCGCTCGCTTGGGGTAGGAGGCCTTTGCTGTTCCCTCCTCCTGGACCCTCTCTCTGTCCCACCCTCACCTGAGCAGCCACTTCTCCACCCGGCTGATGTCACCTCCTGAATCCTCTCAGATGCCCCACTCTCAGCCTGATCTCTCTGCTCAGCCCTGATCCCTCTAGCCCCGGGGGTCCCCCGCAGGCCGACGGGGAAGGGGCTTCCTCCCTGGAGACAGAGACCCTGGAATCACTCCAGCCTCTCGCGTCCCCTTTGGTCAGCCGGGCGGGGTTCGGGTCACCCAGAAAAGCCAAAGCCTCAGGTCGCCACCGGCCACGGGGGCCCCTGGGCCGGCCTCTCCTCCTCCCAGTAAAGTAGGGAGCCCAGGAGGCCATGCTGGGCAAGACGGCTGTGCCCTGCCTGGGCCCCCAGGACCGCTGCATCCTGCCCGGTGGCTCCCAGCGGAGAAAGGGCCAGAAGCGGGGAGCAGGAAACTTGCTGCATGTTGGGCCCGGGGACGTGGCCCAAGGTCGGAGATGGGGAGGGCTGATGGCCACGGGGGACGTGGGTACAGGCACCTGCTGCTGCCACAGCCAGGGGAACGCGCTGTCCTCTGGCCGGCCCTCCGGCCCCCTGTGAGCCCAGACGCTGCCGCTTCTGGGCGTTTCCCCGCAGCCCCAAAGATCGGGCCCGTCCGTGCAGCCAGGAAATACAGAGAGGGAGACGGGCCCCGCGAAGGGCCCCGGGGTGTGCGCTGGCTGGGCAGGGGCAGGGCGGGCGCGACGCTACCTGTCTCCTCTAGGCTGATCGCCTTCCCTGCAGGCGAGAGGGGAAGGTATGTTCTGACAGGGACCGAGGCTGGGGGCATGAGAGAGAACAGGGCGCCTCGAGAAGGGACGAGAGGGGGTGAGGTCGCAGGGTGCCCGGTTGGAGATGAGGGGCCCTGGGAGCAGTTCCACCCGCACCCGCCGGCCTCCCCACCCAGGTAAGACTTGGGTCCAGTGCCACCCAATCCTGAAGCTGCTCCCTCCGCCGCCCAGTGCCCCGTGGGTAGTGGGCGCAGTGAGGATGCGGTGGGACGGCCAGGCTGGCATCGGGCCCTCGGGCAGACAGGAGGCAGAGCTGGGCTGCCCTGGGGAGGAGCCAGGGTGTGAGCAAGTCTCCGTGCCAGGCAGCCTTCCGGGCACTGGGTCAGACAAACAGACGGCAGAGGCGTGGCAGCGTGTTACTGGCCCCGTGGCTTTCAGAGGCCTCCGTGCCAGCGGGGTTGAGAGGGTCAAGATGGGTCGAACTTGGACTCCGGCCATCGGGAGCCGCAAAGGATTGGACTCTCTCCCTCCCCAGCTTTGGCCACCCATGGACCCAGGCGCGGGCTCCCCGGGGCTGTCTGCAGGGCCACTCACTCAACAATCCCTTCCTTCCTTCCTTCCTTCCTTCCTTCCTTCATTCGTGGGGTGTTTGCTGAACAGCCGCTCTGTGCCAAGATCTACCCTGGGCACACCCTGGCCACCAGGAAATCCCCGCCTTCCTGCCCTCAGTTTGTCCACCCTCTGAGAGGGAGACACACACACTTCAGCTGGAGCTCTGATGAGGGCACCCTGACCGGGTGATGGGCACAGCAGGGAAGGCTTCTCGGAGGCAGCGTCCGTGGAGCTTGGTTTCGGGTGTGGAGGTGGGGAAGGGCCTTGTCTACCCCGAGGCCAAGGCCTCACCCGCACTTCCGTGGCACCGCCCCTCATCAGCAGCCGGGGGAGGCCCCCGAGACGGAGGCCAGCACCCCGTCTGTGGGGAGCGGGAGACCCAATACTCCCCTTCCCCAAAGAACACTCCATCCTCCATCACTTCCTGGACCTGTTCCTGCAGGCCATTCCTACTGCCTCCTCCTGGGCCCAAGCAGACGGAGAAGGGAGTCCAGTCGCTGCCAGCAGGGCTGGGGCCGGCAACAGGCTCGGGCCCCCGGGCCCCCGGTTGTGGTCATCGCCTGCATCTACACCCTGGACACCGACCCCCTTCTTCGGAAAAGGTCACCTCCCGGGTCTCAGTCCCCGTGGCTCAGGGTAGACCCACCTCCCAGCCACCTCAGCCTGAGCCCAGGGCTGGCCAGCCAGAGTGTGTGCCCCTGGCCCCCGGGGCACTGCCACCGGTCTAGGAATGGATCCGTGGCCAAGCGGAGTCAATGAAATGCAACTTTGGGACTTTAGCCGGGACCCAGAGGCAAGAGGAACGCTCTCTCCCCTGGAGTTGCAACATCGGTGGGACGCCCACATTCTTGCCACCAGGAGGGAGACCACGGAGGGAGGAGGGAGGCCTGGGACAGCACTGGCAACTCCGGACACCTCAGCCCGCGGCTCGGTCACATCCTCCGGGCCTTCAGCACCATCCGCGGTGCTGGGGGAGCCCGGCCTGGTGATGGATTGGGAGCCCGGAGGTCAGGCCAGAGGCCAGCCTGGCCCCTGATTTGCTCCGTGACCCAGGCCACGCACTGCCCTTCTCTGAGCTTCTGTCGACAGTAGGCTTTGGCCCCTGCCTTGTAAAAAGCACACAGGCTAGCAGAGCCCCAGGTGAGACAAGGTGACAGGCCTGGGCCACGGCCGTCCTCAGTGGACAGCCTCAGGAGAGAGGCGAGGTGGACTGGCGGCCCTCCTCCCTTCATCCTGCTGCACCGTCCTTGGGACACAGAGCTACTCCAGGCTTGCTGGGTACTGTAAGCCCTGAGGCACAGCTAAAGAAACAGGACTCACTGGGGCGCCCGGGCGACGCAGTCGGTTAAGCGTCCAACTTCGGCTCGGGTCACGATCTCACGGTTCGTGGGTTCGAGCCCCGCGTCGGGCTCTGTGCGGACAGCTCGGAGCCTGGAGCCTGCTTCCGATTCTGCGTCTCCCTCTCTCTCTACCTCTCGCCTGCTTGCTCTCTCTGTTTGCCTGTCTGTCTGTCTGTCTCTCTCAAAAATCAACAGCAACAAATCTTCAAGAAGTAAAAAAAGAAACAGGAGTCGGGGAGGAGGGGGGCTCACTCTCCTGGGTTTGGACACACGCCCCGCCACCTTCTGGCTGTGTGGTCTGTGGCAAATGGCACCATTTCTTCAGGCCTCGCTTTTCCCATCTGTTAAGTGGGAAGGATGATAATCGTAACAGCCGATTGTCTGTTGTCACCTCGAGTGTAGGCACTGGGGCTCGGATCCTCCGCGTGTGATCTTGCTTTCTCTCCCACACGACTGTGCGTAGACCTCACTCTGTTTTCTAAACAAGGACCCGGAGGAAGAGGAGACCCAGACCCACAGAACTGGCTTAAAAACCCCAGTTTTTCTGTTCAAAAGCCAGAGACCCCAACTACTTCCTTTAAGATCTTTCTAACGGGGCCGTCTCAAGCCAGGCTCAGCCAGGGACACAGAGAGGGATCGAACCCAGGCACGTGGGGGCTTTGCCCCTGGAAGAGCCGGGAGAGCCAAGGGCAGGCATGTCCGCTGACCCAGGGTGCTTGGAAATCAGGGACCCCGCGCCACCAGGGGGTGAGCCGCGGGAAGACACCCCTCCCCACCCCCCACCCCCCCAGAAATCACTGGCCAAGTGTCGCATCTGGGAAAGCCTACGCCACCACCATTGTTTCCCTCTGGCCTCCCAGACCTCGAGCAAATGCCTGTAATCGGCAGAAACTACCCGGAGCCCTGATGCAGGGGATTCTGGGGAATGTAGTTCTTGGGGTCGGCGTGTCCCCTTTTGTCTACCTTCCTGCGCTCCACGTTAACGTCCGTGAGATTCCTTCGTAGCGTGGCGTGTGCTCCTTGTCACCGTGGCGGTACTCAGTTGTGAGATAGACCACAACCCGTCTATACATTCTACTTCCCCGGGGCATCTGGCTTCTTTCCTCTTTGGGGCTAGTACGGGAGATGCTGCGGGGCGTCGTTCACGCGTGTCTGTCGGTGGACGTAAGCGCTCATTTCTATCAAGTTCGGACCTGTATCCAGGAGTGCAATACCTGGTCCTTAAACGTGTGTGTGTTCGCACTTCGTTATGAGAAATGTCAGACCTACAGATTTGAAAAAATCGTTCGGGGGATCCCATATGCACTTCACCTAGACGCCATGACTGATATTCTACTGCTATCTTATTGGTCTCCATCCGCCCGCTCCTTGGTCCATCCATTGATCTATCTACTGTTGCTGAGGCAACAATATAATTTTAAGGGGAAAAAAAGGCAGCATACAAAACTATTCAAAAGTCATAGACTCAGAGAGATTGGAAAGATATTAAGCAAACCCCCACTGGCCACGTTGACCTTTGCCTGGTAGGATTTTTTTTTTTCGTTTAGTATTTCCCACGTTTTCTGCAGTAAACACCTATTCCTTTTTGTGATCAAGAAGAAATCCATTTTAATTTTTTCTCAAAGTTTATTTATTGAGAGAGAGAGAGAGAGGGAGCGCATGCGCAAGCAGAGAAGGGGTGGAGAGAAAGAGAGAGAGAGAATCCCAAGCAAGCTTGGGGCTCTCAGCGCTGAACCCTATGTGGGGCTGGAACTCACGAACCACGAGATCATGACCTGAGCCAAAATCACAAGTCGGACACTTAACCGACTGAGCCACCCAGGTGCCCTGAAAAAAAATCCATTTGAAATTTAAAGAGAGGGGGCTCCTGGGTGGCTCAGTCGGTTAAGCGTCTGACTTTGGCTCAGGACATGATCTTGCAGTTCATGAGTTCGAGCCCCGCATCAGGCTCTGGGCTGACAGCTCACAGCCTGGAGCCTGCTTCAGGTTGTGTCTCCCTCTCTCTCTGCTTGTCCCCTGCTCGTGCTCTCTTTCTCTCTGTCTCTCCCTCTCAAAAATAAAGCATTAAAATTTTTGTAATTAAGAAAAAAAGCTTTGCCCTTTGTAGGATTGGAATTTCTTCCCTTGGGGAAGGGAAGCAATGGAGAGGTGAGCAGAGACAAGGGTAGGGAGGAGGAAGGGGTGGCTGCATCCCCTCCCAACAAAGCAGGAGGCCGGGGAAGAATCAGGTGCCAGCTGGAGAAAGAAGGGGGGAGGAGGTTGGCCAGAGACCATCAGTTCTGGGCAAAACCCTCACCTGCCTTGCTAGAAGAAAGTGTTGTGGTTACCAGGGTCCCCCAAGGGCAGAAACAATGATCCCCAAGATGAGGCAGCAGCCGCTGGGGGGAAGCAGTCCGTTGGCAGCTTCTGAGACCGGCCGGGGCTTTCAGAACATGGGGATCAGAGTTCAGTCCTGGGGATGCGGCTTGAGCTCCCCAGAAGAAGAAAAGATGGGAGGAGCCAAGGAAGTACAACAGAAGCAAACTGCCCCCCCCCAACCTCCTGATCCTAAGAGGTGTGAGCGAAGGGCTCAGAGGGACACCCCAAGGTGAGAAAAGGAAAAGGTGGTCAGTAGAAGGGGGAGAATCTCATCACCCGCAGAAGAAGGAAATTGGGGAGAAGGTACTGGAGGAAGAACCCAGGGTACTGTGTGTGTTTTGTCTAGGTGTTTATTTCTATGAAAAGCTTTTTTTTTTTAATTTTTTTTTTTTAACGTTTATTTATTTTTGAGACAGAGAGAGAGACAGAGCATGAACGGGGGAGGAGCCGAGAGAGAGGGAGACACAGAATCGGAAGCAGGCTCCAGGCTCTGAGCCATCAGCCCAGAGCCCGACGCGGGGCTCGAACTCACGGACCGCGAGATCGCGAGATCGTGACCTGAGCTGAAGTCGGACGCTCAACCGACTGAGCCACCCAGGCGCCCCTCTATGAAAAGCTTTAATAGATATGCGAATGGCCAGTGAGCGCATAGAAAGTTGCTCAACATCACTAATCCTTAGGGAGATAGCATTTCACACCCTTTGGAAGCTTATTATAAAAAATGGAACAGAGAACAGTAAGTGTTGGGCAGCCACTGTGGAAAAATCAGAATTTTATTCCTTTTTAAGATTGAAAACGAGGGGCGCCTGGGTGGCTCAGCGGTTGAGCCACCGACTTCGGCTCAGGTCATGATCTCATGGTTCATGAGTTCGAGCCCCACGTTTGGCTCTGTGCTCACAGCTCAGAGCCTGGAGCCTGCTCCGGATTCTGTGTCTCCCTCTGTCTCTGCCCCTCCCCTCTCACACTCTGCCTCTGTCTCAAAAATAAATAAAACATTAAAAAAAAAAAAAAAAGTGCGGATTTGAACAGGTATTTGTACACCACTATTCCTAACAGTTTGATTCACGATAGCTCGAAGAACTTACGTGAACAGTCTTGAACTGTACCCTTAAAAGCGTTTGCGATGGTAAAGTGGGTCACCTGGGCTGAGAAAGACCAACCTCCCGGAACAGGCAGTAGGACAGAGAAAGGACCCCCCTGGCTCAGGGCACCAATTGAAGGTAAAACCAGTTGAACCAGTTATAGGGTGTTCTTCAGGAACATTCAGCTTTCCGGTGGCAGTTGAGAAGGGCAGGTTGGGTTCACCTGGCATGGGGGTTTGCCAGGTGGACACGGCAAAGGAAGGGGAAGCCAGGTGCCATGAGGACAGTCCCCCAAGGGCAGCAGCTGTGCACCGCGAGGCTCTGCGTCTGGCTCAAGCAAACTCCTCGCCCATGTTGCCGGCCAGGCCTCTCTCTTCGGCCCTGGGATCCAGATCCTTCCTTCCTGCGATGCTGTGGGCTTCCCCTTGCGGCCAGCTCCCTGGGTTCCCACGGAAGGGAAGAGTCCCGGGCAGGTGTACTAGGTATTTAACCTTCACGGCCCTCGAGGGCCGTGTTCGACTGTTGTTCCTGTCTCGGTTCGCTCACGTGGCCAGGGAGAATTCCGCGTGGTGATTCAGGGCCCCGGGGCGCCTTGGCGGTCGTGTCGCGGCCCCAGCTGCTTCTCTTGGATCCTTCGCTGCTGGTCAGAGACAAGGGGAATAGGAGGGCAGAGAGGCTCGCCCAGGAGAAGTGGCCTACTTAAGGAGTCACGTGGTCCTTGCCCGCTGCAGAGGGGCGGGGGACTGGGCAGTGTGTGCCCAAGATGCGCCCGGATGGCGGGCGTACTCACGGTGCCTCTGTCGCGAGGGCCGGGCGTGTTCGGTGAGCGGTGGGATCCACCTGGGGAGGGGGGGAGGCGAAGGCTGGAGGCCGCGAACGGAGGGGGGGAAGGAGTCGCACAATTGTAGCCAGGGAGGGTCCTAGCAGGGAGGGGCAGAGAGAGAAGAGGGAGAGAAGTTGAGGCAGGCTCCTTGCTTGTCTGCACAGGGCCCGATGCAGGACTGGATCTCAACACACAGTGAGATCACGACCCGACCAGAAACCAGGAGTCGGAAGCTTAACCGACTGAGCCACCCAGGCGGCCCTAAAAAAGTTTTTCTGCACATACAGTACTCTTTCTCCTTTCACACTCTGGCCGTGTGCCAGGTTCCGTCCTAAGCTCTTTGTAACTATTCGCTCATTTATTCCTTCTAACAACCACATGAGGCGGGGCTCCCCCTCGTTCCCATTGTACAGGCAAGGAACAGAGAGGTGCAAGAGGGAACAATCACCCGATCAGCGCCAAACTGCGAGTAGGGAATAGGGCGGAACTGGGATTAGAACTCAGGCCACGCTGGCGCCCCCACCTCGGGAATCTCCCAGTCCCCTCACTCGTTGAACACTCACTGGGCACCCACCACGTGCAGGCGCTGAAGGAGGTCGAGGGGTCAGTGGGTGCAGGCGGCCGGGACCGGAGGGGGTCGGGGTCTCCGGCTCGAGCCCCGAGGCCGCTGCGCTTGGCGGGCGGGCTGCGCGGGTGCTCGGCCCCCGTCGCCGCCCGGAGTAGTCCCGCCCCCCGGGGACCGGGCACCTTTGCCGGGTCACACGCTGGCGCCGCAGCCTGGGGGCGGTACCTTGTTCCTGCTCTAATTGCTGCGGCAGCCTCGACAAGCCAGTCGGAGGGCCAGCCGTTAGCGGTTAGCGGCTGCCAGGCCAACGTTGGGGGGCGATTCGCGCCGGGTCGGGCGGGCGTGGGGGACTTGGGGGCGCTGTCGGGGGCGGCCCTGCCGCGGAGGAACCCCAGGGGCCGGGGGACCACCCCGCTCTCTGCGCACCCCCGCCCTGCCCCTGCCGCGGGGCCCAGCACCCTCTCTCGAGGAGGGGGAGTGGCGCAGGAATCCCGTCGGGCCGGATTCCTCACCGCAAGGACAGCAGCTGGCCTCGGAATTTGGCCCCCGGCGGCGGGGCTGGGGGGAGAAGCGTCTGGCCACAGCCTCCCGGGACCCAGAAGATCTTCCAAAGTTGCCTTCCCCTTTCTCCTTCCTTCTCTCACTCTGCCCCGGTACGGGGCATGCTGAGAGGCTCTGGGACCGGACAAGGTCACACGGAGGGCCGCCAGTGGGGTTCCACCGACCTCTGAGCGGCTTCTTCAGGCCGGCTGGGGTTGGGGGCTGCCAGCTTCCTTGCTTCTAGGTCGGTGGGGACAGGGCTAGGGGCATATGCGGGCTAGGGATGGGAGGCCCTCCCAGCACGAAGAAGCCAGACCCTGGGCTGGGAGAATGGCAAGTGGGGTAGGCACAGCAGTGGCCATAGCATCCTGGGTCAGCACGGTCACTCACTCCCACCTGTGACCCTGGATCTCAGCTTACCCATCTGCACAGGGCATCCCTGGACCCTGCTGGTCGTTCTACACAGAAAGGAGAGCCGTCCCAAAGCCACCTGGCACAAGTCCAGCCTCAGAGCCCAGGGCTGACTGAGGAGACAGGAGCCCAGTAGGCTGCAGAGTCTGAACCAAGGTTTCTGGACCTCTAGCCCAGAAGCCTCCTCTCCGCGGTATGACTTTCATCATACGTAGGATCTCTTAAAAAAATGCATTTATTGTGTTACAAAAGTAATGCATGCAAGGCACACACACAAAACAAAAAACCACAGGGCAGGTTTGCACCAAATTTGGAAAGTGAGTTTGAAAGGTCTGCTCTAAAACCCAGGCTCTGGGGGCACCTGGGTGGCTCAGTCGGGCAAGTATCTGACTTGTGATTTCAGCTCAGGTCGTGATCTCATGGCTCACGGCATGGAGTTGGCACTCAAAGTGCGGAGCCGGCTGGGGATTCTCTCTCCCTCTCTCTCTGCCCCTCCTCCACTCTCTTTCTCGCTCTCAAAATAAATAAACTTAAGAAACCCCACCCCCACAGGCTCTGGGGACACAGCATGTGCTCTGGGAGGGCCTTAGGGAATCACTTCCCATAGCTGGATGGCCACTGCCCAGGTTCTCCCACGGGGATCTCAGGAGGGCTTTACCAGCCCGTAGGACCTCAGATTTAGATTTCTGCTGTCAGCTCTAAATAAGGACAACCAGATTCTCACAGAGACAGGTGGCCAGGCTCGAAAGACGTTCTTCACGCTATGCCCCTTCCCACGGTCACTTGTGAACAGTAAAATGATCTTGTACGGGAAGTTTTGCATGTGGGATACAAGCATCGATTTGTTCAGTATAAGGCCCGTATTGCCAGAGTTCCCGTGGGCTTTGCTCTCCTGGTGGCACCTGGGATGGGCTGCTACAGGTGCATCCTTCCTGACCACAGGTGATTATGGTCTCCTCCAGCCTCTGGGAATCCAGCTAACAATCAGTTGAAGAGCACAGCTACCCTTTGCGGGGCCCTGACTCTGTGGCCAGGCCTTTCTCTGCCTGCATCAGTGACACTCCCCACCCCCACACCCCTGCAATAATGCTCTAGGGTAGGAACAATGATCTTCATCTGGCTTAGAGAGGTAGGTGACTTGTCCAAGGCCACACTGTGAGTGAAGGCACAGATGCAAAGACAGGTTTTTACCCTTAACGCTATACTCAGGGTCCCGGCAAATGGAGGATGGCGGGAGGGAGGGCCTGTCCCATCCGCCAGACACACGTGGGCATTCAAGTCACCTGCTTTCCTTAAACCCTCTGGGACCTAAGCCCTGCCTGTGGCCTTCATTCACTGAGGCTGGGTGCATGGCAGGAGGCCACCAAGGAAGACCACACTCGCTCTCAGTGCTCAGAGGCCTCCAGGAAGCTGCCCCCAGGCCCAGTCTCGAGCTAGCTGGCAGAGCATCCTGGGGTGGGGTCCAACCCGGGTACTCCGTGAAGGGGCCCAGCTCTGTTACTCTGCTGGCGGGGGCCGAAACCCAATCGTGAGCATGTAGGATTTCAGCCTGTTGGCCTGTGAGTACTCACATCAATATTTTAAGGCTCAGAAATGAAGTAAGGGAGCCTGGTCCTGGGGGCAGCCTGGGAGGGGGTGGTGAGCACAGCCCAGCCGGCCCTCTAGGGAACCCCCACTGCGCCAAGCTTCTGCTGCTTCCTGGGCCAAAGGTGCTTTTGGTGCTGACAGCCAAGGCTCCCCTGTATTCAGAGGAAGTCCTGGTGGGTCCCCGGGTTCCGCCCTTCCTAGCTGCCTGCTGGAGATGGAAGTGTTAATTACACTCACTTCATTGCTAGTTCTGAAAGCTCGAAAAATGCCGCATACAGGTAAAGGACACAGCATAGGGCCTGCTCCTATCAATTGCTTGACAAATGGTCCCTCCATTTCCAGGGAGGCAGACTCAGAAAGCCCTTCCTTGGAATAGGCCTTGCGGTTGCACTTGGTGGCAGGGCGGTGGCCCGTGGGACCCTGGTCTGCCTGGTGGCCCTGGGGACTCCCCTGGCCAGTCCCTCAGGCCAGAGGGATCAGTCTGCGGGAATGCCTGGGACTGGACAGGGACCTCCCGATCTACTGTCTCCCCGAATCCCTATTGCTCCTAAGGCCGACCACCCACACCCTCTTTGTCTGCTCTCGGAATTCAGCATCAATCAGAGCTTTCGGAAATTTTTTCTTCCTTTTTTTTTTTTTTAAGATTTTATTTTTGGGGGACCTGGTGGCTCCGTTGGTTGAGCATCCGACTCTTGATTTCAGCTCAGGTCGTGAACTCACGGTTCGTGAGATCAAGCCCCACGCCGGGCTCTGGGCGGATAGCACGGAGCCTGCTTGGGGTCCTCCCTCTCCCTCGCTCTCTGCCTCTCCCCGGCTGGTGCTCTCTCTCTCAAAATAAACAAACATCAAAAAAATAAATAAATAGGGGCGCCTGGGTGGCGCAGTCGGTTAAGCGTCCGACTTCAGCCAGGTCGCGATCTCGCGGTCCGGGAGTTCGAGCCCTGCGTCAGGCTCTGGGCTGATGGCTCGGAGCCTGGAGCCTGTTTCCGATTCTGTGTCTCCCTCTCTCTCTGCCCCTCCCCCGCTCATGCTCTGTCTCTCTCTGTCCCCAAAAAAATAAACGTTGAAAAAAAAATTTTTTTTAAATAAAAGTAAATAAATAAATAAATAAATAAACTACAGTGTAGTGGAAACATAACTTTGATATATGGCACCGGGAAACCAAAACATTCATTTGAGTCACTTTACTGTGATACTTGCTTCATCACGGTGGTCTGGAGCCGGACTTGTCATGTCTCTGAGGCATGCCTGTGATCCCCATTTTACAGCCGCGGAAACTGAGGCTCAGTCCCAAGTCATACAGCTACTAAGTAAGTGAGGAGCCAGAACTTCATCCAGGCAGAAATATTTGACTGTCTACAATCAGGGCCTGCTGGTCAAGATCTCTCCTCGGGCTCTGGGCTGATGGCTCAGAGCCTGGAGCCTGTTTCTGATTCTGTGTCTCCCTCTCTCTCTGCCCCTCCCCCGTTCATGCTCTGTCTCACTCTGTCCCAAAAATAAATAAACGTTGAAAAAAAAAAAAAAATTAAAAAAAAAAAAAAAAAAAAAAGATCTCTCCTGGAAGTCCCATGTGGGGAGGAGACTGACAATACACAATAAACAAATGGGGATGAGGGGAGAGGCACAGTGTGGCAGTGGGGGGGGGCAGTGTTGCTAGTGGTTATTGGACCGGGAGCCAGGCGTAGCTGTTTTCCTCATTAACCCGTGCGGTCAAGCCTTATGATTGGTACACTGAAGGCACTTGATAAAAATGGAAAATGAACCCTTCCTACCACCTTCAACCCGGTCACGTTTCACTTCCGTCCGATACGCAGACATGTGGGCTCAACATCTTTTTTTTTTTTTTTGAGTAAACTCAATGCCCAGCTTGGGGCTTGAACCCCGAGATCGAGAGGTACACGCTGTACCAACGGAGCCAGCCAGGCGCCCCTCGGACTCAGCATCTTTGATACCGCAGTCCAGGTGCCGGACAATCATTCAGATTGTTTCCAGCCTTTTCCAATTACGGATGGTGAGGCAGTGGACAGTACGGCGATGCATGGGGGCTTCGTGCTTTGCATGACTGCTTGGGAGAAAGTCTTGGGAATGGGGTTGCCAGGCCAAGGGTCATGAGCAGATTTATCACTCTGGGTTTCTCCTTGTGGATCGTGATGGGTCTGGCACTTTTCTTGAGTGCCTACTGCACGCCAGACCCCGTCTTCACTATGCATCCTCACAGGTGACTCTGGAAAGTGGACCGCGTGGAAAATGCCTTCTCAACCCTCTAAAGCCTTGCTCAAGAGGCAAGGCTGGGGAGGCTTCCCCTACTTCTATGGCAGGATTAGTCTTTTTTCATTGTAAAACCTCTTATTTTAGCGTTACTCTAGGCTAAGCTTCCTCAGTCTCCCCTCTGGTAGTTTTGCCCCAGCCCTGAGGGTGGGCCCTGAGTGGCCAAAGGAAGGACGAGCTAATGAGAGCTACATTCTGGACTTTAGCTTGCCTGCAGGGGAGGGAAGTTTTATATCCTCTTGGAAGTAATGCTCTTTCTTCACACAAAGGAGCGGGGACACCTGCCCTTGCCTCTCATCTTAGCCGAGGGACCTCAGCTGAAACGCACAGACCCTGCAGGACTCAGTCTCCACATCTATAAACGGAAGCAATAACAGATAAAACTTTTCCAACACCTTTCATAAGGCATCGTTTTCCTCCCACAGGGAACGGCAGTCCCATAAAGGCGCCTGTGGGTTCTAATAGCTCAAACCAGCAGACGCCAGGGTTATTTCAAACAACAGAGACCCAACCCTTACTTCTAACGCCCTTTCCTCCCCGCCAGGTTTCTGGCATTCCTGAGATTACTAGGCGGGTGCCAGGGGACAGGGGGACAAAAGGTCTGTCACCTGGGTAGGCCATGGACACGGTCCCACCCCTGCAGTGGTATTTTTAGACAAAGTCCTTGGCTACTTTATCTAAGTGGCCTGACTGAAGACCTTGAATTTTCAGCTTTTCAAACATCCAGTGGGACTCCCGCCCTGCTTCCCTTCTAAAACGCCCAGGCTACTCCCAGGTCCTCAGTTCAGTGCACAGGCCCACCTCTACAGCTGTCTTGTCAAAGGCCCCTTTTCATTATAATACTTTTGTTCAAAAAGTCCACTTTTCTTGGAGCAAGTTCAGCCAAGCACACACGATCTAAAAAGAGATGTTTGCTTCTGGCCGACTGTGAAATCCCACACAGAAGCCATTTTCTGTAATCCAGGCGCTTAATTTCCTAAGCAGCCTGGGAAACCTCTTGTCCCAGCTCACGTCCCGTAAAATAGGACCTGTAATTTTTATATTTATCTGTAACCCCCTACCAGAAAGGATTGGGGCCACGGGCTCAAACAGGAGTGAGGGGCACAGGCCGGGGTGGCCAACTGGGGAAGGGGCCCTCGTCCCCCTCCGCGGGCAAAGGTGCGTTAGTCACGGTCACGCGGCTGCCTCCTGCGCGGGGGCGGGCGGGGCGCGTCCACAAAGCCAGCAGCCCCGTGGCACTCACCTTTGGCCAGTGATCCGCGTGGCTGCGGCGGCCCCGCTGCGGGATGCCGCCCCGCCTGCCCCGAGCCTTCAGTGCCCGGCGTCCTCAGCACCAAGGACAGGGAAACTGAGGCTGCGGGAGGGACCCCCCCCCCCCGGAGGGCGGGGTCACTTGTTCAGCCTTGAGCCAATCGCCTCTGCCCTGTTTTCGGATCCGGGGAAAATCATTCCTCCGGCTCTGGGTTGTTCGGAGCGCGGCCGCGCCTCGCAAGGAGCCGAGCCGGCGCTGGGAAATGTTATAAAAACACACCCACGGGGCAGCAGAGAGAGGTGCCTTGCGCCAAGGTCATGCAAAAAGAGAAGCCAGCCTGCAGGCACTAGCTTCCTGCCTGCACCCTGCCAGGCCCCGGCTTCAGATGTCCTGGGGTTCCCTGGGGTCCGAGCAAAGTTTCGGCTCCCAGAGCCAAGCCCGGGCTGCCCGAGGCTCAGGGGCCGGAGGCTCCCACCGGGCCCCCGCGTCGCTCTCCGGGCGCCCCCGCACCTCAATTGCTGCTCTCCAACCCGGCGACCCCCGGCTCCGGCTCGACGCCCCCGCCCCCCGCGCCGGCCCCGCCCCCCGCGCCGGCAGCGCCCGGGGCGGGGGGCGGTGCCGCAGCCAATAGGGAGGTGGCGTGGAGAGGGCGGTGGCAGCTGTGAGGCCAATCGGCGGCGGCCGGCGGCCAATCAGCGGCGGGCTCGAGGGCGGGCTGTGACGCGGACGGCGCTCCTCGTGCGGCGGCGGTATAGGAGCGCGCGCCGCGGCCAGCGGGGCCCGCCGAGCGTCTCAGCCGCCGCCGCCGCCGCCGCCGTCCGCCGCTCGCTCGCTCGCTCGCTCGTTCCCTCCCTCCGCGCCGCCGGCCCGCGCCCGCCCGGCGCGCCCCCAACCGCCGCTCCCGCCCCCGGCCGGCCCGTCAGCGAGCCGGCGAGCGGCCTCCGCGCCCGGCCTCCGTGAGGGGGGCGCCCGGCCGGACCCTGAGCCTCGCTCTCTCGCGCTGCGGCCGTCCGCGCCTCCTCGGCCGCCTGCCCGGCATGAAGACCAAGTTCTGCAACGGGGGCGAGGCGGAGCCCTCGCCGCTCGGGCTGCTCCTGAGCTGCGGCGGCGGCAGCGCGGCCCCGGCGCCCGGCGTGGGGCAGCAGCGCGACGCCGCCAGCGACCTCGAGCCCAAGCAGCTGGGCGGCCCGCAGCCGCCGCTCGCGCTGCCGCCGCCGCCGCCGCCGCCGCTGCCGCTGCCGCCGCCGCCGCCGCCGCCGCCGCCGCCGGCCGACGAGCAGCCCGAGCCTCGGACGCGGCGCAGGGCCTATCTGTGGTGCAAGGAGTTCCTGCCCGGCGCCTGGCGGGGCCTTCGCGAGGACCAGTTCCACATCAGTGTCATCAGGTCGGTGGCGGCGCCCCGCCGGGGTGGGCGCGCAGGGCGGACGCGGGGAGCCGCTGGCCGGGGCGGGGGCGGACCCCATGGGAAACCCAAGCCCCCCCCAGACCTTCCAGAAGACCGGCTGTTGAACGGATCCCGGTTCCATGCGAAGACAGGTCTCCTGTGAGCAGAACAATACCGTTGAATCATCACAAAGTGCGTTTTGTGCAGAAGCTTGTTAAACCTTGCCAGGGGAGGCCCTCCCTTTGGGGTTCAGGGCCTTGCGTGAGGAGGGATGTTGTGAGTCGCTTTAAAAGAAGACACTTGGTAACTTTACTGCTAGT
Source organism: Leopardus geoffroyi (assembly GCF_018350155.1). Classification (NCBI taxonomy): domain Eukaryota; kingdom Metazoa; phylum Chordata; class Mammalia; order Carnivora; family Felidae; genus Leopardus; species Leopardus geoffroyi. The sequence continues at coordinate 110,742,170 of NC_059329.1, read as the reverse complement.
TCCTCGCGTCCACGATTTGCTCCCCGCCCCCGAAATTCACTTGTTCGTGTCCTGGGGGTAACATCTGCTCGTTCCCCGCTGACGCTGCTCAGACATAGGGGTGCCTTCGTGGTCCGAGTTTAGGAGGTGTGGCTCCAGGAATGACGAGGAGCGAGGTGGAAAGGTCCTCCCCTTTTCTTAAGCTAAAAATATTTAGCCATATATTTAAATGAGCGAAAAAATGTACGCGTGTGTTTATTCAGACGGAAGAGGAAAAGGGGCTGCCTTGATTTTTGGTGCCACTCTGGTCCCAGGAGATGACCGTTTAACATTTAGCGTGGGACCTATTTAGACCTTTATGTGTTTGTTTGTTTGTTTGTTTGTTTGTTTGTTTTTGAGAGAGTGCAAGTGGGGGAGGGATAGAGAGAGGGGGGCAGGGGATCTGAAGCCGGCTCTGCACCCGACAGCAGTGAGCTGGACGCGGGGCTCGAACTCGCGAACCTCGAGATGGTGCCCTGAGCCACCCAGGCGCCCCTAGACCTTTAAAAGTGCATTTCTTTCTCTGCCCGTTTTCTTTTAGCTGGTTGACTAGGCTGAGTGTAGTATCTGGAAACTGGCCGGCTGCCACTGATAATCCCCAAGTCCAGTTTTAGTCATTTGATTCCTTTTCTGTGCCCAGTCTTGCAGCAGAGCTTCACTTCCTTGTTGTGCCTCTGGCCCCTCTCACGGATTTGCTTACGAGCAGTAGGAGCCAAAGGTGGGAATCAAAGGAGTTTGCCCAGTGAGAGGTTTTTTATATTTTCATTTCACTTACTAAAAAAAAATTTTTAATGTTGATTGATTTTTGAGGGAGAGAGAGAGACAGAGTGTGAGCAGGGGAGGTGCAGAGAGAGAGGGAGACACAGAATCTGAAGCGGGACCCAGGCTGCCAGCTGTCGGCACAGAGCCCCACGCGGGGCTCAAACTCACCAACCGTGAGATCGTGACCTGAGCCGAAGTCGGACGCTTAACCGACTGAGCCACCCAGGCGCCCCTACAATGACAGTTTTAAGCAAGACACAACAGCTTAACTGACCAGTGACCCTCCCCTGAAAGGGCCCACAAGGGAATGTCTTAAGGCTGGATCCCGGGTGTCCGAACGTCCTCACAGGCAACAGGCAAGAGCACTGGGGCCGGAGTGGGGTGCCAGAGACCTAGTCTCTCAGACTCTGACATCAGCGAATAGCCCCTGACCTCCAGCCCCTCTAGGTTCCTCGTTTATACAGACTGATGATTACATGGCCTGGGATGATCTCTATCACCCTTTTCTTTGAGAATTTTCAGGCCTACCTGAATGTGATAGTTTTGGAGACGCTTTGATTAAAAAAATGAATAGGGGCACCTGGGCAGCTCAGTCGGTTGAGCGTCCGACTTCGGCTCAGGTCATGATCTCGTGGTTTGTGAGTTTGAGCCCCGTGTTGGGCTCTGTGCTGACAGCTCAGAGCCTGGAGCCTGCTTCCGATTCTGTGTCCCCTCTCTCTCTGCTCATGTTCTCTCTCTCTCCTTCAAAAATAAATAAACATTAAAAAAAGATTAGTAGCTGTTACTGTAAGAGCACTGAAGATGTTTTCTTTTCTCCAGGAATTGGTACTCGCAGAAGTAGTGTTGGAAGCTCTCCTTTCTGTTTAGAGGACCTTTTAAAACTATGGTATACATTGCCTCTTAGTCCTGTTTTCTGCAATAGAATGTAATTATGGAATGGGTTTAATGAGAAAAGAGGTGATTTAGCACATGGGAAGTGGGTGATGCCTAGCTTTAAAAAGGGGCAAAAGAGGTGGGCGCCTGGGTGGTTCAGTTTGTGACACATCTGACTTTGGCTCAGGTCATGAGCCCTTGGTTCTTGAACTTGAGCCCCGTTTCGGGTGAGCTCTGCTTCTCCCTCCCTCCCTCCCTCCCTCCCTCCCTCCCTCCCTCCCTCCCTTCCTCCCTTCCTCCCTCCCTCCCTCCCTCCCTCCCTTCCTCCCTCCCTCCCTCTCCCTCCCTCTCCCTTCCCCCTGCCCCCTCCTCCTCTCTCCCCCTCTCTCCCCCTCCCCCACTCTCTTCCCCCTCCCCCACTCTCTTCCCCCTCCCCCACTCTCTTCCCCCTCCCCCACTCTCTTCCCCCTCCCCCACTCTCTCCCCCCTCCCCCACTCTCTCCCCCTTCCCCCTGCTCCTTGTGTGATTCTGTCCCTCTGTCCCTCGCTCACTTGTGCCCCCCCCCTCTCTCTCTCTCAAAAAAAGGTGGGGGGCAAAAGAGGCAGTTCAGAGTGAGGAAAGGGATTCCTCTGGGTTGAAATCCAGTGGCCCTCCACAGGCAGGTGGCACTTCCTGTGTCTCTGGCTATCGTGTTATTGACACTTCACAATCTTTCAGCTTTTTACTGAGTGCTGGTCTGTCCGCAGGGGTTTATCAGACCTCACCACCTCAACTCAGTCCGTCTAGTCTGTCCCACATTTAACCCTTTTGCTCCTTCCCACCCTGGAATATGCTTTTGCTGCTCTCTGTCTTGGAGTTGTAACAGCAGCTGGCCAGAGCTGCAGGACCACTGCCACCTTTGCACTCCCCCAGAGGCCCCTCCTCTGCCTGCAGTGACAGCTGAGACCTGGTGAGCCGCTTTTGCCTTTTGCGTTCACACCTGCTGTCTCCTCTGTTTGCTGTTTCTGAAGCCAGGAGTCCAGGCCTGCGCCCTTGCTTGGACCCTGTACCAGGAGGCACCTGTGGATGTCCTTGCACTTTGGGTCCCCCCCACCCCCATCCATTCTATATCTTGTTGCCCGGTATTTCTCAAATATTGTTATTCTTGTTTTAAAAAATTTAAAAAAAAATTTTTAATGTTTATTTATTATTTTTGAGAGAGACAGAGCACAAGTGGGGAGGGGCAGAGAGAGAGGGAGACACAGAATCCGAAGCAGGCTCCAGGCTCCGAGCTGTCAGCACAGAGCCCGACACGGGGCTCAAACCCACGAACTGTGAGGTCATGACCTGAGCCAGAGTCAGAGGCTCAACTGATTGAGCCACCTAGGCGCCCCTGTTCCTTTAGCTTTAAAAGTTTACTGTAGCTTCCTGTAGCTGGAGATTAAAATCCAAACTTGTTGGCGTGTTTTCAGCTTGGGCCCCAGCCTCCCTTTTTAGAGTGGTTCTTTCTTGTTGTTGTGGCTATTGTTTAAAAATCGCTCTCCCCCCTTGCCAGCAACAAGGAACAGGGAGCTAGTTACACTGGACCCTGCGTTTCCTGAATGAGCTTTGTGTTTTCAGTCTCCAGGCCTTTCTTTGCGCCTCTACTCTGCTTGGCAGCCTGGTGTCTGCTTCTAAACTTCCTCCTTCGAGGCCTGGCTTAGGGAGAAACAGAATTAATTTCTTCCCTGTTTGTTTGTCTTCCATAGCACTTCATATACATACACACCTTCACGGCAACAGCACTTACCACATCTGTGTGTTTATTCTTTGACTTCCATGTTAGATTGAATTAATTCCTAGAGGGCATTGCCTGTTCATCCTCGTGTCTCCAGCAGTGGAATAGTGCCTGACTCGTGGTAGGCACTGGATTTTAGCTTAAGTTGGCCTCTTCACTATCCTTTTAATGTGATTGATGGCAGGGGTCTCTGTAATCAGACTGTTGTTTGCCTGAGTCCTTTAGCAGTGGTATAGGGAAAGATAAGAATTACCATAACATAGGGGTGCCTGGGTGGCTCAGGCGGTGAAGCCTCCCACTTCAGCTCGGGTCATGATCCCACGGATCGTGGGTTCGAGCCCCAAGTTGGGCTCAGTGCTGACAGCTCAGACCCTGGATCCTGCTTCAGATTCTGTGTCTTGCTCTCTGCACCTCCCTGCTTGCACTCTGTCTGTCTCCCTTTCGAAGGTAAATAAACGTTTAAAAAAATTACTATAACATAGAAATTGTCATTAATAAACTGACCGCTCAAAAATTTTGTCCATGCCCAACTGTCACAGCTGAACACTAACTTTTGTCCAGGCCCATCAAATCAAGTGTTTGTTATTATCACTCTCGTTGCTGATTGATAAAAGTCACAGTCAGTTGTGAAATGAAATTGCAGATCTCTGCAAGATTTCCTGAAGTTTGCTGGAAGAAACGCTTGAGAGCTGTTAAAGTTTCACACATACCTGTTGACACAATATATCCCACAGACCCACTAACAGTTGAAAATTGACGGGGAGGATAATACCACGAGCCCTTCACAATAGAATCATTTGAACATCAAAAGACAGAGAGAAGCCCTTGAAAAGACTGGCCAAGTCCGCAGATGTATTTGCAGAATGATGCGATAAAAGTCAAACAGGGAGTGAATTATGGTTTATGGTGACATCATTAACTTTTTGGTAAAATTATGCCAAAATTCCGTCCCTAATTTCTTTTTTATGTGCACGGTTGCATTATAACTTACGTTATAAATAACTTTTAGTTTCATTTTCCAAGCTGTTTCATTTACATTTTGTTTTCACTGTTTACTGTGAAAATTTGGTCCCTTAAGGGGTCTTACTTTTTTAAAAAATTAATAAACCTGGAGCATAGGACCGGCTTAGTGGAGCATGTGACTCCTGACCTTGGGGTCGTGAGTTCGAACCCCACATCGGGCATAGAGCTTACTTAGAAAAAATAAACTTCATTTTTTTTAGAACAGTTTTAGTTCACAGCCAAGCTGAACAGAAAGTACAGAGAGTTCCTGTTTGCCCCAGTCCCCCACCCCACCAAAACCTCCATCACGGTCGGCATCGCCCCCCGCCCCCCACACCAGAGCGGTACATCTGTTAGAATCCATGAACCTACATCAACACGTCACCGTCACTCAAAGTCCGCGATTTACTTTACGCTAAGGTTCACTTCCAGTGTGGTGCATTCTGTGCGTTTGGAGAAATGTGTGATGACGCATTTCCACCACTGTAGCAACCTGCAGAGTAGCTAGCTAGCGTCTGTGCCCTGAAAGTCCTCTGTCCTCTGCCTGTTTATTTACCCCTCTCTCCTCCCAACCCCTTTTCTCAGATGTCGTATGATGGGAAGCACGAAGTATGTAGCCTTTTCGATTGGCATCTTTCACTTAACGGCCTGCATTTAGAAGTCTCCTTCGTGGCTTGATAGTGTGTGTCGTTTCAGTACTGAACACTATTTCATCCGGATGGACTACGGTCTGTCCGTGTACCTCCTGCGGGACACCTTGGTTGCCTCTAAGTTTCAGCAGTTAGGAAGAAAGATGCTGTAAATATCCGTGTACAGCTTTCTGTGCAGGCATAAGCTTTCTCCTCTTTTGAGTAAATATGAAGGGGTGCGGTTGCTAGCTCGTGGGGTAAGAGCATGTTTCGTTTTGTTAAGATACTGCTGGTCTGGGGCGCCTGGGTGGCTCCAGTCGGTTAAGCGTCTGACTTCATGATCTCACAGCTTGTGAGTTTGAGCCCCGCGTTGGGCTGTGTGCTGACAGCTCAGAGCCTGGGGGCCTGTTTCGGATTCTGTGTCTCCCCCTCTCTCTGCCCTTCCCCTGTTCATGCTCTGTCTCTCTCTGTCTCAAAAATAAATAAAAACATTAAAAAAAAAAAAAAAAAAAAGATACTGCTGGTCTGATCTCCAGGGCTGCTGCTCCGTCGTGTCCCGCCGCCTGTGAGCGAGAGCTCCTGTCGCTCCGCACCCTTGTCCGCATTCGGGGTCAGTGGTCTAGATTTGGGCCACTCTACTAGGTGTGAGCTGGTGTCTTGTGGTTTTAATTTGCAGTTCCCTAAGGACATGTGATGTATATGCTTTCTTGTCCTCTGCCTGTCTTCTTTGGTGAGGCGTGCGTTTAGGGTTTTTGCCCATTTTTTAAGTTGAGCTGTTTATTTCCTTATTGTCGTGATCAAAGGGTTCTTTGTATCTTCTGGCCGATAGTCATTTACCCAGTGTGTCTTTTGCAGGTATTTTCTTCCAGTTTGTGGTTGTCGTCTTATTTTCTTGAATGACGTCTTTTGCGGAGAAGTTTTAAATTTTAATGAAGTCCAGCTTATCAATTATTTCTTTCATGGATCATGCCTTTGGTGTGGTATCTAAGATGTAGTCACCATAACAGGGCTGTTTAGGTGATTTCCTGTTATAGTCTGGTTTGTCGTTTTGCATTTTACATTTACATCTAGGATCCGTTTTGTGTTACCTTTGGGGAAGGATGTAAGGTCTGTGTCTAGATTTCATTTTTTAAATGTGAATGTCTAGTCATTCCAGCACCATTTGTTAAGACTGTCCTTTCCCTACTAAATTGCCTTTGCTCTTTGTCAAGATCAGTGGACTGTATTTATGTGGATCTATTTCTGGGCTGTGCAGTCTGTTCCATCGATCTGTTTGTCCATTGTTTTGCCAACACCACGCAGTCCTGATTATGCAGCTTTGTAGTAAGTCTTGAAGTCAGGCAGTGTCAGTCCTCTGACTTTGTTCTTCTCCTTTAATACCAGATTGGCTATTCTGGGTGTTTCGCCCCTCCACGTAAACTCCAGAGTCAGTTTGCCAACATTGGGATTTTGATTGGGATTCGTTGGATCTACACAAGGAGGGAAGAATTGACATCTTGGCAATATCGAGTCTTCCTATCCATGGGCATGGGATATTTCTTCATTTTATTTAGTTCTTTGATATTTTTCATTAGAGGTTCGTATTTTTCTTCTTACAGATCTTGTTCATATTTTGTTACATTTATACTTCAATGTTTCATTTTTTGGTTGCTGATGTATGTGAGAATAGGTTTTTGATTTTAATTTGTACTTGTTCATTGCTAGTATAGGGGACAGTGATTGACTTTTATGTTAACGTTGTATCCTGCAACCTTGCTATAATTCTTATTAGTTCCAGGATTTTTTTTTTTTTTTTCAGTCTAGCCTCTTAGCTTGTCCAGCTCTGATACCAATGCCCATGTTCTCCTTCTGGGTTTTTCCCTGCAGTGGAACCCTGGCAGCCAGCCTAGCCCCCTCCACTATCTCACCATCCTCTATCAGCTGGCAGAGAATCTTGTCCTGCCCTTGGACAGCCCTTGTCTTTAGCTTTTCAGGGGTCTGTTTTGTATCCGCAACGAGGTTGTACTGTACATGTCTTTCATAAGTTATGTATGTGTGTAAGCAAGCTCTGTACCCAACCTGGGGCTCACACTCACAACCCCGAGGTCAAGAGTTGTATGTTCTACTGACTGAGCCAGCCAGGCGCCACTCCTTGTCATTCATAACATATTTACACATCTCACTGTGGCCGGTGCTTTTTCTGTTCAGTGTCCCAGTGACCCAGGGGCTGATGATGAAACAGTAAGACAATAAGGCCTGGGAGGTCCATGTGAGCTAGGAGTGATGTGGGAGCCCTTTGTGGAGAAAGTGGCAGCACCCCTGAACTCTGAAAGGTGCAAGAACCTCTCTGGTGAGAAGAGCAGGAAGAAGCATGCTACCTTCCAAGGATGCTAAGAATAGTGGCTTGAGGGGCTCCTGGGTGGCTCAGTCGGTTGAGCATCCGACTTCGGCTCAGGTCATGATCTCACAGTCTGTGAGTTCGAGCCCACATCAGGCTCTGTGCTGACAGCTCAGAGCCTGGAGCCTGTTTCAGATTCTGTGTCTCCCTCTCTCTCTGAACCTCCCCCGTTCATGCTCTCTCTCTGTCTCAAAAATCAATCAAGGTTAAAAAAAAAAAAAAAAAAAAAAGAATAGTGGCTTGAAATGGGTATTTTAGTGGGGGCGCCTGGGTGGCTCAGTCAGTTAAGCATCTGACTCTTGGTTTCGGCTCAGTTCACGATCTCACGGTTCGTGGGTTCGAGCCCCACGTCGGGCTCTGCACTCACAGTGCGGTGCCCGCTTGGGATTCTCTCGCTCTCCCTTTCTCTCTGCCCCTCCTCTGTCCGCTGTCTTTCTCACAATAAATAAGTAAACTTAAAAAAAATCGGTGTTTTAGGAACCCTTTCTGTGGGACATGTGGATTACCACGATTGGGTGGTGGTTGTGGTGGTGGCACTAAGGGGATGTAGTGGGTGGAGAGCAGGGATACCACTAACCATCTTACAGTACAAAGGACAACCCCTCCTCTTCCTCCAGCAGAGGATTCTCAGACCCCGAGTGTCAACAGTGCCAAGGTTGAACAGCCCTTGGAATGCGGGACTGAAGACCAGCTTTCCTCTTTCGTCCGTTTGGCCCACTCTTAACACATGCGCCTTTGCTTTACCATTGCTCCTGGTGAGCGGCTGGCATTACCTGATCATCACAAAAACCCCTATCAGATGCTCCTGCATTATTTTATGGTGAGAAGACAGGCTTAAAAGGCATCGAGTAACTTGCCCAAGGCCACACAGCTGTCTGGGAGCCAGCAGCTCACCAAGGTCAAAGGCTGTTCTCTTAACTCTGCCTCCAGGCTCGGGGTTAAGGCATCTGTTCCTGATTACCACACACTGATGCTGGCATTTCACTCTAGTTTTGTTTTGTTTTTTTTTTTCCCCTCCACCTGAGCTATGATTATTTCAAGTTGAGTTTTAGATGGTCAGAAGAAGTTTTGCAAAAATCCACCCCCCCCCCTTTTTTTCCTTATTCCGTTTGTGCTCCAAATTCATTGGCTGTTTTGGTATTTCACTGTCTTCTATTTTCTATGTATCCAGTCCTTTGTTCTTGCCAGTCCTTTCTCTGTGGAGATAGTGGTTGTGTTTGAATTCCCCCCGCCTTGCCCCCCAGTCATTTGACTTTGAGAAAAAGTGAAACCTTTTGTTTCCAGGCGGCGAGCCCCAGGGAGACTGAGTCTGTGTGCTGGAAGTGACCCCCAGTTACTTGTGGATAATTTGCAGACATTTCAGGAGCTTTTTTGCTTTTTAGCAAAATACGGTTGGTTAGGTGCGGATCAGATAACTCCCCATCTTAGTTTAGCAGGTGAAAATCTTTTGTTCAAGATTTCTCTGGAGCAGGCAGGTTCTTGGGTTGATCATTCCCTGAACATTGAGCTGATACACCTGAATATGAATCCTTTTCCAAACAATTAAAGATATACAGATGTTTTTGATGGATGAATGGATTAGCAAAATGTCCCATTTATGTACAATGGAATATTTGTTAACCTTAAAGAGAGTCTTTTTTTTTTTTAATTTGAGAGAAAGCACGCACTCGAGCCGGGGAGAAGGGCAGAGGGAGAGAGAGAAGCTTAAGCAGGTTCCATACTCCGTTCGATCCCATGACCCTGGGATCATGACCTGAGCCTAAATGAAGAGTTGGACACTCAACCAACAGAGCCACCCAGGCACCCCTAAAAGAAGGAGGTTCTGACACATGCTACTACAGGGATTAACCTTGAGGACATGCTAAATGAAATGCTTGCCAGTCACAAAAAAGACCTATATTGTACGATCCGACTTCTGTGAGACCTCTAGCGTAGTCATATTCATACACGCAGAGTAGATGGTGGTGGGGGGGGGTGGGGGGGGGGGAGAATGGAGCGCTAGTGCCCAATGGCTCAGTTTCAGTTTTGCAAGATAAAAAGAGTTGTGGAGACAAATGGTGGTGGTGTTTGCAAAAACAGTGTGAATACACTTAATGCCACTGAACTGTGCACTTAAAAACGGTTAAGGTGGTAAATTGATATGTGTATTTTATCACAATTTAAAGATTGAAAAAAAATAGGGGTGCCTGGCTGGCTCTTGACTTCAGGGTTGTCAGGCGAACGTGATAACCACTACACTACGGAAACCCTTGACTTCAGGGTTGTAAATTCAAGCCCTGCGTTGAGTGTAGGGATTACTAAAAAAAAATGAAGAAAAAAGGGGCGCCTGGGTGGCTCAGTAAGGTGAAGCATCCAAATCTTGATCTCAGCCCAAGTCTTGATCTCACGGGTATGAGTTCCAGCCCCGTGTTGGTCTCCATGCTGAGCTTAGAGCCTACTGAAAAAATAAAAATAAAAAATAAAAACTTAAAAAAAATGGCTGTTGAAAAATTGGAAAAAAAAGGTATGTAGATGTTTGACATTAGGAATGTCATATTTCAAGACTTTGGGCACTCCACTAAGTTGTATCACTATAGCATGGAATTTTCCTGCTTAGACTGCTGTGGAATAAAATAGGAATTAAGTGACCTCTTTGAGACCTGCTAAGTCTACAAATAAAGGATGCGAGCCAGTTTTAAAGCTGTTTAAAAATGTGTTCCTAAAATAAAAGCTGTATTACACAATAAACCCTATCTAGCGAAGTGATTATACTCCAAAATTTTAGAAAAATACACTCTGTAGCATAGAGTTGAAAACATTGAAGCCACTCCTAGATGCAAATGCAGAGACTAGCTCAGAAGCTCTTTCTTACATGTTTGCCTTATAACTTGTAGTTAAAATTTGTTCTTCAGCAAAATCTCCCAACTACTTCTTTTAAAAATTTTTTTTTTTAATTTTTATTCATTTTTGAGACAGAGCATGAGTAAGGGAGGGGCAGAGAAAGGGGGAGACACAGAACGTGAAGCAGGCTCCAGGCTCTGAGCTGTCAGCACAGAGCCTGACGCGGGATTCAAACTCACAGACTGTGAGATCCTGACCTGAGCTGAAGTCGGACACACAACCCACTGAGCCACCCGGGCGCCCCTCCCCAGCTACTTCTTAACCTACAAACTGGTACTTGAATCTCGGGATGTGACATTCGCCAAGTGCCCAAATCTGTACTGTGTATGCCAGCTTCCTGATGCTGATGTGTTAAAGTGGGTCACATGATGCAGCCCAAATAAATCACATCTACTGGACTGTTAAACTTTTTTCCTGGGGCTGAGAAAGTTTTGATGATCTCATTGACTCCAGTCTGTCTTCCTTTTATTTATTTTTATTAACAATTTTGTTTATGATTTCTTCTTTTTTTTTTTTAGATGTTTATTTATTTTGAAAAAGAGAAAGAGTGAGCGATCAGGAGCAGGGAAAGGGCAGAGAGAGAGAGAGAGAGAGAGAGAAAGAGGGAGAGAGGGTCCCAAGCAGTCTCCGCATTGTTAGTGCAGAGCCCAACATGGGGCTTGAACCCATGAACTGTGAGATCATGACCTGAGCCACACCAAGAATTGGTGAGCCACCAACTGAGCCACCCAGGGGCCCCTTCCTCCTCCTCCCTCCTCCTCCTCCTCCTCCTCCTCCTCTTCTTTCTCTTCTTCCCCTCCTCCCCCCTCCCTCCTCCTCCTCCATTTTATTATTTTAAGTAATTTCTACACCCAGTGTGGGGCTTGAACTCACAATTGTGACATCAAGAGTCACATGCAGATACCCCCTGACTTCCTTTCACATGTAGAGTGTATTTAACATGCTATGTGAACTTTACAGAGCAACCAAAATTGAATAACAGTTTTCGTGGCCAACACCTGATGGTAGCATTCGATGTTTTTGGTAAGGTCAGTGGAAAGTCTGGACAGATTTGCGAAGTGGCCTTTGTTTCCTCTGTTTGTGCTGTGGAACCAAGATGACAGCTCGTTCCTGTGACTTTATGCCTGGAGAGGGGGTGAGGAGTTCACGGGTAGCACTGTCCTGTCCCACGTGACGGTCCGGACCGTAGAAAGCAGAGGAGTAACTTTCCAGCTGTGGCATCAGTAGCCGCCTTCCTTTGCTTCCTCTTCTTATGGTTGGGTCACTTCAAGTGACTTGTTCCCCGTGTTTCAAAGGGGAGCACTTCGGCCACCGCTGGCCTCCCAGGTGAAAAACAGCTGTGCCCCAAATGGTGACGTCAGTGGCCTTGTCTCATTTACCTTGTAGTGGAGAAGTGTCCATTTTCTCTCCCCTTCCTTGACGATTTACACTTTGCCAGTATATTACGTCTGGGAATTAATTGTGCTTTATGGCTACATGTTAGAATAGCCTGTTTGAATGGTGAGGGCCTAGTAGCAAATTAAGAGGAACTTGATTTATTTTGTGCACTGCCGGGTTTTGGGGTTTTGCGGACTTGCCCCGGGGTGTAGGTAACATATAAATTTCCCTGAGCTGCTTTACTGTCTAGCAGCCTAGACTTCTGTTGGAAAGGGGTGTGCTACCAGCTCTGGAACAATGGAGCTGATGTAGAGAAAGACAAGTTGGGGGAGAGAAATATCTAGCTCTCTGAAGTTGAGGGTTGGAAAATTAATCAAGAAGCAAATGAGCTCTTATTATAGATAATGGATAAAAAACATTTAGGCTGTGTTAAAGGCCATCAGGAAATGCAGGGCTGAAAAGGAGGCCTGGGCATAACAATCCTGAAAAGCACCCAGAATATTATCTGTTATGTGACTTGAGGCACGAAGTTTGCAGTAAAAGCTCAATGAGCTGGGGCCCAATTTACTGAAAATTTTCCTTATTCTTTTTTTTTTTTCTTTTTTAACTACTCTCTTGTCCATAAAATCAAGTAAAGGGTTAGATTTGTGCTTATCAAACTAGAATACCTATGTTAGTACTCCGGCCACCGTGTAATCTTATAAATCTCCCCAGAAAGCTAATTGTATTAACAGATTCAGAGAGTAGTTTGCATTGACCAGCTGTGTTTGTTAAAACAGAAAAATGGTATATTATGGAGCAGAAGAGAAAATGCTGCCTGGATATGTATATAAAAGTTTGCACTTATGAGAAAGCAAACGTGTTTCTTACCTGGCATTCGAAACACTTTGATGGGAGAGTTTGAGAAGTTATGGTTTAAATGGTATCTCTGGGTTCTTCTGCTTTAATACTCTTTTCTTTTATGAAAAAGTTTTGTTTTTTATGGAAGTATAATTAACATACAGGGTTATATTAGTTTCAGGTATACAACGTAACATTCAACAATTGTGCACATTATTCAGTGCTCACCATGATAGGTGTGGTCTCCATCTGTCACTAAAAAATGTTATTATAATATTATTGACTCTGTATTCTCTGCTATACTTTTCATTTCGGTGACTTGTTTATCTTATTCTTTTAAAAGAAAAGGTAAAAGTAAGAAGATGCAAGATTATCTAAGAGTTAAAAACATTCCCTGTTGTGCTTTGGAAGCCACTCAGGTCTGAGTTCCCTTGTTGTTCTTGCCTCTCTAGTTCTGCAGTGATATTTCATGTTTAGATCAGCAAGGGGCTCAGATCGTTAATAGCTACATCATATTTGCAAGTTATATTTAAGGCAGGAATGGAGGGAGGTATGAAGGAATTTTAGATTTTCAACAAGAATGTTCCGTTAACCTGTAATTGTCTTATGGTTAGGATGACATTTCTTCCTACCTACTTGATGATTAACCAGGAAATGCAATCAAGTGGGCTAGCTCCCTCCCTGAGCATTCCTTTTCTTTGTGAAGTGATTACAGAAGACAATGGGAAAGAACAAGGGTTATTTTTGTTGATGTTGTTAAAAAAAATTTTTTTTTTGAGTAGGTAATCTGCGTACTGGTTTTCAAATTCAGACATGAAGGGGTGTGCCGTAATTCTTTCTGTCACCTCTGGCCCCAGTGCTCCTCTCTAGAGGCAAGCAACGTTCTTAGGTTCTTAAACATTCTTCCAGAGAGATGCTTCGCCTGTGTTAGTATATTTGGGTGTACTCATTCTTTGAACAAATATTGAGAGCTGCTCTGGGCCAGGCAGTGTGCAGGGGGCTACGACTATGTAGCCTCCTCCTCTTCTTTAAAACTTACAATAAAAAAAAATGTGAACTTACAATAGATCACCTTTTCTTGTGTGCTGAGAGCAGCACTATATCTCAGAGATTGTTTTATATTAGTATTTATTGAGCTGTCTTATTCTTTTAAGTAGAGACATGATGTTGTATTTTAACTTAAATATTATTATGATATTTTCATGATAGTTCAAATACCAGAGCTTCTGTTTTCTAAGGTAATCACTCTAATAAAAAGATTGCATGTATTAAGTGCTTACTATTGCCAGATACTATATTGGTCACATTCATCTCAGTTAATCTGGGTAGCGGTCCTAGGAGAGAGGTGTTCTTAGCCCCGGGGTCCCAGAGAGGTTGAGTAGTTTGCTGGAAGTTAAAGTGTTAATTAATAGTGTTAATAATCAGCCTCCTGTCTGATCTTCTAGTCTCCTTCCCATTGCAGTTCCCACACAGTGTGATGGTTCTTTCTAATATTCACTCAGATATGCACTTCAGTTTTGGCAGGAGGTTATGTTCTCCTGTCCCTGTTATCGCCCAGATTTTTTGTGATCAGTGGCTCCGTATGACAGCACCCATTGCTTGTCAGGTATGTGCGCAAGTATCCAAGGACTCCGGATGACCGTGAGCGTGTTGCTCAGTCCTGTGTTTCAGATCGGTAATAACCAAAAGATATTGCCACCCTCACATCCAGTCAGATACGCCGGAGCGTTAGAAACCTGTGCGGGCATACATCCTGTTACAGTCCAGGACCAGGTGACATTTGTGTACAAGGGCATGTGGGGAAGCCCAAGAATCTTGCAGGTGTCTCTGACCCTTTTCAGGGACCCCACGTCACTAATGAAAACTGCAGACAGATCTGGTGTACGGGTGGCCCTTTGTCCATTTGTGGACTGTGAATAAAGAAGCCTAGGGTTCTGCAGGGCGTGTGTATGATCAGTGGGCAGGCAACTCATGCCTAAAGTAATGGTTGTAGTTTGACTTTTCCCTGCCCATGTGCTATTGAAAATGCCGTCTTTTCTGAGTCTTCCTGTCTGACTCTCTTCCTTTTCCTGCCTTTGCATTTGGCCAGCTGGCTCAGTGGCGGAATTCAGGATGATGTGCTGCGGAAGCCCCCTCGGGGGGAGACGGCCATAGCTACTAAGGCAGAAGTTAAAGACTTTGAAAAGCCAGGAGAGTGTGGACAGCACGGGAGTCTGTAGGAGGAGGGCAAAGGGCAAGAGTGGTGGGTGTTAGCAAACTTCCATTCCCTGGACTTTATTCTGGAATGTTTCTCTTGACTGCTTTTACAGTGTCCTGGGTGCCAGGACGGTGGAACCCCGGCAGCGGGAGAGGGGGAGAAGAGAAGGTGGTGGGTTCTGTGTCTGTGTGAGAGTCCTCTCCTACTGGCCTCAGACTTGAAGGGAGGAGGGAAAAGTGGCAAAAAAGATCTGTGGGGAGGAGAAAACAAGTATCTGGCCAGGACCAGAGAGGAAAGGACCCCTGGTAGCAGTGGTGGGGCAAGAGTAAGAATGGACGTGTGAAGCTGGGACTCAGAACAGCCGTGGAGAGGTTTCCGGAAACTGGGTAACTTTCTCATTCTGCAGCTCTTACTGATGTTTCTTTTTCCAGATTGCTCTTAGGGTCTTCCAGTTCCACTGGAAGTGTTCAGTCGTTGGGAGCAGATTTTAACCAAATGATGGTGGCCGTAGTTAAAGACACAGAAGTTTAATATTAAGAGGATGGTTCAGATAAGTCCATGAATGTTCAGTCCACAGTGAACTACTTAAGGCAAGTTGGTTATCACTGGTTTAAAGAGAAAAATAACAGCTTTGTTAGGATACCATAAAGTGCACCCTTTTAGATTGCACAGTTCAGTGGTTTTTAGTATTTTTAAAGGGTTCAGGCAACCCACTGTCTTTTCAGAACATTTTCATCACCCCAGAAATAAATCCTGTACCATTACAGCTGTCTCTCTCCATGCTCCCCTTCTTAGCTCCTGACAACCACTAATCTATTTAACATCTTATGGGCAGGTAGGGTCCTACAACATGTGTGGACTTTGTGACCGTTTCTTTCACTTAGTATAATGTTTTCAGTGTTTGTTCATGTTGTAGCATGTATCGGTACTTTGTTCCTTTTTGTGGTTGAATAATATTCTGTTGCATGATATTCCACAGCTCGTTTATTCATTCATCAGTGGGTAGACATTTGAGTTTTTCCATTTTTTGGCTATTGGGGACATCGTGTACAGTTTTTGTGAGGACATATGTTTTCAGTTCTTTTGGGTGTATATGTCTTAGGAGTGGAATGGCTGGGTCAGGTGGTGACTTGATATTTAACCTTTTGAAGATGTCACTGATCTTTTGAAGCCTCTGTCAAAGAGAATCTCCATAGACCCCAACAGATATTCTCCATTGTGATTGAGAGGATACCCAAGATTGTTGTTGCTTTGACCCGTTGTGATCTTTACCAGCACCATGTTTTCCTGCTACCTACGGTCTTGGTTTTATATATACCCTAAATTGCCAACTGATTTTTTGAGAAGAGTTTGTTACAGTGTATGCTGTTGATTGTGTATTAGATGCCATGAAGTATGTGACATAAGCTCTTAATTAAAAATTGCAAACATTTAGAAAGTAGTAAAGAATTCAAAAGTAGAGGAACTTTATCAAATTGGAACACTCTGCTTAATTGGCCTCTGGTTCCTTCCTTTGCCCAGAAATAACCATCATTCTGAATTGGTGTTAAAATTCTCTTTGTTTCATCCTGAAATAAGATTGTGATCTAAAGATCAGGTCTTTATAATTGAAATCTTATGTAACCTGTGTGGTTTAAGTGCTAAAGCATTAGAGTGTTAAAAAAAATTTTTTTTGGGGCGCCTGGGTGGCGCAGTCGGTTAAGCGTCCGACTTCAGCCAGGTCACGATCTCGCGGTCCGTGAGTTCGAGCTCCGCGTCGGGCTCTGGGCTGATGGCTCAGAGCCTGGAGCCTGTTTCCGATTCTGTGTCTCCCTCTCTCTCTGCCCCTCCCCCGTTCATGCTCTGTCTCTCTCTGTCCCAAAAATAAATAAACGTTGAAAAAAAAATTAAAAAAAAAAATTTTTTTTTTTAATGTTTTATTTATTTTTGAGACAGAGAGAGAGCACGAGCAGGGGAGGGGCAGAGAGAGAGGGAGACACAGAATCCGAAGCAGGCTCCAGGCTCCGAGCCATCAGCACAGAGCCCGACGCAGGGCTTGAACCCACAAACTGTGAGATCATGACCTGAGCCGAAGTTGGACGCTTAACCAACTGAGCCACCCAGGCGCCCCAAGCATTAGAGTAGGTAGGTGGTAGGTGGAGTTGTAATTTTGTGGTAGGTGGAGTTGTAATAGAATAGCTGACATGTAGGAGAATTAGTAATCCTGTGTGTTTGGGGATATTGTGGTTCATATCTGACTACATGCAACCTGTTGCCATGTAGGCTTCTATGTCAGGAAGACCTTTCATGCTAAGAAGGCATGGTTGATGTTTTTTGCCATAAGGCACTTTGAGAGCGAGTAGCATCAGATACCAGATGTTAGTGTTACATGGAGTGGTTTCTGTTTTGAAATGGTTTTGTAGGGTTTCTCAAGGCTCTTTTTAATGTTGATAAAAAAAAAGTAATTGTTGATTAGTATGTTGCCTACTGTGACATAGTATCTTTGACCCATTTCTGAGTCAACTAAATTTTTAGATTAACTGCTAGTTTACATTTTCTGATTTTCTCTTCTCCTCACAGTGGTTAGTGCAATTAATTTTATGGCTTTCTGGGGAGAGTAATGAATTGACATTTATCAGTTTGGGGGAAAATCGTTGATGCTTGTTGCCAAGAAGTCATTTAAATAAAGCTGCTAGCTCTCAGCATGTTTTATGGTTTATTTAATAATAACTTTTTTTGTCTGTATTGATGTACCTACAAATGTTTCCTGTGCAAGTTTTTTAACTTTAAAATTTTTCATAGCCTTTGTTAACTTCCTGTATATTGTAGCCTTAAAAAAATAAGTTCTCACTAGCAAATTGATGTTTCTAGAAAGTAATATTTTGATATATCAATTTTTCATTGATAAGTCAGTCAAGACTGTGAGGCAGGAGTTGTGATGTGCTAAAAGGCGAGGACGAGTGAGTGGCTTATATGTAGGATATTTTAGCAATGGGCAGCAAGAATTTTAAGATGTTAGTGTCCTTTGACCCAGAAAAGCCAGCTGTAACTAAAGGGTCTCGTCAGATTGTGCATAAAGGTTGATGTACAGGTGTCCATACTATAGAGTTATGAATAGAAGTAAACAGTTATGTAGAAGCCCGCCGTCTCCAGCAGTCCGCCCTTGGCTAAATAAACCATGCTCAGTCTTTAAGATGAAATTGTATGCATGATTAAAAATTGTGTTTTTAATGATGAATTGATGGAAAATGTTCGTAATATAAATGGAAAAGGAACATTAGAGTGTGGTCCTAATTTTAATAACAAGAAAGAAGTAGGAAAAGAGGAGCTTAGGAAAATGGCAAATAAAAAACCCAGAATGTGTAGGGGCGCCTGGCTGGCTCGGTGGATAGAGCATGTGACTCTTGATCTCAGGATCCTGAGTTCACGCCCCGTGTTGGGCACGGAGCCTACTTAAAAAACAAAACAACAACCCTGAATGTTCAAAGTCGTCATGTTCGAATGATAGACTTTGGGTAACTTGTTATATTTCTTATTTTGGGAGTCTTTAAGATCCGTATTAACAACACTTTTTGGAACACGAATTCTGAAATCCAAAAGGCACACAATTTACTGCACGTCCTAAGCAGCCTCCTTTAGTTGGTCCGGTAACACTGATAAAACCTGCATCTTTAAAAACATGCCCAGGTCACCTGAGTTCTTTATTGCTTGTGGTGGGGAGGTCGACCTTCAGAGCCAGTGTGATGGAAGCAGCACAGTGCTGCTTTCTAGAAAGGGGCTGCTGTGTGGCTTTGTTTTCACAAACTACTTTCTTTAGCACAGAAACCCCTTAGCCATCGGGCTTCAGCGTGGTGGGGGTTTCTTTGCTTTGTTACTGCCTGGCTTTTCTACCCTTTTTGTTTCCACGTGTGCTGCCATTAGAGAAGTCACTGTTCTTCGTTGTAAGTTGTTTCTTGATTAGCTGTATATCAAGAGAAATTGAGATGGTTATTTTAACGTCTGATTTAAGCACTTTGTTCCACCCGTTAGTCCGTTGGCTCTGTGTTAGAGGCCTGCGCGCAGGATGGGTTACGGGCACGTGGCCTGGTGAGGGTGCCCGCCAGCGGCGCCGTCCAGGTTGCTACCTGCTGTGGGTTGCTTCCATGTGTCGACTGTGAAATGAATGTGTTCGTTTTGTTTGATTTGATATTTTTGCTTACTTGAGTGTCCCCAGAGTTTGACTATGACACGTATGTTTCTCATAAAGCTCTTCTGCCACTTGTTTGAACCCTTGAGAGTTTCTGGGATTTTACTTTGGAGAATATCTTGACAAATTACACGGTCATTGGGCTGTTGTAGTCTTACTACCATGTCTAGGGCATATCTTCCCAACATATCCTCTTGTTCCTTGTCGTGTTGTTTGGCTCCGTTGGTGACTGGGTTTTTGTCTACGTGGTTTCTCCCAGTTTGGGTCATCGATGGTAATGACCTTGTTTCCTTTATCTTGCTAGTCACTACAAAATAACCAACGGTTTACTTCCTCCTGCTACAGCCTATTGAGCAACAGGGGCTACAGATAATTCAGGAGATGAAGGGTTTCCAGGTTGTGGGCTTGTTTCTGGCCCAGCTGGCTGGCCTGCCTCCTCTAGGAGTACGGGATTAAACTTTGAAATGAGTCACACAGTTTAGAACAGTAGCTCATCTGTTTGCTCCCGCTGTTGACTGAAGTCTCAAGAGTGTGTGACAGGAAGGAAGACGAGGGCTTTTAACTGATGGAATGCCTGTTCTCTCGCCTGGTAGCCAGGAGCCTGTGTGGCAGGGCGGTTCTGATAAGCTGCCCATTAGAGGCGTTGCCCTGAGTCGAGAAGAAAGGTCAAGGCTCCTTCAATCCTCTCCACACCTTTCCGTGTGCTTCAAGGTTCACTTGGGGGAAGTCCGAGCCTTGGGTTCCCCTGGTCTGTCTTCTTCCCTCACTGGGGTGGCAACTGATTTGCCTTTTTGGGAAAAGAGGTCTTTATTCTTGTGAAGATTCCCAGGTACTCATGATTGTTTTCTGTTAAATAAGATACTGAAAAAGTTCTTAAATATGACTTTTGTTTACATGTGGGAAATATTGTTTCTGTAGAAACACATTCAAGTTTTTAATTGGTTAGGGGAAAATCATTCCATAGGAAAAAAGTCATTTTTCTTTTTCAAAAAATGCTTTATTGACATATAGTTCACATACCATACAATTCACCCATTCAAAGCATATGTATCGGTTGGTATATTCGCAGGTATGGGCAACCGTCATCCCATAGTCCTTTGTGAAAATAGCTACCTTTTAAAAAAATGTCTTATTCACTTTTGAGAGACTGCAAGCAGGGCGGGGGAGGGGCGCAGGGAGAGAGGGACAGAGGATCCGAAGTGGGCTCTCTGCTGTCAGCAGTGTGCCTAATGTGGGGCTTGAACTCATGAACCGTGAGATCATGACTTGAGCCGAAGTCAGATGCTCAACTGATTGAGCCACCCAGGTGCCCCTCCCACAGCCAATTTTAGAACATTTTCCATCATCTTGGAAGGAAACGCTGGCCCCTTCAGCCCTAAGCACTCACGGATCTACTTTCTGTCTATAAATTTCCTGGTTCTGGACATTTTGTATGAATGGAATCACATAATATGTGACTGGCTTCTTTCACCTAGCATAATGTTTTTTTTTTTTTTCAAATGTTTATTTTTGAGAGAGACAGAGTGTGAGCCAGGGAGGGGCAGAGAGAGAGGGAGACACAGAATCCAAAGCAGACTCCAGGCTCTGAGTCGTCAGCACAGAGCCCAGTGTGGGGCTTGAACTCATGAACTGCTAGATTATGGCCTGAGCTGAAGTCAGACGCTCAACCAACTGAACTACCCAGGCACCCTTCACTGAGCATAGTGTGTTTAAGATTCATTTATGTCATAGCAGGTGTCAATACTTCATTACTTTTTAAAAACATTGTGAGGGGTGCCTGGCTGGCTCAGTTGGAAGAGCGTGCAACTCTTGACCTCGGGGTTGTGAGTTTGAGCCCCATGTTGGACGGAGAAATTAAATAAGCTTTAAAAAAATAAAACATTGTGGTGAAATATACACAGCATGAAATTTACTCTTTTTAACCATTTTCAAGTGTGCAGGTCGGTGGAATTAAGGGTGCTTGCACTGTTGTGCAGCCGTCGCCCCTATCCATCCCAGGAACACTTTCATATTCCTGGTCTGAAACTCTGTCCCCGGGTTACACACCCAATTCCTCATTCCCCCCAGTAACACTGTCCTTTGAAATTCAACTAGCTCAATCTGTTTTTAGTCATTTTGTATGTGTTTCCTGGAATGTGGTATATCCCTTTGATATTCAGCCCTGCCGACATCTTGATTTTAGCCACAGAAGACCTATTTCCTAGCATCTGAACTCCAGAACTGTAAGATAAGTTTGTGTTGTTTTATTTATTTATTTATTTATTTATTTATTTATTTATTTATTTTAATTTTTTTTTCAACGTTTATTTTATTTTTGGGACAGAGAGAGACAGAGCATGAACGGGGGAGGGGCAGAGAGAGAGGGAGACACAGAATCGGAAACAGGCTCCAGGCTCTGAGCCATCAGCCCAGAGCCCGACGCGGGGCTCGAACTCACGGACCGCGAGATTGTGACCTGGCTGAAGTCGGACGCTTAACCGACTGCGCCACCTAGGCACCCCAAGTTTGTGTTGTTTTAAGCCATGAAGTGTGTGGTCGTATGTTACAGCAGCCACAGGAAACAAAGACCTTTGTTTTATGCAAGTTTGTACAGATTCATCCTGATGTAAGGCTCGTGGGATTGTGTGGCTGGCACAGCACCTACTATGTGCTTAGCATGACACCTGGTGCTCCCCCACTCTGTTTGGTCTCCCCATCTATGAATGGGCAGCAGGATCGGCATCCATCCTGCAGGACTGCAGGGAGAGTGAACTGAGCTCACCTGTTGAACACTGCAGCCCAAGAAGCGCGCGCGCTCTCTCTCTCTCTCTCTCTCTCTCTCCCTCTTTTAAGTGTATTTATTTTGAGAGAGAAAGCACGTGGGGAAGGGGTAGAGAGGGAGAAAGAGAATTTCCAGCAGGCTCCACACTGTCAACATGGAACCCAGTGTGGGGCTTGAACTCACAAACTATGAGATCATGACCTGAGCCAAAATCAAGAGTCAGACGCTTCACCAACTGAGCCACCCAGGTGCCCCATGGAGCTCTTAAAATGACTAAAGAAAGTGCAAGTCTTTTACAGAGGGGTGAATCTGAGGCTCAGAGAGATTTAGCGAGGTGCCCAAGACCACACAGCTGTCACAGTAAGCGGCAGAACTGGGATTTGAAGCCCTGGCTCTGAAGCCAGTGGTCTTTCTTGCAGCATGATGCCTTCTCCCAGGACTGTCTCTTAGGGGGCCTACAGTCTCATTAGTCAGGGAGCCACGCCTAACCCACTAGACCTAGTAGGACAGTGAGCATAACAGGAGGGAGTTGGAGAAGAGACACTCAGTGGGACAAGAGTGCTGTTGGTTATTGTCATCTTCAGAGAAGCTTTACCGAGCACTGACCATTTGGGGTCACTAGCCTTGAGTATTGAAGAGAGATATTCCCCCTGCCTTCAAGGAGCTAGCAGGGAAGATGGGGAAAGCTTCTTGAGGAGGTTGGGCTTTGAACTTGGTCTTAAACCGTAAGGAGGTAGCTTTTAGCAGAGTAAGGAGTTTCCAGATTGGGAGAACACGATTAAGTGGATGCGTGATCAGCTGGATCGGTTGGTACTAGGTTTAGCCGCTTCTAACGGAAAACCCCAGTTATTTCCCTTTTGTGTAAAGGGACACAAAGGTGGACAGGCTGGGCAGGTGTGGCAGCTCCGTGGGCTTGATGGGGATGCGGGTCCTTGCAGCTAACTACTCTGCCATTCCTAGGACGTGATCCAAGAAACTGCTAAAGCTCTGGCTGTATGTGCCTGGCAAGATCCCGGCAAGAAAAGCGGAAACAACACTAGACATTTCAACATAGAGTATTTAATATAGGGAATTGGGAATCGGCTGAACAGGTATTGGAGAACGCAAAAAGCAAAAATGGGACCCAGTGGCACACAGAACTGCAGGAAGCAGCCCCTTCCCTGGGCTGAGGGACAGAAGGAAGAGGTTGAGGTTATGAGACCCTGGAGCTGGAACCCCCAGCCCCCATGGAGAGGGCGCTGCTGGGCTGCTACTGGCATCTGAGAACTTGCAGCCCCCCCCCCCCCCCCCCCCCGGAGCCGGGACCCAGGCCTGCGAGCTGGTACCCTGGGTGATGCCGGTGTTGGCGAAAGCAGCGGGGCTTCCGCTGTTGCTCCTGCCGCTCTCGGAGAAGAAGAGCCGGCAGACACAACGTCTCCCTCCTCCTGCCTTCCTGCCTCCCTGCAGGACCCCCGCTGGCCGGACCTAACTGGGAGCAGCTGGCAAAGGAGATTTGTAACTGGTGGAGCCCCAGCCCGGCACCACAATGGAGAACTGCAGGGTGGATGTGGACTCAGAGACCAGAGCTTAGTTACCACTTGACACACTGTCTCCCGTGTCAGACGGCAGGAAAAGGACAGGGAGAAAGGGGCAAGGCCCGTGCGTGTGTTTTAAGTTGACCTCCACAAGTCGCACAGACACCTCCTTTTATGCTGTATTTGTCAGCACCCGGTCGCATGGGCACACGTACCTGTAAAGGCAGCTGGTAAAAACGGTCTTCGTGGCAGGCGCGTTGCTGCCTGCCTAAAATCTGGCTTTGCTTACCGAGGAAAGGGAGGAGAATGCCACAGCTGAAATTCCGAAATTGCTAGTTAACGTCAATCTGCCAACATGAACCCCCAGATGAAAATTTCTCCCCGTTCTCTCTCCGCCCCACACGGCCTCCTGGTCCGTATCTTGTAGCTCTTGGCACCCTGGTCATTGTATGCTCGTAATACCTGTGTAATTGTGCCCATGATGGTGTAAATTAGGTTTGTGTTCTGGCCTCACTTGGGGAGCGTAGCTTGACTGGGCTTTTTATGGATGGAGCAGGGAGAGAGCTGGGGACTCCTGTGACCAGGAGATATCCTTCTAGAAACTGTGGTTCGGTCTGCTGGTCACTTTTCCTCCCAGAGTTGCACCTACTGCCACGAGCTACCGCAGCCTCTGCGAGGCAGGTGTGGACGTGCTGCAGCATGTGTAGCCTCCCGCACTGCCCTGTGACTTTGAATTCGGGCAGTTTGATGTCTGCTTCCTTCGCTAGAGAGGATGTTTCTTGACGGCAAGGCCGAGAACACAGTTGAGGTTTATGTTACCCTGGCTTCCGGCAGAGGGCTGTACTCATGGAATAGCTCCTTAAGATTTGCCAGGTGGATAAAACTAGGGCCGAGGGACTCTGACGTCTGCTGCAAATGGGTTGCTTCTTGTATTTCGTATTCCTTCATTGAGCTCGATTCCTCTGTTCACTAACCTTCTGCTTCTGTACCTGATCACGTCCAACCTGGGCAGGTGTGTTGTCCCAAAGGCAGTTCCTTTCTTGTTTTAAATGACCCCTGTGACTTGTTTCTTGTCTCTCTCATAGAGTGCAAGTTTCAGGGTACTGAGATCTCCCATTTCCACTGAGTGCTCCAAGGACCAGTTACGTTACAAATCAAAAAAAAAAAAAAATTTTTTTTTAATGTTTATTTTTGTGAGAGAGAGAGAGAGAACGCGAGCATGGGAGGGGCAGAGAGAGAAGGAGACACAGAATCCCAAGCAGGCTCCAGGCTGCAAGCTGTCAGCACAGAGCCCGATGCGGGGCTTGAACTCACAAACTGTGAGATCATGACCTGAGCCGGAGTCAAGAGTTAGACACTCAACCGACTGACACCCCCGGGGTACCCCCGGTTGAGAGATTTTTAAGAACATGAAACTACATATACTTCAAGTGGAAGGTCCTGGGGGAGGTGGTTTAAGTATTGCCCCGAGATTTTAACCTGCTCGTTGTAGGAATATAATGGAAATTTTGGATCATGGAAGAACACGCGCCCGAAAGAGTGCATCTGGGATTTCCTCTATTCCCAGTGCTGCAGGGGGTTCTCTTCCATCCAGGTCATTCCCTAGAGGCACCGACCGTGTGCAGGCGCACACATGCAGTTTAGACAAAACTCCTCCCCAGCGCTAATCTAAGAAGAATAAGTTGGGAATTTGCCTGTTTTTAATATGACTGAATTGGTCTAAAAACCGTGGAGCCTGTCATTGGTATCGCGTGTATCCTAAGAGTTGATGGAGACTTCGATGAGAACCGTTCCCATGGGACCCCGATTTCTCATCCATAGTTGCCCAAGAAGGTTTAGCTGACCTTGAAAATACTGATGCTTACTGTCCTCTTACTTCCAACAGAGGTGGCCTCAGTAACATGCTGTTCCAGTGCTCCTTACCTGACACCGTGGCCACCATTGGTGACGAGCCCCGGAAAGTGCTCCTGCGGCTGTACGGGGCGATTTTAAAGATGGTGAGTTTGTAGGCTGTGTGGGGTCGGGAGGGCCCTGTGAACAGTTTTCATCCTCTCTCTTGAATTACCTGGAAAGAGATTTTAAATACTTGAATGGTATTATTAAAACTATTTTTTACATACTGCTTTTATTTTAATTCGGCTGCACAACTGGGTTTTTTGCTTATATCCTGTTATGTTCTGAATTCCTGTTTTTGCTTATAATTCATTAGTATGCTAGTACAAATATTCTCAGCTTCATATCCAGAAGAAATATGATGTTGGTTAAATCTTTAGTAGTGGTTATGATGCTTGGATTTTCCACACATTGAAATTTTTAGCTGAGACCTGGGTTGTAAAATTCTAATGTGGAAAAGGTATTGTTTTAAATTACATATCCAAAAGGTTTTACGGGTACAAGGGAGTTCCAGTGGACAAAGTATGATCTCAGTGGAGCTCTATTTATTAACTACCTCCCATCGAGATTTTTCTGAAACTTTGAATTGGTTAGACTCATAATCTTTCTAAATTTTTGTATTACTAAATTGAATCTAACTTTCAATTAAAGTGCTTTATTTTTTGAATCGTCTTAACCGATTATAGGAGATGCCAAATGTCTGGCTTTTTTTTTTTTTTTTACTATTTATACCCTGAATTTACCATTTTACTGATCATACACACAGATGTTCATTTGCTATATTTCTGTGGTAGAATTTTGATATCCATTTAAATTTTCTTTGAAAGGGCCTATTTTGATCATCATAAAACGGGGAATAATTTTCTCATCGTTTTAAGAGACTAGTCTCAATTCAATCTGATAAGCAGATTATGTCCATGCCTACAATAATTTGGTTGTAGCGTTCAGAAATATTATCGTTAAAATCAGTACTCTGTGTCATAACGTGACCGAGCCTTTTCGTTGGATAGTTTTTCCTCGGCGTTTTCAAGCTGTGCAGTGCTGAGGATCTGAAAGTTGGAAGCCAGATGATATCTTCAGGTTGTGTGTGTTCACCCAAGGAGATCTGAGGCCTCTTTGTGATGGAGCGCACAGCAGACCCCGGCCCCTTCCTGACAGTACACAGGCAGCCGGGCTCTAATGTTGACCACCCAGCTGAGTTTTTCATTTCATCAAGTTGTACTTTTAAAGCACAGTTTTTGAAAAACCCAGTTGATGTCCTTTTGGTACTTTTATTTTTTTATTTTTTCTTAATTTTTGTTTATTTTTGAGAGAGAGAGAGCATGAGCGGGGAGGGGCAGAGAGAGAGGGAGACACAGAATCCGAAGCAGGCTCCAGGCTCCAGGCTCCAAGCTGTCAGCACAGAGCCCGACGTGGGGCTTAAACTCACAAGCCACAAGATCATGACCTGAGCCGAAGTCAGATGTTCAACCGACTGAGCCACCCAGGTGCTCCCCTTTTGGTACTTTTAAAGAAATCAATCTGTAGCCATTTTTTCTTTGGGGGACTTACACATTTTCTAACCATTATGTCCCATTTCTGTTTATTTGTGTGCTTCCATTTAAGCTGCACTTTTAAAATACTTTAAATATACATATATATATGTATATGTGTGTATGTGTGTATATATATATATACACACATACACACATATATATTTTTAAATGTTTGCTTTGAGAGAGAGAAGAAGTGGGTGAGGGGCAGAGAGAGAGAGAGGGAAAGAGAGAATCCCAAGCAGGCTCCACACTAACAGCATGACTGTTCACGGCTTGATCCCATGGGCTGTGAGATCATGACCTGAGCCGAAATCAAGAGTTGGATGCTTAACTGACTGGGCCACCCAGGTGCCCTTAAAATACCTTAATAACCAGCTGCTGGAATTGTGTATGATATAGACTATTGTTTAAATCTGATTTATGAGACTTTTATTTGTATTTATAACTTAAATAAGGGTGTTTTAAACTTGTGCTATGCACTCTTCCAGGTGCTGGGCTGAGCCAGTTGCCAGGTTCTTTGCTCTGTCTGGAGCTGCAGTTCGATGACGGGGGTGAGGGAAGTGCTCGGGATCTGTGCTGTTTAGGTTGCTGGTCACTGGTCGCACGTGGCTATCAAACATGTGAAAATGTGGCAAGTGTGACCAAGGCTTGGAATTTTAAATTTTAATTAATTTAAATTACAGTGGTCACACCTAGCTGCGGCTACCATGTTGGACAGCGCAGCTCTAGAATGTGCTGTGTTATCTGATGGGTAACTTAGTAAAAGCCACTGACAGCACAGCCTGGAACTGAGCAGTTGTCTCTTCCCCCTAATAAAGATTCACTATCAGTAGTTAATATTTTGTCCTGTTTGAAATTTTGGCAGTGTAGAATTACTGCCTTATAATACTTAAATGCAATAGAAATGTCTGGAAATAGATATTTTTTTTAATGTTTATTTTTGAGAGAGAGCGAGAGAGAGCAGGTGAGCAGGGGAAGGGCAGAGAGAGAGAGTGGGACAGAGGATCCGAAGCAGGCCCCAGGTTCCGAGCTATTCGCACAGAGCCCTAGGCAAGGCTCAAACCCACCAACTGCGAGATCATAATCTGAGCTGAAGTCGGGCACCCAACCAACAGAGCCACCCAGGCACCCCTGGAAATAGAATTTGTTTTAACAATTCTGTTTTCCTATTCATTTTTACAAAAACAAATAAAAAACCTCTTAGGTAACTCAAAATAAATAGAATAAAGCTACTCAAAGTGGAGTTAATCCTTACCAAACTAACAGAATGGAGTATGTTTTGCATATAATTCTAATTTCTGGGGGACACCCTACATTTAGCTTCTTTTTTTTACTTTTTTTTTTTTTTTTCAACGTTTATTTATTTTTGGGACAGAGAGAGACAGAGCATGAACGGGGGAGGGGCAGAGAGAGAGGGAGACACAGAATCAGAAACAGGCTCCAGGCTCTGAGCCATCAGCCCAGAGCCCGACGCGGGGCTCGAACTCACGGACCGCGAGATCGTGACCTGGCTGAAGTCGGACGCTTAACTGGCTGCGCCACCCAGGCGCCCCTACATTTAGCTTCTTAATGATGCTTATCAGCAAATGCCAGTTGCCGTTCCTGAAGGTGCATCCGCCATGCAGGGCAGAAGCTGTACCTGGAGGCGAGCAGCTTACTGACTGGACAGCAAACGTGTGTTTACTGTCCCACAATTGACTCATTAGACAGTAATCTCATTTTTGTTGGAAAAAACGCTGTTCCTTTGCATTATAGGAGAGAACCCATTTTCAGCATAAATACTCGTTTGGTTGAGTCCTTACTTCAGGAACACTTTTTTGGTTGAAGTTCAAGCTTACTAAAAATATGAAACCTACAGCCTCAAATATAAATATTTTTGGTTCCCAAAACCCAGGTTTTGGCGGGGGCACTGGTTGCCAGTGGAATTTTAGACATTAATGGCCACTGTTAAAGTGTTGGTCATTTGAATACCTTGACAACAGGGGGAACCAAATCCGGGGCTCTGAGAAATGACTGCCCAAGAGAGAAGGGGGTAGGGACAGAGCTTGAGCCCGGGGGACACGAACCAGGCAGCAGGTGCTGGGTCCCGGGGCCGCAGAAGCTGAGCTGTCACCACGTTGTGCCAGGGACTTCACCACAAACTTAAATACCTTTTCCAGTATTTTCAGCTCAGATGTGAAGTATCTTTATTTATTTTGTTGCTGGGGCGTGGGTTCAGTCCTATCGCCAATCAGCTTTTCAAAAAGAACCTGGCCCTGTCGTGGAAGGACAGTTAGGTAGAGTCTCCCAGGAGGTTCCTGTTCCCACCCCAGCAAAGCAGTTGCCAGCGTTGACAGTGATTTGTCAGGATTTGCATCGATGAAGAGACGTGGCTGAGCAAATCTCGAGCCCGCCTGAATAACAAATGCCATTACTCTCATAAATGTAGCGATTAAAGACAGAAATGTCATACAACTCAGATGTCACGCTCTCCCCGTCTGTACTCTGCCTGCGGGGAGAGCACACGCGTGCCTGTGCGTGGACGTGCAGTGTGCAAATAATCCGGGACCCCCGAGGTCGGCCGTAAACACAGTTGCGGCATCCTTGCGGGCGGGTTGGTATAAGCTCCTTCCTTCCGAATCGTTCACTGACAGCTACAGGTGATGATGGTCCCGTGTGTTTTCTCAGACTGTCCTTTTTTGTTTAATGACACGCTGGGCCAGGTGAGTTGAGTGTGTCCCTTCCTTCCCTTTCTCCTTCTCCTTACACGCTTTTGAGTTTTTTTTCCCTCTGAGAATCAAATATTAAGTAGAAGTATTTCTTTGATTTACACTTACTATTATTTGCAAGTGACCCGGCTTAAAATAATTTGATATTGCTCAGCTTTTCCATTTTTCTTCATCTTGGGGCTGCAGAACGTCTAAGATCCTAGCAGCGCCACGACTGCTCTTTGGTGCAGCTCGTGGGGGTTCAGGCGGCACAAAGCCTACAGTTTCCGTCCCCAGACATCGTTCTCCCCCAGCTCCTGTTTCTGGAACCTAGACACTGTGAGCATAAAAGTATCGGTCTGGTCTTAAAACAGCACCTGCCAATGTAATCGATATAATTCAGGGCGTTTCACACGGCCTAGCTTTCACTTCAATGGGGCCGTCTCCTCAGTGGCACAGACGGTGAAAACCGGTTCCACTGTAAAATTACCCCGAAGCAAAGTGGGATAGTTTAACGGAAGCTGGGCAGAAGTACCAGTTCAGCCGCTGCCATTGTGGGAAGAGATGTGACTGCTAGAAGGAGCTTGAAACGACGACACAGGCTATAAATGTAACTTGGTTTTTTTCCTTTCTGACACTGGGAAGGAACACGAGCCCTGCAACGTCCAGCAGCGGCCTTTTCAAAGCAGCAAGTTTGGCTGATTGCAAATAACCCGTTTGCTTATTTATCATGAATTGTGGAAGACACAAATGTCAGTACGTATTGTTCACTCAGTGTCACCTGTACCAGTTGGCAGAAGTCTCAGGGGATTGCTTTGTCCCTTCCTCGGTCAGAACAGCGACTCTGTGTGGAGCCAGTTCCTTCTGTGCATGAATGGAGAGATCTGGCCTCGCCGTTTTGAACGGTCTCACAGGCATGAACGTCTGGGATACACATCAAAGATCCCTCGAGCGTTGTCTGGGAAAATGTTTTTGTGTGTTCTTTGAGTGAGGAAAGGCTAATATTAATGCTTGTTTGAGTACTAACCGTAATAAAATGAAAAGCATCAAGGCACAACGCAGATATGTGTTAATGACTCAAAAGAGTGCAATCTGGGACACGGTCTGTTTTAAAACCAGAAAGCAGAAGGTCGTCTTCCCTTAATGCCAGTTTAAATAGAAATTAAACCACAATAGAATATGGGAAACACCCAACACGGGAACAGCCCATAGATCGTTCACAGTCAACTATTGGCCACTGAGAAATTGCTCGCAAACAATTCTCCCCGGAACGAGGGTTGCGTCGTGCAAAGACCGTGCGACTCACGTTCCCTCACGAAGAGCCCTGCTTGGTCCCAAGAGACTGTGAGAGCTCGTGTCGCCAGTAACTGGACACTGGGAACTCTGTGTATTTTTTTCTCATTATATTAGGATTATCGTGAGTTTGACTTGTTTTTACCCTGCTTCTGAAAAACCGCCTCGTACTTTGTGGTGTGATTTTACTTCTCCCTAAGGTGGTGAGACTTGCCTCTCCAAAGTAAATTTTTCCAGTAGCGCGTGTTCCCATTTGGTCTCACCGAGTATTTCTTCAGCTAATGCTCGAGGGATGGTTGCCAGATCACCCTCTGTAGCCCCTTCCATACCTGCTTTGGTGCCTTCTTTTGATAACTAAAGAAATCACGGACTGCTGTGTCTGATTTTGACGTATGCAACGTGTCTTTGTCTTGCTGGTCTTAAATGTGTGGGATTTCTAGCACGAAGCCAGTCCGGGTTTCTGGTCCCTGGAGCGACGGTGTGAGCGCAGCGCACCCACCTGGGGAAGGCATGTGCGCGCTGGGTGGCTTGAAGGGCACGTGGGGGGGATGTACCACTTGAGCTGTCTGTGCCTATGTGTTCTCTGCCGCAGGCTGCCCATGCGATCGTGCCTGGAGCAGTCTGCTTTCCAGGTGACAGACCCGATGCACGGTATAGTATGAGTCCTCCGAAAGTTGGAGCATTCTCTACAGCTTTAATTTCTTTCTTTTAGTTCTTGGTTTCAAGAAATGCCTTTGAAAAAGAAAATTGTAATGCTTTTGTTAAGTAGCACCAGCTACAGATTGTGCTGGGCTTAGAACAGTGCAGTGATGAAGATTTCAGAATGTTATGTATGGGCTCTATAGCCTTTGTTTCTTGGGGCGGGGGGGTGGGGGGGGCTTGTTTTTGTTTTGTCCCAGGCAAATCCAATCCCTCTCTTCTGTTTCCTCAGTAGAAAATGGTTGGGTGATTGTAGACATTCATGGGCCTCGACTTGGAAACTCACTTCAAGTATTTAGCTGCTTCCTCCTGCATACTGCTCTATGGGAAACGCCTTGCTCTGTTGATATTCTGGTCGGAGTTAGAAACAGACTTTCTTCTTTGTCCTTATCAGGCAGTGCCCTCCCCTCCCCCACACCTTTATGGGGCGGGGGTTGGGGGGGGATCAGCAGCAGCTCTGGGCCCTTGGGAGGCGCCTACAGGCTGGGGAAGCGAGGGCGCTGTTCCCAGAAGCGGAAGCGTGTGGATTACACGTCAGCGTTTGGGGTGCTTATGCCTAATGCACTTGGAAGCCTGGGGGGTCTGGGGGCAGCAGGTTACCCTGGATCAGAAGTAAGTTTTGAGGAGGTCGTGCCTGGGAAGAGCCTGCCTTCTGCGGTCTTCCCCTTGCCTGTCCTCTGGTTTGTGCCTTCCGAGAGCCTCTTTCTTAGAGGGTCTAGTCTCCAACTGACATTCTTCAAGTCGTCCGGTCCCATTTTACAAAGTCAGAAGATCGAATTCTTTTTTTATCTATTTTCTTTTTTTTTTTTCTTTTTTATTATTTTTTTTTTATTTCTTTTTTTTTTTTGGGACAGAGAGAGACAGAGCATGAACGGGGGAGGGGCAGAGAGAGAGGGAGACACAGAATCAGAAACAGGCTCCAGGCTCTGAGCCATCAGCCCAGAGCCTGACGCGGGGCTCGAACTCACGGACCGCGAGATCGTGACCTGGCTGAAGTCGGACGCTTAACCGACTGCGCCACCCAGGCGCCCCAGAAGATCGAATTCTTTTGGAGTGTCTCTCAGGGCAATTGAAGATGTGCTAGAGAAGACCATAAAATGCTAAAAATCGTTTGTCTCTTTAAGTTCTCATAATTCGTATGTGCTCAGTAGGTAATCACATGGGCTATACTTTATTTTTTTTTTTAAGATTTTATTCATTTATAGATATATTTAGAAATTTATTTAAAAACATACATTTATATAAATTTATAAAAACATTTATAAGTATTATAAACATGTTTATTTTGAGAGATGGAGAGCACGAGCAGGGGAGGGGCAGAGAGAGAGAGGGAGAGAGAGAAAGAGAGAGAATCCCAGGCAGGCTCACGAACCACGAGATCATGACCTGAGTCAAAAACCAAGAGTCAGACGCTTAACCGCTGAGCCACCCAGGCGCTCCTGAATTATTCTTTCTCAGTCTCTCATTTATGGGTCCCAAAGTGTTATCAAAAGGCCACAACCAACGTACTCTTTTGTACAGAACCTTTAAAGGAGCCAGCTGAAAATAAAAACAAAAGAGCCAGCTGAGTGCTCTGTGTAGTTTTTTGTTTCGGTTTTTGGTGGAGAAGGGCTAGTAAGAAGAGTTGTCCTCTGTGTTTCTGTAAAACACTCTTTTTTGTATCTATTTATTTCTGTGGCTACTTCCTCCTTATAACAGTATTTACGATTGATGATGATTTGATTTCTTAAATGGCATTTCCAGGTCATTATACTGTTGATGAGATGTCGTTCATGTAGCTGATTCAGCACTTTTCCCAGGCTGTCCCCTGGCAACTAGCTTGTGCCGTGCTGGGCTTTTAAAGATACTTTTTTTGGGGTTAATATTTGTTTATTTTTGAGAGAGTGAGTGCACGGAAGGGGCAGAGAAAGAGGGAGACACAGAATCCAAAGCAGGCTACAGGCTCTGAGATGTCAGCCCAGAGCCGGACGTGGGGCTTGAACCTACTAACCGTGAGATCGTGACCTTGAGCCGAAGTCAGACCCTTAACCAACTTGAGCTACCCAGGTGCCCCTAAAGATACTTTAAAGACAAATGTTTTAGTCTTAGAGATGACATTCAAATAGCTGGGTGCCACTCCATGCCACTCTCTTTATACCACTTTGACTGATTTATTTACATGCATAGCCACACATACACAGACTTTAGGGAAAGTGAGGTATGCTTTGTTTCATTGCACAAGTGGGGCTTTCTTAAAGTAGTTCAGTTGTAACACTAGCTCCCTCATCATTAGAGGAATCTGTTAGTAAGAACTGGCCAGATAAGAGTTGATTCTGCACAAACGCTTAGACACATCTAAAGAAATAAACCTTGTGGAGTATGGGGTAACTTTGTTTTCTATTTTTATATTTTTTTAAGTTTACTTTTTTTAAAGGTAACACATATGCTTTATTTTTTTTTTAATGTTTATTTATTTTTGAGACAGAGAGAGACCAAACGGGGGAAGGGGCAGAGAGAGAGAGAGGGAGACACAGAATCAATCCGAAGCAGGCTCCGGTCTCTGAGCTGTCAGCACAGAGTCCGATGCGGGGCTTGAACCCACAAACTGTGAGATCATGACCTGAGCCGAAGTCGGACGCTTAACTGACTGAGCCACCCAGCTGCCCCTAAGTTTATTTTTTATAAGAGGGGTTTATTCATTTTTGAGAGAGAGAGGGAACGCCTAGGGGAGGGGCAAAGGGGAACAGAGGATCCAAGACGGGCTCTACCCTGACAGCAGAGAGCTCAGTGCGGGACTTGAACTCCCAAACCGTGAGATCATGACCCGGGCTGAAGTCAGATGCTTACTTAACCAGCCGAGCCACCCAGGCACCCCTCGGGTAACTTTAAATAGAATGTTTTTGAATCCTAAAATTATTTAAGACAAAATTTAGTCAAGCGATATTTTCTCATCTCAGCCTCTAAAGTCTACTGACTTCCATTTTCTTTTCAAAGCATATAATAAAACATTTAAAAATCTAATAACTTATAGTATCAATGTTAATTTTTTTCCTATTTAGAAGTTCTTGGCCCATGAAAAATCTGACTCCGCTTTCAAAATCTTGATCTCTAAAACGAAATATAAACCATACCCCTGTTACTACTGCTACCCCCTTAGACAATTTTATTTCCTATATCACAGTCTAATGAATATGTGGATTATAATGAATCCTTTTATAGATTCTCTTGAAAAACAAGCCCAAAATAGGAAGAAAAGAGTGAGGAAGATGGGAAGCCAGTGGCGGTATATTTTAAAGTATCTTCGGCTGTCTTTTGTTTTTTTAAATGTCTTTATGTTCTACAGTTCACCCATTTAGAGTGTACCGTTTAATGGTTTTTACAATCTTGAACATATTTGATGCGTTCTGACTTCTTAGGCCCTGAAATTTCTGTTTACTTAAAAAAAGGAGTTTTTATTATGGGGAATTTCAGATACATACAGAGTAGAGCAGAGGAGTATGATGAACCCCAAGTGCCCAATACCCGCCTCCCCTCTGACCAGTCCTTTGTCTTCACCCTCGCTCCTTCGGTGAGGTTATGATGAGGCACACGCCAGACATTGTGTTACTACTTCCGTGAACGTCTCGGTCTCTGTCTACATAAGATGATTTAAAAAGAAAATGACCATAATCATGTTCACATCAATAGATTTTAGTAATTATTTGATATTAACCAGTGTTCAAATTTCTAATGTAAAAAAATTGTAGTTTTCTTTTATATATTTTCATATAGTTTTTATTAACTTGCAAGTTGGCAGAAAATTTGGGGTCGTGTTAAATATTTATACAAGATATTTTAATATCTGCTTCAAATAAATTTGTGCCTCTGAAGTAGAATCCCACAGATGCCAAGATCTATTTTACTTCCCATTTTCCTGCACAAAAAAAGTTCTCTGACCTCTTTTTTGGCAATGTGAGTCTGTCTCTCTGTGGCTTATCAGGAGGAGGCCTCTTCTCTCACTTTTTGTGAATATCTGATTGGTTTGAGACTTCCTGGTCTTTTTCTTACTCTTCTTGTTTGCAGGATTGAGGGAACCTGAACATTCTGTACTGAGGAAACAGAACAGAGGGTTGAATATGGCAGAAGTCCATCTTGCCTTCAGGATGGTGCTCTTATGGTATAAGTAATGCATTCATTTGGGGGTGGAATGGAGTGGGCAGGGGTGGGGAAATTATTACCAGAATTGATTTCCACTTAAGGGTACGAGTATTAAAAAGGAACGGCCGTGGGAACTAAGGCAATTTGTGACTTTGGAGGAAGTGACTCGCTTTGGAGAGCACCATTGGACAAGGGAAAGGGACTTCTGTTGCCTGTATAACCCATTAACTGTATCTCCCTAAGAAGATACAGTTTGAATAATAACAGTGTAGGAATAACTGTAGTCCGCTAGAGTTCTGTACAGGTCAAATCCCGTTACAACAGATTTCAGTAGGATATCCACATTCCATATTTGTCTTTTTGACAAAGTATCGATATACAGTGTGTCACATTACGGTACTTTTTTTGTTCTTCACTTTCCTTGCAGAGAACAAGCCCGGGAATTAACGTCTGGGGGGCATTTGGCCCCATTCAGCATCCTGATTAACACTGTAGCCAGTTTCCCCGCTGCGCTGCTCCGATCAGGGACGCGAGCTTGCCCAGTGCCCGCCAGCTCCCGCCCAGAGGCCATGCCTTGAGCTTCACAGCGCGGGAGTGGCCTTCCATCACCCCAGCGACAGTGTAGTGAGCGCCCCGATTGCTTGGTGCTTTGGGGGAAGACTAACAGTAAATAAAAGACGGAGTCCCTATTCATTAGGAACTTGTAGGCCACTGGGGAGAGAGGAGACGCTAAAGTCAGAGTCCGAGGTAACGGTTCAGTAAGGGGAGTATTTTGGAATTAAGGAAGGAGGAAAGCTTTAGCGGCTCCCAGTTACTCCTTCCTAGAGCCCGCCATACCATGCGTCACCACGCTGTCGGCAAACACCTAAAATGATTTCCGTAGCGTTTTCGGTTTTGTAGCTTTGATCGTAACGGGATTTCACCTGCAGCATCTTTTCATCAGAGAAACGCAGATTATGCAAATGAAAATATATGCCCTCCATTTGTATTTTTCTGTACTTTGTACAAAATGAACTTAACTGGATGTTAAAGATGTTACCGAATATGTGTAAGTGCGAGGTTTTTGCAGATAGCTTCATGAACATGGGTATTTGTTTACTTTTACATCGCATAAGCCAGCACGTGTACGGTTTGTGCAGAACACACATTAAGACGTCTGTGCACTGTTTCTGTATATGATGGATGCGAGCCCTGCTTTAAATCACTGCAGTCTTTGAACGGTGCTAGAGTAGCTGGTGTTGCTTAACGTGGCATTTTTTTTCCCCTGTCCACACTTTCCACCCTTGGTACAGGTATTTTTGATAAAGCTGTGGAATGGAAAGGTATGTTTTTCACGGGATGTTCCAGAATCTTTCACCTTAAAATTTTTAAAAAGCTCCCTGTGGGCTTCCTTCTGTGTCTGGCTTAAGCCGACGTAGTTCAGTGATAACAAGTAACATTTCTGGAGGTGATATTTGAGTATAAGATTTCGACACGATCCTTAAATTTCTGACTTGCTTTTCTCCATCCCCTTATTAAAGATACTGTGAAGGCTTTTACGGCACTTGGGGTGGGGGTGGGGGGGCTTTTAAAACATACGATCTGTGCCTTGAAGAAAGAACGTAGCCAGAGAGTCATTTAAGGTCGTTAATGATCTAGTTGTTACTTGCCAGATCCCTGGCTTCCAATGATTTGCAATTTCATTGAGGACAGTGATACACGGATCCCTTAATCCATGAACTAAGCTTAGGGGCTTTATTAAGTTTGCACGACCCTCTTTTTGGCAGAGGAAGAATTCAGATCGAGCCAGGGACAGGCGGAGCGAGCAGGGCCAGTCTGTGAACGTACCAAGTTGGCAGGCTCGTCGCCCACGTTCGGTGCCACGCTTCCCGCCCGCACGGGGCTTTCTTCTCTGTCCCAGTTCTGTGCTGACCACGACTTGCCCTGGGTGTGTATACACTGCCCGTTCTTGTAGGAAGGAGGCTTCCTCGGGATAGTGTTGCCTTGAAGGAACCGCCTACCTAAATCGGGAGAGACCACTTGACGGTCGGTCTCGGGAAGGCCTGATCGGAAGAGCGCCCCCTATTGACTTTCCTCGGACAATGAAATTGTGAAAAGGTACAAGGCTGTGGGGTGTCGACAGCACATTCCTTTTCCTGGAAAGAAATGAAGCGATTCCTTGGGTATCAGCATTAGCGTGGGCACTGGTGGGGCATTTTAGCCTGCCGCTGGTGGCTTCAGTGGGTTGAGAAACATTCATTAAAGATCTGTGATGTTTTATAAACCCTGACTGTTCTGGTGGTTGCAAAGTTAGTGTCTGTGTGGTGTTCCCCATCTTACCGGAAGTGTTTGCTTTTTCTCATTCGTAGAGGTCCTGTAATAAAGAGGGATCCGAACAAGCTCAGAAAGAAAATGAATTTCAAGTAAGTAATTAAGTCCGTTCTGCGTCTGTATGAGGCGTAAACAAACCTGTGTTAGCCCACTTCGGCGCTCCGGTCTCGCGGCGCTCTTTCCCGCCCCTGGACGGCCCTGGTCTGTCGGTCTCGGGGCACGGGCTCTTGCCACACTGGGATGAAGACCGAGCGTGCAGCCGGTATTTTCAGTTCCTCCTGAGTGTAGGCAGTGGACGTGTGGTGCCCCTGTGGCAACCTAGACATTATTTGGGGTGCTGGGAGAGGGCAGTTTGGGGAGACGGTCGTGCATGATAGGCTTGTGCTGCTGCGCTGCGTGCCTCTGGCCCCCTTCTCTGGTCACGCGCCCCTCTGCTAAGCAGGCACTGCCTGGTGCAGGCAGGGGTGCCTTTTCCCAGAGTGGCAATCCGGTCAGAAAGGCTTCTTCCCAATTAAAATGACCTCACTCTCTGAAATGCTCACACTCAGAGAAGAGCCTGGGGTCGGGAGCACTGCTGTGTCCACACCTGGCCCCTCTATGAGGCTCAGAAGTGGGGAGTCTTGAGAGTGACCTCCACGTTCCGGGGAGTAAACAACTTTCGAGCATACTGTCCCAACATGTGCAAGTTCCCACACACACACACACACACACAACACAGACATAAAACCTGCATCTA
Organism: Leopardus geoffroyi; assembly: GCF_018350155.1. Classification (NCBI taxonomy): domain Eukaryota; kingdom Metazoa; phylum Chordata; class Mammalia; order Carnivora; family Felidae; genus Leopardus; species Leopardus geoffroyi. The sequence goes on along the minus strand of NC_059329.1, from coordinate 110,703,749 downwards.
CACACGCGTATATAAGTACACTGGCTTCCTCACTGTATTCGAATTACTCAAATGGTCTAGAGGTAGAAATTGAAAAGAGGTGCGGTCACGAAGAAATAAAGCACTGGTAGTGACTTCCTTCTCGTGTCGCAGTGGATTATTGTGGCTGCGCCCTTCCCTGGAGACCCTCGTCTAGTGGATCTGGAACTTGTGCTCTCTGGGTGACCGCTGACAGAGACGCCCTTGGGCAGGAAGTGATTGACAGTGAGTTTGCAGCCATTTGAGGCCTTTGCCTGTGGACCTTCGTGTGTGCCGGCGGTAGAAAAGGCTGGGCCACCAGGGCCACTGGGGCCTCCGTGACACAGACCCCCCCGTGCGCCTCCAGTTCTGACTCCCCTTCTCTGCAGCACTCGATAGCACCCTGCCCTTTCTGAACGCTTTCTTCCCCTCCTCGGCCCCTTTCCAGGCCTGACCGCCTAGCGTCTCAAATGCCAGAATGCCCGTCACTTGCCCGAGGCTCTCCTCCCATGCTGCCCCTCGTGCCCCGGCCCTGACCCCTGCCTGGGGTAGCGCCACCCGCCGCCGCCTCTCAGTGGCGTCGTCAGGCCCAAGACGAACGCACGGACTCCTCCCCACCCCGTCCCCTCGGCCGAACCTCATTTTCTCCTTTCTCTGCAGACAGAGGGCGGGGAGTCACCTCCGATATCCCCTTCTCTCCCTCACCCCGTATCCGAACCCCGAGTCTATTTTCCTCTGAACTCTACCGAGGGTCTGTGTGCCCGTCTCCTCTGGAACCGCCCACCTCCGGGGTCCAGGCTCCCGCTATCTCCTCTGGGGGCGCCGCTTCCGCTCCCCCTCCCGCTCGAATCGCTCCTCTGGTCAGGTCAGCCTCTCGCCTGACATCCTTCAGTGCTCACTCCGCCTCGGGTCGGGTTGGGCTTTATCCCAGCAGGTGCCTGTCGTCTGATCCTGCTGAACCTTCCATTCTCCCCTTCGTCCCGCATCCACATTCCTGCTCCAGCCACGTTCTCCTAAACTGTGGTTTTCTTGCAGCCACAGAGCCTTTGCCGATGCTGCTCCTTCCGGCCGGAGTGCTCCCCACTGTGCCCGCTTCCCACCTTCACTTGTGCACGTAATGGGACCTCACTCGGGGTTGCTTCCCCAGGGAGCCCTCCTGCTCTCTGGACTAGGCGTGCGTGTCTGTTCCGTGCCCGCACCCCGAGCGCCATATGCTGTCGCTCCGCACCTTGTCAGGCCGGGGTTTTCAGTGTCACGCGATTCACGTCTGCCTCCTCCTCTTGTGAGATTCTAGACTCAGGGCAGCACCTCGCCACCCCGTGTGGTCTCGCCACGGCTGTCCTGCCTGGTGTAGAGCGGGCGCAGTATAGAATTGTTGAACGTCGGCTGCAGCTGGAGCCAGTGGACAGCTCTGGAACGTTCTGCCCCTTGCCCGCTGGTGCACATGCCCCTTGTCCCTTCCCCTCCTCCATCCAAGATGCCCTTGCGTCTTGTGACCCGTTGGTCACCGCCACGCTTCTTCCTCCTGTGCCTGCTGGATTTCCACTCAGAGCCCAGCAGCAAACAGCGGGTGCTCTGATTGTAATTTCTTGGGGTGAAAAGGTAGGGATTTGGCTGCGGGAATGGGGAAGGTGGTTTTTCTTCTTGGAGCCCCTTTGGATGGCTGGCCTCTGTCTGTAATCTTGTCCTCTCTCTTCTGAACGTTTCCCCCACCAACTGGCCTCTCCACAGGCTCACTGTCTCAGAGACTGCTCCCCAGCCCCCTTCTCCAGGCCGACTGGTGGGGGGTGGGGGGTGGTGGTGTCTTTTCGCTTCTTCCCCGTTCCTGCTTCCAAACCATTTCTCCTCTGTTGAAAACCATCGGGAGAGCTGCCCTGGTTCACTGAAGATTTCCGTGTCCAGCTTGGTCTTTGGGCCCAGCCGCCTGGCCTTCTCTAAGCCCGCACCTGAGCAACATCATTGGCGGGAAACCGCTTGGCCGGGGAGGACCGCCCCCGGCAGGCCACGGAGCCCCAGTCTTTGGTGGCCGCTATGCTCTCGGCCCTCGTCTGTCCACTTGCAAGCATGTGAACTGTCTGTGTTTGCTCCTGCCCTTTCCATGGGCTGGTCCTTCCCTTGGGCTCCAGACTCCAGCTGTCCTCTCTCCCTGTCTGCGGGTGCATTGCTCCTGTCCCTCGTGGCGGACAGAGCTTGCTGGCCTTGCCTGAGTCTGCTCCCTCTTGTAGCAGGATTTCCTGAGAGAGTATGAGAGTATTTATATACTCTATGTTTCTCACTTCCCGATCAACCTTTTTTTTTTTTTTTTTGAAAAAGTTTTGAGCACGTGGAATAGCACAGAATAATTTAGTAAACACCTTTATGCCACCGCGCAAAATTTGTAGCTGACTTAATCATATTGCTGATTTCAGTCTTTTTTTTTTTAATTTATTTTGAGGCAGCGTGTGCACAAGTGGGGGAGGGGCACAGAGCGTGTTAGAGAATCCCAAGCAGGCACCCCACTGTCAGCACAGAGCCCCATGTGGGGCTCAAACTCAAAACCGTGAGATCGTGACCTGAGCTGAAATCAAGAGTCAGCTTAACCGACTGAGCCACCCAGGCGCCCCGATTTCAGTCTTTTCTAGATGTGTTTATTTATTTTTAACTTTTTATTTCAAACTGATTGTAGACACAACAGAAGTTTGCTTTCAAACTAGTACAGAGAGCTCCCATACGACCCTTCCCCGACTTCCCCTGATGTTAACACCTAACACAACCGTGGAGACCGACATGGCACAGTAACAACGACTCGAGTTTCCCAGGGTTTTCCACTGTTGTTCTGTTCTGAGATGTAGCCAGGACCCCGGTGCTGCATTTGCTGGTTGTTCCCCCCTTAGTCCACGTATCTGCTTCCGTGTGTGTGCCTCACGGTCCCAGTGCTCGCTGGGCAGTTATTTTAGAGCACGTCCCCTCAGGTTTGGGTTTGTCTCGTCTTTTCTCATGACCGGAACGAGGTTGTGCATTTTGCGCAAGAATACCACAGAAACGCTGTTATGTCTTCTCAAGAAGTTCATAAGTTTGATATTCTATTCCCGGATTTTAATTTCTTTTAATACATCTTTTAAGTTTAGTTTTGAGAGAGACAGACACAGTGCAAATGGGGGAAGGGCAGAGAGGGAGGGAGAGAGTGGGAGGAGGGGCAGAGAGAGGGAGAGAGAGAATCCCAAGCAGGCTCCACGCTGCCAGTGCCGAGCCCGATGTGGGGCTTGACCCACAACCCATGAGCCAAAACCTAGGGTCGGACGTTTGACTGACTGAGCCACCCAGGCACCCTAAGGATTTTAATTTTGTAAAAGAAAATTATCTATCATTATAGATAAAATGAAAAGTCTGCCTAGACACTTCTGCCCCTGTACCCCTCACCCCCCTGGAGCCATTCTTGTTTTGGTCACCGACAACTTCCACGTGGTCGGATCCAGTGGCCACTCTGCTCCTCCCCTGAGTTTGCCATCAGCAGCACACAGAGCACCACACTCTCTCCGTCACGGCTGTGCCCTCTCCGCCTCCTCTCCTGCTCCCTCCTCCTCCCGCTGCCCCCATCTGAATCGGTCACAGACACGAAATGTCCGCGTTTTTGTTGCTTTTTAAAAGGAAATACATTAGAAAATGCTAGAAAGTCTGGCACAGTGGTGAGCATATGAGGTTTGTTTTAAGGATTGAGTGGGTCCAGAGCGTGCTCCTCACTGTCGCCGGGAATCTCAGGCCCTTTGCGGGTTCCTCCCCTTAAATGCTCCACACGCTGAGGGGTTTCTCCGGCTGGGCCTCCTCTTTCCTGGTGGCTGCGCTCCCGGCGCCTGCCCCTCCCCTCCCTTGAATGTGCCAAAGTCACTCCCGCCTCGGGGACCTCCGTCTCACCCTCAGGTGTCCTTGTCATTTCCTGGAAGCAGCTCTGTCCTGCACCTGCCGCGGGGCTTGTGCGTTGTCTGCTTCTCTCTCTGGGATATGGGTCCCTGCAGGCTTTTCCGGTTTCCCTGGGGCCAAGTAAATGGTTTCAAGCGGAGGTAGGACCTTCTGTCCTAAGAAATTAGGGGCGCCTGGGTGGCGCAGTCGGTTAAGCGTCCGACTTCAGCCAGGTCACGATCTCGCGGTCCGTGAGTTCGAGCCCCGCGTCGGGCTCTGGGCTGATGGCTCGGAGCCTGGAGCCTGTTTCTGACTCTGTGTCTCCCTCTCTCTCTGCCCCTCCCCCATTCATGCTCTGTCTCTCTCTGTCCCAAAAATAAATAAACGTTGAAAAAAAAAATTAAAAAAAAAAAAAGAAATTAGAACCAGTGTCTGGATGGCCAGTGGCGGCGCCTGGGCCAGTGCTGGGGCGGTGAACTGGGTCGCCCTGGTCCCATCCGGTTCTTTACTCACTTAAGTAGCAAGCAGGGAGGTGTTTGGAGACCTGGCGGTTCCCAAAAGGCTGGCACAAGTCGATGCACTCATTCTGAGATGGCCCGCTCCCCTTTTTTTTTTCTTTTTTTGAGTAGGCTCCGTGTCCTGCATGAGCCCAATGTGGGGCTCAGACTCATGACCCTGAGATCAAGAGTCGGTCGCTTAACCGACGGAGCCACCCAGGCGTGCCACCTGCTATCCTTCTTAACCTATTTTAACCATTTTTCTTGCTTGTGATTGTTTTCCTTCATTTCTTCCTCCAGACTTTTCCCTCCACGCACCAGCTCCCCTTCCTCCCTACCGGGAATAAATACTGAACTGCGATACTACATATGAACAAAGAGATTTCTTCTTTATAGTGTTTGGAGCAATGCCAGAGAGGACTGCAAAGTTCTTAAGTCTCTTTCCATCTTCTCTCCATCCTGGCGATGGGTTGACTCAACTCTAGAGGATTCTGGACAGTGTGTGTGTTCAGCCCGAGTGCCAGCGACAGCACGGCCTGTGAAGTCAGTCCCCAGTAGCCTTTGTACTGAGTGGACACGATGCGCAAAATATTAAGGCTACTGAGGTAACGCACCGGGTCTTAACTCTGTATAAAGTTTGTAACTTCAAACGCGAAGGCCTGTTCAGGATCGGGCACTCGGATGTTTTATACAGCGCCAACCCTAAGGCCCTTAGGCTTAGTCACTCTGCACAGAGGGAAGCCAGAAAACAAATTTTGATTCCGACAAAATCTGGATACCTAGACAGAAGAAATCCTGATGCAACTCTTTGAAACCGTGAGACGGGAGGGTGTGCAGAGGGGAGGGTGTGCTGAGGAATGCACAGAGCCACCACGGACAGCCTGTCCGCCTCCACACCCCCGTCCCCCGTCCCCCGTCCCGCGGTGCCCGGCCTGCATGCGCCTTGGCATTTCACTCCACACCGACATCCAGGTGAGAGTCTGAGAGGCACCTTGCAGATCTGCGCACACTCTCCTGCGGGGTGTCTCTGGTGCGGGTCGTCGGGCCGGCAGGGACTCCACATCCTTCGAGGGGTTCAGAAATAAAACCTGTCTGACCCTCGACCCTGTTCTCCACGCCGTTCACCTGACAGGGCAGTGCCGTGTGTGGTCATTGTCTGCGTCTGCCCAGGTTGCCATAACAGGCTCCGTGGGGGGCGGACAGCACACGTTTATTTCTCGGCGCTGCGGGCCGGACACCTGAGATCAGGGTGCCGGCACGGTTGGGGTCTGGTGGAGCCCTCTTCCTGGCCTGCGGGTGTGGTCTTCTCCGAGTCCTCACATGGCAGAGGGATGGAGAGACAGAGGGAGGCACAGCGGGCTGTCTGGTGTCTCTTCGTATAAGGACACTGATCGCGTGGGCGCCCCGCACTCATGACCTCATCTGTGCCCGTCCCCCTCCCAGAGGCCCGTCCTCACACACCATCACGCTGGGGGCCAGGGCTTCGGCGTGTGGATTTGGGGAGGACGCGGTATCGTTCACGGCAGCCGTAGGTGCAAAACTGCAAGTAAGTAAAGAGCGGGTCTCACGAGGTGGTCAGCCCACAATTGTGGGACTAAATGACACACACGAGACGGTGGCCAAACTGGAATTACGGGGGATCACCAGCAAAGCCGTTTGCTCCCCAAAATGTGAAGGTGATCAAATGGCTGTTTACTCCAGTGTGGTTCCGTGTCCTTTGGAAAAGTAGCTTCTCTGTTTTCTTCTCTGTGACGTTAGCGCCCTGTCATTGCCTGAGTTGGTCCCGTTGCGCGTGTTTGTAACATGAGTGTACAGAGCTGCTTCGCTTTGCTCTGTGTTTGTGCGGGATCGCACTCCCCACGGCACGTTTCTTAACAAGGGGTGAATAAGAATCCTCTGAAAGCTCCCCCCGCCCCCCACGCCCGCTGGCCCCTCCTCAGACACAGTGACTTAGAGGTTAATTTGCTGTTTAATGGCAAAGGACCGAGGAGTGAATTTGAACTGAGGCCAAAAGATGATTTTTGTAGGCAGGATGGTTGTAGGTCCCACCTGAGTCACTGGGACTAGAGACCGTTTAGGAGCCTCAGGGACTTTGGCAAGAGACAAAGTTAAACCGGCAGCAAAGACTAGGGATAAGAGCAGGGCATGGAGGCCGGGGATGTTCCATGCCAGGGCGCTCTTTGGACCGAAAGACAGGCCCAGGTCTGTCAGTTGTCCTTAAGGATGGGTTCGGTGGCAGAAGGCCCCCGTGCTCCTGCTCCGCGCTCGCAGCTGAAAAGCAGGCCAGCACCCCCCTCTCCAGAGTGGACGGCATCGTGGCGGCCTTTGAGAAGATGCCATGGGTGGAATTCATAGAAGTTTTAAGATAGATACGAGCAGTAAAATACCAACAGATACTCTGTTTTTGGAATCAGCGACCCAGTTACACTGGATTTTATTTTATTTTTTTAATTTTTTTTTTTTCAACGTTTATTCATTTTTGGGACAGATAGAGACAGAGCATGAACGGGGGAGGGGCAGAGAGAGAGGGAGACACGGAATCGGAAACAGGCTCCAGGCTCTGAGCCATCAGCCCAGAGCCCGACGCGGGGCTCGAACTCCCGGACCGCGAGATCGTGACCTGGCTGAAGTCGGACGCCCAACCGACTGCGCCACCCAGGCGCCCCTGGAATTTTAAATCTTACTGATGTAGCGTGACCCCTGCAAGCACGGACCCTGCACGTTACAAGATGTTGATCTCTGTGTCTTCCCGTTCAAGATGGGGGTGGCGGTCATGACGCCCAGTCGTAGAGTCGCTGGGGGTGATGCCGCTGCTCCCGTGGAAGCGCTCGTGCCTGCGCACCCTCAGCCCTCAGGAAACATGTGCTGTGTTGCTGTCTGTTCTAGGGGGCCGAGGCCATGGTTCTGGAGAGCGTTATGTTTGCCATTCTCGCAGAGAGGTCGCTGGGACCCAAGCTCTACGGCATCTTCCCCCAAGGCCGCCTGGAACAGTTTATCCCGGTAAGATGTGTTCTGCACCCGTCGGCCGGCACGCGCCGCAGACAAAAGATGGATTCTTGCCCTTGTGGCTGCAAGAGCCCGAGACGTCGTGCTCTGACGTAGCAAATGTGACACGTTATTCCATTGCATCAGAAATAAAGAAAAAACAAATTTCTGTTGCGTTTACATTAGCACCTCTGTCTTTCTGCAAAGATGTTCGTCCGAATGAAAAATCTGTATGAAGCCTACATTCCACTGACCCCTAAAGCTGCTTACCCCGGCATTTTCCCCCTTCACCTTGTTCCCGTGGACGTCTGGGCCTCCTTTAGAAGTCACTGCGGGTCCCCGTGGCCCTGGCCGCCGCGTGCCACACCCGGGTCTTTGCCCCGTGGGGCCACCACTGCTCTTTGCCTCATCTCCCATTTCGCTCCCTCTGTCTGAGTCTCTCCAGCTCCCACGGCCGTCAAGTGCCTCTGGTGTTTCAGGGCCCGGCTCAAATCCCGTTTCCCAGATTTGGGAGTGTTTGCCCTTTCTGGCTGTCCTGAGGCATTTCTGATGTTGCTCTAACATCCAGACCAGCGTGTCTTGCTTAGAGTTACGTGTGAGTAAACCCACGAAGGGCTTCGGGCCTCAAGAGCTCGCGTTAGAGGGAGCGTGGGGCGGCTCCAGGCCGTTCAGGTGGAGCTGCTGAGCCTGGCCGGCCTGCCTTCCCACTCACAGCCAAGCTCACAGATGTGGTGAAGGGTTCCTCTTCTTCACCTGTGGGGCCCCTCGGAGACAGGGTCACGAATGGCTGCCTTTTCCTGCCCGGCCTCACGTGGCCACCTGTACGGTTGGCCTGGCTGAAGGGAGGCCCTGCTCGCCAGGACTCAACCCGTGTTCGGCGAGAGGCTGGAGGAAGGGCTGCTGATGGTCTAATTTCCCACAGCCCAGGGATAGGAGCCTCCTTGTGACCTGTCTCCCAGGAGGGGAACCCTCTTCTAGGTCATGCGGTGGCGCCATACGAGCGGCCGCCAGCCGACAGGCCTCGGTCTCTAGCCTGGCACCGGGCTTGCCACCTGGTGGTTTTATTTATAACTGTCCCAGTAAGGACAGTAACATCTGGCTGCATGAGCATCAAATGAGATACTAATAAAGCACTTGAAAGAGTTAAAAATCTATGGGGCACCTGGGTGGCGCAGTCGGTTAAGCGTCCGACTTCAGCCAGGTCACGATCTCGCGGTCCGTGAGTTCGAGCCCCGCGTCGGGCTCTGGGCTGATGGCTCAGAGCCTGGAGCCTGTTTCCGATTCCGTGTCTCCCTCTCTCTCTGCCCCTCCCCCGTTCATGCTCTCTCTCTGTCCCCCAAAAAATAAATAAACGTTGAAAAAAAAATTTTTTTTAAAAATCTAAAGCACTTCCTGTGGTTACGAGTGGCGACACGGATGCACCTTAAGAAGGTGACACTGAGTGACAAGACCAGGTGGTGAAGGCTACAAATAGTATAGGTCATTTTAATAAAGCCCTGGAAGCACACCGGAAGCTGTGTGAAGTATACGCATGTGGTGAAACTCCTTGTAGGGAAGGGAAAGGAGCAGGGACCACAGCTCAGGATAACGGGGTGTCCTGTCCCGGACCAGGATGCGGGCGTCGGAGTGTCCGTGGGTGCATGCGGTTTGAGTTCTGTAATTCCAGTGTCTTTATATATAACGTTTGCTATGTCGTGAAGATTTTTAAAAATTCTGTTAAAATACTAGGTCGAACCACTTGAAACTACCGAGATCCAACCGCTTTTGACCCCAGAGACGGTGATTGCGTTTGGCTCGGCCTGATGGCACGTTTTACTTGCAAGTTTCCTCGGGACTGCCGCATGCGCCCCACCCCATCCGGTCCCCGAGGCACAGGAAGTGACCTCTGCGAACGCTGGTCTCCTGTTGCTCTTTCCGAAGGAGCTTAGAACCCTGCAAGGGGCTCATTTTTGAGCGCGGTTAGCCGTACACTTTCCACGGTGCCAAACAGATCAGTGGCGTTTTGTAACCGAGCCGAGGGAAGGCCGAGTGAACGCCCTGCCCTCACCTTGGTGCCACCGCTCAAGAAGCTGCAGGGCCCCAGGTGCAGGAGGAGGGCGAGGTTGGGCCTGCTGCTTCCAGGGAGCCCTGAGCTCTCGTCGCCAGGCTCCCACCATTTGTCAAGACCTGCCCGGCGGCTGCTGGCCCAGGGCCCTTGCTTGCAGCGCCCGCCCTCGTTCAGAGCAGCCCCGCCAGGGACTTGATGTGCTTCTCATTTTGTGGAAGCCGGAAAGTCAGACGCAGAGGTCTGAGCAGCGTGCCTTTGGCCCTATGCCTTTGACATGAGGATTAAAGCCAGGGTTCAAGCTGGGTTTTTTTTCTCTAGCTTGGAGACTCCCCCTGTTCACCCCTGTGCTGTGCCGCTCTGGATTTTCGGAGGAATGCCTCTTTGGGCTTCTGGAGGGGAGCAGTGCGTGTGGGAAGGGCGAACAGGTCTCAGTGGATTGTGCTTTCCTCGTGAGGAGCTGGGACGTGCCTCCGGAGCGGGCGTGGCCTCGGGCCGCAGTAGTGGGAACTGGGAGCTCTGGGGGTGGCAGTGACGGGAGCCGCAGTGGTGGGAGCCGGGCACCTCTGTTTCTTCGCTCAGCTTTGCGCTCTGAGAGCCTGCTCTGTGCCAGGCGGGGGCTGTGGACGCCACCGTGGGCGAGGGGGCCGTGGCTCATGCTGAATTCCTGGCAGTGCTCCCGATTGGGACCACCTCTTGCCTGAGATGTGTCCAGGCGGGTGTCCGAGCTGCTGAAGGAGTTAGACACGGGCTCATGTGACAAACCGCTGGAAACCTGGCGCTTTTACCAGGGAAGAGGGCACGCTCTGGCGTCAGGCAGAGGGCAGGGAGCACAGAGTCCGCCTAAACGCTTGTATGCGGGGAGGACCTTCTCACGATTAAAAGGGTTCAAAATGATACTGAGCTGTGGAGCAGGCCCCTCCCCCTTGCTGACAAACGCCGTGGCGATTGCTGGGGCACTGTCCGCGGGGCACAGTGCCCGTTCCTACGGGACTTCGGTGCGCCGGAGGAGACTTAGATGCCCTACAGAACGGACTCCTAGTCCTTAGGCTTGTGTGATCGCACACCTCCAGGTTCCCTGAACAAATGCTGTTTTCTAACTCCCTTTTTTATTCCAGAGCCGGCGATTAGACACTGAAGAATTAAGTTTGCCAGATATTTCTGCAGAAATAGCTGAGAAAATGGCCACGTTTCATGGTATGAAAATGCCATTCAATAAGGAACCAAAATGGCTTTTTGGAACAATGGAAAAGTAAGTGGCCAAACCGCTTGGCTCTGACTCAGTTTTGTGTTAGCGGCCACCAGAGGTGCCAGCGTGAGTACTTGTTTGCCACGGTGGTCGGAGTCCTTCCTCTGGTCTGCCGGACAGGTGGGTGGGCAGGAAGCGAGTTTTCTAGAGAGCCCGGGTTCCCCGCTGGCATCCCGTGGCTGCACTTCACGGGGGCTCCAGGAGGAGGCCACGGGGGACTGAGCGGTGGTTTCCGTTCTCCCCTTTCCTGCAAGGTATCTGAATCAAGTCCTGAGGGTCAAGTTTGCCGGGGAGCCCAGAGTGAAGCAGCTCCACAGACTCCTCCGCCACAACCTGCCTTTGGAACTGGAGAACCTGAGGTGAGGCGTGGTCCGTGGCGACGGCGCGGGTTTTCTTCTGGAACGGAGGTCGTGGGGGCGGCAGGCTGGGGGTGTCCGCGGAGGAGGGGAACCGTGCACCGCAAGCTCTGGGGGGAAATGGAGTAGGAAGCTCGGCGCTGGCCTCCGAGCAGGGGCTACCGCCCGGCCTTTGGGGTGCAGCGGTGCGGGCCTCCGGCATTCGCCCCGAGTGCGAGCGGTCCCGGCCTTCTTCAGTCACATCTGCACGTGGTGCCCAGCAAGTGGTGACCGGGACGTTCTTCAAGGCGCTTGTGTTTTAGTAGGAGAGACGGAGACCAGCAAACACGTCCCGTAATGTCAAGTCGTGGAAGAGGTGTGACGGAGACCAGAGGCAGACCGATGAGGAGGGTCATACTGGGGTGGGCGGGGGGCGCTGCGCGCCCGGACCCACGGCCACGTGAGGGGGGCCCTCCAGGAGCGGGCCCACACGGGAAGAGCTGGGCGCCCCGGGGGCTCACGAGGGTCTCCGGGCTGAGCTGCTGCGGAGCTGTCGTCGCGTGATGGTGGCGCTCCCGGAGGCCACGAGACAAGCGCTGCAGGGAGGCCGTGTGGCGCCGCGGGGCACCTGTTGCAGCGCTGGGCACAGGGGTGGTGGCGCTCCGTCTCTGGCCTACGGTGTGACGAGTGACGGCAAAACCTTCCTTTCCCAGGTCGCTGCTGGAATCCACCCCTTCTCCGGTTGTGTTTTGTCATAACGACTGTCAGGAAGGTAAGGATTGCTGCCTGTTTTGTGGAGCTGGCTTCGTGTGTCTGCTCGGAAGGCCGAGTGTGTGTGCGCGTGCGTGTGTGTCCACTGTGTGATGAGTGCCAGGGCCGCGGAGAGGGGAATGGCTGTGTGCATAATGGCAGGGCCGCACAATGGAGTGCTGTGGAACTGTTGAAAAGAATGAGGTCGAGTTTTTATACAGAAAAATCTCCAGGATGTGTTAAGAGAAAAAAAGCAACTTTTGGAAAAACACAGGGGTATCCTCCCATTTTTGCAAGAAATATATTCACAGAAGAAAAAATGAGAACCTTCGCTAACCTGGGAGGATAAAGGACGGAAACTTCCAAAGTCACTTACTCGTTTAGTGTTTACTCTGGTGGACACAGGACTTCGGTAATCTGAGGGCACAGTAGGAGATGACCGTCGCCGGGATCGGTCCTGGGGGCCTCGCGGCTAATCGAGGTCACCTGCTCTCAAGATCAGTTCACTCTGCCATGGCCTCGAGTCTCTCTGCCTTCAGGAAATTACGACGCTGGATACCCCTTACTGTGAGCCACCTTTGCCCACCGTGACTTCAAATGGAGGCCCGGTCTAGCTGGGCAGGTCCCACGGCTGCTGCCGTGGTGCTTTGGCACCCGGCAGGCTCCGCCGTGCTGTCCTTGTCCTCTCCACCGCTGCTGGCTCATGCCCACCCTCGGGCCGTTTGCCAGACTCAGCGGTTTGTTTTTAATTTTAACAATAGTCCGTGTTGAGGGTCAGTCATCGATAAGACATCAGGTTGAGCCAAAATACGTTTTATTGAAGAGTTGATCATTGCTGGCCACGTCTCGCAGTGTAGACGCGTCAGCCACAGGTTTGCGTGGCAGCGGGCGGTAGCGGCACAGACGTCACCGGGGGCGTGAGGGAGGCCGGCTGCCGGCGGTGGCCATGTGTGCAAGGGCCAGAGAAGCTGGGGGCGTCTGTCTCCCTTTTTCTGCCGCTTTGGGCATCCGCTTCCAAGTCTCCTTTTCCTGGCCACCGGAAACAGAAGATGGATGCCGAGAAGCCTAGAAAGTGCACCTCCTGCAGAAACCCTGGAGAGAGGGGCCAAAAACCTAGCAAAGCCTGGCTCGCCAGTGCCACCCCCCAGCCCCGTAGTCACGCTGAGCGCCGTGTAGAGTGTGGGGGTCTTGGAACGTGTGTCTGAAGAGCCAGTCTGGCAGTCAGTTCACTTGTGGCCCGGAATTCGGCCTCACGGGACCTGTGGCGGAAGGAACGCCACCTGTGGCCGCCGCCTCAGGAGGAGAAGTGGGTGAGGCGAAGCAGTGGGGCCGAGTATGTTCCCCGGAGCCATACGCACGGCAGCTGCCCTCACCGGTGACATCCTCGTCGGGGGGGACACCAGGACGCAGCTCCCTAGCTGGTGGGCCACAGCCGGCCCGTCTGCCACCCCGCCTCAGCGCTGCTGGGCATGTTGGGTCAGCCAGAACTCTGGCATGCCAGTCCAGCGTCGTCTTCTGCACCCCTGTGTGAAACGACTGGGGAGTACTGCCCCAGCAAGTGAATGGCGGGCCATTCTTGTTCGGGGGGTAAGCCCGGGGCCGTGTTACTCTTGGGCTGCTGTGAACAGGGGCTCTTGTGTCCGCACGGCCCGGGCCTTCTGTTTTGGGGGTGGGGGGGGGGGGGTGTGACAGTGCTGCTCCTGGGACTCTGTGACCTGCGTTCACTTGTGTGGTTCGGATTCCCGGAGAGGATCAGAACCGCTCTTGGCCCTGCCGGTCAGGGGCTCGTGCCTTCGACTGTGAAGCCCACAGTAAATGGCACGTCGTCGAAACCTTTTTTGCAGGTAACATCTTAATGCTGGAAGGCAGAGAGAATTCTGAAAAGCAGAAACTGATGCTCATCGACTTCGAATACAGCAGTTATAATTACAGGTAACACGTTACAGTAAAACGTGTTTATTTCCATATCGTTCTATTAGGTTAATGATACACATAGGAAACAATTAGAGCAGAAAACAGGCAGCAGTGGCAACAAAATACAGCGGAAGCTGGTGCGTTTGTCCCCGCGGCCTGCAGTGGTGCGTGAGGCAGCAAGGCCTGTTCTCCATGGTTCGTGGGGAGCAACGGTGTGAGGAGTCACGATGCGCAACTTGGTATTTTGTTGGTGTCAGAGGTCAGAGCCCTGAGTGCGGGAGGCTCTCAAACCATTGCTTTTGTTTTTTTTTAAGTTTTTTTTTTTTTTTTTGAGACAGTGAGTGCACACGCACGTGCAAGTGGGGGAGGGGCAGAGAGAGAGAGAGATTGAGAGAGAGAGAGAGAGAGAGAGAGAGAGAGAGAGAGGATCCCAAGAGGCTCCACACTGGCAGCACAGAACCCAGTGCGGGCCTCCCTCCCACAAACTGTGAGATAATGAGCTGAGCCGGAATCTAGAGTCCGATGCTGAATCGACTGAGCCACCCAGGCGCCCCTTGAACAATGGCTCTTGAGTCATGGGCACTTTCGTGGCTCCAGTCGGCTGTGGCTCTGGTAACTGCCCCGTTGGCTCTCCCTGTCACTGATGCTGTCATCCCCGGGGAACCTCGGGAAGGACAGTTTGTTGCTGGGAGGGGTGCTCACGACTCGGCCTTTGTCCTTCTCTGGGCAGGGAGCCTTGTGCCGTGGCAGGGTGCCCTGTTCGCAGCGTCTCTTACCTCTCTTTCAGGGGATTTGACATTGGGAATCATTTCTGTGAGTGGATGTATGACTATAACTATGAAAAGTACCCTTTCTTCAGAGCCAACATCCTGAAGTACCCCACCAAGAGACAGCAGGTAGGAGACTACTGGGTGGAGGCTTGATAGGAGGTAAATTACGTGAGTCAGTTTTATGCAGTTAGAATTGATTACTTCTTCAATTTTCACAAGACCCTTAGGAAAGGGTCAGAATGGTTCAGCAGACCCTTTTGCTCTAAAATGTTATTTTGTGTCAAGACACAAAGTTGACATTTTAATCCCCGTGCCGGCGATAACCTGTGTTCGGTTAGAGAGTGGTCTCTTTTGTAGCTCCTTCTGGTTTTTTCCAAAAAGCCCAGCCTCTGTTCTGCTCTGTGGCCTTCTTTTTGGGGATCACGGTGTTTCCTGTGTGTGTTTCACTCCCTGCAGACAGAAGTAATCTTTTGGGCAGCATGACTCAGGAGCCGCTGTGGTGTTAACCAGTTCCCCGTCCTGTCCCGAGTGTGGGGGTCGAGGGGCCGCGGGAAGAATCGCCGTGTGGGAATTTCCCCCTCGGGAGCCCCCTACTCCATTCCTCAGCCCGCTGCTGGAGCGGCTGGGGATGAGTGGGCAGCGGGGTGGAAGCAGGCCAGGTTGTGGAGAGGGAGGGCCGAGCCCGCTTCCCTGAGCCTGTGCAGGACAGCGTCTCTGCCCGCTTCGCGACCCCCCTGCCACAGAACCGCTCTTCCCGCGGAACCCCTGCCAGTGAGCAGCGTTTCAGAGAGGTCAGAGCGGCGCGAGGACGGGGATGCAGCCAGTCGCTGCTGTCACTCACTCGGGACGTGTTTCTCGGTCACTCGCCTGCGCCAGGCACGGTGATGGTGTCTTCGGTCGATGGCCCACGCGCCAGGGGCTGCCGTTCAGATGTTGACTTGCCGTGGGACGGAAACCGCGTTGCCCTCTCCTCGCCACGTCGTAGGGCCAACCGCGATGAACTTGAGTATCAGTTGGCCAAGCCGGTTCTGGCCCTCAAGGTCATGCTGTGTGAGAAGGAAGGGAGGGGAAGAGTAGGCCGTTTAGCCTGAGGAAGAAGAAGCAGCAGTCTTCAGGTATTTGAATTTTTGCCTCACTGAAAAGAAAGCAGCCCTTTGTAAAAACGGGGCAGCCCTGGAGGTGAGAACCCCCAAGCCAGGAAGAGGGGCCTTTCAGTAAGAAGGCAGGCTTCCTGTTAACGCACAGAAGAGCTGTGTGGCCGCCAGCACCGCACAGCAATGCGAATAGTTGTTGGTCTTTTCTCGATACCCCTTCTGCACCGCTGAGGTAATCTCGCGCTTGTCTCACTTTAGGCCGTTAATGAGATGTTTTAAAACGTTAAGCCATCTTAGAATTTCTAAAATAGACCACTCGAGTGAAGTGTGTTATTTTGGAGCGCTCTCTTGGATCCAGTTAAGCAGTCTCTCACTTAGGAGTTTGACATCTGTGTACATATGTGGATTGGGCTCTTAACGTTCATTTTAAAAACCATTATTCATATCTGCTTGTGGAATAAGGATGATACTAGTCTAATAAAATGAGTCGGGTGTCCCTTTTTAATTTTCTGGAACAAATTTATATTAAACATGACGTTCTTTGAAGATTTGGTAGACTTTGCCTGTAAGAAAACGTGGGCCTAGAACTTTTTGGGAGAGAAGGCCACGAATGGTGACCCCGTCTCTTAGGGTGTTGATCTATTCAAATTTTCTGCCGACTTGAGCATTTAGTATCTCCTGGAAATTAACCCATCACGTGTGGTGGTTCACGCATGGGTTTTAGGAACTACTGTGCCATTTGAATCCCAATCTGCTACTGACTTTACTGTCACCTGCTGCGTCTGTGCTTCCATTTCCTCATCTGCAGAAATGATTTTGTTACTGTGAGGGGCGAGGTAATATGCAGAAACAAATGCTCAGAGTAGCACCTGCTGCATAGAATTTACTAGGGGCCAGCGGTCACCTTTTCTGTGCAGATGTACTCCTTCTGGAGCCCCCTGCCAGGACAGTGCTGGGGCTGGAGGGATGCCTTCTGGTGGGAGGGGGTGCACTGTGTGAAAGCCGGTTTTGGAGAAGGGCGATGGCAGAGCTGGTCGAGAAGCAGTGTTGGCATTCCAAGTAGGTAATCGCTTCCTGGCGTTCTAGGTCACGTAACTGATGCCGTTTCCTTATTTATCAGAGAAAGCAAGCGGTAGTTTGCCGTGTTCTGTCTAAGACGAAATAACTGAAGGACATGGGATCTCCCCAATCCTAGTGCGAGTGTGGACTATGTGTGGGGCCTGGTAGACCCTCTTCTCCAAACCAAAATCAGACGTGGCCAACGGACGGACATAAATGTGTAGATAATCGTGGCACCGCAGGGGGAAGGCCCTTCTGCATGGTCTGGTCAGCTCTCACCCTCGGGTGGCGGGGGGGCACCTGCCAACACCTTTGGGCTCCCTGGCGCCTGTGCCTGGGCTTCCTGCGGTGACCCTGCACAGAATGCCAGCCAGTCTGGGGAGACGCATGATGTAGGCTTTGCACCCAGACCATGGGAAACATGAGTGTGGATTAGATTCTGCCTGTTTTCGCTGGAAGTCATCGTAATTTCCCGTACTAGTCTTGCCAACAAGACAGCATCGACAGCAAGCTGGAGCTCCCTGCTGGATCAGCGAGCTTCCACACTCCCCACGCCTGGCACAGAGCTGCTCGGGCTCGGCTGGGCCTTCTCCAGGCGTCTCTGGCGACGCGGGGTGTCCACTGGACGTGTAGTGCTTCCTGACAGCTGTCGACACCATCTGTCTAACCATCACTGACTCTGATGTAATTCCTTTTTTTAAAGCTCCACTTTATTTCCAATTACTTGGCCGCATTCCAAAATGAATTTGAAAACCTCAGTAATGAAGAAAAGTGCATTATAGAAGAAGAGATGTTGCTTGAAGTCAATAGGTAATTGTTTCCTTTCATTGATTGATAAAGATAGCTGTCCTGTTCCAGAATATAATCGGGGTGACTGCTTGCAATCCTGAGTATTTTAGGAGCTTCTCTACAAACATACGTCTCTAGGACTTGTACTTTGTCCAAAGGGGAACATTGGACACCTCTCCCGATTGCAGCTCACGGCAGGGGCGGGGAGCAGGGTCAGTGCACAAGGTCACGAGGCTCGGATGGTGCCCCAAACTGTAATCCACGTGTAAGACTCAGCGGAACAAGGCCGTGCCATCCAGGGCCTGCGCCCTCTTGTCGCCCGATGCTCGTGAAATGGTGGGCACCATCCATTAATGTGTTTCTTCTAAAAAATAATGACAGATTGTGAGCATTGGTTCTGAGTCTTGCTTGTTTAACTTTGTTTCAGCAGCTCTCAAAGCAGAGCTGAGAAACTTCTGGATTTTGTAAAGGTTCCGACCCCTGTGTATCATATACACTCATCTCCCAAGTCTGGAGGCTTGAGTTACTCCCATCCTTTGGGGTCTGTTACAACAGGAGATTCTTGCTAAAAATGTCTCCGTACCTCTGACCCACCTTGTTCTGTCCAGCCCACTTAGCACAGATCATGTCTTCCAGATCCTGGTCTTCAGAAGTGTCCACGCCCCTGTTGCTGAGCATGTGGCCGGCCCTGCCGGCCCCGGGGCTCCCCCTGCAGCACGGAGCTTCCCTCTCTGGTTCGGGAATGGGTAGAAAATAGAAAAATGGAGAGCCAGACAGGAAGGGGAGCCCCAAGGGACGTGTAGAGGGTCAGGGAGTACAAGCAGGGGTGAGGAGGATACTAGAGCATTCAGTGAAGCCCACAGGCACTGTTGTGAGGGGGCACGTGCGTGGGTTCACGGTGACCGAGGCCATAGTGCAGCGTAGAGATGGGGACTGTCACACCCTCCTCTGTTTCACCACTGTGCTGTGAGGGCAGGGGTGAGGGTGGGGCGGCATCCAGCTCCAGGAAGGGTGGTGAGTTACGCAGAGGCCTGCATTTTCCCCCTCTTGCTGCACAATGTGCCCTGAGGGTTGCTGGTGCCGTGGGCTCACACATGTAGCAGAGAGCGTTTCTTTCCCAGAGTAGCCCTTGCCTGCCTGCGTGGCCCCCAGGGCCCCTGTTGAGTCCCGTGACTGTGTGACTGTCGCAGTCCCACTCGGCAAGTCCACCCGCCCCCAGCCAGAGGTGGGCGGAGCCGGCAGCCGTGCTCCCAGCTGCTCGCTGCCTGTGGCGTGTAATCCCACCGAGCTGGCCAGGGCAGACCCAGTTTGCATCCAGAGGAGGTAAAACGCCCACCTGCAGGAAATTCCGTCATCGGGCCTGTGGCTGGTGCCGCCCATCTCACGTGCGTCTCCTGCTCTTGTAATTACAGGTTTGCCCTTGCGTCCCATTTCTTCTGGGGACTTTGGTCCATCGTACAGGCCAAGATTTCTTCCATTGAATTTGGGTACATGGTATGTTTTGGGGGTGGTTTTCTCTTCTATTCTCAGAAAGAAAATTGTTAACGATGTCTGTGAATGCTTGGTGGTAAATGACCGCTTTTTGCAGAGGGCTCCCTGTGCCCCCGCAAGTTGTGAATGAGGCGACCCGGCACCAGGACAGCAGGCTCAGCCCAGGAAGCTGAGGGTTAAAGGCTGCATAATTTAACCCACTCTCACTGGCTCCGCATCTGCAAAGGCAGGTGACCAGCAGGCCAGGCCTTCCCTGCTCCAGAGAATGCTGTGTGGTCCTGTGGTTCGCCTGGGGGATGTAGAAATCAGACCCTGGAGGTCCAGCCCTTGACCTCAGTCCCTTCGGACACAGGGGACAGCGAGTGAAGGAACACGATGGGGTCTGCCTCTGTGTTTTCCTCAGCTGTCACGGCTCCGTTCTCCGGCCTGCAGCACCCCACGTCGTGCGGGCGGCTGGTGCTGACTCAGTGAGCCGTCCTGGTTGCTGCAGGCAAGTTTGACAAGCCAGGCTGTCATTTTCTTCTAACTTTAGGAAGCGTCCTTGACATAGACAGTTTTAACCTCGAGTTAAGCCCTCTGTTGCCCCATGGTGAGTGTTGGGAGTGTGTTCCAGGGCAGGGGCATGTAAAGTCTCTAGTGAGCACCTTGCTTTGAGACAGGAGGTGGGAGTGACTAGTTCTCTGATCCCCTAGTCCTGTACGAGGCGGAAGGGTTGGTACTGCACAGGTGGTCTCAGGCCAGAGAAGGGGAATATGGAGTTTTGAAGCAGATTTAGTCACGGTCAAGTGATTATTGTAAGGCAAAGTAGACATCAAAAAAAATACTACCAGAGATAAAGAATAATTTTGTAATAATAAAAGAATCAATTGATCTAGAAGACATTAAGAAAATCGTGGATGCGTCCATCCCTTTCTTGCTTCAAAAGACGTAAAGCAAAACCTGAGAAAACTGATGGAGAGAGAGGCGGACCCACAGAGCAGACCTCCCCCTCCCTTGGTGACAGCAGAGCCAGAAACACAGCAGCAGGAGGGACGGAGGAGTGGACAGCACTCTCCCGGCTTGACGTAACTGATGCCCACCGCAGAAGGTACATTCTTGCCCATTGAATATGGAATGTTCATCAAGATGGACCATATGCTGAGCATTAGAAAATAGGTCTCAAGTGGAAAAGAATTGAAATGCAGAGAATATACTCTGACCCTGGTGGAATTTAATAGGATATCAACAACAACAAAATCTTGAAACTTCTTAGTTATTTGGAAATTAAACAGTACATCTAAATAAGCCCTGGATCAAAGAAGAAATGAAACAAAATATTTCAAAGAAAATTATAAGGAACACAGTATATCAGAATTTGTGAGATGTAGTTCGAGTAGTGTTTAAAAACTTGTGGCTTTGAAGGTTACACATTTGTATTAGATAAGAAAGTTTTCAAACCAGTGACCTTAAGAAGCTAGAAAGAGAAAAACAAGCTTAAGCCCAAAGTCAGTAGAACTAAATAAAAATAAAAGCAGAAATCGTTGAAATAGAAAATGAATGGGAAAAAAAAAAAGTCAGTGAAACCAAAAGTTGGTTCTTTGAAAAGTTCAATAATATTTATAAACTTTTGGCTATACTGAGCAAGTAAAAGAGAAGACACATGACTGATACCAGGTATAAAGAAGACATCACTACAGATCCTATGGATGCTAAAAAGGGTAAGAGAATATTATGAATAACTTCATGCCAACGGATCGACAGTGTGCACGTGCAAATGTCTTAGAAGATACAAATTACCAAAACTGACATAACGAATGACCATATATTTATTCAATAAATTGAATTCATAATCAGAAAGGAAGAAGAAAAACTGCCTTTATTTTATAGGTGACATGATCATGCAGATGAGGAAATATAAAAGAATCAGTAGAAAAGCTGAACTATGCAGGGAGTTTACTGAGGTCACAGGATACAAGGGCAGTGTATAAAAACCAGCTGCATTCCTATATGGTAGAAATAGTTACAGGTGAAATTTCACTATATTGACAATGGCATAAAAGTATGAAATACTTAGGGGGATAAGGTTTTTAAAATACGTGCGTGACCTGTGTACTGAGAGCTGTAAAACATTGCTAAGAGAGCCTAAATGGAGACAGAGACCACATTCATGGCTTCAGAAGACTCGGTATTAAGAGTCTGTTCTTCCCAAACCGATCTCCAGAGTCTCCACGATCCCAGTCAAAACCCCCACAGGCTTTTTGGCAGAAACCAATAAGCTGATTCTAAAGTGTATGTGAAACTAAAACTAAGGAACCAAGTCGGAAGACTCATTCTGCCTGATGTCGAGATGTATCGACACAGTGTGGCATTGGTGGAAAGACGGACGTCAGTCAAATGGAGCAGAGTCCACCGCCCAGAAATAGACTCACACGTAGAGCCAACCAGTATTCAACAGAAGGGCCACAATAATTCATTGGGGGAAAGAAAGGGTTATATTTTCAAAACTGATGTGGGAACAACTAAATAGCCATATGGAAAAAATACTGAACCTTGATCTCCTGCCATACACAAAAGTTAACTTGAAAGAGAGAACAGACCTAAATGTAAAAGCTCAGACCACCACGTGTCTGAAAAACACAAGAGAGAAGCTTCCTGACCGAGGCAGAGATTTCTTAGGTTACATAAAGCACTGACCATAAAAGTAAGTTGGGCTTAATCAAAATGAAAAACTTTGGCTCTTTGAATGACATCCTTAAGAAAATAAAAAGGCAAGCACAAACAGGAGAAGATGTTGCAAATTTGTATCTGACCAGGACTTGTATTTAGAATATAGAAAGAACTCACAACTTAGCAAGAAACCACACCTCCTTTATAAACAGGCAAAAGATTGGGACACTGCACAGAAGATAAACAAATGGCCAGTACACATCTTTTTGTCTGCATGATGTAATTAGTCGTAAAAAGAGATGCAAATCAAATCTTCAGTGTGATTCCCTACACACCTGTGATGGTGGCTAAAACTTTAAGACACTGACAACATCAGACGTTAGCAGGAGTGTGGAGCAGCCGGAACTGGCATACGTTGCCGAGGGGGCTGCTGGTGAGAGGGTCTGACCGGTCTGGAAGACAGTCCGGCCACACATTTACCGTACAGCCCGATAGTCTTCTACTGTGGCATCATTGATCCAGGAGACGTGAAAGCATACATCCACGCCAGGACTGGGGTTCAAATGCTCACAGCAGCTTTCTGTGTGATAGCCCTGAAATGGAAATACCCTCCATGCCGATCGGATGAATGGATAAATGTGCCGCGTGAGGTCCAGATGATGGAAAAGTACCCCGCAGTAAGCCAGAATGAACCCAGATGCTCACCACAGCACGGATGAATCCCAGAAACGTTATGCTGCGTGAAACAAACCAGGCAAAAGGGTACAGACCGGGTGACTCCATTTATGGAAAAGCTTTCTATTAGCAATCCGTACTGATCGAAATTGGTTCAGAGGCTGCCTGTGGCCAGGCGGCAGGGTGGGACCCGTGGAAACTCGAGTGTGCCGGAATATTCTTTATCGTAACTGTGGTGGTGCTGCTGAACTCGATGTATGCGTTTGTGAAAACTGTCCAACCGTGTGCGTGAAGGAGTTAATTTTTGTGGCATAGAAGTTACACCCCAGCACCGAGTTGTGAACAGCGATGCTGTGATCTTCTGGCAGTTAGCGTCACACGCTTTTCAGTTTGGAGCAGGTGCTTAAGAGATCGCGTCGTCCACCCTGACGGATGGATGGGGGAGCAGGCCCAGAGACACACGGTGGCTTGACCGTTCTCGTTCTCGAATGCCCAGAACACGAGACCAGCTTTTCTTCCCTCTCTCATTCTGGGCAGTAATCATGCCGTAGGGGGTTCCAGAAAACCCATGGTGCGTCCTTTCTTGCACCTCTGTCCTCTACTTCCTGACACCCCCGGGACCTTTTCCTTTGAGAGGGGAGCCTTTGTTTGCATCAGTGTCTGCAGCGTTCCGGTCAACAAGATGGCGCACCGTGGCAGCGCACAAATACGTAGGCGGGGGTCCCGTCTGGATTGCAGGGCCAGGGTGGCCAGGGTGACTGAGCTTGGTGCCTGGGCTCCCGGACAGCCTGCGGCAGCCGGAGCTGTTCTGTTCTGTGCCCTTGGTGGTTGGGCCCTGCCCTGCGGCGGGGGGGGGGGGGGGGGGGGGGGGGGGGGGGGGGGATGGGATGGGGGGGTGCGGGACGTGGGCGGCTCTGGGCGGGAGTCCTTGGTGAGCCTGCCCTTCCTTGTGTCTCCTAGGACTATGCCCAGGCAAGGTTCGATGCCTATTTCGACCAGAAGAGGAAGCTTGGGGTGTGAGTGTGGGAGGCGCCAGCGGCTTCATCCCTTGACCGTGCAGGGGCGGCCGAGCCAGAGGGGCCCTCGGTGCTCCGACGGCCGTACCTGCGGCACGAAGGCTCGGATGTCTCGCTGCCCAACACAGATTGTATGATACGAAAGACTGTATTAAAACTGAGTAACATTTATTTCATATCTTGTTTACGATTTCACTAGGACTCTGCGATGAGATCGGGAAGCAGAAATATAGTACAATAGTGCAATATCTCAGAATCCTTTTAATCTAGGCAAGGCATCTTGTGTCCGGGGCCTGAAGTTTTCAGTCAGATATGGCAGACAGCAAGAGTGAACCGTGTTTCTGCGGGTACTTTTTTTGGTTAATGTTGATTTTTTCAAGGATGTGAATTAACGTGCTGGTGAGCACGGCAGCCAGGCTCTCTGGGGTAACGAACGATGTGTGTAGACACCGCTCGCTCCCGAGGGTGGCCCGTCAGCCGGGACAGACTGTGATGTCGCTCTGCGGCCCGGCCGCGAGTCTCCGAAGCTGCTCCTTCACCTTCTGGTCCATGTGGCGGATGCACGAGACCGCAGACGGCTCAGGAGGGGGGTGAGCCGTTGTCTGCATCCCGTGACCATGGCCCCCGGGGACCTGTCAGGCCAGCGCGTCGCCCCCTAACCGGGCGCTTCCCCCGCCCTGCTCTCCTCCGTAACTGAATGTGCTTCTCTAACCCCGGCTTCGGGGCGGGCAGGCGGCTGTGGCCCACACAGAGCCCACGGCCGGCGGAGGAGCGGTGTGGGGTCCTGGGGACACACACACCTCCCGGCTGCCTTCCCCGTGGAAAGCGGGGTTGGCCCGAACGTCTGCAGCTTTCCTCTTCCTCTTCCTCCTCCGCCTCTGCTCGGGGATCCTGTGACCGGGCTGGCTGCCCTGGCATCGTCCTGCCCGGGGGCTCCCTCTGCTGGGGGCCGAGGCCCGGCTTTGGCCCTCGGCCAGGTGCCCCCGCCCTCGCTGCCCCCCTGTGTCCCTGACGGGTCATTCTGGTGGGAAAGAGCAGCCAGTATACGGAACATGGGGGTGTGGATGCAGTAGGCCTGTGACACCCATATATATTAAATGTCCTTTGGGATGATTTTTTTTTTACTCTGAACTCTTATTTGAATTGTTAATTTTGTGCATACGTTTCTGCTACCAGAGATTGTACTATACAAACAATAAAAGCATACAAACCGATCCTCGCTGTCACCCTTGGGTGTGTCCTAAGTGTCAGGCAAGGCTCCCAACCCACCCCCATCCCCGTAAAGACCCCTAGAAGGATGTAGAAACTGGAAGCAATAGTATATCCCGGAGGAAACTCAACGGGTTGCCTTGGCCAAGGCAGGAGGGACATTTTCCACTATTCACCCTTCTAGACATTTAAAATTTTTTTTTTTTTTAATTTTTTTTTTTTCCCCAACGTTTATTTATTTTTGGGACAGAGAGAGACAGAGCATGAACGGGGGAGGGGCAGAGAGAGAGGGAGACACAGAATCGGAAACAGGCTCCAGGCTCTGAGCCATCAGCCCAGAGCCCGACGCGGGGCTCGAACTCACGGACCGCGAGATCGTGACCTGGCTGAAGTCGGACGCTTAACCGACTGCACCACCCAGGCGCCCCTAGACATTTAAAATTTTAACCAGGTGAATGTGTTTTGGTATCTGAGCAATAAACGGTCCCTCACGCCTGCGTAAGCTGTCACCCAGAGCGATGCTCCCCCCTCCTTCCTGTGCCCACCCAGGCTCTGCCCTGTGGCCCCGCCAGCCACACCCTCCCCACCGCGTCTGGGGGCTCTGAGCAGGGCAGTCCTGGACCCAGGGGACGGGCTCCTCCCAGCAGCTGGCCAGATGAGCGCCAGGCCACCCGGCTTGCTGTGCCCAGGGCCTTGCTGGCCTCAAAGCGGCCTTTGTTCCCGGGGCCTCCTGCCGGAAGAACCACTTTGCAGCTCTTCGGCCCGAGCAAGCAAGGCCTCTGAGAAGCACTGGTGCTGCCTTCTAGCCGGTGGGGGGACCCAGGCCAGAAAGACATGTGAAATGCCATCATCCACCCCACCAGCGGGAGGATGGCCTCAGGGGAACAGGACCGGTCACCCAGGGAGGGATGGGAGAGACCACAACCTCCCCTGAAGGGGCGGTGGGGCCTGGAGGCCAGTTCAGCCTCACCCGCGGAGCCCTGGACAGCCTCTGCCCTTCTCTGCAGGACGGTGGCATGTGTATGTATGTAATCACTGCCCTGTGTGGAATGCATGCATGCGTGTGTGTGTGTGTGTGTGTCCTCGCTTTGGACCATCGTGAGTGCCTGGGGTGGGGCTGGCACCAGGGCGTAGAAGTATTGGCCCATCTGTGCTAGACATCACCCTTCATGCCCAGAGTATCCGGAACGTTCTCTTACAGCCAGTTTGTGCATCCCGTGGATGAGGAGCTCACTCCCCACCAGCTCAGCCTGGTAAGACACTCATTTGGAACTAGAATGTGCTGGAAACATCTCTCCTGGGTCCTAGTTCTGCCCCTACTTCACCCCAAGGCCCTGGGATTACTGCAGATATTCCGTGGGGCCTCTCCCCAACTTCTCGAGGCTCTAGATCCCACACCAGGGCCTCCCACCCCACCGTACCCTGCACCAACCTCAGCTGCAAAGGAGGGGACGAGGGAGACGAGCATAAAGCAGGGTGCAGGGCCCACGACACCAGGAGTCCCGTGGGGGTGGGACCGGCGCATGCCCAGAGCCCGGCCCTGCCTGCCCAGCCCCCGGCACCGCAGACAGGACTGACACGCAGTTCCCAGTCCTACATCTTTATTTCTTGTCTCCGGAGCTAAGGGCAGGGACCAGGGTGCGGCCACAAACAGACACTAGCCCTCCTCTGAAGCGAAGGTGAAGGGGTTCAGCTTGTAGCCAGTGCCTGAGTAGAACTTGTTCTGAAACTCCACCCTGGGGGTGAGCAGGGGAGAGCCGGTGAGGGGAAGGCCCTGGCCCTTGCGCTGCGCCCCCCCACTCCCCACCCCCCACCCCGGGCCGGCCAGGCGGGCCACTCACCAGTGCAGCCGCAGCGCGTGCAGGAAGGCCGAGAGCCCCTCCATCACCAGCAGGATAGCCACGGTCAACACGGCGAAGGCGGCGAAGACGGGGACCAGCGCCACGGCTGCCACGCCCAACTTGCGGCCCAGGCCCAGGCCCGAGCGCATCACCATGGCCCACAGGACCTCCGACAGCTCTGGGGGGTCGGGGAGGCAGGAGTGGAGGCCAGGGCCAAGGGGGTGCCCGCCCAGCCCCCCGCGGCAGCCCGCCTTCCTGTGGAGCCGGTGGGGGATCTCCTCCAACATGCTCCCTTTACAGAGGGGACACCGAGGCCCGGAGAAGTGACCCGCCCAGGCCACCCAGCCAGCAGCTCTGAGCGTCAGAGGCAGCCAGGACTCGAGCTGCGGCCGGCCAGCCCTCCCGCCGCCACCGGGTCACTCACGGGCGTGGGCCAAGCTCAAGGCCCAGAGGCGCAGGTAAGAGGCCGTGTTGGAGATGCAGCCCAGGCAGAACTCGATGGTGTGGATGGCCTGGTGCATCAACACCTCGGACAGGACAAACTGAGGGGCGGGCAGCTGTGAGGGGCGGGCCGGGTGGCGGCCGGCACCCCACACGCACACCTGGGGAGACCACACCCACCTCGGCCTCCTCTCCGTCCTCCGGGCACCCCGCTTTCTCCTCATCAGGGCCCCAGCCGGCCACGGATGCATCGGAGGAGTCCAGAATCCCGGACTTGTCCTCATCCTGGGGGTGGGGAGCAGGTGGCATGAGCAGGGACGGGGCCAGGCCGCCGCCGCCGCCCGCTCGCAGCCCCGAGGAGGCCGGGGTGGGGTCAGACCTCCCGGCAACCCCCCCCCCCGCCCCCCGCCCCCCCTACCGGCTGTCGGCCAGCGGGCCCCCTCTGCGAGCGGCTGCGGTGCCGCCAGTGCAGGAACAGCGGGGTGCCGAGCAGCAGGACGGGCACCATGACCAGGGCCAGGATCACCAGTGCTGACTGCACCGCTTCCTGCGGGGGAGGGGGTCCCAGTCACCGGCCCTCTCTGAGCCGCGCCGCGCACCCAGCCCGGGCCCAGAGAGCCTGCGGCCGGCCCCTCCCCCGGGGACGTGGCTCCACAAGGAGTCCTCGGAGGGGGGAAGCTTCCGGCACCCACTGCGCCGGCCCTCCTTCCACCTCCCCGGCTCCCCGGCGGAGGGAGGTCTGACTCGCGTCCCCGATTCTCAGATGAGGCTCCGAGTGGCCCCGTAGTGGGTGTGGGCCGGCAGCCCCGCGCCTGCGCACCTGCCCGTGGAAGAGGGGCTGGTTGGTGGGGCTGCGGGAGAAGAGGAACATGTTGATGAAGTGGATGAGGATGCTGGGGGCCGAGGCAGCCCTGGCGGCGTAATCTTGCAGCCACTTGTAGACGATGAGGAAGACCAGGTAGCCGAACAGCCCCAGCAGGAAGACCAGCTCCGGCAGGGTCTCTAGGAGCAGCCGGTGCCACTGGCCGAAGTGCCTGTGCCGGGAGAAGGGCGGGGTCGCGGGGTCACCCACCGGGCTGCCCCGGCCCCGCCTGCCCTGGTGTCCCCCGGAGCCCGGGCCCTCACACGTGGTTGAAGACTCCCAGGACCACCCCGAAGGTCATGTGGGTGACCCCCAGGATGACGGACATCTTCATCTTGAAGGAGTTGAGGAAGCTCAGGTGGTTGACGGCCAGGCTCCAGATCTGGGGTGGCAGGAGGGACGGGTGTCACGCGGGGGGGGGGGGGGAGGCTCCCCGCCCGAGTCCCTCAGCAGCCCGTCTGCCCCCGTGGGGCCTCGGCACGTCTGTGGCCCACCTGCCCGCTGTGGGGCAGCAGAGGGGAATGGCCCAGACCCCAGCTCTTCCTAGCTAGGGGACACTGAGCCTGTGATCTCCTGTGCCTCTGCTTCCTCATCTGTGAAATGGGGACGGTGCTGACGGGGTTGTCTAAGTATCCCATCACATCACATCAAGGGCACGGAACGGTGCCCGGCGCAGCAGGCCAAGAACAAGCCGAGGGCCGCCCTTACTACCATACGCTTCTCCGCTTTCTGAAGCGAGGGGGGGCCCCCTCGTCCTTCCGGACCCCCGCACCTCCTGTACCCGGCGCCAGGCCCGGCACTCGGGAGGGGCTCAGCGAGCGTGGCTGAAGGGCGGGGGCGGGGGGTTAGGGTTAGCGTCAGGGTCAAGGTTGGGTCAGGGTTAGCGGAGGAGCCCCGGCCCGGCCCTCCCACCTGCCCGCACCCCCCCCCCCCCCCAGTGGCAAGTGGCAGCGACTCACGGGGTCGATGCCGAAGGGGTAGGGTCCCAGGAAGACGCCGCTGACGTTGGGGTCCAGGGCGAGCAGCGGGTGCTGGGCCAGGAACGCGTCACTGTGGCAACAGTACGGGGTGGGCGGGGGGCTGCGGGGGGCGGGGGGGCGGGGGGGGCTGTGGTGCCGCGGCCCGGCCTCACCTCCAGTCCGACTGGGTGGCCATGGCCGCCACGCTCCAGCCAGAGGAGAAGACGGCGGTGGCGCGGCTGAAGCACTCGTTGTAAATGAAGCCGGTGTAGACGGAGAACAGGCCCATGAGCAGGAGCAGGTAGCGGCCGCTGAAGAAGGTCTGCCAGATCTGGGGATGGGGGGGGGGGGGGCGCCGTGAGGGACCGCCCCGGGCCCCCAACCCACCCGGCCCCCCGGGCCGGCCCTCACCTCGTTCTGCGCCGACTTCACGGCAGGCCGGTTCTCCGTGAGCACCATGGCCAAGGCGAAGAGGAACATGAGCAGCCCGTGGCCCACGTCGCCGAACATCACGGCAAAGAGGAAGGGGAAGGTGATGATGGTGTAGGGTGCTGCGGGCAGAGGGGCCAGGCGGTCAGCCAGGACCCCCAGGGACAGGCCCCGGGACCCCAGGAAACGTGGACGGGTGTTGGCGAGGCAGGGGCGCCAGGCCGTGTGTCTGCGTTCCAGAGCCCTGGCTGTGTGACGGTGGGCTAGTGACTTAACCTCTCTGAACCTCCGTTCCAACATCTCTAAACTGGAGGTTCAATACTGCTGCTTCGTAGAGCTGCTGCCCATGAGTTTATCAGGGCAGTACTGGTGGGCCGCAGCACTCGATGTAAACCGGGTCCTGCTGCTGTTAAAAGAGCTACAAAAATACACTCGGAAAGAACAGAGAGCCCGGTGGCAGTCCTGACCCACACATGGCAAGTTCCGGAAGGCCCAGCTGGTCGCTTAACCTCTGACATCTCACTCTCCCTTCAGCGAAATGGGAAAAACCCCTAACGGGCGTTACGAGGACCACAACACACATCCCTATGAGGAGTTGAGTCGTGTCCCTTCCAAAACGATACACTGGAGTCCTAACCCCCAGTCCCTCAGAAAGTGGCCTTAATTTGGAGGTAGGATCTCTACAGACGTGATCAAGGGAAAAGGAGATCAGCAGAACAGGCCCTACCCCGCTAGGAACAGTGTCCCAATAAAAGGGGGGAAACTTGGGGGCGCCTGGGTGGCTCAGCCGGCCAAGCATCCGACTCTGGATTTCGGCTCAAGTCATGATCTCGCGGTTTGTGAGTTTGAGCCCCGCGTCCGGCTCTGTGCTGACAGCGTGGAGTCTGCTTGGGATCCTCTCCCTCTCCCCCCCCCCCCCCCCGCCGCCTCTTCCCTGCTCATGCTCACGCTCTAAAATAGACTTTAAAAATTGGGGGGGGTGGGGGGGATTCGGACACAGACGCATTCCGTGGGAGAGTGCTGCTTAAACGTGAGGGTAGGGGCGCCTGGGTGGCGCAGTCGGTTAAGCGTCCGACTTCAGCCAGGTCATGATCTCGCGGTCCGTGAGTTCGAGCCCCGCGTCGGGCTCTGGGCTGATGGCTCAGAGCCTGGAGCCTGTTTCCGATTCTGTGTCTCCCCCTCTCTCTGCCCCTCCCCCGTTCATGCTCTGTCTCTCTCTGTCCCAAAAATAAATAAAACGTTGAAAAAACAATTAAAAAAAAAAAAAAAAACAAAAAAACAAAAAAACGTGAGGGTAGCCGTCTCCAAGCCAAGCACAGAAGTCGGCCTGGAACGGAGTCTCCGTCAGAAGGAAGCGGCCCTGCGGACACGGGGATCTCGGACTTCCAGCCTCTGGACTGGGAGACGAGAAGGACCCGTGGTTTAAGCCCCCACCTGTGTGCTTTGCTGCACCAGCCCTGGCGGACTGATACCCCCCAAAGTGACTGCTCCCAGAGCTGGGGGCATTTTGTCAACTGGCCGCCTGGTGGTCAGGCTGCCCTAGCTGGACTGGCATCTGCTAACACGGAGGAGCTGTGAGCACGCGAGACGGGAGGGGCCCAGGTCGAGCTCCAGGATGCTGACCCCGCGGGACGGCAGGCCCCGAAGGACTGCATGCGGCCCTGATCACCGTTCACTCGATGGTTCCATTCTCACGTCCTGCCTGGGCCACCTCGGGGGGTCCCAGCACCCTGCCTCTAGCCCCCTGGGTGAGGCAGGACCCTTCCTTGGCCAATTACTAAGTCCTCTCCAAAAACGGGCCCCACCGTGGTTCACCTCCTACACCCATTCTTTGGGCTCAGAGACCCACTGTGGTCCCCACCCGGTGACACGGGGGCCGCTGGGCCACTGGCTACACTGCAGCCAGCCTGCTGCAGGGAGAGCCGTGTCTGGAGGGAGAAGAACCAGGCAGGTGACACACCAGGTGCCCCAGGAGTGCAGAGGGGGCTGGGGAGGGAGGGGAGCCAGCCCCCTGTGGCCCCCCCGACTCCCCAGCCCTCAGTTTTCCCCCCCGCCCCTGCGGTCCCTGACTGGTTTCTCCCAGGAGCACCTCTCTTTAATTGAGTCCCCACCTCAGGGTGTGCTCCTGGGAGAGCCCGACGGCCCCCAATTCACGCTTCTCACAAACACGGTGCGGCCTAAAAGCGCATCATTAGGCCGGCTAACTCTGGCCTCAAGGACTGCTGCCCTGAGATCTGATGACGGGCAGCCTTCCCAGCGCTGCTCTGAGGGCCGAACTATGCGTCCCGTTTTACAGATGTGGAAACTGAGGCTCAGAGAAACGACGAAATGTGCCAAGTTAAGTGGGACCTCAAACCTGAGCTGTTTCTACGGCAAAACCTGTTCTTTGCACAGCCCCGCGCTGGACCCCTCGTAAGCCTCGCTAGGGGGTTTGCTGGGGATAAACACAAAGTTCCCACGCGGCCTCCCCTTGCCCCCCACCCCCACCCCGGAATGCTGGGAGCGTGCTTCTCAACTTAAGAGGGCGGGACGGGCCCAGTGGGGAGACACACCGCGGGGCTCCATGGCTCTCACCGGGATTGACCTCCTGGTAGCGACCCACGCCGTAGGCGTCCACGATGCCTTGGAAGCTGGCCGTGAAGCAGTTGGTGCGGATGAGCGTGGGGGGCATGCCCCGGCAGGGGATGCGGTGAACCACGGCACTCACCCCTGCCTCGCTCTGGGGCACCGGGCGGACAGACAGAGGGATGAGACGGAGGGCGGGGACCTTCAGGGACCCTTTGACGCGCCCAGCCAGACCCGGCTGGAGAGGCGGGGCTCCCTGGGCAGGCGCCTGGGAGACTCGGGACCGCTCCTCCCCTCTGTGAGACAGGACCACCAGCCCCACCTGCCCCAACGGCGGGAGATCCAGGGAGAGCCTGAGATGAGCTCACCCAGGAGAGGGAGCCCCATCGCTACACGTGAGAGCCGACCGGGCACCAGCAGACAGCCGTGACACCCATTTCACGGATGCGTAGCCCGAGGCTCCCTCCGGCGGCCCAAGATCCCCCGGGCCGGGGCCTGTTGAGCCGGCCTCCAGGGTGCTCTGGCCCGACCCAGGGTT
This sequence comes from Leopardus geoffroyi, assembly GCF_018350155.1. Taxonomy (NCBI): domain Eukaryota; kingdom Metazoa; phylum Chordata; class Mammalia; order Carnivora; family Felidae; genus Leopardus; species Leopardus geoffroyi. The sequence continues at coordinate 110,671,718 of NC_059329.1, read as the reverse complement.
TCTACGACTTCGGGATGGGATGGCCGAGGCCATCAGGGCAGCCTCCCCGGAGGAAGGGGGGGGGGGGTGGGGGTGGGGCCTGGCCAAGGCACGGCACCGGGAACAGGCACCTGCGTGGCAGAGGGGGCGGTGGGAGACCCGCCGCACTCACCGAGCTGTCCTGCAGCGCCTGCTGTAGGGTGGGCAGGTCGCGCGCGGCACACCAGCCCTCGGCGATGAGGCACTTGTGCGTGGCGCTCACGCTGCACTGGTTGAGGGCCAGGTACACGGCCTTCATCTTGCGGATCTGCACCTGCCAGGGCGGCAGCAGCTGCTGCACGCGGGCCAGCACCTGGCTCAGGAAGCGTTCCGTCTCCCCCAGGACCTGCGGCCGGCGCGGGGTGGGGGGGGTCAGGAGGCGCAGGGGTGCGGCGGGCGGGGCGTCCGGCCCGGCCCCCAGCGCCCACCTCCTGCAGCTCGTGGCTCCGCTGCTGCACCTGCTGCAGGGCCCCGAGGCGGCCCTCCTCGTGCTCCGCGTACGGAAAGATGTGGCAGTGGAAGCTGGCAGGGAGGAGGGGTGACGTGAGGGGAGGCCCGGGGGGCTCCGGCTGGGCAGAGGCGGAGTCTAACCGGGAAGTTTCGGGGCAGCGCGGGGGACAGGGTGGTGACAGGCAGGGGCCTGGGCACAAGCGCGGTGGGCGCCCAGCCCCCCCCCGCCCCCAGATCTCACCAGTCCGTGATCTTGCGGATCTTCTGCCCTATCTGCTCGCCCCAGTAGGAGATGAGGAAGGTCATCCACGTCGAAGGCTCGCCCTGCGGGAGGGGGGCCCACTGTACCTGCGGTCCTGGCCCCCCCCCCCGGGACGCACCCCCAGCCCGGGCCTCCCCGGCCCTCACCGTCACGGGGTCCTCTAGCTGTTGTTCTGTCTCCCGGAAGCTGGCGATAAGGAAGCCACGACAGGCCCTCCAGAGCAGGCGTTCGAGGGCGGCGGCCTTGGAGGGCTCCACGGCACCTGCCACAAAGCTGCCGGGCCGGCCGGGCTGGGCGGGGGCCGCCCCAGCTTCCCCCTACCTAGCCCCGGCCAGGCCCCCTGTTCAGGACAGTCTGCCGGGCACGGTGCCCTGCTCCCAGGGAGAAGGCCGGAGCCTCCCCACCCCAGCAGGGCCCAGAAGAGGAGAACCCGGGGCGCCCGGGTGGCTCAGTCGGTTGGGCATCCGACTTTGGCTCAGGTCGTGATCTCACGGTTCGTGAGTTCGAGCCCCGCGTCGGGCTCTGTGCCGACAGCTCGGAGCCTGGAGCCTGCTTGGGATTCCGTGTCTCCCTCTCTCTCTGCCCCTCCCCCACTCACACTCTCTTTCTCTCTCTCTCAAAAATAAACATTTAAAAAAAAAAAAAAAAAAGAGGAGAACCCGCCCTGAGCCAGGGAAATTCTGGGCCAGAAGGAGGAGGCCGGGGGGGGGGGGGGGCAATCTGAGGGTGGGCGAGGAGAGCACCGGACAAGGAGTCAGGCAGGGCCTCCGGCTGAGAAGCCTGAAGCGCCCCCTACTCACTTGACTCTCAGGTCCTGGTGCGGGCCCCCGGGGGGCTGGAGCAGGGGCATCCTTTCCGAAGGCCCGTCGGCGTGGGTGGCTGCCAGCTGGGAGCCGAGAGGCGCCGTGAGCCCCACGACCGGACGGGGGCCTGGCGCCCCCGGCCCCCCGCGAGCCTCCCCGCCTCCCCGGGCTGGAGCTGACCGGCGGGCTGTGGCCCTGGCCCAGCACGGCAGCGTGAAGCCGCAGCTGGTGCAGCTGGACCTGTAGGGACTGCTGGTTGCCCCGCACGTCCCGGAGCTCCTGCGCCAGGCGGTCCGTCTCCTCCTGGATGCGCAGCAGGTCCCGGGGCGGGGGCGCGGGCAGCCTCCCCTCCGGCCGGGACAGCACCTGCCCGGCCCGCCGCACCTCCTCCTGCAGGAACACTGGGTGCGGAGGGTCGGGCGTCAGGGGAGGCCGTCCGGGGGCCAACACCGGCTAATGGCCACCGTTAGCCGAGGGCTGCCTGATGTCTAGGGGGTCCCGAATGCCGCCCCAAGCTCCGCTGGCCCCCAGCTAATCGATTCACTGGATCCAAGACCCCCAGAAAAACCCCAGGCCAAGCCTGTATCTCCTCCCAAGCTTGTGTGGACTGCTTGCCCGCTCCAGTGCCCTGGCCACGGCCCCCGCCCAGGGCCTGGGCCCCACAGTGGTGGTCCAGGGCAGGGGTCCCTGTTGCCCGGGTTAAAGAAGCAGCAGCTCCTTGGGGCACCTGCCCCTGGATACTGGCCTCTGCCCACCCCAGTCCATCTGTAGCAAAGAAAGCTCTGTCTGAGCCCCTCCCCTGCTTAGAAACCATGGTGGCTCCCAGCAACCACTGGATGAATTCCTAGGCCCTCACGCGGTATTCGAGGTCTCTTCCAAGCAAGCCCCATTGTCAAGAACGCCCCCACAGACCCCAGCTGCCCTATCCTGGCTCTGCAGGGCCTGGCCTGGACCTCTCTTCTCTGCCTTCCACCTGGGGCACCAGGACTCTTCCTTTCGGCCCAAGCTCGACTGGCACCTCCCCCAGGAAGCCTGCCTGGGATGTGGGCCTGGGGCCAACTCACAGAAGGTTTTCTCCAACTCTTCGCAGCGTCGAACATCCCCCACGAAGCGTCTCTGGAAGGCGCTCACCGAGGCATTGAGCTGTGGTTGCCGCACAGAGGCGTCAGTTTTCTGGGGAGGGGGCCGGGGAGGTCCCCACCCAAGGGCCCAGGCTTGGCTCTCTACAGGCCACGGCTGCCTCCCTCTCCCCCCACCAAAAGCTGTGGGGACACCATGAACCTCCAGATGCCCAGCTGGAGACGGACCAGGCTCTGCGTGCCCCGGGGACGGTGTGACGGGGCCCAGGAGGCGAGATGGCCCAGCCGCGCGTAAGGCTGGCCTTTCGGGGAGCAGAGGACCCACGGCAGAGGCTGCTGGGATTCAGGCACAGCCAGGGGCCGTGTGGGGGTGGCGGCACACCATCTAGGATGCCTAAGGACAAGCCCCGCCCCCCGCGCGTCCGGCCCCACTCACGTCTCTGAACTCCACGAGACCCAGCTCGCCCAGCTGGCTCACGCAGGTATAGGCAGCGGAGGTGGGCAGGAAGAGTTGCACCAGCACGACCTCCTCGCTCCGGAACATGGAGCCCATGGTCCTGTGGGACGGGCAGGGGGTGAGGGCTCAGTCGGCGGGGACCACAGACGGCTCCCCGTCGAGTAGGGATTCCGTCCGCCGCGGCTCAATCCACGGAAGGTCCTGCTACCAACCCCATCTGACAGACGGGGAGACTGAGGCCTGGGGAGCCTCAAAGGGGTGCTGAGGTCACACAGGAAGTAAGCGTGCAACTGGGAGCGGACCGACCTCACGGCCTGAGCCACAGCCCGACCTCACTCCAGCTCTTTCCCAGCGGCCTCTGCCCTGTCCCGGACACCCACCCCTGAGCGCTGGTGGCACCGGCTCTTCTCACGCTTGCCCTCTGCTCCCACTGTCCCTCCTCTGTGGCCTGCCCTCGCCTGGGATCCTGATCACCCTCGGCGCCCCAGGCCAAGGGTCACCTCCGGCAGCCGGCCTCCTAAGTGCCACGGCCCTCGCTGGCCATGAGCCCTTGTCCTTCTACACCACGGAGAGCCCATCCGTGACCCAGACACCCAGCACTGAGGTTGGGCCTGTCCCCACGGGCAGCTGGAGCCCTGCTCCCTCCCCGAGGTGTCTGTGTGTGTGCTGAGGGGGTGGGGTCTCCGCCGGCTGCCCTCACTGAGGCCCGAGATGCCTGGCGGCAGACATGCCCCTGAGGCCCGGACTGCTTGGCAGCTGCTGTCTACACTGGGGCGGAACAGCCTCCCAGGTGTCGAAATCCACAAAATGAAACTGGAAACTGACACGGGCAGGAAGGGCCCGCCAGGGCCCTGCCCAAATGCTGAGGGAGGAGGCCCCGCAGATGCCCTGGCCCACAAGCCAGGACTCCATGGCCCCTGCTCTGGGGGCCCGGGGCCAGCCACTTCCCCTCTGTGGGACTCAGTCTCCTTAGCTCTCAAACTGTGGGGGAAGGGGACAGACACGAGTGAGGTCCCCAACTGAGAGGGTGACCAATGGGCACCAAAGGCCCTGCCGGCTGTCTGGGCCGGTTGGGGCCAGCCCAGCTGGTCACTTCCGCCCCCCCGGGGCCTGGGTTACTTCAGTCTAATGAGGGAATGCAGCCGCGGCCCCAGCCTGGAAGAGGAGAAAAGGCTGAGAGGCAGCCCGAGGCCGCAGAAGCATTGGGCCCCGGACAGGGAAGGGTGGGCAGGAGGGGCTGGGTTCCATCCCCTTCAGAAGGCCAGGGACCAGGGTTCAGAGCCCTGCCCAAACTGTGACTGGCTGTGTGACCTTGGGGGAGTCTCTCACCCTCTCTGGACTTTCACTTCCTCCTTGGGTAAATGGGACTTGGCCAGCCCCAGGAGAGACAGGACCTGGGTAGGGAGTAAAAATAATGAGAGTTTACCCATACTACCTCTTAAGCCCAACGGCAATCCTGGGGGGAGAGGACCCCGTAGGCCTGTTTTACAGATGGGTCAATGCACTTGGAGAGTTGAGGTCTGGGATCAGGTGGTCAGCAGGTGGCCGAGCCAGGCAGGAGCCCGGCCCTGGGGCTGCGGGTCTGGAAGTCCCAGCGCACACTATGCGCTCAGAGGAAATATGTGTTCTCTGCCCTGAGCACCCTGAAAGGCTGGAGGGCTGTAGGGAACCAGGTCTGGGGATCCAAGGGTCCAGCGGCCCCACGCTGCACCCTTCACTCACAGGGCCTCACCCTCGGCAATTCCCTTGGCGACGAGGACAAGCTGGGGTGGGCCCGGTGTGTAGGGAGCTGGTCAGACCCCTCCCCCACATTTTAGGACTCCACTGGCTCACCCCTTCCCCCCATCCTCCCTGGCCCCTACCCAAGCCAGGGGCCACCCCAGTCCCTTTGATGGAGCAAATGAAGTTTCCTCAGTTCTGTGGCCTTCAGGGTCCAGACTGCAGCCCTCTCCTCACTCTATATCCCCTCCTTCTGGTCCCTCAGGGACTGAGGCCAAGGCCAACTCCAGGAACCCCCAGATCTCTCCTCCAAGCCCCTGACCCAGGGATGAAAGCTGGACTGGAGGGGAGGGCCTGAGGCCTCTTCTATTCCAGATCAGTAGGCTCTGGAGCTGGAGTGACCCTATGTGCCTCTAGCTCTCCCTCTTTGTAGTTGGGTGGGCCTTAATTTCCTCATCTGTAGAATGGGTCCCGCCCTCCGAGGAAGATGCCACAGAGAAAGCTCTGAGCGCCACCAGCGCGCCACCAGGCCCAGCGGAGTTGGGCTCAGTAGTTAGTGGCTGTTAACTCCCCGTCTTCCTCTTCCTCTTCTCTTTCCCTCTCCTCCTCCTCCTCGCCACTGTGGCCCCCACCAAGGCCTGACACCCGGCGGGCGGGCCGGCAGACTGAGTCTCATCCACTGATCCAGCTGGGTGGGGGTTCCAAGATCCCCTTCCGGGCGCAGGGCGAAGCGAGGGTGGCAGACGGGGCTGCGGGCTCTGCAGACCCCTGCCGGGGCACTCACCCCCGGGCCAGCAGCACGCGGCGCCCCTCGGCTCTGCGCTCCGCTCCCGGCACTGCGCTCCCCGCCGCGGCGCCCACGCAACTCACTTTCCCCGGCGGGCGGGGCCGCGAGGGGCGGGACCACGGAAGCCCCGCCCCGCCCCGTCCCGTCCGGGCCCCGCAGTCCCCACCCGGAGTCCCGCGAGCCGCTGGGAGGGTCGCCGGGCTCCGGCTGCGACCCCGCCCGCCCTAACTTCCTGGGGGACCATTGGAGGAGTGTGCCGAGGGGCCCAGAGACCAGAGCGCGGACACAGACCGGCGCCGACCGCGCACGCCTACGTGGCCCGGGGTGCGGGGAGGCGGCCGGGGATAGGGCATGGGACGCCCCCCCCCCCCCCACCTAGAGGCCTATGGCTGAAGGGACCCCAACACGCTGAGGTTTGGGCTCCAAGAGCTGTGTGTCCCCCGCATGCTCCCTCACCTCCGGGACCGCCGCCGCCTCTCATGAGACCACAGTTGCACCGGATCCTTCCACCTTCCTGCCTCTGACCACCCGGGGTAGGGACCTAAGCTCCAGGCCCAGTGCTCTGTGCCCTTGGGTAGGTGCTCACCCTCTCTGGGCCTTTTTCCTCAATGGCAACAGGACATGGAGGGCCAGGCCATGTTATGTCCTTCCACTCAGGGCTGGGCACCCAATGTTAGCTGTCGCTCCCCCCACCCCCCTGCAGCTGGGGGCGCCCTGGAGACTTTGGTCCTGCCCCAGCACCCCTCAGCTGAGGTTCACACCTGCCCAGCTGCCTGCACTTTGGACGGGCCAGGACCATACCCACCGGGGACAGGAGGTGCAAGGGGCCCCTCAACTCTAGCGATCCTTGAATCCCACATGGCAAGGTCCTCTGAGGGGTGGAGTGGTGGGCAAATGGAGCCCCAAAGCTGGGGGTGGAAAGTGCGGCCAAGGTCAGTGTCCTCTGAAAAGTGGGGGCCCCCATCCTGGGGCACTGTAGGTCTATTTCCAGGGTGGGGAGGACCCCTCAACACAACCAAACAGCACCAATGGGGGCCTCAGGTCAATACCTCCTGGTGCAGGGGAGACCAGGACCCCACTGTTACAAAACGGCATTAGAGGTGCATGCGCACACACTCTCACATGCACACGCACGCGCGCGCGGTTTCTGACAAGTCAGAAGGGGGAAGAATCCAGTCAGGAGCTGGATAGCCTGACTCATTTTTAATTTTTTTTTTTTTTTTTTAACTAGAGAGAGAGAGAGCGCGCGAGAGCGGGAGAGGGAGGGGCAGAGACAGAATCTCAAGCAGGCTTCTCGCTCGACCCCATGACCTCGGGATCACATCCTAAGCTGAAATCAAGAGTTGGACGCTCAATCCACTGAGCCACCCAGGCGCCCCCTGATCCATTTTTAGAAGTGTTCTGTTTCTCTGTGTACAAATATAGGCTCCATAACGATTATCTAATGCTGGTTCTACCTGGGAAAAGTGAAATTAGAGGTGATTTAGGAGTTTTAAGCCTGCCTCATTATTGCAGAGCTCAGCATCCCACAGCCACCGGGGCTGGCCGGGGGCTAGGCACACAGACACTTCCCGGGGGCCGGTCTTCCCTTCCAGGCCTGCACTCACTCCTCAGCTCTGCACCTTGTTCCTTAGGCTGTGGGGACCCAAGCAGGTCCTGGGCCACCTCAGCACCAGATGGCCCAGCTAGCAGCAGTGAGGAGAAAAAGGGGTGTCCTGGGAAATGAGTTGGGGGAAGGCTGGGGTTCTTTGCTACAGGCCTTCTCAGAGCCTTGAACGTGGTCGCACGCGGTGCCTATCACAGAGAGGGCACTTGGGGCATTTCCCGCACTGACTGGTTCACAGAACACCCTCCTCTCCCTTCTTTCCATGGAACTTCATGGGAGGTTAGTGTTTTGTAAAAAGTACTTTTGGAAATGACGGAGAAGGGGGACTCAGATCTCCGACCAAGTTAGTTTTCGTCGGACGCATGCTGTGTGATTCTGAGCCAGTCACTTCACCTCTCCGAGCTGGTTTGCTCACAGCTGAGAATACACTGAAGTCCCTCCGCAGGCCCTGGCACTGAGTTCGAGGGAGCCGTCTCTGACGATTCTGTCCACACGGGGCTAGCGTGTGGCCCCACAGGGAAACCACGCCGCTGCCGGGATTGCGAAGCCGGAAGTTCTGAGCAAGCAGAAGCCAAGCCGGCAGCCCGGCCTGGGGAACTTGGGGAGGAAAGGGGATGTGGCTGGAGAGGAGACAAGGCCAGCTCAGGCGCAGCGGGGTCTGTGTCACCTCCTTGTGACGGTTACCCACCACCCCCAGCAGGCCTCTCCCTGCCCCCAGGGAGGACAACGCCCTGGCCTGAGTTTCTGGGGTTGATGTACCTCTGCCTGAGGCTCTGGCAGGCTCCATATCCGTGGGGTGGAGTCGTGGGAGGCCCTCAGGCAAGGGCAGGTCCAGCCCCGACCCTGTGGGCACCGAGGATTATGGGAATAGCAGACCCCAGGCCGAGCCTAGAGGCATCGCCCAGAAGACGGGTGTGCAGCAGGGCCGCTCTGGGCTGACAGCCACAGGGAGCCCCAAAGGGGCCCATAGAGTCCCACACGGAGGCCGGGCCACCTCTGGTGGCCCCACTGAAGGACCTGTCTTGGGGGGGGAGTCCACAGGCCGTGGCCGGGATTCAGGACAGAGGCGGTGCGGGAGGGCAGAGCTTTTTTATTGGGCCGCGGGGGGCGTCAGCGGTACAGGTAGTCGGCCTGGATGTTGGCGGCGATCTCGGCCTCCCACTTGTCCCCGTTGTTGAGCAGTTTCTCCTTGTTGTAGAGCAGCTCCTCATGTGTCTCCGTGGAGAACTCAAAGTTGGGGCCCTGCAGGCGGGGGCGGGGCGGCCACGTGAGGTGGCTCCAAGGCGCCGCTGCCCCGGCCTCACCCAACCCCATGCCCCACTCACCTCGACGATGGCGTCCACGGGGCAAGCCTCCTGGCAGAAGCCGCAGTAGATGCACTTGGTCATGTCAATGTCGTAGCGCGTGGTCCGGCGGCTGCCGTCGGCCCGCGGCTCGGCCTCGATGGTGATGGCCTAGGAGAGGGGCACGGGGCACTCCTTACCCTTCGTTCCTGTCCCCCGTCTGCCCTGTCCCGGAGGGGTTGCTCTGGGGCCACGGAACAGGTCCTGCCACCCACTTTCAGCCTGATGTGCCTTCCCTGCCGCCCCTCCCAGGAGGCCCCCGTCACACAGCCTAGCATGTGCCCTGGCTGACATTTTTCTTGTTTGTTAACTGCCGCCATCGCCCGCCTGAGAACCTAAGTCCCACGAGGGGAGGACTGTTGCCTACTCCGTTCACTGCAGGGCCTGTAGCCCGGAGAGGGGTCCTCAGGACTGGCCCAATTGCTGTCGGTTGCACGCTGAACAGCTCTCCCATTTATGTCCGGTGATCCCCCTTTAAGGGATGAGAAAATTCAGGCTCAGAGAGGTTGAGGGGCTTCCCAAAGCCACACAGCAAGTGAGGCTCAAAGCCCAGACCCGAAGGTAGGTCTTTAACCATCAGTTTCTGGGTACGGCTTTGTGCCAGCAGGGAAAAGGCCAACCTCCCACAGCCTGAAGGACCTTCAAAGGGTGTGCCAAAGGCCTTCACGTGCCCCCCAGCAGTGTAATGCCCACATTCAGTGGGACCCTAGACTGGTAGCCTTGCTTCTTTGTGCCTCAGTTTCCTCGTCTATAAAGACAGGGATGATCACCTCTGCATCCTAGATTGATGTAAAGATAAGTCATGAGCTGCAGCAATGCCTGATCCGTGGACGCTGCTCCCTGCCCGGTGACTGTTACCACCTCTGCTGGTAACAGTTTGGGGGCTCTTCTCTGTGCGCCGGGGTGGCTGGATCAGAGACATCGAGGCCACCGCGCACGGCCTGGAGCAGCCTCGGCAGGGGGGACGGGATCACTGTGTGGTGATGAGTGACCACGGTGCCCGCTGGGGCTCCAGCTGGGCACGCCCACGGGCCTGCCCAGGAGCCTCAGCTGGATGTTTCTGTTTCTACACTAACAGCCCCCACCTCTGGGTGGTCCATGTGGGACCCTCCAACAGAACCTGGAGCCGGGGGGCTCCAAGGAGCAGCAACCAGGGGCAGGGAGGGCCTCAGCTGCGGCACGCGTGTCCTCAGGGCTGGCCCTGTGACAGGCACACGTGCACAGCTCCTGAGACTGCTGCTGTGTTCAGGGCAAAAGCGGAGACCTTCAGGGGCCGCCCCGTGGCTCCCAAGCCCAGGTTTGACGCCCCTGACCAGATTCCCAAGGCGCGGGACCCACGTGGGTCATGTCACGTGGGTCCCGCGGCCCGCTCAGGGCCACAAGCCTGCCTCCGATGACTCACTAACGCTGAACCGGCCCGGCAACGGGACTCAGAGAGGGAAAGGGGCTTTCCTGGGGACACAGCCAGCAGGGGGACCAGAGTTCAGGCCCCAGGCTGCCCAGCTTCCCCCTCTCCGCAGCAGGCCCTCCTCCTCGAGGGCAGGGGCCGCAGTGGCTCACCTGGGCGGGGCAGACGGCCTCACAGAGCTTGCAGGCGATACAGCGCTCTTCTCCGGACGGGTAGCGGCGCAGTGCATGCTCCCCCCGGAAGCGTGGGCTCAGCGGGCCCTTCTCGAACGGGTAGTTAATGGTGGCCGGTTCCCGGAACAGGTAGCTCAGGGTCATGCCCAGGCCTGTGGGCAGCATGGGCGTGGTAGTGGGTGGGGGCCCCTCCTCCCCAACAATCTGTGCCCATGCCCCGCCTGTGCGGCCCCTTCCCCCCAGGGCCCACCTCGGATGAGCTCAGTCCACAGCAGGGTCTGAGCCGCCCGGTCGGTCACCGACTTCATGTCCATCGAGGTCTCCTGCATGTTCACGAACTCTGCAGGGCAGGTGAGCGGAGGGGCCGTCGTGATAGGGCTTCTCACAGCCGCACATGCCCAAGTCCCCCACGAACCCGACTCAAGGAGAAAAGGCCTGGTCATGGGGTGCCTGGGCGGGGGGGTGCTCAGCCGGTTAGGCATCTGACTTCGGCTCAGGTCATGGTCTTGCAGTTTGTGGGTTCGGACCCTGCGTCGGGCTCTGTGCTGACAGCTCGGAGCCTGGACCCTGCTTCGGATTCTGTGTCTCCCCTCTCTCTCTGCCCCCCCCCCCCCCCGACTCCGGCTTTGTTTCTCTCCCTCAAAAATAAATAAACATTCAAAAAGAAATTAAAAAAAAAAAAAAGGGCCTGGTCTTCCTTCCAGCTGGACCTCCCCCCAAGGGCCTGTTCGCTCACCAAAACTTCCCACCTCAGCAAGCTCGGAGAGGCCTGCCTCTGGCCCTGGCCAATCCTTGCCCACCTTTCCCTGTGTCTGGACAGCCATCTGAGCCCAGGAGTTGAAGGGGGCTGGAAGGGGCTTGGGTGGTGGGGTCCTGGTGAGGAGGATGCACACCCAAGTCTCACACCTGGCAGTCCCCTGCCCCAACACACCCCCTCCCACCTGTGCCACGCAGGGTAGCTTTGAGATGCCCCTGTGTGGCCACAGGGAAGGCTCCCCACCCCCTAACTGACAGACCCTGCCCCCATGAATCATACTCAAACTTGATCGTCATGACAGAGCAGAAACGGAGGCTCAGAGAAGGGGAGCCTCTGGCAAAGCCAAGACTAGAACCCAGGCTTCCTCCCCTGCCTCTGGCAAGTTCCTGATCAGGAATGAGGCTCAAGGTGCCCCGGGACTCACTGTAGGTTGCTGCCACCGTGCTGCTGTGGAGGCTCCGGCCACTGGGGTGCCCTGGAAGGAGGGGGATGACGCTGTCAGCGGCGGCCTCACATCGGGAGGCTGGGCCCCCCTGCGCCCCAAGAAGGGCTCCCCTGGTCCTACCTGCACGTGCGGCCTGGGCCAGGGCCCGAAGCAGCGTAGCTGTAGTCAGGCAGTGCATCTGCGGGCGTGAAAACGGAGGGAGACACGGGTGGGTCCCAGACCTGTCCCCGCAGGAAGTCTGGCACTGCGAGAGCCCTGACCCCAATGTGTCACCTGGTCTCCTATTCCCCCCATTCCTGTCAGAGGCACACAAGGCCTCCCTGTTCCCAGGTGTGGCACCTCTCAGCCCTCCAAACCTGACTCCGCTCAGCGAGGCTAAGATTGAGGGAGTACCTGTGGGCCCAAGTTCCATCTAGCTCACCTTCTAAGAAGTCTTTAAAATCCATCCCTCCTCTCTTCCCCGATCGGTGCTCCTGCCTCCCACCTCTCCCCTCCCCTGTTCATCCTCCCCAAAGCTGACCCAAATAAGCTGGCCAGCAGCCACCAGCACCGACAGCCCACTGTGTCAGGCACTGGGCTGGGGGTCACACACACTGTCATACGGTCCTTACAAGGATCCCTCGTGAGAGACACAGAGAAGCTGAGGCTCAGCCATGTTAAGTGACTTGTCCAAAGTCACACAATGGGGGTTGAGGGGTGGAGAGAGTGGGACCAGTATGGAACTCCTGCACACCCACAGTCCACCCCCGTTGGAAACCCTTTTAAAGGCTTAAATAACCCTCGGGACCAAATTCTTTTCCCCAGCATCAAGGTCCTTCTGGACCGGTCTCCTAGCCTGCCAAGTGACCTTGGGCGGGGGAGGTCATCTGACATGTTTTCTCATCTGTGGAATGGGGGCCACGAGAACGAAGGGAGGTGTACATGCCCAGAGCTTGGCATCTGGCCGAAGCTCGAAAGTGCCCTTCCCGTGATCTGTGACTTGTCTCGGGCCCAGGTCTTAGGACCGCTGACTCCAGCGCCAGGCACCTAGCCCAACATCTGCCCGACCTTCGCCGTGACCTCTGACCCCACAGACGCGGGCGGGGCATGCGCCTTGATGGTGCCGGGTCACGGGTCCGCTCGCGGCGCGCTGAAGGGCACCCGGGCCGCGCGTCGTGAGCCGACCGAGATGAAGCCTGGCGCAGAGTCGACGGGGCCGACGAGAGCACCGCACTCACCCCCCGACGCCGCGCCGCCGAGGTCCGGCTTCTAACAGCTGACCCCTGAGCACCCACCTTGAAGCGCTGCCTCTCCTTCCCTTGCTGAGCGGCCTGTCCGCCGAGAGGCGGAGCCTACACTCTGAGACGCTGCCATTGGGCCGGCCGGTTTCACCTTTTCCGCGCTCATCTTTTACGGCGTACTCTGATTGGCCAATGGTGCCCCTGAAAGAGGCGGGATCCAGCAGCATCTTTCCTCTGATTGGCTAGGGGAGAGCAGGCACTTGAAGTTGCGTAGGGCGCCTCCATGTTGGGTTGGAGAGGCCAATAAGCGAGGAGTCCCCCCCCCCACCGCAGGCGGGACATCCGGGGCGTGGCTTAGGAAGTGGCTCCGGGTCGGACCGGACGTCCCGTGCTGGAGGCCGGCAGCTCACCGCAGCGGGTTGTGTGTGATAACGGTGCTGATGATTGCGGCCAGCAGTGATTCCGCGGGAGCCGTGCCTGCTCGGCGCTAAACCTTTACCCAGGAGCTCTGTATGGAGGATTATTCTCGCCTTACAGCTGGGGAAATGAGGCACGGGCTGCAAAGTGCGGCCGCCTGAATCCCACCTGGATCTGTGCGACTCGGGATCCTTGTCCCTCAACAGCCACCAAACCTGTTTCCTCCCAGTGGATTGATTGTGTGGCAAAGGGCCCCCGGAGGTTGCGGGCACCGAGAAGGCCCTTGGGACCGCCTCTGTGTTTTGGGGAGAATGGGAGGTGGTCATGGAAGGCTTCTTGAATGATGTGATGTCCAGGCTGTCCGCGAGGAGGAACAGGGCAGTCCAAGAGCAGAGCAGGCGTGCCCACGTGCGCGCAGAAGTCCTCTTGAAAAGGAGCACGCCGGGTGTGGGGGCACAGGGCCATGGCGGAGCCCCCCAAGGACTCGTGTGGGTCCTGACTCGGCGGGCCACTGAAGGGACTCAGGCTGAGGGGTGGAACGGTCCAGCTTGGGAAGCTCCTCGGGTGCCCTGGGGTCGGGCCCACGGGGAAAGGGGAGGTGATAGACGGCCCCGGGCCTGGTGTTCCGTGTGTGGATTGGCAGGTTCTACAGCATGATACAACCCTCAGGACTTTTCTCAAAGATGGGACTTGGGAGGTGAGTAGGGGGTGTTGAGCAGGGATCCCCCAGGGTTTAGTTTGGTGGGTGAGCGGATGAGGGACCCGTTTCATGGCGTCAGGGCCCGGAGGGTGAGCAGGACAGGGAAGAGGGTGAGTCCGATGTGGGATGTGGCGAGGGGAAGACACCCAGTCCCCGGGGATGAGACTGCTCAGAACTCCCAAGGGGCTTGAGGGGAGACAGACTGACCCCACGCAAAGGAGGAGACAGGATGCCTGGAGCTTGGGGTCAACAATTCATTTATTAAACTGCAAAATCGAATCCTCATGACGATCTCCAAAGGTGCCGAGACATCACCTCCACTGTGCAGATAGAAAAAACAAAGGGAGGGAGGGCAAAGGTTTTTTGCCCAGGGCCTGGGCCACTGCAGGTCTGCGGTGTGGCCTGGACCAGACTCCAGGGCCCCTTCTGCACCCTTCACAGGAAGGGGGGTGACTCAGAGGCATCCCTGTCTGCCGGCCTCTCCCAGGACACAGGTGGCTACATCGGAGGTGGGAGAGGGCAGGTTGCTGCCTTGTTTCCCATGCTCCCTCACCGTGGCCCGTCCTAGCTGGGGGGCAGCCAAGGGAGGAGGCTGAGGGCTGGAGGAGAAGGCCCCGGGAGGGAGGAGGGCAAGGCCGGTCCGGGCTGTGGTCTTTTCCTCCTTGTGTGTGGAGCCCAGGCCACATCTCCAGGAGCTGCAGGTGGCAGGGGCAGCGGACTCAGATGAGAGTTGGAGGGACACCCCAGTGCCTGAGGCGGGCTCAGAGCAAGGTACAGCTGCAGCCACGGGCCTCCATGGCCATCAGCAGCACCCTCAGCTTGCGAGGTGAGTAGGGCGGGTAGCGGATGGAGTAGATCTTCTCCATCCCGGGGCAGCGCAGCAGGCAGGCGCGGTGGTGGGAGAAGGTGTCAAAGGAGAACTTGCCGTGGTAGCTGCCCATCCCACTGGCACCTGTACAGGGGCATGGGAGACAGCAGTCAGCCCCTCCCTGGCCAGCCGAGGGGTGTCAGACAGACCTGGGCTCTGCCAGTCACGCACAGTATGACCTCACCTCCGAGCCTCAGTTTCCCCATGTGTAAAATGGGCTCAGCCCCGAGCCTGCAGCAGCTCACCAGAGGCTGTGGCAAGATAGGTAGACAGTGGTCAAAGGTGTGGGTTCTGGAATGACTGCCCAGAGTCGATCCCTGCTCTGAATCAGTTCACCTTGGGCAACTGACTTTGCCTCGGTCTGCTTGCATGTGACATCGGGTGACCGTGGCACCCACTTCCTAGAGCTGTGGGGGTCGGGCGGGTGTTCAGGCCCGTGGACGAAGTAAGTCCTGGGGTGTGTTAGGAGTCTGAAGTATCCAGGTGGGGAGGCAGTCAAGGACCAGGCTTCGGCACCGCAGGTCCAGGAGACCCAGGATGGGTGGGGTGGGGGCGGTGAGGGAGGGCTTCCTGGCGGGAGCGAGGTCTGAGGGACGTACGGTTGACCAGATGAAGAGGCAGGGCTCGGTGGGGGCAAGAGGGGCCCAGGCTTGGGGACAACCCAGCCTTGGAGGTGGGTGGCCTGGGCAGGGCTCAGTGTGGCCGGGGCAGCAGGGAGAGGAGGTGGGAGCAGGACCCCGTTGCCAAGCCGGGAAGAGCTGGGCCTCCGGAAGCTGTGAGTCAGGGCCTTGCTCAATCCTGGGGGGAGTAGCAGGATCAGATTCGCCCCCAGACAGACCGCCCCACTTCCCTGGGGAGGAGGGGCTGGGACTGGAGACGGGCGGGCTAGGTCGGGGCTCCAGGGTCAGTGTCTGGCCCTCCCAGTTCACTGAGGAGGAGGTGGGCTCAGAGAGGGGACGTGGTTGCCCCAGGTCACACGGCCAGTGGGCTTGCTGGGGCCAGCCCTGAGGTTTCCTGCCTCGGAGGCCAGAACTTTGCAGTGGGAATGGGGGCTGCCGGGGCCGGGGATCCCCGCTCACCCGGCTTCCCTCGGGCAGGGAACAGCCCCTGTCTCCTGGGGGAGGGGGTGACATACCAAGTGCTGGACTGAGGGGACACAGGAAGGGTTAAAGGGGCAGTTGATAGCCTCACCGTGGAATGAAGGGGACACACGAGGTTGCCCCGCGTGAGCTGGTAGGCAGATTCGGAGCCGTGCTGTTCGTGAGAAGGGCAGGGCCAGCGACCACAGTGGGGCTGAGAACCCTGAATTGTGTCTCCATGGGCCCACCCACACGTGTACATGCAGGGACAAGTCTGGAAGGTTTCTTCAGGATGGAGATGTAGGGATGCCCCTCAGTCTGGCAACAGCTAGGGAAGGCGGGGCCGTGCCGGCTACCTACCCACTCCTCCAAAAGGCAGGCTGTCGAGGGTCAAGTGCATGAAGCCATCGTTCCCGCAGAAGCTCCCACTGCTGGTCTGGGCCAGCACTCGCTTGACCACCTGCAAGGGAAGCAGCGATGAGGCCCCGTGGCTGGGCAGCAAGAGGCCACCAGGAAGAGTCTGGCCACCGTGTGAGCTGCAGGGGGGTGTGGTCGCGTGGCACCCGACACTGAGCCCCCAACTCGGGACGTGTTTCCTGAGCATCTGCTCCGTGTGGCCCCTGCTGGGGATCCAGGCTTAGAGCCGAGAGGGAGGCGGGAAGCCCAGCGGTCGTCTGGGGACACGGAGAGTTCAGGGTGAAACGCCAGGTCGTCAGGGAGGCGTCCCAGAGGAGGGATGAGCTGCACCTGCGGCATCTCAGGGGGAAAGGGGGCCCCCCAGGCAGAGGGAGGGACAGGTGCAGAGACCCGGGGACTGGCCCACGCGGTGTGCAGCACAGGGAGGACATTGACCCAGGGCGACACAGCCAGATTGGTATTTTAAAAACATTAACTTGGCCCTTGCGTGACTTCAGGAAGATCTTTTCTCTTTAACCTATAGGTGTATTTGAAGAACGAGAGGGAAAGAAGATTAGTAAACGCTAAATAGTCGTTGCCGAAAACTTGGCTGTATTTCGTTTCAACACGTGATCCTGAGCTAATGGCTTGTCTGGACGGTGGGTAGAGTGAACCCCCCCCATCAGGGGCTCAGGAATCACGTGGAGGCCAGCAGCAGTCGTGACAGAAGATGGGACAGGAGTGTCACGGTGCTTCTCGGGAAGTAGGGGCAAGTCACAGGGGCAGCCAAGCCTCATAGGTGTGATTCTCTGTCTCCCAGGCAGTGCTGGGCCTTCAGAAGAGCTTGAAAGTCACTCTGCCAGACAACCCCCTTCCAGAAAACCCGGATTGCATTTTCTAAAGTTCAGTCTTTTAATTTTATGTTTTACCTTATTTTATTTATTGAGAGTGAGCACGTGCGAGTGAGCCAGGGGCAGAGAGACAGAATCCCACGAGGTGCAGAGGGAGTTTGGAGCCCCAGAGCGGGGCTTGAGCTCCCCCGATGCGGGGCTCGAACTCATGAACCGTGAGATTATGACCTGAGCCAAAGTTGGATGCTTCACTGACTGAGCCACCCAGGCGCCCCACTAAAGTTAATCCCATCCAGGTAAAGCAAGGCTCCTTCGAGGAATGGCTGATTCTAGGGCTGGGCGAGGGAAATACAGGATGAACCAAAGCACCTTGCAGACCCTGAAAGGAAGGAAATGGTCCGAAGACAGAAGGGTGACTCGATGAATGGAGGGCTGGATGTCTGAGGGACATAGCAGCGCCCACTGCCCAGGGCAGGACAGCTTGAGCGAGGAAACACGCCAGGTGTTGCCTTGTAACCCAGAGGATAAAGTGGATACGAGCAAGTCCACGCTGATACAAAGAAGTGATTCCAGAGCGAAACCTTTCTGGCAGATTCCAGGTGATCTGTGCACAGATTCCCCTCCAGCAGGTGGAGCTGAATCACCCCCCTCCCGTGGAAGGGGGGCTAGTGACCGTTCCCAAAGAGGAAGTTCTCTTGGTGGAGACCCCTGGCGGACAAGACCTCGGCCAAGTGGTGAAGGTTAACCTCACCCGCGAAGTGTGGATCCTGCGGATCCCTGATAGGACGGCAGAGGCCAGCGCTTGCTTCCGTGGTAATTCTCTCATGGGCAATACCACAGACCGCTGAAAGTGGGGACGGTGTGCCGGAGACCTTGCCAGTAGCTCTCAAGCTGAGAGATGGTCACAGGCCAGAAGAGCCATGACAGCTGAATGCAACGTGGGGCCCTAGCTTGGATCTTGAGGCTGGAAAGAAAGCTGGCAAAATCCGTATCAAATATGAAGTAGAGTTAACGGTAACACACCAGCCTCAGCTACTTAGTTTGGACCAACACACGGGCCCTTAAATAAGGACAGCTGTTTGTGGGATATAGTGGGGCTCCCTGGACTGGCTCTTATCTTCTGTAGATCTAAAATTACTCCAAAATAAAAAGTTTATTGAAAAAAAGTCCTGTCCAACCTACGAGGGATCTCGTGGGAGCTGGGCGAGAGGGGAAGGTGGGCCCCGAACTGAGGACGCCCACCCAGTGCCCTGGAGGCTCCCAGGCTGCCCACAGCGGGTGAGCCGGTCAGGGGGGGGCGGGGGGGGCTCGTCCTGCCTGTGTCGTCTGGTCCGTCACCCTCCGCTGTCATTCCACCCCATGCCACATGTGCCTTCGATGAGCCAGGTGCTGGAAGGGGACCCTTGTTCACCAGCCCAGATAATGAGGAAGACCGAGGTGGGGGCTGATAGAGCAGGGACACTGAACCCCGGGGGGAGGTTC
Source organism: Leopardus geoffroyi (assembly GCF_018350155.1). NCBI lineage: Eukaryota > Metazoa > Chordata > Mammalia > Carnivora > Felidae > Leopardus > Leopardus geoffroyi. The sequence continues at coordinate 110,653,398 of NC_059329.1, read as the reverse complement.
TGGGGGCTGCTCTCTAAAGGCCCAGGAGACGGTGGCTTAGATGGGAGGGAGAGGAGGTCTGACTGTCCCAGAGAAACAGGACCCCTCACCCTGCAGTCCCTTTGGTCCACTCCAGTCCTAGAGCCACCTCCCCTCTGCTGCAACCACCCCACCATCCACTGCTGGCCTCTGTCTCTACCTCTGTCCGACCCCTACCCAGCCCCACCCGAGCCCCCACCTGTTTGTTGTTGGAGAAGGCGTACAGGGCCAGGGGCTTCTCCCGACGGTTGATGAAGTCGATGGCCTCGTCCAGGCTCCTCACGTTCACGATGGGCAGGATGGGTCCGAAGATCTCCTCCTGCATCACGGGTTCCGTCTCCTCCACGTCCACCAGCACGGTGGGGGCTGCGGGCACAGGGGGCGGCTCAGCCCTGGGGAGGGGGGCCTCGGGCAGGGCTCAGGGACCTTCTGGGGAAGACCGTGTCCCCACGGCCCCCAGGAAGGACCGTGAGGGGTTCTCCAGCCTGGCCGGGGCTGAGGCGGAGCGCCCGCGTCTCCCAGCGGTCTTCCCAGAGCCGGGGTCCAGGCTGGGCGCGGCCAGTGCAGCCGTGGGAGCCTCGGGGCCCAGGTGGGAGCCTCGCGGCCCAGACTCGCGGCCTAAGTGGGAGCCTCGCGGCCCAGACTCGCGGCCCAGACTCGCGGCCCAGGTGGGAGCCTCGCGGCCCAGACTCGCAGCCCAGACTCGCAACCCAGACTCGCGGCCCAGGTGGGAGCCTCGTGGCCCAGACTCGCGGCCCAGGCAGGACCCGCATCATGGACGGGCCTTCCCACGGGGGTCGTGGCAGGACGGCAGGCTCACCGATGTAGCGCTCGCTCTCGTCGCTCTGGCCGCCAATGGCCACGTGGCCACAGCCCAGCAGGCCTCGGAGCCGCTGGAAGTGCTTGTCGCTGATGATGCGGCCCAGGTTCGGGGAGCTCCGGGGGTCCTCGCCGTAGAAGCGGGTGATGGCGCTCCGCAGGGCGGGCAGCAGCCGCTCCTGCGTGTCAGGGCTGCACAGGACGTAGTCGGGGGCCACGCAGGTCTGGCCGGTGTTGAAGTAGCGGAACCAGGCCAGGCGGTTGGCCACGGTCTGGGGGTCACAGTCGTCGTCCACGTAGCAGGGGTTCTTGCCCCCCAGCTCCAGCGTGACGGGCGTCAGGTGCTTGGCGGCCGCAGACATGACGATCCTGCCCACCCGAGGGCTCCCTGGTGGTGGAAAGGAACCGGAGTGGCCCTCAGTCACCTCAGCCAGGCGGGACGGCCTCGGCCTGGGGATCGGGACCCCTCGAGGAGGGCCCACTCCCCGGAGAGCTGCACCAGGACCCTGCTCACGTCCTCCGCCAGACCAGCCCGAACAATGCAGGGTCTCCGTGGAGTCTGTGCAGGGCTCTGCACGGGGCAGCCAGCCAGGCCCCTGCTCCCTCTCCCGAGCTGCCCGGTCAGAAATCCAGGCGCCCCTTGCCCTGCTTCTGGTCCCAGGCTCACCCTGCCAGTGACTCTTGCTTCCACGCCGCCCCGCACCCCTCCCCACCTCCCCAGGCTCCTCCAGCACCGACTCTGACTGCTCTGGCCCGAGACCAGACTCCAGCTCCGGGGGCCGGCATCTGGGTCTCCCTCTCCGACCAACATGGCCGTCCTGCCCCCCCACCACCCACCCTTCCCTCCGCTCCTGACTCTCGGCTGAAGTGGCCACCTGCTTGTCCCCACCTCTCTCCTCTGGCTTGATCTGCAGGGCCTCACGGTCCCCTCCACCCCCCTCCCCCCCCCCCCCCCCACCCATTCCTCCCTCAGGTCCTCCTGTCTTTCAAAACCATCTCCTTGTCTGGGAGGCCTTCCTGTGAGGTCCTCCCTGTCTGTTGAACCCCGACGAGCTTCCTGTCACAGGCCCTTCCAAGAGATGCTGTTCCTCTCTCTGTCCCCTGTGCCCTCGTTATGACGCGACAGAGTCTGGACAGGGCACGCTCTCTCAGAATGCAGTGAGCAAGTGAACAACACATTCCCCAGGCCATGTGCCGTGACAAAGGCTCCCATGAGTTCCTGTGTCCTGGAGACAGACCTGTGACCACCGTCAGATAAGGAAAGGCCCGGAGAAGCCGGGAGGTTGTGGCAGAGGATGTCCGGGTCAGTCTGCCGGCCCCTGCACAAGCTGCCCAGGTTCCTGGCCACAGTCACGGGGGCCCAAGGCCCAAAACCCGCCGAGCCGCGGCTGGGATGCTAGAAGGTGGACCGCCTCCTCCCGGTTGTCTTCTCGCCCTCGCTAGGAATCTGTAGGACCAGCTGAGGACCCTGCCCCCTGCTTCTATCGTCACCCTCCCTGACCGCCAAGGCAGGGGGCCTCTGGGCCCTGTCCTGGGCTTGTGGCAGGGTCTGGGGGCGGGGGGGGGGGCAGAAAGGCAGAGACAGCGCTCTCCTTGCTCTGATGTGGACAAAGGGTGCAAGGCAGGAGGCCAGTGAGCAAGATTCCCTCTCTTCCAGAACCTTGGCCAGGTAAGACTGCCACCTACCTGCCTCCTCGGCTCTTTCACTCAGAGAAACTCCCTCCTGGCCACTTGAAGCCAGGTGGTTCCTGGGCCTCGTGGACACATGCCAGGGAGATGACAAGTGACCTCTGAGAACAATTTGGAGGGCCTGGAAGGAAAATCCAGCCTTCCCCGATCCTGGCCCCAGGGGGTGACCCAGGCTGGGGGCCTCATTTCTTTGTCACCTTGGCCTCCAATCCCTCACCTGTCCAGCCCTCCACAAGGCCTCTGGGTTGGTGGGGTCACACGTACAAGGTCCTGAGGCCAGTGGGTGGTACAGAAGGTCGTGGGGGCACAATGAGAGCTCAGCAGGGACAGATGCTGTCCTCTGTGCCATTGTGACCAGTGAAGGGGCCTGCGCCAGGGGATAGGACCCAGCCCTCCGAGGGTCCCGGGGGATCAGCCTCACCTGTGAAGAAGATGTAGTCGAACTTGTGCTCCAGCAACTGCCCCGTCTCCTGGGGCCCGCCCAGCACCACGGCAAAGCAGCTCTGTAGGACGGGATGGCAGAGGGATCCCTCTGGGACCCCAGCCCGGAGAACCCAGAGGCTGGCCTGCCTGTGTGGGGCCGCCCCCCTTTGCCTGGCCTGACCCCCCAGTTGCCAGGGCTCTAGGTGGACCAGGTGGGACCAAGGTGGGAGCAGGGAGCTGCCCGGGGACACTGGGCACCTGCCAGTTGCGGCCCCACAGGCGCGTGGTTAAGAGCCTGGCTGGGGTTTGGGGGAGTGGAGGCTGGGGCGTGGCAAGCAGGGGTGACCAGATGACAGAGGGGAGTCCCCAGGGGACAGGCCCCTCAAAGCACAGCTGTGATCCCCACCCCTCTGCTTCACCCAGAGGGAAAGAGGCTGAGGGGGTGGTGACCCGGCCATGGCCACACAACCCAGGGGAGGCAGGATTGAGGGTGGAACTCGGGTCCTGCCCGAGGGGGCCTGCCTGGCCCTGCTCAGCCCAAGGGTAGCTGCTCGGTCCCCTCCCTGCCCGGCTCACCTGGTCCAGGTATCGGGGCAGCACCTCAGCCAGGACCTTCTCGGTGCTCCTGCTGAACTCCGATGGCTTCAGCACCACGCAGTTCCCTGCAGGCCAGGGCAGGGCAGGGGGAGCGCTGGGAGAGGGGCGGCCCCTCCCGTCCCGCCTCACTCTCCTTTCAGTGGAAGAATCTGGCTCAGAGAGGTGACCGACGGGCCCAAGGCCCCACAGCCCGGGCATGGTGGGCCAGGTGGGAAGCAGGTTTTCTTAGCCAATTATTGCCGGCTCCCTGCTCACTGGCTCTGTGGGCCACCGTGAGGCCCGAGGGCGGGGACAGCGGCAGCGGGAAGGTGGAAACTGCTCTCACCTGCGGCAAGGGCGCCCACCAGGGGCACGAGGGTCAGGTTCACAGGGTAGTTCCAGGGGGCGATGACAAGCACCAGGCCGAAGGGCTCCTTCCGGATGAAGGCCGAGTCCAGCTGCGTGGCCTGGGCCCCCGCCAGCATGGTGGTGAGTGATGAGGCGTAGAGACCCCCAGCCGCTCTGTGCCGCCCTCCACCTGGCTGCCTGCCCGCCCTGACCCCCAGGCTGGCTCACCAGATTCTTGGGCACTTTCTCATCCTTCATCCAGGCCCTCAGATTCCTGAGGGCCAAGTTGATCTCACTCTGGCTGATGCTGATCTCAGACACTTCCGACTCGAAGGCTGACTGCGGGGGAGAGGCCAGGGGACCAGCGTTGGCAGGCGGCCAGAGCCCTGTGGCGGGCACAGCCTCCTCCAAGCAAGCCCTCCTCTTATTTGCTCGTTCGTTCATCCACTCAGTGGTCGGTGAATGCCTACAGTGCTCAGGGGCCCCTCCTGTGCCAGGAGCGCAGCCGTGACCGAATGCACGGACAGCCTGATGACTCGGACAGAGCCGATGTTGTAGAGGAACAGCTAACATGCTAGGGAGAACACTGATGTCACAAGAGCAAGGGAAGGCGAAACACGGTAAGAGAGAGAGACTGCCGGAGCATAGGTGTGGGGGGGGGGGGCACTGTGCACGAGCGTGCGTGTGCGAGTGCATAAGCGTGTGTGCTTGTGTGCGCATGTATGTGTGTTTGCTTTGCTTTATACCAGATAGTCAGCGCTGGCCTCGGAGATGCGGGGACATTTGAGCAGCGAAGATAGGGAGGAAGGGAGCCCAAGGATACCTGGAGGCAGAATCTTCCAGGCAAAGGGCACAGCATGTGCAAAGGCCCTGAGGCGGGTGCAGGCTGGCTATGTTCCTGCTAAACAAAGAGCAGAGTGGGTGAGGTGATGGGGCCAGGCAACGGGGGCGAGGACTGTCGAGCAGAGCAGGGACAAGATCTAATTCAACTGTCGGTGTGGCCGCGCTGTGGCCCGCTGTGTGGCTATCAGTCTGCAGGGGAACACCGGGGACAGATGTCCCTGGGTAATTGTGGATAGTTCCCACAGCCCAGGGGACAGGGCAGGAGTGAGAGAGAGGCAAAAATCAATAGGGGGATTATTATCCTGATTTCTGCCTGTGGGTATGTCTGTTCCACTCCTGCCGGGGAGAAGAGACCCGGCCGAGGGCTACAGGAGCTGGAGGCCCGTGGCCTGGGATACAGAGTCAGGCTGTCCTGATGCCCGAGACTCGGCTGTTATAGTGCAAACTCTCCCCTGCTAGAATCGAGAGGGGCGAGCCTGAGGTGTGCCAGGACAGTCCAGAGAGTGAACTGAAGCCTGTCCAGGGTCACTCAACGAGCCAGGGGCAAGGCCAGGGCCAGAGCTGAGCCTTGAGGAAGAGGGAGCCGGGACCTTGGGGAAAAGAACCACATACACCAGCGCTTCTAGGAGCTGAGCCTGGTTCAGGCATGCCTTCTGCTAAGCCTGTGTCCAAAGCTCACGTTCCTGCCCAGCAAGGTGGCCCTTGACCCGAGTGAGGTTTGGACCAGTTTATGAGCAGTCTGGACCCGGCTGAACTTTGGAAGAGGAGGCTGTTTTCATCCAGGGCTGTGTGCCCTGAGGCAAGAACATGCCCTCTCTGAGCCTCCTGTGGGGATGACTGGGGGTGACTGTCCCTACCTGGAAGGACTGTTGGGGGTGAAATGAGAGAATTGGTTCAGGGAAGGCAGGGCAGATGCTGTCTGCCAGAAGGGCCAGGGACAGGACTGATTTTCTGTGCTCCTGGAGCCTGGAGGAGTTGGAATGAGAGGCAGTAGGTAAAATCTAAGCCCAAGGGAGAAAAGGGACCAGATAGACAGGTCAGGTCTCACAGAGGTGGCCAGGCCAGGCCAGCAGGTGGGCGGTGGCTGAGGCTTACTGGGGGTGGGAGATGTGAGCCCCTCCATCCTGGACCAGGCCCAGGGAGTGGGACACTTCCCACAGAAGGCAAAGCTGGGCCCCTCAGGCAAGGGCACACCAAGGGGGGTGTGGTCTGGCATGCTGGTTTCACAGAGAGATGGCATTCCAGAAATGGCCGACAAGGAAGACTGGGCCTCACCTGGCTATAGTCCCAGAGCATCCAGGTTAATGGCAGGTTGGGGACACTGAGAAAGGGACCAGGCATCGCCAGGCCACACCCTCAACATGAGTCCTTGTGGCCACACTTTGCTGTCCCCAAAGGATGGGGGTGCCCTGATCCATGACCCCGGGTGCCGTGAGGCACTATTCTCCATGTCTCTGCTCAAAAATGCCATCTTCTTGGGGGAACTGTCCCTGACCTCCTGACCTCCACATATAAGACAGCACCCTGATCCTGGTCCTCTCCCGCCCCCTTCGCCCCAGGAGGGTCTCTCCATCCAACAGGCTATACAATTATTTATTTATTGTTCTGTGCCTCCCTCTAGAAGGCCAGCTCCCTGGGCACAGGGACTTTGTTTTTTACCCTGTTGTACCCCCAGAGCCTAGAACGGTGTACCTGGCACGTAGTAGGTCCTCAGTAAATAGTTGTGGAGTGGGTGAAGAAATGAGCGGATGGCCCTGCAGAAGAGGCCCTCCAGGCACAGGGGAGGGGGCTTGATGGGCTTTTAGTTTCCCTTCCTGGGGGCCTAGAGGATGCCACTGTCCCCTCCCATTTATCCTGGCCTCCCCAGCCCTGCCCCCCCAGCCCCGCCCCCCTTCCCATCCTTGCCCCCCATCCCTGCTCCCCCTTCCCATCCTTGCCCTCCAGCCCTGCTTCCCCAGCCCTGCTCCCCCTTCCCATCCTTGCCCCCCTAGCCCCGTCCCCTTCCCATCCTTGCCCCCCATCCCTGCTCCCCCAGCCCTGCCCCCCCTTCCCATCCTTGGCCCCCAGCCCCGCCCCCCCTTCCCATCCTTGCCCCCCATCCCTGCTCCCCCGGCCCTGCCCCCCCTTCCCATCCTTACCCCCGATCCCTGCTCCCCCAGTCCTGCCCCCTCACCCCTGCCCCGCCCCCCCTCACCTTGTGCAGGTCCTGCGCCAGCGCCTCCTGCAGAAGCTGCTTGTGTTCCTGCAGGAAGCGGCCCAGGCCCCTGAGCTGCGCCGCCCGGAACTCGGCCGGCCGCGTCCGCCCCGCGCTGAACGCCTCCCGCAGCCGCCTCAGCGTGTCCGCGAAGGGGTCCATCCTGCAGGGAGGGGGCGGCGTGGGCCGGGGCTCCCCCACCCTCACGGCCAGTCCCCCCGCCCCCGGCCCTGGCCGCAGCCACGAGGGCTCGGGACACTCCCGCAGGGACACACGTGTAGCCCCAGAGGGCCCGGGCTGCCCCCGCGCGCACACGCACACCACGCGCGGCACACTCACACGTACACGCGTAGAGTCACGCACCCCAACAGGCTCACAGTCCCCTCCCTTTGGCCAGGGGGCAGGAGAGCCCCGGACCTTGAGGTGCAGGACGGGGCGTGGGCTCGGGAACAGCCACCCCACTGCCGCTAAGGGTAGGCAGGCAGCCAGGGGACCCCGCTTTCTCCTGCCCCCAGGCCGCGCCCCCGTCCCACCCTGGTGCCCCTCGGGGAGATGGGGCAGCCCTCGTCCCTGCCAGGCCTGCACGGAGTAACCAGGAGGAGTTTGGTAAGCAGAGGGACGGTCCGCCCACAGCCACCATGGCCATCACTGTGGGACGGTCCAGACACAGAATACACTGTCCCCTCTGGCTCCTGGCCTGGGGAGGCCAGGCTGGCTGGTGGTGGCTCAGGGGGCTGAGTGACCTGGGCAGTGGCCACTTCTGTGCCCCGTCCCCAGTGCCAGGGATGGAAGAGCAGAGAACAGTGGGGTGCAAGGGCTGAGGGGCAGTGACGCTGCCCTGAGTGACAGCCACAGTCCCCCGGGCCCCCGCCTGTTTACTCGAAGCTCATCGGAGGAACACGGTGACGCACTCACTTCTTGCCCTGGTGCCAAGGACCCGTGGGGACCCTTTCCGCCTGCCCTCTCTGACTCGCTTCCCTTCAGGTCTCAGCTTGGCTAATGCCTCCTCTAGGCAGCCTGCCCTGATTATTCCTTCACACAAGGAGTGGGTTTCACCCTCTCTGCCCCCCGGCCCCTCTCTGCCTGCCTCCCTGAGTTCGGTCCCAGTGCCCCAATCTCCTCATCTGTTAGGGGGTCATGGGAGCGCCCGCCAGCTGACACGGTGCTTCTCAAGGATGAGACCGTGCTGTCCAGTTCTGAGCCCAGGGCTGGACATCCATGCACCCAAGGCTGCCAGCTACGGTTAAGGGGCTACCCCACAGCCCTCGGTTTTCTGGAATGCTCCATAGTCCTGAGAGCCGAGCCTGCTCCAGCCAATTGGATGGCCCAGCCCATAGGGCGTTCTGTGCTGAGAGCCTGGCTGGAGCCCTAGGCATGATGGGGGCCAGACTGACCCCGCAGGCCTCCTGCTCTGATTGAGATTAACTGAGCAGTTGCCTGGGGCACAAGGCAGGCCCCATGGCCCCCAGAGAGGGTGACAGTGTAGCAGAAAGGGGACATTCTCAGAGCCCCTCTCGGTCTCGGCCTTGACCCCCAGACCCTGCCCTCCATCTTGGCCCGTGCCAAGACCCAGGAGCCGAGAGCCCTGCCTGCCATCCGGGCTTGTCCCCTGGCCGAGACTCATACTGGCCTTGTGACCCCGGGCAGCTAACTCATCTCTCTGCCTCAATTTCCTTGTCTGTAAAGTGGGGACAATAATGGCACTTGCCACCGTCCTGATGGCTAAATGGCATAAAGCCACGTAGAGCGTTGGCCACTGGCCACGTGCTGCACACTCAAGAAAGGCCAGCAGTGGTTACGGTTACTAAGTACCTATCAAACATTTCTTTCTCTCCACCCTCCGCCACTCCCTTCTCTGTCTTGCTCACACCTTCGGACCCCCGCTGACGGATGTCGAGGGCAAAGCACAGCACCCCCCCCCCGCCCCCCATGCCTTTTCATAACAGCATGTGAAGAACCCACGAAAATGTAGGGCAGGTAACTAGAATGGCACAGGTCTGGGCAAGTGAGGGGCAGAGAGCTCCGTGGGGGTGCAGCTCTGGATGGAACATTCCAGCAGCCTCTCTTGGCAACACTGAGGTCAACTCACCTGATAGCGTCCCCAGCAGGTTGGTCACTCTGGACTGAGGGACCGAGGGGTGCCTGTTGGGGGATGGGAAGCTGGGCACAACCCAGGCGTGCAAAGGAGCCCAGGCCACCTTCTGCCTGGGATCTGCGGGACCCTGGGCCTGTGACCTCACAAACGACACCCAGATGAGGGGGTTCGTGTATCGGGCTGGGCTGGAGTCCTTGAGCCCATCCCCGTCCCCGCCCCTCACCCCCGGGGTACATCTGATGCTGTGGAGGCTCCTAAGGATGCTGAATCACATTTCCTGTGCCTGTGTGACTCATCTGACCACCATGACAGCCTGCTGAGGACAATGTCCTCTCCCGCAATGAGAGGGATACCTGGGCCCAGAGACGGCAAGGAGGTGGCCCGAGACCGCTTAGCTTCTCTACATTGAAAACTGGAATCCAGGGGCGCCTGGGTGGCTCAGTCGGTTGAGCGGCCGACTTTGGCTCAGGTCACGATCTCACGGTCCGTGAGTTCGAGCCCCGCGTCGGGCTCTGGGCTGACCGCTCAGAGCCTGGAGCCTGTTTCGGATTCTGTGTCTCCCTCTCTCTCTGCCCCTCCCCTGTTCATGCTCTGTCTCTCTCTCTGTCTCAAAAATAAATAAACGTTAAAAAAAAAAAAAAAGAAAAGAAAACAGGAATCCAGAGGAATCCAGAGGAACACAGGGCTGCCACCATCCACCCTTCATCCCCTGCGTGGCCGGGTGGGGAGCAGGGTAGCCCGACCCCTGGGGAGAGGGGACACCTCGGGGACTGGCCTGAACTACAGATGTAGGGCCCGGCAGGCGGGCTGTGTGGCTGGGCTCGGGAGGGGCCTTCGGGGGGGAGCAGGCGTGCGGTTTGCTCCCGTTCCCTGCCTCCTTGCTGTTCCTGCCGGCCCCCACCCTGCTTCCCCCTCTGGTCCCCTCGGGCTCGGTGCTGAGGGCCCCACTTTCAACTACCCACTCGGCCGCATCTGTTCCTGACCTGATGCTTCTGGGTGAGGGCGGCAGGGGGTGGGGTGGTGGGAGTGGCTACATCAGTTGATGAAGACACCAATAAGTGGATGGCCTGGAGGCCAGGGGAGGACAAGCCGTGACCCCTCAAGGCCGTGGGCCCGGGCGTCCCCTAACCATCATGATAAGCAGGCCCTGACTGCAGCGTGCCAGCCTGGGTGCCCGGGGTGGTGCAGTGTGGGTGTTAGCATGGTGACCCTGAAGGCAGCTGAGGCCCAGAGAGGTCGCGTGGAGTTAAGGAGGGGTGAATAAGGTGGGCACTCAGGTCTGCTGGCTCCAGAGCATCACTGGGAATCTACTGCCCTGCCCCCACCCGCTGCATCCTGGCCAGTCCTGCTGATGAACGATCCTTGGTGCAGACCCTACTCTCCTCCCACCCCAGCCTCTGCCCGCTCTATCAATCTTTCTGCCTCAGTTTCCTCGGCGGTCCCAGAGGCCTTCTAAGGGTATCCTTTCGGTATAATGTGTCAGGGCCCGATGACCCGGGGTCGGGCTCCTGGCAGTCCTGTTTGCTGGCTAGGAGTCCTCGGGCGGGTGGCTCGGCTGTTCTGTGGCTCACCTTCCCCATCTGTGAAATGGGGATGGTTCCTGTAGCTGCCCCATGGTTGGGAGAATTCAGGCGTGCAGTGTTCTGTGCAAGGCCGAGCCCTGTGAGTGCTCGGTGACTATGGCTCTGCGGGATCGTTATTCAGACAGACTGTGAAGGACACCTGTGCCAGCTTCAGGGAGGAGACCCCGGGGGAGGAGCCCGAGGAGACCTTGGCCCAGTGTGGGCACCAGGGAGGCAAGGGCCACGTAGGGGCAGGGATATGGAACTGGCCACGGTGACAGAGATAAACACGGTGGTCTGAGGGCCTGGGGGACCCCGACCAGGCTGCCGGAGGCAGATGTCACAGGGCCGGCCTTGGTGACCCCATAGGTCCTAATAGCCCAGATCTCCCCTTGTAGCCTGAGCTGGATTTTCGTAGGCTCTCCAGAAGCTCTGGCAGAGTCCCTTCCCTATAATGGGGACCAAAGGAACTGGCGACCAACCCTTGGCCTGTGGGCTGAGCCAACCCCAGCCCCACCCTACAGAGAGGTCGGGCTACCCGTTCCCCAGCAATGTCCCTCTGAGAATCAGTCCCTCCTCGAGGCCGGGTGGGTCTGGCTGGTCCCACCTTCCTGGACTCTGGCAGAGCCCGTTCCCAAGGATGAGACATCCCAGAACCACTGGGTACCCCTGCCCCGGCACCGGGCACGCACAGCGGTGCCCAGGAAATACGTGTTGCCAGGTGGATGCTTGACGCCCCCACCCCTTCCCCAATTCACTCCCCACCCCCCCACCCCCCCCACCGCCCAAGGATGGGATTCCCTCCTGGGGCAGCCAGGACCGGAGCTGGGGCCCTCGGACCCGTAAAAGATGCGCAGTAACACCAGCAAGAGGAAGACGGTGGTCCAGCTCCCACAAAAGGAGGGTGCCTGCTGACCACCAGCCTCAGGAACCCCAGAGCCTCTCCTCGGCCCCTCCCTTTCCCGCTCTCATTCTTAGATCGGGGCAGAGGGAAGTTCCTCCCTCCTTCCCCTTTCTCCCCAGGCAGTCAGGAAGACAAAGCCAGCCTGTGTCATGTGGCCGTGAGTAGCCAGGCCTGCCCAGGCAGCCGGCGACCTGGAGTCCCCGAGCAAGCCCACCAGCCGGGGCCCTGGCCCTGACTGCCGGCTGCTCCAACCCCACCTCCCTGGGACATCGTACCTGAGGCCCTGCCAAGCTGCCCTTCCTCCTGGCCGTCCCTGCTCTGCCTTGCTGCCCTGTCGTTTATGAATCACGAGCCCTTATGAAATGTCCGAGGCTGGGCCAGCCCCTGGGGCGGGGCCACCCTGGCCTCCTGCCTGACTTTGGCTCTGGGCCAGCTGGAAGCTGCAGCCTGAGATTTCACCATCTCCTCAGGGGCCTCTGGATCCTCTCCTGGACCACAGAGAAGGAGTCAGGCAGGGCCCAAAGAAGGCCAGCACGAGGCCAGGGCCACACCGCAATTCTTTAGGGAGCTCTGATCGGAGGGGTCCAGCCCAAGGTCTGGTGAGCAGGGACCCAGGCCCAGGAGGAGGAGGAGGAGGAGAGCCCAGGGCAGTGACCCTGGGAATTATGGTGTGGGGTGGGGGTCCAGTAGTCCGGAATCACAGGGAAAGCCCTGCCCCCACACCACCCCCCAGCCCCTGCGAGCGTCAGATTTTCCATGTGCAAAGCGAAGAGATCAGCGTCAAAGATGGCTGGAGTCCAGAAAGATGATCGCAGGGCTCACGCCCGCCGACCCCTCCATTCCCTAGCTCTCCCCATCTTGTCGTGTCTGTCAACACCACCTCATCCAGCACCGCCTCACGGAATATGTCACCCTGCAACCTGACATTTTACGGCGAGAAAACACGGCCCTCGAGAGGGGACAGGACTTGACCACCCAGGGCAAGAATGTCAGGGCCGGGACCCACACTGGAAGCTTGTCGCTCTGGAGCAGAGGGGCCGTGTCGTCCCCAGATGTCCCCTCTCGCCTCCTTAGGGAAGAGCGCCACCCTCTGCCCTCGAGGACAGCTGTCATGATGTGTCCCCATGGTGGTTCCTGTGAGTTTGCTCCTCTGGCGCCTGAGCTGTGCCGAGGGGGATGGTTCCCGAGCAGCTCCTGGTGTCAGACAGCCAGGCGATTAGGTTACAGGTGCGGGGGCAGGAGCATCCTTTGTGCCACCGCCCCGGGCCCGGGCCCTGGGCCCACCGCTGCCTCTCTACCTCGGTGCCTTGGGTCTGCCCGGGATCCTGGCCTGGGGCCCCTGGGCCGACCCGGCACCTGGGAGTCTCCTCACCTCCCTGCCCTCCCCGCTGCCCCTGCCTACCTGGGGGGCAGGAGAGGTCTCCTGGCCCACACCTGCTCTGGTCCCTGGAGGCTTCAGCCAGCTGGGATGGGGGTGACGGGCCGCAGGGCCCCCGTCCTCTGTGTGGGATGGAGCCCCCGGCCGCTGCCTGTCACGTGGCTCAGCATGTGACAGCCCTGCCCTGCTGTCTGGAGCGGAGCCAGGCAAAGGCAGAGGCAGAGCCGGCACCAGGCGGGGCTGGGCTGGGGCTGAGCCTCACAGCCCCGAGTCAGGAACCGGGCCCAGAGAGGGGCAGCCGCTGGCCTAAGGCTACACAGCAAATCAGGGACCTGCCTGGGGAAGTACTGGTGGGTGAGATGGGTGTTGCAGGATCCTGAAGGGACCCCCCCTGGCCAGGGATCGCTTTGCAGGGGCTACCCGTGGACTTGTCATGAATTCAGGAACAGCGTGGGACATCTCCAGAGAGGCCTGACCCCCTGGCACAGGGGAGCCTGAGTGGGCACTGCCTGTCGGGGAGGAACAGATACCAGCCCTCTCCCCTCTCTGGGGTGGATGCCTCCACTGGTCCTTGAGGTTCCAGGTCCTCAGGGGTCTGGAGGTCATGTCTGTGTTGTGGAAACCTCGAGATAAATGGGGAGAGGTCTGCGTGGGGGTCCACCGAGGGGCTCGCTTAGGGCCAGCTTCGGTGCGTGACAGACTCTGCCAAGGACCCGGATGGGGTGGACATTGGGGGAGCACGGAGGTTGGAAGAGGGGACACAGAGGCCCTCACTCCCGGTGAGCCTGGTGCACGGGGCCTCAGGCCTGCTCAAGAGCACAGCCCTGCCTGGCCTGCTGACAGACTCCGGCCGGGCTCCTTGGCCCACCTGAAGCGGCTTGAGCCGGTCATGGCCCCTCTGGGCCTTCGCTTCCACCGCCCCCCCCCCCCACCCTTGTGAAACGGAGCTGACTCTTCCTGCCTCGTGGGCTGCCAAGAAGATGAAACAGAAGCCCATTTGGAAACACCCGGTATACAGTAGGTGCTCAATAGGCACGGATGCCTTTCTGCCCCTTTCCCACCCTCCTGAGGCCGTGGCCACCCTGCTCTTGTCCCTGAGGCCCTTCCTTCCTTGTCTCTGCCTTAGAGGCGAGACCACCCTGGCTCCTCTCTCCGCGCCCCGCCCCCCGCCCCCCCAGCTTCCCCTCAGAAACCAGGAGGACCCATTCCAGGGGCAGAGTTAGAAGCCGCTGGTGCTGGGGCGCCTGGGTGGCGCAGTCGGTTAAGCGTCCGACTTCAGCCAGGTCACGATCTCGCAGTCCGTGAGTTCGAGCCCCGCATCGGGCTCTGGGCTGATGGCTCAGAGCCTGGAGCCTGTTTCTGATTCTGTGTCTCCCTCTCTCTCTGCCCCTCCCCCGTTCATGCTCTGTCTCTCTCTGTCCCAAAAATAAATAAACGTTGAAAAAAAAAAATTAAAAAAAAAGAAGCCGCTGGTGCTAACTTGTCGCCAAGGGCCAGCACGCACTCAGCAAACCTGGGCTAAGCACCTACGGTATGCTAGGGCCCGAGCCGGGCGCTCAACGCAAATTCTCACGTAAGTCTCAGACATTATGGTCCTAGCTTTGCAGGAGAGACAACAGGCTCAGAGAGGTGCAGTGGCCAGGACAGGCCCACACAGCAAGAGTGACAGATGGGGACGGACTCCAGTCCAGCCAGGCCTGTCTCCCTGGCCCACAGTGTTTCCAGGGTGCCCCGAGTCCTTGCTTAGGAGCCGAGGGGAGTCACCCCAGCGCCCGGGAGCCTCATCTCTACGCCGAAAGCAACAGCCACCGTTTCCTGGACATTTGCTCTGTCAGGCACCGGGCAGTGTCCTTGGCACATCTCAGCTCGGGGACACGTCCCAACAGCCCGTGGTGATTGCCATCCCCAATTTTTAGTTTCAAAAATGATAGAGTCAACTCAACGCCAGGGCCAGGGAAGCGCGTCGGGTGAGTGAGTAGCGGGCCCAACATGGCCCTTTTTGGGACACGATGCAGAGAACATGCTTTTGTTGCCCGACGGTATCCCAGGAGAGGTTTCAGGGTGTTGGAATTGAGAGCTGTGTTTCTCTCTCCCGTTTGCTTTTCCGTAATTATTGTATCATAATGAGAACAAACAATAAAACCTATTATAGAGAAAATAATTTGAAAACTGGGGGGGGGGGGGGGGGGGGGAAATGGCTGTTCATTCCTGGTGACGCCTCTACGGGGGGAGGGAGAGGGGTCGGTTCTCTGTCCCCTAGGCCATCCTGACTGTGTTTATCTGGCCCCACCCCCATGCCCGTCTAGAAGGCAGTCCCAGGCTTGAGGGTCAGAGCGAGGAAACAGTGTCATCAGCCCCGGGGGTCAGGGTCACCCAGGGGAAGCTGGCCCACTCTCCGGGCGCTGGGACCCTGTCAGGACCAAGCCACTGCCCACGTGCCTCCCTGGGGAGAAGCGCCCTGGCCTCTCTCCTTCTCCCCACCCCGATCTCCTGCCAGAACCTCCCATTGGCTGAGTCTACTCAGGGAGCCCCTTGGTCAAGTAGTTGAGAGCTCTGGTCTCCAGGAGCAGCTTGCCAGTCCCACCCAAACCCACGCCTGGACCGAGCCAGAGACGATTTTTCCTGCTGGTTCTGCATTAATAGACTTTAGGAGCCCTGGGGCCCAAAGTGCCTGCTTCTCACGTTCCTCTGGTGTCACCATGTGGGAATGCTAACAAGACCAAAGCTACTCATTACTCACCTTGGGACATTTATATGTGTATTCTTTGTGTCTTTGTTCTTTTTCTTTTAAGGAATTTATATTTTTTGTCGTTTAAATGCAAACATATTTCCTTTTTTGCTTCTAATAAGGTTAGAATAGTATCATCAATCACGGGGTGCCATAATGTCAGGTTTTGAACCAAGCTGCCAGGACCCCCCCCCCAAATATTCTGAAATGAATCCATTTTAATAAAGTAGTTGTTTGTTTGTTTTATTTTTTTAAACATTAAAATTTGTTTTAATGTTTATTTTTTGAGAGAGAGAGAGACAGAGACAGAGACAGAGACAGGCATGAGTGGGGGAGGGGCAGAGAGAGAGGGAGACACAGAATCAGAAGCCGGCTCCAGGCTCTGAGCTGTCAGCAGAGTCTGACGCAGGGCTTGAACTCGTGAACCGTCAGATTGTGACCTGAGCCGAAGTCGGATGCTTAACCGACTGAGCCACCCAGGCAACTCTAAAGCAGTTTAAAATTAGGGGCACCAGCGTGGCTCAGTGGGTTCAGCATCTGACTCTTGATTTCCGCTCAGGTCGTGAACGGCTCAGGTCATGATCTCACTGTTCGTGAGACGGAGCCCTACGTCGGGCTCCTGTGCTGACAGCGCGGAGCCTGCTTGGGATTCTCTGTCTCCCTCTCTCTCTGCCCCTCCCCTGCTCTCTTGCTTTCTCTCTCTCAAAATAAATAAGTAAACATTAAAAAATAATTTAATTACATTAAAAGTCACCAAGAGGCCACAGAAGGAGTTCCATGTGTAACGAGGGATCCTAAACTGTACAGAAACCTCTTTTAGAGGCAGAGACCATGACCCCAGAGAAAGCGTGCACTCTCTTAAGTCAGCATCTAAGACGCAGCGGTAATGTGTGCGGGCAAGAACGCTGTGGGTGTCCGCTCGGCTTTTTCCTTAAAGGGTGGACCGCCGACTCCCTGGAACAACGTTTCTGCTCCCCGGCTACCTTCTCTTTGCTTTCTGGTTGTTTCTTAAAACACGCTCTGCTGGATTTCCTCTTGGGGACCTTCTGGCGGGAGATAAAACACCGGGGTGGGGGGCGGGTGGCGGGTTCTGAGTCTCCCTGAGACCTTGGGTGTTTAGCAAGCCTTGACCCTTCTCCCCTCGAGCAGACAAACCCACCCTGGAAACCTTTCCCCTTGGACGACACCCACGCACTCAGGGTGTGGAAATACCTGGTCGCCTTGAAACGTACCAACAGTCTGTGAGTTCCTCCCCCGCCTGGCCCAGGGCTGTGGGCTCCTCACCCACAGGAGCCCAAGGCTCCTCACCCCACTCCCGGCCCGCGACAGATGGTGAGCTCTTGGGCCACAGCTTCGAAAGGCTGCATCTCAGAGCTTCCTGGTCCCTTCAGGGGTCACTCATCATCCCTCTCTCCATTCATAAGATTTTGGGGGCCTGCCCTCTTTCTGACGTAGTGACAACTAAAAATCTCCCGTCCCGTCTCTCTTCACAAGAGCCATCTGGCGGGGGCACCCCCTCTCTCACGCCCCTAGAGGTGTGGTCCGGCGTCCCGGAGGCTTCTGTTCCTCCTATCCCCCTCCAGCCTGCTTTTAGCGAGCAGAAGCCCTTTTCCGCTTATCCCCGTTTTGCAGGTGTGGGAGTATGGGGGTCTGTGCGAGGTGAGGGGCTGGGGTTTCCCACGCTAATGCCAGAGAAGACCGGGCACTCGGCTTGGGGGGATGCCCTGGGGACCCCGCTTTGGGGAGACAGGACCCTTCCCCAACCTTCTCCTTCCTGGCTTGTCCTGAGTTCTGGCGGAGACATGGCTGCAGCACAGCGCACTTGGCTGAGTTCTTTCTTTCTTTGGTGGCCTCGAGGGAAGAAGGGCTTTATAGACCACAGATGCTAGTCTCTTCCCAGGCGCCATACGGCTTTGGAAGGGGTAAGGGCTCATTCTTGGCATCACTCTCCTGCAGAGCCTCGGAACCCCCTGCCTCCCACCCCTGCTCCCCCGAGCTCACACTCTGAGGCCACACTGCCCACCTCAGGCAGCCGTCTTTCCTGCTCGCCCACTGAATTCTACAGGACTGCATCCTCCTGGGGGTGTTGAAGTCCCCCCTACGAGCCCCAGGACCTCCTGGGCCTCCTCATCCCTTCCCACCCTGGGCCACCGCCACACCCAGGACTTGGTCATCGCCCAAGGTAATGAACCCCAGCATCCGTTCTCTGACCACGGCCTCCTGGCCTCCTTGCCTCCCAGCGTGCACTGCAGTCCTGCTGTGTCCTGTCTCTTCTGCCTCTAGACCTTGAGCCCGCCCTCCCTCCTGCCGCTTTTGTAGCTCCTACTCTGGGCGGCTCCACCTGTCTGCTCTCCGGGCACCTGCACCAGGATGCAGCCTGAAACCTCTGCAGATTCAAGCCCTCGGCACCCCCGGCTTCCCGCCTGCCCAGCAACCGTGCTGGGGTGGATATTTGTCATCATGCACTCACTTATCCATCCATTCACATTTATTGAGCACCTACTAAGGGCTGGTGCGATCCTCCGCGTGAGGGGTACATGGTGAGGATTTGCCCGGGAAGGAGGGGACGTGGGGAAGAGACCATTAAACCACAGAAAACCAGGGGCGCCTGGGTGGCGCAGTCGGTTAAGCGTCCGACTTCAGCCAGGTCACGATCTCGCGGTCCGTGAGTTCGAGCCCCGCGTCAGGCTCTGGGCTGATGGCTCAGAGCCTGGAGCCTGTTTCCGATTCTGTGTCTCCCTCTCTCTCTGCCCCTCCCCCGTTCATGCTCTGTCTCTCTCTGTCCCAAAAATAAATAAACGTTGAAAAAAAAAATTAAATAAACCACAGAAAACCAGAAAGGAAATAGTCAACGGTGGGGGTTGTACCTGTCATGGGGTGGCTTCCTATTCTGAGAGCAGAGGGTAGGAAGGACACCTCCTGGGAGGGGAAGGAGGAAGAGTGCTGCAACCAGGAGGGACAGCGGGGGCAAAATGGGGGAGGGAGGGAAGCTGGATACTTTTGGAAATAGAGACATAACTGACATAGACCCTTGTGTAAGATTAAGGCGTACAACGTATTGATTTGACACATTGTTGCTGCAATATGATTGCCAGTGTAGTGCTAAAGAAAACCTCTATCACATCACATAATCATTTCTTCTAGCGGCGCGAATCATTGAGATCTAGTCTCAGGAGATTTATTGTTTATCGTGCAATTTTGCTGTCTGTGATCTCTGCTCTGTGTGTTACGTCTTTAGGATTTATTTATTCCAGCTGCAGGTACGTATCCCTGAACAAGGCCGCTCCCATACCCCCACCCCCACCCCCAGCAGCCACCATTCCACTCTGTGTGGTTTTTTTTTTAATGTTTATTTATTTGAGAGAGAGAGAGACAGAGTCAAGCGGAGGAGAGGCAGAGAGAGGGAGACACAGAATCCAAAGCAGGCTTCAGGCTCCGAGCTGTCAGCACAGAGCCCGATGTGAGGCTCGAACTCAGGAACGGTGAGATCATGACCCGAGCCAAAGTCAGACGCCCAACCGACTGAGCCACCCGGGCGCCCCTCCACTGTGTTTTCTCGAGTCATTGTTGTTGTTCTTTTTAGTTCTATTTTTAATGTTTGTTTATTTTAGAGAGAGAGAGAGACAGCATGACCAGGGGAGGGACAGAGAGAGAAAGAGAGAGAGAGGGAGACACAGAATCAGAAGCAGGCTCCAGGCTCTGAGCTGTCAGGACAAAGCCCGAGGCGGGGTTTGAACTCTTGAACCGCGAGGTCATGACCTGAACCAAAGTCGGACGCTTCACTGACTCACTGACGGAGCCACCCAGGCACCCCCTTGTTGTGCTTTTTAGATTCCACATATAAGGTGTGTCAGATCACGTGTGTCCTTCTCTTTCTGACTTGTTTCCCTTAGCATAACGTCCTCGAGGTCCATCTACGCTGTTGCAAACGGCAGAATTTTCTCTTTTTTCTTCCCAGCTGAAAAGTATGTCATTGTATCCATATGCATCACATCCTCTTTACCCTAAATTCATCCACTGATGGACACTTAGGTTGCTTTTGTATCTTGGCTATTATAAGACTGCATTAACATGGGAGTGTAGACATATTTTTGATAACCTGTTTTCGTTTCCTTTGGACGTTCATCCAGAAGTGGGATTGCTAGATCATGTGGTGGTTCTACTGTGAGTTTTCTGAGGAGCCTCCAGACTATTCTCCAAGATGGCGGGACCAGTTTGCCACCCCACCAGCAGGGCACAAGGGTTCCATTTTCTCTGCATCCTCACCGACATTTGCTATCTCTTAACTGTTTTCTTTTGCTGTGCAGAAGCTTTTAAGTTTGATGTCGTCCCACCTGTTGATTTTTTTTTTTTTCTTGTACTCTTTGTGCTTTTGGTGTGATATGCAAAAAATCTTTCCAAGACCCATGTCAAGAAGCTTTTGCCCTGTTTTCTTTTAGGAGTTTTATGGTTTTAAGCCTTCCATCCATTTCAATTAAATTCTGTGAGCGTGTCAGATGGGGATCCAGCTTCATTTTTCTGCGTGAGGTTACCTATCCAGTTTTCGCAACACCATCTGTTGAAGAGACTGACCTGGGAACTGTAGATTTTTAAAAGCTTCCCAAGTGGTTGCAACCAAGGTGACAGCCAGCGCTGTGGAGCCTCAGCTCCTGCAACGCAAGAACTTCGGGGGCTCCGCTGCAGGGCGGACCCCACGGGGAGGGTGCAGGAGGCCCCGGGGCGCAGCCAGCAGCCTCCCACCAGCCCTGCCAGAGCTTCTGCCTGCAGCCGACACACCTCAACTGGAGGGCGGTGCATGGGAGGAGGGCACCGGCTGTCAAGTCCGGCGGTGGGATCCCTCTGTGGGGCTGCTGTGGGGGGCCCTTTGCTGACCTGCAAACACACCGCATGGGGCGTGGAGGTGGAGCTGAGGGTGACAGTGGTAGCCCTGAGTAGAGCCTATTATGGCCTGGTACTTTTCTAAGGCTTTGCGTTAATTTAAAAAAAAAAAAATTTTTTTTTAATGATTTTATTTTTGAGAAGAGAGAGAGCATGAACAGGGGAGGGGCAGAGAGAGAGAGGGAGACATAGAATCCGAAGCAGGCTCCAGGCGCTGAGCTGTCAGCACAGAGCCCGACCTGGGGCTCGAACCCACAAACCGTGAGATCATGACCTGAGCCCCCCAGGCCCCCCAAGGCTCTGCATTAATTTTTTAGCAATCCGGTGATTGCCCTGGGAAGCCGTGCTGAGTGAGAAAACGGAGACCCAGAGAAGTGGAGTTGATTCCCAAAGCTACCAAGCCAGGAAGTGGCTGAGCGAAGAGTCGAACTTGCCCCTCCCGTCTCCGAGGCCAGGTCCCGGCGGCCCGGGGACACCGGCCACGCCCCTCCGCCCCGCCCCCGCCCCGCCCCCGCGTTCGCGGACACCTTAGGCCCCGCCCCTCGCGAGCCGGCGACCCGCGGGGCGGGGCGGGGGCGGGTCCCGCCGCCTGGAGGAAGTGTCCGGCCCGCCGCTCGTGCACCCCAGGCGGCCGCCGCCAGTGCTCCCTCGGGGTCGGGCCATGGAGGCGGTGCCGCCGCTCTACCGCGTGGCGGGGGCCGCGGGGCCGCAGGGCGACGAGGACCGGCTCGGGGTCCCCGACGGGCCGGGGGCTCCGGTGAGCGGGGACGGGTCTGTGAGGGGGGGTGCGAGGACCGGGAGCGCGGGGGGGGGGGGTCTCCCCGGCGTGGGGGAGGGGGGGAGGCGCCGCCCCCGGGTCGGGCCGTGGCAGCGGGTACCGGGAGTGGGGCGGTGCGATGCGACCCCCGGGGCCCCCAGCCCGGGTGCGACGTGCACGCCGTGCGTGCCCCGCAGCTGGACGAGCTGGTGGGCGCGTACCCCAACTACAACGAGGAGGAGGAGGAGCGCCGCTACTACCGCCGCAAGCGCCTCGGCGTGGTCAAGAACGTGCTGGCGGCCAGCGCGGGCGGCATGCTCACCTACGCCGTCTACCTGGGTAGGCGGCCCGCAGCGCCAGAACCCGCGGCTTCCCCGCGGCCTCCCTTCCCAGCCCCGGTCAGGGAAAGAGAAACCTTAGGGGCCGGTTGGCTTCCCTTCCTCTTTCACTTCCTCCTCTGCCGCGCTCGCAGCTGCTGCAGCTGTGGCCTCACCACATGGAGGTGGGGTCAGGTGCAGTGTTCTGGATTCCCAGGCAGCACCTTCGGGAGCGCGTGGCCAGGGTCTGGGCGCCCTGGGCGGGTCTGCCGCCTTCCAGATCTGGAGGGCTGGACGTGTGTATGGGGGAAGGGTGGGGGGGGGGTGCGGGGAGGGTCTGGATTCAAGTGGCCGACGCTGCCACGGGCTGTCAGGACGCTTGGCCCAGCCTGGGCATCCCTCTCGGTCCTCATGGGCGTTGGAATCGGGGACTCCTTTGGTGACTGGCGCTGCCTCCAAGCTCGCGCACAGGCAGGCCTCTGTTCCGTTGCCGCGGGAGTTAGGCTGCCCCCTCTGTGCCCGCCCCCTGCCCCCCAGGCCTCCTGCAGATGCAGCTGATCCTGCACTACGATGAGACCTACCGCGAGGTGAAGTATGGCAACATGGGGCTGCCCGACATCGACAGCAAGATGCTGATGGGCATCAACGTGACGCCCATCGCCGCTTTGCTCTACACACCTGTGCTTATCAGGTGCGTTGCTGCCGTCCCCAACAAGGCTGGACTGTCACTCAGATACTGAAGGGTGCAAGGGCTCTTGGCCCATGGGGTCTCCCCCTGCCCGGTGTTCTTGGTGGTGGGGAGCTGGGGAGGGGCCTTGCCTACCTGGAGGGGTGAGAGAGAGGGGAGGACCCAGATTTAGGGAAGGGAGCAGGAACTTGACCCCAGGGCACATTTCCCACAACCGAAATCCACTCCTGCTCCTTCCCTCACCTTGCCTGTGCCCCACATGGCATTGCGTTTGTGCCGTCCTCCGTGGTTTGGAGCTACAGGGACCTTTCTAACACCAGGGCTGTGGAATCTCTGGAGAGGATCTGATCAGCCCTAACGCCCAGGCAACCAAGCCCGGCCTGATCAGCCCCATGACCGGTATTGAGGGAAGACATGGCCTGGCAGGTGCCCCAGAGGGTCTACCCTGGACCTGAGCCTTGGAAGCATCTGGTCCAGCCTTCTGGCCAGTGCAAACCCCCCCTCCACATGCACCCTCCCCACCAGGAGGTGGGTCTCCGCTCAGATGAGACCCAGAGACTAGCAGACCAATCAGATGGGTTTTAGTTCCTCTATCTTAAAACAGACAAACAAACAAACAAAAACAGAAAACCCAAACGCCCCAAACCCCAAACTCCTTTAACATCATCGTACAAAGACCATTAGGATTCTAACTGAAATCAGAAAAAAGAAAACCCTCCCAAGCCCTCCAGTAAGTCAGCTAACTTTGTTGTCCCAGCAGCATGCAGGGATAAACGTTTACGTCCTTGTCACCAGAACGTGTGCCGAATTCACGTTTGCTTGCTTTCTTTTCACTGCACGTATCTTGGCCTTCTCCTCAGTCTTCACATTGAGGACTCTGTGATGGTAGAATCTTCTGCAGAGATGGGGGCACCCAACCGTGGCTCAGAGTTGGACATTCAGCCCCCCTCCTTTTTTTTTTTTTTTTTTGCATATTCACTTTATGCTTGTAGCTCTTTCCTTCTTAAAAAAAAAAAAAAATTCTACAATCAATTTCTAGCGGTACCTTTAGCAGATCAGAGCCATATGAAAGACTATGGCTCTGAAAACATACCGCTGTTGATAAGAACAGCTAATTCTTTATTTCCCATGTGCTGGGCACTTTCTGAGCATTCCCTCATTCCCTAGGATCCCAGGGAGATCTAAGAGACGAGGAGAAAATGAGACATTCAATGGCTTGCCCAGGTCCCACCGGTGGCACCTGGCAGTCGGAAAGTTTGACTCCCTCGCCCTAAGCTTGCCCCTTGCCCAAACTATCAGGCTGATTTCCTAGAGGGCTGTGCCAATTTGCATGGCCTCGGGCTGTGCGCATCATTTTTTAAACCACAGCCTCACCAGCAATGAGTGTTGATATTTTTACTTTTTGCTCATTTACTCCATCAAAATGTGACTTGCCCCCTCCCCCCCAATAGATCAGAGTGGGCTGCCTATCTATTTTTTATATGGCAAAATAAGGATAATAAAAGAACTAGGCCCTGTAGTAGAGAAAGTAATTGTGATCGGAAAAGCAGAGTCATTTGGCTTTGAGCTTCCTGGAAGCCAAAGCAAGGAAAGGAACTAATGAGCACAAATAACTCAAAAACACCCCAAAGCTCCTGGCAGTGGTTTTTAGCCGGACTAGCCTCCGTGCCCTGAGCGGGCCCTTATCCGGTCAGTGATCAACCACCTTTAAGCCCAGTGTGGCATTTTCTCAGAGTCAGCAAGCCTGTTGTCCTAGAAGCCAGTGAGGACGGAGCTTCCCAAATGACCACAGTGGACAGCAAGAGCGATGGGCAGGGAGGAAGGGATGTTGGTCCTGCCAGGACCTCTCTCTGGTCCTAAGTTTCCTCGACCCAGTTTGACTTGTGTCCCTGGGCCCTGAAGCCACAGCACGTGAGCTTGGATGGAGAAGGGGGATTCGCGAGCCAGCCCAGAACACAAATGAGGGCTGGATGTGCACACAGGCCACTGACCGGTGACACCTCCCCTTCTCCCCCCATCCTTGCAGTGGCCACGAGAAGCTTGTGGTTTGGGCTCTGTGCTCCCCCTTAAGCTGTGGAAACTGATTGTGGGGACCTGGGACTGAGACCACCAGCAAATCTCTGTCTCTGCTACTCTGTCTTAGAGCCCCTGACTCCAAGGCCAGGGATTACTCCCCGTCTCGCACCGCCTGGTTGGTGAGCCGGCGCCCGGGTCTGTGGCCCCTCTGGTTTCAGGCCCCAGTGGTCTGGGCAGGCTCGCGGTGCCAGCATCCCTCCTACTGCCCGCAGGTTTTTTGGCACCAAGTGGATGATGTTCCTGGCTGTGGGCATCTATGCCCTCTTTGTCTCCACCAACTACTGGGAACGCTACTACACACTCGTGCCCTCAGCCGTGGCCTTGGGCATGGCCATTGTGCCTCTTTGGGCCTCCATGGGCAACTACATCACCAGGTGAGCCTGGGGGGCCGCAGGGTGGGAGGCTGGAGACCTGGCTGTGTCTCTGCCGCACTGCCAACCTCAGCTGGCGGAGCTCTCTCTGCCTTTCGGGTTCCCCGCCGTGAGACGCAGCCCAGAGCCCTGGGTGCAGGAAACAGAGACATCTGGTAGAGGTTGGACTGGGGGAAGCTTTCTCTCCTTTGTGGTCCAGGATGGCTCAGAAGTACTACGAGTACTCCCATTATAAGGAGCAGGATGATCAGGGCCCCCAGAAGCGCTCGCCGCGGGGCTCCCATGCGCCATACCTCCTCGTCTTCCAAGTGATCTTCTATAGCTTCTTCCACGTGAGTCAGATCCACGTTGGCGCCATGGGGGGAGGGTGTTGCAAGCCCAGAATCACACGTTGGAGCCCATCCCACAGTCTTTTCAACCCTCTAGTCCCACTGCCCTTTCTTGAGCCACCCTCTGCTTACTGACCTCTGGTGACCGACCTCCTCCTCTCCTTGTTGAGGAGAAAGTCCTCCTGCGCTGGGCACTCCCTCCTGCCACCAGCCTGCCCCCAGAGCGGGGGGAGGGCTCCTCTTCGGCCAAGGCTGTGCCCAGACCCCTTTCAGATCATGCCTGTGCCCCGTGCCTGCTTCTGAGCCCAGCCCAAGCTGCCCTCCTGCCCACAGCTGAGCTTCGCCTGTGCCCAGCTGCCCATGATCTACTTCCTGAACCACTACCTGTATGACCTGAACCACACACTCTACAACGTGCAGAGCTGCGGTTAGTCTGCATGGGGTGGGACCCCCAGGCCTGTTCACCTCCTCCATTGAGTCATCCAGCAGACACTGGGCTCTTGAGAGTGCCCAGAGAGGATGCCCTTGCCCACAGGTCCAGGCCTGAGAGCCTGGTGGCCCACACCTCTTACGGGCAAGGCAAAGGACCCTGCAGGAGTATGCAGTTAGGACATCTGACCCAGCCTGGTGGGGACAGGGTGCATCAGGGAAGGCTGCCTGGAGGAGATGCCATCTGGGCTGAGCCACAGATATCCTCAGAGCTCAATCACTGCAGGGTGAATGTATGCAGTTGGGGGATGGACTGGTCCCCACCTCCAGCCTCCAGGCACTAGGGCAGGGAGGGGGGCTAGGTGTTCCTCTCCTTGTGGCCCCTCCAGCCCCAGTGGCCCTCTCCTCCAAGCTGCTCCCCAAATGAACCTTGCCTTTGCAAGCACTGTCCTCACCCACCACCTCTGACTCTCCCCTGCACCCTCCCTCCTTGCTCCATTTCTTTGTGGTTGAGTTGACAGTGCGCTCTACTCCCTGCGTCCCACTCTTCAGGTACTAACAGCCAGGGCATCCTCAGTGGCTTCAACAAGACAGTTCTGAAGACGTTACCACGGAGCCGAAACCTCATTGTGGTGGAGAGCGTGCTCATGGCAGTGGCCTTCCTGGCCATGCTGCTGGTGCGGCCTTGGATGGGGTGGGGGCGGAGTCAGTAAAGTCTGGGGACTGAGGCAGGGAGAAACGGGTGCCATCTGGGCGCGTTGCTGGCAGGCAGCCTGGGCAATGTCCTGGTCTGAGGTGGGAGCCGGGTCTGAATCCTGGGGAGGAAGCCTGAACCTAGGAGCCAGGCTAGAGGTTTGGGAATGAACCTGGAGTTGGAATCCCAGAGAACAAGGAAAGGGGGACCAAGCCTGGTCTGGGGTGGAGCTGGAGACGGGGTCCTAGAGGACTGGGCTGGAGGCAGAACCCGAGAGGTAGGACTAAGGAGCAGGGGGCGTGGCTTGGGTGTGGCTTCTTCCTGGAGGCGGGGCTGGGAAACATGGCCGAGGCCTATGGGTGAAGCTGGGGGCAGGACCCGAGGCTGAGAGGCTGGGCTGAGGTCTGTAGGTCTGTGGGTGTCTCTAGGGGCGGGGCCCTGGGCTGGGAGGCGGGGCCGAGGTCTACCGGGGAGCCTGCGGGCAGGGCCAAAGGCTGAGGGGCGGAGCTTAGGTCTGCGGGTGTGTCTAGGGGCGGGGCCCGGGGGCTGGGAGGCGGGATTAAAGTCTGTGGTGAGTCTAGGGGCAGGGCCCAGGGTTGAGAAGCAGGGTTGAAATCTATGGTTGTGTTTAGGGGCGGGGCCCGGAGGTGAGGCCAAGGGCTGTGGATGTGCCTGGGGCGGGGCCTGGGGCTAGGAGGCGGGGCTGAGGTCTGTGGGTGTGTCTAGGGGCCGGGCCTGAGGCCTGAGTGCCTGGCAGCCCGCCCCCTCAGCCCGCGGGTCCGCAGGTTCTGGGCCTGTGCGGCGCCGCCTACCGGCCCACTGAGGAGATCGACCTGCGCAGCGTGGGCTGGGGTAACATCTTCCAGCTGCCCTTCAAGCACGTGCGCGACTTCCGCCTGCGGCACCTCGTGCCCTTCTTTATCTACAGCGGCTTCGAGGTCCTCTTTGCCTGCACTGGTCTCACCCTGGTAAGTACCCCCTGCAAAGCGTTGTCGGATAATATACAGAACTGCAGGTTAAATTTGTATTTCGGCTAAAGGTTTTGAATACATGTGTAAGTATGCACAGGTGCGGCCCAGACACCCCCCTTCCTTTCTTCCCTCCTTTCCGCCATTCCCCTGCTGCCTTAGGCACGTTATTTTAACCTCTCTGGGCCTCAATTTCCTTTATCTGTGAAGCGATTCTAATAACCACGCTTGCTCCCAGAGCTGTTACATGGTTGAGATCGAATAACGCCCATAAAGTGTATAGTTCCATGCGGGGTACAGCCTTGGTATCTGAGGACAGTGTTCAAGCCTTCTCCCCTGTCTGTGCCTTCAGAAGCTCCCCATGAACTTCCCAGGAGTTAGCCCTGACTTGGTCCAGAGGGGACAGGGTGTGGCGTGAAGACCTCAGGTAGGGAGGGCCAGAGCCTGGGCCAGCTGACCTCTGACACTCACTCCTGTCCCCCCAGGGCTATGGTGTGTGCTCCGTGGGGCTGGAACGCCTGGCCCACCTCCTCGTGGCTTATAGCCTGGGCGCCTCCGCTGCCTCGCTCCTAGGCCTGCTGGGACTGTGGCTGCCGCGCCCGGTGCCCCTGGTGGCTGGGGCTGGAGTGCAGCTGCTGCTCACTCTCAGCCTCTTCTTCTGGGCCCCCACACCTCGGGTCCTGCAACACACTTGGATCCTCTATGTCGCGGCTGTCCTCTGGGGTGTGGGCAGTGCCCTCAATAAGACCGGGCTCAGCAGTGAGTATAGCCATGGGCACTGGGATGGCTGGGCAGGGGACCCTGTGACTGCCTCGGGGTGGTTGGGGAGGAACACAGAGATCCCAGGGACAGACATGGGGTCCCATGCATACACTAGGGGTCTGTTATGGTGGAGGTGGGTGAGCATCCCTGTGGACACTCCCAGGAGTGGGAGGAAGTTCCATGGGCTGCAGGGACAGATGAGGAGGGCTGTGGACGCACCAGGGGCAGGTATGGGGGTTGCACGCCATGGACATCCTGTCGACACCCCAGGGTGGGCTCGGGGCCCTGTGGCCACTGGGGGTGGGGGCGGTTAGCGTGAGATCTTGTGGCTACACGGAGTAGGTACAGGGCTCTGCGGGCACCTCTGAGCGACAGTGTGGAACACCACACTTGGGATACTTTGCTTTCCAACCAGAGGACAGGGCCCACCCTGACACTGGGAGCAGATTGCCAGTCCGTGCTCTAGGGAGCCTGGGAAGCAGCGGGTGGCCCTGTACACGCTCCAGGGTGCAGGCGCACACATGACCTTTTTATGGAGAAGAGCTGGGAGTAGGCATGAAGCCCCAACGCCGGTCTGCAGAGTAGCAGAGTCCGGGCCCTGAGTCTGGGCTGCCGGGGTGGGGGCCCCGGGGAGTGGAACTCTGTTGGCGGAAAAGTGGGGGTGGGTGGGTCAGAGTTCCGCTGTGTGATGCTCGCTGCCCCCAGGTAGGCATATGCCCGTGACACGCAGTCAGTACACACAGGTGCGGTTATTTGGACCTTCCACATCAGCATCCGCTGTGATGGGCCAGTGCCGTTAGCAGTTTTGAACATCACCCTGGGGGCGTGATGTGGTGGAGGTCATGCCTGCTGTGGGCAGGGTGGGGGCTGGCTCAGGTGACCCCTGCACCCGCCATCAGACAGTCAGGTATCCGCATCTGTCCTAGGGCATGGAGCCCCCGCATTCTGGGCCACACTCTCTCGGCTGTTGCTCTGAGGCCGCCAGATCTGGGCAGCATCTGGCGTTGGTACCAGGTCTGGATTAGGACCTGGTCCTCCAATCCCCTTCTGCCTGCTCAGTTCTGCTTCCTGCCTCCTCCTTGTGAACCCTGGGGGGAGGCTCCCTGTCCCTCCACAGTAGCCCTGGGGGGGAGCGGTCACGCTGCAAGGCCTTAGGGCAGGGAAGTTAATGTCCTGAGTGGCAGGTGAGGGTACGATTTGCTAGGTGCTCTGTGGGCGCTCTCACATTAAAACCTCAGAACACGACATATAATATGCATCATCTCATTTACAGTTGGGAAAACTGGCCACGGGGAGTTAACTTACGCTGAGACTACCCCATAGAGCCAACATTTGAATCCTCGTGTCTGTACTAAGTCTCTCCACTTCACAGTCCTGAGTCTCCTGACTCCCTGTCCGGTGGTCTTTCTTCCCAGTCCAGGGATGATTCCTTGAAAAATAAGTCCAAACCTCCCCTTTTCAGGTTTGATTTGCAGAAAGCTTGTTGCTGCAAGCAGTTTGCCCTCCCTGAGCCCAGGGTGAGGAGAAACAGCCTCCTCCAAAGGCCTGGCGTTAGGCACCTGGGGTCCGAGAGAGGATAGGATATGACGGCATATAGAGTTTTCCGCTTTTGGGACCACGCATGTGCTCCAGAGTGAGGCCCACACTGTACCCCCTGCAAAGTTCACCTGTTCCTGCCTCTGCTCAGCTCCCCGGGCAGCGTAATAACGGGGGCTTCCACCAGGGGGCAGGCCAGGACCGGCTCACAAGGGCTTTCCAGGAGCTCCAAGGCCAAGGGCTGAGACCAACCCAGTGCTGGCTCTGAGGGGGTCACAAGTGGGAGATCAGCCATTCTGGTCCCTGTTGACCCCTCTCCCCTTCCTGCCCTGTCCTGCCCACCTGCAGCACTCTTGGGAATCCTATACGAGGACAAAGAAAGGCAAGACTTCGTCTTCACCATCTACCACTGGTGGCAGGCGGTGGCCATCTTCACAGTGTACCTGGGCTCAAGCCTGCCCATGAAGGTGAGCCTCAGCGTGGTAGGAGGAGGGTCTCTGGGGGCGTTAGGCACCCCTCATGCCAGCACCCAGGCAGATACTTTCTGAGTGCCCACCCTAGCCTCACAGCCCCCCAAAACGCACTACTCCCCGAGGGCCGGGTCAAGCCCACTCCAAACCCAGGACCCGCTCACTGCCTCACCTCCCATGGGCCTCAGTTTACCTGTCTCTGAAGGGGTTCACAGTTTCTCTTTCCTTGGGTGTTCATCCCAGACACCTGCGGGTAGTTTGATGATCTGTTCACAGGATGTGAGCTCTGAGCTGGGCGGGGAGGGTCTTCCCTTCATTGGCCTGCGGGGAGCCGGGTTCCTTGTGCTCTGCTCCCACCTACTGGTGGGTCAGTTTAGCAGGTCTAGCCCCAACATTTTTTTTTTTTTTTCAACGTTTATTTATTTTTGGGACAGAGAGAGACAGAGCACGAACGGGGGAAGGGCAGAGAGAGAGGGAGACACAGAATCAGAAACAGGCTCCAGGCTCTGAGCCATCAGCCCAGAGCCCGACGCGGGGCTCGAACTCACGGACCGCGAGATCGTGACCTGGCTGAAGTCGGACGCTTAACCGACTGCGCCACCCAGGCGCCCCTGCTAGCCCCAACATTTGAAAAAATGAAATAGAAGACATGAGAGCAGGATGTGCTGCTTATATGTGTGTATGGACTGTTATGATGGGGAACTACGTTTGGCTGTGGGCTACAGCCAGAAACGTCTGAGAGGCATTTCTTACAAGGGTGCCTGCGCTAAGGGACACAGGAGTCTAAGCCCCAGGGAGGGGCAGAGCTGGGCTCTGAGCCTCGCCCGCGGCAGGGTGCTCAGGCAGCTAAGGTGGCTTGGGCAGCTGTGCAGTGCGATGCGGGACGCGAGCGCGCCTGTCCCGCGAGGGGCTAAGCGGGGAAGGCGCGGGGGCGGTGACCCGCGGGTCCCCAGCATCCCTCTTTGTGCGCACAGGCCAAGCTGGCCGTGCTGCTGCTGACGCTGGTGACGGCCGCGGCCTCGTACCTGTGGATGGAGCAGAAGCTGCAGCGGGGTGTGGTCCCGCGCCAGCCCCGCATCCCGCGGCCCCAGCACAAGGTGCGCGGCTACCGGTACCTGGAGGAGGACAACTCGGACGAGAGCGACGCGGAGGGCGAGCGCGGCGGCGGAGGCGGCAGCGGCGGCGGCCCGGGGGACGGCGTGGAGGAGGAGGCGCCGCCCGCGGGTCCCCGGCCTGGCCCGGAGGCGGCCGGCCTCTGCCGCCGGCCCTGCCCCTACGAACAGGCCCTGGGAGGCGACGGGCCCGAGGAGCAGTGAGGGGCCCAGCCTGCTCGCCGGCCTCGGTTTACCGCGTCTCAGGTCGGGGCCCCTGTGACTGCGCCTCCTTCAGGAAGGACCTTGGCCCCCAACCCCGTGTTCGGGAACGGCCGTCCGGAGCCCCCGGGCCACCTGCAGCGGGGGCCCGTCCCGCAGCCCCTCTTGGACGAGACGGAGCTTTGAGACCCCTGGGTTGGAGAGACAGACGGCACAGCCGACCCTCCCACCTCCGGGGCCGCCCTCCACGACCCCTCCCCGGGCCCCAGAAGGGGCGGGCTCCTCCTGCCGCCACCGCCCCCAGTCCCGCCCCAGCCCTGCTCTCGGCTGCGGGGCTCGCCCAGTGCACCGCGCGCTTTGCACATCATACCCCCGTGGTCCGTGAAGAGACACGACTTTTTATAGAAAATGAGAAATAAAGAGGTTTTGTATTGTCCTGACCGGGAAGTCTCGAGCTGCGGGGGTAAGGAGGGCGCCGGGGACGGGTGCCCGGCTGACCCTCCTGGGGCAAGATCTCCGACCCCTTGACCCCCGCCGAGGGGGGGGGCCCCCTAATCCCTGCCCATCCGCCCGTCCTCCCTCCTGGAAGCCCCGCCCCTCCCCACACCCACCTGTTTTTCCAGGTCCCACCGCGTCCACCCGGGAGAGACAAGCGCCCGGTTGGCCTGCGGGGGCCGCGGCAGAGAGTGTGACGGGGCTGCCGGTCCCTCGTGGGTCTAGAGGGCGCGACAGACTCCGAAGGTCCAACTCCCACCGCCCCTCTTGCAGTCTCCATAAGCATCTCCAGCCCTCCCGCCCGTCCTCATCCTTTTTCTGTCTATTGGGGTGTTTCCGCCTGCAGCTCCGCCAAGGGACTCCTTTGGGAGCCAGGTCCACTTCTGAGCCGTGTCAAGGTCGTCCCTGCTGGTCTGGGCAGGGAGAATGGTTGTCTGAGCCCCGGTGAACTTGGCCACTGCCCTGCTGTAGCCTCAGCGGCCGGGCCCATGAGAGCCACAGACCCCCTACGGCCTGAGGGCGCCCCTTTCTCCACGACCCCCATGGGAGGGACTGAGACCCCACTGGAAAGGGCTTTGAACGCCTGGGTGACGACAGCTAAGGGGGCCACATGAGGGTCATAAAGCCCTGGTTGCACCCCCAACAGATCCGCTGCTGTGGCCACACCATTCCTCACCCCCCACATCCCCTCTACCCCCTGAAGGCCAAGGCCAGACCGTGTCCACACCCACTTCAGCCTCAGTTCTTTTAGACACCCCACGCCCACCACCATAAACCACGCCTCCACTCTCTTCTCTCTGGCCTCGCTCGAGTTTGCATCTAGCAACCTCTAGGGGGCCTTGGAGCCAGGCTCTGTGACCTCAGGCAAGGGCCTGACCCATCTGAGCGGCAGATTCCTTCTGGGTAAAGTCAGTGTCGGTAAACAAGGAGACATGTTTGAAACCCCTCAGCACAGTGGCTCTGTAGGAAACTCACAAGGATGCAGAGAATATCTTACATTTTCTAAATTTTGGAGGGAAGCAGCAATCCTGCGTACCTTTCCACCCCAAGCGAACTAATAGAGCCAGGTGGCTCCCAGCTTCAACATTAGATCACGGCACATTCCCTTCAAGGTGTATCTCTGAGACGTTGGGTTTCCTGTGGTTTTGGGGATAAGAAGGGAAAGTCACCACCATGGACCAGGAAGTGAGGCTGGGGGGCGTCCAGTCTGATTTCAAGGTGTGAGAAGCTGGCCGGTGCACACAGCCGATTAGTAAGTAGTGGCAGTTTTTTTTTTTTAATGTTTATTTTTGAGAGAGAGAGAGGCAGAGTGCGGGTGGGGGAGGCGCAGAGAGAGGGGGAGACTCCAGGCTCTGAGCTGTCAGCACAGAGCCTGATGTGGGGCTCCAACTCATGAACGCAAGGCAAGATCATGACCTGAGCTGAAGTCAGATGCTTAACCAGCTGAGCCACCCAGGTGCCCCACGTAGTGGTAGTTATTGAAGAATGAAATAAAAGTACTGTTTTCTCTTCCTATTTATGCATATTCTATTTCCTAAATGACCACTAAGTTATTAGGACATAAATTTGTATTATTTGGACCTAAAATAATTGGCAAATAGATATTAGATGTTAGATATTTCTTTTGGCCTGGGAACGCTGTGGAAAATGACGGAGGCACCGAGGGTGCCAGGAACCGAGAACGTTTAGCACAGCCCTGGCACAGAGAAAGCTCTCAACCAACCTCAGTGAGTCCCTCACTGGACCTTGTGGCACCTCTTGCCCCGAGGGCCGGCTGCCTCCTCTCCGGGCCTCGTACTAGGGAAGGTGGGTAAATCTAGGATCTGTGACTCATGACAAAGGAGTCCCCCCCTCCCCCCGTCTTCTGCAAACCAACATAAGTCCGATACCAGGTTGTCTTTGGCAGATTCCGGGGTCCTGCAGGCATGGAGGGCAGGGAAGGCGACAGCTATAGTAAGGGCCATAGGTCCCCACCTGCCACCCCCACCTCCGCCCCAGCCTCCCTACCAGGTGGCCTGCACACTCAGGCAGGTGAAGGGCCGGAAGCTCAGACTTTCACTGACAAGCAGACCCGGAAAGGGTCACGTTGTGTGACCTGTAGTCCAGGTGAGTGCCATCCCTCTGCCCTTCGAGACCCCCATCAGCATCTGTGTGGAAAGGAAGGTTCTCTGGCAGCAGATGCGACGACATCCTCCCGGCAGGATTGCAGCTAAACTCCCGTCAGAGCTGGGCAATCAGACACTAGCCTCTGAATGCAGGGCTGGGTGCTATTCAGAGTGTGGACCCCTGGGTGTGCCGGGCAAGGGTGAGAGGGGGCAGGAATAGGTCTCTAATTTGTCACAGTCCAAAGTCATTTCTTTCTTTCTCTCCCTCTTTCTTCTTTCTTTCTTTCTTTCTTTCAGTTTGAGAGAGACAGAGATGTTGCGAGCAGGGGAGGGGCAGAGAAAGAGGGAGAGAGAGAATCCCAAGCAGGCTCCGCATTGTCAATGCAGAGCCTGATGCTGGGCTTGAACTCATGAGCCCTGAGATCATGACCTGAGCTGAAATCAAGAGTCAAATGCTTAAGTGACTGAGCCACCCAGGTGCCCCCAAAGTCATCTTTTTTTTTTTTTTTTTTTTTTTTTAGGATTTCAGGAATAGAATTTAGGGATTCATCACTTACATACAACACCCAGTGCTCATGCCGACAAGTGCCCTCCTTAATGCCCATCCCCCATTTAGCCCATCCCCCCACCCAACACCCCTCGCGCAACCCTCCATTTGTTCTCTGTATTTAAGAGTCTCTTATGGTTTGTCTCCCCCTCTGATTTTACCTTATTTTTGCCTCCCTTCCCCTAGGTTCATCTGTTTTGTTTCTTAAATTCCACATGAGTGAAATCATATATTTGCCTTTCTCTGACTTATTTTGCTTAGCATAAGACACTCTAGTTCCATCCATATAGTTGCAAATGGCAAGATCTCATCCTTTTTATTCACCAAGTCGTATTCCATTGTGTGTGTGTATATATATATACACCACATCTTCTTTATCCATTCGTCAGTCGATGGACATTTGGGTCTTTCCATACTTCCTTTCTTGTTGATAGCGCTGCTATAAACATTGGGGTACATGTGCCCCTTCGAATCAGCATTTTTGTATCCTTGGGATCAATACCGAGTAGTGCAATTGCTGGGTCGTAGGGTAGATCTATTTTTAATTTTCCTAAAGCCATTTCTAACATCTATCTCAATATTAGACAAGGACTCTATTTGGAACAGATTGGAAGGTGGCCCGGGAATATGGAGCAGCCGTATGGGAGGGGGGGCGTGGTTTCTGATCACGTTTCTCGTGCCTAGTGAGTTCCCCATTAAGAGACTTCACAGACCCCCTCGCTGCTCCTGGCACTTGGAGGAGACCCCCACACACATGGCAGGCTGCCCCCGTGACAAGCAAGACACAGAACACTCAGGACAGGCAGTGGAATTGCTCGTGGCCACAGACCCCTGTGGGCTGGGCTAAGTGAGCCATGACCTGTGCATGCCCAGCCCCTTGGCATCTCCGGATGTGGTCGTGAGGTACCATCATCCCTCGTCTCCATCCCTTCTGGATAAAGTGACTGGTGCGGTTTCTGGGCCCCTGAGTGGAAGGAAGATCAGCAGGGCCACCACTGTCACCCCCCTACCCCACCTCCTCACAACCCCCCCCCACCCCCCCACCCCCCGCCAACAGCAGTTTGATTTTGTCAATCTGCACCAGGAAGGTTTTTAAATTTTTTTCTTTTCAACGTTTATTTATTTTTGGGACAGAGAGAGACAGAGCATGAACGGGGGAGGGGCAGAGAGAGAGGGAGACACAGAATCAGAAACAGGCTCCAGGCTCTGAGCCATCAGCCCAGAGCCTGATGCGGGGCTCGAACTCCCGGACCGCGAGATCGTGACCTGGCTGAAGTCGGACGCTTAACCGACTGCGCCACCCAGGCGCCCCTAGGAAGGTTTTTAAATTAAATGACTCCAAGAACCTACAGTCTGAGATCCGGTTTATCTTTAATTTCTCGGTAGCAGGTTAGATAGACTGAAATTCTCCTTCTTGGAAACACCTAAAGGTGCTGGCTAGAAAATAACCTGCTTTTTAAATACATAGCTAAGCTGTCAGGAAAGTAAGCAAAGTTCTCCAGGGCCCACGCTGAGGGCCGCGACCCTCACCAGGTAGGGGCTGGTGTTAAGGCCACGCGGAAAGCTGGACCGTGGAAAAGCGACACTTTTAGGGAAAGGGATGGAAGAAATCCCACCCACAGACACAGGAAGACACAAGGAACTTTGCGCTCTGGGTGGGAAAAAAGTTTGCCTTGAGAGTTCTATGTTTTCAGGCACGCTTTCTGAAAGTTTGGAGTGCCTACCAAGGATTCACCCCATCCGTGTGGCCCAGGAGCCCCAACACTGAGAAATTAACATTGAAAAGTAGCTGTGGCTTGGTAGCATCCCTGGGGCTCCGGGCAAATACACTTGGAAAACCTCTCTGATGGCTCCCTGAGGCCCGGACACCCAAGATTTCTCACGTGAAGCCCCTCTGAGGCTGAGCTCACAGTCCAAAATTATAGAGCACGCGAGGAAACAAATCACAGTGAATGGAAGCTAAAAAACACCAAAAGGAGGGACGCCTGGGTGGCTCAGTGGGTTGAGCATCTGACTCTTGATTTCAGCTCAGGTCACGATCTCACAGTTTATGGGACTGTGTGCTGAGCCTGCTTGGGATTCTCTCTCTCTCTCTCTCTGCCCCTCCCCTGCTCTCTCTCTGTCTCTCAAAAATAAGTAAATAAACAATTTTTTAAATGTTTATTTATTTTTGAGAGACAGAGACAGAGTGCAAGTGAGGGAGGGGCAGAGAGAGAGGGAGACACAGAATCCGAAGGAGGATCCAGGCTCCGAGCTGGCAGCACAGAGCCCGACGCGGGGCTCGAACTCACAAACCGTGAGATCACGACCTGAACCGAAGTCGGACGCTCAACCGACTGAGCCACCCAGGCGCCCCAGTAAATAAACGTTTTTTAAAAAGACACCAAAAGGAGCGGGATTAGACACTCCTCCCTCCAAGCACCTCCCCCAACTACGAGAAAGAGGTGTGCACGACAGGTGCTTCTAGAAGCCTCCCAGAGATCTCTGTCCCTTGACCCTTCACACCTGTGACATCTCCTCCCCTTGGCTGTGGGATGGACCTAGCGATTTTCTTCTAACAGAACACGGCAGCGATGGGTGGAGTGCTAAGCTGGCTTCCAGGACTCCCAGGCCCTCCCCGTGAATGTGGGTGGGGTCTCGTGCTGGGAGAGCCCCCGGGATCAAGCTCCCCATCAGTTGCCTGTCGGGTAATCAGAAGGGAGATTACCTGAGTGGGCTTGAGCTGAGACCTTTAAAAGAAGAACTCTGGGCAGAGAGGCTCTCTTGCTGGCCTGGAGGAAGACTGGCCGGGAGCTGAGAGAAAATGGGGACCTCAGGGCTGCAACCGGGGGGAACTGAACAGAGCCAACACCTTGATCGCAGCCTCCGATAGCAGAGGCACATAGGTACCCGTGGACACAGCATAAAATGTGTTAATCACATAGCGGTAAAAGGATTCCCCAAAGAGAAGGCTCGGTGGGTCTGGAATGAAACAAGAGTGAGTAGCAAGGGTGGCTTTGGATCTTGGCTGTGGTCAAGGGTGGAGCTCAGCTGGGGTGGGGGGTGGGCGGCGGCCCCGGGCAGACCGGGGCTTTCGTGATGTGAAGGGGACCCGCAAAGCTGCGGCGTCAATGAAACCGGGAGACATTCTGCTCAGTGAAAGAAGGTGGGCACAAAAAAGCTACAGAGTGTAGGATCCCGTCTGCGCGAAATGTCCAGAAGAGCCAAGTCCCTGGAGACAGCAAGCAGATTTGTGGGTGCCGGGGCCCGGGAGGTGGGGAGAAGGAGTGATTGCTGATGGCTCTGGGGTTTCTTTCTGGAGCGATGGAAACGTTCTAAAAGTGGAGAGTGAGGATGCGTACACAGCTCTGTGAATATACGAAAAGCCGCTGAATTATATACACGAGGATCGTCCATTACAAGGATGAATTTCAGGACGTGAGAATTAGATCTCAGTCAAGCTGGTATTGAAAGGAAAGGAATAGGGGCACCTGGGTGGCTCAGTCGGTCAAGTGTCCGACTCTTGATTCTGACTCAGGTCATGATCTCACAGTCGTGAGATCGAGCCCTGAGTCGGGGCCTACTTAAGAGTCTCTCTCTCCCTCTCCTTCTGCCTCTCTCTGGCTCATGCATTCTCATTCTCTCTCTCTCTCAAAAAAAAAAAAAAAATATATATATATATATATAATTAAAATAAATAATAAATAAAAGGAAAGGAATCTCACATACAATTTAACAATGATTGAAAATTTGGGGATAATTGTAGGTCTATGCAGTGAGGGAAAATTATCTTCAATTAAAGTTTCTGGAAGGTTAGCAGGGTAGGCATTCATTAGAGAAGGCAGGGCCATGGGGCGCCTGGGTGGCGCAGTCGGTTGAGCGTCCGACTTCAGCCAGGTCACGATCTTGCGGTCCGTGAGTTCGAGCCCCGCGTCGGGCTCTGGGCTGATGGCTCAGAGCCTGGAGCCTGTTTCCGATTCTGTGTCTCCCTCTCTCTCTGCCCCTCCCCCGTTCATGCTCTGTCTCTCTCTGTCCCAAAAATAAATAAACGTTGAAAAAAAAAAAAAAAAAAAAAAAAAAAGAAGGCAGGGCCAGTTTGGCCCATGGTAAGCTCAACACTTGATTAGGGCCGTGGGCTGTAATTTTAGGTAGGCGTATACGTAAGAGTTGACCCTTGAACCACATGGGCCTACCTATCTGTGGAGTTTTTACAGTACGGTGAAAATTGTAAATGTGTTTTCTCCTCTTTATGATTTTCTTAACCCTTTCTTTTGTCTAGCTTACTTTATTATAAGAACACAGTCCACCTAACGCACAAAATATGTGTTAATAGTCTGTTTACGTTATCCATGAAGCTTCCTGTCAACAGTAGCCTTTTAGCAGCTAAGTTTTGAGGGACTCAAAAGCTATACTCAAATTTGCAACAGTGTAGGGGGTCAGTGTCCCTAACACCCATGTTGCTCAAGGGCCAACTGTCATATGATTTGGAGGGATTCTGGGTACAAGAGAAAAAAGAGGGGGGAGGTTGGGGCTCAAGGTCTGTTTTTGGAGGGATTTGAGGAGTGCTGTGATGTTTTCAAGGGCTATGGGCGGGGTAGAGCACCTATGGGGAAGGTGACACTGGAGTCACCCCCAGAATTCAGTCTGTCCGTTGGCAGGGACGTGGTGGTCAGAGGGCAGCACCACTGGGAATGAATCTGACATCTAGGCACGAGTTAGCAGGAGGCAAGAGTAATCTCGTTGGAATCCGGAATATAATAATTTGAGCCAAACGTATTACCTTTAGGCATAGAGCCGTATTGGTCAGGGAGGCACAAAGATGAATGAATGTCATGGGATAATGAGTCAGTCACCCCACCCCACGGCAGTAGTATCCCTGCTGTAGATTAAGGAGCCCAAGGGTGCCCACATTCTGTTGGTACCGCTTCCAGTATTTTAGAACAACTCCGTTTGCTAATAACACGAACATATAGAGGCATGAAGGTCAGAGGCCGTCTGTGGGTGCAATCTGTCATTTTGGAGGCCTTTTGCTGTAAAGCATGACTCCCTTTTAATTTTGAAAGAGGGTTGGGGCACCTGGGTGGCTCAGTCGGTTG
This sequence comes from Leopardus geoffroyi, assembly GCF_018350155.1. Taxonomy (NCBI): domain Eukaryota; kingdom Metazoa; phylum Chordata; class Mammalia; order Carnivora; family Felidae; genus Leopardus; species Leopardus geoffroyi. The sequence continues at coordinate 110,614,011 of NC_059329.1, read as the reverse complement.
AGCGCCCGACTTTGGCTCAGGTCATGATCTCGTGGTCCGTGGGTTCGAGCCCCGCGTGGGGCTCTGTGCCGACAGCTCGGAGCCTGGAGCCTGCTTCGGATTCTGTGTCTCCCTCTCTCTCTGCCCCTCTACTACTCGCACTCTGTCTCTCTCTCTCTCAAAAATAAATAAACATTAATTTTGACAGATGATCAATTGAAGAATTCCAACAGATTGTGTATTGTTGGAATGGATTTATTATCTTAGATTCTAGGAGGCTGTGGCCCCTACAGAATATTGAATAACTCAAACGATCTTGGATGGCAATGGGGCCGAAAGATGGTCCATGAGTATTTCAAACCTGAGTGGAATCCCCCAAAGGATGGCAGTGTCCTTGACCCAAGTCCAGCTCAAAGAACAGCCAGAGCTGAGCAGATGCACTTTTTTTTTTTAATTTTTTTTTCAACGTTTATTTATTTTTTTGGGGACAGAGAGAGACACAGCATGAACGGGGGAGGGGCAGAGAGAGAGGGAGACACAGAATTGGAAACAGGCTCCAGGCTCTGAGCCATCAGCCCAGAGCCCGACGCGGGGCTCGAACTCACGGACCGCAAGATCGTGACCTGGCTGAAGTCGGACGCTTAGATGCACTTTTATGCAATGGCCTGAGGGCCTGGAAGCCCTGACCTGGAATAAGCATTGTTTGGGGACCTTGGTTAATATTTGCGTGTCCAGGAGGACTTGAGAGCATCTCCTGCTGGAACACACTTTATGATATGCCAATTTTAACTCTTAACTGTCCCGTGAGAGGTTTTCATTGGGATTGTAATTGTGCATTTTGTATTTTTGGTAAATCTTGCAGCTTAGGTAGGTGGATGTCCTCAGGATATCAAAGGTAGGCGTCGAGCCCTCTTGAAATTTATAATTAGAGGGTCATGTTCAAAGGATTCCCCTTGGGCCTCAATCTGGTCTTTTTCCCTTAAAGGGTGAGAGTAAGGCTGCGGATGTGGAAATTTTCCCAAGTGTTTTGTTCAAGAGATGAGTCTTTTGGGGATGCTGGTTGGCTCAGTGGTTAGAGCACGTGACTCTTGACCTCGGGGTCATCAGTTGGAGCCCCACATTGGGTGTAGAGATTACATAAACAAATAAATAAATAAACTTTTAAAAAAATGTTTATTTATTTTCGAGAGAGAGAGAGGGCAGGGAGGGGCAGAAAGAGAGGGAGACGCAGAATCCAAAAAAGGCTCCAGGCTCTGAGCTGTCAGCACAGAGCCCAATGCGGGGCTTGAACTCACGAACCACGAAATCATTACTTGAGCCAAAGTTGGACACTTAACTGACTGAGCCACCCAGATGCCCCAAAGGTGGGCTAAAATTTTTTAAAACAAATTGTTTTAATGTTTATTTATTATTGAGAGACAGAGACAGAGCGTGAGCATGGGAGGGGCACAGAGAGAGGGAGACACAGAATCCAAAGCAGCCTCTGGGCTCTGAGCTGTCAGCACAGAGCCCGACGCGGGACTCAAACTCACAAACTGTGAGATCACGACCTGAGCCGAAGTCGGATGCCCAACCGACTGAGCCACCCAGGCGCCCCGCTAAACTTTTTGAAAAAGAGAGAGGGGAGGTGCCTGGGTGGCTCAGTCAGTTAAGCGGTTAAGTGTCCGACTCTTGATTTTGGCTCCATGATTTCATGGTTCGCAAGATCGAGCCCCATGCTGGGATGCTGTCTTTCCCTCTCTCTCTCTGCCCCCCTCCTCCTCTCTCTCTCTCCCTCTCAATAAATCAATACACTTTTTTAAAAAGAGAGCGATGAGCCTTTTGTATTTTGAAAGAAGGTAAGATCTTCTGATATTTGTTGAGGTTGGAAAGCTTGGGACAGGTTGAGTTGTTTTGTGTCGCATATTGGGCGTTTCGAGGTTACCCGAGTAGTTCTGTTTTTTTTTGGTGGCCCATCCATTAGCACAGGCTGGGGAGTCAGAGTCAGGAAAAATGCATTGACGTCCCTGGTCGGCCAGGGTGCACTCCGCAGCCAACAACAGCCCACACTTCAGCCAACCGAGGTGCCCGCGGGCCCCACGTTTGATCGGGGAGGGCCCGATGTCTCCAGTGGGCTCCCTCACCAGAACTTCAAAGTGCACGAAGCCCCTTTCTTGTTTGCTTGCTTATTCCCGGGGGCTCCCAAAGTGGCTACCGACGCTGGGAGAGGGGTGGCCTCCCCTGGCATCAGTCTCTGGCAAGGGACCAAGGATTGCACGGGGAATACGCCGGATGACCCAGATAAGGCTTTATCCTACAGATGTCATCTGTACTGTAGCAAGGAGGCTTGCGGCTAAGTTGAGCCCACGTTGAACCTCCACGGCCCAGACGTAATGGACACCTGTCTGGACGGTAATGAGCTCATTTCCCCTAGGGCCCAATGTGTGGCCAGCGGTTGGTCCCTGTCACATGTACCAAAAAGGAGGCCTTGAAACCAAAGGGGCCAGGGGACTGTAAGGCGAGTGGTGGGGTGCCCCGCGGCTGAGAGCCCGTGCCAGGCTGCAGCCGAGTGTCTTATGTCCCGCAGCTCTCTCCTGAGGAGGCCGGTCAGAGGCCTCCGAATAGTATTTTTCTCTTCGCCTGTAGTAACTTTATCTTAGCTTTTTGTAACTCAGGATAGTTTAGGGGCCCTTCTATTGATATACTTTTTTTTATCCTGCAGGAAGTCCCCAAGTGGATCAGAATACAGCAGTGCAGTGAGGGCAGCCACACAACAGAAGCACCTTGACCTTGGGGAGCACTGGTGAAGCAAGGCCCGCGGAAGCACCAGGCTCCAGACGTCGCCGCATCGCGCTCACGCCCGGCGACCACCCCGGGGACCAACCAGCCTTTCCGGGCAGCTCTTGGGAAAGGTGGGGGTCGGTGCCTGGCTGCGACCTGTGACCATTCCCATTCTTCTCTCCGATGGATGGCTCAGCACTGCCAGGGTGCAGTCCGGGGTCAGGATCCTCAGGATCTGTTTCTTTGCATGCTTTCTCAACCCTGTCTGGGGCCTGGCCCTTGGGCCCTTTCCCCCATCGTTACGTCTGGCTTCAACCAGCTAGAGGTAAGGCAGAGGCTGGGTAAGATCCGATGGAACCAACGGAAAGGGCAGCGCCTGGAGCACAGACGTGCCAGCAATTTCCTGAGCCTGCCCAAGCCCGCCACCCGTGGGTTCCCGTGGAGCGAGCCCAGTGAGTACGCTGACAGAAGAAAGACCCATCGTCTGTGATCATCGTCCGGCCGGCCCGTTCCCAGCACGAAGCGGGATGCCCGTGTGCAGGCTTGGGTTTCCACGACTTGAAATTTGGCTTGAAATTTCTACCAAGGGAGAAGGGGGCTGCACGGGGGCTTTCTTACCAGGCTGGCCAGATGTAGGGCCAAAGGGAGAAGGGGGCTTGAAAGCTATCAGTGGCCAAAACGATACAAATGGGGTCTTTGTCCCAGTGCGGTAGGCATTCTGTTGTGGGAAGGGGAAGGGAGACCCCGAGGGGCCACTGGTTCACAGAAATTCCCAAATCCAGGCTGACAAAATCCGCCCTTGAGAGACCCTGAGCCAGAGGGCCCAGCGAAGCTGCAGTGGGATTCCCGACCCAGGGAAAGTGTGATCGTAAGTGATGGTTTTTTAAGGCACTGAGTTTGGGGGTAATTTGTTAATGCAGTAGCAGATAATTCATACAGATTTTGACACCGGGAAAGAGAGTGCTACCATAATAGCTAAAAGCAAGAGGGTGGTTTTTGAACTGGCCAGTGGGTGCAGCCTGGAAAGATTTGGGGATCATGTTAGAGAAAGTCTAAATTGCCTTGAACAGACTGTTGGTCAAAATCTGGACTTTGAGAACAGTGTCAGTGGGGGCTCCAAAGGAAGTGAAGAATGTGTTATTGGATGTGGAAAAAGGGTGATTCTTGGGGCGCCTGGGGGGCTCAGTCGGTTGAGCATCCGACTGCGGCTCAGGTCATGATCTCACGGTTTGTGGGTTCGAGACCCGCATCGGGCTCTGTGCTGACAGCTCGGACCCTGGAGCCTACTTCGGATGCCATGTCTCCCTCTCTCTCTGCCCCTCCCCGCCTTGGGCGCTGTCTCTGTCTCTGTCTCTGTCTCTCTCAAAAATAAACAACCGTTAAAAAGAAAAAAAAGAAAAAGAAGAAGGTGATTCTTGTGATGTGGTGGCAGAAAGCTCAGTGACAGGGGTATATCCGTCGCTATGTGAAAAGTGGACAATGTGCCTGAAGAATTTCCGGCAAAGTGCTGAAGGCACTGTCTGCTTTCTTCCTGGCGCTTTTAGTAAAATGCAAGAGGAGAGACACATGGAGGGGAGGACTGTCGTACAAAACAGTCTTTCCAAGGCACGGGGGACAAAAGGAAAAATAGACAAACTAGGTTTGATGAAAAATTTTAAATTCTGTGCATCAAAAGACACTATCCGTAGAGTAAAGGGAAACATTTGCAAAACGTGCGTCTGATAATATGCAGAGGACAATATACGGAATATACAGAGGACACCTGAGACCCAACAGCAGCAAGATCGACAACCTGATTCAAAGTGGACACAGGGCTTGACTGGACATGTCCTCAGAGATGACAGCCAGATGGCCGATACATACACAAAAAGATGAAACGAAATTACCATATGATCCAGCCCTACGTCTGAGTATGTACTCAAAAGAGTGGAAAGCAGGGGCTCGAAGACTTACTATGTTTGTCGCAGCATGACTCACAGTAGCCACAATGTGGAAACAACTCAAGGGGCCATTGACCCATGAATGGATAAGCAAAATGTGGTCTATCCATGCAATGGAACTGTGAAAACCACTCAGCTGCAAGCGTGCGCGCCCTCGCGTTAACGAGGAAGGATGATTCAGAGGACCGAGACCCAGAAAGCAGAACCAAGAGCCACGGAGAATTCTTCCTAGACCGAGGAACCTGATGGAAGAATTTCCAACATTTTGCTGGCTGGATTTCAGAGTGGCTTTCGATCGGTTCCGGTCTACTGTGCCTCTCATTTTCTTGCTCTGTGAACAGGAATGTCGACTGCGGTTGTCCCACACGGACGTCTTGGTGCACCTCAGGCTACAGTTAGGGCAATAGTTAGAGTTCTAGTCATCTCACTGCTTACAATGCAGATAACCCACTTCCAAGCTCCCTCCCATGGCTGTTGGGTTGAATCCCTCCCACGGCTGTTGGGTTGAATCCCTCCCACGGCTGTTGGGTTGAATCCCTCCCACGGCTGTTGGGTTGAATCCCTCCCACGGCTGTTGGGTTGAATCCCTCCCACGGCTGTTGGGTTGAATCCCTCCCACGGCTGTTGGGTTGAATCCCTCCCACGGCTGTTGGGTTGAATCCCTCCCACGGCTGTTGGCAGGCTTTGGTTCCTTGTGGGCTGTTGGGTTGAAGGTCTCAGCTTCTTACTGGCTGTGGTCCCAGAGGCTACCTTCAGTTCCTGCCATGTGGGCCTTTCCATAGAACAGCTCACAACATGGCGGCTGGCTTCATTAGAGTAAATGAACGAGAAGAACCGAAAAAGAGCATGAACAAATGGGGTCATAGTCTTTTTACTTTTGTGGAGGTGAAATTCAAATAACATACAACTGACCATTTGAAAGATAGGATTCAGTGGTATTTTCTGCATTGTGATTGCGACAACCATCTCTGTCTAGATTCAAAGATTTCATCACTCCAGAGCAACACCCTGTACCCATTAAGCAATCACTCCTGAAGCACTGAAAGATCCCCAACAAGGCCATGGCCACAGGCAGCTTATTCACCGTTCCAACTCTGCCCAGTGTGTGCCAAAGGACAAGGCCATTAAGAAGTTCACCATTCGGGGCCCCTGGGTGGCTCAGTCGGTTAAGTGTCCGACTCTTGGTTTCGGCTCAGGTCATGATCTCACGGTTTGGTGAGTTCGAGCCCCATATCGGGCTTAAGATTCTCTCTCCCTCTCTCTCCGCCCCTCCCCCGCTCACACTGTCTCTGTCTCTCTCGAATGAAATAAAAAAATTAAAAAGAATATTAAAAAAAAAAGAAGTTCATCATTCAAAACTTAGCAGAAGCTGCAGTCATCAGGGACACTTCCGAAGCACGTGTCTTTGATGTTTATGTGCTTCCCAAGCTGCATGTGAAACTACATTACTGTGTGAATTGTGCCATTCAGGGCAAGGTTGTCAGGAATCATTCGTGTAAAGCCCAGAAGGACTAAACACTCACCCCAATTTAGACCTGTGGGTGCTGCCCCATGACCTCTGCCAAAGCCCACGTAAATCCTTAAGGAATGGGGGGGGGGGAAGCTAGTCCTCTGGGGGGGGAGATGCAAATCATACTAAAAAATATTGTTTTCTAATCCATGGACATGGGCTGTCTTTCCAGTTATTTATATCTTAATCTCGTTCAGCAATGTTTTGCAGTGCAGTGTAAAAGTCTTTCCCTGTCCTTGGTTAAATTTATTCCTAAGTATTTTATTCTTTTGGATGCTATTGTAAATGGAATTGTTTTCTAGATTTCCTTTTCAGATTGTTCATCGCTGGTCCACGACGGATTTTTGGGTTGAAGGTCACAACTGATTTTTCAGTGTTGATGTTGTACTCTGCAACTCTGCTTTGTTTATTAGCACTGGTAAGGGGTGTGTGTGTGTGTGTGTGTGTGTGTGTGTGTGTGTTTGAGATTTTTATAAACAGAATTATATAAAAATAAAATTCTGCAAATAAAAAATGTATTCTTACTTTCTGATTTGAATGCCTTTTATTATTTTTTTCTTGCCAGACTTTCAGGAAAATATGGAACAGCAGCAGTGAAAGCAGACGTTCTTGTCTTGTGCCTGATCTTAAGGGGAAAATTCTCAGTCTTTCACCCCTGAGTATGAAGTTAGCTGTGGCTTTTTCATACGTGCGTTTTATCATGTTAAGAAAGGTCCCTTCAATTCCTAGTTTGCCAAGTGGTTGTGATTATGAAAGGGTGTTGAATTTGTCATTTTTTATATCTATGGATATGATTGTGCTTTTTCCCCTTTTATTCATGTGGCATATTTATTAATTGTTTTTCTCACGGTGAATCACCTTTGCCTTTCTGGGATACATCCTACTAAGTCACAAGGCTTTCAATGTCCTGTGACTCATAATCCTTTATAGTCCAGTCTTATAAATGATATCTCATCACCTTTGCTCTAGTCTATTCTTTAGAAACAAGTTTCCATACTCAACGGGAGAGGATTACACAATGGCATAAATATCTGGAGGCAGAGCTCAGGGAAGCATCTTAGAAGCTATCAGTTACCTTCAGATTCATTATACAATATCTCAGATCTTTCACACATATATATGACAAGAACAACAACAAAGAATGGACCAACTGGGTTTATAGACAGAGTTTTACCAACTACTCAAGGACTAGGTAATCACAAACTTATTTTCATTGTCCAGTGAACAAAGAATGGGGGGGGGGGTGGGTGCTCTTTAATTTACTTGATAAAGCGAGTCCATCCTTGACTCTAAAAACAGAAAAAGATAGCAAGGTCAATCACATGTGTGACCTGAGATGCAAAAGATTAGTCAACGTAATCTTTCAATATATAAAAACCAAATTTTTTTCTAATACAACTCATCATATTCATTTATTAAAGGAGAAAAGGCACATGCTCATTTCAATAGACGAAGAGAAAATATTTGATGAAATTCAATATCCACCCATGATTTAAAATAAACAAAACAGGGGCGCCTGGGTGGCGCAGTCGGTTAAGCGTCCGACTTCAGCCAGGTCACGATCTCGCGGTCCGGGAGTTCGAGCCCCGCGTCGGGCTCTGGGCTGATGGCTCAGAGCCTGGAGCCTGTTTCCGATTCTGTGTCTCCCTCTCTCTCTGCCCCTCCCCCGTTCATGCTCTGTCTCTCTCTGTCCCAAAAATAAATAAACGTTGAAAAAAAAATTAAAATAAACAAAATAAACAAGTTTTCTGACCAAGGTAGTATAGAAAACCTTCCAAAGAAAGGTAAAGAAATCTTCCAAAAATGTACAGCAAACACTATACTCAAAGATGAATCATGATTCACAGGCCATTAAGGACAAGAACTAGACAATAATTCCCTCAGTCATTTGCTTCTATTCAACATTGTACTGGAGGTCTGATGCACACAGTAAAACTAGAAAATCCTGGGGTGCCTGGGTGGCTCAGTCGGTTAAGCGTCCGACTTCAGCCAGGTCACGATCTCGCAGTCCAGTGAGTTCGAGCCCCGCGTCAGGCTCTGGGCTGATGGCTCAGAGCTTGGAGCCGGTTTCCGATTCTGTGTCTCCCTCTCTCGCTGCCCCTCCCCCGTTCATGCTCTGTCTCTCTCTGTCCCAAAAATAAATAAACGTTGAAAAAAAAAATAAAAAAAAAAAAACAACTAGAAAATCCTATGAAGTACAAGAATTGAAAAGGAAGAAACAAATCTGTCCATCTCTACAGTTTTTGTTTTTAGTTTTTGAAGTTTATTCATTTATTTTGAGAGAGAGAGAGAGAGCACATGGGGGAGGAGCAGAGAGAGAGGGAGAGAGAGAGAATCCCAAATAGGCTCCACGCCATCAGCACAGAGCCCAATGTGGGGCTCGAACTCCTGAAACCGTGAGCTTGTGACCTGAGCCGAAACCGAGAGTTGACATTCAACCGACTGAGCCACCCAGGTGTCCCAATTTCTACAGGTTTTATCTTCATTTACATGAAAACCTCAATATTATTAGAACCGGCAATGAAAATAAGATTAATACAAAGAAGTAAATTGCATTCCCATACTCCTACACAATTTTAGTAAAGGGCGAAAGATTTATACGATCTGAAGAGACACCAGAGTTTCTACACAATTTTAGAAAGTATAATTTTGAGGGGCGCCTGGGTGGCACAGTTGGTTAAACGTCCAACTCTTGATTTAGGCTCAGGTCATGATCTCAAGGTCATTAGATGGAGTCCTGAGTAGGCTACCGTGCTGTGTGTGGAGTCTGCTTGGGATTCTGTCTCTTCCCCTCTCTCTGCCCCTCCCCCACTCATTCTCTCTCTCTCCCTCTCTCTCTCTCAAATATAAATAAACATTTTTAGAAAATGCTAAAGAAAAAGATGTGCTAGTGAAAAAAATTACAATATTATATTGAAAGACAGTAACAAAGAGCTAAAGCACTGGAGAGATATACCATATTAATGGATGGGAAGATTCACAAAATAATTTAAATTCATCAAAAATGATCTATAAATGTAAATACATTCAGTCAAGACCCCCCACAGAAATTTTCATGGAATTTGATGAGGTGATTCTAATATGTTTATGGAAAACAAACAAGCCAAGATAATTTGAAAGAAAAATGAGGTAGGGAAATTTGTCCTACTAGATTTCAAGACTTTTTATTAAGTATAGCATTTAAGACAGTATAATATTGGTATAGGGATAGAGAAATAAATAAATCAATGAAATAGAGTACAGACCCAGAAACAGATTGACTACAAATAATATGTCATCCAGCCAGTTGCTAGAACAGCTAGTTATATTTACGGGAAAAAATTAAATTAGATATCTACCTCACACAAATCACAAAAGTAAATAAATTCTAGCAGAACTTAATATGGAAAGCTGACTTTGGGAAGAAAACACCACCACCCCCCAAGCCCCCCAACTTTTAAAATGACCTTCGAGGGGCGCCTGGGTGGCGCAGTCGGTTAAGCGTCCGACTTCAGCCAGGTCACGATCTCGCGGTCCGTGAGTTCGAGCCCCGCGTCGGGCTCTGGGCTGATGGCTCAGAGCCTGGAGCCTGTTTCCGATTCTGTGTCTCCCTCTCTCTCTGCCCCTCCCCCGTTCATGCTCTGTCTCTCTCTGTCCCAAAAATAAATAAACGTTGAAAAAAAAAATTAAAAAAAATAAAATAAAATAAAATGACCTTCGAGTAGAGAAACATTTCTTACACAAGGGATAAAAAGCACAAATCCTAAAGTAGAAATAAACTGGACTACATTGTCAAACCCTCCAGCCAGAGATTAGTGAGAACACATTGTCAATGTCCTCCAGTCAGAGATCAGTGAGAACACATTTATCTTTGAACACGTTGGATTTATTGCTTTGGGGACCATGGAGACCTGTAAAGTGCCTCAACAGAGGGTGCTAGAGAAGACCTACAGGATTTGTGTTTATGTCAAGTCATTTGGAGGAGGTTGGAGGAAGCTGGGCTTGGCTCTGGATCGAGTGCTGTTAGAGCAGGGATCTTTCTACGATCGGGTATCGGAACCAATTCTATCTGTATGGAGTGCAGGTGAACGTGAGGGCTGGACTGCCATGGGTCCACAGCAGCAGTCACGCACATCAGCCAGGATACGGGAGTGTGCAGCCGTTATTGTGGTTTGGACGATGTTCACGCCTCTTGGTGTTCAGTCGTGCTTAGGTAGTCTTGTTTCGTCTTAAACCATCAAGGCTGCGGCATGTCTTTGATTCTGCTCTTCTGAGGACTCGTTCATGTTCAACAGAAGAACAACAAGTCCTGGCTGGTAGGGCCAACCCAGCTCCTAGATGCCAGGGCTTGGTCTTCTCTTCCTCAACACCAAATTAAAATCTAATCTACAAAGGGTGCCCTAAACAAGCTGCCAGCTCAGAGAAGATAGGCTCGAGATACATACTTGGCTTCCACCCAGCTTGTGGGGAGCTGAGAAGTCATCATCCCCCCTTAACCACAAGACTAAACAAACCGAGGCGTCGACAACTCTTCTTGGATCCACCACAGAAGTGAAATCAGTGCAAAGTGCCGCCCCCAGAACTGGGGAGACAGACAAGGGGATACAGAGAAATACAACTTACGAGAGCAGAAACACCCCCTATGGAAAGAAACTTCTGTGGGAACTGGAGCCAGCCCGGGAAAACCTGCACTGTAATCAGCTGGAGGCTCAGTGTGGACAACGCTGAGAGTGAAAAACTCCAGGGGGGTCCAGTCATGGGGGACCCTTCCTCCTTTTAGGAGTTTTACCTCCAGGAGTTCGACCAGGACCTTACAGCGAACATAGGAGAAAAATCTGCTCTGGCAGGGGGAGGGGAAAGGGAACAATTCCCAAACACTCCAGAGCTTTCTGACCTTCGCAAGGCCCGCCCTCAGGAGAAACCGTTTTACCTGAGCGTAACCTCTGGGGTTTCATCGAGGTCTTCCTCTTGGGGAAAGGGAAAAAGTCAACTCTAGCCATCCTGCCGCATCTACAAGGAGGGGAAAAAGTAGAGAAGCACTCAAGTTCAGAGGAAGGGCACAGGCTCACCAAGACTGAGATCCACCCACAGGAGGGTGGCCCGGCTCCCCTCCCGGCACGTTACCGGGACGCTTCCAAAGGCCTGTTTCCCACAGTCACTTTTACCCAGTGCATCATGTCCGCCTTCCAAAAAAAGATTACAGGAGGAGTCAAGATGGCGAAGCAGCATGGAGACCCTCAGTTTGTCTCCTCCCTGAAATGCAGCTAGATCAGCACCAAACCATGTTTCACACCTAGGAAACTTACCCGAGGGTTAACACCACGATCTGCGTAACTTGAGCCACAGAGCTCAGCAGGCACGTGGTGCGGAGAGGGGACCTAGGCTCAATGCCACCAGCATTCTACGAACAGTCGAGCACAGAGTCTGCAGTCCCGGAGTCCAGCGCCTGCTGGTTCTCTGGTGAGGAAGCCGGGCAAATCGCCAGGAGCAGGCGGCGGGGTCTGAGGGGTCCACGTGCCACACGGGGAGAAGCGGTCCCCCTGCTTGGAGAGCATTTGGTAGAGGCCACACAGCCTGCCCACCAGTAAAGGTCCCAGCGGACCCTGGAGAGCAGCTATGTTTGCTGGTATTGGGACAGAGGTGGCCAGAGTGCGGTGAAACCTGGCACTGGCTGAGCGTCCGGATTTGCCTTGATCTCTGAAGCTCTGACGCTGTCCAACCGCACATTTTCCCGGGGATGCTGGCCCTGGGCCATTGCCCAGCAAGACCCTCCCCCCGAGAAAGTCAGTGTGGGTTCAGGCCACAGGGGTCTCTGAAGCGCACAACCTCATCTGAGATAAAACTCTGGAGGGTGGTGCCACACGGCAGGCGGGCAGCTTGGACACAGACAGGGTAGAGGGGTGGCGTGGGCAAAGGCCTGCGACAAAGGAGGGGTGCTTGATCGCTGGTAGGTGAGAGCCCGGAGTTCCTGTGCCTGAGACTAGGGCCATTTCCACCTCTCCCACCACGCGCCACACCCTTCCACCCCAGTAAGCTAAACAGCGCCACCTAGTGGAGAATGGAGCCATTACACCAAGCCCCACCCAAAGGTGTCGTCCAAGCGCATCTCGGAGATGAGCACTAGTCCCTCCACCTGCTTAGGGTGCGGGCTATAGAGGGCTTCATAGTTTCGGTTCTAGGGGAAACTGGATGTAACTTTGTTCAGGTTTCATTCTGTGTGCTGGTTCATTTACTAGTTCTTTTTTTTTTTTGCTTTTTTTTTTTTTAATTTGTTTCCTTTCTTTTCTTTTTCTTGGATACAAAAAGAGAAATTTTTATTTTCTTTCTTTAAATTAAAAAAATTTATATTATTTTTGACTTTTTTTAATTAAAAAGTTTTTATTCTTTGTCATGTTCTTTATCGCATTTTTTCCCATTTTATTATAGAAATTTTTTTTAATCTTTAAATTTTTCTTACTTTTTTTCTTCTTTCCCTTTTGTCTCTATTCTATCAAGCTTCTTTTAACAAGCAGACCAACATACACCTAGGATCTAGCTTCCTTTGATTTTTTGTTTTGTTTTTAATTAAAAATTTTTAAAATGTTTATTCATTGTGGAGAGACAGGGAGTGAATGGGGGAGGGGCAGAGAGAGAGGGACGCACAGAATCCGAAGCAGGCTCGAGGCTCCAAGCTGTCAGCACAGAGCCTGCAACAGGGCTCCAACCCGTTAACTGGGAGGGAGATCATGACCTGAGTTGAAGTCAGAGACTCAACTGACTGAGCTACCCAGGCGTCCCTTGTTTTTAATTTTTTAATTTTAATTTTTTTATTTCATTATTTTTTTTTCCTTCCATCTTCTTCCAAGATGACAAAATGAAGGAATTCAACCCTCCAAAAAGAACAGGAAGAAATGACAGCCAGGGGATTAATCAACACAGACATAAGCAAGATTTCTGAACTAGAATTTAGAACCGCGATAATAAAAATGCTATCTGGGGTTTAAAAAAGCATAGAATCCCTTTCTGGGGAGATAAAAGACATAAAATCTCATCAGGACAAAATTTAAAAATGCTATAACTGAGATGCAACCTTGAATAGATGCTACAACAGCAAGGATGGACAAAGCAGAGCAGCAAACCAGCAATATAGAAGACAAAATTATGGAAAATAACAAAGCAGAAAAAAAGAGGGAAACAAAGGCAAAAGAGCACAATACAAGACTAAGAGAACTCAGTGACTTATTAAAAAGGAATAACATCTGAATCATAGGAGTCCCAGAAGATGAAGAGAGAGAAAAAAGGGCAGAAGCTTTATGTGAACAAATTATAGGGGAAAACTTTCCTAATCTGGGGAAGGACACAGACATCAAAATCCAAGAAGCACAGAGAACTCCCATGAGATTCAATAAAAACCGACCATCACCAAAGCATATCATAGTCAAATTCACAAAATACACAGACAAGGAAAGAATTATGAAAGAAGCGAGGGGAAAAAAAGTCCTTACCCTATAAAGGAAGACAGATCAGGTTTGCAGCAGACCTATCCACAGAACCTTGGCAGACCACAAAGGAGTGGCAGGCTATCTTCAACGCGATGAAGTGGAAAAATATGCAGCCAAGAATTCTTTATCCAGCAAGACTGTCACTCAAAATAGAAGGAGAGATAAAGACTTTCCCAAACAAAAACTAAAGGAGTTCATGACCACTAAACCAGCCCTGCAAGAAATTTTAAGGGGGACACTCTGAGTGGAGAAAAGATGAAACAAAACAAAAAAGACGAAAAGCAACAAAGACTAGAAAGGATCAGGCAATATCACCAGCAACACCAACTCTACAGGCAATACAATGGCAGTAAATTCATATCTTTCCGTACTCACTCTAAATGTCAATGTACTAAATGCTCCAATCAAAAGACTAGGGTATCAGAATGGATAAGAAAACAAGAGCCATCTATATGCTGCTGACAAGATACCCATTTTAGACCTAAAGATACCTGCAGATTGAAAGGGGATGAAGAACCATCTATCATGCTAATGGTCATCAAAAGAAAGCTGGAGTAGCCATACTTATATCAGACAAACTAGATTTTAAAATAAAAACTGTAACAAGAGGTGAAGAAGGCCATTATATCATAATTAAGGGGTCTATCCACCAAGAAGATCTAACAATTATAAATATTTATGTTCCCAATGTGGAGGAACCCAAATATAAAAATCAATCACACACAAAAAGACATTCATTGATAGTAATACCATAATAGTAGGGGACTTCAACACCTCACTTCCAGCAATGGACAGATCATCTAAGCAGAAAATCAACAGGGAAACAATGGCTGGACTGGACAAACACTGGACTGGAAGGACTTAACAGATATATTGAAAACATTCATCCTAAAGCAGCACAATATGTATTCTTCTCAAGTTCACATGGAACATTCTTCAGAATAGATCACATACTGGGATACAAATTAGCTCTCCCCAAGTACAAAAAGATCGAGATCACACCTTGTACATTTTCAGACCACAACATTATGAAACTCGAAATCAACCATGAGAAAAATTTGGAAAGACCATGAATACTTGGAGATTAAAGAACATCCTACTAAAGAATGAAATGGGTTAACCAAGAAATTAAAGAAGAAGTTAAAAAGTACATGGAAGCCAATGAAAATGAAGACACGATGGCCCCAAACTTCCGGGACGCAGCAAAGGCGGTCATAAGAGGGAAGTATATAGCAATCCAGGCCTTCCTAAAGAAGGAAGAAAGGTCTCAAATACACAACGTAACCTTACGCCTAAAAGAGCTGAAAAGAGAACAGCAAATAAAGGCCCAAACCAGCAGAAGAAGGGAAATAATAAAGGTTTCTAATTCAATATCGAAATAATAATAATAAAAAAGTAGAACAGACCAATGAAACCAGGAGCTGGTTCTTTGAAAGAATGAACAAAATTGATAACCCCCTAGCCAGATTGATCAAAAAGAAAAAAAGAAAGGACCCAAATAAATATAATCACAAATGAAAGAGGAGAGATCACAACCACCACAGCAGAAATAAAAACAATAATAAGAGAATATTATGAGCAATTATATGCCAATAAACTGGGCAATCTGGAAGAAATGGACAAATTCCTAGAAACATATACACTACCAAAACTGAAATAGGAAGAAATAGAAAATTTGAACAGACCCATAGCCAGTAAAGAAATTGAACCAGTAATCAAAAATCTCCCGACAAACAAGAGTCTAGTGATGGATGGCTTTCCAAAGGAATTCTACCAAACATTTAAAGAAGAGTTAATGCCTATTCTTTTGAAGCTGTTCCAAAGAAATAGAAATGGAAGAAAAACTTCTAAACTCATTCTATGAGGCCAGCATTACCTTGATTCCAAAACCAGACAAAGACCCCACTAAAAAGGAGAACTACAGACCAACTTCCCTGATGAACATGGATGCAAAAATTCTCAACAAGATATTAGCAAACTGGGTCCAATGATACGTTAAGAGAATTATTCACCATGATCAAGTGAGATTTATTCCTGGGATGCAGGGCTGGTTCAGTATCTGCAAATCAATCAATGTGATATATCACATTAATAAAAGAAAGGATAAGAACAACATGATCCTCTCAATAGATTCAGAGAAAGCATTTGACAAAACATAGCATCCTTTCTTGATAAAAACCCTCAGGCGGCATCTGGGTGGCTCAGTTGGTTAAGCGTCCGACTTCAGCTCAGGTCATGATCTCGCGGTTTGTGAGTTCGAGCCCCACGTTGGCTCTGTGCTGACAGCTCAGAGCTTGATGCCTGTTTCGGATTCTGTGTGTGTGTGTGTGTGTGTGTGTCTGCTCCTCCCCTGCTCATGCTCTGTCTCTCTTTTCTTCAAAAATAAATAAACATTTAAAAAAACCCTCAAGAAAGTAGGGATAGAAGGATCATAGCTCAAGATCATAAAAGCTATATATGAAAGACCCACCGCTGATATCCTCAATGGGGAAAAACTGAGAGCTTTCCCCCTGAGATCAGGAACAAGACAGGGATGTCCGCTCTCATCACTGCTTTTCAACATAGGGTTGGAAGTCCTAGCCTCAGCAATCAGACAACACAAAGAAATAAAAGGCACCCAAATCAGCCAGGAGGAAGTCAAACTTTCACTATTTGCAGATGATGTGATACCCTCTGTGGAAAACCCAGAAGACTCCACCAAAAAAAGGCTGGAACTGATCCATGAATTCAGCAAGGTCACAAGATATAAAATCAACGTACAGAAATGGGTTGCATTTTATACACTGAGAACGAAACAGCAGAAGGAGAAATCAAGTGTCTCTTCATCCCATTTCTTTACTGGATTATTTGTTTTTTGGGTGTTGACACGGCTGAGGAAAGAATTTCTGAGCTTGAAGGTATGACACTAGAAACTTCCATAATGGAAGAGCAAAGAGAAAAACAGATTGAGAGAGAGAAAAAAAGTACAGGCTGTCCCAGAACTGTGTGACAATAACAAAAGGTGTAGCATACATGTAATAGGAAAACCCTAACCAGAAGAGAAATGGAACAGAGGCAATATTTGAAGCAGTGATGACTGAGAGTTTCCCCCAAATTACCAGACACCAAACCACAGATCCAGGAGTCCCAGAGAACACCAAGCAAGATAAGTGCAAAATAACAATAATAATATAATAATATAATAATATTATATATAATATTATTATATATATTATATAATATTATTATATTATATATAATATAATATAATATAATATAATAATAATATAATAATAATAATAATAAACAGTTACATCTAGGCACATTACATTTAAACTTAAGAAAATCGAAGATAAAACAAACATCTTGGAAGAAATCAGAGAGGGGAAACCTTATCTATATCTGACCTACAAACAAGGACAAACATAAGAATCATATCTGACCTCTCAGAAACCACGTAAGCAAGAAGAAAGCAGAGTGAAATTGTGTTGAGTGCGTGGCGGGGGGGACAAAGGGATGGATGGGAACCGTGTGTATTTCTCGCTCAGCTTTGCTGTGAACTGTTCTAGAAAATGACGTTCGTTAATTAAAAAAAAACTAGGTACACAGCGAACAATTATGACCGTGAATATTCAGAATCCTACAAGCCAGTAAGACAAAAGAAAAGTAACACAACAGAAAACCATGCCCATTGTGTCAGTTTCCTAGAACTGGTATAACAAATTACACAAACTCGGAAGCTTAGAAACCAGATATGCATTCTCTCACAGCTCTGGAGGTCAAAAATCTGAAACCCAGCTGTGCCAGGACCACGCCCCCTGCACCGTCTCGAGGGGGAGGGTCCTTCCTTACCTCTTCCAACTTTGGGGCTCCAGGCGCTCCTTGGCTCATGGCTGCATCACCCCAATCTCTGCCTCATAGTCGTATGGCCTCCTCCTCTTCTATTTCAAATCTCTTTCTTCCTCTTACGGGGATGTGTCATCGGATTTAGGGCTCCCTTGGACAATCCGGGATGGTCTTCTCTTGAGACCCTTAACTTAATTCCATCGGTAAAGACCCTTTTTCCACATAAGGCTACATTCACAGACTCCCAAGGTTAGGGCACGGACATACGTGTTTTGGGGGTGGGGAGGGCACCATTCAACCCCACTGCACTCATTGGCCAAAAGCAAAATGCCAACTGTTGGAGAGGAGAGGGGGCAAGGGGAACTTGGGTACAGTGTTAGGGGAATTTCCATCAGTCAGTCTCTTTGGAGGCAACATCTAGGTCATGTGTAGCAATACCTGGGCTAGTCGAAGATGCACATACCATCTACAAGTCTTACTCCCAGATACACACCCAGAGAAACTTTACAAAGAGATACACCCAGTGTTACTCACAGCAATGTCTGGAATCGCCAAAAAGGGGGCACTCTCTAAACGTCCACCATATTGATTTTGAAAGGTTGCAATTCGGGCCACAGGGGGCTGTCAGATCTCAATGGAAGGAAGGTCAGGGCCAAACCTCAGAGGCCTCAACCAGAGCAGCTGTTCTGTCCTCAGGGTCGTCACACCCGACCTCCTCGCTCCCCCACTCCGGCCGATGTCACGTCACGGGAAGCACAGAAATGTCCAGAGGAAGTCCGTCCCTCATTCTCCACCCCCGACTCTGCCAGCCCTCACCCCACAACCACGTGCTCTGTCCCTTCTACCTTCCCCACCTGGACCATCCCTATATGTGCCCCTGGATCTCCCCACTCTCAACCCATCCCACCCCTCAGCCATCACCCATTCTTGGCTTCCCCGTGGCCGCAGAACTCCTCGAAAGAATCATCTAGGGTGGTGGCTGTCAGCTGGGGGTGATGGCATCCCTCAGTGGACGCACCGACTCCAAGGTGCTCCTTCCACGTCCCCTGCCTTCCCTCTGCTCTGTCTCACTGATGCACAGCCACGTTGATCCTCCTCTTGTCCTCAGATGTTTATGCTTGCGTCCGTCTGCCTGGAACGGACACTCTTCCCTCCCAGCTGTTGGTGTCCGAGGGCCCGGCTCATCTCACTGAGGGGTCAGCTCAGATACAGCTTGGTCAGAGAGGTGCCCCTGGCCGGCACAGCCTCTGTCTGCCCGACACTGCTCCGTCTAGTGTCCCTCTCCAACTTTGAGACTACTGCCCTGTGCAGGGCTAGTTCAAAGCCAGGTCCCATGTGAGGCTCTCTCCTTAAATGCTCAGCAACTATTTGTTGATGGTTTCAATACGTTTTCCTGGGAGTCATGATCCATTATTTTCCAGGATAATAAAGCAAGTGGCTTTTGCTTCCTACGGGAGGCTGACAATGGCTCCCAAAGACGTGTCCACCTCCTCTGTGAGTGAGACGTTACTTTAAAAAAAAGTGGCTTTGAGGTGCCTGGGCGGCTCAGTGAGTTGAGCATCCAACTCTTGATTTCAGCTCAGGTCATGAGCTCACGGTTCGTGGGATTGAGCCTCACGTTGGGCTCTGTGCCCAACACATTCTCATTCTCTCTCTTTCTGCCCCTCCTCACTCCCAAAATAAGTAAATAAACTTAAAAAAATATCTTTGCAGGGGCGCCTGGGTGGCTCAGTCCGTTAAGCGTCCGACTTCGGGTCAGGCCATGATCTCACGGTCCGTGAGTTCGAGCCCTGCGTCGGGCTCTGTGCTGACGCCTCGGAGCCTGGAGCCTGCTTCGGATTCTGTGTCTCCCTCTCTCTCTGACCCTCCCCCGTTCGTGCTCTGTCTCTCTCTGTCTCAAAAATAAATAAACATTTTTTAAAAATTAAAAAACAACCTTGCATATGTGATTAAGATAAGGATCTTGAGAGGAGGAAACCATCCTGGAATGTCTGATGGACCCCGAACTCAATCACAAGTGTCCCAGTAAGAGTCTGGCAGGGAGAGATTCAACACTGAGAAGACCCCACGAAGGTAAGAGGTCATGGCCACAAGCCCAGGGATGTGGGAAGCCACAAAAGCCAGGGGAGGCAGGAAAGGACTCTTTCTAGAACCCTGGGGGGAGCATGGCCCTGATTTGGGCCTTCTGGCCTCCAGAACGGTGAGACAATAAATTTCTGTTGCCCGCAGCCACTGTGTTTGTGGCCATTTGTTAGAGCAGCCGCAGGAAACTGACAACACGGGGCGGCAAAGGCGTCTTACGAAGGTTTTATCTTAGTTTTGCCAACTGCTGTTGGGGTGGAGCGTTTTGTTATTCGCTTCCGAGCTGTTCAGCCTTCATGGTTCAGGTTTCCTTGCTTTTGTTTTGTTTTATTTTAACAGCTTCATTAAGATACAATTCACCCACCCGAAGGCATGAGCCAGTGGTTTGGGGTCAGTGGGCGTCCTCCGCTGCCACGCTCCCCCTCCGCTCTACAGTGAGCCTCGCCAGCCCACAGGTCCCCTTCCCGGGGTCATAACAGCACTGACATCCGAGGCTCGGGCCCAGACTCGGGTCTGGGGTTTGTGGCAGGCTGTGGCTCCCGCTTGGCTGACTCCAATCAGAGCCAGGGGATGATCTCAGGGTACACGGTGGGTTCTCACACGCTCCGCCTGGAACCGCTCTCCGCAGCCCTCCGCCGTGGGTGGTCTTGGTCTAATCTTCCCGTGTGATCCTCTCAAGGACCGTGACAAGCACTCTTGCGACCTGGAGAGGCTCAGAGAGGTTAACTTACCCAGGGTCCCACGGTGAATAAGAGAATAAATAACAAAAGAACGAGGTAACCACCCATAGCTCTACAGGTGTCCCCCTCACCCCCAGTCCAGGCTCTCTCTGCTCACAGCCCCTTCCTCTGCCCTGGGGATGCCAGTCAGACACATTAGGAGAGGGGAAATAAAGGGGCTCAATGGCATGAGGTTGGGGGGGGTGTGCCGGGACCTGGGTGGGCCATAAAACCCTGCTGGCTGAGGGCTTCCTGGAGGAGGCAGCATTGTCCCCCAGGGTCCCACTGATCTTTTCATCCTAAAGCCCCCTGGGGGATTTGTCTCCTTCTCACGCAACTCCCTGCCAGCCCACTCAGAGTGGCCCGGAGTTGCCAGACCTGTTCTCTAAACAAATGCAGCCAACTCCCAGCCCAGCCTGGGGAGGGGTGTAGGTCTATGAATTCAGAGGCAGCTTCTCCTAGGTCTCCCCACAGCCGCTCCACTGCGGGGCTTGGGCACAGGAGTCTGGTGGAAGCTGACAGGCTGCTGGGGCTCCTGGGAGGACTGGCAGAAGCAGGGGTGAGACCGGGCCGCGGAGCAGAATCAGCACACCTGGAGGCAGAATGTCAGGCAAAGAGGGCAAAGGTGCAGCAAAGGATCCAGGGTCGGAGCCCACACTGGGGTACGTGGGGCCCTGCGGTCAGGAGCCAGCAGCGCGAGGGAGTGAAATGTGGGGCCGCAGGGCCAGGGGTCGGGAGCGGGCTCAGCTCAGGCAGGTGTCACTGCCCTGCTCCGGCTGTGCCTTCTGACTGGATCTCACTTTCCCCCGCTGGGACAGGCAGGTTCCCGGGAACACCCTCGGAGGAACCGTCCCTCCGGGCCTGTGCTGGTCTGGCCCCGGGGCGGGGGGGTGGGGGGGTGGGGGTGGGGGGACAGATCCCATCCTTCCCGGAGGAGCTCCCAGGCTGGGGGAGGAGGCAGCATGTGGACAGACTGGGACCAGCCAGGTGTCACCGGGGCTGGGACGGGGATGGCTGGGGAGTCGGGAGACGAAAACGGGGGAGCTCCTTGGGAGGCGAGGCCAGAGCTGTCTTTGATATAAGGTTGTAAAAGCGACGCTTACTGACATTTCTTTCTGCTTCTGGAAGTATCGCAAGCTTACTACGGAACATCTGCGAGAGGCGGAGAGATGCTAGGAAGTCAACAAAAAAGCCCAGGGTGCACCTTGGTGCGGGGTCGCAGTGCCGGTGGGGTGAGGGGCTAGGGCCACACAGACTGGGACTGAAGCCGCCACACAGCAGCCTCGAGGAGGGCAAATCGGGTGGCCTCTCGGAGCCCCGGTTTCCCCATCCTTCCAACGGGGCAGTAACGAAACCCGCGAGGCTCAAAAGAGACGTCGCACACCAAGCACTCAGCTCCGGGGCACCGGCTCTGTTCCCCATGTAGCCTGTGTTCTGTGACGTGCCCACTGGCCGCGGGATAAATTGCAGGGCCCTGCCCAGCTGTGTCGTTTCTCAAACCCTGGGCACACGCGTGTCCCTCTGCCCAGAACGCGTGCCCCCCGAGAGCCTCCGCCCCTGCCCCTTCCCCGCTGCAGCTGGCTCCCGCTGGTGGGGTCTGTCGCCGGCCTCTTGGAGCCTGTGGCACACCCTTTCACGCTTGGGAATTGCTTTCGGTGTCACCGTTCTGTGTTTGATTTTTTTTTATGTTCATTTTTGAGAGAGAGAGAGAGAGAGAGAGAGAGAGAGAGACGGAGAGCGCGAGCAAGGGAGGGGCAGAGAGAGAAGGGGAGACCCAGAACCCGAAGCAGGCTCCAGGCTCCGAGCTGTCAGCACAGAGCCCGATGCGGGTGTTCGAACTCACACACCGTGAGATCAAGATCTGGGCCACCGACTGGGGCCACCCAGGCGCCCCTGTTCTTCTGTGTTTAGACTGTGAGGTCCCAAAGGGCCGACCGAGTCTTCTGCAGTCACCCACATGGCCCGGGCCCGGCCAAAGCCTCCCTGACAAGCAGCCGGGAGTTTCTTGTCAGCAACCCCTGAGGCCTTGCTCCCCTGCAGCAGGGAAGGCACCTTGGATGAGAAGCAGGAACCAGCTGGTCAGCTCCAGCCCCACCCCCGGCCTTGCTGCTGACCTCACCCCCCACCCAGCTGTCTGTTTCCTCACTTACTGGGCAACAGTGGGGATGGGGCTGGGGATCTGGCCACCCATAAGCCGAGTCTGAGATTGTCCCCAGGCACCCCAGGTGTGCGCAATGGGGACACAGACAATGACGGCTGAGAAAGGCAGGGAGCTCCTGCCCTGCCCTGCCAGCCTCACCTGGAAAAGGTATGATGGGCTGGGGCCAGGATCTTGGGATGGACACCAGGACACCCAGATGCCATAACTCGTCCCAGACTCCTCCGCTCTGGGCCCCGATTCAGGGCTGAGGCTTTTGACCCTAGAGAGGTACTAGGGAGCCATGGACCAAGTTAGAGCAGGGCTGATAGGACCAGGAGCTGTTTGAACCCCAGGCAGGGAAAGCTGGGTGAGGGAGGGTGATGCTGGCATTCCAGGCAGAGCTCTGGGACTGAGGGTGGGCAGTGCCATGGTCCACTCAGGCCTCGCTCCTCCGGGAAGTGCTCAGAAGGAAAATGAGGCTCTGCTGTCTGGGGCAGAGGTCTAGGTGGGACACAGTGCCCCCCCACACACACGCACACCAGGCCTGGCTGTGGGAGGGCATGACCAGGGCCCCCTTCCAGCCCGTGACAAGAACAAGTCTTTACTGAGCAACTACTGTGGACTGTATCCTCTGGACCCTGTGGTCCAGAGCCCCTGTCCCCACGGAAGGGAGTGCACAGTGCCGGGAGTGACGGCCTCACCGCCAGGGGGAGGGAGGCATCTGCAGACTGCCTGGGAGTAGGTGCAGCATTGTTCCCGTCGCCCCGAATTCCCCTGCTGGGACAACCCCCTGAGCTGGGCACTAGCTGCTTTCCTTGTGTTGTGGCTTCCGAGAATAGTAACCACGGCCGCCGACGTGCGCTGAGGGCTGCACGGCCAGGCCTGTGCTGTGTGCGGGCTGTTCCCACTTCCCAGATGAGGAGACTGAGGCTCGGAGAGAAGGAGTGACCGGCCTGAGGCCCTGGGAGTGGTGGAGGCACGGATGGGGCCGCCGGCCTGCAGGTGCCCAGGGGAGAGGCTGAGCCCCATCTCCTCCACGGCCAGCGCGCTGAGGTCCTGGGCTCCGGCCTGCGAGATGCGGCTGAGGACAGAGGACAGCCCGAGACCACACGGACAGACAGACACACACACAGAGACGTACACACAGACACACACAGGCACACAGAGAGACGGAAATATGCACACGGACAGACAGACACAGAAAGACAGGGAGGCACACAGGTAGCCTCTGGGTTGGGGTGCTCAGAAGCCCTGTTGCTCTAGGTCTAGGGAATGCACCGCCTCTGCTGGGCCCCTGCTCCCTGGCCCCCCGCAACCACCCCCCCTCAGCCCTGCGGGGGTTCCCTTGGGCCGTCTGGCTACGGCCCAGAAGGATTCGAGGCCCCAGGCTCTCTCAGCTCTGCCAACCTGGCCCTCCGCCTCTGCCTTTCCACGCATGCTCGCCCACCAGAATGTTCCTCTGCTCCTTGCGCCGAGACCCTCCTTCCAGGACCACCTCCCCAGAGCAGACACGGGGCCCTCCTTCCGCTGCGGGCACCTGTGGATGGCACGCCAGGCCTCGCTTTCCCCGTGAGCCATTGCAAGCACTCTGTTAAGACCCCTCAGAGTCCCTGCTTCAGGCCCAGAGGGGGCCCTTCGTGTCACCCGTTGGATCCCTGCTTCTCAGCTTTGCTTGCGGCCTGGTGCCAGGGCTGGAGGGGACCCAGGCGCGAGTGTGGGTGGGGCACACACATTGGAGGCGCGCGGGGTGCAGCCCGGGCCCTCTGGGGCTACACGTGTGTCCCTGCGGGAGTGTCCCGAGCCCTCGTGGCTGCGGCCAGGGCCGGGGGCGGGGGGACTGGCCGTGAGGGTGGGGGAGCCCCGGCCCACGCCGCCCCCTCCCTGCAGGATGGACCCCTTCGCGGACACGCTGAGGCGGCTGCGGGAGGCGTTCAGCGCGGGGCGGACGCGGCCGGCCGAGTTCCGGGCGGCGCAGCTCAGGGGCCTGGGCCGCTTCCTGCAGGAACACAAGCAGCTTCTGCAGGAGGCGCTGGCGCAGGACCTGCACAAGGTGGGGGCGGGGGGGCGGGGCCGGGGGGGCAAGGCTGGCTGTGCCCCCCACTCGTTCCTGTTTGTTGCACAGACCCTTCCCGGGCGTGCAGTGTGGGGTAGGCGCTCTACGACATTAACTCACCCAAACCTGTGGGGCGTGGTCCCCGTGGTACCCATGGGGAAACTGAGGTGCATGGGGGTGAAGACACCTGCCCAAACTCCCACACCCGGGAAGCGGCAGAGCGGGAGCTGGAGCCCGGGCCACCTGTCCTGGGGTCCACGCTGCTCACCGCTCACCGTGCCGTTCCTCGGGAACTATCTCCACATCCCGGGGTGAGGATTCGTGGGGACCCCACGCCCTAGATCCCCTCCCCGCCCTGCCCCAGGCCCGATCCCTGAGTTCCATCCCCACGGCAGGCAGCTTTCGAGGCAGACATATCCGAGCTCATCATGTGCCAGAACGAGGTCGACCTCGCGCTCAAGAACCTGCCCACCTGGATGAAGGACGAGCCTGTGGCCAAGAACCTGGTGAGCCAGCTGGCCCGGTCGGGGGCAGTGCCCGGGGGCAGTTCCAGCACAGGCCTCTCCACCACCCTCGTCCCACGGCGAGCCACTGGTGCTCTCGGGACCTCTGTGTCTTCATGAGGACTTCGTTGCACAGGCACCTCGGGGACACTGGGGGTGGGTGGCTTTGGGGTGCTCCCCCCCCCCCGCAGCGCCTCACTATGCCCCCCACCCCTGCACTCCAGCTCACACAGATGGGCTCTGCCTTCATCCGGAAGGAGCCCTTCGGCCTGGCGCTCATCATCGGCCCCTGGAACTATCCCGTGAACCTGACCCTGGTGCCCCTGGTGGGTGCCCTCGCCGCAGGTGAGGAGAGCGTCCTGAGCCCCCTCCCCACCCAGCCCAATAGCCCTTCCCTAAGAGGGCCCCCGGCCTCTGGCCTGTTCCTTGCATCTCTGCCCTGGGTGGCTGTCGGGGCCCTGGCCTCTCCCCACGTCTTCCACCTCTGTCCCTGCAGGGAACTGTGTGGTGCTGAAGCCGTCAGAAATAAGCAAGAGCACAGAGAAGGTCCTGGCTGAGGTCCTGCCCCAGTACCTGGACCAGGTGAGGATGGCCCCCCCACATCAGCACCCGGTGGCCCACCCCCCGCCTCTGTCAGCTGGGAGGGGTCCAGCCGTCCCCAGGGCTGCAGGATCTCCTGAGCCGCCTGTCCCGCCCTACAGAGCTGCTTTGCCGTGGTGCTGGGCGGGCCCCAGGAGACGGGGCGGCTGCTGGAGCACAAGTTCGACTACATCCTCTTCACGGGTGAGGGTGGCCTCAACCAGTGTCCCGGGGGGGAAGGCTGTGGAGGGAAGAGGTGGTGGCCAGGAGGGGGAGCATCCCAGATGACGATCAGCCCCTGGGCCTTGGAAGGTGGAATCTGGGGGCAGCAAGGCCTGGGGCACCTGCCAGCCGACAAGGTACAAATGGGCCAGGAGAGGGGGGGCCTGGAGCCTCGTCAACTCCCGTGTCCCCAGGGAGCCCTCGGGTGGGCAGGATCGTCATGTCTGCGGCCGCCAAGCACCTGACGCCCGTCACGCTGGAGCTGGGGGGCAAGAACCCCTGCTACGTGGACGACGACTGTGACCCCCAGACCGTGGCCAACCGCCTGGCCTGGTTCCGCTACTTCAACACCGGCCAGACCTGCGTGGCCCCCGACTACGTCCTGTGCAGCCCTGACACGCAGGAGCGGCTGCTGCCCGCCCTGCGGAGCGCCATCACCCGCTTCTACGGCGAGGACCCCCGGAGCTCCCCGAACCTGGGCCGCATCATCAGCGACAAGCACTTCCAGCGGCTCCGAGGCCTGCTGGGCTGTGGCCGCGTGGCCATTGGCGGCCAGAGCGACGAGAGCGAGCGCTACATCGGTGAGCCTGCCCTCCTGCCACGTCCCCCGTGGGAAGGCCCGTCCATGAGGCGGGTCCCGCCTGGGCCGCGAGTCTGGGCCGCGAGGCTCCCACCTGGGCCTCGAGTCTGGGCTGCGAGTCTGGGCTGCGAGTCTGGGCCGCGAGTCTGGGCCGCGAGGCTCCCACCTGGGCCGCGAGTCTGGGCCGCGAGGCTCCCACCTGGGCCCCGAGGCTCCCACGGCTGCACTGGCCGCGCCCAGCCTGGACCCCGGCTCTGGGAAGACCGCTGGGAGACGCGGGCGCTCCGCCTCAGCCCCGGCCAGGCTGGAGAACCCCTCACGGTCCTTCCTGGGGGCCGTGGGGACACGGTCTTCCCCAGAAGGTCCCTGAGCCCTGCCCGAGGCCCCCCTCCCCAGGGCTGAGCCGCCCCCTGTGCCCGCAGCCCCCACCGTGCTGGTGGACGTGGAGGAGACGGAACCCGTGATGCAGGAGGAGATCTTCGGACCCATCCTGCCCATCGTGAACGTGAGGAGCCCAGACGAGGCCATCGACTTCATCAACCGTCGGGAGAAGCCCCTGGCCCTGTACGCCTTCTCCAACAACAAACAGGTGGGGGCTCGGGTGGGGCTGGAACAAGAAAGGGGTTTAAAAAAGGTGCAGACTGGTGACCTCCCCCCTTCACAGCCTACCCTGGGAGGGTTAGGGCAGCACCACTTGGCCAACGGTTCCCTGCACGAGGTTCCTGGCAGGGAGGGCTTGGGCAGGGCTGAAAACCTGCCAGATGCGTGGCTGGCCAGCCGTCTGCCCTGGCCGGGTTAGCCTCCAGCTAGACGATGGGGTGCCTTTTTCTATCTGGCCTGCTCAGAGAGCCCCTTCTTCCTAAAGTGCACGAAGGCTCTGTGTGGGCAAGCAGAGGCCCTGAAGGGGGAACGGGGCAGAGCTCAGGGACATGCCTGCCAGTGCATGGCTGGTGCTTTCTACCCTTCCTGCCGCCCCTCACGGTCACGGGCTCCCTCCATGTGGAAGGGGCTCAGAGGCTCAGAGGGGAGATGTCTCAGCAGAGGACGGGAACAAAGGGGGCTCCTCTGCTCCCAGTGGAACGGTTGAGGGCCCAACCCCTCTTCCCGGATCACAAGCCCACCACCGGCCGCCCCCCTCCTCCCCCCAGGTAGTGAACCAGATACTGGATCGGACCAGCAGCGGGAGTTTCGGAGGCAATGAGGGCTTCATCTACCTGACTCTGACGTCCCTGCCGCTGGGGGGAGTCGGTGAGCCCTGCCCTCCTCTACCCTCCAGCCCCCACTCCCAGGGAAGCCCGGGTTGGTACTCCGATCCCCGGAAGGCCCAGTTTCGCCTTCACTCTCTTGCTCCTGGCCCCGGGTCTCTCAAGGCCTCAGTTTCCCTATCCGCACAATGGCTTTTTGAGTGGCTCAGCTTTCCCTGAGCTCCTTGCCAGCTCTGGGCTCCCACTTGGGCAGGAGACTGCTGCTGAGGCTGGGTGGGCTGCCGGCCTCAGCCCCTCCCCTCCACGCCCACGCAGGGAACAGCGGGATGGGAAGATACCACGGCAAGTTCTCCTTCGACACCTTCTCCCACCACCGCGCCTGTCTGCTCTCCCACCCCGGCCTGGAGAAGCTCAATGAAATCCGCTACCCTCCCTACACTAACAGCAAAGAGCAGCTGGTCAGCTGGGCCTTGGGGTTCCAAAGCTGCACCCTTCTGTGAACACCCTGTGCCCCTCCAGTGCCCTACCCCCACGATCCCTCTGTCCTGCCGCTGCCCAGGTGTTCAGCGTGGGGCTCGGAAGGAGGGGATCCTGTCCAGGAGTGCAAAGATCGTCTTCTTGGGCCTTTGTCTCAACAGACCCCTGGCTGGGCAGGACCTCTGGGCCTTTGGTCCGGCTGTTTTCAGGGCCAAAGTCCTTGCCTGTGGTCTCCTGATTCAGCTTGGCTGTGCCTGGTGATGGAATTCTTGTGGTTAGAAAGGACTCCCTTGTATCAGATCTATAATTAGGCCCCCCAAATGCAGAGCGATTTCTAACAGCACCACTCACACCTGGTTTGGGGAGCTGACATAATCTGATCTTGAGCCCGGACCTGGCTAGTTGCCGAAGTCACCTGAAAGGGTGTCCCTGGCAAGGACTCTGATGCTGTGGGTAGGTGGAATCAACAGGAAAGAGTACAAGGGGTGATTAGTCACGTCTGCTCTGGGCACAGGAGGGGGTGTGCACATTCTGGACGTGTCTATCATCTGGCCGCAGACTCCCAGGAGGAGATCGTGGTCGGCAGAGTCTAAACCTAGCCACTCCCTCCGACATATGGGGAAACTGAGGTCTAGAGACAGCAGGGGGCCGAACCGAGTTTATACAGGAAAGCAGGGCAGAGCTGAATGATGGCGGGTTTCTGGAGAAATTTGGAGGGGGGGCATCAGTAAACAGAATATATCTAGTGCATCATGACCTGCCTCTTACTCTCCCCCAAATCCTCATCCTGGGAGCTCACTTCCAACCCCCCCCACCTCCGCTCTTCATGGGGCTTCTCACCCCTCAGAGCCATGGGCAGACTGGGGGTGTGGCCTCCGGTTGAGGGAAAAGGAGGAGGATGGCCGTCTTGCACACCACGATCTCTGAAATGTGGCCCCCGGTGACCATCTAGTCAACGAGGGCATCTATCCATGGTGTTCAGATTCTCTAGTCCCCTGATGATGGCAGCCTGGTCTGCATAGTGACGGGGGACAGCTTGGCTTAGGCCACATGCCGTGTCCACACATATTTAGAAGCCTCGCCCAGAGGAAGGGACTGATACAATCAAGTCGCTGGTCCCTCCGCGGCCGGGAGCTCCGGTGGGTGGCCCCAGCTTCTTTCGCAATTGTCTTGGGTGTTGTTTAGAACACACAGGACGTGCGATTACGTCACTGACCGAGTCACTGTACTCGGAGGGCAGTCCGGCCTCCTTGGCAAGATGCCATCCTGCCGGGGCACTGGGGTGGCCCCGCTCTCTACGCACCCGATCTAGTCAGTACCTCGGGCTCGGGCTCCAGCGACGGCATCAGCTTCCCAACTGCCCGGGGTTGTGCCATGTGAACGGAGATGAAAACCGGGGAGGGAGGAGTGTCTCAGGCTTTTGCAGGTGAATCCAAAGGTCTTTCCACATCGCTGCCCCCACAGAGGCGTGGGCATGAGCTTCCACCCCTCAGCTTCCCCTGCTCAGAGCTGCAAGGTTAATCCCTTTAAAACAGCCCAACTGTCGTTGCCAAGGGTTAAAGGCCACGGCTCGCTCACGAGCAATCACTGGCCAGATGACTTAGAGCTCAGCCCGCTGGTTGCTGCACTGGCCGCCGTGCGCGAGGCCGTACGTGGACTATGCCAGGTGAGTATTAGAAGTCATCCCAAACCCCCAAATCCCTACACAGGCTCACACTTCTCTCACCTTCTGAAGGGTTGCATCTTATCAATCACGGCTTTGGGGACAGCACGAGTCTTACCAGACAATCCCCCAAACCTCCCAACGGCGCCTGGGCTTTGGGTTTTCTGTAGATAAATCCGTCTTTTCCTTTGCAGGTGCATCAGGAAAGTCCCTGCAGCAGAGGCAGACCTTTGCTTGTTAACATTGTATCAGCAATGCCTTGGGTCCGGGTCACTGATGTGGGGAAGGAGAACGGGGACAGGTCCCCAGCCACCACCCCACGACAGAGGGAGGGCGGGGCTGCGCAGGTAGCTCTGGGGGAGCCCTTGACACTTTCATCGCTGTCCCTCCCACACGAAGGCAAATCGATCTTAGCTGTCAGAAACCCGTATTGTCGGTCTTTTCTTCAAATCTCCTGGCGATGAGGCGTTTTTGCAGGCATGCATTTTTGCCAAACCACTAGGGTAAAACAGTAACTCTCTGTAAATGACAATAGACTTGACAACGGTCAGGGTTAGAGATCTGATGACAGTTTGTTATAGCACACGGGGCAAGGGAGCCTCTCCGGCAGTCCGTATTTTATTTGTTTTTATTTTTTTAAGTTTATTTATTTATTCTGAGAGAGAGGGAGAGAGGGAGAGAGAGAGAGAGAGAGAGATCGAGCCAGAGAGAGAGGGGCGGAGAATCCCAAGCTGTCAGCTCAGAGCCTGACGTGGGCTCGAACCCACGAGCCGTGAAATCATGACCTGAGCCGGTCACTCAACTGACCGAGCCACCCAGGCGCCCCCGCCAGTCTGTATTTTAAAAGTCTCTTGCCTCCTTTTTGCCTTCAGTCTCTGTGGGCAACGTTTGGGTTATCTCCCGGGATGTTTACATTTACAGACCAGACTTAAAACCTCCAGGGACAAAGAAAGAACGCAAATTGTCTCTTAGGACTTTTGGGGTAACTGCTATTTAAAAATTTTCCGTAAAGGGGCACCTGAGTGGCTCAGTCGGTAAAGCGGCCGACTTCAGCTCAGGTCACGATCTCGCGGTCCGTGAGTTCGAGCCCCGCGTCGGGCTCTGTGCTGATGGCTCAGAGCCTGGAGCCTGTTTCGGATTCTGTGTCTCCCTCTCTCTCTGACCCTCCCCTGTTCATGCTTTGTCTCTCTCTGCCTCAAAAATAAATGTTTGAAAAATAAAATGAAATAAATTAAAAAATAAAAATAAAAAATAAAAATTTTCCGTAAGTTAGGGGTCAGAAAGCAGGGCGCATTTTGTCTGTTTCCTCATCATTTGCTGCAGCATCACCCTCCTCAACTTCATCGGTTTCTCAGAGATCCCGCCTCTTGGTGTCCCAGTCCGGCTGTGTCACAGTGCTGGGGTCTTAACCTTAACCAGCTTGCCCCCTCCCTGGGTTGCAGACGGCAGGCCGAGGCCTCTAGTTCATCACCCTGGTCTCCCTCCCAGCTCGTCTGCCGGCCTGAGGCCAACAGAGCAATGGACACCACGCATCTTTCTCTAACCTCGGCAATTCTAACTTGCTTCCCTTTTCTTTTCTCTTTAGTTTACTTATTTTGAGTGTGAGCTTCAGTTTACTTATTTGAGGGTGAGGCAGTATGAGCAGAGGAGGGGCGGGGAGCAAGAGAGAAAGAGAGCGAGAATCCGAAGCGGCCTCCACGCTTAGCGCAGAGCCCCACGCGGGGCTCGATCCCACGCCCCGGCGATCATGACCTGAGCCGAAGTCAAGAGTCTGACGCTTAACCGACTGAGCCACCCAGGCGCCCAGGCCATTCTAACTTTCTAACTGGAGCCCCCTCGCTGCCCGCCAGATCTTCTAACCCACCCCTGCCTCCCCTCGGGCACTGCCTGTCTTGCCCTCTTGCAGTAGCCGGGGTCCCCGTCCCTCCGCTGCCACACCGGTACCGGGTCCCTCAGCGTGTCTGGGCCTCCGCTCCCTTATCTTGCAGAACGGGGCTCCCACTTCTGTCTCAGAATCGCTGTTGGGGTTAAAAGGGACCACGCGTGTCCGAGGCGCAGGGGCCCCCAGACTCCTACAGAAGCTGTGCCCTCCCAGAGCTTCCCGGGGCTCCCGTCACCACCGTGAGGTTTGTGCCAGAAGCCTCTCCTTGTCCTGCTGCCCTGAGGCTTGGGTGTGGCCCAGGTGTAGGAGTGCACACGACCCGGATCCAGATGTGGCCCTCCGTCTCGCTCACGTTCGCTCGATGACCCCTCACGGGGTCGCGCGTTCGGGGCCCCTTGGAGATCAGTATGCGTACCTGAGAAATACCCACCAAGGCCCGGATCCCCGGGAGACTTGCCCCGGCCTCCCGGACACCTGTCAGAGATAACACAGTCTTCCCCCTCCTGACGCACAGGCGACTGAGCCACAAGATCTAATTACAGGCTAGCTGTCGGGGCGCCTGGTGGCTCAGTGGGTGTCGGGCTCTTGATTTCAGCTCAGGTCGGGCCCCGAGGTGCAGAGCCTGCTTGGGATTCTCTCCCTCTCTCTCTCTTACCCTCCCCTGCTTCTGCTCTCTCTCTCTCTCTCAAAATAAATAAACATGAAAAGAAAAGAAAAGGTTAGTTGTCAGGTGCACGCAAGCCCTTTGATGGCACTGGTCACCTCGCCGTGTAAGATCTGCAGACGAAAGTTCCCGACTCCACGGAGAATAACAACCCAGTTAGGTCATCATCAGCTCCACCCGCCGTCAGTGGGTCGCCCTGAGCAGAGCTGCATAAACCTTATGGAGTGGCCTCCTTCGCTTCCTGGTCTGAAAGGGCCTTCTCAGCCCGGGAGATACTTTACTGTCCCTCCTCCACCTTCCAAACCGGGGTGTGGGAGGCCCAAACTCAGGGCCCTGCAGCCTCGCCCAGTGTAGGTGACTCACTGCCTGGTTCTGCCTCCCTCCTCGGTGACCTCCGGACTGTCCTTAGCTCTTCCCTGACAGCTCGACCTGGAGGCCGCCAGGGCCGGGTGTGGGGGAACTTCCCCTCATCCTAGCCCCCTTGACCCTTGAGAGCAGCAAGGAAGGGTGGGCTGAGACCGGACCCACCCCCCCCCGCCCCGGGTTCCGACTCCTGCTCTGCCCCTAATGCCCTGTGTTCCCTTGGCATTTTGTCTGAGCCTCGGTTTCCACATCCGTAAAATGGGCCTGAGGGTCATTTCCAAAAACAGAGCAAACCGATTCCTTTGCGTCACGCCTGTCCCTGAAAATGACCGAAAATACTGGACAAAACATTCTGAAACTTTGTTTAAAACATCAAAAAGCTGGAAAAGTGGGACCGCACAGATCAAAACCCTTTAGGGTAAAGGTGACCTGGGAGAGACGCTGGCCCTCTGGGGTTACAAGCACAGAAGCATGTGGCTGAGGGGGTAAAGGCGGGGGGGGGGGGGGGGGCGGTGTTCCTCATCTGGGCATCTGCCAAAGCACAGACCTCTTGGGGGAGGGGGGAGGTTGTCTTCATCTCAGGCCTTAGAGAGTCCTCGCAAGTAATTTTCCAAGTGTGCGTGCAGCTTCCCTTCCTGGCCCTGGGAGGGAAGGCTGGCCCCACTCCCAGAGGAGGGACAGAGGGCACGGACAGGAGCCTGGCCACGGGACCTGGGCTCTATGTGGCCGCAGCAAGTAGGAGTGTGGGGTGGAGCCAGGTGGGGAAACAGCAGCCCTGACCCCTGGGGGGACCTGGGCCAGTTCTCTGCGGGTTCGGGCTCGGCACAAACACTGCCCCGGGGATCTCTGGGCCCGTAAACATCCGCTGGCCCAGCAAGTGCACACCCAGCCCCGGAGGCCCCGGAAACCCAGACCACCTCTGCACGTAATCACCCCCTCCCTGAGGCCTCTGCCCCGGCCCAGAGGGGCCGGCAGGAGCTGCCTGGAACCCAGACACCCCCCAGCTAATCAGGTGACACTCCCCATGCTGCGCCCTGGTTCCCCCACCTACAAAATGGGAGCGTAGTCCTCTTGCGAAAGGGAGCCTGCCTTGGGGTCCATCTCCCCCACGGGAACGGGCCCCTCTTCCCAACATAGGCACCGGGCGGGAGAAGCCCTGAGCTGCACCCCCAGAGGCACAAACGGGGCGGGGCTGAGCTGCGTCCCACCACAACTTTTGACAGACAACCTCCTTGCCCAGCTGGCATCCCTCGGGCCTCAGGGAGCTCACCACTCTGCCACTCCAGCTCTGACCACTGGGCCCCGTGTCCGTGCCAGGGTCACCTAAGCAGGTCCGCCACCAAGTTCTCCACCCACATGTGGATGTGCTTGCTGCCTGTGCCCCGAGGGCCCCTGCGCCACGCGGCAGTGACTGGGGCCACCCAGTGCCGTGACACGTCTGGTGTCTACCTGGCCCAGCACTGGCTGCGGGCCCCGGGGGAGCTGCAGAGACCCGGGTTCGCCACGCCTGGGCTGGCCAAGCCGGTGGCCGCAGCTGCCGGCCGTCGCTGCATGGGCCGGGACCCCAACCGCACCTTCACCAGCGACTTCCTCACACGAGTGTCCTCCAGGCTGGCCCAGCCCCTCGGCCTGGCCCTGAGTCCCCACCTCAGACGGTCGCGGTAGACTTCAAGCTGATCAGGGCTTCCTCTGAGCTCCCCAGACCCACGGTTTGCCTCCGACCAGCCCCATAGGCTGCGTTTACCTGTCCGGAACCCCAACGGCGCTTCCTCCTCCGGTAGATGCTCGCTGGGCCCCATCTCCGAGCCGGGCTTTGGTCAGCTCAGGTGAAAAAATGGGGAATAAGACTGAGGTGTTGTCCTTAGCCCACTGGGGGACACAGAGGAAACCCGCAGCAACCACAACCCAAGAGGCTAAATGTAGGGGAGGGGGCAACATGAAGCATCTAACATGGCCAAGGGCAGCCATGGAGGGCTTCCTGGAGGAGGTTATATGTCAGCCAAGCCCCAGAGGGTGAGTAGAGGTTAACTAGGAAAAGAGAGGAGAGGAGATTCCGGGAAAGGGTCCGGCAGGTGAAAGGGCTGGAGGTGCGGCTGCAGTGAAAGCTGATGAAGCAGGTGGCAGGCCGGGCTGAGGGTTTGGATTTGATGGGGCCAGTGGGGAGCCGGTGGGGGTCCTAAGCAGGTCAGGGACGGCCACAGTGGCACAGAGAAGAGGCCTTGAGCTGCTCTGTCTCTCCTGCAGGGTCTCGGAGGCTTCACCCCTCCTTGCAGCATGAGGCCGTCATCCCATTAAACCTCTGATCACTGACGGAGACTCTTAGGGGGCTGACACCCCATTCCTGCTCCTGCAGTGCCGGGGCCAACCTGGATGACCCATGCAAGGTGACAAGGGCCTGAGAACTGAATCAGCTGCCTGGGGCCCCAGGCCTCAAGCCGGGCCTTCGGCTTTGTCCTTGACCTAGACAGCAGCACGGCCAACACGGGCACCTGCCTCATCGCAGGAGCTGCCCACAGAGGGTCTTTGCCATGCACCTGTGCCACCATCAGGTGGCCCTGGCCCCTCGGGGACAGTGGGGAAGGGGACAGCTGGGATGGTGCCAGTGCCTCCCCTGGCCCTCTCCTTGGGCTCCAGTCAGGGCCTGCCACCTGCAAGTCCTCCAGTCCCTCTGGTCCCTTCCTTCCCTCCTTCCTGCCAGAGGGTGGAGGGAGGCTGGGCTGAGGTGGGTAGTGCCCCGTGCTCCCTCCACGCTCTCCCCACGCCTCAGTTTCCCCTTCTTGGGGGTCTGACCCACCCCTCCTGTCCCTCCACCCCCGCTGCAGAGCCCCAAGGTGCCCTGCCCCGCCCTGTACCAGCTGCCGGGGTGGGGGAGTTATAGCCTGGACCCCTTGGCCAAGAACGGAATGGGTAAGCTGCCACCTCAGGAGAAATGGGTGAGGGGGCGGGGCTTGGAAGGGCGGGGCCGCGTGATAGGCAGGGTCAAGGACCTGGGGTTAGAGCACTCCTCTCTGGGGCACCCGCCTGACCCCTCTCCTCCTGGTCCCCAGTCCTGGAGCTGGGCCCCCAGCCTCAGGGTGTGCTGCGAGCAGGATGAGGACCCTGGTGGCCAAAGTCCTGGACTTCATCGAGCTCTTCACCCAGGGTGAGATCTGCAAGGACTGGCCGGGAAACTGAGACCCAGAGAGGCGAGGGCCCGACCCGGGGACCCTGGAGCCAGGCTCACGGGTGGGCTGGGGACCAGCCTTGGGTGGCCCCCACGGCCCACTGTGTTCTGGGCCTGGAGGAAGGGACAGGCTCACACACCCAGCCTTTGGCCCAGGCACAGCCTCTCCTGCTTTAAGCACACGGAACGGGCAGCGTGGACCGGCCACGCACGGAGGCTGGGGACCGGGCATCCTCAGCTGCAGGTGCCTGATTCCTGGGTCACAGCTTTGGTGGCAGAGGCAACTGAGGCCCAGAGGCAGGGACCACGGGTGCCTCCCACAGGGTCATCAGGACCTCAGAATCAGGATCCGAACACGAGGCTGCCCCCTCCCCCCACCAATGCCCTGCCCCTACAGCCTCCCTGGAACCCCACGGACAGGCCTGGCATTCGGGGCCACAGTGATCTGCCCGGCGCCTGCAGAGGCCAGGAGGGGCTCCTCACAGCCTGGCCGCAGAAGGCAGAGGGAGGTGACATGGAGCCTGTCTTTATTTTCCAAGTACTTCCCCGAGCGTCCCTCTGCACGTTAGCAGGGAATCCGGCATTCCTTCTGCAGGCCTTCCCTTCCTGAATGTCACAGGAGTCTGGCCTCCCCGCTTCTGCGCCTGGCCTGGCGGGGAGGAGATTGGGAAGATTGCGCCGCCCACCGGCTACCGCTCTGCCCGCCGCCACGTGGGGTCGCTGTCACACTAGGTGCATGCCCTCCGTGGCCTTCGAGTCCTGCAGTGTCCAGGCCACAGGCCTCCCCACGCTGGGTGCCCAGCCCTAGCCTCCTTAGTAACC
Organism: Leopardus geoffroyi; assembly: GCF_018350155.1. Classification (NCBI taxonomy): domain Eukaryota; kingdom Metazoa; phylum Chordata; class Mammalia; order Carnivora; family Felidae; genus Leopardus; species Leopardus geoffroyi. Next base: position 110,577,420 of record NC_059329.1, on the reverse strand, counting down.
ATCCTCCAAGTGTCCCAACTGGCCTTCGGGACACGGGACGGGCTTCAGAGGGGACCACATGCTCTGTTGGCACCAGCCCTCCCCCTGCCACGGCAAAGATCTGTCCCCCAGCCCAGTAAGCAGCCACAGCCCCCTCCTTCAGTGGTGAGTCCCGGCGGGACAGCATCGGAGTGACCCAGCAGACAGACCTGGTATGCACCGGGGGCGCAGCAGAGGCTGGGCACAAAAAAGAAAGAAATATCGGAAAGAATTTGACATTTCAAAAATTGTTTAAAGAACCAGAGTAACAGGGCACCTGGGTGGTTCAGTCGGTTGAATGTCTGACTTCAGCTCAGGTCATGATCTCACGGTTTGTGAGTTCGAGCCCCGCGTCCGGCTCTGTGCTGACAGCTCCGAGCCTGGAGCCTGCTTCAGATTCTGTGTCTCCCTCTCTCCCTGCCCCTCCTCTGCTCATGCTCTCTCTCTCTCTTGCTCAAAAATAAACATTGAAACATTTTTTTAAAAGAACCAAAGTAACAATTGTAGGAAAAATCAGCCATTGGTTGGGGTTTTTTGCTCTTGTTAAAGCTTCGTGTTTGATTTTGAGGTGTTCTCTTACTTATAACAACACCGTAGTGGAGGGGCAACATCTCTTCGGTGTTTAGGGCCGGGGGCCCATCCATCGTCCTTACAGATGCAGAGCCATGACAGTTATTTCGAGTGATTTCTCCCACAATTTAAAAATTTATTTGATAGGCCATTATACTATGTTTACTCTGTGTCAGACGCTGTTAAGCACTATTAGCCGTTTACCTTAAAGCTCAGGAGGATAGGAGAAGACACTATAATTCCTATTTTACAGAGGAGGAAGCTGAAGAACAGAAAGGTTAAGTGACTTGCTCGAGGTCACCCAGCTAGCAAGGATTTGAACCTCTACTATCTGTGCCCTTAACCACGAGGCTACACTTCCACAATGACAACTGTCTTTCTAAGGCAACTTGTGTCTCCATTCTAAACACAGAGCCAGGGGCATCTCGGCAGACACCCTGTCACATTGGTTGAGAAAGTGAAGCGGTGACTGGATGAGGCCATCGGTGAAGGGCATCTCTTGGGCACTGCCTGCTGGGGTTGCCCCCACAGGGGCCAGGGCAGAGGTCGGCCCCAGCAACCTTGGCCGGAGGCTCTCTTCCCAGGACTGAGGCTTCCAGACCCTACAGCCCGGTATAGCCATCTTCCAGATGTCCGGTGGTGAGGATGTGCTCTGTGAGGGGGGGGGGGGGGGGTCTGCCGTGTAGCCCATGTTCATCAACAAGGCCACCTACTATGAAAAGGGCATTGCGTCCATTCAGGCGGAGAAGCTCACATTCTCCGTGCCTGCCCTGCTGCGCTGGCCTTCACCCCCACCCCAGCCCCTGACCCAGGCCGGACCCGCACAGCCTCAGCCCTCCCATCTGAACAATGGGTCCCGAGCCACAGTCTTGCTCCCAGGGCACCCCTTTGCCTTCTGCTGTATACCATGTTTCTGGCCATACCCCCATGCCTCCGTACCTCAGTTTCCCATCTATAAAATGGAAGATGTCCAGGGGTTAATGGTTCATGTCCTCTGTCCTTCATGGTCCCTCTCTGTGACCTCAGGATCTGGCGCAGGTCTGGCCCAGGGTGGTCTCGGACATGCTGTGTGTCCTGGGCCCAGTGATGGCTGTCTCTGTACAGCCCATTGGTGCCCAGGGGGAAGATCCCACTTGGAGTCAACAGAGGGCCTTCCAGAAGAGGCCACGACCCAGAGGGGTTCTCCCAAACTGCCTACACTCCTGGGGCTGGAAAATCAGTCTGAGAGAGCAGAAGCCCATGCACGTGCCTACCCAGGCACTGTGTGTGTGTGTGTGTGTGTGTGTGTGTGTGTGTGACTGCACACACATGTGTTTCCAAGAACTTCAATACCTTGGGTGTCCTTCTGAGGAGGTCTTTATGTGGCTGGGCACACAGCCCAGATGTGCATTTCCAATGTATAATGAGACTGGTGCCCATGGGGACTCAGGGGGAGTCAGGGCTGGGGAAGGGGTGCAGCTCGACAAGGCTGTCCCCACCCAGGACAGCCGCCCGGGGGCAGGGACGCAGGGAAGAGGTACCTTGGCCTGGGGTAGGGGGAGTCCTACCAGAGGGGCTGGAGGTCCTCAGCACCCCAAGAGGGAGCGGGCGCGGGGTCTGCTGCTGGGGTCCCCTCGGTCCTGACCCAGGCCCTCTCTGCAGGGCGTCCGCACAAGCCAGACTGGACACAGCCCGCAGCTTCTGCACCCACCTGAGCCTGACAGGCCGCGGCTCCTGCCTGACAGCGGGGCCGGGGGGCCCAGAGCGCCATCCTCGGGAGGCGTCTCCCCCCGGCCCCTCTGCGCCCTCGCCTGGCCCATCCATCTCCCCGCGGCCACAGCTGCCACGCGGCCTCCTGCTATTGAGCAGCGAGATGAGAAGGTGTGAAGGATATGGGGGCGCCAGGGACGGGCTGGCAGGCAAGATGGATGAGGGGGCAGGGGGGCCAGCAGGCGCCTCCGGCGGGAAGGGCAGGCCGGCCGGGGAGGAGGCTGTGCAGAGAGGCGCGCCTGTGTGCGAGGCGTGCGTGAGAGAGAGCACGCGTGCACCCGTGCACACGGCAGCTTGTGCACGTGTGCACATGAGTGGGTGTGGGGCGTGGGGCCTGGGGTTCATCTGTGTGCAAGTGGGCTGGCCCGTCAGTGTCCTCACCTACATGCGTGGAGGGGGCGTTTCCCATCACACAGAGCAGAGCTGCGTGCACACACACACACACAGACACACACACACCAGTGGCCAACAGGACCCTGGGCTGGCCCACTCCTGGGAGTCCAGGCTGAGGGGGAGCCAGGAGGATTGGTGGGAATCTCCCAAGACCATCATCTCTCCCCTCTCCCTCCTCCCCACCCCCCCGCCCCACTGTGGATCCTGGGACGGCGTGGCGTGGCCGGTCACACACCTCACTGGGTGGCCCCTGATAGCCGCTGGGACCCTCCCAAGCATGGAGAACCGCCCCCCTCATCCTGCCCCACAGCAAACCCCAGAGCTGGGCATGGGCCTACCTCTCCCAGCTTGGCAGGCAGGGATCTGGGCTGCAGGAGGCACCCCTAAGCGGAGGGAGGAGAGGTCTGCCCCCGGGCATCAGGCTCTGGGAGGAGCTGGGTGTCATTCTTGGAGAGAAGCAGTCCTTCCGACCCGCGGTCCCTCCATGCCCACTGCCAGGCATGGGCCTCCGCCTCCCCCACGTCCCCAGTGCCACACTCTGGAGGAGGTGTGTTGGGGTGGGGGGGGTCTAGTCTGCCTTGGGGACCCCAGTCAAGCGGGCCCAGCCCAGCCTGAGGTGTTGTCCCCTAGTGCTGGCCTGGGGGCTGGCCTGGAACACTCCCTCCCCGAGTGAGCTCTCCTGAGGTCTAGCCCGATGACCCTCCCTGGGCAATCGGGCGGCAACGAGATGGCCAAGCAGCACTCTCATCTGACAGCAACCAGCTTTGTGCCTTCCTGTGCCTTCCTGACCGGTGATCCAGATGTCCCTGAATGCCGGGCCTGGATGGGTGTGGGCAGCCCGGAGAAGGTGCCTGGTCGGGCTGGAGAGAACAGGCTGACCTGTGGGCAGAGCAGACACACGCCCCAGAGACCTGTGACCTGGGCCAGCCTCCCACCTTGTGGGGACTACTTAGGCACCGTCGATCAGGATGGGAACAGTTTACTGCTGTCCATCCCAGAGAGAAGAGATCATGCGCGCAGTTGGGGAAACTGAGGCACGGGGGCTGTCGGGAATCCACCAGCGTCGCACAGCTCCTCGGGCCCCAGCCATCAGCCAGACCCGGCTTCCTGCCATCCGGTCCAGGAGCTCTGCCTCTGCCAGCACTTGCTGATGCTGCCCCCTCGTGATTCCCAGTTTCCCAGGCGATGCCACACCAGCAGCAGCCCCAGGTCAGGGGTCGAGGTCCTGGTGAGAGGGCATCACCTCTGCCATCAGCCCTCACGCTCCTGCGGCTACTGCGGCCTCCCCGGCCTCCGCCAGGCCTTTTCAGTGCCCAGCCCTCCAGTCACCGGGCCTGGGCCCCTGCGGACCACCCAGCCGGGTCCTCCAAAAGGGCCCCCACTCTGCGCCTGGGTCCATTGATCAGGAGTGGCTGAGGGGCTCCTAGCTGGGAAAGGGAGGGAGCCGGGAGGGGGGACCGGGGAGCGGGGGAGGAGGCTTTGCAACGTCAGAGCCTTCCCACCTGCCCTCCTCCCACACAGCACCACTTCTGGAGCTGGACAAGCCCGGCCAGCAGCCTGGTGCAGTCCAGTCTGAGGGTGGTTTGGAGACGGGGCCCTGCATACCACAGGGCCAGAGTAGCCTGCCTGCAGAGACCAGGTGCCTGACTCCGGTGGAGAACCAAGACGTGAGTGATCGCTTGGAGGGAAGGACTGAGCTGTGCCGCTGAATGGGCCAGGAGACCAGGAGCGTCTGACCACCAACCCAGCAGGCAGGGACTCCTCAGGTGACAGCTGCAGCTGGCCCACACTGAGCAGGACTTCTCCAGGAGCCAACGTCCAGGCCGTCCCCATGGCAGGTACGGTGTAGGCAGCCGAGGTGGCCCCATGACTGGGCTCAGGCTCCAGGGTGAATGGGGCGGGGCAGGGACTGGGTGGGGGGACCAAAGAAACCCTTCTGGATGCAGGTCTTGGGCAAGAGGGTGGGGCAGGGGCACCCCACGCTAAGGCCTCAGATCCCACCAGGGCAAGTTGATGGGCTCACAGCCGCCCATGTACAAATATGGGGGTGCCGATGGGCCGGGGTACAGAGCCATTTCTGGGAAGGGAGAGCCTTCTCAGGCATGAGTGACCTTGGACCTGTCCCTTCCTCTCTCTGGGCCTCACCCATTGAGTATCAAGGTCTAACTTCCCCTCCAGACCTGGCTCCATGCTTGTGGGAAATTGTCAACTCCTGACCCCAAGGGATGCCAGCTTTTAGAGGAACCAGACAGAGGAGGGGCCCCTCCTGAGTTTCTGAGAGCACTCAGGGGTGGCACTTTGACCAAGATGGGCAGGGGGTGAGCTCACAGAAGACTTGGGAGCCAGTGACCAGCCCATGAAGGCCCCAGACCCAGGGAAGCCATGAGCCTCTCCCCTGGGGACCCATGGACCCTTGGGGTTGTCATCAGTTACCCAGACGATAGACCTGCCCCAGCAGGGGGCAGCTGACCAACGTCCAGTTGCCCATGTGGTGGCCTGGCCCAAGTGGTGGGGACATCAGCCCGTCTACACTTCATGCGCCTCTGGGAGATGCAGACCTGATGCGGTCCATCCCTCTCGGAAAGACCCCCGCCCACTCCCGGGGCTTTTCATACGTGGCCCTCGGGGCTGAGAAACATGGGACCGCAGGCCCTGAGCCCCACACTCCAAAGAAGCACCTACTATGTGCCAGCTCTGGCCAGGCGCCGCCCACCTGTTAGCTCATTACACGTAGACCACCCCGGGAACCTCCCTCCACCCATCCCTCTATCCGTCCGTCCGTCCATCCATCCATCCATCCAATACCAAAATCCACCTCTGCCCAGGGGATCTCAGCTCTTGGCCACTTAGGGGGTTGCTAGAAACTAATAGTCCATTTTTCAGGATGTTTTTTTCTGGTTTTAATGTTTAACTTGTAAAACATACATAACATAAAAATTACCATTTTGGCCATTAAAAAAAATTTTTTTTTGTCTATTTATTTTTGAGAGAGAAAGAGAGACAGCACGTGCAAGGGAGGGGCAGAGAGAGAAGGAGACACAGAATCTGAAGCAATCTCTAGGCTCCGAGCCCAACGCGAGGCTCGAACCCACAAACCGCGAGATCATGACCCGAGCCAAAGACAGATGCCTAACCAACTGAGCCACCCAGGGCCCCCACCCCCCCATTTGAGCCATTTTTAAGGGTACAATTCGGTGACGTTAGGTACATTCACAAGGCAGCCATCGCCACCATCCGTCTCCAGAGCTTTTGCATCTGGCAAAACTGAACCTCTGTCTCCGTTAGACGCTCACTCCCTGTCCCCCTCCCTCCCTCCCTGGCACCCACCGTTCTTCTTTCTGTCTCTGAAGCTGACTGTCGTAGGGACCTCTCACAAACGGAAGCACACGGGATTTGTCCTTTTGTGTCTGCCTGGCTTATTTCACTTAGCGTGGCGTCCAGCACGCTGCAGAAGCCCCTTCCTGTTTAAAGCTGACGATGGTTCCATTGTCTGGCTAGACCACACCTTGCTTATCCATTCCTCCATCAGTAGACGCTTGGGTTGCTGTCACCTTCTGGCCGTCGGGAATCGTGCTGCTGCGAACACTCACGCACTGTCCCTGTTCCGGTTCCTGCTCTCGGCTCCTTTAGTGCCTTTCTCCAGTTCTAGGTAACTCCCCAGAAGTGGCCTGGCTGGATCCTACACTCATGGTGTTTTTTCACAGCAGAGGCTCCACCTTGTACCCCATCAGCGATGCAGAGGGTTCCAATTTCCACACGCCCCCACCAACACTTGCCATTTCTTTCCTTTCCTTTCCTTTCCTTTTTGTTTCTCTTTTCTTTTTGGTAAAAGCCATCCTCATGGGCATAAAGTAGTGTCTTATTTTAGGTAGAATTTGCTTATTTTTATTTTTTATTTAAAAAATATTTTTATGTTTATTTATTTTTGAGACAGAGAGAGAGAGAGAGAGAGAGAGACAGAGCATGAGTGGGGGAGGGGCAGAGAGACGTAGAATCCAAAGCCGGCTCCAGGCTCCGAGCTGTCAGCACAGAGCCCGATGCGGGGCTCGAACCCATAACCGTGAGATCACGACCCGAGCCGAAGTCGGATGTTCAACCGACTAAGCCATCCAGGCCCCCCAGGATTTATGGTTGTTTTTTTTTTTTAAGGAGGGTCGAGGGTGGCAACATTTTTGGTCAAGGCTCGTGCCAGGATGGCACGTCAAGAAATGGAATGTGTATGGGGCGCAGGGTCAGACATGGGTGGGAGTCCTTGGTGGTGATTCGAGGATGTCCTCTCAGCTCAACTCTCCCGGAGCAGGACCAGGCACCAGGGTCTCTGCGGCGTGAAGACGCTCATTCCCGAACCCCCACGACCTCACATGTCCTACCATCGTAACAGGTGTCGTTATGAAGGGTGTGCCGGGCACCGTGTGTGTCCTCGCAAATCCTCACATCAGCCCTGCGAAGCACGTATCAAGAACCCCTTGGGGCAGATAGAGAAACTGAGGCTCTGAGAGACGGAACAGTTTTGTTGCTCAAGGCCACAAGGCCACGTGGCTCGATGGCTCGAGGATTCCCTGAGGAGCCAGGCAGTTCCTGTCTCTGGCCTCCAGGAGACTGAAGTCGGCATTTGCCTCATGAAGGGATGCCCCGGCAGGGATACTATGGGAACACAGGCCTGGCAGTCAGGGAGGGCTCCCTGGAGGAAGAGGCACCTAGGTGCAGCCGGAAGGATGAGAGCCGGCTTGGTGGCACGGGGGTGAGGCTCACGCTTTCATCCTCTCTCCCCAGCCTTCCTCTCTGCCGGCCTCGGGGTACTCGCAACCTCAGAGCCCTACACCCTGACCAGCTCCAGCTGGGAGCCCCGGCTGGACTCCCCATTCCCGCCAGACCCTCCCACCGGGGCCCAAGTCGTGGCCGAGCCCGGGAGGCAGGGCCCCAAGAACCCGCGTGTGTCCAGCGTGACGGTTCAGCTGGAGATGAAGGCTCTGTGGGAGGAATTCAACCAGCTGGGCACGGAGATGATTGTCACCAAGGCAGGCAGGTGCGAGCAGCGGGCGTGTGCGTGGGGGGGGACAGGGGGCCACGGTGGGGCCGCCCTTGGGCTGCTGAGCGCCGCCCTCCTGCAGGAGGATGTTTCCCACCTTCCAGGTGAAGATTCTGGGCATGGACACGCTGGCTGACTATGCACTGCTCATGGACTTCGTGCCTCTGGACGACAAAAGATACAGGTGTGGGGGCCGGCCAGGGGAGGCCGCTGGGACAGCGGGGGGGCGGGGCCGGGAAGTCGACCCCTACCTGCACCCTGGGGTGAGCCAGGGGCCAGTCGGAGCCGTGACCGTGACCGGGGAGGCCTACCCTGGGGCAACAGCGGGAAGCCTGGCGGCAAGGCGAGGGGCCCCACGCAGGGCAGCCTGAGGCGGGCAGTGGGCTAGCCTGGGCAGGGAGACTGGGCTAGCCCACTGCGGCCACCGGGCGCTCGAGGCCAGACAGCGTCCTTGGGGTCTCTGGTTCCTCGCGTGTGAGATGGAGACGGCGAGAGCCCCTTGGCCCCGCCGGTCTCCAGGGCAGGGGCAGCAGATGCGGTGCCGTGGGGGCGGGCGGGGCGCCCTTCCCACTCGCTCTGTCCCCAGGTACGCCTTTCACAGCTCAGCCTGGCTGGTGGCGGGCAGAGCAGACCCGGCCACGCCCGGCCGGGTGCACTTCCACCCGGACTCGCCGGCCAAAGGGGCACAGTGGATGCGCCAGATTGTGTCCTTTGACAAGCTCAAGCTGACCAACAATCTGCTGGACGACAATGGCCACGTGAGGCCCCGGCCACAGCGGGGAGGGGGCAGGGCAGGGCTGGGGACACTGGGGCCTGATTATAACGAAGCCCGGAGCCAGGGCCAGCTGTGACTTTGGTGCCCAGCGTCCCCACCTGCTACTGGCGGCTGACGCTGGGGGCCAAGTTCACCCGGCCAGGGGTTGGGCAGCAGAGGGGACTGCCCGAGCAGGGGGCTGGAAGTGTGAGAATGTTCCAGCAAACACTATCCTCCTCGTAGACAGTGTGTATGGAACGCTGTTGCAGGGGAAGGAACAAGTGCAAAGGCCCTGGGGCTGCAGAACGTTAGGCCCGTTGGGAGAAGTGCAAGGAGGCTCCCCACGTGGCGGAAGTGGGGTGTGTAGGGGAGATGGGAGGACAGAGACCCTAGAGGCTGCCAGGGCTGATCTGCGGGGCCAGTCGGCCGCGGGGAGGGTTCTGGCTTTTGCTCTGTGCGGTGGCCACGGGAGGGTTTTGAGCAGGGGGTGGCACGCCGCAGCTCGCTGGGGCTGTGCGGTGTGGAGAATAGACAGGACAGCTGGACGGGAGCAGGGATGCTGGCCAGGAGGCGGTGGGGTGGGAGAGGTGATCAGATTCTGGATATTTCTGAAGGTGGAGCTGACGGCGGGATGTGGGTGTGAGAGAAGGCAAAGTGGCAAAATGCTCAGACGCCACAGGGCCTTCGATGCAGAACCGTGGGCCCTCGGGACCAGACTCTGCACCCCCGTTATAAGAAAGACAGCCGTTCTGCCCCGGAGAGAAAGGCTTAGCCCAAGGGAAGGTTTGCTGCTGCTCCCCCACACCCCCGAACACTGCCTTCTGCACCGCCCCCCCCCAGATCATTCTCAACTCCATGCACCGCTACCAGCCCCGCTTCCACGTGGTCTTTGTGGACCCACGCAAGGACAGCGAGCGCTACGCCCAGGAGAACTTCAAGTCCTTCGTCTTCACGGAGACCCAGTTCACGGCCGTGACAGCCTATCAGAACCACCGGGTGGGTTGGGACCACAGCTCACGAGGCAGCTGCCAGCCCATTTCACAGGGATGGAGACTGAGGCCCAAAGCTCTGAGCTCAGAGCCTGGCCCTTCTCTCCTTCCCCAGGACTCAGCAGACTTCTGCCCTCGGTCATTCCCCTGCCTTCACGCCCACTGACTCTGTGGCTCCTGGGCTGAGGGCCCGGGTCCCAGGGCCTCCTGATTGGGGGGGTTCGGGGAAGACGGGGTGGCTGAACCTGGGACCCCACAGCCTCGCCCTGGCTCAGGGTTGACCCATAACTGCACTTTGTCCTCTGCAGATCACCCAGCTGAAAATCGCCAGCAACCCTTTTGCCAAGGGCTTTAGGGAGAGTGACTCAGACTCCTGGTACTGTGTGAGCCCAGCTGCCCCAACCCAGCCCCTCACCCCCATCTGCACTGTCTCCTAAGGCCTCGGGTCCTGCCCTTCTCTCTGCTTCCTGCCCACTGACTGGTCCTGGGGTCCCACGGCCTGACTGATCATGATCCTTGACCTGGGCTCTCCCCTGTGACCCTCTGCCTCCATCCCTGTTCGTCCCGTCTCCAGGACTGTCCCTCCACGAGCCCTGCTCAGCATCCCGACCCGGAGTCACAGCGGCCTCGGCCCCTGCCTGCTGAAGGGCTCCACAGAGGAGGGAACAGGTCAGCCTCCAGGCTTACAGACACAGTGGGACCAGAGCCTGCATGATGGGCAGGAAGCGAGGAGACGGGGCCACACGGCCTCCAGGAGGGGCTTCAGCACGTCCAGCAAGCCCACTGGGCACCTGTGTGGACAAAGAGGAGGAGGCAGAGAATTCTGAGGCAGTTTGGGGCCAAGGGCACAGAGAACAGGACGGGGACAAGGTGCTAAGAGCAGGGGTGGGAGGTGTCAGACGGGCTTCCTGGATGAAGTGGCTCCTCCTGAGCTGGGCCTTGAAGAACTGGGAAGGGTTTGGACGGCAAGAGATGGCAGGGAAGAGCGAACGAAGAGAGAACAAGAGTGAAGGCTGAGAGGGGGGCAGCTTGGGATGGGAGCAGGGGAGGAAGAGGGGAGGCTGAGGCTGTGAGGGAAGGTCCGGGGCCCACGCAGACCATGTCCTCCCTCAGACTCCCACAAAGCTCCAGTCTCCAACTCCAGGACCTCCGCCCGGCTGCAACATCAGCTGCTGGCCCCCCCTGAGGCTCTGCTGGCCCCAGCCACCTACCAGCCCCTCGCCTACCAGGGCCTGTACCCTGGAGCCTCAAGCCCCCTCAGAATCCCAAGGGCCCGACCAACACCGTACCCCCTCCCCAATGTCCAGAACGACAGAGATCAGGAGAGCCTGCCCCTCCCAGCTAGGCTGGGGCTCCTGTCCCCCACGGCCATGTGCTTGGGGACTGTCCAGGACCCTCAGTGATGATGAGGGCCCTGTGCACAGACTCCTCTTACCCTGAATACTACCCCTGCTGCCTCACCTCTGCAGAGGCCCTCTTCCCTCAAGGATAGCAGGGCAGGTGGAAACCCAGAGAGGGAGGCTACCTGCCCACAGTCACAGCAAGGCCGAGAAGATGCCAGGCTTGGAACCAGCCCCCCCACCCATACATGTCCCCTTCTGCCTTGGGGGTGACTCCTCTCAACCCTGCTTTACCTCTCCTTTTCCCCCAACATTAAACCATTTGGCATGAGTAGTCAGAGCACTTCTGTCCTCGGGGGTCGGGGTGGAAGGACTCAGGAACACCCAGACCCCAGAGACGGCTGCAGACATTCCAAAGCTCTGCCCGGTGCCGGTGGTGTCGCTGGGAGCACAGTGATGGTAAAGATGCCAACACCAGCCAAGGGGCAGCGCTGTGAGTGAGGCTGCAGGCTCTGCTCCCGGCCTTAACGTGCCCAGCTGAGGACTGAAACTGCAGCTCAAAGAGGCACCTGCTCAAAGTCAGTGCAAAAGCATTGGCGACACCGGCCATTCCACTATAGGTGCTGTGCACAACTGGGGTGGTCTGGTCCGCGAGAAGCCAGGGTCTGGAGGGATGCAGAACCATGATGGGCAGTGACCACACGGGCCAGGCCAAGTGGGGGGGTAGAGGGAGGGGCTTGAGAATCCAATCAAGACGCGACGCAGGACAGCTTCCACAGAAGAGTGACATTTAAACCTACACCTAAAGGAGTAGAAATTGAGAGCGAGAGAGAACGGGAGAGAAGACAAGCTCCCAGCGGTGGGAAAAGCAGGGCAAAGGCCTGGGGCTGGAATGGGTCCCTTGGAGCGGGAGGGCACGGCGCGCGCCACCCAGAAGAACCAGGAGAGGGGCCCAGAGCGGGGCCGGGCTAGGCACTCCTCCCGCAGCCCCTGATGTCCCCGGCCTCCGGGAGGCGCGCTCCGTGGACCCCCTAAATGCCGACTCCGAACATCCTGGAGCACTGCGCGTGAGGTGCTTAGGAAAGGGACGGGCACACGCGGGCGTGGAGGGACGCGGGGTCCGGCGAAGCCTCGAAGCCTGACGCCCGGAATCTCGAACCCAGCTGTCACAGAGCTGGGTCCGGAAGCCGCCGAGACTCGAGTACCGCGACCTACAGACTCCAGGCTCTCTTGACACCCTCCCTCGAAACCACCAATGCCAGCTCCGCCCTCGGCCCAGGCCCGCCCCTTCTGCCGGAAGCCCGAGACAGGGGGATCCGCCCCTTCCGGACCCGCCCCACCAACTCGCGTCGAGGCCACTCCCTCGGGCCCCGCCCACGGCCCTCTGGCCCAGAGCCCCGCCCCCTCCCGCCGAGGCCCCGCCTCTTGTGCGCGTCTCGCCCCCAAGGGCACAGCCGACGCCGCTTCGGAGCCCCGCGGGGCGGGGCGGGGCGACTCCGCCCGCGGCCCCGCCCAGCTTCCCCGGAGACCCCGAGCGCGAGTGCTGCCTGCCCCGCCCCTTCCTTCGCCTGGCGTGGCGCCCTCGGTGTCCCGGGTGCGCCCGGCCCGACATGCCGCCCCACTGCCTGTCAGCGGAGGACGAGCAGCGCTGCCGGCGGCTGCTGGCAGGGGCCACAGCCCGACTCCGCGCGCGGCCCGCGGCGGCCGCCGTGCTCGTGCCGCTGTGCTCGGTGCGCGGGATCCCAGCGCTGCTCTACACGCTGCGGTCCAGCCGCCTGGCCGGGAGGCACAAGGGCGACGTCAGGTACACGGCCGGGAGCTCCTCGCTCTTCTGGGAGAAGGCCGCCGAGTCCCGGAGACCGCAGGGACCTAAGAGAGGCGCTTCGCCTGTCCGAGTCTGGGTTTCCGCCTCTATGGAATGGGTCTGGGGAGAGCCGCGCCCCGAGTCTGGCGCCGTGGGTGCCAGTCCGGACGCCACGCCGGACCCCTCGAAGCGCGTCCCGCACCAGCTCAGGACGGGGACACTTCTCGGAGCTGTGCCCGTGTTTCTAAAAAGGCAGGACCCCGCCCCCTGCCGGCGACTCTGGGGAGATTCGGGTCCTGGAGCCGACGAAGCTCGCGGGTGGGGTGAACTGCCTGGCTTCCCGCCCTGGCCCCGCCCCTGGCCCGTCGGGAATGAGGGACACGCTAGGGTCATAGCGCCACTGGGGCCACCATAAGCAAAATTTGCGTGTGTGAGCCCCAGGGCCTCTCCCTTACCCCTATCGTTTAGGGAGGTAAACCGAACCTGGAGAGGTCATGTGGCTTGCGGGAGGCCTCACGACAAACTAGGGACAGAGACAAAAGATGCTTAGGTGGGTGATCAGCTCTCCGCACAGCCGTCACCCTCACCCGCCATGGCCCCAACAGACCAAGGACCAGGCCACCTGTGCTTGTTCAGTTTCCCAGGTGGCAAGTGGGACCCCACTGACCAGGACGTGGTACACACAGCCCTGAGGGAGACCCGTGAGGAGCTGGGCCTTACTGTGCCTGAAGAGCATGTGTGGGGCATCCTGCAGCCTGCGTATGACCAGGTAAGGCTGCCAGGCCCTGAGGCCACCGCCAGGGACAAGGAGAGTGGTCCTGGCCTCTGGCGGAGCTCCAGACACCTGCCTGGCAGTCATGTTCCATCCCCGCACAACCTTTCAGAGAGGGGTATCTTAGCCCCTTTTCGTGGGAGATACTGAGCCTCAGGTCCTGGGCTGGAGGTGGCCCCAGGATAAGCCAGCTCTGCCCAGCTTGGTGGAGGAGGGTGGGGGAAGGCTTCACAGGGTAGGCAGGGACTGAATGACAAGTGGGAGATTTCAGGGTAGTAAAGGCCAGGGAAGGTTATTCTAAGCAGAGGGAACAGTCTGCAAAGGCCCAAGGCCCAGAGGACTTAATGGCTCTAGTGAGTTTGAGGGGCCTGTAGCTAGTCAGCATGGCTGGAGTGAGCTCGAGGGCAGGGGCCAGGTGGCCCCGACCTCCAATACTGAAGGCCTCTGGATGGCGAGGTGGAGTCTTCCTCTCGGGCTCCCCCCACCCCCCGCCCCAGAGCCCCGCCAAGGCCGCGCCTCCCCTGACCGCCTGCCATCTTCCTGCCCCAGCAAAAGACCACCGTGGTGCCAGTGCTTGCCGGTGTGGGCCCCCTGGATCCCCAGAGCCTCAGGCCCAACCCTGAGGAGGTGAGTGGGGAGAGACGGTGGGGGCCAGGTTGTTCCACGCAGGGGAGGCTGCAGCAGCGGGTCCCGCGTCTACCCTCTCGCTGCCTCCTGCCCACAGGTGGACATGGTGTTTGCCCTACCCCTGGCCCACCTGCTGCAGGAGCAGAACCAAGGCTATACCCACTTCTGCCAGCGTGGCCACTTCCGCTACACCCTGCCCGTCTTCCTGCACGGGCCACACCGTGTCTGGGGTCTCACGGCCATCATCACAGAGTTCACCCTGCAGCTGCTGGCGCCCGGTGCCTACCAGCCCCGCCTGGCCCTCCCTAAGCGGTCCTCGGGCTGAAGGCCTGGCCGTAAGCAGCACCCTTCCTTCACCCTGCTAGGCCAGCTCCATTCCGGGACTGAATAAAGAGCCTTGACCCATTCTGTGGCCACTGCATCTTGTGCACTGACCTTGAGCAGACCCCGTGGGACAGCTGGCTCCTGGCTGGGGGTGCCTCTGTCCAGTCACAGTGTTACCCACTGGACAGTGGGCACTTAACACTTGGCCCTTACCACAGCCCTGAGGTGGGGCAGTGCTGGCCCTGGCTGGTGAGACTGGGGCTCAGAGAGAAGAGACACCTTGCCCCAGGTCACCCCGAGCTAGGATTTGAACCAAGCCCTCCCTGACTCCAGCGCCCAGACCCAGCCACGCCCCTGCAGTTCCTGTTCTCTGCTCTGTGTCTAGCTGACCCCATGCCAGGCCGCAGGAATCCAAAGAGGAGCCCTGAGTTCCTATAAAGTTCCAACACGCCGAACTCCTGCCATGCACCAGGCACTGTGCTGGGGCCATATCTTCGGACCAGCCAGATGCTGCCCTGCCCTCTGGGGGTGACTCAGTCCAGGGAAGACCTCAGAGCAGGCCACAGAGATAATCATGTGATTGTACATTAATTAATCACAGGTAATAGTGGAATTAATTATACATCAGTTATGTAGAGCAGAGAGAGAGGATAAAGCAGTCCGACCTTGTCATGGTGGACTAGGCAGTAATATTAGCCGGGACAGGTGACAGGAAACTCCCCTCACCAGCTGACTTCACCAAAAGAGGCTAGCTTCAGGCATGGCTGGATCCAGGGGCTCAGGGGCGCTCCCTCTTACTGTGCTTTCTACTGTGCTGGCCTCGCCTTTAGAGAATCTCTACTCTGCCGGGATGAGAAGTGAGGAGAGGGCAACGGCTCTCGGACGGCACAGCATTAGCCTCCCATCAACAGAAAACAGAGCTTCTGTCTCTGGCCATCCAACCCAGAATTGTACTTCATTGGGCCTCCCCGAGCCTGTGACATGGCCTGCTGTCCTTGGAGTTCCCTAGCCGGCAGGGTCTGGGGGCACAGTCCCAGGGAGGAGGATGAGCCTCCCAGACTGAGACTATGGAAAGGGCAGTCCCCGCAGGACTGCCGGGAAGAGAGAGGAGGGAAAGTCGAGCAGGTAAAAAAGCAGCCAGGTTCCCCTACAGAGTTGACCTTGAAACCAAAGGTGAGCAAGAACAGGCCACGTCAAAGGGCACAGGGGGGAAGTGAGGGCAGAAGGAGCAGCACATGCACAAAGTCCGGGGTCCCGGAGGAAACAAGATGAACAAGGCAGAGAGTCGGGGAGGGGCCCCGCCACTCAGGGGCCACCATGGTGTGCCAAGGGGACGTGCTTCAGTGGTGACTTAGGATTTTGTTCCTAAGGGGACAAAGGGGGGGGGAGGGGAGAAAGGTGTGAAGTGATGCGATTCCTGTTTTAAAAAGCTTGAGCTTGAGCTGCAGAGAACCAGACTGCAGGTGCCCCCCCCCCCCGTCCTCCTCCCCTCCTCCTCCTCCCCCTCCCCTCCTCCTCTTCCCCTCGGCCCCCGCCCCACTCCACCCCTCCCAAAGTGTCCCCCACACTGCTACCCACTCCTACACGCCTCCCCCTGCATCCATCCCTCCCTCCTCACCTATCCCTCCCTTCACAAGCCCCTCCCATTGCCCCTCACACTTCACACCCCCTGTGTCACCTCTGGCCCTCCAGACTCCTCAGATGAGAGCAGGGCGCATGACGGTGGTAAAAAATAACTGATGGTGTGAAGGGGGAAGGAGGAAGGAGGGAGGCTGAGCCCCAAGGGACCCCTGGGGTTGAGGGCAGAGAAGTGCCAGCCTCCTGAGCCCAGGAGATGGCTCTGACCCCGCCCCTTCCCCCTCCCTCACCGCTTCTGGGAGGCTCTTTGCTCACCGTCTTGCTCAAGGGTCCTCTCAGTCTGGCTTATACTCCGCGAACCAAACCAAGTGGACGAGCTCACGGAGTGGTGAGTAGCCCAGCCGGCCTGACCGCCAGCCCACAGGCGTCCTCCTTCGGGCCAGAGCCCCCCCACTTCTCCCCCACCCCACCTACTTGGACCCTGCATTCTGTCCTTCTGTCCTCAGGTCCTGGCTGCCACCCAAGACTCCCCCCCCACGCCCTCAGGGATGCCTCTTCACCCTGGCTCCTTGGCCCGCTGCGTTCCCCCCGTCTCCAGTTCGTGGGGGCTTCTCTGAGTCCCCGCCCCCACGTCCAAGCCCCCATGGCGGGCGCAGCAGCAGGGAGCCGGGGGCGGCCACAGCGGGTGAACGTGCATGAGCACATGGCCATCGACGTGAGCCCCGGCCCCATCCGGCCCATCCGCCTCATTTCCGACTATTTCCCACACTTCTACCCCTTCGCTAAGCACACTCTAAGCGCCCCAGACCCACACCCTGCAGCGATCCCTGCCATTCGCTCTGCACCCCGGCAGCGGGCCGACCCAGAGCCAGAGGGAGATTCAGATGACAGCAGTGAGTGGGGACAGGGGACAAGGGGAACGCTCCTGGCCCAGCCCAGCCAGGGTAGGGTTTGGGGCCTCCCAGGCATCTGACCAGGGAGGGGCAGGGCGGGAGGCATAGTGCCATTTGGGGGGTGGGGGGTGGGGAGGGGGTGGAGGCAGGAGCTGACCCTGCCTACCACCTCCGGTTAGCTGCCCTGGGCACCCTCGAGTTCACGCTTCTTTTCGATGCGGACAACAGCGCCCTGCACTGCACGGCTCACCGGGCCAAGGTGAGGATGAGGGCAAGGGTCTACGGGCGGAGGGCCTGGGCCACAGACCTGCCCCACATTCGTGGTCTCTTCTTAGGGTCTCAAGCCACCAGCCTCAGGCTCTGTGGACACCTATGTCAAAGCCAATCTGCTGCCAGGAGCCAGCAAGGTGAGGGCGAGACCCAGACCCCTACTGATGCTCTTTGGCCGCACCCCAGCCTGGAACACCCACCTGGCCCTGCAGTGCCCTGCCCCCCCAAAGCCTGGACATCAGGCATGGAGCTCCCCATTGTAGGGATGTGCAACTGGGGGCCCGCCAGGCAGGTGAGCCAGGGTGGGCCCCTGAGACCCAAGGAGGTCCTGATCCCCCCTCCCTGGCCCCTAGGCCAGCCAGCTGCGGACTCGCACAGTTCGGGGCACAAGGGGGCCCGTCTGGGAGGAGACGCTCACCTATCACGGCTTCACCCGCCAGGATGCTGGGCGAAAGACACTGCGGTGAGGACAGGGCCGGGCCTGGGCTTCGAGGGGGCAGGGCCGAGGTGGGGGGGGGGGGGGCGGGGCGGGGCTTGCTCGGCCAGGTTTGACCCGGGCGGCCCCCGCAGGCTGTGTGTGTGTGAGGACCCGCGACTGCGGCGAAGGCGGGGGGCGCCTCCCCTGGGGGAGCTGCGGGTGCCCCTGAGGAAGCTGGTGCCCAACCGAGCCAGGAGCTTCGATGTGTGTCTGGAGAAGCGGAAGCTGGTGAGTGGGGCTGACACAGATTGGGGTGGGGATCAGCATCCTTGTGGTGGGGAAGCTGGAAAGGGGACAAGGAGGGAGACCCTGGGCGGTGTCTGGCCAAGGTGACCAAGCTCTCTGCTCTTTCAGACCAAGAGGCCCAAGAGTCTGGACACCGCCCGTGGCATGTCCCTGTATGAGGAGGTGGGTAGGACGGAGGGACCAAGCAGGGATGGGAGGCCCTAGGCCCCATAGCCCTAGGGAACAGCCAGGCCCCAGTGGCTGGGCAGGGGTGTGACTCCTCCCCTTCCCCCCACCCCTCTCCACCAAGGCAGCCCAGAGCAGCTATTGGGCACTGGGACAATCAAGGCCCTCAGGGGGCAGAGATAAAGCCCGGCTTGAAGCAGAGGCTGAAGCTGATGGGATCCACCCATAGCCCAAGTTGGGAGGGCAGGTCAAGGTCCAGGAGAGAATGGACAGCAGGATAGGGCATTGTGGACGCCACTCCTGGGGCTTGTAGCCCTAGATAAGCTCTTGTCAGCAGGCAGAGGTGCTTGCAGGGGGCCCCACGCCAACGACCAAAGACCTCCCGCTCCGCTCCGGCTCCGCTCCCCGCGGATGGAAGGGCCACACGCTACTGCCCTGCCCCCTGGTGGAGCCACAAGTTGCCGCGCCTGCCACTTAGCCCAGGCCAGGCTGGCAAGTCCTACCCAGGTGGGGCAGACACCCCGAGACGGGCACTTCCTGTCCCAGACCCCACACGCGGCCGCACCGCTGCGCATGGCAGGTGCTTACCGAACCCTCCCTTACTGAGGAGCCGGTGAGAAAGGTGGCTGGGCTTTCTGTAATCGGAATCCTCCGTGAGGTATGGGAGAAGCGCGTTCTTCCTGAACATCCTCCCAAGCCCTTTGCAAGCACCAGGGGCTGAGGGTGGCAAAGGACATTCAGAATCTGGTCCCCTGGGTGGTGGGGGGTGAAGAGGGTGGTTTTTGTAGCTTTAGTGACCTGTATGTCGTCAGGTAGAGGAGCACGGCCTCTCGGAGCTGCTTCGGTGACACAGGGGGAGGGTGGTGATGGGCGCTTAGTGAGACGCCACTCGGGAAGCTCCTTGCATGTTTGTGGCCTTCAGACACCAGCACCCTTCCCCTCCGTGACGAAGACGCCCTGTGCTCACCAGTCACGTGGCCTGAGCAAGCCCCTCGCCTTCTCAGGCCCTGGAGGGTACAGCTGACCGGAAAGTTCCCGTCCAGGGCACCGGGCCAGTGACTGTTTTGGGAAACTCATGACATGAAGTTGTCGGTCCTCGATTGCTTTGCAGCCAGCTCGAGTTGTCACATCCGGGCTAACACCGGTGGGTGGGTGGGCTCTGGGCTGCAGTTGGCTGACCACAGCCTACCCCGCAGGAGGAGACGGAGGCAGCAGGGGACGAGCGCGGGCGCATCCTGCTGTCGCTGTGCTACAGCTCTCGGCAGGGCGGCTTGCTGGTGGGTGTCCTGCGCTGTGCCCACCTTGCCCCCATGGATGCCAATGGCTATTCGGACCCCTTCGTCCGCCTGTGAGTGAAGGGGGGACAGGTAGGCGGGCCGTGGGGGCTCCCCGGAGCCCCTCTCCAGGGCCATCCCTAACCTGACCCCATCCTTCCCAACCAGTTTCCTGCATCCAAACGTGGGGAAGAGACGTAAATACAAGACCAGTGTTCGGAAAAAGACCCTGAACCCCGAGTTCAATGAGGTAGGCCGGGGTCCAGTGGAGGCGGTCCCGGCTGCCCCGGGGCGGGGAAGGTCAGCGTTCTGCCTCAGTCAGAAAGCGCAGGTCCCACCTGACCTCACCTGCCTGAGCCTGTGTCTGAACCTGTAAAGGACCCAAGGCGCCCCCCTTCCTGCATTTCTGCCCCCTCCCCTGCAGGAATTCTTTTATGCAGGCCCAAGGGAGGAGCTGGCCCAGAAGACACTGCTAGTGTCTGTATGGGACTATGACCTGGGCACAGCTGACGACTTCATTGGTGAGTGAGAATGCAGGGGAGCGGGGTGGCGGGGGGGGCGGTGGGAGGGGGGGCAGCGGGTTCCGACGTGGCTCCTGACTTCTGCTCCCCAACCCAGGCGGGGTGCAGCTGAGTAGCCACGCCAGCGGGGAACGCCAGCGGCACTGGTGTGAGTGCCTGGGCCGCAGTGACTGCCGACTGGAGCTGTGGCACCCGCTGGACGGTGTGCCCCCCCAGCTCAGCGACTAGAAGGGGTACCCGGCCCGGCCCCGCTCACCACCCTCCCCCAAACGGACCCACAGAGCCGGGAGGACCTGGAGCTGCCTCACCCACCGTGCCCAGCCCCACGTCAAACTGTTTGCTCCCTTACCCCTGCGTCCAAGTTCACCCCTCTGCCAACCATGAAGAATAAACTTCCAAACCAGGCCAGACAGAGCCTGTTCCCTTCGCTGTCCGTTGCCTCACCGGGCAGACTGGGCCCCGTTCTCGCTCCCATCCTCCGGATGCCCGTGGAGGGCCAGGCCCAGGGCTGGACCCCAGGCCCCCGCTTCCCGCTCATCACGCTGGGAAGGCCCCACCCCCGCCCCCGCCCTGCCATCTGCACTGAGGTATGGGCGCTCAGGATGGTCTAGGGCAGGCTGACCCACCGGAAGCCAAGCTGTGGGTTCATGACATGACCGTGAGCTGACCTATCCCCGCTCCCCACAAGAGACCCACGTGGCGTATGGGAAGCCTCCCCCTCTGGGACACAGACCTCCCCGAGTAATGGGCCGCAGTGGCAGAGCGACGAGAAAGACCACAGAAAAGACGCAGCAGGAGACCGGGCAGCACTCGCTTTATTGTCCAGCCATCTGGACAGAGAGACGTCAGCCCAGGGCAGCGGGATCAGGAGGCAGCTTGCCCGGCCTGGTGCTGCTGGGCGAACCTCTGCATCCGCTCCTCGAGCTCTGGCCGGAAGTGGCGGATCAGGCCCTGGGGGAGGGGAGGGGGCACCGTGTGAAGCGGAGCTGAAAATCCCAACGCCCTAGGCTCTCGGCACCCCCACCCTAGTGCCCCACGGCAGGGCAGGGAGTACCTGCACAGGCCAGGCGGCTCCATCACCCAGGGCGCAGATGGTATGGCCCTCTATCTGCTTGCTGATCTCCCAGAGGGAGTCGATCTCGGCCGGCCGGGCATCCCCCTTCACGAAGCGGGCCATCACCTTGTTCATCCAGTCCACACCTGCAGCCGTGGCAGCAAGAGAGGGCCTGATGACGCCAGCCAGGGTGCACCCCTGTGGCCCTCGAGGGGTGCAGGCCACAGAGAGGGTGGGGCCGGGAGAGGCCAGAGCCGGCTGGGAAGCAGCAGCTGCACACTGAGTGTCTGGAGCCCAACCAACCTCCGTCCTGCGCCTGACCCAGGCCTAGGGTGAGCCTCAGAGGAAGCCCCCGCCCTGCCCAGGGTGCATACCCTCGCGGCATGGGGTGCACTGGCCACAGCTCTCGTGCTTGTAGAACTCGATAAGGCGGGCGATAGCTTTCACAATATCCGTCTGGGGTGACAAGAGACAGTGACGAGTCACCCGGGGCCAGAGCCTCAGCCCGCCCAGAGCAGCTCCCCGTCCCCCCACCCCAATTCCGGCAAACCCCCTCCCCAATTCCAGCAGCATTCTGGCCACCTCCTCCACTGTCCCTGGGCATGCGGCACTGCCCAGACCCCTCTCTGGGCACTCTCTCCAGGGGAATTCTCTCCCACCTGACTGTATCTCCGGTCACATGAACTGGGATCCAAGAGCTGGGATCCAGGGAGGAGTACTGACCGGGTGGACACGAGGCAGGGACTGGGTGGGGAGCGTGGGCAGCCCTTACCGAGCGGTCCATGACAATCACAGCAGCCGTGCCCAGGCCCGTCTGCGCCTGCACCAGCGCGTCAAAGTCCATCAGCACCGTCTCACACACGGACTTGGGGATCAGTGGTGTGGATGAGCCGCCGGGGATCACAGCAAGGAGGTTGTCCCAGCCACCTGTGACACCCCCTGGGGCCCCGGTCCATCCCCAAAAGGATGGATGGTCAGGGCTGGGACCGCCACACCTGAGTAGTCCTGAGCCCAGGCCCTCTGTCGGCCCCCGCCCAGCGTGGCCTCCCACCCTGGCTCTCTTCATGGACATCCTGCCCCACTCTGGCCCCGGTTGGCCCCTTGGCTCACCTGCATGCTTTTCAATCAGTTCCTTCAGTGGTACAGACATCTCTTCCTCCACAGTACAAGGGTGGTTGACGTGGCCAGAGATATTGAACAGTTTGGTGCCCGAGTTGCGCTCACGACCAAAGCTGGCAAACCACGCACCCCCACGACGGCAGATGGTGGGGGACACAGCCACCGTCTCCACGTTGGCCACGGTTGTGGGGCAGCCAAACACTCCTGTAAAGGAATGGGATGAGACCAGTGGCTGCCAGAGGGTGGGGACAGGGTAGATCAGGTTTCCCAGCAGTGGGGTCTGTCCCAGGGTCGTGCTCTGTGGCACAGCCCCCCTTCACCCTTTGGTCATTCCCATCCCCCTCTGGACCCCAAACTCTAGCAGGCGCTGCATTGCCTTTTCACCCCTCTACTCTTAGTCCCTGGGGGGCTAGAGAGGACCTGGGGACTGGGACAGGGTGAGGGACTACAGATGGAACCTCTATGTTGTCACCCACCCTACTCTGTGTCTGGCCCCCAGTCCAGAAGGAACTCAGAAATCCCCTAAGAATGACCAATGGGGACCTGAAGCCAGATGAGGTTCCACAGGATGCAGCACAAGGCCCAGGACCGGGCCGGGTCTTACCCACATCAGCAGGGAAGGGCGGCTTCAGGCGGGGCTTGCCCTGTTTGCCCTCGATGGACTCAATGAGCGCCGTCTCCTCCCCACAGATGTAGGCCCCGGCCCCACGCACAACAAACACATCAAAATCGTAGCCGGAGCCACAGGCGTTCTTGCCAATCAGACCAGCCTCATAGGCCTCTCGGATGGCCACCTGTGGGACAGAAGCGTGAGGGTACCATCCCCCCAGCCTGGGAACACTGTGTGCTGGGGAGGGGTACAGGCCCACTGAGCCCGTGTTCACCAAAACCCAGGGGTAAAGCTCCCTTTGGACATAACCAGAGGATGCTGTGGGAGAGGGGTGGGATTTTTACAACGTTTATGCTACTTTTGTAATAACAACACTTAACAAACTCTTCACCTACGTGCATTTTTAGAAGAAAGACTAAGGGAATAATGAAAATTTTCCTAAGCGCTTTCCTACAGGTGGTGGATCTGTGGGAGGTTTTTCTGCGTGTTGTGTACGTGTGCAGTTTCCTCTCTTCACAATGAGCAAGTCCTATTTCTGCAGGAAAGGAAAAGACCCTAGGGGTTTGTTTGTAAATACGTAGTAATAACACTTATACACAAAGCTACGATGTGGCAGGCGCCGTCCCAGGTGCTCTTTCCGTTTCCCTCGTCGCTGCCATACAGGAGCCTCACAGAAAGGTGTGAGACTCTGGCCCTGGACCAGTCACTACAGGCATCACTGAGCTGAGAACCGCTGAGATGACCCCTTGGCCCTTCTGCAGGAAAAATGCCTGTAAGCCCACCCCTGCCCCAGGAATCAGAGAGCCCGGAAAGCCTCCCGAGTTGAGGCTTCAGAACATGTCCAAAGAGCCCAGAGGAGGCTCTGGGGGCCACGTTCCGTTAACAATGCATGCAGCAGGGGTAACTACTCTTCCGGGTCGAGCCCAGACAGATCAGGGGCTACAATCTAAGAACCATGCCAGGAAGCAAGCATGTGAGCGCACCCTCTCCCCTACTGAGGCTCCTCCCCTTTCCCACCTGCAGATTGGAGGCCTCGTTGTAGAATTCCCCTCGGATGTAGATGTAGGCAGCACGGGCGCCCATGGCCCGGCCCCCAACTAGGCAGCCTTCCACCAGCTTGTGGGGATCGTGGCGAATGATCTCCCGGTCCTTGCAGGTGCCCGGCTCCCCTTCATCTGCGTTCACGACTAGATACTTGGGCCTGTAGGTTCCAGCAGATCCGTAAGGCCACAGGGCCACCAGGGCTGGGCCTTCAGCTACATGCCACCCCACTCCGCCCAAGGAGGCCTCAAAGATGTCTCCTCCGAGAGCCAGTCCCTCCCTGTTCTCCCAACACATTCCTAGCGGCTCTGCTGGCTCACAGTCAATGACATCGAGCTCAGTGCCTATTACGCCTTTGGGTGGCTAAGACCACAGGAAAGGTCTTTGTTCTGCTCAGTCCAAACGTCTCCTTGTGCTTTCCTAAGAGCCCAAATTCTGCTCTTGGTCACAAAGAACCTTCCTGAACCTCTGCCATATCTCTGGGGCCAAAAGGAAGTGAAATAGCTGACATTTATCATTTGCTTTCTATGTGCTGACCAATGTGAGGGGCAAAAGCTTTGTGAACACTCTCTTTAATCCCTGCACAATGTAACGTCCACTTACAAAAAAGAAAACTGAGGTTCAAAGAAACCAGGAGACTGCCCAAGGCTACATAATTAGAAGGCAGAATTGACCAATGCGTCTGCTTAAGTCAAAATCTTGTGTTGATTCTTATACCCCTCAAGTCTCCCCTGAGGAAGCCCGGAGAGAACAGAGTCCCACCTACTTAAGCTCTGGTGATGTTTCCTTCACTCTTAGTTTCCAAGGAAACAGCCCCAAGGCCCGGGTAAGCCACAGCCACCCCCAAGGTTTCTCCTGCAACCCCATCTCTACCTCCCTACACACACCTGCCATCTGAGGGCTTATTCATGAAGCTCCACTTGAGGCCAGTGGGGAAGCCAGCACCGCCACGGCCCCGCAAGCCGGATGTCTTGACCTCACCCAGGATCCAGTCAGGCCCCTTCAGCAAGATCTCCTTTGTCTTGTACCAGTCACCTCGGCTCTGAGCACCTTTCAGCCTGGACAGAGCAGAGAAGACGTTGAAGGCGAGGCTCTGCTCCAGGACCACCGAGCTAAGGGCAGCATCTCACCTCCAGTCATGGCGGCCATACAGGTTGGTGAAGATCCGGTCTTCATCTTTCAGCGAGCCAAATGAGGTTTTCTTGGGTGCTGTCTGAGGACACAAAGGGTCAGGAGGCCCAACCCAGTTCTGCGGTCACAAAGGGCCAGGCCAGATGTTACAGATTCTCGGGTCCCCGTGATTAGACGGGGCTGGGCTGAGGAGAGGGTAAGGGCCGAAGCCTCAGAACCCTTCGTGGCAACACAGCTACCACCCTCACTTTGGTGAGCACTTCCTGCTTAGCAGGCATCAGGCTAAGCACTTTCCAACCCCAACCCCATTTCGTCCTCATAACCCGGAGACAAGAATGATTTCCTCCATCTTACAAGGGAGGAAACTGAGGCCAAGAACAAACAGCACTTATGGAAGGGCACACAACCAAAAGCTGCTGGGACCTGAACTCAGATGTGTGGGTGGTCAAAGCCCACACCTGAACCACAGCGCCACATGAACTCCCTGAGCCCGGTGTGAAGTGTCCATTCATTTGCCCGGCTGTCCTGCTGGCCCAAAATTTGGTCAAACCAAGGCCTTATACAACTAACTCTGCTGGGAACAAAATGTGTTCACTGATGCAAAAGAAGCGTTTCACCGGGGCTGGGATACAAAGCTGATGGGAGACCCACTTGGGATAAAAGTGATGAAAGGCGGGGTCTGGAATTCCACATGACCCAGGGGTCAGCACCTCAGCTGAGAGCTAAGGGTACCAGGCTTCCAGACTCCCAACCCCCTAAAGGGCACTACAAGGAGCAGAGCGCTAGATGGGGCGTCAGGAGAGGCACATCCTCTCCAAAGCTTTTCTGCATCTGTAAAATGGGGCAGAGGCACCTTCAAGCTCTACAAAGCTCGGGCACGGAAACAAAGAGACAGGGATGCTTCGCCACCTGCAAAATTTCCCGCTATGTCGCCCGGTTGTTAACTAAGACAAGCCAAGGAACCGGAGAGCTGGGGGAGTCAGCCTCCCACTGGGGCCGGTTCCCTTCTACATCCAGGCCGGAGCGGCAACCTTCCTGTCGGGCTGGGGAAATGAGGAGGGTTCTCTAGAAGGCACTACAGACCCAAGGGACGGCCGGCGCAGAGGCGCTGCACAGAGAGACCCGGCCCGCAGACACCCTTGGCCCGAGGCAGGCCGGGCCTCACCGTGTCGCCGCTGAAACGCACAGACACCCGCGCAGGGAGCGACCCGCTGAGCAGCCGCCGTGCCGCCAGCATCGCGGGAGACGGCTCAGTCACCTCCCACTGTCACCTTCACGGTTCCGAGCCTGAAGAACCGGCGCGACCGAGGCGCTGGGCGGCGCACAGGAAAAACGTCACGCGCCCTGGCCCGGGCTGCGCGCCCAAGGTCGCCTGCGCCGCTCTCGCCCCGCCCCCGGCCGCCCTCCCTCGCAGGAGGGCGGAGAGGCTGCTGGGAGATGTAGTCCCGTGGGCCTCGGAGTCCGCCTTTCTCCCGGTGCAGGTGGCGCTTACTCTCGCGCTCCTCTGCTCCGATTGTTCGCATTCGCCTCCGGACCCGAGACTTTCAGACCCTAAGTAACCAAACGTCGCGTGTCACCGTTTGCTGGGTTCTGGTGTTTCCCACTTTCTACAGGTTCTGCATTTAGTGTGCACTTGTATGTCTGGGTGTATGGCGGGAGGAGGAGAAATCAGGCGGGTTGCAGCCCGACGACCCTAATGACCGCGCTGTACTTATTCTGCCCTAGTCCAAGCCTGATGATCTCTCCCCGACCTCACTCTGGGCACCCCTGGGCTCGGGGAAGTATTGCTTATTAGCGGCAGAGAGCAGGGACAGCTCCAGAGCCAGGCAGGGGATTGTTGGTGGAGGTCTTAGGTTGGGGTGAGACCGAGAGAGTGGAAATGGTGAAGATGGGCCGGTGAGTGGCACGTCCTCTTGCCGGCGCTGCTAAGCTCGCGCAGCCATTCCTTCCTCAGCCCGTCAGTAGAGCCCGGGCCTTGGCACTCCTGCTCAAAATCTTGGGGTGGCCCCTAAGTGCCTTCACAGTCACGCCCTGGCCTAGCATTTAAGGACTCCGCCCCTCCCTCCGCAGGGTCATCAGGCCCAGATCCCATCACGCACGCACCCCTTGCCCAGGACCCCTTCTTCTTGGGACCTTAGGGCCGTTTATGTGGCTGTGCTCCTCCGCCCTGAGGAGGTCACGTGTCCTTTGCCTTCCCCTCGAAGTCGCGGAAGCCTGATTAACTCTTGTCTTTATCAGTTCTCTGGGACCCTTTGGCTCTGAGACCTTGCCCTGCTCCTGTGAGAAGCATGTCCTTTTTGCTCTGTCCAGCTCCTCTATTCTCTTTTCCTGTTATCATCCCTTCTGGTCTCTCCTGCTGTTTAGAAACTCATTTGCCCTTATTTTCAAAGATACTCGCCACAGCAGCCTTGGATAGAGTTAACGTTACACGTGAAAAAAATTGAGGCCCATGCAGGTTTTCCCTCTCGTCCATGGGCATGAGGGTGCCGAGCGGTAAGGCTGGAATCAAATCAAAGCCTTTCTTCCTTTCCAGAGTGCCCCCTCCCCCCCTCCAGCAAACGCACAGAACAACCACACGCGTGTAACCTTCATTGAAGATGGCAGTGGTATTCCCAAGAAAGGTACTAAAGCATCAGCACCTTGTCTGAGGTCTCACAGATGGGTAGGGCAGTACCAGGCCCGGGGCCCAGCAGTCCTGGCTCCCAGCCGGGGGACCCCCACTCCTGGGCAGGGAAAGAGATTGCCCAGACAGAGCTGGGGATTACACAGCTAATCCCAGCCTCCGCGACCTGAGTCCACGGATCCCTCCCTATGGGGCAGGAGAAGGGGGGCAGGATGGAACCAGAGGGTGGATTCCTTCCTCATCCCTAACTGGGTCAAGGGAACACAAGGCCACGGGGAGAAGGCCGCCTGGGGATGCCGTGGACGGGAGATGGTGGGGCATGGGATGATGAGAAACTGAGAGTGAGGAGCAGGGTCTCCTGTTCATCCAGCACCAGGCTCTGTGCCAAGCACTTGCCATGTGTTATCTCCTTAATCCTCCCACAAGCCAGAGCGTAGGAATGATGAGCCCCTGTTTTCAAAAGAGGACAGAATGTATTAGCCACGCAGAGTGGCCTGCCCCGGGCAGCACAGCTGCTAGAACTCAGCCTGAGGGTTCCTGACCTGAGATCCCCCACTCAGTCCCCACCCATCCAGAGCACCTACTTGCCAGGCTCCCCTCAGTGTCACCTCCCAGAGAGCCCTCCTCTGAGGCATCCCAGGCCCCGGCCGTCCCCTCTCCCTCCGCACCTGTCCCGTCCTATGCCACTTTCTCGCATCTGCCTCCCCACCCAGCCTCCAAACCAGAAGCCATTGCTGTGTTGGGCTAACTTTGCCTTCCAAATGCTCCTTGTTCCTGTGCCCTCCTGCCCATCCCATGGCCATGACCGGGGTTCGCTTTTAGCCGGAATTTTGCAAAGCTTCCTTGAGGTCTCCCAGCCTCACGTCTCGACCCCTCCGATTCCTTCTCTGCACCACGGGGTGAGTGGGATTGAACCTCAGATCCGTGTTGTGTCTCCTATGCCTGAGACCACCGAGGGGTGGTTCCCCAGTGTCCTCAGGACAGAGCCCAAGCCTCCTGGCCTGGCACTCAAGATCAGGTGCTGACTTCTCCGGCTCCAGCTCAGATGGCTCTCCCCACACAGAGGATCTCTCCGATTTCCACCAGAGGATCCGTCTTCCTTCCGTTCTCCTCCTGAGGAGCCCTTTGAATGTCACCTCCCACCATGTCTAGTAACCTTGCCACAGGTCCTTTGTGACAACGGCACGGTCAGATCTTCTCTCTTCTCCACCCCACAGCACAGAGCTTCTCGAGGGAGGTGCTTACTCCATATTGTAATCCAGTTTTGTAATTGGAAAATGAAAAAAAAAAAAAAAATCAACGTCTTTCCTGTTAGGAATTTAAGATGGAAAAGCAAAAAGAAAGGAGTAATATGTTTTCACCACCCTGACTTAAAACCCACTATCGTTTTTCCTTATTTGTTCCCACTCTGTTTTCTAGGTGATTTGAAAACACTCCACAAGCATTTGATCCTTAAAAATGTAGACCTTAACAGGAAAAAAAAAAAAAAAAAAAAACCCACAAAAGTCCTTCCGCCCCAGAGCTAAATGCTTGAGTCCAATAATATCTTCCAATCCTTTAAAGAAAAAAAATGCCCTTACTTGTACATGCGTTTACCTACAGGAATAACACGAGTGTTTCGTGCTTTCGTACATGTAGTCATGAATCTTGCTATTTCACAGTTTTTCGCCTGGCTTTTTTGCATTCAAGACGCTATGTTTTTGAGATTAATCCATATGGATACAAATAGGTGTAGAAACATGATTATCTACAGGTAACACCAGAGCTTCAAGGTTAAGGACCTGGATTCAAAATCCTGCTTTTGCCACTTACTACCTGTGTGACTTTATGACCCGTGCCTCAGTTTCCCCTCATGGGAAATTAGGAGAAGCTGTGCCCTCAAGGAGCGTCTGTTGGAATGGAGAACAGCAAATGAGCAGTGCCTGACACACAGCAAATGCCCGAAGAACGTTTAACTAAATGCCCTGGATTATAGATTAATTTGGACAAGATCCCCATCCTTACAATACGGAGTCTCCCCACCCAGGAGTGTGAGGTCCCTCCTCATTTTTTCAGATCTTGTAGGTTCCTTGCTAAACATGGGGCGCTTTTTCTCTAAAAACGGTGCACATTTTTTAACATAGGAATTTTATGTGATATCTTGTGCTTTTATGTTTTGTGATCTCTGTTTTAATAACATTTTCTCATTGGTGTGAATAGAGCACCATCAATTTGCCTGATTCGTGCTGATCTGGATCCCTTAATGGACTCTCCTGTCATATAAAAGTTTGTCCGGGGGCGCCTGGGTGGCTCGGTCGGTTAAGTGTCCGACTCGATTTCGGCTCAGGTCGTGATCTCACGGTCGGTGAGTTCAAGCCCCATATCGGGTTCCGTGCTGACAAGGCGGAGCCTGCTTGGGTTTCTCTCTCTCTCCCTCTCTCTGCCCCTCCCTGGCTTGTGCTCTCTCCACCCTCACTCTTGCTCTTAAAATAAATAAATAAGCTTTAAAAAAAAAAAAAAAAGTCTCAGATAAAGCTGGAGGCTCAAAACCTTCACAAGAGTATCTGCCTAGGCTTTTCTCTGATATTTGTATTGCCTTCTTCTACCTAGAACGTCTTCTTCTCCAAACAATGGAAGGGGTCTTTCTGCTGCAGGCAGAGGAATGACCTTTAACCTCCAAGTAGCTTGCTAACACACTAAGGGCATGGAATGACCAGGCAATAAAATTTGAGTTGCCCTCCCAGATCTGGGCGTGGCTTGGTTTGTGCCCAGGGGCACCTTGGAAATGGGCTGCCTTCCCATCCGGCAGGAAGGGAAGACATCCAGAGGACTCTGGCCTATTTATCTTGAGACAGGGCCTAAGTGTGACGATTGTCATGGCACCCTGTAAGTAGGAGGTTTGCTGAGGCCTTTGGTGGAGTCCTTGAGCATATTTTTTTTTTTTTAATTTTTTTTTTCAACGTTTATTCATTTTTAGGACAGAGAGAGACAGAGCATGAACGGGGGAGGGGCAGAGAGAGAGGGAGACACAGAATCGGAAACAGGCTCCAGGCTCCGAGCCATCAGCCCAGAGCCTGACGCGGGGCTCGAACTCCCGGACCGCGAGATCGTGACCTGGCTGAAGTCGGACGCTTAACCGACTGCGCCACCCAGGCGCCCCAGTCCTTGAGCATATTAAGGAAACTCCCTTGCAAGGCCCAGTTTTATCGTGCATGAATGGGGTGCTCGGTTTCATTGAATACTTCTACATCTCAGATGTTATATTGTTTTTCTTCCTTCTTCATTACATCAATCCTTTTTCTAATCTGTTAAACTATGTTTGACCTAAAGGTGTGGTGGAGTGAGGCAGCTAGAACAGATTGTAGCCACTTGGGATTAAATCTTGGGCTCTCCTGCCTACCAGCTGTGTGGCCTTGGGCAAGTTCCTTGACATCTCTGTACCTCATAGTATCATTGTAATGGTTACATGTTTTGATCTCCGTAAAACCTTACATAGAGCTGTGTGTCTGCTGTTCTCGTGCTTTTATTATTCCAGGGACAAACCTTTTGGTCATGCGTTCTGTTCTTTCACTGTAATGCTGGCTCGGCTTTTACATCAGTGCTCATAAAGGAGGGTGGCCTATAGTTACATTTCCTCCAGGAAATCTTGTCCAGTTCTCTTAAAAGTGGATCACTGGGGCACCTGGGTGGCGCAGTCGGTTAAGCGTCCGACTTCAGCCAGGTCACGATCTCGCGGTCCGTGAGTTCGAGCCCCGCGTCGGGCTCTGGGCTGATGGCTCAGAGCCTGGAGCCTGCTTCCGATTCTGTGTCTCCCTCTCTCTCTGCCCCTCCCCCGTTCATGCTCTGTCTCTCTCTGTCCCAAAAATGAATAAACGTTGAAAAAAAAAATTTTTTTAAAGTGGATCACTTTCGGGGCACTGGGGTGGCTCAGTCAGTTAAGTGTCCGACTTTGGCTCAGGTCATGATCTTGCAGTTCGTGGGTTCAAGTCCCCTGTCAGGCTCTGTGCTGACAGCTCAGAGCCTGGAGCCTGCTTCCGATTCTGTGTCTCCCTCTTTCTCTGCCCCTCCTCTGCTAGCTCTCTCTTTCTCTCTCTCTCAAAAATAAACATTTTTTAAAAACATCTAATTAGGGGCGCCTGGGTGGCGCAGTCGGTTAAGTGTCCGACTTCAGCCAGGTCACGATCTGGCGGTCCGTGAATTCGAGCCCCGCGTCGGGCTCTGGGCTGATGGCTCAGAGCCTGGAGCCTGTTTCCGATTCTGTGTCTCCCTCTCTCTCTGCTCCTCCCCCGTTCATGCTCTGTCTCTCTGTCCCAAAAATAAATAAACGTTGAAAAAAAAAATTTTTTTTAAATAAATAAATAAAAACATCTAATTAAATTTCATTTTGTTTTATTTTAACCCAATTAGCCTCTGCCTTTTAAAAAGTTTGACCCATTTACGTTTATTGGTATTACAATATTATATTGTGTTTTCTACTTAGCATTCTTTCTCTTTATTTCTTTTTCCCTCTCTTTTTTGGTTTTCTGCTGAATTAACTGTGTTTTCTTTGTGCCATTTCCTTCTCCACTCTTGTTTTGGAAGTTACGCATTTTGTTTCTATTTTTAGCAGTTCCCCTTGCATTTTTAACAGTCATACATAAATTTCTTTTTCAGGAAATGCTAATTAAGAGTCTATCCTCCTGCTGAGTATGAAACTAAAACAAAAACAGAGTATACTGCCTCCCTCTGTGCATGCCTCCCTCCCAAATTCTGTCCTTCTGTTTTCTGGGTTGGCCCCATTTGTGACCTGGCGTTACGGGTCCCCTGCTTTGTGCTGCCAGTGGAGACCTGGCCTCAGTCATGGGGACCTCTAAGCTTTGTTCTCCAGGGCTGAGTACAGACTGAGGACCTGGCCCCAAGCCCTGTGCGTTCAGCCTGCTGTATTCCTGGCTGAGATACAAGCCTTCAGCGCCCCCCCCCCCCCCCCCGCCCTCTAGACTACAGCTTCTTCTTGTTCATTTGTTGTTTTTGTTGCTTTTCCTTCAGAGGTTTACTTCAAGCCTACACAGAATTCCCTTTTTGTATCTGTGTGGCATTCAACTATTAACATTTTTTTTCTCCTCTGATTTTAATGCGTTTGAGAAGGACACAATGGATTTCTGGTTGTAGTCTGCTACCTTGAACTGGCTACCTTCCTATTTTTTTCCCATTCACTTAAACTTTAGAAAGTAAAGTCGATCGGTCATGGCCAGGGGGGTACACACAGGACCAGGTCAGTGCATTTGAGGCAAGCAGCACAATTGAAGACGCATCTAACACGGGTCTCCCTCCCTGCGCCCCAGCGTAGGATGCCTCGCATACCCTGTAGACTCTAGTCCTGACGTGAGCGAGAGCCACTCCCTGTCAGCCTGCCAATGTGTCAGGGCCCCTCTTTGGCTTCTGCTGGTTCTGAAGCACTGGACACTGCGGTCTCCCCTGTGGGGGACCCGTCAGCTCTCAGTTGGGCACAGGTCCCAAGCACCAGTACAAGCCCACCCCTCCCAGCCCCTCCCTCACAGCACACCCACGGTCAGATGCCCAGCACATAAGGTCTAGGAGTTTGGAACATCTCCATGTTGGTCATTTGCCCACTCCACATCATCGCTTGGAGTCCTGCCTACAGCCCCTTTGTCCCCTCGCACAAAAGCTCTTGTCTCTGCTCTGCCCAGTGTAGCCCTTGATGGCTATTTGGGGTGACAGACACCAGGAAGAGTTCACACGCCGCTCAACTAATCCCAGGCTTTTAGAAACCTGAGACTCGTCTTCCCCATCCCTCAAGGGTTCGGTTTTTAGAAATGCTCCATCTTGTTCATCAGCAAAAAGAGGAAAAAAAAAAACAAACCCGCCGGACATTTATTATTGGAAACAGGTTGAACTGTTCATCTTCTGTTACACGTTTTTCCTCCCGATACACAAAACTCACGGCCACAAAGGACCTGTGGCGGGGGAGCCCTGTTGCTGCAACAGGTCGTGACACCATAGCCAGTATTTATGGGTTTTCTTCCTTCTTCGTGAATCCCACACGTTTGCCTCCAGCAAGCACCCCTGCTGCTCAGGGGGCTTTACCAGGTGGGTGGGGGGGGGGGGACTTGATATCATGAAGATGTCATGTCTCTCCAAATTAATCTATAAAAACATTTGAATTCCAATCAAAATCCCGTCAAAGTTTTTCATGGAACTGGGAAAACGGATGCTAAAATCTATATAGAAGAACGCAGGGTCAGGAATGGCCAGGCCAGGTTAGGAGAACAAGGCTGGGGGGGAAGCTTCCCTACCAGACAGCAAGACTAATTATAAAGCTAGCAGAATCGAGAAGAGCCACCCAGTGTTTCTGAAATATGGTGCTTTATCACAGTTTGCTAGAAATTTTGCAATTTTGGTTTTGATTTCTTCTTTGACATGAGACATCTTAAGAGAGATTTATAGGGGTGCCTGGGTGGCTCGGTCGGTGAAGCGTTCAACTTCGGCTCAGGTCAGGATCTCACAGTTTGTGAGTTTGAGCCCCGCGTCAGGCTCTGCTGACAGCTCAGAGCCTGGAGCCTGCTTCAGATTCTTTGTCTCCTCCTGTCTCTGCCCCTCCCATGCTCATGCTCTATCTCCCTCTCTGTCTCTCAATAATAAATAAACATTAAAAAAAAATTTTTTTTTAAATGTCATTGCAAGCCCGAGGTCATGGAGTCTCTTACTTTTTTTTTTCTGTTAATATTTTATTTTTCTCATCACATGTAGACAAACCCTACTTCAGGGTTTCTCATTCTTGACATTGAACATTTGGGACTGGATAATTCTTTGCTGTGGGCACCTGTCCTGTGTGCATCATAGGACATTTGACAGCATCCCTAAGTGCCAGGAGCACCCCACAAGTTGTGACAACAAAAATGTCTCCAGACATTGTCAAATGTAACCTGGATACAAAATCACACACACATACACACACACACACACATTGAGAACCACTGATCTATTTGGATGTTATTGTATATGGTGTGAGGTAAGGATCCAGTACTTTTCCTCAATACAATGTATTAGTTTTATTAATATTAAAGAATTCTTCTTTTCAAACTTGTTTATGATGCCACTGCTATTACATGTCCACATCCTATACGTGCGTGCATCTGTGATTGTATATGGTAGACCCTGACTAGATTATCACAAACTCATTTCCTTTTCCTGGGCACAGAACCCCCTTGCATCGGAACGGGACAGAAGTGAAGAGTGTCACTTCCAGGTCTGGACAGCAGGGAACAGGTGTGTCTTCATCATGTTCTCTCTCTCTCTCTCTCTCTCTCTCTCTCTCTGTCTCTCTCATCCCCTTCCAAGGACACCTTGTCAGAGTATGAATCCGGGGGTTGAATGGGCCCACCCAGTTCTTTTTTTTTTTTTTTTTAATTTTTTTTTTCAACGTTTATTTATTTTTTTGGGGGGACAGAGAGAGACAGAGGATGAGCGGGGGAGGGGCAGAGAGAGAGGGAGACACAGAATCGGAAATAGGCTCCAGGCTCTGAGCCATCAGCCCAGAGCCTGACGCGGGGCTCGAACTCACGGACCGCGAGATCGTGACCTGGCTGAAGTCGGACGCTTAACCAACTGCGCCACCCAGGCGCCCCAAGGGCCCACCCAGTTCTTACTCAGGGTCTCGTGACCACAGTCAGATGGCACTTGTTGTTGGGGCCACTCTGAGGGCTTCTTCCCTCACCTAGTGGGGCTGAAGGAGGAGCTGGAGTCTGAAACAGCTGTGGCTCACTGGCTGGGGTGTCTCTCTCTCCCTCCTTCACTTTCCCCCCTCTACCCTCTCTGGTCTCTCCACGTGGGCTCTCCCTGTGGCAGCCTCAGGGTAGCTGGATTTTTTACACAACGACGGAAGTCAGTTGTCCCCGAGGGAAACTGCAAAGCTGCATGACCTTTCCTGACTCAACCTCAGAAGCCCCACAATGTCTCTTCCACTGTCTTCATCCAGGCAGCCACAAGGAGGGCATAGAGACGCCAGAGCATAAAGTACTTGTGAACACGTGTCAAAATCACAAGCTATCTGATGCGGTTCCAGATTCCTTATCCCCTGGGTGTGGTGTTTGTTTCTCCCTCTGGAAGGTTGCAGGCAGGGTCTTCATTTCCTTCCCGACGACTCTGGAATTTTATGATCTGCTTTGTGGTTCTTTTGTCAACATGCTCGGCACTCATTGTGCCTTTCAGCCTGAAAGCCCATCTTCCGTCCTGGGAAAACTTACTGCATTATTTTTATTTTACTTTTTTTTTTTTCTACCCTCTTCTTTCTCCCTCCCTCTGGACCTCCTGGAATAATACTGTTATTCTTATCTTTCCATGCCTTTATCTTTTTTTTTTTAATTTTCATGCGTATTTTTCAACTCTATCTTGAGATTTTTCATTTCTGCAATCTCATTTTTAATTTCCAAGAGCTCCTGAATACTCTTTATAATAACCTCCCTTTTGGGACGCCTGGGTGGCTCAGTCGGTTAAGTGTCCGACTTCGGCTCAGGTCATGAGCTGGCGGTCCGTGGGTTCGAGCCCCGCATCGGGCTCTGTGCTGTCAGCTCAGAGCCTGGAGCCTGCTTCGGGTTCTGTGTCTCCCTCTCTCTCTGCCCCTCCCCCGTTCATGCTCTGTCTCTCTCTGTCTCAAAAATAAATAAACATTACAATAGCCTCCCTTTCTTACCTCCTGGATGTAATATCTTTGGTTATGTCCCTGAAGATAATGATTAAAGCTGATTTGAATTTTTCTGGTACTACCTGCACGGTCCCTATCTTTTCTGAGTTCTTTTTCTTTCCCCGTTTATTGGCTGTCTCTCTTTTACGTGAGAGATTTCTCTCAACTGTCTGGCAATTATCTGTTGTCCTTTGATATTTGTTGTGTCAGGGGTGAGCGGGAAAGCTGAGGGTTTATCAAACACAGACCCTGTCACCAGGGCCCCTAAATGCCAGTTTCCGCTTCTCCCAGAGGATTCCTCCAGTCTTCCACTGGGCTGTGGGCCTCTGCCCACACTCCAGAAGCTGGGCTGGAGGGCTGTGCAGGGGGTCTCAAGATTTGAGTATGAGGACCCTCCCCTGGCCTGCAGGCTACGCAGCCCCACCCACTGAATAGGGCCAAGTGAAGACCTACCACTTTCGATAGTTGCCACAGATGCCTGAAAACCCACTTAACGGGCACTGGGTCTGCTGGGGAAGGGTGATGCAGCGACAGCCCCTGATGGAGGTCACCAGCCCCAGCTGTGTGGCTTTTTCTGCAGCCAGATCCTCCGGACAGGCATTCCCACAGACCCACTCTTAAACCTCTTCGCCAACACCCCCCCCCCGTGCCAGGCCCCCAGTCTTGGCCTCTTCCAAATTCCTGGGATCTCCCGGGGCCTCAGGGCCATCTCAGCGGGTCCTGAAGGAACCACGTGCCTGGGGACAGTGCCGTTTGGCACACCACCTCTGTCTTGGTGTTCCGATGGGCGACCCAGACTGGTCCTCGTGGTCAAGTGGCCGGGCCCCCCCAGGGCTCAGAATGGCCAGGAGCGGCTCCTCAAAAGGAGGATGTGTAGGCTCCTGTTTTCTCCCTGCAAGATGCTTCTCCGCTTGGCTTTAAGTGCCTGAGGAAGAGGCTTCCAGCTGGCTGGGGTCCCCCGTCTCCAGAAAGACGAGAGGCTGGGAACACAACAGAGTGGCCAGACCACAGGGGAAAACAGAAATCTGACCCCGCGACCCGCTGCAGCCCGCCCAGAAAACCAATCTCTTGTCTGCAATAACCAGCCAGGAAGCCGGCGGCGGCCGTGGGGCGCGCCTGCGGGAAGTCAGACTGCTAGCTCTAGGGGACAACGCAGGAAGCCAGGCAGCGAGCCTGGTGACAATTGCCCAGAATGTCCAGGACTTCATTCACAAGTGATAGCTTCCCCAGTTTTTATTTTTTCCTACTTAAGGTCAACCAGAAAAAGCCACCTCTGCTCCCCCCCTCCCCAGTTCTACCGAGCCCGCTCACTGCTTCCCCAGGCCAGCAGCCTCCATTCAGGGCGCACCCGAAGCCTCCCTTTATCCCCGCACGAAGCCCTCCCTCTCCCCTGCCTGCTGAGTCTCTGCCAAACACAAGTGAGCAGCCAGCCCCCTCGCCAGCAAGTCTGAGTGAAGAGCACCGCTCACTCCCATTTGCTGCTCGAGAAGGCAGCTAGGCCCGTGGCTCCCAGAAGAGGAACGTAAGGTGCTGATGTGGAGGAAAAAGGAGGGCAGACCGGTCTCCGTTGGTCCACGGGGCCGGGCTCTGAGGGATGCAGAGGACAAGATGTGCGAGGGCAATGTGCTGCCTGAGGAAGGGCAGAAGGAGCGGGCCCGGCCTAGCTCTGAAATCCCCCTGGGCTCTCCCCCGACCGGGGGCCAAATCACCCGGCCGGGCCCAGGCGCTGCCCCGCAGGAGCACCATCAGTTGTGCCCACGGTCCTCGGACAGGGCCCACCTATCTGTGCCACCTTCCGGCCTGCTGCCGAATGTCCGCGCCAAGGAGAGGGCTGGGCCCTTCAGCTTCCAGAGGCTTCCCCTAGCTCAGGGTCTTCCTCCACCACCAAATGAGGGGATTCTAGCTGATCGTCACTGACCGCTCTCAGGGTCCGGTCTGGGGGAGCCAGAGGGGCCTGGTCTCAGCGTGGGGTGGGGGGGGGGGTAGTCCCACGGCCCTCTCTCTGAACCCCTCCCCGATCCCCTGCAGAGGCAGGATGACGCTGGGAGTTGACCGGATTCCCTTAGCCTGAGAACAAAGGAGGGATCAGACGGGATGGGTCAGATTACGCTGTAGTAACAACAGCTCTAAAATGCCAGCAGCGGAAAACCGCCGGGTCGTTGCTCAATCACATCACGTGTTCGCCACACTTTAGCGGGGGCTCTGCTCCACGTCGTCCTTACACGGGGCCCAGGCTGCCATCACCTGTCCTGGAGGCTGGGGAGGACAGCGCTGGGATCTCGCAGGGGCAGCGGCCGCCCCGGGACTGATTTGCCCACCCTGCGCCCAGCCCACCGCCTACTGGAATGCGTCAGAGGCCCCTCCCCCTGGCAAGGGTCGTTTTCGCATGTCACTCTCTGCCCAGGGAATGTGGATGGTGAGACAAGGCGGTGGGAGAGCCAGCGGATCGCGCAGGGACGCAGGGGGGAGCCGGGAGGGCCACCCCCGGAACAGCAGTGACTGCCCCTCCTCCCACTGACCCAGCCTGGGCCGCACACAGCTACTCAGCTCCTACCCTCGGCCCCCTTCCCCAGGGGCCCCTGGGCTCCTGGGCTCCGCCGCCCCGGGGGGAGGCCCTGTGGCAGGTGGCCCTGCTGAAACCAGAAAGCATTTTATATTAAGTGAGCCTCTTCTCTCTCTCTAGACTGTGGGCATCTCCGGCGCAGAGACCGTAGTTCATTTCTCTTACTGCTTTTTTTAATTTTTACCGGTCTCTTTATTCCTGTTCCTGGAGCTCAGCAGACTGGGTTGAAGGCCCGAAGAAGATACACCCATGTGTTTTAGGACTCAAGCGTCCTAGCTGGCTGCCCCATCCCTCCCTCAAACCTGACTGTTGAGGATGTGAGAGCCCCTCCCCAGGAAACTGAATGCTCACAGCAAGGCTTCTCGCTTGGAAATTTTATTTGTCCCCAGGAAAGGGAGGCAGGCGGCCCCCACCTCCCGCCGAGGGTGCTGCAAACTCTCACTGCTTCCCGTTGCCGTTGATGGGACGGTTCACGTGCTCAGGGGAGGCCAGGAAGGCCTTGAGCTTGGGCCGGGCGCTGAGGCGCGCCACGTAGGCCGAGAGCAGGGGGAAGGAGTCCAGGCAGCCGGGGGCCAGGACCTGGTGAATCAGCAGCAAGTCTAGCAGGTTGTAGTCCACGAAGGAGATCTGCAGGGCAGGGGGCAAGGGACTCAGCAGGCGGGAGCGTGGGAGCCAAGGAGTCTGAGCCTTTCCCTAAGTCCGCCCCATTCTGCTGAGCCACGGGTTCCTGCGTTCCCTCTGCACCTGTTTCCCCTCCGCCAGAAGGGGATGGTGCAGAGGGGCAGGACAGAGCCAGACGCTCACCTGGTCGCCCACGATGAAGGCCTGGCCCCCCTGGTTCTGGGACAGCAGCGTCTCGAAAGGCTTCAGGTGCCCCGGCAGTGCCTTCACATATTCCTTCTTGCCTGCCTCCTGCCAGAAAGACACCACCGCGTGTTACCCTCCTGACCCCCACGCTGCTGCCCACCCCAGCCTCTGCCCCGGCCCTGAGACACCCCCTTCTTTTTGCCCTATTTCGTGAATCACCACCCGCCCAGGCCGGAGCCCCAGCGCCCCCCTGCTCACTTCCCATCCCCAGGGCCGCACCACATCCTGTCCGGCTCAGCCGTGGATTCTTCTTTACCCCACCCCCACCTCTCCGCCTCTGCCGTGGTCTCCCACCAATAGACTCCAGAAGTCTTGGAAGATCCTTCTAGATCTCACATCCATACCCGGCCCTGCTTAAGATGCCTCGATGGCTCCCCACTGCCATCAGGGGACTATCCAGCCAGCCAGTTCGAGGCCCCGGGGATCTGGGCCTCTTGCCCCTCCAGTGCCAACTCCTGCCACGCTCCCTCTCCCTCCCCCACGGCCACACACATGCCCTGCGAAATTGGCCCCAGGTCCTCAGACGTGCTCCAAGTCAGGATACTTTCTGCACCTCAAAGGGCCAGCACCTGCTTCCAGAAGCTGGCTACAGATCCTTCCCCTCCCCCGCCACTAAGAAGCCCAGCCCTCCCAGGCCGGAGGGAGGCAAGCCCTTCTTTGTACTCCACCGTGCCCAGCCCCGGCGCCCGGGCTCACGTAGTTGGTGTAGATAAGGGTGATGTATTTGCTGCGAAGGTCCTCCACCCCGTCATTCACCACGTCCACCAGGGCTGCCTCGCGCTGGTCCTTCCCGTATAGCCCTGGGGAGAAAGTCAGCCGAAGCATGACTGGGTGTCTGACATGCCACTGGCAGGCCACGTGGCTGCCTGTGGGCACAGCCGTGGAGAAGGAAGGACGGAAGGCCGGTCCTGACGCACGGTAGGCGCTCAGAACTCAGCAGGAGGCAGACCCAGGCTTGACTGGGGGCAAGTTAGATAACCTCCTCGTGCCTCTGTTTCCACCATCCCACAGGGCTCACCAGGCAGCTTGATTTAAACGGAGGAGGTTCAGAGGGGGGTAACAAGGAGATGTGTGGGAACACTGGCTGATGCTTGCCCCCCCCCCCCCGCCCTGCCACCTGCAGCCTCAAGACTCACCAAGGGTGCGCCCCAGGTGTCGCAGGATGGCATTGGACTGGTACAGAGTGAGGTCTCCGTCCTGGAACTTGGGGAGCTGCCCGTACAGCTGGGGGTGGGGGGGGGCGGCACAGCTCCGTCAGAGATGCGGAGCTTGGCTGCCCCCCCCAGCTGCCCAGCCTCTGGCCCCCCTCTGGGCACAGCAGCCACTCACACAGGATGCCTTGAGCGGGCCCTGCAGCCAGGTCTCCTTGGCCACCACCTCTTCCTTCCAACTCTGGCCCTGGTCGGCCAGCAGCATGCGCATGGCCTCGCAGCGCCCTGGGGGAGGGGAGGACCGGGTGGGGGGATGCGGGGAGACCCCAGCCTCAGAGCACCCTGGGGAGGGGCCGTGGAGGCAGGGACTCCGATGACGACCCCGCTGGACACTAGGGAGGGGACGGGCCAAGGTGGAGAGAGCGGATATTCGGGCCTAGGGAGCGCAGGGGAGCAGGGAAGGAGGCCCTAGCTAGTACCCACATGATGGAGGGGCGGGGTGGGGGTCTTAGGGTGCTCCCCAGGTGGGCGAGGGGGCGTGGGCTGCAGCCCCAACCTCTGCCTCCCCCGGCTGCCAGTCACAGGGCGCCTACCTCGGACGGGGAAGTAGACAATGGTGTAGGGCGGCACTGGAGCGGATGGAGAGAAGTCCGTTAGGGTCTGGGAGGAGGCGATTACGGACGGGAGACAGCGCCAATCCGTCCTCCCTGGGGTCCCCTTGCCGGCTCTGGGCGCTCCGGGGACCGTGGGAGCAGGTCTCTGCGCTGGAGGCGCCGAGCCCCCGCCCCCGCCCCGGAGAGCCCCAACCGCGCGCCGCTGGCGTCGTGGGTCCCCTGGATCCCCATCCCGGCGCGGGGGTGACAAGGGGGGGCGGGGGTGCAGGGCCTTCCAGGAACTCTGTCCCGAAGCTGGGGGGGGAGGGTCCGGCCTCCACCGGGAGCGCTCCGAGGCCTCTGGAAGCGCCACCCCCCTCCCCCGGAGGCCCAAGCGGGGGGACTCACTGGTTGCAGCGCGGACGGCGGCGGCTCAGGCGGCGGTGGCGGCGGCGGAGCTCCGGCCCGGCCCGGCCTCCAGCCTTATAAGGGTTGTCCCGCCCATCCCCGTCCCGCTCCACCCCGATGCTGACTCACGGTGCCCCGGAAGCCCCGCTCCCGGTCCCGAGCCCCGGGGGTGCCCCCAGCCCGCCGTCACACCGGCCGGAGGCCCTGCCAGCCCGCCCGCCGCCCCTACAGGTGGCCCGAAGTTTGTGCTCAACAGCGGCCCGGCGCTGATGACTCCCCGGCCAGCGCCAGCGCACCAGCGGCCGGATTCTTCCAGAGCCCTTCGCGTTTGCCCACCGCAGCTGCTTTCCCCGCTTGGTTCACAGACCTCAGAGGCACAAAGCCTTTGTCGACCAGAAAAACAAAACAGGCGGTTATTTTACCAGCAAAATGGGTTTATTCGGGAACAGCAGAGAGGTGTTATTCGGGACAAGCAAGCTATGGGAAAACCACAGGCAAGTCCAGGGAACAAAGGACAGGAACTCTACTTTTTAGAGAAACCGGAGGGAGCGGAGAGGGGCTGCTTTGAAAGAAACTCTATTGGAAGAAAAGAGGGGGTGATGGATTTTCATTGGCTGGGCTGTTGGAGGAGGAGAGGAGAAAATGGTTATTTTCCTCCTGCTGGGAGAGTAAAAAAAAAAAAAAAAAAAAGAGTCTTCCTGTGGGGTCTGCAACTGAGGAGGAGTGTTCTGGCAGAGAGGTGCCCCCCCCCCATTTTACATGAGGTTTTCTTTATTCAGTGTCACAAAAGGGGGAACCCTTTTGATCAAAATCTCCTTCCTCTCCCCACTCCAAAAGCATCCATGATCAAGAGTCCCATTTTCCAA
Source organism: Leopardus geoffroyi (assembly GCF_018350155.1). Lineage (NCBI taxonomy): Eukaryota > Metazoa > Chordata > Mammalia > Carnivora > Felidae > Leopardus > Leopardus geoffroyi. Next base: position 110,534,941 of record NC_059329.1, on the reverse strand, counting down.
ATTCAGTGGGTTTTTTGTCCCTTCCTACCAGGAAGGACCCTTCCCGGGTGGCATGTCCCACATTGGAGGGAAAGTACACAGGTGGGAAACCCCTGACACCACATCTGTAACCAGGGGGGTAGAAGGGAGGACTCTCAGGCATTTCCTCTGTGGAGTCTGTATCTTTTCAAAGTCGTTCAGGTTGGAGATCATCTCAAAGCATTGAATGGCGTCACCTTATTGGGTACATCATTTCTACAATGATTTGACATGCAACGGCTACAAAACTTAAAAGTAATGCTATGAAACATAAAACGCAATTAAAGGCAACGTGACGATTCTAAATTGTATGATGGTTCTGAGTTGTGCCCCTAGGCCTGAAGGTGATGACGGAGCTTGGGGCAATCTGAGGATTAAATACAGGCTGGCACACACACACACACACACACACACACACACACACACACCCCGGCGGAATATATGTGATATTCCTCAGACACTCCTGGCTACCCAAGAACAAAGGAGAGGGGTTTAAGTGCTTGCCATGGTAATGTGGGAAACTAAGGCAAATGAAAAATTAAATTCCCTTACTGCCTACAGCCCATTGACAAGTCCTTGAAACCTCCCTCTAGGACCTCAGTGGCCTCAATGATGACACTTTGCTGGGACAAGAGAAAACCCTAGCCTGACACTATCCTAACGTCCAGGATCCTGTCTTTTTTTTAAATCTCAGCTGCCCCAAAATATGTGCTGACAATCATACTCCAAGCTTATGCCCCCCCACCCCCCACATAGCTAAAGGGTCTCATGACTGAGGTCTTATTAAATGGTAAGAAATGGTGTTTCCCTAGCAACAGCTAGCCCCTCAAGGCCCTGGAAACCTTGCTTCCAAAATTCCTTAGAGACTTATTCTATTCCTGACCCCCTCCCAACCTGAGGGGATATAATCAGTTACCCATCAGGACCCCAGCGCAGCTCTTCCTGCCCCTGGGTCCTATCCCCGTGCTTTAATAAAATCACCTTTTTGCACCAAAGACATCTTCAAGGACTCTCTGTTGGCCGTCAACTCTGGACCACCCTACCATCACCCCAATAAAGGGGAGACGGGACGGGAGGGCCAAAGGTAGCCAATAAAAAAAAAAAAAAAAGGACCGCGGAGAATCAGGTGCAATTTGCTGTAGCCCTAATTTTGTGCAATTGGGTTTCTACGTCCCCTGAGGCATGTATGTACATGCAGCCAGGAGATGGTGTTTGCTGTCACACAGCTGCTTCCTTGTTCAGCAAGGAGATAATCAAGGGCTATGCAATCGTCTTAGACAACGAGTTAAGGGCTCGTTAACCGGCTGCTCCTGTATTTGCTGTGGAATTGGCCTGCTCTCTTGACGTTAGGGAGAGATTTCCAATCACGTTTCTCATTCGCACTTACTCCAACCCTGGGGAGAAAAGTTGCCTGGGGAGGCAAACTCGGAATCCTGTCCGTCTCCTGGGAGCTCCTGTTCAAGGCAGCTGTGGAGAAGAAATGGCACAGATCAATGAGGGGTTTCTGATTTGTTACGAAAAGAAAATAGAATCGTAAACACGGCAAGAGCACGTTGCTCTTTTAGCCTCCGGCTGTCAAGACAAGGCGTTGCCCCAGCCCGGGCATCATTGTCAGAAACCCCACATTTAGAGGAGTAGCCGGGGGGTGTGCATAAAGCTCCCTCACAAGCACCGTCTATGGACCCCTTGACCTGTATACAGAATTAGCACTCTTCAGCCAAGACTTCGATGCTGCATTATTACGTGTTAAAAGAACCTAGATGTATGGGTGTGTCAGTAAGCTGACAAATGGCCCTATTTATATTGGCTGCCCCACAATAGATACAGTTGGAGATAGATGATAGATAGATGGCAGACAGATATTATTTATATTTATATATATGTGAGAGATCTTGCTTTCCCATCCCAGGGGAGGGTTACATTGAAGCAAGGAATGGGGTTTGGTGGGTTCAGTACTCTAACCTTATAAAAGGGACCTCAGGAACAATCTAGGCCCACAGTGGAACTTGGGATTCTGGTGAATTCACTTAAAGAGTGAATTGAGGGATCGCTGTTGTCATAAACAGATGGAGGTTTCTGGTGACAAATCCGGCGATCAGAGAGGTTTCCCCTTTTTGCAGTAGATTGGGAAATCAGATGGGAGTGGTATCTGCCTGGAGAAAACACAGTAAGACACAACAGTGAGACAGGGGCACACAGGCCTGGCCCACTCATCTTGGGAAAGCTGTCTCCGCTGGATGTCGTCTGCTTCGATTACCGGAAATCCTTACGTTTAGGTCACCAATGCATGTGCGGGTCCGACTGGGCCTTGGTGCTTTCTTTATTTATTAAGTTTATTTATCTGATTTGAAAAAGAGAGCACAAGTGGGAGAGGGGCAGAGAGAGAATCCCAAGTAGGCTCCACACTGTCAGCACTGAGCATGATGTGGGGCTCGAACTCACGAACCACGAGATCATGACCCAAGCCAAAGTCAGCCGCTTAACAAAATGAGGCACCCAGGCACGCTGGTGCTTTCTTTCGATGTAACACGTGAATCAGGAGTCAATTCCCTGATGTTTGGAGACACTAGGGTTAGCTAACGGTACCTGGTAGGAGTCCTCCCAACGAAGTTGAAGAGAATCGTTGTGGACGTGTCTTTTCCGATAGAGGAAACAATCTCGGTGTTGCAAGGTGTGAGGGTTAATATCCTCATCTGCCTGGAGTGTGCTGTAAAAAGGTTGCTCTACCTGGGGCACCTGGGTGGCTCAGTTGGTTGGGCATCGGACTTCGGCTTGGGTCATGATCTCATGGTCTGTGGGTTCGAGCCCCACATCGGGCTCTGTGCCGATGGCTCTGACCCCGGAGCCTGCTTCGGATTCTGTGTGTGTCTCTCTCTGTCCTTCCCCCACTCACGCTCTGTCTCCCTCAAATAAATAGATGTTAAAAAAAAATAAATAAAAAAAGATGGTTCTACCAAAGCATGATTGCTTTCAATAGAAGCAATTGGGCCTTTAGAATATTGACATATATCTCCTTTTACTAGCTGTGGATCAAAGGAGGTAGGGGCAAAGCACATTGGGCACCTTGTGACTACCTCAAAGGATGAAAGTCTATGAGTTCCAAAGGGGGCAGATCCAAGATTTAGAAGGACCAAGGGCAATGTTCTGGGCTAAGATATTTGAGGGGTCTCTATAAATTTTGCCAGTGAGGTTTTAAAAAAATTTTTGTTAATGTTTACTTATTTTTGAGAGAGAGAAAGAGAGCATAAGTAGGGGAGGGGCAGAGAGAGAGGGAGACACAGAATCAGAAGCAGGCTCCAGGCTCTGAGCTGTCAGCACAGAGCCCGATGTGGGGCTCGAATCCATGAACCTCGAGATCATGACCTGAGCTGAAGTCGGGCGCGTAACCAACTGAGCCACCCAGGCGCCCTCCGGTTGAGTCTTGATGATGCGTTAGTGTGTTGATTACCCCTGAGGACTAAAGTTGACATTGCATGGTCAAAGTGTTGTAGAACTGCCTGAACAGCACAACCCTCTCAGGGCACCTGACCGGTGAAATAAGTTCCCTGACCATTGTGAAGCATGGGAGGGGTTCCCCAAGCAGGAAAAACCTTTTTAATAGGATTTTGGCAACAAAAGAAGCCTTAGCCTATCTACAAGGAAAACTTCAGTCCAGTGAGAAAACATGCAAACCATAACTGAAACGTATTTATATCCATGAGATGGGGCATTCTAAATAAAGTCCACCTGCCAAGCCTGGAAAGGTCCATTGGGCAATTTTAAACGCCCAGAGTTGGTATGGATGGCCATCCCAGGATTGTATTTTGGAAGGTGTGAGGTATGACAAGTGAGGCGAGCATTTTTTTTTTTTTTTTTTTTTTTTGGTGACCTTATTAATACTTCCTTACCAGTGTTGGTTCAAACAGGCTATCATTTTATCAGTAGACCAACGATTTGAAGTATGTACTATGGTCAATAATGGGAATTTTAGAGTCTGGCAGGACTAGATTGTATTTGGCCCAGGCTATAGTCGTCTCTTCTTAACCAACAATGATTAGATTTTCAATATTGTTTTCCCCTCTCTGGGGCCAATTCTTAGGCATGTCTTGTCAAATTTTTCTAGATTATCGTTTGGAAGAACATCCCTTTGGACCATGACAGAGGTTTGGCTCTTGGTTTCCTTGAGCATTTTTGGTAGAAACATCAGCAAGATGGTTTCCTTTGGCCTCCAGGAAGTTGAGTCTGGCATGCACAGGAACCTTACTAACAGCCAGACTAGACACAAGCATGTGGCATCTAATCATAAATGGGGCTTAGTTTAGGGTTTGGGGGGGTCAGGATGCCATGAAACCTCTCTAGATCTCAGTGTAGCCCCTGTTCCAAGATCAGGTGCCCTAAATATTGAACCTGGTCTTGAGCAAACTGCAATTTTCTTAGAGAGAGAATTTAATGTCCCTTTTGGCTTAAAGTTTTAGCAAGTGGACACTGTCTTCCTTTGAAGAGGTTTGAGGAAAGCAGAGAAGTAAATTATGTACATATGGTAACAAAGTAGGGTGTCCAGAAAACCTTTTTTTTTTTTTAATCAGAGAGAGAGAGAACAGAAAACTTTCTATCATCCAAATCAGCCTTTAAGTTGCGTGGAGGGGCGCCTGGGTGGCTCAGTCGGTTAAGCGTCCGACTTCGGCTCGGGTCACGATCTCACAGTCCGTGAGTTCGAGCCCTGCATCGGGCTCTGGGCTGATGGCTCAGAGCCTGGAGCCTGCTTCCCATTCTGTGTCTCCCTCTCTCTCTGCCCCTCCCCCGTTCATGCTCTGTCTCTCTCTGTCTCAAAAAAAAAAAAAAAAAAGTTGCTTGGAAAGTACGGACCTTCTGCAAAACCCTGGGGCATTACTGTCCAGGTGTATTGTTCTCCTTCCCAAGTGAAGGCAAAAAGATCCTGGTTGGCCTTATCCACAGGGCTTCTGAAGCATGTGCTACGTAAATTGATCACAGTGAACAATTTGCTTTCAGTGGGGATGGAGGCGTCTAAAGTATGGGGATGGGAAACAGCAGGGTGCTGAGAGACAACATTATTGTTTATGGCTCGCAGGTCTTGGACAAACTTCCATCCTTGACCACTGGGGCTTCAGGTAAAACAGGGGTATGACAGGGACCAGTGCAGGGGATAGTGAGGCCCTGAGCCTTATAATATTTTATTATGGGCCTGATGCCTTGAAGGGATTTTTCTTTTTATAGGATTGATTCATTCCGGGGGAAGGTTTGAAGGATCTATTTGAATCTTAATGGGAGATACACGGTGGATTCTGTCCATATGAGTTGGAGACTTGACTGGTGGTAGAGGGTGGTGACTGATTAGTGTCCTTGGAGTTAGCTCCAGTGCCATCAGCAATGGAGCAAATAAAATATGCTGAAGGGTCAAGGCACCTGAGTGGCTCAATCAGTTAAGCGTCTGACTCTTGATTTCAGCTTAGATCAGGAGATCGAGCCCCAGGTTGGGCTCTGAGCTAGCAGCATGGAGCCTGCTTGGGATTCTCTCTGTGTCTCTCTGTCTCTCAAAATAAATAAATACACATTTAAAAAAATGATGTTGGGGCGCCTGGGTGGCGCAGTCGGTTAAGCGTCTGACTTCAGCCAGGTCACGATCTCGCGGTCCGTGGGTTCGAGCCCCGCGTCGGGCTCTGGGCTGATGGCTCAGAGCCTGGAGCCTGTTTCCGATTCTGTGTCTCCCTCTCTCTCTGCCCCTCCCCCGTTCATGCTCTGTCTCTCTCTGTCCCAAAAATAAATAAACGTTGAAAAAAAAAAATAAAAAAATAAAAAAATGATGTTGAAGGGTCATTTGATTCACCTGTTCGGCTACTTTGATTGCTACTGTCAAATTCTAGAATTGTTTCTCCTTTTTAGAGAAGGAAACTCCAGCCTGATATTTTTTTTCCCAAGAAACCTCAGCCCAATGACTGAATCAGGGTGGAGGAACTAAGGAGAAAGGGGCAGATACCTCTGAGAGGATCTAAACAGAAGGGAATAGGTTTAGAGACAGAAATCTGTTGAGGTTTGTTAGAAACCCCCACTATATAAATCATTAAAAAAATTTAAGTTAGTTTGTTTGTTTATTTATTTATTTATTTATTTATTTATTTAGATTAACTGGATTCGGAGGGGACATGGTTTCCCATTCCATCTGGTCCTTTGAAAGAGAAGAGAATGATCCTGAGTCAGCCTATTAACAAACAGAATTGAAAGCTACCCGAGTGGATTCGACCTCCAAAGGAAGACCAGAATTCTCCTTAAAAACAATCTGCAGTTGGGGGCGCCTGGGTGGCTCAGTCAGTTAAGCGTCTGACTTCGGCTCAGTTCATGATCTCGCGGTTCGTGGGTTCGAGCCCCGCATCAGGCTCTGTGCTGACAGCTCAGAGAGCCCAGAGCCTGCTTCGGATTCAGCTTCTCCCTCTCTCTCTGCCCCTCTCCTGCTTGCACTCCCTCATTCTCTCAAAAATAAACATTACAAAAAAAAATCGAAGACAACAAGCTGCAGTTGATTGTAATAGTTGTGAACAGGTTTATCACGTTTTTGCGTGCAAGTCTGAATTTTGTTCCAAACAACGGGCTTAGGAAAAGCTGCTGTAATTGCTTGGTGGAAATTTCCAGTGAGTGTTCAGGCATCTTGTCAAAAGTTAGGCGTCTGATTCTCTAAATCTCTTTTAGGATTTCCCATTGGGCAAGTTTCAGCCAATGTCGGACCTGACCCTCACCAACAAGCATGTGGACGAATTGATACAATTTGAGAAACTAAGTTGGAAAGTTGAGCATCTTTTCATATGTCTGTTGCACATCTGTATGTTTTCTTTGGAAAAATATCTACTCATGTCTTCTACCCATTTTTAACTGGATTATTTGTCTTTTTTGATATTGAGTTGTGTAAGTTCTTTATGTATTTTGGATATTAGCCCCTTATCAGGTGTATCATTTGCGAGTGTCTTCTGCCATTCAGTGGATTGTCTTTTTGTTTTGTTGATAGTTTCCTTCCCTGTGGAAAAAAAAAAAAAAAAAGTTTGTATTTTGGTGTAGTCCCAATAATTTAGTTTTGCTTTTATCTTCCTTGCCAAAGGAAATATATCTAGAAAAATGTTTCTATGGCTGATGTTACAGAAATTACTACCTATGTTCTAGAGATTTTATGGTTTCAGGTCTCACATTTAGGTCTTCAATCCATTTTGAGTGTATTTTTGTGTATGGTGTAAGAAAACAATCCAGTTTCATTCTTTTGCACGTTGCTGTCCAGTTTTCCAACACCATTTTTTTTTAAAAGTCTGCCTTTTTCCCATTGTCATACTCTTTTTCAAGGATTAATTGACCATATAATTGTGGGTTTATTTCTGGGCTCTCTATTCTGTTTCATTGACAAATGTATCTATTTTTATGCCAGTACCACACTGTGTTTTTTTTTTTTTAATGTTTTTATGTATTTTTGAGACAGAGAGAGACAGGGCATGAGCAGGGGAGGGTCAGACAGAGAGGGAGACACAGAATACGAAGCAGGTTCCAGGCTCTGAGCTGTCAGCACAGAGCCTGACACGGGGCTCGAACTCACAGACTGTGAGATCGTGACCTGAGCCGACGTCAGACGCTCAACCGACTGAGCCACCCAGGTGCCCCAATACAACACTGTTTTGATTACCACAGCTTTGTAGTATATCTTGAAATATGGAATGGCGATACCTCCAGTTTTGGTTTTCTTTTTCCAGATTGCTTTGGCTATTAAGCGTCTTTTGTGGTTCCATACACATTTTAAGATTATCCTAGTTCTGTGAAGCGTGCTGTTGGTGTTTTGGTAGGGATTGCATTAAATCTGTACATTGCTTTGGGTAGTGTGGACATTTTAACAATATTTCATTCTTCCAATCCATGAGCATGGTATATCTTTCCATTTGTTTGTGCCATCTTCAATTTCTTTCATCAGTGTTTAATAGTTTTTGGTGTGCAGGTCTTCACCTCCTTGGTTACGTTCATTCCGAGATATTTTATTATTTTTGGTGTGATTGTAAGTGGGATTGTTTTCTTTTCTTTTTTGGGGTTGTTTTCCTTTTTTTTAATGTTTTCAAGAGAGAGAGAGAGACAGAGCATGAGTGGGGGAGGGGCAGAGAGAGAGGGAGACACAGAATCCGAAGGAGGCTCCAGGCTCCGAGCTGTCAGCACAGAGCTGACACGTGGAGCTCCAAACCACGCATCATGAGATCAAGACTTGTGCCAAAGTTGGGCTCTTACCCGGCTCAGCCCCCCAGGCACCGCTGGATTGTTTTCTGAATTGCTCTTTCTGTTACTTCATATTGGTGCAGAGGAATGCAACAGATTTCTGTATGTTGATTTCGAATCCTCCAACTTTACTGAATTCATTTATCAGTTCTACTAGTTTTTGGTGCAGACTTTAGGGGTTTCTTTATATAGTATCATGGCATCTGCAAGTAGTGAAAATTTTATTCGTCGTTGCCCGTTTGGATGCCTCATTTCTTTTCCTTGTCTGATTGCTGTGGCTAGGACTTCCAGGACTATATTGAGTAAAAGTGGTGAGAGTGAACATCTTTGTCTTGTTCCTGATCTTAGGGGAAAAGCTCTCAGTTTGTCACCACTGAGTATGATAGCTGTGGGTTTTTCATATATGGTCCTTATTATGTTGAGGTGTGATCCCTCTAAATCTATTTTGATGAGGGGCGCCTGGGTGGCACAGTCGGTTAAGCGTCCGACTTCAGCCAGGTCACGATCTCGCGCTCCGTGAGTTCGAGCCCCGCGTCGGGCTCTGGGCTGATGGCTCCGAGCCTGGAGCCTGTTTCCGATTCTGTGTCTCCCTCTCTCTCTGCCCCTCCCCCGTTCATGCTCTGTCTCTCTCTGTCCCAAAAATAAATAACCGTTGAAAAAAATAAATAAATAAATAAATAAATAAAAGGATGGGCTTTGGGGTGCCTGGTTGGCTCAGTTGGTTAACCACCGAGTCTTGATTTTGGCTCAGGTCATGATCTCACGGTTCATGAGATTGAGCCCCACGTTGGGCTCCACACTGACAGGGTAGAGCCTTCTTGGGATTCTCTCTCTCTCCCTCTCTCTCCGCCCCTCCCACACTCACAGACACGCTTTTTCATTTGCTCTCTAAACAAACAAACAACCAAACAAACTTGAAAAGGACAGGTTTTAATAGGTTCAGAAGAGGGAATGGGAAGGGGTTCAGAGGAAAAAAGAAGTTCAGTGAAAGGATTAGAATCAGGGAGAGGGCTGGGGCGCCTGGGTGGCTCAGTCGGTTAAGCGTCCGACTTCAGCTCAGGTCACCATCTCGCAGTATGTGAGTTCGAGCCCCGTGTCGGGCTCTGTGCTGACCGCTCAGAGCCTGGATCCTGTTTCGGATTCTGTGTCTTCCTCTCTCTCTGCCCCTCCCCCGTTCATGCTCTGTCTCTCTCTGTCTCAAAAATAAATAAATGTTAAAAAAAAAATAAAAAAAAAAAAGAATCAGGGAGGGGGTGCAGAGGAGACAGAGGAATGATCCCACAGGTGGGGCCTCAGCACAAGGTGGCTGTCATTGTCTCCAGAGACAATGGGGGGGGGGGGAGGCCTCAGAAGCCACTTGACTTCCTTCAATTGTTTGCTTACCCCAGTTAATTTAGAAATAGTATTTTGCAAAGAGGCAATTTTAGAATCTGGCAAACATTTGGAAGCCTCAAGGTACCAATTAAAAAAGCCATCCCATTCAGTTTGTTTAATTTTGGAGCTGTAGCTTTCTAATTTAGTTTTGAGAAAAAAACAATTTGGGGAGATTGAAAGCTTCCCATAATGGCCACTGAACTTCTAAATTATCTTGAGCTAAGTGGGCCCATATCATTGAAAATGCACAGTAGGAGGGAGCATGGTTTTCAAACATAAAGCTGGGGAGGGTCCAAACAGGAGGGCTCTCTCGAAAGAGTTTAGACAGCAGGGATCCCCTTACTCAAAACCAGAGGTTCAGAAAAGTGAGCACTCACCATATAGAAAAAGCCTTTAAACAGATGCTGAGTCAAGCCTGGAGAGCTCCAAGTGCAAAGGGAATGGCGTTTGGGCCCAGGAGAAGCTTACCCTCAATCTCCGTGGCAGGGAGCTCTGGGCTCCGCACCGGTTTGCTCACCAACCTTGGAGTTGTTGGGACTCTTCTCTGGATCCCACCTCTGATCACCAACTAACATCAGCCTTAAAAATAAGACCGCCGGGGGCACCTGGGTGCCTCAGTCGGATAAGCATCCAACTTCGGCTCCGGTCATGATCTCATGCTTCATGAGTTTGAGCCCCGAGTCGGGCTCTGGGCTGACAGCTCGGAGCCTGGAGCCTGCTTTAGATTCTGCGTCTCCCTCTCTCTCTGCCCTTCCCTTGCTCATTCTGTCTCTCTTTCTCACGCAAAAGTAAATAAATATTTTTAAAATTTTTGAAAAATAAGCCAGTTATTTTACCATTAAAATGGATTTATTCAGGAATAGCAAAGAATTGCAATTTGGGATAAGCAAGCTCCGGTAAACCACAGGTACGCCCGGAACAAAGGAGAGGAATGCTACTTTATAGAGAAAAGGAAGGGGTTGGGAGGGGCTGCTTTGGAGGAAAGGAGAGTTCGGAGTGGTGGTGTTTTCCCGTTGGCTGGGCTGTTGCTGATTGAGGAGAAAATCTCCCAGGTGCTGGAGGAGTAGGGTGTTAGCTTCTTCCTTCCAGAAATGTTAAGGCCCCTCTCTTCCTCCAGGGTTGCAATTGATGGCCAGTGGTGGGGGCATGACAGCGCCCCCTTGTGGCCTCCCAACTCCATTTAAAACGAGGTGCCCCTGGGGCGCCTGGGTGGTTCAGTGGGTTAAGCGCCCGACTCTGGATTCTGGCCCAGGTCATGATCTCATGGGTTGGTGAGCTCCAGCCCCACCTCCGGGGCTCTGCACTGACAGGGTGGAGGCTGCTGGGGATTCTCTCTCTCCCTGCCCCTCTTCTCGCTCGCGCACAGGTGCGTGAACGCCCTGCACTCTCTCTCTCAAAATAGACTTTGAAAAATAAAATAAAATGAGGTGTTCTTGGGGTGCCTGGCTGGCTCAGCCATTAGAGCGTGGGACTCGATCTCAGGGGTTGCGAGCCTCGGGCATAGAGATTACTTAAAAATAATATATTTTTTTAAGTAGGTTCACACCCAGCAAAAACTAAAACCTTTAAATGAGGTGTTCTTTATGCACGTAGACCTTGCGTGTGGACACTTGTTGCCACAATGGTCTCTTCACAAAGACAGGCACTCCCTCCTTCCCTGCACGCCACACGCGCTCACGCTCTCACACCCATACCGCCTTTGTGGTTCTTGTTATAGTCATGGTCCCGATGCCATCTACTGACCAATTTTCTCTAAATCATCTCAGTTCTTCGACTAAAACACGCTGAGTTTAGATGGAACCTGTGTCACTCCCCTAAGTGGGAAGGGGGCACCTCTTGAGAATGCTTTTTTTTTTTTTTTTTAATCTATCTGGACAAGGGGACACCGGGCCCTCCCTTTTCACAAGCACCTTTAGCAAGTGCTGGGCGTTTCTGGCACCCAGTCCTCCACCATCGCCATTCTGTGCTGGGTTCCACTGACCCCCGCCATCTGCGTGTATGTGCTCCCCACACTTCGAGGGCAAGTGCGCCTGGATCCCTCCACACCTGATTCCCCATCAGTAGAGCCAGGTTGCCCTCCCAGACCAGCCCACTGCCTGCTCCCAGCTCTTCTGCTGTTCTGCGGGCTGAGTCCGGCCCCACAGAACCCCCAACACACAGGCTTAGTGGTTCCGGAACATTCGCCGGTCCAGCAGGTGTAAGGTGTCTGCTATTGTTTTCAGTCGTGCATCTCTCATTATGAAGGTTTACCATCATCTCCTCACACGCTCGTTGGATTATGTTTGTTGGAAACTGCCCCTTCGTATCCTGTTTTCTATTGGATTTGCTGCTTACTTTCTGTTGGTTTGCAGTTCTCTGTTTATTCCAGATAGTAGTGTCTTACTGGCTTCCGGCATTACAAAATACCTTCTCCTACTCTGTCAATGCTCTTTTAATGTTTTTTTTTAATGTTTGTTTATTTTTGAGAGAGACAGACAGACAGAGAGACAGCATGAGCAGGGGAGGAGCAGAGAGAGAGGGAGACGCAGAATGTGAAGCAGGCTCCAGGCTCTGAACTGTCAGCACAGAGCCCAACGCGGGGCTCGAACTCACAGACAGTGGGATCATGACCTGAGCCAAAGTCCGACGCTCCCCTCGGGCACTTTCTAGTTGATCCCCACCCTCTGTAAATAACCACGGCTTTGACTTCCATCACCATAGGTTAGTTTTGCTTTTTCTCAAACGTCACATCAGTACAATCAGTAAGTGTCCGACATCTTTCACTCAACACCACATTAAAAGATTTTTTATTGAGATACGGTTTACATGTCGTAAAATGTATCCTTTTTGTACACGGTTCTATGAGTTTGGACAAAAGCCGTCCCTACCATGAAGATCTAGAACATTTCTTTTTTCTTCTTCTCTTTTGTTTGATGTCAGACTCTTCACCGATTGAGCCAGCCAGGCGCCCCTGCATGCAGGTTTCTAAATGAACATAATTTTTCACCTGTCTTAGGTAAAAAAAAAACAAGAGGAAGGATTGCTGGGCCATCTGGTAAGCGTGTTTAACCTTGGAACGTGCTGCCGATCTGTTTTCCAAAGTGGCAGCACCATTGCACATTTTCAGCAACAGTGTGTATGAATTCCACTTGCTATAGGGGTGCCGGGGTGGCTCAGTCCATTAAGTGCTGGACTTCAGGTCATGATCTCGCGGTTTGTGAGTTCAAGCCCCACATTAAGCACCGGTGATGCAGAGCCTGGTTGGGATTCTCTCTCCCTCTCTCTCTGCCCCTCCCCCACGTACTCTCTCTCTCTCTCTCTCTCTGTCTCTTTCCACCCCCACCCCATCTGTCTCTCTCTCAAAAATAAATAAATATACTTTAAAAAAAAAAAAAAAGAATTCCACTTCCTGTCTCAAGCCTCATCAGCACTCAGTGCTTTCAACTTTTGTCCTGGCCATTCTAATAATAGGTTTGCAATTTTGTCTCACTGTGGTTTTGGTTTGCATTTCCCTAACGGCTAATGACGTTGAATGCCCTTTCAACTTTCACTCTTATTTGCCATGAATGTATCTTCTTTGTCGATGTGTCCTTTCAGATCTTCTGGCCATTTTTAATTCGATTGTTCGTTTTATTGTTGAGTTTTGAGAGGGTTTTATTTGTTTTAAAATTTTTTTAACGTTTATTCATTTTTGAGAGATGAAAAGAGACAAAGCGTGAGCAGGGGAGGGGCAGAGAGCGAGGGAGACACAGAATCCGAAGCAGGCTCCAGGCTCTGAGCCATCAGCACAGAGCCCGACATGGGGCTTGAACTCACAAACCATGAGATCATGACCTGAGCCGAAGTCGGTCGCTTAATCGACTGAGCCACCCAGGTGCCCCTCAAGAGTTTTTCATGTATTCTGGACGTTTTGTTTTTAAGTAGGCTTCCTGCCCAGCACAGAGCCCCAGGCAGGGCTTGAACTCACCACCTTGAGATCGAGGCCTGAGCTGAGATCAAGAGTCAGACGCTGAACCGGCAAAGCCACCCAGACAGGCCACAAGAGTTTTTCATATACTCTGGATGTAGTCCTTATTGGATAAAGGTTTATAAATCTTTCCTCCCAGTCTAGGCTTTGCCTTTCCACTTTCTTAACAGAGTTAACAGAGTTTCGTTTCTTAATTGAGCTTTAAAGTTTTTAATTTTGATGAGGTAAAATCCATCAACATTTAAATTACGTGGATCGTGGTTTTGGGGTCTCATCCAAGACATCTTTGCCTAAGGCAAACACCACACGAATTATCTTATGCTTTCTTCTAGAAGTTTATGGAAGTTGGGATTTCACATTTGCGTCGGGGATCATTTTGAATGTTACGTATGATGTGAAATGCGGGTTGGAGTTCGTGTTCTTGCACGTGGAGGTCCAGCTGGCCCAGCCCCATGCAGCGCAAGATCATCCCTCCTTCATTGGCTGGCCTCTGCAGCTTTAGCAGATCCTCGGGGAAGCGCACTGTTGGGGTGGGGGTGACCCCACTAAGGTGCCTTCCTGGGGGCTTGTGGGGAGGTCTCCGCTCTTTTCCCCAGTGCCTCGCCCAACAGAGGTTTTGCAGCCCCAGTATAACCCTGGGGAAACCGGTTCTCAAGTCGGGATGTGGCAATGGCGACCTCTCAGCGACGCTAGGGAAAGGTGAGAACCTAAGGCCAGCTGCCTCCCCCTGGCATCTTGTTGTTGCCACTGCTAGCCACGCCCCGTCCTGCCCACACACACGAACACACCCCCCCAGACGTCCACACACGCAGGCACACGCAGGCCTACACACACCACCAGCCACCAGCCCCCAGGAGGGGGTATGTCTTCCTTATTTGGTCTCGTTCCACTTGCCCCTGGGCTCATGTCACGGCAGGACATGATGGATGGCTCATTCGCCATCCAGACCAAAGGTCGGCATACGGTGGACCGCAGGCTTTCATCACGTTCCTTTTTTTTTTTTTTTTTTTTTTTCAACATTTATTTATTTTTGGGACAGAGAGAGACAGAGCATGAACGGGGGAGGGGCAGAGAGAGAGGGAGACACAGAATCGGAAACAGGCTCCAGGCTCTGAGCCATCAGCCCAGAGCCTGACGCGGGGCTCGAACTCACGGACCGCGAGATCGTGACCTGGCTGAAGTCGGACGCTTCACCGACTGCGCCACCCAGGCGCCCCACATCACGTTCCTTTTATCAATAACGTTTTGTTGGAAGCCAGCCGCGCTCATTTGTTTGTCTGGTATCTGTCTCTGTTTTTGTGCCTCAAGGGCAGAAATGAGTAACCGTAGCAGAGACCATGTGGTCCTCAGAGCTTAAAATATTTGCCATCCGCCCTTTACAGAAGTTTGCTGACCTTGACCCAGACCGAAGTCCTGGGTCCCAGCCTCCTGGAGAAGGAAGGCTTCGACCTTCACCAAGAGGGTTGCTATGGAGCCCTGCAGAGCGACGCCCTCTCATCGCCCTGTCATCCCCTCACTGCCCTGACCCCCTGGCACCAATAGGTGATTCCGGTCCGGTGTGGGAGCCGCCGGGCTCTCCTGGAACGTGTCCCCAGGTGAGCTGGGCACCTCGTGTGGTTGGCACCCACCGCAGAGCAGGCCAAGGAGCTCACAGACAGGACTTTTTCCTTCCCACTCTTCTCGTGAAATGTGTTCCATCGGGGGGGTCCTTCTGTCCCCATGGAAGGAATCAAGGGCACATCCCAGAGCTTGACCAAACCCTCCAAAGTCATAAAAACCCTTCCGGGTGACTTTGAGATCATTGAAAGGTCTGGTTCCATATAACCTTCGAAGTTCTGTTCTTATCCAGTTTGGAGCTTCTCTCTCCCCCCAACTCTCCCGCCCTCTCTCCTCATATTTCCCACACGCCGATGCCTCTGTCAGCGAGCGCCCTCCTGCCTCTTCCGCCGGCCCCCCATTCGCCCCAGTTAGAACACGATCATTCTGGGGGCGCCTGGGTGGCGCAGTCGGTTAAGCGTCCGACTTCAGCCAGGTCACGATCTCGCGGTCCGTGAGATCGAGCCCCGCGTCGGGCTCTGGGCTGATGGCTCAGAGCCTGGAGCCTGTTTCCGATTCTGTGTCTCCCTCTCTCTCTGCCCCTCCCCCGTTCATGCTCTGTCTCTCTCTGTCCCAAAAATAAATAAACGTTGAAAAAAAAATTTAAAAAAAAATAAATAAATAAATAAATAAAAAAAAAAAAAAAAAAAAAGAACACGATCATTCTGCTTTGTCGGGCCAGGAGCTCTCCGGGCTCCCCCAACATCAGCCGGCACCCTGGGGCCGACACTTCCCACGACACGGCCTCCGGGGAAGGCTCGGCCGGGTGGCACCCCCCCCGTCAGCACTGCTCACCCAGGGGCACGTTCAAGCCCTTGAGAGCCCCCAAAGAGCCCTGTGCCCCTCTGCAGGGTGGGCCCAGCAGCCTGCAGTGGGGCAAAGGGGAGGAGCCTCAGTGACCCCACTGAAAACCGGCCCATTTCGGTGACTTCCCCGGGCATCTGTGGGCCTCCGGTGTGGGCCCCAGCTTCGCTGAAAGTTGTCAATGATGCCCTGTCTCGGGGCCAGGAGCTCCGCTTTATGCGGGGGTGACAGCTTTTAGGAGAAAGAGGTGCCACCCTGTGCCCACCAGTGAGCCCGCCGTGTATGGCGTGACCCCGGATTTGGGTGCTGTAGGGGAGCAAAGGTGAAGCCAGGGACCCCAGCTCACCAGAACATGGAAGGCTGATGGTTTCACCCCAACAGTTCCCCCAGAGGGGTGAGAGGCCAGCTGGGTGGGGGTGGGGGCTGCATTCCTGGTGCTGCGGGGGCGTGGCCACACACGGCACCGGGGCATGCCAGCCTAACCCGATAACCTGGATGAGCTCACTTTTATTTTATTTTATTTATTTTTAATCTCCATCTAAGTTAGTTAGCATCTACTGCAATAATGATTTTTTTTTTAATTTTTTTTTCAACGTTTATTTATTTTTGGGACAGAGAGAGACAGAGCATGAACGGGGGAGGGGCAGAGAGAGAGGGAGACACAGAATCGGAAACAGGCTCCAGGCTCTGAGCCATCAGCCCAGAGCCCGACGCGGGGCTCGAACTCACGGACCGCGAGAACGTGACCTGGCTGAAGTCGGACGCCTAACCGACTGCGCCACCCAGGCGCCCCTGCAATAATGATTTCAGGAATAGAATTTAGTGATTCATCCCCTACGTATAATACCCAGCGCTCATCCCGACAAGTGCCCTCCTTAATGCCCATCCCCCATTTAGCCCATCCCCCCCGCCCATGACCCCTCTGGCAACCCTCAGTTTGTTCTCTGTATTTAAGAGTCTCTGACGTTTTGTCTCCCTCCCTGTTTTTATATTATTGTTTTTGCTTCCCTTCCCTTCTGTTCATCTGTTTTGTATCTTAAATTCCGCCTGAGTGAAATGATATGATATTTGTCATATGATATCATATGACATGATATCATATGACATATGATATGATATGATATTTGTCAATGACTAATTTTGCTTAGCATAATACATTCTAGTTCCATCCATATAGTTGCAAATGGCAAGATTTCATTCTTTTTGATTGCTGAATAATATCCTGTTGTATATATATATTTACCACATCTTCTCTCTCCATTCATCCATCGATGGACATGTGGGCTTTTTCCATCCTTTGGCCATTGTCGATAGTGCTGCTATAAACATGGGGGTGCATGTGTCCCTTCCAAACAGCACACCTGTATCCCTCGTCGTGCAATTGCTGGGTCGTAGGGTACTTCTATTTTTAATTTTTTGAGGAACCTCCATACCGTTCTCCAGAGCGGCTGCACCAGTTTGCATTCCCACCAGCAGTGCAAAAGAGATCCTCTCTCTCCGCATCCTCGCCAACTCTGTTGTCTGAGTTGTTAATGTTAGCCATTCTGACAGGTATGAGGTGGTATCTCATTGTGGTTTTAATTTGTATTTACCTATTTTTTCATGTGTTTGTTCGCCATCTGGGTGTCTTCTTTGGGAAAATGTCTATTCATGTCTTTTGCCCATTTCTTCACCAGATTATTTGTTTTTTGGGTGTTGAGTTTGGTAAGTTCTTTATAGATTTTGTATACTAACTCTTTATCAGATGTCACTTACAAATATCTTCTCCCATCCTGTCGGTTGCCTTTTAGTTTTGTTGACTGTTTCCTTCGCTGCGTAGAAGCTTTTTATCTTGACGAGGTCTTGATGAGTTCATTTTTGCTTGTGTTTCCCTTGCCTCTGGAGACGTGTTGAGTAACAAGTTGCTGCAGCCAAGATCAAAGAGGTTTTTGCCTGCTTTCTCCTCGAGGGTTTTGATGGCTTCCTGTCTTACATTTAGGTCTTTTATCCATTTTGAGTTTATTTTTGTGTCTGGTGTAAGAAAGTGGTCCAGGCTCATTCTTCTGCATGTCGCTGTCCAGTTTTCCCAGCACCACTTGCTGAAGAGACTGCCTTTATTCCATTGGACATTCTTTCCTGCTTTGTCAAAGATTAGTTGGCCATACGTTTGTGGGTCCATTTCTGGGTTCTCTGTTCTGTTCCATGGATCTGAGTGTCTGTTCTTGTGCCAGTACCATACTGTCTTGATGATGACAGCTTTGTAGTATAGCTTGAAGTCCGGGATTGTGATGCCTCCTGCTTTGGTTTTCTTTTTCAAGATTGCTTTTGGCTATTCGGGATCTTTTTTGGTTCCCTCCAAATCTTACGATTGTTTATTCTAGCTCTGTGAAAAACGCTGGTGCTATTTTGATAGGGATTTTATCGAACCTGGATGAGCTCATTAAGCTGTTCAGCACTCAGAATAATCTCCCCAAACCTCCCAGAGTAACTGGAAACCCCAGAAGGGCTTTTCATCTCTGGTCTTGCTGGAGCAGGACTGTGTCCCCTCATTGCCGGAATTCTGGCAGTGACCGTGCTCCAGGGAAGGTGAGGGTCACAGCCATAGCTGACCCTCATGTTCCTTCAGACTGCAGCCAAAAATAACCGTGTCCTCAGCTACACCAAACCTCACCCTTGCAAGGCTCTCCAGGGTCATGGCTGTGCCCTGCCTGCTTTGCTGAAAACCTGCGAGAACGAAATTGGGATCCTTAGCTGAATAGCCCTTCGATGAATCAGCACTCAAGAAAGTGCTTCCTGGCACTCACATACATTATGATCCCCATCTGGGGCATTAGTGGCCAGAGCCTGGTCTCGGGTCCTGGGTTCAAGCCCTCGCTCCTCCACACTCTCAGAGACCTTGGTCGTGCCACTTAGAACCTTCTTGCAAAGTGAGGACCAGCTGTGAGGATGGGTTAGTAGCTGTGAGGGTTAGAGGAAAGTAATACTTGGCACATAGCAAGCGCTCTGAAAATGCCAGCGGTCTGTGCTCTGCCCGCCTGGTCCGAGGGGCTGTAAAGGAAGGACGTTGATGGATCGGAGGGAAGGTGGTCAGAGACCACTGGGCTAGTTTAGGACCCATATTTATGCCCCCACTGCCGACAACGCCCCTGGGATATTCCCAGATGCCTTTTCTTTTCTTTAAGATTTTAAAAAATGTTTATTTGTTTATTTGAGAGAGAGAGAGAGAGAAGGAAGAGTGGAAGGGCAGAGAGACAGACAGACAGACAGACAGAATCCCAAGCAGGCTCTGTGCTAATGGCACAGTTCCACCAGGGGTTCGAACTCATGGACCATGAGACCATGGCTTGAGCCGAAACAAAGAGTCAGATGCTTAGGCAACTGAGCCACCCAGGCGCCCCTCCCAGATGCCTTTTCTAATCCCAGGATCTCTGCTTCCTGAGTCTGGCTCAAGGGAGTGAGCCCCACCTGAGCTGTCCCTCCACCTACCGGGGGCCTGATGAGGTCCAGCTCAATGCAGGAGAAGCTAGGGTCAGGACTCGGGCCCAGAAGAAGTTTTTCCCTCGCACCCTCGGACCCACAGCCAGAGACCTGTTACATGGGGGTCCTGGGAGCCACGGGGCACACTTCTTTAGGGCCCAGTTCTGGCTGCTCCCACACTAGATCCCAAGGTTCTGGTGCCTTCCGAGGAGAAACCAGGGAGTGCAGCAGCCAGGACCACGCGTCCCCGGGGGAAGAAACCTTGCTGAGCGCAACCGGAGGATGGTTCCAGAACAGCCAGATGCTGCTTCCTTCAACAGATTTTTCTCGAGCGGCTAAGTGCCAGGTGCTGTTCAAGGTGCCGGGGACTCGGCAGGGAACAAGACAAAGTCCCCGTGCTCATGGAGCTTGCTGTCCATCTACCTCCCTGGGCACTGCAAGATGGCAAATGTCCACAAGAATAGTAAGCGCATCACATCCTTCCTCCCCTTCTCCATGTCAGAAAAACTCGCAAAAATTATTACTATGACTACCCTTGCTGTCTTAGGCTGGGTCTCTGCAGAAGGCAGAGCCTGAGGCCAGGGATTGTGTGTGGCCGCTTCTTTGGGGAGCGGTCTGGGTAACAGGAATGGGGGCCAGGGGAGAGACACCTTCCCTAGGGGCCAGCGTAGGAAACAATCGGAATCAATCAGTTACAGGCGGCCAGCTTCCCTCCCCGTCTAAGTAAGTAACTGGCTAAATGCAACTGACCCCACCCACCGGAGCACTCAAGGGAGAGAAAAAAAGAACTTCTTGATTTAACACTGGCCTCTCTCTGCCAAGAGCTCTTGCAAGGCATATTCACTAGAAGTCATTGTCAATTGACAGTCAGAAATTCCAAGCCCTGCACGGAGTCATGCTGTGTGTTGGCAACAAATGACTGATTTGATCATCTACATTGTAAACCTTAGCATATGCCTCCCCAGCGGGTAGGGTTCGGAGAACTCCCTTTCCCTGGCTGGATCCCGGAGGGGAGAGGACAGCACCCTCAGAGTGACAGAGACAGCCGGAAGGGGCTAGGGTCCCCAACACCATGGAGAGCGCACGCCGGCCCTGGCCAGGGGACGCTGGACTCTCAGCTGAGCGGAAAAAGATCCAGCTTGTCCTTGCTGCTGTTCCTTGGAGACTTTGTAACCTCAGCTGAACTAGTTAATAGCCATACTGAGAACCACAGGGACGTCGGAAATGGTTAGGAGGGTTTTTATTTTCAGCCTCCAAAAGCGAATCTATTTCTGTAAACATTCTGTAAAAAAAAAAAAAAAAAAAAAAAAGTAGCGTCTGATCAGCCAAACCAAATACACGTTGAGTAAATATTTAAAGACTTTGGTTTGAAAAAGGAACATACTATTAGCCTACCTGCGGACATATTTCACAGCCCAACCCTCAGTGCAAAAAAAGTACTTGCCGTCTTAAGGTCTTTTGTGTGGCAACATTTTATATGCAACCTTTTCTATACAACATTTCAGCGCGAGAAAAGCGCTCAGCATCCTGAGCAATCAGGGAAATGCAAATTCAATCCGCAACACCCATTAGATCACCATGCACCCATTAGAAAAATCGGAAGCACTGACAATACCAAGTGTTAGCGAGGCTACAGAGCAATTGGAGCTTTCATGCAGTCTTGGCGGGAGTGTGAAAATGGCTCCACCGCGCTGGAAAACTGCGTCATCTACTAAAGCTCCAGTCCTACGTACATGTACTTGTGACGGTTAATTTTCTGTGTCCCTTTGAAGAGGCCACAGTACACAGATATTTGGTCAAACATTATTCTAGATGTTCCTGTGAAGGTATTTTTAGAGTAACATTTAATCAATAGACTGCGAGATTGCCCTCCGTAATATAGGTGGGCCTCATCTAATCAGTTGAAGGCCTTTAAAAAAAGACTCAAGAAAGAGGGAACTCTGTCGGCAAACTGCCTTCTGACTCGAACCGCAGCATCACCTCTTCCCTGGGTCTTTAGCCTGCCACCCTACACTGTAGAGGTTAGATTTACCAAGCTTTCTCAAACACACGAGCCAATTCCTTACTCATAATGGGCCCAAACTGGAGACAACCCAAGTGTCCACCAACAGGGCAATGGAAAAATTAACTGTGGTCTTTTGTTTTTTTCATTAGAATATGTAAATCTATTTATTTATTTATTTTTTTTTTACCTGAACTTTTCTTTTGAGACAACATCTTGCGAAACTCCAGCTCAATGTTATACCCGGGATATTGACATTGATACAATCTATCCATCTTGTTCAGATTCCTGGGGGGTTATAGTCGGCTCTGTGTGTGTGTGTGTGTGTGTGTGTGTGTGTGTGTGTCTAGTTCTGTACAATGTTATCACCCGTGTAAGCTCATGTGTCCACCACCACGGTCAAGCCACTCAGCAGTTCTGTCACCCAAGGATCCCTCATGTCAGCCTTTTATAACCACACCGACTTCCCTCCCTCCACCTCCCGCTCCTGTCCTTAATCTCTGGCCACCCTTAATCTGTTCTCCATTTCTATAATTTGATCATGTCAGGAATGTTATATAAATGGAATCAAACAGTATGTAACCTTTTGGGATTCGCTTTTTTTTTTTTTTTTTTTGTAACTCAGCACAGTGTTCTAGATTCATCCGCGTTGCTCTATCTACATCAATGGTTTATTCCTTCTTATGGCTGAGTTGTAGTCCTTGTGTCTCTCCGTGTCTTTCACCCATTTTCAAAACAGAATTGCTCGGTGTTTTTTGTTTTTGGTTTTGTTTTTGTTTAACTGTTGAATTTGAAGAGGCTGTTGTACGTCCCAGGTCCCAGGGACTAGTCTCTCTCTGGGTAGGTGGTTGGCAAATATTTTCTTCCACCCATAACTAGTCTTTTCATGCTCTTCACAGGGCATTTGGCAGAGCACACTTTTTCATGTGTATGAGGTCTGATTTATCAGTTTTTCCTTTTGCGGGTCATGCTTTTAGAACCACACCTGAGCAACCTTAACCTTGGCCAGATGCTGAACATTTTCTCCCACGTGCTGGCCGATGGCAGTTTAACTGTCCCAGTACTGCTTGCTGCAAAGGCTCTTTCCTCCACTGAATAAATGCTTTCGCATCTTTGAAAGAAAAAAAAAAAAAACCCATCGGGCATATTTGTGTGGGTCATCTCTTCACATAGAGCAGAATTGCTATTACATATTTGGGCTTCAATCTGTGTTGCTTTTTGCTATGTGCCCTGTCTGTCCTGTTTCTTTTCTTTCTTGCCTTCTTTTGGGTTGGCTGGGTATATCATTCCGTTTTTCTTCACTACTAATTTCTATGGCAAATCCGTTCCTGTTCATTCAGGGTTTCCCTAAAATCCACCAACATACTTACCTCTTTGCTTACTTGCTTGTATCTCTAGCCTTCTGCCTGTGATCATTCCCTTCCTGCCCCGAGAACATCAGCGGACTAATTGCAAACTGACTACAAGTTCTCCCCCTTTTCCTACACCTGCCCCCCTGTGGTGGGAATTTGGTGATTGTCCCCTCAGGGGGTAAGGGAGTTCTCTGCCTCCTGAGTCCGGGCCTGGCCACATGGCTTGCCCTGGTCAATGGGATGTCAGCAAGTGTGACAGGGGCCCCTCGTGCATTGAGGCTGGTCCTTGCCTGCCGCTGGAAAAACCTTCTGCCGCTGCACAATCAAGCTTGGGCTGGCCTCCCAGAAAACAAGGGATCATCTAGAAAGTCGTCCCTGCTGTCTCCATCCATGGGACATGTGGAAGGGAGGGCCATCTAGACCCCCAGGCCCCAGTGGAGTTGGCCCAGACCAGAATAGCCACCAGGTCAGGTCACATAATTGGGAGAAATAAGAAACGTCAGTTATTATTATTATTTTCTTTTTGAGAGAGAGAGAGCGCCTGAGCCAGCACGAGTGGGGGAGGGGCAGATGGAGAGGGAGAGAGAAAACCCCAAGCAGACTCCACACTGTCAGTGCAGAGCCCGATGTGGGGCTCAGTCTCACGACCCCGAGATCATGACCTGAGCCGAAATCAAGAGTCGGACTCTTAACCAACAGAGCCACCCAGGCGCCCTGCCATGTGAGTTACTTTAAGCCACTATTTGTTGGGGCAGTTTGGTATACAGCAAATAGCAAATGTGGTTGCATCCAGTGACACAGCAGAGAGGGAGTCTTTCCTTTGGGAAGCAGGGCTGGACCCGTACCCAGGTGTAAACATCGAACGAGCTGCTGTAAGTTGAGTCTCAATTAAAAGGTGGGTACCACCTCGGCTCAGGTCATGATCTTGCGGTTTGTGAGTTCGAGCCCTGCATCAGGCTCTGTGCTGACAGCTCAGAGCCTGGAGCCTGCTTCGGATTCTGTGTCTCCCTCTCTCTCTGCCCCTCCCCTGCTCGTGCTTTGTCTCCCTCTGTCTCTCAATAATAAAAAAGAAACGTTAAAAAAAAAAAAAAGTGGGAACAGGGGTAGCTGGATGGCTCAGTCGGTTGAGCGTCTGACTCTTGATTTGGGCTCAGGTCATGATCCCAGGGTGGTGGGATTAAGCCCTGCATCAGGCCCTGTGCTGAATGTGAACCTGCTTAAGATTCTCCCTCCCTCTCTCTCTCTCTCAAATAAAGTAAAGTAAATAAATAAAAGTAGGAAAGAAAAAGAATAACACAGTTATTCTAAAGGGGTTATTCTAACACCGTTCTCTCTAAAGGTTTCTAGTCATAATAAGCCAGCATTCTAGCACAAAATCAAACGTGCCCTGGAAATCTGGAGGCCCAGACAGTGCTTTGGACGCGTAGAGGGGGGAGAAACGGGGCCAGCTGGGAAATGTTACCAACTATTGGTTTTGCAAAGTGACGCTCCTGTTCAGCTCATTCCCACCTTGACCCCAGTGAATGCCCAGCGGGGGCGCGTCTCACTTCAAAGCGGCTCAGGCCAGTCCCAGGCTGCCTCACCCCTCACAGGAAGGCAGGGGAGGGGCCCAGATCACAGGGCAGTTCTGGAAGGACTTCGGCCGGCTGAGGAAAGAGGGAGAGGCAGAAATGGCGAGCGTGAGGAGGGACAGCTGTCCCTCGCGGTTGAAGCATGAGAAGTGTGATACAGATCTAGAAGGACCATCACGGAGGGCTCAGAGGCAAAACAAAAACAAAAACAAAACAATATGGACTGTGTCTTTTACCCAAAAGGGAAAACTTCAAAGCAATTAGTGACAGTTAATTTTACAGGTCAACTTGACTGGACCAAAGGATGCCCAGGTCACTGGTTAAACATTTTTCCTGGGTATGTCCATGAGAGAGTTTCCCAAAGAGATCAGCATTTGAATTGGCGGACAGAGCAAAGCGGATGGCCCTCCCGGGCGTGGGTGGGCCTCATCTAACCTGTTGAGGGCCTAAATAAAACAAAAAGGCAGAGGAAGGTTGAATTCGCTCTCTGCCTGATTGTGGAGCCGGGATATTGATCTTCTCCTGTCCTCAGCCCTCCCGGTTCTCAGGCCTTCAGACTGGACTGGAATCTACCTTGGCCCTCTGGCTGTCAGCCCTCAAACCACACCACAACTCTCCAGGGGCTCCAGCCTGCAGATTGCAGATTGGGGACTTCTCAGCCTCCCGAATCATGTGCGCTGATTCATTATAACAAATCTGTTTATCGATCGATACATACCTAATACACAGATATAAATAGATCTTTATATATACATATATATGTAAATCTATAGTTATACATAGAGATAGATATAAACCTTTTTAAAAAATTTTTTTAATGTTTATTTATTATTGAGAGACAGAGAGAGAGGGTGAATGGGAGAGGGGCAGAGAGAGAAGGAGACACTGAATCCAAAGCAGGCTCCAGGCTCCGAGCTGTCAGCACAGAACCCGACACGGGGCTTGAACTCACAAACCGCAAGATCGTGACCTGAGTTGAAGTCGGTCGCTCAACCGACTGAGTTACCCAGGCGCCCCTAAATCTTTTTTTTTAATGTTTATTTATTTTGAGAGAAAGAGAGAGAGAGCAGAGGAGGGGCAGAGAAAGGAGAGAGAGAGAGAGAGAGAGAGAGAGAGAGAACCCCAAGCGGGCTCCGAGCTGTCAGCGCAGAGCCCGACGAGGGGCTTGAACTCACGAACCGCGAGATCATGACCTGAGCCGAAATCAAGAGTCAGGCTCTTCATCTACTGAGCCACCCGGGCGCCCCTGGTTTGTTCTCGAGTCTTAAATAATATGTGGATTTTCAAAACTGAACAATTAAAAAAGCCTCCCTGAAAAAACTTGGAGAGGAAATCGTAGTGTGGTAATATTTATTGGTTTCATCCTAGACTCCAGGGCCCAAGTGATGACTTGGCTGAAAATGTCAAATTTCAAGTTTCGCTAGAAGTCGGCTCACCAGCTTTTTTTTTTTTTTTTTTCTTGCTCAATTGCTTGTTTGCACAAAATGTATGGTGAAAGAAGGGGTGTGGCTTACTCAAGACTGAGGTAGCTCCCACATTAATGCTGGCGATAATATCGGCAAAGCTGGGTTCTTACAAATGTTGTTGTCAGCCTCTCGTTGAGCGCTTACTATGTGCCTCCCTGTGCTAAGTGTTTCAGGGGTGTTATGTTGTTTGGGTATCCCGCTGAGGATCCCACAGCAGTTAAGGGACGGAGTTGGGACCCGAACTTAAGTTCACCGGCTGCTCTCTTAACCACGGCCTCCTGCCTCTTCAACACGAACACGCTGCTTTGGGAAGGGGAATTGGAATGTACACTGTCAGAGCTCAGCCACACTGACTCCGGGAATCCGGGGCATCAAAGGAAAGACTCCTGTTTTGAGGGATGTGCCTTCGTCCCAAGCACTGACCCACACCTCGGCTGAGTGGCCTCAGAGAAGACATCGAACCAACCCCCCCCCCCCCCCCCCGCAAGGAACCAGAAAACTTCCGGAAAATAGTTTGTTAAACCTCAGAGCACCTGTCTTGCAATGTGAGCCTTGAAAGCTTTCTGTCTCCCACTGAGGCCATATGGTCCTGCTTGGTTGTGACTTTATATTAATTATCTATTGCTGCTTAACAAGCCACGTCCAACTTCAGCCTCCTTAAAGCAACTAGCATGTATTAACTCTGTTTCTTGGAGTCAGAAATTCAGGAGTGCAAGGGCGCCCGGGTGGCTCGGTCACTTAGGCGTCTGACTTCGGCTCAGGTCACGATCTCACGGTCCGTGGGTTCGAGCCCTGCGTCGGGCTTTGTGTTGACGGCTCAGAGCCTGGAGCCTGCTTCTGATTCTGTCTCTCTCTCTCTCTCTGTCCCTTCCCCCATTCACACTCTGTCTCTTTCTCTCTCTCAAAAATAAATAAACATTGATGGGGCATCTGGGTGGCTCAGTCAGTTGAGCGACCGACTTCAGCTCAGGTCACGATCTCACGGTCCGTGGGTTCGAGTCCTGTGTCGGGCTTAGTGCTGACAGCTCGGAGCCTGGAGCCTGCTTCGGATTCTGCGTCTCCCTCTCTCTCTCTGCCCCTCCCCCACTCATGCTCTGTCTCTGTCTCAGAAATAAATAAACATTAAAATAAATAAATATAAATAAATAAATAAACATTAAAAAAATTTTTTTAAAGAAATTAAGGAGCGCGTTGGCTGGGTGGCTGTGGCATGGGGGTCTCTGTTTTAAATAGAGCTTTTGTTATTTAGGTAAGGGCAGGCGGACCCACCCGGGGAGACAACTGCCATTGAAAAGATAGTTTGTTACTGGTGGATCCCAAACCAGCAGGAGGAGAGAAGGGAGCTGGCCTCCCCGGAGCTGGAACCAGGGACCTAAAATAAACTCCCTCCCTCTCTCCCTCTCTCTCTCAAACACACTCGTGCACTGTTCTCTGTGCATGGCTCTGCGCTCTCAGCTATAACCGCTGCCAGGGTGGGCTCTGAATTCACACCCTGGTGGCCTCTCGCACAGAAAAGAGAGCTCTGGTCCCAGAGGGAGCCCGTGGCGCCTGGCCACGTGGCCACCTTCTCGCCGTTGACACGCCCTGGCGGCGCAGACGCAGCCAATGGGCGGGCCGAATGTCTTCATTTTATTTCCCCCCCTGGGTGCTGCTTTTCAGAACAAGGCTTGTGAAAAGCCAAGCTCATGCCCACAGACAGGATCCTGGGCTGAGTTTCCTGATCCCGTGGAAAAATCCGATCTGGAGGTGAGAAGCCTTCCCCTTCACCTGTCCAAAGTCCTCCAGGGGCGCCTGGGTGGCGCAGTCGGTTAAGCGTCCGACTTCAGCCAGGTCACGATCTCGCGGTCCGTGAGTTCGAGCCCCACGTCGGGCTCTGGGCTGATGGCTCAGAGCCTGGAGCCTGTTTCCGATTCTGTGTCTCCCTCTCTCTCTGCCCCTCCCCTGTTCGTGCTCTGTCTCTCTCTGTCCCAAAAATAAATAAACGTTGAAAAAAAAAATTAAAAAAACAAACAAAAACAAAGTCCTCCAATGGGGAGATACCGCGCTCAAGTGTGGATTCATTGCCAAAAACCCCTCCCAGACACCTTCGGCGGTTTGCGTTCCGCGTGCACAAGCTCACCCCGATCCCAAACCCGCACGTGTGAAGAGCAGCGTGGACGCAAACAGCAGAGGAGCCCAGGGCTGGGGCACGACCTATGCTCTCGCTTCTAAAACTCCCCGCGGCTTTGACTTGATTTCAATCGGGATATTGAACATTTAACTGACATTAACATTTTAAATAACCACTCCATTGACGACGAGCTGTGTGCAGGGCGCATTTGAGAGCATTTTCTGGGGCTGTTTGGGAAAGCAGGTGGGGGTGCCCCTCGGGGCGCCTGCCTGCAAATTCCGGCCCTGACCTGTTTGTTTTCTCCGCTGTAAAACGGAGATCTTGAGACCTGCCAAGTGTCTGAATGTGGGAGGTGCCGGGTAAACAGGGTGGCACTCTGTGACCACCGGGACATCAGAGGAGGAAACAGGCCCACAGAGGATTGGCCACTTGTCCATGGTTGCACATCTGGGTAAGGGCAGCCAAGGGTTCTGACCCTCTCCCAGGGTCCCCGGACCAGGGCAGGGAGCAGAGTCCCCGTACAGCTGGGGGTGGGGGGGCGGCACAGCTCCATCGGAGATGCGGAGCTTGGCTGCCCTCCCCCGCTGCCCAGCCCCTGACCCCCTTCTGGGCACGGCAGCCACTCACACAGGAGGCCTTGAGCGGGCCCTGCAGCCAGGTCTCCTTGGTCACCACCTCTTCCTTCCAGCCCTGGCCCTGGTCGGCCAGCAGCATGCGCATGGCCTCGCAGCGCCCTGGGGGAGGGGAGGACAGGGTGGGGGGATGCGGGGAGACCCCAGCCTCGGAGCACCCTGGGGAGGGGTCAGGAGTGTGGCGACAGGACAGAAACTCTAGCTTCGGAGTCTGCTGAGAAGTCGAACCGCGGAGAAAGATGGAGATCATGGCACCGGTGCGGTCTGGGGAGGGAGACGAGGGGTGCAGACTGCAGCCCGAAGTGCCCCGGGTTGGGGACAGAGGCAGATGGCCAGAGCGCAGCCAGACGGGGGCCAAGAGGATGCTGCCCGGGGGAAGGCCAGGCCTGGGGCCGCCACCGCCATCCCAGCCCCGCCCCCATGGCCCTGGCCAGGGCGAGCAGCCTGGCCCATCGGTGCCCCTCACTCTCCTGGAGGAGCAGGGGCCGCACCTCGGACGGGGAAGTAGACGATGGTGTAGGGCGGCACTAGGAGAGACAGACAGACAGGGTGGTGAAAGAGGCCCCCCCCCGCCCCCCCGGAAGGAGCTGCGGGGGTGGGGGGCGGGGGCAGGGGTCAGACCCCTGGGGGAGACCCCCCCCCTCCCAGCAGCCTGCGGCAGGGGTAGGGTCAGACCCCTGGGAAAGGGGGGTGACTCAACCTCGGCCCCGGCCCCCACCTGGCCCAGACCCTACTCACTAGCGGGCCGTGAAGTGAAAGAGAGGCTGGAAGTGGCAAGGAGCCCAGTGACCTTGTATTTCTGGTTGTCCCACCCCCTCCTCCCTTCCCCGCCACACCCAGGAATGCGCCAAGTCACTGAGCGCAGTTCGGGCCTGGGTAAGGCTGGGTGAGGATCGGGCAAGGCCGGACAGGCTCACCTGCTCCTTGGCAGGGCTGTACCCTACCTGCAGGGCACTGACTTTCGCATGACACAGCCACCACCCTGTCCAGGCCACACCCAAACACACAGAACGCCTCAGGGCCCACAGAGGGCCAGGTCTGAGGACCTAGCCAGCGGCTGGGGCCCCAGCACCGGCACACAGGAGGTGCTCATCAAATGCTTGTTGCAGGGGCGCCTGGGTGACTCAGTCCCTCAAGCGTCCGAAGTCCCCCCTGGTCATGACCTCCCGGTTAGTGAGTTCGAGCCCCGCATGGGGCTCTGTGCTGACAGCTCAGAGCCTGGAGCCGGCTTCGGATCTCGCTGCCCCTCCCCCCGTTAAGATTAAACATTAAAAAAAAAAAAAATACTTGTTGTATGAATGAATGCAATGTCAACAGACACAGCCCTTTACACATCCTCTCTCTGAGATAATAATTGTGCCAAACCCTCAGGGGCTGAGGCCTGTGTTGGGAACTTGACATAGATTTTACAACCGTAGGACTTGGGATTGATCATTCTGATCCTCATTTTACAAAGGGCGAACTGAAGCACAGAGAAGTTAAGTGACTTTCTCGATTCATCAAGGTCACACAGCTAGTAAACAGGATTTAAACCCAGATCTGGCTAGCTTCAGGGGCCTCACTTTTTTTTCCCCCCCAGGGGCCTCACTTTTAACCCTCGGCCTTTCTTCTGCAAAGCCCTGTCATCCCCAAACCATTTTTTGACAGAGTCTCAGTGCTGTGCACTCTTTAAAAACTGACTGCACCTGGGGATACGGGTGGACAGAAAGACAGACAGACTGAGCTGCAGGACCTCTTGGCCCTGAGAGGGCTGTGTGTCGCCAGGGGAGCCCAGTGCCTGCCTCCACCTGGCACCCCCGGCCCCCTTCTCCTGGCTGCCCCTTCCTGGGGGGTGGGGGGTGGCCCACTGGGCGTGATGGTCCTTCCCCGGGAACTGGAGCGTACCGAACCAGATGTCTCAGCCTGGTTTTCCTGCCAGAGGCACAAGGACAGAGGAAGGCATCCTTCCCCTGGGGAAGTACCCATCTAAAAGCCTGGGGGAAAAACCCAAAGGCACCTAATCAGGAGAATCCCTTAGCCTCGTCGGAGCCCACAGCCGCCTGGGGCTGGGGGGGTGGGGAAGGTGGAGCCAGAGTTGGGTTCTATCCGTGACTCACAGCTGGAGGAACATCTGCCCAGCACTTAGCAGCTTACAAAGAGCTTTCATGCAAATGGTCTCATTTTATCCCCACCACATCTTGAGAGGGAGGGAGGCTTGTTCCCATTATACTGACGGGGACACCAAGGTTCACCGGGGTTCATTCACCCGCTCTGGCCTGGAGCACGCGTGCCCTCCCTTTGTGGACAGGCATCAATGGCCTGGGGGCCCCCTTCCTGTCCGGCGGGCCAGCCTCCTACTGGCTCATACCCTCCAGCCATCACGCTCAATTCCCCGGGGCTGGCTGTCCCCCAGGTCCTTGGGGCTCTATTCTGTGATGTTCCAGCTGGCTGCTTTTACCCATAATCCTCTGGCTCCACAGGCAATGCCCGTGGACTAGTTCTGTGACCCCCCTGAGGCCTCCCCCTCTGAGGTCCAGAGCAGTTTTCCCAGCCCAGTGAGCCAGGAACCTCCCTGTGCCCACGCCCCCACCTTCAGCCCCTGTGTATATCAGCACCTGTCTTTGGCACTTCTTTAAATACAAATAAACAGCTTTGCTGCTACTTAAGTTTCACCCTTATAAAGTGTGCATTTGGGGTGCCTGGGTGGCTCAGTTGGTTAAGCACCTGACTTCGGCTCAAGTCGTGATCTCACGGTTTGTGAGTTCGAGCCCCACATCGGGCTCTGCGCATCATGACAGCTCGGAGCCGGGAAGCTGCTTCGGACTCTGTGTCTCCCTCTCTCTCTGATCCTCCGCAGCTCGTGCTCTGTTTCTCAGTCTCTCAAAAGTAAATAAACGTTAAAAATTTTTAAAAAAGGAGTTAATGTTTATTTATTTTTGAGACAGACAGAGAGACAGAGCGTGGGCGGGGGAGGGGCAGAGAGAGAGGGAGACACAGAGAATTCAAAGCAGCTCCAGGCTCTGAGCTGTCAGCACAGAGCCCACCCTGGGGCTCAGACCCATGAGCCGTGAGATCATGACCTGAGCCGAAGTCGCACGCTTCACCGACTGAGCCACCCAGGGGCCCCAAGCCCCTCTCTCTTCCGACCCTGCTCAAGCCCCTGGCCCCCGGCTGCCTGGACTCCCTCCCCCTGCTCTAGGCCTACGAGGCGCGCCTCAGCGCCCGGCCCAAGCTCAAGGCCTTCCTGGCCTCCCCTGAGCACGTGAACCGCCCTGTCTTCGGCGCCCGTTAGACGTGAACGTGCCTCCCTCGAGAGGACTGCCCTTGGGGACCAACAAACACGGTGAGCGGAAAGCGGTGCTGTGGTCACTGAGGGGCTGGAGGGCACCGCGGACCCTCTGCCCCTCCCCGGGCAGCCTCGGGAGGATGAGGCTTGGGCTGGGCATCTGGGCCCCCGGGACGGCATTACCCACCTGAGCTGCCACGAGACAAAGAGCGGTTCCGGGTCCAGACTGGCAGGGGAGACGTCAGGCCTTCAGGATCCACCCGGAGGACTTCCCGCGGGAGGGAGGTGCCCTCCCTGGGGGCACTCATGGTTGCGGCAACCCGGGAGCCCTCCGAGTCTGGGACAAGGGCAGCCGTGAATGTGGCAAGCAGTCCCCGGCACCTGTGAGTTCCACGGTCCGCTCACACACTCAGGGTGACCTCCGCACATGTTGTACCCTGGGAAGTGACACAGTCTGCCGTCTCACACGGGCAGCAGCGTTGCTCATTCTCACGTGTCGCCCACGGTCACCCTCCGGCAGCCCGGCGGGTGGCCAGCCGGGCCCAAGTGTATATGCCCCGAGGCCAGCCTGGAGCTCTGGGTGGCCTGGCCTGGCCGGCCCTTTAGACAAGCCTCTGCCCCACGGGCTTCAAGCAGAGGCCCCGTGAGGAAGGTCTCTCGTGCACCGGATTTGGGGGCGCTGGTCGGCAGTCTGGGTTCCTAGAGGACAGCCGGCTTCTGTGTGCGGAACGCCCCAGGAAGGGCCCACCGGTCCCCGAGAGGAGAGTGGCAGAGCCCGGAAGCCCCTGTCGTCCTCCTGGGTCACCTAGGGCCACCCCGGGTGACTGCAGGGCAGGGCTGAGGCCTGTGAGCCTCCTCTGTGCCCTGACCGGTGGCTTGGGGGGTGGAGGGCAGGACCCTCAGGCCGCGGTGTTTCACCGTGCAGGCCGCCGGGACGGTGGCCGTAGGAGGGTCACAGAACGGGCCGGGGAGACACCGGCATCCTGTAGATCCCAGAGCGGCAGGAAGAAAGTTGCTCTTTTGAAAGCTTCCTGTAACCAACAGCTTCCATATTCTTTGGGGTGACCGGGCTGGGCATTTTTTTTTTTAATGTTTATTTATTTGTTCTTGAGTGAGAGAGAGCGTGAGCGGGGTAGGGGCAGAGAGAGAGGGAGACAGAGAATCCCAAGCAGGCTCCGCGCCATCAGCAAAGAGCCTGACGTGGGGCTCGAACTCGTGAACCTTGAGATCCTGACCTGAGCCGAAACCAAGAGTCGGATGCTTAACCAACCGAGCCACCCAGGCGCCCCGTGGGCATTTTGATTGTATAGCTCTGCAACCCCAAGAAGGTGAATAGAAGAGGCTCCCGCGGTCAGGAGGAGGGACCCTGGGGAGTGGAGGGCAGGTCCCCTCTTTGGGCAGCTGGGAGCTCCGGGTTGCTGGTGCAGCCAGGTGTGGGGGAGATGAGACGGCTAGGTTGGGGAGAGGCTGGGAGCCCCTCCAGCTGGGGAGGTGACAAGTGACCCCCAGCGTTGAGCTTTCTCCGAGTGATGTCCCGGGCATGTCACTTATATTAACTCATTTGGTTTTCACAAAAGAAGCCACCTCGTAGATGCTGTCAATATTCCCACTTCACAGATGAGGACCTTGGGGCCCAGAGAGGTGAAGGCACCCTGCTCTAGGACATACAGCTGGTTAAGAGGCCAAGGCAGGATTTGAACTCAGGCTCTCCGGCCCCAGAGCACGTGCCTGTAATGATTCTGCTCTAGGTGGGGACTTGAGCCACCAGTTTTTATGTCCTGGCACAGGGTGACCACAGTGACCCGCAGGGGCTTGGTAGCTCTGGTGACCCCTCTAATTATATGGGGGCAGGAACCCTAAGAGAAAGGTTGGGCTTCCAGCCTATCATGGGCAGAAGCGGGGCTGGCTCCCCTTTGGGGAACATTTGCTGGAACATTCAGAGACTGGTGACTGAGTTTGCTCCCCAGCTGGTTACAGATGAAAAGCTCGTCCTTCCGGGAGCTCCGGTCCCGGAGCTCCGGTTCGTGAGTTCGAGCCCCACATCGCGCTCTGTGTGTCATGACATCTCGGAGCCTGGAGCCTGCTTCGGAGTCTGTGTCTCCCTCTCTCTCTGCTCCTCCCCTGCTTGTGCTCTCTCTCTCTCTCTTTCTCGAAAATAAATAAACATTAAAAACAATAAAATAGGGGTGCCTGGGTGGCTCAGGCAGTTAAGCATCTGACTTTGGCTCAGGTCATGATCTCACGGTCTGTGAATTTGAGCCCCGCGTTGGGCTCTGTGCTGACAGCTCAGAGCCTGGAGCCTGTTTCAGATTCTGTGTCTCCCTCTCTCTGCCCCTCCCCCGTTCATGCTCTGTCTCTGTCTCAAAAATAAATAAACGTTAAAAATTTTCAAATAAAATGAAATAAAGTGTACATTCTGTGGCTCCAGTATACGCAATGTTGTGCAACCATGATATAATTCCAGACCATTTGCATCACCCCAGAAAGAAACCCTTTAGCGTATATCAGTACGTCATTCCTTTCCATGCCGAGTAGTATTCCATTACCTGGATATACACGCTTTGTCTACCCATTTCTACACAGAGGGACGTTTGGGTTGTTTCACTTTTTGGCTTTAATGAAGCATGCTGCCGTGAACAGTTATGAGAAAATTTTTGGTGTGAACGTATGCTTTCACTTCCCTGGGGCACGCCCCTAGGAGTGGGCTTGGCCAGGTCACATGGTAGCTCATTTTGAGTAACCTCCAAACTCTTTTCCAAAGCAGCTGCACCATTTTATAAGCCCCACAGCAGCATATGCAAAGGCCCCAACTTCTCCACGTCTTCACCAACACTGTTGCTGTCTGTCTTTTCCACTCTTGCTATTCTGGTGAGTGTGAAATGGTACCTCAGCATGGCTATGGGGGCCAAGCCTGGGTCGACTTGGGGGGAACGGGTGGAGAAGGAGCCATCATCTTCGCCCTCTAAAGAATCACAGCTCAGAACAGAGACAGACACGACGCTTCATTCACACACTGATGAGTACGTGTCAGGCCGTGAGTGGGCTAGACGTCACGACAAACACCAGGACGGGTAAGATATGGTCTCCACGTTAATGGACTCTCTTTAAGAAGAATCTAAGGCCTTCAGCAGCAGCCCAC
This sequence comes from Leopardus geoffroyi, assembly GCF_018350155.1. NCBI lineage: Eukaryota > Metazoa > Chordata > Mammalia > Carnivora > Felidae > Leopardus > Leopardus geoffroyi. The sequence goes on along the minus strand of NC_059329.1, from coordinate 110,499,981 downwards.
CCACCCATCCATCTACCTACCTCCATCCATCTCTCTGTCTGTCCATCTATATACCCATCTACCCAATCATCCACCCATCCGACAACCAAACATTTGACCAGCAGTCCATCAAAACATCCACCTCTCTATATATCCACCCGTCCACCCAACTACCCATATACCCGACCGGTCATCCTCTACCTGTCTATCCATCCATCTATCCATTCACCTAACCATCTATTGGTACAATCATCCATCCATCCACCTATCAACTGTTTAACCACTAGCCTGTTTACCCACCCTTCCATTCAATCAGCTACCTGTCCATCCATCCATCCATCCATCCATCCATCCATCCATCCGTCAACCACTGATCCACCTGGCCATCCTAGACACTGGAGCTGGAGCTCCAGCTTGGCTAAGCTGGGCTGGGCAAGTCAAGGGCATCAAGATGAACACCCTAGCATGCTTGCTGTTCATTGAACACAAGTGAGGAAGGATTTCCAAGCCACGCTTTCTCCCCCTGGACACAAAGTCTTCGCTTTGTGATTGAAAACACGTTTAGCCACTAGACCCTGACCAGTTGGCACCCCTACTACATTGGCTCAAACTTCGGGGCACACGTTTCTAACCACTTCCCGCCTTAGATGGTCATGTGAGCACAGGGTCACTCATCATACATGATGCCCACCGTTTTTCGAGCCCTTCCTAAGTGCCGGGAAACTGCTAGGCCCTTTATTTAATTTTCACAAAGGCACCACGAGGCCCAGGTCAACCCCCATGTTCCAGATAAGGAAACCGAGGTTCAGAGAGGTGAAATACCTTGCCAAGGGTCACACAGTGAGTGCATGGGGAAACCCAGGCCTACAGGCCTTTTCTAAGACCTTGCAGAACACGGTAAAATTCCTATATCTGAAGGATGTTTGCAAGATGCCGCCTGGGATGTAGAACTCCCCTGGCCTCCGGGGGGGGGGGGGGGGGGAGGCCCCAAGTACGGAGGGCCGGAGGCGGCTGGAGGCTGAACCTTCAAGTGGTCAGCTCGGACCCTCACAAGGAGCCCTTCCCATCCTTGCCGACCTGGCTGGTGTCCACTCACCTCTGAACGCTGACCACTCCCCAGGTCCTCAGCTCCGCTCAGGGCTGCGTGGGGGCCGTCCCCTCTGCCTGCTGGCCACCCCTCCCTTCAGGCGGTCACTCCCATCGTCTCTCTGGTCTTGGCTCACACGCCACTTCCTCAGCCCCCCAGTCACAGCAAGGTCCCCATTCTCCTCCCTCTTGACAGCCTCTTCTCCTCCATAGTCATTCTGGGTCTGCTGAATGTGTATCTCCCACCAGGTGGAAGGTTCCAGGAGGCAGGGACTGGTCCCCAACACCCAGGAAGCCATATAGCAGGTGTTCCACAAACACTTGTTGAAGATGCCACCCGTCTGGAATTTTCTCCGGCCTCTTGCCATCCTACCTCCTCCAGGGGCACTGACCGCTGCCTCCCCTCTGAGGACCTCCGCCTGGGGGTGTGAGCCCTGCCTCCCCGCCTGAGGGCCTCCGCCTAACATACTCCGTTGGATTCCAGCACCCGAAGCCCTCCACATTCACAGTTGATCGCCGCCAGGGTCCCAGCACTCACCCAGGGCTGAGCATGGGTTAAACATAGGTGGGCAATGCCTAAAAGGGAGGCCCCGTTCTCCCTTCTCCTCCATGAAGCCTCCCTGATGCCTGGGCCAGTGCTCCCGAGTACTTAGACTGTCTGGGGCCCTTTCCTGAGTCAGCGGTGCCTGAGAGCAGGGCCTTCGGGGCAGACATGGTCTGTCTGCGTAGCCCCAGCCGCTGGCCGGAGGCTCGGTCCCAGCCTCGGATGTGTGCAAAAGGAATGCACGAATGGGTGGCCATTCGTGTGGCTGAGGGAGGCCAGAGCCACCGGCTCAGGTGGCAGGTGTCTGGAGGGATCCGTTTCCCTCAGACAAAGGCTGGTGCGGGGGGCAGGTGAATAAATCATGAGGGGCCTGGAGCGGGGCCGGGGCAGGACAACTGACCTCATTCTGGGTGGCGAAGCGCACACAGCTGGGCAGTCAGAGGGCTGGGGACAGAACAGGGGGGCACAAGAGGCCAGTGGGGGCTGCCTGGCCCAGCCCCACATTTCTCCCTGACAAACGAGAGGCCGGAGGTCAGCAGAAGGTAGGTGAGAGGTGCTGGCAGGAGGTGGGGAAGCTCAGAGCTGCTCTGGGGCTCTGGGTAGGGAGAAGGGGGGACGTCTGGGGCCAGGATGGTGGGGGGGGGGTGCTGTCTTTCCAGAATCCAGGAGTCATCCTGGGGGGGGGGGGGCGGTGCGGGAAGGGAAAATAGGAAGAGCAAGGATGGACAGACAGACAGATGGACCAACGGAGCAGAGGGAGGGAGTGACAGAGATGGGTATGAGAGGTCAGAGAGACCCCCAGAGACAGCAGGGCAAATGTCAGCAGAGTGCAGGGGGGCTGGCAAGGGGCCGTGGGCGAGACAGACGCAGAGAGATGGGCAGAGAGATGCAGCGAGCAAGACCCAAATGGCGGGGGGCCGGGGGGGGGGAGACCATAAGCCAGAAAGGCCAGGTGACCAGGTGACCAGGGCTCTGCAAGGTAGTCCGTGGCCAGCATGGGGCTGGAGACCGGTGGGTTGGGGGAGGCTAGGACTTGGGTGAGCAACAGGGGAGAGCCCTACCAGCCTGTGGAGAGAGGGACAGGGGAAAGTACCCGGGAGCCTGTGGGGACCGCACCCACAGCTGCCCACTCAGCCACCCTCCCGCAGGAACGGGGCGACCAGAGTGGGAAGAGGAGGCGGTCTCCATGGCCCTTCCCCAGGGCCAGGCGGATGGCAGTCTCCCCGCGGGGGACCCCAGCCCCTCTGAGGGCACCCCAGGGCCCAGCCGGGCCCCTGCCAGCCCAGCAGCCAACAGGCGGCGGGCACTCCTCAAGGAACTGGAGGCCCAGGTGCAGGCAGCCTACGGGCAGGTAAAGGGGACGGGGGTGTGGGGCGCCAGAGGGAGCCGCGGGGATCCCCCGCCGCAACCGGGACCCTGTAGGACAGACCCAGGGGAGAGCTCAGGGAGGAGCCCCGGGACGTGCAGGTGGGAGGCAGGCTCAGTCAGCTGCCCAGGACGGAGGCTGGCGTCTCTCCCCACCTCTGCCCTCACCGAAGCCCGCGTCCAGCCCACAGCACCCAGAGCTGTCTCCCTTCCGCTCTTCACCTGAGTACAGGGTCGGGGGGCTGGTCCAGGCAGAGGTGCCGAGGGCGGGCAGGCTGGCCAGGGGCTCTAAGGTGAGAGCAAGGGCCCTGGCCCGGAGGGTCAGGAGCTTTCTGGACCGGGCCAAGACGGCCTCCTCTCAGGACAGGCGGTAGGGGCAGGGCCTGCCGAGTTCATACCACCATTCTGAGGGGAGAGGTGCCCCAGCCCGCCCTGGCACCCTGGGCACCTGGTTTCCTCCTCCCGTGTCCGGGCCCTGCTTCTGAAGACATTAAGTCTCTCCTAATTGGGGGAGATTCGGGGTAGGGGTTGGGGGAGAAAGTGCTGGAGAGGAGGTGCCCAGAAGACCCTCAGAGTGAGCGCAGGGAGGCTGTGCCTTCCAGGGGGCCTTGGCTCCTGAGTGGCCCCCCTCACCAGCAGGGATGCTCAGAGATAATCCTGGATTAGGACCCAAGCCCCCGGGCCCACGGCTCCCCGCCTGCCCACCCGCTCCCAATCTTCCCCGCGAAACCCTAGGAAAATCCCCTGCAATGCTCCCAGGCTCTCACTGGGGACAGCTGGGGGCAGACAGGAGCCCACAGCATCCGCTGAGGCCCAGCCCTGGGCCGCCCCCAGGACTCCAGGCCTGGCATGGTTCAGGAGCCCATGGGAAACTGTGCCAAACGGCCTCGACATCGGGGGCCTAAGGTAGGACGGCTAAGGGGGAGAAGCCAAGGCCAGGAGGCTGGGCTGGAGCCTGGAAGGGTCAGGTGGGGTGGGCAGAGTCCTGTGTGAGGGCCGGGCTGGGGTTAGAGGTGGAGCAGGGCAGGCGGGTGGAGGGGGTGGTTCCCGCCACCCTAGACCAGTCAAGATTTCCCCGGGGGAAGGCCCCAGACTCCGGCCCCTTGCGGTCCTGGCTCCCACAGACCCCCGGGCCTTCCCGCCAAACTCATCAGGCCCCCCCGGGTGCCCATCCAGCTGCCCTGTGCCGGCCAGAGCCGGAGCTGAAGGTCCCACTCTGCCACCGGCTTTCTGAGCAACCTTGGTCCAGTCCCTTGCCTTTTCGGGGGCCTCGGTTTGCCCAGTTGAACGGTAAGGGGGTGGACCCTTCCGGCCTAGAGTATTGATGGGTGAAGGCCCCCAATCTCCTGTGCCCGGTTCCAAAGATGGGAGAGGCTGGTGAATGAGGGTGGAGGGGCCGCCGCCCCGGCTCACAGCTGGCTCTGCCGCAGGAGCGCTGGCAGTGGCCCAGCTCCCCCCCAGGGCGCTCCCACCACAGCCCCGGCCCCGGCCCCAGCCCCGAGGAGCGGGGGGACCCTGGGCCGGGCATCCAGGGTTACTCGGTGCTCAGCAGCCTGGTGGGGCCCGCCTGCATCTTCCTGCGGCCCAGCATCGCGGCCACCCAGCTCGTATGTATGGCAAGCCCCTGCCTTTGCCTCCACTCTGCCTCTCCTTGAGTGGGGTCTTTGGAGCAAAGGCACACAGATCCAGGGGGTGGGACAGAGAAGAGTGGAGAAAACATCAAGGGGATCAAACAGCGGGGAGACCCAAGGAGACCTACCAGGAAAGAGAGAAGAGAGGGGACAGAGAACCTAAGAGACAGCCACCCAGGGGGTGGGCAGGGAGGTGGCAGGGCCTCCGAGACAGAGAACAAGAGAGACACACGGAGGTCCCCAGGGCCACGTCTGAGGCTCTGCCCGACCCCAGATCCACCTCTGGCAAATGGAGCTCTGCGACCTCTGCAAGGGGAGGGGCAGGAGGTGGGCAGAGGTCTGGGCAGGGGGCACGGAAGGGGTGGCCCAAGACGCCCGGGCCAGTGGGCGGGAACCGGTGGCAGCCACCAGCCCTGAGCAGTGTCAGATGACCCAGGCACTGCCCGTGCACGTTGGGGGTGCTGACTGGGGAGCCCCAAAGAACAAGAGGAAGGGGTGCAGGTGTCAGGGTGGTCCAGGGGATTCTTAACTTCTCTGTGCGCCACCCCCCCTCCAGGACCGGGAGCTGCGGCCAGAGGAGATCGAAGGTAAAGCATTTTGGAAAAGACTAGTCTCCAGAGGGGTGGACAAAGGGCGGAGCGCACAGGGTGGGGACACTGGGTGGGGCCTCGGTGGTCTCCACCAGGAAGGAACTAGGGGCAAGAGAAGGGCTGCAGGAGATCACAGAGAGATGGGGACGAGACCGAACGGGGAGGGGTTGACAGAGCCCCCAGCTGTCAGTCCCCAGGTCTCATTCGCCAGGTGGGTCTCACTTCCCTTTTGTTTGTTCATTGAGCAAACGCCTCCTGGGTGCCTACTGCGTGCCTGGCCCTGTGCTGGGCACAGGGAGTGTGGCAAACTGGACAGATACAGCCCATGTCCTCGGGGGGGTGGGGGCAGATGTCAATGAGTCAACAAGTACAAATGATGCTAAGCGCTGGCAAAGAAATGAACAAATGGGCTGGAGGGGACTGAATTTAGACGGAAGACTTTCTTGGGCAGGTGACCCGAAGACCAGAAGAGGGAAGAGTGTTCCAGAATGTGAGCTCCATGAGCTCCATGAGGTTAGGGATTGTTTCCTTTCTTTTCCTTCCTTCCTTCCTTCCTTCCTCCTTCCTTCTTCCTCCTTCCTTCCTTCCTTCCTTCCTTCCTTCCTCCTTCCTTCCTTTCTTCCTTCCTTCCTTCCTCTTCCTTCCTTCCTCCCTCCTTCCTTCCTTCCTTCCTTCCTTCCTTCCTTCCTTCCTTCCTCCTTCCTTCCTTCCTCCTTCCTTCCTCCTTCCTTCCTTCCTCCTTCCTTCCTTCCTCCTTCCTTCTTCCTTCCTTCCTCCTTCCTTCCTCCTTCCTTCCTCCTTCCTTCCTTCCTTCCTTCCTTCCTTCCTTCCTTCCTTATCCCCACTACCTAGAGCAGAGCTTGGCACATAGTAGATGCTCCTTAAATATTTGTTGAAAGAATGAATTAAAGAACTAGCACATGCAAAGGCCCTGAGACAGCAAAGAGAAACTGACGTTTACAAGGAGGAAACGATTCGACCAAAGGACGAAGGAAGGGTGTGCTGGTCCAGGCTGGGGTCCGGGGGGACGAGTGGGAAGGACTGACCCCGCCCTGCCCGGCAGAGCTGCAGATCGCCTTCCAGGAGTTTGACCGAGACCGTGACGGCTACATCGGCTACCGGGAGCTGGGCGCCTGCATGCGGACCCTGGGCTACATGCCCACTGAGATGGAACTCATCGAGATTTCACAGCAAATCAGTACGTGCCTCAGACCTGCCCCAAGCCCAGTTCTCCAGGGGCCATGGCCATGGCTTGAGCAGCTGGGCGGCCCAGGGAAGAGAGATGCCTCCACAGGTTGGCCCCCAGAGCCGGGGACCCTGGTCATTCTCAAGGGCTTGCTCTGCCTCTGAAGAATCTCCCCATCCCCTACAAGGTGGGGGGGGGGGCAAGGACCGTTATCCCCACTTTTTAGATGAGGAAACTGAGCAGATGATCCAGCCTACGGGGCCCCGCGAGAGGGAAGGACCCGTTTAGGGGGGCGGGGGAGAGGGACACGGGCCAGGAGAGGAGGGCAGGGGAGGGCCGGGGCCGGGCAGGGGTCTCTGGTTGCCTGGGGTCCCTGACGGGTACGGCCCCCAGGTGGCGGGAAGGTGGACTTTGAGGACTTCGTCGAGCTGATGGGCCCCAAGCTGCTGGCAGAGACGGCAGACATGATCGGCGTCAGGGAGCTTCGAGATGCCTTTCGGGAGGTGCGGCCCCTGGGGCTGGAGGGAGGGCAGGGGCCTCGGGTCTGCCGTGACGGAGGGCTGAGTGAATGCGCGGTTTGGCCGGGGACTCAACGCCTCGACCCACGCCGCCACAGTTCGACACCAACGGGGATGGCCGCATCAGCTTGGGTGAGCTGCGGGCAGCCCTCAAGGCCCTGCTGGGGGAGCGCCTCAGCCAGCGGGAGGTGGACGAGGTCCTCCACGACATTGACCTCAACGGGGACGGCCTGGTGGACTTTGAAGGTACCGCCCACTGCCCTCCGCGCTTAGCGCCAGCACAACCCCCGGAGGTGTTTAAGAGCTCAAGGGAATGACCAAAGGGGCATCGGCGCCGTGCGCTAGGCACTCTGTGCCCTCTCCCCGGGAGCAGGACAAGACAGTCAGCTCTTAGGGAGGCGGGAGCGCTTGGCCAAAGATGTGGATGTGGCCAAGATGGGAAGCCAGGCGGGTTGACCAGAACCTCGTTCTTCCTCTAGGCCGCGTTGCCCCAGGGGGAAAACCAGGGTTAAATAATGACAGGAAGCCAAGGAAAATCAGTATGTACAAATTCTCCCAGAGTTGTTCCTGAGCTTCCTAGCAGCCAAAGCAAAGAGGAAAACAGGTTCAGTTACGAGGTTTGGGGGTCTTGTCGTTGCTGCTGTTTCTCTGTTTCGTTTCGTTTTGTAAAGCAAAGCCCCTCTTCTTCGCCTGGGGGCCCATTCCCCAGATCCAGAAGACTCCCTTGTGGGCTCTGCCCTGGACCACACCTCCTCCCACCTCAAGGCCAATATATTGGTCTCACCCCTACCGGGGTCCAGACTGCAGACCCGCAACCTTGGCTTTGTCCTGGCAGAGTTTGTGCGAATGATGTCTCGCTGAGTCTGCACCGAAGCTGGAGGCAGGAGACGGGACTTGGGACCACAGCCACTGCCTGCCAGCGTGCGCCCGGAAACCCTCTGCTCCCAGCTGACCCTCCCCCCCCCACCGACCGCCTCCCTACCCTGCCTGTGGGCAACACCCTGTCCCGCCCTCACCCTCACCCCCGCTTCCCCACCAAGCCCCACTGCCCGTCCCTGTCTCTCTGAGAGTAAAGTGTCTTGGAGCCTGAGGGGATGGCTTCTGCTTCTCGTTTGTTTACCCTGGAGGACGCAGTGTTTGGCCCCCCAAAAGTTATAAGATCCCTCGACCGTGAACTCCAGGTGGGCAGGGACCCTTTCTGGATTCTGGGCCCCTCCCAGAGCCAGTATCAGGAAACGTCCCTAGATGAGTAAACGCCACCTGCTTCCCCCAGAGCTGGGATGGGCACTGGCCCCTCATCCCGCAAAAGGGCTCCCGTCAGGGCCGGGGTTACAACAGAGGGTAGCACAAGGGAGTGAGGGCTTTTCCCAGGCCAACCTCACGTACTCTGGGAGGGAGAAAGAGCTGGAAGGTCAGCTGGGAGGAGTGAGTGACAGACGGGCCCCTTCGGATACACATCAGCTTTGGGGTTCCCGCCTCAAACGCCTGAGCACGGCAGGGGCCAGGTCGGCATCCGCTCAGAGGCTCTCCTGCCCAAGCCCGCTTCCTCGCCCTCTCTCTCTTGCATTCCTGACTTCACCTCAGCGTCTGCTTCCGGGGGGACCCAAACGACACGTCCCCTCGCTTCAGAGCTGCCGTGGTCCTTAGAGCCCCGTTCTGCAAACGGAGGAAACCAAGACGCTGAGTCTAAGCCACCTTGCTAGCGGTCACACGGCCCCACCGCCGTCTCTCCCCGCCCAGTCCATGCAGCACGTGCTGCCAGATTATTCTTTCTAAAGCGTTACATTTTGCCACACTTCTGTTCAGGAACTGGCCATGACAACCCCCCCCCCCCCCGCCCCCATCGCCCCCAGATTAATCCAGCCGCTTCTTCAGGCACCAGAAGGCTCTGGGAGGTTGAGGGCTGGCATAGAATCACACACAGTTAGGACGAAGCCGAGGTGGGACTTACAGCCAGGCCCCGGGACTCTAAAATCACAGCCCCAACAAGCCGGTGCCTCGAGTCACCGTGGAGCCGGGCCCTGGCCTCTGCTAACTGCAGCAAAGGTTTGCCTCGCAGAGCACTGCCTGACCCACGGCTGTTCCCACCTGCCGGGAGGGAGCCTTGACCTTTTGGTCGAGAAGGGGAGGGAGCTTACAGCGCCCCCGCCTGGTCGTCACCATCGCTGCTGCCGACAAGATGGCTTAGGGACAGAGAGGGCAGGGGGCCACCCAGAGCCTGGACGCCGAGGTGCCGGGGCGGTCTCAGCACCACTCGCCCGGCAGATCCCAATTAATCCCTAATTCTCAATTAGGGGATCTCTCCTGCCAGTCTGGCAGGCCTGGGGATGAGAAGGAGCTGCCCCAGCCCCAGAGCTTCCCTGGGGGCTCGGGCCCACCCCCTCTCCTGCCACCACCCCCCCTCCCTGCCACCACCCTCCACCTGCTGGCACAAATGGCATCGTCCGTCCCCTCTGCAGGGGCTGGGGGTGGTGACGGACGTGGCCCGCGGGCTCCCGCCTGGCAGGCTCTGTGGTTGGGGCGGGGGGAGGGGGAGGGGATGGCGATGGGATGGTGATAATTGGCCGCCCTGTATCTGCTGGCCCCCCAAAGTGCCCACAGCTCCTCCAAATCTCCTATATGCCTTCCTACCCCCAAAAAGCTGCTGGCCCAGAAAGTCCCAACAGAGTAACCGCTGGAGCAGGGCCCAGGGCCGGGAAGAAACAGTGAGCGGGCAGAGACTGTCCTGAGCCAAGAGCCCCTTCTCCGCTTAGTGGGGGCACCTGCCCCCCAACCCCGTAGGCTGTGGCCAGCTGGAGCAGGCTGGAGCTACGAGATCTTCTGGGTTTCCAAAAGAAACTGTAAACTCAGACTTACATTGAGTCCATTTTATTGATTTTTTCTTTTTTTTTTTTTTTTTAAGAGAGAGTGAGTGGGAGAAAGGGGCAAAGGGAGAGGGAGAGAGAATCCCAAGCAGGCTTCACACTCAGCATGGAACCAGACTCAGGGCTCCATCCCACGACCTGGGGATCAGGACCTGAGCAGAAATCAAGAGTCAGACACTCAACTGACTGAGCCACCCAGGCACCCCAATTAAGTCCACTTTAAATAGTTTGCTGACTATAGAATTCAATGAGGTGTATAAACCTTACATGTACAGCTCAATGAATTTTTATATGTGTGTGCACTCAGGGAACCATCACCCACATCAAGACATTACATCCACTTATTTTATTTAGAACAGTTCTAGGCTTACAGAAGTATCTTGAAGATACTATGGGGAGTTCCTGTATACAATCCGCCACAGCCAGCTTGGGCAAGGTTCTCCAGAGAACAGAACCAATAGAAGACGTGTGTGTGTGTGTGTGTGTGTGTGTAGCTATTTACTGTAAGGAATTGGCTCAGGTGATTATAGGTGCTGAGCAGTCCCAAGGTTGACAGTCAGCAAGGTGGAGAGCCAGGGGAACTGGTGTTTCAGTTCCAGTCTGAGCCTGAAGGACTGAGGACCAGCAAAGTTTCGAAGACAGATGTCCTGCCTCGACCCTCGAGCAGGCCAAGTTCCCTCTTACTCAGCCTTGGTGCTCCATCTGGGTCTTCAACTGATTGGATAAGGCCCACCCACCCATCATTGGAAGGGCCATCTGCTTTACTCAGTCCTCCAATTCAGTGGATGTTAATTGCATCCAGAAACACCCTCGCAGTCACACCCAAAGTCACATTTAGCCAAACATCTGGGCATTTGTGACCCAGGCACGTTGGCACTTAAAATTAGCCATCATGCTCTATTAATATCTTATGTTAGAATGGTCCATTTGTTGCTATTAATAAACACACGTAATTATTAACTAAAATCTATATTCTATGCAGATTTCGTAATTTTCCCCGACTATCCTTTTGCTGTCCAGAATGCCACCCTGGACACCACATTACATTAGGCATCATGCCTCCTCAAACTCCTCTTGGTTGTGAAAGTTTCTCAGGCTTCCCTTGTGTTGTTTCATTTTTCTGATCTTGACAGTTTTAAGGAACACTGGTCAGGTATCTTACAGAAAGTCCCTAAGTTGGGATTTGTCTGATGTTCCCCTCATGATTAGTCCGGGGTTATGGGTTTGTAGGAGGAAGACCACAGAGGTAAAGTGCCCTTCTCATCCCATCATATCAAGGGTACATAGCATCGGGGGCGCCTGGGTGGCGCAGTCGGTTAAGCGTCCGACTTCAGCCAGGTCACGATCTCGCGGTCCGTGAGTTCGAGCCCCGCGTCGGGCTCTGGGCTGATGGCTCAGAGCCTGGAGCCTGTTTCCGATTCTGTGTCTCCCTCTCTCTCTGCCCCTCCCCTGTTCATGCTCTGTCTCTCTCTGTCCCAAAAATAAATAAACGTTGGAAAAAAAAAAAAAAAAAAAAAGGGTACATAGCATCAACATGACTTCACTGTTGATGTTGACCTTGATCACCTGGCTTGAGGTAGTGTTTGTCAGGTTTCTATACTACAAAATTACTTTTTCTTTCGCCCATTATGTACTACACTCTCTGGAAGAAAGTTACTCTGCATAGCCCACACTTAAGGGGTGAGCCCACCTCATTAAGGACAGAGTCTCTACATAAATTACTTGGAATTCTTCTATATAGATTTGTCTCTTCTCTCTCTTTATTTAATCAACCATTAGATATAGATATAGAGATAGATGAGACAGAGATAGAAATAGAGATAGAAATACATGTCAGTAAGGGCTCATAGATATTTATTTTATACAAGTTATAATCCAAAGTTTTAAAAATTTTGTTGTTCATATTCCTCCAGATTGGGCCACTGGGAGCCCTTTCAGTTAGCTCCTGTGTCCCTTTGACATACCCCCATCATGGTGGCATTGAGGGTTTGGGGATTTGGGGGTGTGGTGGGTTTGAGTTTCTTTGTTTGTTTGTTCATTCGTTTGTTTTTCAGCATTTTCTTACTTTCTAGCAGTATAAGATGCTCCAGGATCATCTTGTCTGTTTTCTGCCCCAGTCTTAGAATTAGCCATTTTCTCCAAGGAACGCTGGTTCACTTTATTGGAGAATGCTATTAGAAACCAAGATCTGGGTGCTATATTGCTTCTAGTCTCTCTCAGTTGATAGAGAAGATGTGCATGTACACTAATCTGTGTATATACAATTTTTAAATATTTCTGTATGGAATCTACTGTTCTATATTGAGCTAAACACGAGTTCATATTAATGTCTCCAATTTCCGACCCATTATCACATGGATCATGCTAGCCTCCTCCCCTTGCTTACAAGTAACTTCTCGTCCAAAAAATAAGAAATCATCCATGTTCGTTTCCTTACTTTTCAATTCCCGTGTATGTGCACAGTGGTTTTAAAATTGTCAGCCCACACCCCCACAGGAAACCACTTCAACTAGAGACAGTGCTCCTTCATTGTCACAGATCCACTCATTTCCAGATTAGCACCTTAGTCACCCGCCCCTTCAGTGAGGCCATCTCGTACATTTGTAAAACAGCTAGACTCTTTTGTCACATTCTCCACTCCATCCTGGGATCCCCTGACCTCCTAAATGATTTTTTAAATTGTGCATAAAGCTTACTCTTTACGACAGATGCTTAATATCTTGTATCCACCATTATGGTATCATATAGAATGGTTTCAATGCCTTAAAAAAAAACAAAAATCCCCAGGGTGACTGGGTGACTCAGTTAGTTGAGCATCCCACTGTTGATCTCAGCTCTGGTCTTGATCTCAGGGCCATGAGTTCAAGCCCAGCATGGGGCTCCAAACTGGGCTTGAAGGCTACTTAAAAAAAAAAAAAAGTCCAGGGTGCCTGGGTGGCTCAGTGGGTCGGGCGTCCGACTTCGGCCCAGGTCATGATCTCACGGTTCGTGGGTTCGAGCCCTGCATCGGGCTCTGTGCTGACAACTCCGAGCCTGGAGCCTGCTTTGAATTCTGTGTCTTTCTCTCTCTGCCCCTCCCCCGCTTGTGTTCTGTCTCTCTCTCAAAAATAAACACTAAAAAATAAATTTTTAATGTGAAAGAAGATTATAAAAAAATACATAAACTTCTAAACAATTATTTAAAACATCCCTTGTTCAGCTACTTAATTCTACCCCTCATCACCCCTGGCAACCAGTCATTTGTTTACCTTATGTAGAAGTTTCCTTTTTTCCAGAACGCCCTACAATTGGAATCATACAGTACATGGTTTTTTCAGACTGGCTTCTTTCACTTAGCAATATGCCGCTCCGTGTCTGTTCATGGCGAGATAGATGATTTCCTTTTATTGCTGAATAATAGTTCATTATATGGATATATCACAGTTAATTTGCTCATTCGCCAATTGAACGCCACCTCCTCTGGGAAGGCTTCTGTGATGTCACCAAGCAGGCTCCTTCCTCCAAATTCCAATGCATCCTGTACCAGACCTCCCATTGTCTTACTATACTGCGTGCCTTCGCTTCCCTGTCCGTCTCTCCTTGAGACTAAGAGTTCCTTGAGGGCAGAAGCCATGGCCAGTTCATTTCCATATCATCAGTGTCCAGCACAAGGCCTGGGACGAAGGATAGAGTCAGAAAAATGTCTGTTGAATGAATGAATGAATGAATGAATGAATGAACGAACGAACGAACGAATGTCCTGCAGATGAGAAAAATCTACAGACCCGGGGCATGAGGGGTATGCGAGGCCAGAAAAGTTTTGAGGAAGAGTAGCGTGGGAGAAAGGGTTAGTGTTTGGAGGAGAGTCTAAGATATAGGGTTATGAGGAATGAGATTTCAGGGGAGGGGTCTGGGTAGAGAAATGGATGGAAAAGAGGAGAATGAACATTCATTTGTCCACACGACAGCCCTATAAGATAGTTATTATTAGCGTCCACCTCTTAAAAGACGGGGAAACCCAAGCATGCCGAGGTGAGTAACTTGCCCAGGAGGAAATCGCCTGTGGGGGTAGTGTGAGATTCGAACCATCAGCTTATTTAACTCCAGTCGATGCTCTCATCACCAGTTTGGGACAGGGCCCGACCTGCAGTGAGTAGTCAACGGAGGTGAGCCGTTCCTGCTATTGTCAGTATGAGGCACCGGCTTGGGGTCTGGGGGGCCAGGTTGAGGGGTCTCTGAGGTTGCCCTCGGACCTGAGACCCAGCCTGGACCTGAGCACTAGGCAAATGAGAAGCACAGGCGCGGCGGTAGCGTTGGTGAGGGACCCGTTGCCATAGGAACACACGGAGGCTTTAGGAGGAGGGCGCATGCGCGGACCGGGGAAAGGGTGTTGAACCGGTGAAAGGTGACGTAAAAGCGCACGGGGTGAGACGCAGGGCTCCGAACGTCAAAGCCCTGCGTCCTCCGGCACCCAGAGCGGTAGAAAGGCGCGTTCGGTGGTGGCGGCGGCAGCAATAACAGCCCCAGCTGGACCGAGACCAGGTGGAGCGCAGCCGACGTGCAAAACAGCGCGAGGGAAGCGTTAGGGCGGCGCCCGCACACGGAAAGACCCCTCCGCGTGAACCGCGGCGGACCGGGCCGGGGTCCCGGCTTCCGAGGCCCCGCCTCTCGGGCCTTGGGACTAATCGGATTGAGAGCGCGCCGGCCTGGACCGCGAACTCGCCAATTGCGTAGGGCGTCAGCCACCGCCCAATCCGGAGCAGACAGGTGCGAGCCCCGAAAGGCGGAGGCCAATCAGCAGCGGTTGCGGCCTGTTGGGGCCGGTCTCGGCCAATGAGGAGGCTCGAGTGACATCTTCGCGCACCAATAGGGAGTGAGAGAGCGTTCGTGCCCGCCTACCCTTCCGGCCTGAGCTCTATTTACCAGGGGCGTGCGGCCGGTTTACCAATCAGAGCGCGGCTGAGCGGCCAAGCAGCCAACCCCGGAGGAGCGGCCGGCCGGCGTCCGCCGCACCCAAGAGTTGGGGATGTCCTACAAACCCATCGCCCCCGCCCCCAGCAGTACCCCCGGCTCCAGCACCCCTGGGCCCGGCACCCCGGTCCCTACAGGTGAGGATCCAGCTCTACCCCTGCTCACCTGCCCGGGTGGTCGGGAAGACGGCCTGAGTTCTGCAACACTGGGCCTGCCGCCTACCCTCGCTGAGCCTCAGTTTGCTGGCCTGTGAAGTGGGCGTGGTCACGTAAGGGCTAGTTGGTGGAGTGCAGGGGGAGGGGTTTGTCCCTGAAGTTGAGCTCCTGAAGTGAAGCATCCGTTTGGAGGGAATCGGGCGAATCCGTTCGGGGGCTTGGAACGCTGGGAGGAGGCGTCCTGGCCCCGCGCTGACCTCTTACTCGCGCGTGTTGCAGCCGGAAGTGTCCCATCGCCATCGGGCTCGGTGCCGGGAGCCGCTGCCCCTTTCAGACCCCTGTTTAACGACTTCGGACCGCCCTCCATGGGTTATGTGCAGGTGAGTGGGGCTGAGGGACTGCCTCTGGATGGGGACTGGAGGTCCCCTCGGGGCCTGAGTTCATCGCCCTGTCCTCTTTTGACACAGGCAATGAAGCCACCGGGCGCCCAGGGCTCCCAGAGCACCTACACGGACCTGCTGTCGGTCATAGAGGAGATGGGCAAGGAGATCCGGCCAACCTATGCTGGTAGCAAGAGCGCCATGGAGCGTCTGAAGAGAGGTAAGTGAGGCCTTCACCCGCCCTGGTCAAGAGACTAACACCGGACAGGCCTTCATGAGGAAGGGAAGGACATCTGAAGGCCACCTGAGCCAAGCCTAGACAAGGGCCAGGATCACCATCCAGAGAGGTGTTTTGAATTGAATTGAAATTGAGTCCGTTTTCGGGGAAGGACCAGAGCATTTGTATTTCAACAAGGCAGATTTGAGGGTTAGCCACGTCTCTAATCGTATTAGTCCCCTCGTTAGATTATAGCCCTTGTCCTTTTTACTGAAAGGAAAGGGGGTAGAGAGGGAGGGGTCTTCCTCTGGGGGGGAGGGGTGGGACTGTGGAGAGTCACTCTACGTCACTTGCGCATCCCCACCTCAGGCATCATCCATGCCCGGGCCCTAGTCAGAGAGTGCCTGGCAGAGACAGAGCGGAACGCCCGCACGTAACAGGACGCAACTCCGCCTCCGAATCTGGACCTTTCCCTGCCACTGCAGAGCACCTGCTTCTCCCTGGCCTTCACCCCGAGTTGCACTTCCCAGCCTGGGCTTCCTGTCCTGTGTCCCGTGGTGGGTGCCCTCCAGGAACCAAGGGGCGGCTCTCACTCCAGTCGACAGCACTAACTGGGACTCTTTCAAGAGTTAGCAGCGAGGTCACTGTGAGTCCCACCCATGACCTGCCAACAGTGTTGATCCAACTGGAGCGTTCTCCTTTCTGTGGCCCCCACCACTCAGCACTTACCCAGGACTTTTCACCACTTTTCCCAGACTCCTCCCCTAGCAGGGCCTCCGAAGGCCTGTCACCTCCCTGCCTCGTCTCCTGGGCCATAGCGACTCTTTTTTCAGTGTCTTTTGCTAAATATGCCCTTTTTGTATAAATAAAAGATAATTTGGAGTTGTTCTCTCATCTCTTAGTCTTTCTGAGTCTGGTACTTCTGCTAAGCCAGGCAGAAATTGGGAAAGAGGAGACTTACAGAGGGGAAAGGGTCGGTGCAGTGGTGGGAGAGAGAGGGCAGCCGAGCCCAGCCTGGCCTTGCCCTTGCTGTCAGTTGATTTGGGTTGGGACCTTGCCCTTCTCCTGCCCTCAGCCTTCCCAGTTGTGGAAAGGGTTGAACTTTAGTACCTGGGAGCCCTGCCCTCCTACACATGGTGCCGCCAGGGGGCAGCGCAGGGCCTTGGCAGCCTCCGCAGCTGGAGGGCACTGTCGGCAGCCTGGGCCTAGAGGCTTCTTTCTCTGGATTGGCAGTGATGTCTGGCAGGGTGGAAATGTCAGTTCATGTGAGCCAGGCGGTCGCATGCTCTCATGCCCTAACATCTTAAACTCCGAGTCAGCCATGAGAGGCTCTGAACACATCCTGACTCCTCAGGGGAGAGGGGACACTGCTGCTTCCCTCCCCCCCAGCACCTGGGAAGCAGAGCCAAGGGGAGAGGACTGCCTTCCGAAATGGGTGAGACCCAGCTCGGTGCTGCCATCCACTGTCCCAGCACCTTCTAGCCTGCTGGGTGTGGCCCGTGAGCCCAGCCCTCAGGTGTTTCAGCCTTTGCCCAGGGTCTGGTTGGCCAGACTTGTGGACCCGGAAGGTATCAGTGGGGAAAGCCACGGGGCCCCAATCAGGGGCTAGACCACGGCTTCGGAGTGACTGCAGTCCTATGCCTGAGTGTATAGCTGAATGACCCTAGAGGCCCGGGGCGCTGGAACGCCACCCCCTAGGGACAGGCAAGTCTTAGGCCAGCCTCTCCTCAGACTTTGGAGGCCGCGCGGCATCTCCCCTACCCTGGGTCCCGGGCTCGAGGGCTGGGAAGAATGGGGATGGGTCCAGCCATATTTCCAAGGCACACAGGAGGGCTGGGCCAGGGTGGAGATAGGAAGTGTTTAGGGGATCCCAGAGAACACGGAGTAAAAGCGCCCGCATTTGGAGAACTGCCTCTTCCCCTGCCGCCTTGGGGGAAGGAAGCAGGGGCCGCCCTCCTCCACCGCGGGCGGGGCCGCCGGGACCCCGCTGAAGTGGGGAGGGACAGCAGGGCCCAGGAAAGGGGCGGGGCGGCCGCCGTGACGCGGCGGGCGGCGGGGAGGGACAGCAGGGGCGCCGGCGGGCGGACCCGGAGGAAGGTCGGGGCCATGGGCCCGCGCTGCGCCTTCAGAGGGTCCGGCCACCGCTGGAACCCGAGGCTGGGGCTGGGGGTGCTCCGGGCTCCGACCCGCGGCCCGTCCGCCCCCGCCCGCACCGGGTGAGGGGCGCCCGCCCTAGACTAGAGGTGAGCCGGGACGTCGGCGGGCGGGCGGGCCAAGAGCGCGGCAGGGGACGGGGACGCCGGGGAGCAGAGGGAAGTGGGGACAATGGGGCCTCTCGCCCGCTCGCTGGGTGCGAGGTGGGGAGGTGGGAGGGGTGCCTGCAGCGGAACCGGGGCGCGGGCGGGCGGAGCGGGTCTCCCAGGGTCGGGGCCCGTGGGATATGCCTCAGCTCGAAGAGGGGTCAACCCCGGGAAGGATGATGGGGTGGCTGCACAGACGTGTGCCGGGGGTCCAGGAAAGATGCTGAGGCGGGGAAGTCGAGGACTGGGCTGCCGGGCAGAATGGGGAAGGCAGATCTGGGGGCCGGAGGGGTTAGTTATCTGGTCCTGGAAGGTAGGTTCGGGGAGGTGGGGCGCGGGGCGGGGGGGGGGGGGGGGGTGTGGGAGGACACTGACAGACGTTACAAGGAGGGGCGCACGGGGCTGCTCTGCGGAGACACCCCGGGGGACAAGGTTCTAAGTGGATGTCTGGGAGTGGGGGGCAAGCGACCCCACCGACTAGGGGAAAGGGATGCAGGGGGCGGGCCCCGAGGGGCCGGCTGTGGAAGGCGGGCCGGGAAAGAGGGCACCGGGGCTCCCGGGGGTGGGTCCCCGAGGGATGCGGTGTCAGGGGGCTTAGGACACTGGCGCGGCCGGCCCGCTAGCCCGGCGGCCCGCGCCCGCCGCTCCGGGGGGCCCGCGTCAGCGCGCGGTTGCCATGGCGACGGGCGGGCGGTGAGGGGGGGGGGGGGACGGGGGCCGCGCGGAAAAGAGGTCAGCGCTCAGCCTCGCTGCGGCTGGCGGCGGCGCCGGGCTCGCCTCTGCCTCCCCCGTGGCGGGCCCAGGCATGGGGTCCCGCGGCCCGAGCCCTCCGGCCCGCGCGCAGGGCTCGGGGCCGCGCGCCGCCGCCCCGCACTGACTGCCGCGCCGTGCCCTGCGCCAGGCGGAGCGGAGGCCGCGCGCGGCCGGCCGAGCACCTTCAGGATGCTCATCAAGGAGTACCACATTCTGCTTCCCATGAGCCTGGATGAGTACCAGGTGGCCCAGCTCTACATGATCCAGGTGAGGGCGGGAGGCAGCAGGAGCCTAAGGGGGGGGGCGGGGAGGGCACACTTCGTGATGGGGTAACGGCAGGAGCGCGCAGGCCGCACCTGGGACGAGGGTCCGGGCCGCCTCAACCCCCCCCCCCCCCCCCAGCCCGGCTCTGGGGCCTGGAAGGACTCAGAGCCTAGGGGAGGACAGAAAAGTCCCCCTTCCAGTGCGGGGAGGGGGGCGGCGGTGGGAAAAGGGACAGAAGGGCCTGGTGGTGCCTCCCCATCCCCCAAGTGCCCGGCCCGGCTGGCTGGTTGCCGCTCAGCCCACTTCTGATCTCCTTTAATCCTCCTTAGAATCCTAACCCCTTGCGGGAGGGAAAGGAGCGCCTGAGGAGGCAAGAGTGAGAGGCAGGGAGCGAGGAGGGGTGCTGGGTGGTAGAGAAGACTGGAAGCGGGTCCCCAGGGGGTCCTGACAACCCCAGGGGGTCAGGGAAACGGGGGGGGGGGGGGACCAGACCCCAAAACTGTGACAGAGAGGGGCAGGCAGGGATCCAAGAGGTAGGGGTCTGGACTTGGGCTGTGAGAAGCATGGGGCCTGGCAGGGGGAGAAGAGGGTGGGTGCAAGGCCTCAGGGAGGCCCCAGAAATGAGGGTCAGGGTCTGAGGAGACAAGAGGGCCAGGATCCGGCCTCAGGGGGTTGAGTGGGCCAGGTTCAGGCTCCAGAGCTATAAAAGGGCCGTATCTGAGTGCTCTCAAGCTATAAGGGGTGTGGCAGGGGCCCATATTGGGGTCTCGGGGAGGGAGGGGACTGGGGTCAGGTTCTCGGAGGATCTCCCTGATTCTTCCAGCCCACCCTCCCTGGCCTCCTTGCTGCCCCCAGAGCACACGCCACACACTCCCACCCCAGGAGCCTGCACTGGCATCCCCTCTGCCTTGAATAGCTCCCCCCACCCCACATCTGCACTCCACCGTCTACCCTCCCCCACTTAAGTCATGTTCAAATTGTGGTCATGTTATCTTCTCAGGCTTTCCCTGATCATCCTGCCCTAATTGCCAATATGCCAATATGCCATAATCTCAACCCAATATCCCTTACCTTAGTCTACACTTTCTTCTTCCCATAAGACTTCCCACTTTTTTTTTTTAATATTTTTATTTATTTTCGAGGGAGAGAGAGAGAGAGAGAGCGCAAGTGGGGGAGGGGCAGAGAGAGAGGGAGACACAGAATCCCAAGCAGGCTCCAGGCTCCGAGCTGTCAGCACAGAGCCCGACGCGGGGCTCAAACTCACAAACCGCAAGATCATGACCTGAGCCCTATTCAGACGCCCAACCGACTGAGCCGCCCAGGCGCCCCAACACTTCCCACTTCTAATATACCCTGTCACTTGGCTTCTGTTATGCCCCCCCCCCTCCTCCACTAGAACCTAAGTCCCGCAGGGCAGGCAGGGACCTTTGTTTTATTCATCAACAGGTCCCAATTAATATAATCCCAATATGCCTGGAACAGAGCCGACAATAAATACACGAGTGAGTGCCGGGCTGCGAGCCCTGTGGAGGACGACAGCAGCTGTGGGCCTGATCCCAGGGAGCTGCAGGGGGCCAGGGTCAAGTTGCAGGGAGGTGGGAAGGCTGGGACTAGGGCTCCAGCACTGTGCAGGGGGCCAGGCTCAGCTGGGGACCCCGGGAGCTCAGCCTCAGCTGAGCTGCCCATTCTGTTCTGCCCCGGGTGCAGAAAAAGAGTCGGGAGGAGTCGAGCGGTGAGGGCAGTGGTGTGGAGATCCTGGCCAACCGGCCCTACACGGACGGGCCCGGCGGCAGTGGGCAATACACTCACAAGGTGTACCACGTGGGCTCCCACATCCCAGGCTGGTTCCGGGCGCTGCTGCCCAAGGCCGCCCTACAGGTGGAAGAGGAATCCTGGAATGCATATCCCTACACCCGAACTCGGTGAGTGGGTGGGGCAGGCCTGGGGCTACAAGGAGAACAGCCCCGGAGGGCACAGTAGTGACCCCGCCCCTGCCCTCCACCCAGGTACACCTGCCCCTTTGTGGAGAAATTCTCCATTGAAATAGAGACTTACTACCTGCCTGACGGGGGGCAGCAGCCAAATGTCTTCAACCTGAGTGGAGCAGAGAGGAGACAGCGCATCCTGGGTGAGGCCTGGGGCCAGTGAGGGGACCCTAGAGCCCCTCTCAGGCCACCTGCCACCTCAGTAGGCAGCCTCTGACAAGTCCCAGACTCTGTCCTGGCCTCGGCTTCCTGGCTGCAGGGAGGAGGTGGCAGGGACGCAGGGGGTCCGTGTGGCTCAGTGCCGCTGGAACCCCCTCAGATACCATCGACATCGTGCGGGACGCCGTGGCCCCAGGAGAATACAAAGCAGAAGAGGACCCCCGGCTGTACCGCTCGGCCAAGACTGGCCGGGGACCGTTGGCCGATGACTGGGCTCGCACAGCGGCCCAGACCGGGCCCCTCATGTGTGCCTATAAGCTGTGCAAGGTCGAGTTCCGCTACTGGGGCATGCAGGCCAAGATCGAGCAGTTCATCCACGATGTCGGTGAGCACCCAGCCACGGGAGGCTCCCTTTACCCAGCATGCACCAGGCCCCGTGTTTGAGCCAGGGACGCTCCCCGTCTACTGGGGACACAGAAGCATAAAGCCATCGTTCCCACTTGATATGGTGGCACTGAGGCAGAGGGGAACAGCACAGCCTGGCTGGGGGCCAGGGGAGCCTAGCCTTGAGGTGGAGGTAAGAGTCAGGAGGGCAAGAAGCTGGGGGCCTGAGCTCTGAGGTCCACGCAGGCTCTGACGTTCAGAGATGCTGCTTCTCATCCATGAGGCTTCCCGGATTCTCCAACGTTCTGCGGGCCCGGGGAGACTTAGAAACTCTCGGAAGGGTCAGCAGCCCTAACCAGCAACACACCAAGAAGTACAGGCTGTGACTCTGACTCATCCTCTTGGGGTCCCTCCCGCTCCCAGCTCCCCTTCTCACCCTCCTAAAGCTAACCCCACAGCCCCTGCAGCTCAGCCCTGCCCCATCCCCCAGGTCCGAGGGTGGGCCGCCTGCAGGTACAAGAACCCCGGATGGGGGCCTCTGGGGGCCTGGGCTCCACGGGACCTCTATTGAGCTACTTCGCGTCTCTGCATCTTTGTTTTCCCTTCTGTGAGTGAGCAGGAGGCCGGGCCAGGTATCAAGAGCTAACATCCGCTGAGCATTCACAACATGCAAGTTCCTTTGCCGATCACTTCTCATGCAAGATTTCCTCTAACGCCCTGACACCCCTCCAGAGCGGGAGCTACGATTCCCATGTTACAAATGAGGGAACGTAGCTCAGAGAATAATCCAGGCTCCTTGTCTTGCGTTTGTAAAAATACCAAAAAGCACAAATAAGAAAATGAAATCACCCACAGATACCCGCTAGTAAGATTCCGATATATATTTCCTTCCAGGAGTTTATAATTATAATCCAACCCTTATTAATTTCTTTCCTAGATATTGAAGCTTCTAACTTTATTCCTCTGCTTAAGATGAAAACATCCCAGAATGGGTATCATCTTTCACTACAAACTTCATTAAGTGCCAATGCTTCCATTAACTATTCACACTTTCATTAACCATCAACAATTTCATTAACTGTTAATGCCTTAATTGTTGACTTCTCGGAAGAAGTCAGCAGGAAGCCAGCTGAAAGACAGCGAGAAGTGGCCTTGGTCCCAGCTGCCCAGAGTGTTGGGGTTGGGTTTGTGCTCCGAGTTGGGGTGTCCAGAGGCATGAAAGAGGCAGGGACAGAGGGAGGGAGCCGGGGCAGGAAGGCAAATGCCCCAGTTTCTATTCCCATCTCCTGGGTGGCACCAGCCTCGCCCTACTCCGTGGCTCTGGGTGGGTGGTATGCCCAGGGGAGCCATCACCCACTGTAGAGGGCTGGGAATGTTGCTGCCCCGGGGGGGGGGGGGGGGGGCGGGGTGGGCAGTGGCAGGGAAACTCTTGCTCAGGTCGGGGGGGGGGGGGGCATGGTTCTGACGCCTGGGCACCTCCAGGTCTGCGTCGAGTGATGCTACGGGCCCACCGCCAGGCCTGGTGCTGGCAGGATGAATGGACAGAGCTGAGCATGGCTGACATCCGGGCGTTGGAGGAAGAGACTGCCCGCATGTTGGCACAGCGCATGGCCAAGTGCAACACGGGCGGTGAGGGGCCCGAAGCCCAGGCCCCTGGGAAGCCTAGTGCTGAGGCCCGGGCTGCAGCCAGCCATGCTGGCACCCCCGACCGGCCCGAGGCACCCTCCGGCCCCGATGCCTCGCCCGATGCCAGTTTTGGCAAGCAGTGGTCCTCATCTTCCCGCTCGTCCTACTCATCCCAGCATGGAGGTGAGGCTGGGGCACGGGGAAGCGAGGGAGCCGCCCTCGGGCCGGACCCCAGGCTGAGACTGAGGTGGCCCTGCAGGGGGCGTGTCTCCCCAGAGCCTGTCCGAATGGCGCATGCAGAACATCGCCCGAGACTCTGAGAACAGCTCCGAGGAGGAGTTCTTTGATGCCCACGGTCAGCACCAGAGCCCTGCTGGGGGCAGGGGTGTCCCTGAGCGGCTCCTACTGCCCCATGACACGGCCCCCTGTCCTTTCAGAAGGCTTCTCGGACAGTGACGAGGTCTTCCCCAAGGAGATGACCAAGTGGAACTCCAGTGACTTCATTGATGCCTTTGCCTCCCCCGTGGAGGCTGAGGGGCCCCCAGGTAAAGACTGCCGGCCACCAGCACCCTGCATGCAGGGGGCACTCGGCACCGCCCAGCCCTCAGCTTAACGGGGCCCTAAGTTGAGCGCCAATCCAGAGAGAGTGTGCGTTGAACACGCAGGTGAACGATGGGCGGGTGAGCGAGGATAGATGGGGGCTTAGAATGGACTCCAAGTTCAGACATAGCACAAAACGTGGAGGAATTAACGTGGAGGCCAGGAAGGCGACACGGGCGAGGTAAGATGTGAGCCAGACTTTGAGGGATTGCACCAGCTCCGTCCCACAGAACTTGCAGCCATGACGGACATCCACCAGCCACGTGTGGTCTTCCGGCACTTGAACTGTGGCTCGTGAGCCTGAGGAGCTGCAATTTGTGTTGTACTTTAATTCCTTCCCATTTAAACAGGCCCCTGTGGCCAGTGGCCACCATATTGGACAGGGCAGGATTAGAAGGAGTTTTCCAGGCAAACGGGCATTGTGGGGAGGAGGCGTCCCTCTCAGCAACGGGACGAACACGTGCAAAGGCCCGGCCGCGTGAGACGCCCCGTGAGAGTCTGGTGAGAGAGGTCAGAGGAAGAGGCAGACAGCGAAGTGAGGGTACCCGAAGTGCCGGATGAGGGGACCCCCGCAGGCCCCTCAGTCTCCTTCACTGGCTACCCCCCGTCCTATAGACCCTGGAACCGAGGCCACCAAAGACATCGGGGATGGGGCCCGAGCGCCCAGGGACTCAGAGGTGAGTACGGCCGGCTTCCCCACGTCTGCAGTTCTGCCCCACACCAGGCAGGCTACTGCTCTGACACCCGGGCACCCCATTGTGCCCCACAGGGCCCAGACGGAGCCGGGGAGCTGGGCGCCGAGGCGTGCGCCGTGCACGCCCTCTTCCTCATCCTGCACAGCGGCAACATCCTGGACTCAGGCCCTGGAGACGCCAACTCCAAGCAGGCGGACGTGCAGACCCTGAGCCTGGCCTTTGAGGCCGTCACCCGAGTCCACTTCCCCGAGGCCCTGGGCCACGTGGCGCTGCGTCTGGTGCCCTGCCCGCCCATCTGCGCGGCCGCCTATGCCCTTGTCTCCAAGTACTGGTCAGGGGCGGAAGGGCGGGGGACACACAGGGTCTCCAAGGTGCAGACAGCCGCCGGGGGCTCCCGGGACCAAAGAGGCCCACGAGGGAAGGGGCGGGGGAGGGGCGAGGGGGGGAGGCCAGCCACCCACCCGGCTGGACTTCAGTTTCTAGTCAGTGGCTCCGTCACAAAGGCCCCCTGGGTGCCGATGCTCCCCACAGAGGCGGCCGCCGAGCTGGGACTTGCCAACAGGCCGAGGGGACTCGGAGGGGGCGGTGGAGGGGCCGGAGGCCCTCCCACCCACCCACCCGCCGCCCCTCCTCCTCCAGCCTGAGCCCCTACAGCCACGACGGTGACAGCCTGTCCCGCTCCCAGGACCACATTCCACTGGCTGCCCTGCCACTGCTGGCCACCTCATCCTCCCGATACCAGGGCGCTGTGGCCACCGTCATCGCCCGCACCAACCAGGCCTATGCTGCCTTCCTGCGCTCGTCGGAGGGTGCCGGCTTCTGCGGGCAGGTCAGGGGTCGGGGACGTTCCAGGGAAGCTTGCCGCTGGAGCCCCGCGTCCGTCCTCCTGATGGCGCCGCTCTCCCCAATCAGGTGGTGCTGATTGGAGACGGCGTGGGCGGAATCCTGGGCTTTGACGCACTTTGCCACAGTGCCAGCGCGGGCACCGGGAGCCGGGGCAGCAGCCGCCGAGGGAGCATGGTCAGTGTGGCCGGACCCTGCCAACTCAGGAGGGGGCTGTTTCTCCAGCTCTAGGTCTCTAGGTCCCCCCCCCCCCCCCCCCACCACCACCACCACTGCTTCCCCGCAGTAGGACTTCTCTTCGGGCAGCTTCCCTGCTGCTTCGCTCTGTCCCCTCTTGGGCTCTGCCCCAGTTCCTTCCTTGAGTCCCTGCCCAACCTCCAAGCCTCTCTCCTCGCTTCCAAATAAGTAGAAATCGAATCGTCTCCAACCCTAAGGATATTTTTGTCCCCTGTTCTGTCTAGAACAATGAGCTGCTCTCCCCGGAGGTCGGCCCAGTGCGGGACCCCCTGGCAGATGGGGTGGACGGGCTGGGACGGGCCAGCCCAGAACCCTCAGCCCTGCCTGCCCAGCGTACCCCCAGCGACATGGCCAGTCCTGAGCCCGAGGGTGCTCAGAACAGGTGACACTCCTGCCCCATCACCCGTGCCCTGGGCTTGTGCTGGGCCGTGGAGGCAGCAGCGCTGAGCACCCCTCCCCCCCCCCCCACAGCCTGCAGGCGGCCCCCTCCGCCACCTCCTCCGGGGAGCCCAGGCAGGCAAGCACAGCCTCCTGCCCCCCTGCTGCCACTTCTGAGGCTCCTGATGGCCCCACCAGCGCCGCCCGCCTTGACTTCAAGGTCTCCGGCTTCTTCCTCTTTGGCTCCCCGCTGGGCCTGGTGCTGGCTTTGCGCAAAACCGTGATGCCCGCCTTGGAGGGTGAGCCCTGAGGGTGGGGGTGGCAGCCACGCCTTTTCCTTCATCTGTCCCTCTGCCGTCTCCTTCGTCCCCCACGAGATGCTGGTGTTATTGCCATACCTCACTGAACAAATCAAACGGCCTGGCTAGAGAAGGGGAACCTGAGGCCCAGAAACCTGCCAAGGCCAAGTTTCCCAAAGCGCACCAGGAGGAACTCAGGCCCACACACGCCGCTCTGCGCGAGCCGGGGTCTGACTGGCAGGAGGAAAGGCTTCATCCTGCACCCCGTCGGCAGATGAAGGGTCTGCTCTCTTCTTAGCTGAGTCACCTGTCTCACATTAACAGGACCCTGGTGACCTCTTGGGGAGTACAGGTCGGGAAGGGCCGGTTCAGGGTCACCCAGCATGCCAGGTGCTGCTTCCCACACCCCCTACCTTCCAGCACGTCCAGCTGAATCTCCTCCTTCCTTTATCTTCTGGGTACCAGTGGCCCAGATGCGGCCCGCCTGTGAGCAGATCTATAACCTCTTCCACGCGGCCGACCCCTGCGCCTCCCGCCTCGAGCCCTTGCTGGCCCCCAAGTTCCAAGCTATCGCCCCACTAGCCGTGCCCCGCTACCAGAAGTTCCCCCTGGGAGACGGCTCATCCCTGCTGCTGGGTATGCCCCCAACCAAGATAAAGGGGAGAGGGAGGAGGGCACTAACAGGGAGGGATGGGGATGGGCGCCCCTCCCCCAGGAAGATGTGAGGTGGTTCCTCTATCATTGGTAGCCTCTCATGTCGCCACTTCCAGGACCAAGGAGCCCTACCCTGGCCCTTTGTGAGGTCTGGATTCCCCAAGACCCTCTGACATTCTCTGCCAAGGAGTGGGGGGCAGCGGTGATGTCTGGGTTAAAGAGAGGAGCCAGGGTGGCACCGGGGTGCCAGTGTCTGAGAATCGCCGCAATGTGGAGGGGCTGCTGTATGTGTGTGGAGGGGTGTATCCATATACACTTGTGTTCACGGATTGGTATGGGGCATGTACACGTGGGTGTGCCAGTGGGTACCCGTTTGGCCCCATGAGACAAATGGGACTGCACTGGGGTGGTGGTGACAGGCATTCTGGAAGGAACACAGTCGGCTGTCGGGCCCTTTTCACTTCCACCCAAATGTAGGGCACTTCAGCGTCAGCCAAGACCTGACCAGGGAGGGCTGGCAGGGAAGGTGGTGGATGTGTGAGGGCCAAGCTGTCCCGGAACCCTCAGATGGGAAGCTGGGAGGGCGGCCCGGCTCAGACCACGGCTCAGGCTGCCCCACCTTCCCCAGCTGACACTCTGCAGACCCACTCAGGCCTCTTTCTGGAAGAGCTGGAGATGTTGGTGCCCTCCACACCCACCTCTGCCAGCGGTGCCTTCTGGAAGGGCAGTGAGTTAGGCACTGATCCACCGGCCCAGCCAGCTGCCCCCAGCACCACCAGTGAAGTGGTTAAGAGTAAGTCAGCCAGACCCCCAGACTGGGGAGGGGACCCTTATTCTAACTCCCAAAGCCCAGCTGAAACCCCCTGCCCCCCCCTCCCCAGCATTTGCTCTGGGACGAGGGGGCCCCGGTACCCAACCCTGGGCTTGGCAAAGAGCAGGCTCGGCAGAAAAGAGGGAGGAAAGAGTACCCAGGGGCCAGACACGTGGGCACGAGGTGGGGGGCCACCCCTGACTCCCTGCCCAACGTGGCCGTGCAGTCCTGGAGCGCTGGTGGGGGACGAAGCGGATTGACTACTCGCTGTACTGCCCCGAGGCGCTCACCGCCTTCCCCACCGTCACGCTGCCCCACCTCTTCCACGCCAGCTACTGGGAGTCGGCTGATGTGGTGGCCTTCATCCTGCGCCAGGTGGGCTCGGGGATCGGGCATACAGGGTGGGAGATGAGCACTGGACAAGGATGGGGAGCCGCCGGCCAGAGGAGGGGCAGACCCAGGTCCCCCGGTCACGTGGCCTCGCGTGCACAGGTGATCGAGAAGGAGCAGCCACAGCTGACGGAGTGCGAGGAGCCGTCCATCTACAGCCCGGCCTTCCCCAGGGAGAAGTGGCAGCGCAAACGCACGCAAGTCAAGATCCGGGTACGTGCCCGCCCCCTCGGGTCCTCGGGAGATTCTGGGGAGAGAGGCCCAGCCCTCTCTCCGCAGCCTCCCCGCCCCTCACCACCTTCCCGCGACCTCCCCGGGTGCCGTCCAGCCCGCTGTAGTCCTGGCCCCGCCCCCTCGAGTCTCGGTCCCGCCCCTGGGAACCAGGAACCTCCTCCCCTTCCACCGCTAATTCGGGCCTCGGATCCCAGCTCTCCCCACCCAGCCTCATCCTCTGCATCCCGTCCTGTCACGGCTCCGCTCCCTGGGAGCCGAAGTCCGCACGCAGGCGCTCGGGACCTCAGGTGGGGGTCGGGAAAGCGCCCACCGCTCGGGCCTCGCTCCTCCTGCAGAGGCCCCGCCCCCACCTGGGCTAGGGTCCCCCTCAGCAGCCGCTCCTGCATCCACGTCGTCTCCCGGCCGCGGTCTCACGCCGTCTCCTCTCGCCAGAATGTCACTTCCAACCACCGGGCAAGCGACACGGTGGTGTGCGAGGGCCGCCCCCAGGTGCTGAACGGGCGCTTCATGTACGGGCCCTTGGACGTAGTCACGCTCACCGGAGAGAAGGTCAGGACGCGGCGGTCTTGGCCCCGGGTAGACCCGCCCCCATCGAGCCGACCTCGCACCCGCAGGGAACTCTCGGTCCCGTCTACCCCCGACGACAGCCCGCCCAGACCCTCCTTCCGCTCAGGCTCCGCCCCACGGGCCCCCTCGCCCGCTCTCCCCACCAGGTGGACGTCTACATCATGACGCAGCCGCTGTCAGGCAAGTGGATCCACTTCGGCACCGAGGTCACCAACAGCTCCGGCCGCCTCACCTTCTCGGTGCCCCTGGAGCGCGCGCTGGGCATCGGCGTCTACCCGGTGCGCATGGTGGTCAGGTGAGCGCCAGGCGGGCGGGGCTTCGGCGGGGCGGGGGCTCCGCCGGCCGCGACCCACGCCGCTCACGCCGTCCGTGGGCCGCAGGGGCGACCACACGTACGCCGAGTGCTGCCTGACCGTGGTGGCCCGCGGCACGGAGGCCGTGGTCTTCAGCATCGACGGCTCCTTCACCGCCAGCGTCTCCATCATGGGCAGCGACCCCAAGGTGCGCGCCGGCGCAGTGGACGTGGTCAGGTAGGAGCGGCGCCACCCGGCTGGTCGCGGTGACCGACCCCACCCTCGGAGATGGAACCGACCGCCGTCCCACCCCACAGGCACTGGCAGGACGCCGGCTACCTGATCGTGTACGTAACGGGCCGGCCCGATATGCAGAAGCACCGCGTGGTGGCCTGGCTGTCGCAGCACAACTTTCCTCACGGCGTCGTCTCCTTCTGCGATGGCCTCACCCACGACCCGCTGCGCCAGAAGGCGATGTTTCTGCAGAGCCTGGTGCAGGAGGTGCGCCTGGGGAGGGCCCGCCCCCGCCCCCGCCCTCGTCCCCGCCTGGGGCTGTAGGACTTGTGCGGGCCCATCTGGTCCCACCCCCACGGGCCTGGGACCCTAACTGGCAAGAGGGGCCCCTTGGGCCCGGCCCCCTAGTGGTCCGAGAGGCCCCTAGTCCTCTGGACTAACTCCGACTAGTGTCGGGGCCTGGTCACCTAGGACCCCCGTGGCCCTGCCTCCGTCCGGCCAGACCCTCCCCGAAGCGATCAGACCCTGGATGCCCAGCCGAGCGCCCCAGTCTCGCGGCCCTAGGGTGGCTGACTGGCTTCTCCTGCCACAGGTAGAACTGAACATCGTGGCCGGCTATGGGTCCCCCAAAGACGTGGCCGTATACGGGGCCCTGGGCCTGCCCCCGAGCCAGACCTACATCGTGGGCCGTGCGGTGCGGAAGCTGCAGGCTCAGTGCCAGGTGAGAGCCAAGTGCAGGCCGGGGTTGGGGGCTGGCCCGGGAGCCGGAGCCTGGGTGTGAGGCCACGAAGACCACCTCTGTGAAGAAGCACCTGACAGGGGCGGCTCCAAAAAGGCCAGCTGGCCTCAGGGGACTGGGCTCCTCCTAGGACAGGAGTCACGAACGGCTCGAAGCTGCCGGGCAGGGATAGGTAACAGGCGGAAGTGTGCTCAAGACCTTGAATGTTCGTATCCACCCCCGCATGGCCCTGGCCATGGACCTTGAGCTTCCTGAGCCTCAATTTCCTGTCTGTAGAACGGAAGTGATGAAGTGGCACCAACCCCCACAGCTTTCACGAACACCACTTAATGCCTACGGGGGTGGGAACAGAGTAGGTGCTTACTGTCAGCCGCTGTTACTTCCCGCCAAGATCCCAGGAAACTGAAGCCCCGAGAGGGGCAGAGATAGGAGGAAAGCCAGGGTGCTCTGGCTCCCGGTCTGGGGTTCCTATCTGCTGAGAGAAGACACCGGGTCAGGCTGTGCCGGGTCCGTAATGCTGCCGGCACTGCCCACGAGCCTGGGGGACGGGGACAGGTGAGGCTGCGTGTGGGCCTGAGACCAGCAGTGCCCTCAGCCCTACCCGTCTCTGCCCACAGTTCCTGTCAGACGGCTACGTGGCCCACCTGGGCCAACTGGAGGCCGGCTCCCACCCTCACGCCCCCACGGGGCCCTCCAGAGCCGCCCTGGCCAAGAGCAGCTATGCTGGGGCCGCCCCCGTGGACTTCCTCCGCAAGCAGAGCCAGCTGCTTCGCTCCAGGGGGCCCAGTCAGGTGGAGCGGGAGAGCCCGGGGACACCGCCCACCACCCTGGCCCGAGGCAAGCCCCGAAGCATCAGCCTCAAGTTGGACAGCGAAGAGTGAGGCCTGGACCGTGGGGGCCCGGAGTTATTTATTCATGCACTCGAGGGGCCCGAATGGCACACGGTGGGGAGGCTGGGGGCCCAGACCTCTGGCCCCCCAACCCCACACCCTACATCTTTGTCTGCCCCTCGGTGTTACTTCCCTTTCACGGGGGAGGCACCCAGCCTCGGTGGGGGGCGGGGGGGGGGCGGGGAGGAGGATGCGGCCCAGAGGCTTTTCCAGTGTGTGTGAATCCATGAAAATAAACCACCTGCATCCCACCTGACTGCCCACCTGTCTGGTACCACAGGGCAACCGAGCCCAGTTTCCAGTTTGATGGGGACACTGAAGGGCAGAGGGGCCGGGATGTGACTAGGGTCACACAGGTGAGAGGCGAGGCCAGGATGGGGGACTGGGCCTTGGAGGTCTCATGGAGGGCTGTGTCCTCCCTACCTGAGGCCTCCTCCTGAATAGTCCTCCCACCTCATCCAGCCCTCCAGACCTGGGCCGGCCTTTCAGTTCGCAGGGGCCCAGACTCGGCTTCCGACTGAATCCTCTGCCTCCCGGAGCGGGGGCCGTGAGGCCACGGGACCAGAGGCTGAAGGGGAGAGCTGCGCTGGGGGGCCGTCTCACTCGGAGCTCCCTGGCTGCGCCTTTGTCTCCCCCTGAAGACTGAAGGCTCCCAGGAACCTCAGCTGGCACGTGGCCAGCAAAACGCACTTCCTTTGTGACAGAGACCATCCTCCTTATCTCTGTTGGGGACGCTGAGGCCCAGAGAGGGAGGACCCTGATCCTTTGCCTCCCAAGACCACCCGAGTACCAGGCAATTCTCTCTCGCAATGGAATCAGCCCGGCAGGACCAGGGAGAGATAAATACGGCCTTTATATACAGAGAAGCATGACGGAGCGGGGGCAGGGGCGCTGGCGGCAGCAGCAGGGGGCAACGCAGGGCAGGCAGGGCCGGCAGAGCCCCATCAGTGGGAGAAGATGCCCCGGAAGCGAGCCTTGTCCTCTTCGTCCTTCTGCCGGATGCGTGCCTCCAGGGCCCGAAGCTCACGGCTCACGATGGGCGCCAGGGCGGGGTCCAGCTCCAGCACCTTGGCAAAGTCAGCCTGGGCCTCCTGGGCATTCCACACGGCCGCGTGTGCCTTGCCCCGCTTGAAGTAGGCCTTGACGTTGTCTGCAGGGGTAGCAGCGGGCAGCAGGCACGCGAAGGCATGAGTGGGGGGTGGGGGGGACCAGCCAGCCGTCCGGCCTGCCTTCTGGCACCACGGGCCCCTCGTGGGGCAGAGCCCTCCCGACCTGAGGATGCCAACCACACCTCTAACCCCATGACACATTCGTAGGTCACTGGCACAGCAGGGCCAGTGGAGGCCTGGGTGGAGGACATCTGTGCGGGCTCGCGCAGGGGCTCGGCGGCTGGGCGGGGGAGGGGGCGGGGGGCGGTCAGAGGCCCAGTTGTGCAGCCCGGTGCCCTGCGCTCACCGTCATACTTGTTGAGGATGGAGGAGCAGTGGTCCAGCACCTCGTAGTACTCCTGGGCCACCAGCTTGCACTGACAGTAGTTGAGCAACAGCGGCGTGATCTGCTGATCCAGCTGGATCCAGTCAGGGGACCCAGGCTGCTCCTGGGGGCAGGGGGGCGGGGAGAGGGCAGGAGATGCTGAGAGCTGGGTCCCTTGGCGCCACCTCGCCCCCTCCGCCACAGCCTCTGGGCGGCACCTTCATCTGCAGGTTCTTGAGGCAGGCGATGGCGTCGTAGTACTTGGCGGCGGCCTCCCTCACGTGGCCCTCACGGTACAGCCGGTTGCCCTCCTGGTGGATGACCGGCACCGCCTTCGCCTTCTCCTCATCCGTCATCGCCCAGGGGTCCTGCTGGTACGTGCCAGGGTTCTCCACCTGCCAGAGCGCCGGCCAAGTCAGGGGGCGGCCCCAGGGGCACCCCCGCTTCTCCGGCCGCAGACCCGACCTCTGGGCCGGCCGGGCCTCTGGACGCTAAATACCAGAAACAGAGCCCCTTGCTCCTCCGGTGACCATTCAACAAACAAACGCTCTAGGAGCACCTCCTACCTGGCGGGCACTACCAGGTTCCAGGGATAGAACAGTGAACAAGATGGGGACAGTCCCCACCCTCACAGAGACGGGTGGAAGCAGAGGGGCCCCGGGAGGGACACCCACGGGGACTGCCGGGGGCCCCGCCAGCTGTTCTCGTACCAACACCCCTGTCCTGTCCCAACACCCGCCCCCAACAGTGCATCCACTGAGCCCAGCAGCCCCAGGCAGGCCGGCAGGGCCAGGTCCCGCGGTGAGGCGAGGCAGGGCTGGTTTGGTGAGGCACCTGGGGCTTGGTGGCCCCTCACCTTAAGCATCTCAATGTCGAAGATGAGAGGCTGGGGGTTCTGCTGCAGGGCGTCCAGATCGGCATGGCCCAGGGAGCTGTGTTCGTGCATCTGGGCGATCCCGCAGCAGTGCCGCTGGCCCTCCAGGGGGTCCTTGCCAGCCGCGATGTTGCGTAAACTCTTGGCCACCAGCGGATACAGGACCACGTGCTGCAAAAAGGCGAGCGGGCACCAGGGGTTCTGTCAGCAGGGGCTGCCTGGTCACCGGGCCCAAGAGGCCCAGCCCCTGGCCCCACCGCCACCTTCGAAAGGACACTGAAGCCCAAGGAGGGGCAGCAACCGGTCCAGTTGAAACGCAGGAGGGCCTTTCCCTCAGGAGTCCTCGGGCCTCCAGCCTTCTATTCTGGCCAAGTCCCCAGCTCTTGCCACACTCTCTGGCCACCAAACCAAGCCAAGCACCTCCCCCTCCTACCCCAACAAAAACACACACTCTCCCTCTCCCTGTGAACCTGTCTCCCTGCCCTTACAAGTTCAGCGGGATTCATGCCTCTTCCCCCATCTTCCTAGGGGTGTGGCCCACAAGCTGGACTTGTCACCACTACTGGGGTCCCCTACGTTCTGTTCTCAGTGTCTCTTCCTTCTCTCCTGCCCCACCCCCACCCCCTTCAGGGCCTATCTCAGGGCTGGGCCCAAGGGAGCGACTCAAAGCCCTCGGCGGAGACCTCTAGGCATAGAGGACCTGGCCTTTGACTTTCACTAGGAACAGCTGTTGAGATGATGGGACCCAGACTCCCCAGTTCAACCAGCTCCATTCACGGTCCCTACTGTCCGCAGTGGGGGCAGACTGCTACAGTAACATCCAGCCGGCAGACGTGTCCTAAGTCTCGGTGCTGAGCATTTTGAGCTGGGGGTAAACACATCCAATCCCTGCTTTGCTGTAGCTCAGACCCAGGTAGAGGACCAGATCCTGGTCACGCAGGGCATAAGGGGTTAGAGGATCCAGGGGAGGGTGTTGAGCCAACCACCGGCAGTCACGGAGGGCTTCCTGGGGGTAGTGAACCCAGGAATTCACTTTGAAGGATGAGGGAGAATCTTGGCTGAGAAGCGGATGGAAAGGAAAGGCAGGGAGGTGAGTGGGAGGGGAAAGCTGACAGGGGTCAGACCCTACAGCTTATATATGTCTAGCCTGGCAATGATTAGGGGCCAGAGAGGACTGAAGAAGGAGTCGTAGGGGTCATGTGCAATCCCCTGGCTGCAGTCTGTCTATGAAGAGGAGAAGGCGGAAGAGGCCAGGACCCTAACGTCCTGTTGGTATGGCGCCCTAGAGGGAGTCGGAGGAGGCCTAACCTGGGCAGAGGCCCTGGGATGGGGAATAGGGGATGACTGCACAGACACGACAGGCAGGTGCGGGACATCGGGTACCTTGACATCGCAGCAGAACTGGGCGATCTCCCCTTCACGCATGGTGCACACGATGGTCTCCCACACAGGCAGCTTGAACTTCTTGCCAATGATGAGCTCCATGGGCTTGCCACGCGCCCGGCTGTCATCCAGCACAGTGCCCTCCTTGTCGCTGTGCAGAGTCCGGTAGTGGAATGTGGCCTGCGGGCCACACGTGGGATAAGGCGAGGGCACACACTCCCGCCAAGCCCCCAAGGCCAAGCCCAGCTCGCAGCCTGCAGATAGCACCAAGGGACAGGGCTCGCCCGAGGGTCACCACCTGACCTTTACCCCAGCACCCAGGGGAAGAAACTAAGTCACAGAGAGGGAAGTAAGGGGCCCAAGTCACATGGTTGGGTGGGGGGTGGGGGGGACGGGCTGGGATGGGATGTCAAGCACTCTGGCTCCAAATATTGTTTCCACAAATATTTACTGAGCACCTACTACGTGCCTGAGCTCTGTGCTGGACACAGTAGTAGGTAAAGCAGACAAAAGACCCCGTGCCCATGGAGTTCACATGGAACTTCTAAAGGAAGGAGATGAGCCTCAAACAAAACAGTGGAGCTAAGGGTTATGGATCAGAAAATGAAATGCAGCAGAATAAGACAGGGCGAATCTATACACAGGGCGGCGGGGGGACTCTCTGAGGAGGCAACATAAGCCGAGATCCGAACAGAGTACAGAAGAAAGCACACCAGACAGGTGCTGGGGTACAAAGGGGTGTGAACTTTCTAGGCCAAAAGAGCAGCAGTGGGATTGTGTGGTGTGTTCAAGGAACATCAAGGCAGGGGCGCCTGGGTGGCTCAGTCGGTTAAGCTTCGACTTCGGTTCAGGGCACGATCTCGCGGCCTGTGTCAGGTTCTGCGCTGACGGCTCCGAGCCTGGAGCCTGCTTCGGATTCTGTGTCTCCCTCTCTCTCTCTTTCAAAAATAAACATTTAAAAAAAGAAGAAGCGTCAAGACAAGTGTGGCAGAAGCAGAGTGAACGAGGGGAGGGGTGCACTGTGGGGTCACCGGGGTCGGCAGGGATGGATCCCGCGGCGCCTGGAGGCTGTGGTGAGGACGTTGTGTCTTTACTCTGGGTGGCTCCAAGCAGAGGAGGACAGGATCTAACTTGGGTTCCGGTGCTGCCCAGATAAGAAAAGGAGGCAGAGAGGCGAGGGCTGGTGCAGGAAGGGGAGTTAGGAGACTACCACCGTAGGCCTGGGGGGACAACGGCGGCCCGGACCAAGGTGGTAATGGGAGAGGTGGTGAGAAGCAGTCAGATCCCGGCTGCATTCTGAAGACTTGTGGAACCGAAGAGAACTAAAGGGGCCGCAGAGACTGGGGGGTGTTTTTCCTGAGCAACCAGAAGGTCGGGGGCCCTTAACTGAGACGGGGAAGGCTTGGGCGCAGTGGGTGAAGTCTGAGCTGCTGACCAGACATCCAAGCAGAGATGGTCATTTGGGAGCAGCCAGAAATACACAAGCCATTTGGGAGCTTCCTTAAACAAGGAAGAGGTGCAGCCAGAAATACACATGTGGGGGATGCCTGGGTGGCTCAGTCGGTCAAGCATCCTACTGGATTTTGGCTCAGGTTTGTGAGATCGAGCCCCGAGTTGGGCTCCAGGCTCCGGGCTCATGGTGCAGAGGCTGCTTGGGATTCTCTCTCTTCCTCTCTCTCTGCCCGTCCCCCACCCCCCCACACACACACACACAAGCATGTGCACATGTGTGTGCTCTCTCAAAATAAATAAATTAAAAAGATAGCTTCACATTGAAAGAAAGAAAGAAAGAAAGAAAGAAAGAAAGAAAGAAAGAAAAAGAAAAGAAAAGAAAAGAAAAGAAAAGAAAAGAAAAGAAAAGAAAAGAAAAGAAAAGAAATACACATGTGGGACTAGTCCAGGCAAGGAGAATTTCTTATTTTTACTTTTTTTAATGTTTATTTAGTTTAGAGAGAGCAAGAGAGACA
This sequence comes from Leopardus geoffroyi, assembly GCF_018350155.1. Classification (NCBI taxonomy): domain Eukaryota; kingdom Metazoa; phylum Chordata; class Mammalia; order Carnivora; family Felidae; genus Leopardus; species Leopardus geoffroyi. Next base: position 110,463,484 of record NC_059329.1, on the reverse strand, counting down.
GAGTGCAAATGGGGGAGGAGCAGAGAGAGAGAGGGAGACACAGAATCCCAAGCAGGCTCCAGGCTCCAACTGTCAGCACAGAGTCCGATGTGGGGCTTGAACCCATGAACTGCGAGATCATGACCTGAGCCAAAGTTGGATGCTCAATGGACTGAGCCGCCCAGGCGCCCCTACAATTATGTTTTAAATGTTTATTTATTTCTGAGACAGACCACGTGCACAAGAGGGGAAGGGGCAGAGAGAGGCGGGGGACAGAAGATCCAAAGCGGGCCCTGCGGCTGACAGCAGAGACCCCAATGTGGGGCTTGAACTCAGAGCCACAAGATCATGACCTGAGCCGAAGTCGGACGCTTAACCAACTGAGCCACCCAGACGCTTGAGAGTTTTTTAGAGATGAGCCTGGGGGAAATCATCTGGGGGTGAGTGCAGAGAGAAGAAATCTGAAGACTGAACCCTTGGCAGGACATAGGTAGAGAAGCCCACGTCAACAACAGTACCTATCCCACATTGTGGGAATGGAAGGAAATAAACTTGTGTAGCATTTAGCACAGTGCACGAGGAGCATTCAATCTAACCTGGGGATTGTTATTTAATATTACCTGTCCCTGTTTTTTGGTGCCATTGTTCACTATCTCACTATCTTTACAATGTGTCTCCTCCGGGTGTGTATTCCATCCAGAATCTCCCTTGCCAGGACCTTCTTCAAGGCCATCAACCCCCCCCAGCCCATGGGAGCATGCATCCACACCCACACCTCTTCTCTCCGCTCAGAAACGATCCCTCTCAATATAACTGATCACCAGAACCATGCAGCTCCCCTCTGCTTTCAGGGCACTCACACCGAGCCAGGCTAGGATCTTTACCTGCCCAACCTTCGCATAGTTCTACCCCAGGAGCGTGTGTTCATTCACAGCTGCTCTGACTTGTGGAGTGCTCAGTCTAGGCCAGGATCTTTGATCATTCTCTCCCTGTGCATGTTCTGTGTGGCTGCTCTGCTGGGCCCAGGGGCTGCCCCTGGGAAGCTCCTTACTCTACAGACAAGTGGCAACTGGGAAAGGCACTCCAGGAGGAGGGACCTGCGTGAGCAGAAGCACGGAAGCCTGGAGGCATAGGTTGTCTGGGGGAGGAGATCAAAGAGGACTGGATGTACCAAGGAGGAGGGTGGTAGGTCCTTTACCTTCCGAGCCCTTGTCCCAGCCCTTGTCCGTCCTGAGCAACATCACTTAGAACTGCCGAAAGGCTCTCGTCTGGCAGACCTGACCTCTGGGCATATTCAATGGGTTTGCGTGCCCTGGGGCCTCACTTTTCCCATCTAAACAATGGGAGCTGGTTTCACTGTTTTCAGTAGGCCCTCCTATCTATACAAGAACTTCAACCTTGCAACCCGGAGGCCCTGGGCTCCCTTCCCCAGTCCTGGGGCACCTCCAAAGTCCCAGGTTTCCTGCTCCGGGTCTCCTCCAGCTCCAGGTCGGCTTAGACACTGAGGCCAAACCCCTGCAACGTTCTTAGGATGACTGACGGCCTCCCCGACCAATGCAGCCACACGGCCAAGCCACGGGGCGAGGCAGACGTATCCAAATTCACCCCGTACTGAAATTCAGACCAACCAGCGTCGAGCTCGGCATGTGAGCAGTAGGGTCACCGGCCACTACTATCTGGGCATGCGCAACCTCTCGCCTAAGGCCTCCTCCCGCCTCGCATGCGCACCGCGCCGCAGAAGGGTTGAGGGGAGGGGGCTAGGCACGAACCTTGGTTCCATCCTGAAAGTCAGGGAGTTCTCCTCGGCCTTCCTGTATCACACGCTTCTGGATCCCGTCCTCCCGGAGTCTTGCGATGAGATCCGCCATCCTTCTTCCCCGCTGCTCTCTTTCGGTAACTTCCGGACCCGTTCGGCAGCTTCCGGACCTGCTTCGGCAACTTCTAGAGCTTCGGCAACTTCCGAGATGGCGCCATTTTAGCTGAGGGCGGACGCCAAAAAGGGACTAAACGTAGAAGCGGACGGTGATTGGTTCTCCGCGCGGCGGCCGAGCGCGCGCGTCACCCAGGGGCGGGGCCTGAGGCCCTCTGGGGGAGGGACCGGGTCTGTCAGGGAGGCGGGGCCAGGGTCTGCCTGGCGGGGCGGGGCGGGGCGGGGCGGGGCGGGGCGTCCCTAGCAGTTGCGTCCTTGTGTGGCTTTGGACCGGCCCTCGCGAGTGGTTGTGTGCCTGGCCCGCCCGCCAGCCCGTTTAAAGTTGTAGTAGTTGAACAACATTACAGGGCTCGGAGAATGGGAGGACCCCATCCGTAACGCCACTCCCTAAAACTACTATTATTGTGTATTCTTTTCAGGCCTTTTCTTTTTGCATCTCTAGCACAATGGTGACTTTTGCGTCCTGGATTATTCTCTTTAAAAATAGATAAATGAAAAATAAAAAATAAAACGAGGAGTAAGAGGGAGGGGAGGGAGGGCTTCAGTATTCCTGGGAGTACAGTAAACTCCCAAGAGACTGTGAGAGCCCCTTGTGGGCTCGGGAGTAGTGTGTCGTCCACTGAATCCACAGTGACAAGCACACAGTAGGTGCACATTAAATATTAGGAAATACATAACTGAGGGAAGTGAGGTACTTTGTGGGCTAAACCAAGGTTTCCCTCGGCCTCTGGAAACTAGCCGTGAACAATAGCGGTAGGAGTCTTCTCCCAATGTCGAGGTAACCCAGTAAGGGGACTGTCTTGAGGCCTGAGCCGGGCCTTCATCGTATCCTCCTAACTGGGAAGGATTATTGTCCCTCCCTTCTGACCCAGGTGCTAAAGGCTTCAGATATTTACTGTGATTCATTTCCCACAACAAGTCCCCCTAGAGAGGTGGGACCTCAAAGGGGAAAAGGAAATGTGCTTTGTTTGCTTGGTTTTTGCGTTTTACCAACACAGGAAGTTTTATAGGCAAGGTCTGCCAAATTTTGAAGCAACAAGTAGTCTGTATTTTATACACATTGTTACAGAAAATAGAAAAAGTGGAAAAGCTGGCCAATATATTTTATGAGGTGAGTTTAACCTTGATTGTTCCTGAACCAGGTAAGTATACCACAAGACGAGGAAAGTATTTTTACTGATAAGCGTAGATGTGGAAAAGACTAATTGAGATATTAGGCTAATTGAATCCACTAGTGTATATAAAAAGGCATCAATATGCTAAGTGAAAGTCATTCTCAAGAAGACAAGTTAGGGGCGGGGGAGGGGGAGGGGGGGGCGTCTGCGTGGCTCAGTCGGTTAAGCCTCGGATTCCTGGTTTCCGCTCAGGTCATGATCTCATGGCTCCTGAGTTCAAGCGCCACATCAGGCTCTGTGCTGACAGTGTGGAGCCTGCTTGGGATTCTCGCTCTCTCTCTTTCTGCCCCTTGCCTGCTCCCTCTCTCTCTCAAAATAAATAAACAATCTTAAAAAAAATACAACTACAATATAATTCCATTTATATAAGGTACCTAGAGTAGTGGAATTCATACAAAGTTGAATAGTGGTTGGCTGGGGGAAGGGAAAATGGAGAATTGTTGTTTTATGAATATAGAACTTGTTTCACATTATGCAAAAGTCCTAGAGATTGGTCGTATAAGAGTGCGAATATACTTAACACTACTTAACTGTGCATTTAAGAATGTTTCAGATAGGAGCGCCTGGATGGCTCAGTCTGTTAAGCTCTGGACTCTTGATTTCAGCTCAGTTCGTGATCTCACAAGCCCTGTGATCCAGCCCCAAGTCAGGCTCATCACTGGGCCTGGAGCCTACTTAAGATTCTTAAGATTCTCATTCTCCCTCTCCCTCCCTGCTCCTCTCCCGCTTGTGTGCGCACTCTCTCTGTCTCTAAAACAAAACAAAAGTTTAAAATAGCAAATTTTATGTTATGTGTATTTCCTCACAATTAAAAATTATTTTTTTTTTCAGAAAAAAAATTAAAAGCATCAAGATCAAGTACAGCTCATTCCAGTGACAAAGGAATGGTTCAACATTAGGAGTATCTATCATTGCAATTCATCACATCAGTGACCTGAAGGAGAAAACTCATATGGCTATCTCAAAATATTCAGGAAAGGCATTTGATGAAGTTCTGTGACTATTTATGATAAAAACTTACAGTTAGGAAAAAAGAGGAGCTTTCTCAGAATGAGAAAAAGCCATATGTGATTAAGTATGATGGAATAAGTATTCACGCTTCTTTTTTTGTTTGTTTCAAATTTTTATTTAAATTCTAGTTAACTTACAGTGTAATACTGGTTTCAGGAGTAGAGTTTAGGGATTCGCACCCAGTGCCCATCATAACAAGTGCCTTCTTTAATGCCCATCACCCACTTAACCCCACATTCCTTTCAATATCAGGAGCAAGGCAAGGAATGCTCTCTACCAACAATACTGTTCAGCACAGTATTAGAAGCCCTGGCCAGGGGCGCCTGGGCGGCTCAGTCAGTTAAGCGCCTAACTTCCGCTCAGGTCACCATCTCGTGGTTTGTGAGTTCCGGCCGTCTCAGGCTCTGTGCTGCCAGCCCGGAGCCTGCAGCCTGCTTTGAATTCTGTGTCTCCCTCTCTCTCTGCCCCTCCCCTGCTCATACTCTGCCTCTCTCTGTCTCTCAAAAATAAATAAATGTTAAAAAAAATTTTTTTAATTAAAAAAAAAAAAAAAGAAGTCCTGGCCAAAGCAATAAACCAAGAAAAAGAAATCGTGAGAGTAATTCTATCTACATAGAAAATCCAACAGGATCTATGGGCAGACTTTTTTTTTTTTACAAATTAGAGAATTCTTCAGTGTTGCAGGGATATAAAATAAAGCTACCAAAAGTTAACAACACTCTTCAAACCAACAATAACTCACTAAGACATGTAATAGAACATAAGATGCCACTCACGAGAGCAATAAAAGTCAGAAAGCGTTTCGGAAATAAAAACACAGCCTTGAACTTTGCGGAGCGAAAAAATTTAAGGACATAAAAGAAGACACGAATAACTGAAGTGACATACTTTTTTAATGATTAGAAGAGCTTAACATTTGAAGCTGTGATTTCTCCTGATACCAATCTAGAAATTTAATTGAAATCCCAGTGAAAATTAAGAGGGTTTCTGAAGAACTTGGAAAACACTTTTACAATATTTCTCTAGAAGAATAAAGGTTCATAAAAAGTTAGGTCAAGCGGGGCGCCTGGGTGGCGCAGTCGGTTAAGCGTCCGACTTCAGCCAGGTCACGATCTCGCGGTCCGTGAGTTCGAGCCCCGCGTGGGGCTCTGGGCGATGGCTCAGAGCCTGGAGCCTGTTTCCAATTCTGTGTCTCCCTCTCTCTCTGCCCCTCCCCCGTTCATGCTCTCTCTCTGTCCCAAAAATAAATAAACGTTGAAAAAAAAAAAAAAAAGTTAGGTCAAGCTTCCAAAAGATGACCAAAGGTGGGAGGGGGCGGGGCTTGCCCTGTCCTATTAAACCACACCGAATGGGGCGCCTGGGTGGCTCGGTCAGTTAAGCATCCCGCTCTTGATTTCAGCTCAGGTCACGATCTCGCAGTCATGAGATCGAGCTCCGCATCAGGTTCCGAGCTGAGCGTGGGGCCTGCTCGAAATTCTGTCTCTCTCCCTCTGCCCCTCTCCCCCACTCATGCTCTCTCTCCCTCTCTGAAACAAACAAAAACCACTGTAAACCATAACAATCAATAGCACGTGATACCGACTGAGAATTAGTCAAGCAGATGAAAGGAACCAAAGGAGAGCTTAAAATACGTATGTATGCTAACAACTGCATACTTGTATGATAAAAGTGGGACCACGGTTCCGAGGGAGAAGGAACTGATTGGTCGGCGATGCTGGGAAAACTGGCTCACTCTACGTTGAAACACATCTGGATCCCTTCTTGCACGACACCCAGAGACAGAATCTGCGGCCTTAAGGATCTTAATATAAATTGTGATACCTACCATTGATCGAGTGCTCATATGTGCCGTGCCCGTTACTGTGCAGGAAATCATTTAATGCTAAATGAATGCTATGAAGGAAATACTATTATTACCTCCATCTGACAAATGAGGAAACGAAGGCACAGAGAATTTATGTAACTTGCTCACGGCTGGATGAGGGTGAGGTGAAGGATGTGGGCCGTGCAAAGTCAACTTGTATCTTTATTTAAATTGTTGATATTTTGTTCATCGTGTGTTTTTGCCTTAAATTTGACTTTTAAAAACAATGCATTGAAGTATTATTGACCTTGCTTACCTTTTGGTATCCACTTAATTTTTTTACACTAGTCCTGGCCCTCCAAATCCCAACACTGGTAAGAAGCCCAGTATTCCAGTGGTCTGGCTCCAGATTCCGTGAACTATCTTATTGTGACACTTAGTAAAACTACCGGGCCAGGGGCGCCTGGGTGGCTCAGCCGGTTAAGCCCCCGATTCTTGATTTTTCCTCAGGTCATGGTCTCACAGTTCATGAGTTCCACGTGGACTCAGCCCCGCATGGAGCTCTGCACTGATAGAGCTGAGCCTTCTTGGGATTCTCTCTCTCTCTCTCTCTCTCTCTCTCTCTCTCTCTCTCTCTCTTCTCTCTGCCCCTCCCTCCCTCCCTCCCCCTCTGTCAAAATAAATAAACTTTAAAAAAACAAAACTACCAGGCCACTGGAATATGACACTGGAGAATATCTTTATAATCTTGGGATGGGGAAACACTTCAAACAAAACTCAACACAAACCTGATGGACTTGAATATATAAAACGGAGGATTGTTTTTCTTTCTCTTAATGAAGGTTTGTGTAAAGTAGAAGCAGAAGAAAATGAATATATTGTCCGATTTCTTTTTCAAAAATGAACTAAATATTAAAAAAAAATTTTTTTAATGTTTATTTTTTGAGAGAGAGAGCGCGTGTGCAAGCAGAGGAGGGGCAGAGAGAGGGGGAGACACAGAATCCAAAGCAGGCTCCGGGATCTGAGCTGTCAGCACAGAGCCTGATGCGGGGCTCGAACTCACGGACCGCGAGATCATGACCTGAGCCAAAGTCAGCCGCTTAACCTCCCTCCCCCCTTCCTTCCTTCCTTCTTTTACAAATTCACAAAGCTTTGGAAGGAAACGCAGTACATTTTTGTTTGCAAATGGCTTGATCTACCTCTTTTCCTGGTGCCTCTGAAGTGGACGTTTAACTCTTGTGAGACAATCCTGGGTCCTCTAGGTCCTGGTCCACAAAACAAACCAGGCAGCGGTCAGCAGCTACCTTTACTTGGACCCAGACACCCGACTCCGACGATACTGCCAGCAATCAGACCTATATGGCTTGTGAGCAAAACAGACGAAAAGAGGGAACCAAACAGGACCAGTTATCATTTTCCACGTATGTCCACAGGTTTTTGTGTTTTGAGTTGGCCTGGAGTACGAGTTTAGAGAAAGCTAAGGAATATACCAAGTGCTACCATGAAGAGATCCTGGATCCACAATGGAAGGGGCGTGCCAGCTGCCCCTCTGCTTCGACCGAGAACAAGCCCGGAAAGATGATGAAACTATCAGGAAGGGTGAAGTTATCCCTCAGGAAGCAGACTTCCGGATCAGGTTTGAGACACCGGGAGTAAAGGGACTTCTGGCAGGTGGTCCATAAAAACATACTAGACTAAGGCATGGAAAGAATAAACAAGCACTGTTTTTTTAAAAAGCTCTTCCAGGGGCACCTGGGTGGCTCAGTCGGGCAAGCGTCCGACTTCAGCTCAGGTCATGATCTCGTAATTCGTGGGTTCAAGCCCCATGTCGGGCTCTGTGCTGACAGCTCAGAGCCTGGAATCTGCTTTGGATTCTGTCTCTCTCTCTCTGCCCCTCCCCCACTCGTGCTCTGTCTCTGTCTCTCTCTCAAAAAATAAATGGACATTAAATAAAAGCTCTTCTGGAGCGCCTCGGTGGCTCAGTCCGTTGGCTCAGGTCATGATCTCACGGTTTGTGAGTTCAAGCCTCGCATCGGGCTCACTGCTATCAGCACAGAGCCTTCTTCAGATCCTCTGTCCCCCTCTCTCTGTCCCTCTCCTTCTTGTGCTCTCTCTCTCTCTCTCTCAAAAATAAACATTAAAAACAAACCAAAAAAAAAGCTCTTCTGGGATGACCTGTTTAAGACAGAAACAAAACACCTCCCAGTTTAACCCATTTCTGATCGAAAAGTCAAACCAGGGCTGACCCTTGAGAAAAAGTAAGTTCAAACCTCTCACAGGGGCATCTGTCTGGTTCAGTCAGTACAACATGTGACCCCTTGATCTTGGGGTTGTGAGTTCCAGCCTCGTGTTGGGTGTACAAATTACTTAAAAATAAAATCTTTAAAAGGAATTAATGAATTAGTTAAAAAAAATACACAAAACCTCTTGCACCCGTGGGTGGGGGGCAAGAAAACATGGTGTCGTTTTTAACGAATGTTAAAGAGGAATAATTTGGGGCGCCTGGGTGGCGCAGTCGGTTAAGCGTCCGACTTCAGCCAGGTCACGATCTCGCGGTCCGGGAGTTCGAGCCCCGCGTCAGGCTCTGGGCCGATGGCTCAGAGCCTGGAGCCTGTTTCCGATTCTGTGTCTCTCTCTCTCTCTGCCCCTCCCCCGTTCATGCTCTGTCTCTCTCTGTCCCAAAAATAAATACAAACGTTGAAAAAAAAAAAATTAAAAAAAAAAAAAAAGAGGAATAATTTCGGGGCACCTGGGTGGCTCACTCAGTTGAGCATCTGACTCTCGGTTTCAACTCAGGTCATGATCCCACGCTTCGTGAGTTCGAGTCCCACATCGGACTCTAAGCTGACAGCACGGAGCCTGCTAAGACTTCTCTCTCCCTCTCTCTCTGCCCCTCCCCTGCTTGTGCTGCCTCTGTCTCTCTCAAAATAAGTAAATAAACTTTAAAAAAAAAAAAAAAAAAAAGCAGCATACTTTCAAGGCTGAAAGTGGCCTGAAAACTCTTGTTCTTTATTTTGCTGATTAGTGATATGCTGTAGAAAATCATGAGTCAAGGGTTTAGTCCCATGTATATCATGGGTCAAACAACTCGTGAACACGCCAAGCAAGGCCACGTTCTTGGAAGTTTACACAGTTTCTGGTCTGGTCCTGCCCTCAATGGAAGCTGGGAACACAGTGAGATATTTAGCACCACTTTCCTATAACCTAGTCCGCATCCCGTGGACCCAATCCATCCTTGGGGGATTTGCCTGTTTGTGCCAGTGTCCGTAGGAGGCAAGGGTTTGCTGTGGTCGCTTCCTCCTGCGTGTTGCTGCCGGGGCGTTTCCAATGCGACTGGAGACACGGGTTCTGAGCAGCCGTCCTCACTCTGGGTCCGCCAGGAACCTGTCCGTGAGCATCTCTACCCTGGGCCAGTGGTATTTCTCTCTCTCTTTTTTCTTTCTTTCACTTTTCTTTCTTTTCTTCTCATGCTTGTAGGAGGGGCTCTGCAACGCAAAAAGCAGAAGTAGAAGGATGAGAAAGCGGGAGACATAGAAGGGTTAGCTGTTCGTGGAAAGTCTTAGGACCTTGTCCTTTGACACCACTGGCTTTAGAGAAGTCCTCAAATAGAAATGTGGAGAGAACTGGAATTCACGTGGAGGGTGGCAGGGGTGTGGATCCCCTGGCAGCCTCATTTGAAAAAGGCACAGGTTGCGATGGGCGGGGGTACGGGGCAGCCAAAACAGCCAAGGCAAGCTTGTTTTGCAAGCTGGCGACGCAGTTAGGGCTGAAACCATGCTGGGGAGGCCTGCAGCGGAGGGTCTTTGAACTCAGTATTCCATTTCAGCAGGTTTCTCACCTGAGTCTGGGGGAGGGTTCTTGGGGGCATCCCCTGCAGGTCTTTGAGCGAGAGTGCTGGGGTGTGGGAGAGGAAGTAGCAGGCCCATCCCGGAGCCACTCCAGGGCAGTGCTGGCATCCAGAGCCCCCATCATCCATCGGTGGGGGGTCCGGCGGGAGCCAAGGCGGCGCTCACGGAGAACGCCCCCGTGGGACGTGGGCCCAAGCCTGCACTCCACCCCAGGACTCCGAGCATTGTTAACGAAGGGAAACTCGGTCAAAGTAAGGAGACAAAGAGAAGAGATATGTGCAACACCAAAGCACGGATGCTTAGCTGTGTGTAGACATGCAAATCAGTAGAAAGAAGGCTAGAAACCCAACAGAAAAGATAGACAAAGGCTCCCCAAAGAGACAATTCACGGAAGAGGGAACCACCATGACTGCCAAGTGCATGAAGAGCTATTCAAATTCCCTAGTCATCAGAGAACCCAGATGGAAGTTAGGAACCACTTCAGATGCGTCAGATTAGCAAGCATCAGAAAACTGGAAAGCCAAGTGCTAACGGAAAACCAGAACCCTCGCGGTAAGTGTGGAAGTTCCAACAGCCACCCAGGAGAGCACCGTCGGTGCTTTGGGAAGCCGAGGGTGCGTGTACCCTGTGGCCTGGAAGTCCTACTTCGAGGAGAATTCTCCCACAGTCCATAAGGAGACAGTTGAAGATAGGTGTTCGCAGCAGTGACGTATGTGACAGGGGCACTGAGGCCAAGCTAAGGGGTGCATCACTGAAGGGTGTGGGGGATACTAAGAGTACTGGATGCTCAACGTGGCATATTACATGTAACTAGCAGAAGTAACAAATGAGATGCATGTGGAAAACATTAGTGTTGAGTGTAAAACCGTAAACAGGATGAGTCTTATACACGACAGCATGTTTGTAAATTTCAAGCATCCATATAGGAGCCAAGCCATGTATAGAAGAGAACCAGACAGGATTCAAGGAAGCTGCCTGAGCACACCGAGAGGGGCCTTGTTTACAGTGGTGACGCGTCACAAACCGAGGAGGAGGAAAGAGTCAACTCTGCCTATGAGGTCATACAATGAAGTGTGGTGGGTGGGGGACGAGCATCCCGGGAACCAGGGGAGCTTGGGTTCCAACCCCAGTTCTACCACCTGTAAGCACTGGGGATTTGGGCAAAGCGTTCATTCATTTCATCCACAAATATTTAACGAGCATCTACTCAGGGCTAAACACTGTTCTGGGCACCGTGGACAGGCTGGTGAATAAAACAGTGTAACATAAGTTACCCTCGGATAAGTGCCGTGTAATGTGATACTGACTTTAGGTTGCATCATCACGGATGGCATCTCTGACACCTGACTTTCCAGCAGGGATGCAGATGGTGAAAGGCCCCAGTTGTGAAAGAGCAAGGTTAAGTGCTTTCTAGGCATAGGGAACAGCATGTGCAAAGGCCCTGAGGTGACAATGAGTTTGGCCTGCGTGGCTGGGTAGGTGAAAGAGGGGCAGAGGGGGCTTGAGGAGATTGAAGATGTAGGCAGGGAACAGATCATTCACAGCTTTGTAGGCCTTAGTCAAAAAGAGCTCAGATATTATTCTAAACACAATGGAAAACCAAGAGGCAGTTTCATACAGAGGAGTGACTTAGCAGCATACTTTAAAAACAAAACAAAACAAAACATTTTTTTCCTTAAGAGTAATACACAGAGAAAAAGATGAGATATATTTTAAAAGATCACTTTGGCTGCTGAGTGGAGACTGGATCGGAGGAGTGGAAGCCACATAAGCTTTCTGAGCCTCAGAGTCCACACCTGCTATGGTGAGAATACCCAACCGGTGCAGAGCCGCGGTGAGTCAAGGTGGGAACACAGTCTGGTCCTAGGAGTCTCCTTGGCACTCGAGGCGCAGGCTGGGACGCGCAACGCTCCATCTCGGGCCTGGGGTGCCCCTCCAAGCCCAAGACACAGACCTACGAATTGCAAGCCAGCGAGCGCTGCACCCGCTGTGGCTCGCGTAGGCGGCCGCTGGGAGGCGCCGGAAACTCTGCGCCGTCCCCAAAGGAGGGCCCGCCCACTGGCCCGCTCGGCGCTCGGCAGCTCCGGCCTGCCGAGGGCGAGCAGGGGCGGGGCCGTTACGTGGGGGCGGGGCCTCGGCCGGGGCGCCGGACAGTCGCAGTCTGAAGCCTACAGCACGGGGCGGGGCCTGCGTGCGGGGGCGGGGCCGCGGCGCTCGGGGCTGGCGGGCTCGGATGGCTGCGGCGCAGGGCTCCTGAGCGGGCCGGGGCCATGAGCGCCGCCCGGCCCCAGTTCAGCATCGATGACGCCTTCGAGCTGTCCCTGGAGGACGCGGGCCCGGGGCCCGAATTCAGCGGGGTCGCCCGCTTCGGGCCGCTGCACTTCGAGCGCCGAGCCCGGTTCGAGGTGGCCGACGAGGACAAGCAGTCCCGGCTGCGCTACCAGGTGAACGGCCCGGCCCACCTCAACCCCAGCCCGGGTCCGGGGGGTACCCCAGGCCGAGGCCGGACCCTGGAGAACCCCAACTCAAGGGAAAATCTGTCTAGACGCCCCTGCCTACGTAGCCACTGATTCAAGGCCCTGCCCAGACCCTCCCAATTCTGATTTTGGTCCCCAGCCACCGAACCCGGGAGTTCTTCCCCTAGCCCCAGCTGGAAATCCCACCCGGTGTCCCCACTTATCCTGGGTCGGGACCCAACGCCCTCTTTCCCCGCTGGGCTAGAGAGCTCTTCTTGTCCCTGAACCAGATCTTGCCCAAACTCCGGAGCAGACCCTCGAGCCTTCCACTCTCCCGCTTCTGTTCTGGAAGTCCCCACCCCATCCTGCCCCCGCCCCCACTCCCCTACCCCAGAGCTGGAGGCCCTCACTCACCTGATGAGTCCTTACCCATGCCTTGACTCCCACTAAACTGGGAATCTCCAATCTCCCTGAGGGACTTCCGCCAAGATCCTTTTATTCGAGCCCTGTATCAGATTCCTGCGCCCCAAACCTGAAAACCAGGACTTTTGCCCTGTGGCACTCCAAATCCGGAGCCTCCATACTGGGCCCCTGAAACACCATTCTGAAAGCTCCACCCTGACTCCCAAACTTGGGGGCGCTCCTGGCCCTGGGACCATGCTGGGAGCCCTCAACCAGCAACCCCCCCCCCTCCACCTCCTACCTGGGTTTCAGTTTCTGTGAATCATCAAACCTGTTTTGCGGGGAGGGTGGAGGGCCAGGTGAGCAGCTGTCAAGCGGCCAGGCAAACAGCTGTGTGGGCTTGCTCTCCTCTCCCTGAGCAGGGAGGAGGAAGGGCCTGGGCCCAGTAACCCCTCTGAGCCCTGTGTTCTGGAATAGAACCTGGAGAATGATGAGGATGCAGCCCAAGCCTCTCCGGAGCCGGATGGGGGAGTCAGCATCAGGTCAGGGCCAGGTGGGGACCCGGTCTACGCCTCTAACCCTGCTCCCGGCTCCTTTCCCCAAGGTCCCTGGCCAGTTTCCCACCTCACACTACTCAGCTCTGTCACATCCTGTCCTACAAGGATTCGTAGCCTGATCCCCACGCCCTTCATGGGCTCCCCTGTCCTGCAGGGTCACCCTACCCCAGTGCCAGCCTCACCCCCCCCCCCCACCACCCCCACCAGGCTCTTTTTCCTGCAGAAAACCCCTAGCCTGGTCTAGCCCCTACCTTCCCCCAGGTCATCTGTCCTGCAGGAATCCCTAGCTCGAATCTGCAGGTTTTTTCCATCCTCGGTCCTGCAGAGACCCCAGCCCTCGAATCCTCCTCACTTTGTCCCCTCTCAGTGCCCCCTATCCCGCAGGGACACCCATCCTAATCCCTGTACCAACCCCCACCACGTCACTATGACCCCTTCATCACTTGCCCTGCCTCTCACTGGGCCCACCTGGCCAGCAGGGATTCCGGCCGAACGTCCATCCGCAGCTCCCAGTGGTCCTTCAGCACCATCAGCAACAGCACCCAGCGGTCCTACCACGCCTGCTGCAGGTGAGAGGCTGCCCTGCTTAAGCCACCTGCAGTCTGTGACCCAGCACAGGCAGGCCTGGCTTTCCCCCTCAGTCCTCCGGGTGGGGAAGAGTGATGGGAGAGGGTGGGGCTCTTGTCACTTCTCACACTCATCCTGCTGTCCTGCCCCCCAGCTGGACGCAACACCCTTTGATCCAGAAGAACCGCCGGGTAGTGCTGGCCTCCTTCCTACTCCTGCTGCTGGGGCTGGGTGAGCGTCCCTGTGGGTCCCCTGCCTACCCCCGTGAGGGCGCCGTCCTCCCTTCGTGCAGGGTCTGGGTCCCCCTTGGCACACGGAGCCTCCCTACATCCAGCTGACCGCCATCACCCCACCCCCATTTTACAGGTGAGGAAACTGAGGCCTTAAGAGGAGCAGGCCCGGTCTCCTGGACACACGGCCAGGAAATCACACGTAGTGGAAAATGGAACCTGGTCCCATGCTCCAAACTTTTCTTTTTTTTTCACTTAGCCATTTAATCCCTCAGGGAGCAAAAGAGCCAACAGCTACCATTTATTCTGTGGCTACTTCAAGCCAGCCGCAGGGTAGGCTTATTTCCGGCCTTACGGAGGTCACGCAGAAAGTGAGAGGTGGGACCGTGACCCAGAACCAGTACGGAGACAAGTGCTCAGGGATATGCCCATCCCCGTCGACAGGGATGCTGAGCACCCTGCCGGCCCGACCCACGGAGCACCTGTCACGTCCCCATCCCTGGAGTCTGAGAGCTGAGGAGGACCCCTCCCTGGCCCTCACCGGGTACACCTACTGCCCAGATGGGGAAAGTGAAGACCAGAGCAGACAGATCTCCCAGCCAGATGTTTTCTGACCCATTCTTCGGGGCTGAGGAATCAGGATCCCCAGCAGGGACCTAGGGTCGGGATCAAGAGGGGCTCGTGAGGACAGCCCAGCTGTGGCAGCCGCTCTCCATCTTCCAGCACGGTCAGAGTCCCCTAGCCAGAAAGCTGAGCAGCGTCCTCGCCTCGGCTCTGAGTGTCTACGTGTGGGGGGAGGGAGCCACCAACTTCTCCAGTCCCCACTGCAAGCTGGGCACTGGTCATACGGGCCACCTGCCTTATCCCATTTCATTCTCTCTCCCAGTACCCACAAGGGCAAGCATTATTACCATCCCAGTCCAGAAATAAGGACAGAGGCTCAGCCAGGTAAAGGGACTTGCTCAGACCTCAGCTGTGAGGTAGATGAGCTGGGATTTAAACCCACATCAGTGACATTACCAGGCCTATAAAGGGGCCTTTGTAGGACTTAGAAGACACCTCCTCTGAGTGGGCAGGGCCCCCAGCCCCAAGCCAGGGTGGCAGGTAGTGTTTCAGCCCCCCCCATTCCTTTTTTTCAGGTGCTCTATACGGGGCACAAGTCACCTAACAGTCCATGGTGGCCCCTCGAGCCTTCATGCCATATCGCTCCCTTGCTGGAAAGCCCAGCTCCCCCACCGCCCCCAATCCCATCCTCTAAGCGGGGACCCAGGACTCTGTAGGTCTGAAAAGTTGATCCAGCCATGACTTCCCCAAACCCACTGTTCTCAGCCAAAGTTCACATCCCTCGTTGGGGTCTACAGGCCCTGCCAGACTCCTCAAGCCCGGGCTCTTGGCTCTCCAGTCTTCCACTCTGGAAGCTCCCGGAAGGCCCCAAGTTCCTTCCAGACTCTAGGCCTTTGCCATGCTGCTCCCTCCGCCCGGAGCATTCCAGTTCTTTTCTGCCTGCACCAAGCCCATAGCAAAGCCTCCAGAGTCCAAGCGCCTCCTCCTTCCACATGCAGCTCTCTGCGCCTCAGTCTCGTCTTCTGTGAAATGGGGATGATAATACCTGTTTCATTCAGTCACGGTGACAATAAAGCAGTGCAGGTAACAAGCTTAGCCCAGTGCCTGGCAGCACCTGGTAAGTAACAACTAAATGTTAGCTGCTATAGCTGTCACCACCCCTGCTCAGCGTCATTGCTACTGCCTCCAGGAAGCCCCTCCCGATCCCCCAGGATCCCCCAGGCTCCCCATGCCGCCTGCTCTGGCCTGCCACACCCCCTATCACTGGATTGTAGCTTGGAGTTTCTTGTTGGTTGCACCACTAGGGAAGGGCCATGAGGGCAGGGACCTCCTTCGCTTTTCCCTGTGGGATTCCCAGTACCAGGCACACAGCAGGTGTTCCGTAAATGTTTGTCGATTGACTAAAGGCCACACCACGGAGCAGAGGAAAATCTCACTTCAGACATTTCCCAGGCCCTGCCAGGTGCCCTGCTCTGAAAACACAGAGCTTGGTGAGCTTCCCAGGAAGGGTCCTCTGGCTAGGGAACCTTCAGTTCAGATTGGGGACACTCCTGGGGCCTAAGCCTTGCTGGGGGTGGCGGGTGGAGTTCCCCGCCCTGCCGCCAGCCCCTGCCCCCGCCTCCCCCCCTCACCCTCGCGGATCCATCTGTGTGCAGCGCTGATCCTGATCGCCGTGGGACTGGAGGTGGCCCCCTCGCCAGGTGAGCGCCCCCTCCTACCTCCGCAGGCAGCGGGGTGCCCCACAAGAGAAAAACTCCTCCAGGACCCGCGAGCCCCCAACCCCCTCGGAAGTTTGCTTCCACCCTCATAGCGGGAAAGGACCCCTTTCACCGCAGCGAGACTTGACCAGACAGTGACCCGCCCCGGTGCCTCCCAGCCTTGACTCGGCCCCTCCTCCTGCAGGTGTCTCCAGCGCCATCTTCTTCGTGCCCGGCTTCCTGCTGTTGGTCCCGGGAGGTGCGGAAGGGCTCCGGGCAGGGGCGGGGCGGAGCTGGGGGCGGGCCGGGGGCGGGTCTCGGCTCTGACCGGCCCCGCCCCCGCCCCCGCAGTCTACCACGTGATCTTCATCTACTGCGCCGTCAAGGGCCACCGGGGCTTCCAGTTCTTCTACCTGCCCTATTTCGAGAAGTGAGCCGCGGGCGGACCGCGGGGATCCAGCCTCGCCTGCGAGCCGCCCCAGGGGGCGCTCCTCGGCCCCGCCCCGCTCTGGTTTCCTCATCTCAAGGGAAGGACTGCAGGACCCTCGAGCCCCCAGCCCCCTCGAAGTCTGCTCAGGAAGTTTGCCCACTACCCAGGCCCGGGAAACTCGTCCCTTGCCTGTTCTGTGCCTTAACTTATTCTCGAGCCTTGGGGCTGCTGCGTTGTTGTTTTGTGCTAATAAAAGAATGTACTTCACTCCAGGAGACACCTTGATCTTCCTTTCCCGCCAACCCTGCCCAGCCCTTCGGCCTGGCCACAGCCCCTCCCGCAAAACCTGAGGGAAGCGCTGGCTGCAGCTGAAGGCTCCAGGACCACCCGTCTCCCCCTCGTTGTACCCGCGACGGTCCTGATGCTCTAAGACTTGCTCCTCCGTTTTAGGTGCGGAGCTGGGCCAGGGACTCTATCCTGCAAGCCTGGAGCAGCCTCCCGTCACCACCCAGCCCTTAGCAGAGCTGGCCCTGCCCATTTCTCTACCTGGAGGCGCAGCAGCCTTGGTGCCTGCCCAGGGGGCCCTGGCCAAGGGCACTGGGATGACGCAGGCCTGGGGCCTGGAGGCTGGTATCCCGGTTGCAACGTGGCTCTGGGGCCCTGGGCTGCCACAGCTCTGAATGTGGGCCACGACAAGGCAGCAGCCCAGCGCTCTCCGCCCATTGCCCTACTTCCGGGCTCAAGGGCTGGGAGAAGTAGGGGTGAAGACAATGAGAGGCAGGGCGCATGTGACAGAACCTCTGTGATCGAGGACTCTCCACAGAACAGTGGAAACAAACCAACTCGGAATTTTGGGAAACCAAGGCATCTCAGAATCTCACGAGCCAGGAAACAATCTTTGAGAACCCTGAAACCTGAGATCATAATAGCTACCATTTATCAAACTCTTAGAAGGCAGCCGGTCCTGTGTCGAGCACTTCGCACAGGTTATTTCTGATAATCGCCACCTCGGTCCCATTTTACAAATGAGGAAACCAAGATCCAGAGGGACTGATTCGCCCAAGGGCAGGGTTGGGAACATAACCCAAGGCTTCCAAGACACCTGGGGGTGGGAGGGAGAGGCGAGGGCGCCCACCCTGTGTGGTCCCCAGCTGACCACCCCAGGGAGGGAGGGCTGACTGAGGAGATCCTGTTCCTACACTTAGAGGTTTATACTCTGTCTTCCGAGTGAAACCCGAATGGCGATGAGAAGAGACATGGGCTGTGCCGCAGCAGCCAGGAGAATGTCTTTGGGTTTCTGTGACTTTGTTGAAAGAGTTAACACCCAGACTCCTGTTCCCACTCCTGTTCTCCTGGCCCACCCAGACTTCCCAACCTCAGCCCCCAATCTGGGCACTTTGGGGGGCACCAGTCAGATACAGGAATTTCTAAATCAGTGGTTCTCAAAGTAGCTGTAGGAAAGGATCAGTGTTCCTTTCTAATCCATCACGGACCAATACTGTGGTGAGATCAAATAACAATTGGAAAAGCGAGAGAACAATGACGTTCAGAACGTAAGCCCACAATTTGTGTTCCCAGATTAACCAGACCTAAAATTACGTTTCAGTGAATATAATCAGAACAAACAGGAAAGAAGGAAAATTATGAAAACTATTCATTGTGAGCAAATAGGTAATTAATACAGAGTTCCTACTGTGCTCATAACTTTTTATCATTTCACAATCTTTTTTTAAGTTTATTTATTTATTTTTTTTATTTTTGAGAGAGAGAGAATGAGTGCAAGCAGGGGAGGGGCAGAGAAGGGGGCGGGGGACAGGGGATCCAAAGAGGGCTCTGTGCTGACAGCAGCGAGCCCGATGCGTGGCTCAAACTCATGAACCATGAGATCATGGCCTGAGCCAAAGCTGGATGCTCAACCAACTGAACCACCCAGGTGCCCCTGTCATTCCACGATCTTAACACCAAGTTATTCCAGAAGGAGTGAGTCTCCATATAAGACCACGGCTATAAGCAAGCTATAGCCCACAGGCCCAATACAGTCCCCAAGATAAAAATGGCGTTTATGTTTTAGTAACAGTTGGGGGAAAAGTCAAAGAATAGTAAGGTGTCGTGAGACAAAGAAGTTTACAAAATTCAAACTGCAGTGTCAACAAACCAAGTTTAATCAGTTAATTACCAAATTTCCACCCCAGCCATCCCTGTTTGTATGCGGACTGGGGCTGCTTGGCAATTTTAACTACAACCGCAGAGCTGAGCAGTTGTGACAGAAACCGTAGGGTCCTCAAAGCCTAAAATCTTTATCTGGCTTTTTACAGAAAAAGTTTGCCAACCCTTAGTCCACATGAACGTGTCGACAGAACACTGAATCACAACATTTAAGGTTTTCACGAGGGGCGCCTGGGTGGCTCAGTTGGTTGACCCTCCTGCTTTGGCTCAGGTCATGATCTCACAGCTCGTGAGTTCGAGCCCCGCGTCGGGCTCTGTGCTCGCGGCTCAGAGGCTGGAGCCTGCTTCGGATTCTGTGTCTCCCTCTCTCTCCGCCCCATCCCCACTCATGCTCTGTCTCTCTCTGTCTTAAAAATCAAAAAAAAAAAAAAAAAAAAGAATTTAAAGTGCTTGACTTGGCTGGTTAATTTTTGAAATCCAAACTGGGTTGACAGTAACACTATCCTCAGGGGATCATGAATAGCTAAACTCTAAATGCAACTTCTTTTTCAGTTGAAAAATACATCGATAGTTGTGTCCAGACGAGGAACGTTGGATTTCTTTAGTGAATTGTGACTCATTTTATCCCTATGCTTTTTGCCTCCTCGCCCATTTCTGTCTGCTACGCCTGTACTTTTATGAGTTTTCTTTGGTTCATTTTCTCCTAGTAAATCTGTGTTGCAAGCCATCACTTTCAGCCTTTTGATTCTCATTATGCTGCTCGAATGTGCCTTAGATCCTACACTCCGCTGTGGGGAAGAGGCTGCTCTCTGCCCCCCAGTAGAAGAACCTTTGGTTTTTAGCTGGGCACGTGGCCACCCCAAATAAAGACTGCATTTCCCAGCATCCTTTGCAGCCCCCTGTACCAGGTGAGGAGCCCTCCCTAATAGAGTATAAGTGGTTCGCGCTCTTTGTCCCTCTTTGTTCCTTGTTCCTGCCTCCATCGTGCCACCTGGAAAACATACAAACTTGGGCATACCCCAGCACCTGGTTCAAGGAGCTTGGGTTCCTGAAAACCACACGGCTGGATTTCACCTAAGAAATAAACTTGTCTCCAGTTTTTAAGGCGTTGCTATTTGGTGTCTCTGTCAGTCACAGGGAACCCAATCGAACATTGAAACTTTCTTCTGGGACTGAGACTCTCTTTTAACCAAAAAGCTTAATCTGCTTATAATTGTTGTAATTTTGATATGTTTAGGGATTACTCCTATCTTCTGTTTTACTTTGTTTTAATGTTTTCATGAGGTTTTTCTTTACTTTCTCCCCCCGCCCGCTGTCTAGTCTTCTGGTTTAATCAAGAATTATTCACTTTTCAGGGCGCCTGGGTGGCGCAGTCGGTTAAGCGTCCGACTTCAGCCAGGTCATGATCTCGCGGTCCGTGAGTTCGAGCCCCACGTCGGGCTCTGGGCTGATGGCTCAGAGCCTGGAGCCTGTTTCCGATTCTGTGTCTCCCTCTCTCTCTGCCCCTCCCCCGTTCATGCTCTGTCTCTCTCTGTCCCAAAAAAAAAAAAGAATTATTCACTTTTCCTCTTTTCTTCCTCTACGGATTGGACCATTGAAGGGAACATTCTATCTCTATTTCTGTTATATTAATGGCTTCAAAATAAAAGATGAAGATTTGCACTGTTTTGAAGTCTATTGCGGGGGAGGGGCAGAAAGAGGGGGACAGAGGATCCGAAGCAGGCTCCGCACTGACCGCGGAGAGCCCGATGTGGGGCCCCACCTCAGGAACCGTGAGATCACGACCTGAGCCAAAGTCAGGCGCTTGACCGACTGAGCCACCCAGGCGCCCTGTATTAATGGCTATTCTTAAGTGGTTAACAAAGTCTGAAGCTGACCAATGCATCTATTCTCCTCTAGGAAAGATGAGAAAAAGATTTTAGCATATCTAAAGTATTCCCTCCCGTCTTCTGTTTTATTTTGTCTATTATTTTAGTCCCTCCTTATTTTTAAAATCCCCCAACTTAACTTTTTTATCGTTACTGCCTCTTTAGCTCCACAAATGTGTTTACTGATCTCTTTCCTGACCATACTTTAGTACGTACTCGCCTTTCTTCTGGTCTGAATTTCCTTCTTACCGAAGGAAATTCCCTTCAATGAGAGCACATGGGTAGGAAACTCTTATCAGCCTCTGTTTCCTGGAAAAAGTTGATATTTCGCCTTCCTTCTTGAATAACGATTGAGCGAGGTAAAGTCTCCTTGGCTGGTGATCGTTTTCCTCTGCATGCTGAACAGTTTATTCCACTGTCTTCTGGCATTTATTGTAACCAATGAAAAGTCTTTGTAGAGGGGCTCCTAGGTGGCTCAGTCGGTTACCGACTTTGGCTCAGGTCATGACCTCACGGTTCATGAGTTCAAACCCCGCATCTGGCTCTGTGCTCACAGCTCGGAGCCTGGAGCCTGCTTCGGATTCTGTGTCTCCCTCTTTCTCTCTGCCTCTTCCTCATTCGCATTCTCTCTCTCTCTCTCTCTCTCTCAGAAATAAATAATAAAACATTTTAAAAAAAAGAAGAAGCAGCCTTCGTAGGGCCTAATTTCTGCTCCTCGGTAAGTAATCTGACTTTTGTCTCCAGTTGAATTGTATATAAGGTTTTCTTCTGTGTTCTGAGTTCTGCTGGAATGCATCTAGATGTATATTTGTGTCTGTTCATCCTTCTGAGGCTCCACTGTGTTCCTTCCATCTGGGCATTTGTCTTTGTGGAAGTCTTTATGGAAGGGTTTCAGCCGTCACGTCTTTGAGGGTTGCCTCGTGTCCATTCTTTGTATTTTCTCCTGAGACTCCTGATGGTTTTTAACTACTCTTTAGTATTTGCCACCTGTTTATCCCTCAGGGCTACCTTATAGGTGATTCCTCAGATGTAGCTTCCCGTTCACTAATCTTCTCTCAAATGGTGTCTAATCTGCTGTTTAACCAACCCGTTGATTTTTTTTTTTATTCCAATGGCTATCTCCTTTATTTTCAGAAATGCTTTTATTCTTTTTAATCTTCCTATTCTGTTTCATACCATCCCGTTACTACCTATTGGCCTCTCTCCCTTCTTTTATATCATTTCTGTTTGCATTGACTTTGTGGTCTCTTTCGGATTTTTCTGTGACTTACACTTGGGGGTGCTGATTTTCCTGTTTGTTGCATCTGCCTCGTCTCCCTCACGGGGACTTGTTTTCCCATGTGATCTGTAATTCTTTGTCATGAGTTCATCTTCAGAAGTGACAGGGCTGTTGTTTGTTAAGTCCCATGTGCTCTGGGTTGAAGAGTAATCTTCCGGTAGCTTCTCCCTATTTCTTCAGCTTCCCATACCGTGGAGATAGACCACACTCCTGCCTAATGTGCCAGCCTGAGTCCCAGGTTCCTTAGGGTAGCTTTGTCCACTCAAGGCCCTAGACATCCGTACCCTTGCTACTTCCTCACGCTGGTAGATGGAGGTATCTTTTGGTCCCCTTTTCAAGAACAGGGTAGCCCTCTGAGACTCGGGAAGGTGCTCAGGCTCCTGTCCTATTCCCCAGCCTCTTACAGGTCTTCTGTCATCCATGGGTGTCAGAGCCCAGGCTTCCGAACCTCTCTCCATGTCTGAAGCCCCCATGCTGTCCCCTCTCTCCCACCACCTGGCTCTGAGTTCTTTCTTTGTCTTTAGTACTGGGGTCATCCCTGGCTTTGTTTCAAGTTCAGTTTTTGTCTTTTTAACATTTTTACATGGGTAGTGGGAGGCATCCAGCCACGCTCTCAATTCACCATGTTTCCAGAATCCCCCCAACTCCACGCCCCGCCCCTGTCTTTAATACTGCGGTGCCAGGGAGCTTGCTACCCACCGAGGGTGTGGAGAGATCCGAATCTTGCTCACCCTGGAGAATGATGGACGGCGGAGTGCAGGTTCCCTCCAGGCAGCTCAGGTGGGAGGAAGGTGAGAATGAAGGGGGGTGGGTGACATCGAGCCGGCTCTCCAGCCAGGTGTTGTCAAGGACCGAAGAAGCCTGAGGGCTGCTGGGTGGTCTTCCATTCTGAGGCCTCAGGGGGAGGGCGTACGGCATGAACCCTGCTGGCCTGGGGCCAGCGGGGTAACGCATTCTCCCTTCTAGAACTTCAGTGGGTGAAAAGCATCATCACAAACTCTGGGGGAGAGAAGGGCAGGGCTTGGGCCAGTCCTGGTCAGGGATCCCAGGACGCGCTGGGATCATCCTGGGAGCTGGAGGGGTGGGGGGGTCGTCTGGGAAGGAGACTCACCGTCAAAGTCTACGGTGCCATCCCCGTTGAGGTCCACTTCTCGGAGCATCTCGTCCAGCTCAGGACCCGCCAGCGGCTCCCCCAGCAGAGCAGGTGCTGCCTGCCGCAGCTCTGCCACTGTAATTCGTCCATCTCTGTCCCTGTCAAACTAGGATCCCAGCAGGGCTCAGTCCCTCCCACCCAAAGCTGGCTCTGCCCAGAGCCGTTTCCACCTTGCCACATCCCGTGCCTGGATGTCCCCACCTTCTCCCACCCCCACCGAAACCCTCCTCCTCCTCCTCCCAGGCTGAGACAATAGGCCCCTCCTCCAGGAAGTCTCCTTGGGTGGATCCTCCAGCTGAGAGCGAGATGGCCCCTCTCCAATCCCTCCCTGGCCCAGTCCCACCATCTGCAGGGCTCTGGGCCTCCAGAGACTGGGCCCCCCCGCCCCCCACCATCTCTCTGGCCCAGATGGGAGGCCAGTAGGTCTGCCGCCTAGCTGCCCACCCAGCGCCCGACTCGACCACGCTCCACACCTCTCGGAAGGCGATGCGCAGCTCCCGCACCCCCAACATGTGTGCTGTCTCCTCCCTCAGCTTTGGGCCCATCAATTCCACAAACTCCTCGAAGTCCACACGGCCACCCACTGCGGAGGCAGAGTGTCACAATGGAGAAGGCTGGGGCCCCGAGAAAGGACTTCACAGGCGCCCGCCTCTCCCCAGCTCTACATCCAGGAAGGAACATCCAGCATCCATGCCCTCGGGGACGGGGGTAGGAGGTCAGAACCCCGTTCTCCACAGAGATGACAGGGCCGGGTGCCTGAGTGCTCTCAGTGAAGCACCTGTGTCAAGGGGGAAAGAGGCCAAGGTTTGGAACCAGGCAGCCCTAAAGTTAAACCCTGGCTGTGCTGTCGATGGGGCACGGGTGACCTTGGGTGCCGACGGCCTTGGGCGACTTACTAAACCTCCTTCCTCATCCCGGGGCAAGGGTGAGAGAACCCACTCTTAGGTGCCTCCGGGGGTGTGCAGTTGGTGGCTCTGACATGCTGGGACCCCGTGGGCAGCCATAAATGCCTCTTAAGGAGTATGCCCACGTAGTCCCGCCGTTCCAAGACGCCATCGATTACGAAAAGCACCGGTGGTCAAATAACAGCTTTGGGGAAAAGAAAAGCATTGCGCTAAATGTTCACATCAAGTGTAAGCCACATCCCATTTTGCAAACCACAGAGCACATGCAGGTGTCCTGGAATGAAGGGAATCTGATATTTGACAATGTAGCTAACGATAATCACACAAGCGCACGCCCATCCGACATGTAATCGCCAGGAGCGGCCAGGGTTCTGTCACCGTCGGTCTCCCTGAACCTCAGGAGGCTCTTTTCAGGAGCCTCAGGAGGGTCAGAGAGACAGAGAGCCAGATGGCTGCCGCCTCGCCCCGCCCCGGGCCGGTGGGGGTCAGCCACTGACTTCGCATCTTGACGTGCTGGGAGACCTCGATGAGTTCCATCTCAGTGGGCATGTAACCCAGCGTCCGCATGCAGGCGCCCAGCTCCCGGTAGCCGATGTAGCCGTCACGGTCAGTGTCAAACTCTTCAAAGGCGGCCTGAAGCTCTGCAGGGGAGGGAGGTCAGGCCCGGGCAGCCCGGCTCAGGGACGCCTCCTACCCACCACTGCCGCCAGCAAGGGCCACTCACCGTCCAGCTCCTCGGGGCCCAGCTCGCGGTCCTGCAGAGGCACGGTCCAGCATGTCCCTGGGGGCCATCCTGCCTCCTCCAGCCCTAGCCCACGATGGCCTGGGTAGGGCCAGTCTCACAAGGGCAGGAGAAGGCAGCTGAAGTCCCACGACCCCCAGAGAAAAGATGACCCCCCACCCCCCACTTCCGGCTCCTGGGGCCCAGAGCTCTCCCAGAATCCTGGGTTTGAAGACTAGCCCTGCCCGCCTCGCGGCCAGGCCCAAGACCAACCCTTCCCCAAACCCTGCCTCTACAGCTCAGGCTCCCGGGTCTGGAGCAGAGGCGCTAGGAGGCCTGAGTACTAGGGGCAGGGTGGGCGGAGTCCAAGGGCACAAGCGTGTCGCCCTCCTCCCCAGCCCGGGCCCCACCTGACCTTCCCGAAGATGCGGTTGAGCAGGGGCCCGTATGTCTTCTGGGCAGCATCGTGCTGGGTGCCAGAGCGCTGTCGGTGAGACTGGCGACGACCGGCTGGCCTGGGGGCTGCAGGGCCTGTCCCCTCCTGCCCTTCTCCATTCCCAGAGAGGCTCTTGCTGCTCCCTGGGGCCTCGGGGCCAGGGATGGGGGTCTGCTCCTCGGAGCCACCAGCACCCTTCCGGGACCCTCGGAGTCCCTTGTCCTTCTTGTGCCTGCTCCTGGTCAAGGGCAGGCCCTCAGCACCACTCCCGGAAGCCACAGCCTCCACAGGAGGCTTCTGGGGGTCTGGGCCATGCTGCCCCTTCGCCTGTTCTGTGGCCATGTGGAGAGGGGCGACAGAACTCTGAGATGCAGCACCAGGGAGCACCCTTGGTTCTCAGGGACCATAAAGCTGCTTACGCACCCCTACCCTGAGAGCTGATTGCCTGGGATCGAGCCTTGAGGGGGATTAGGGTAAGTGAGGCAGGCAGCTCCGGGCCCTAATCCCGGCCCCCTGCCTGAGGGCAGAGACAGATGGGTCAAGAGAACTGCCCTCAGCGACAAGGGTGCCGGGACACGGTGAGCTTCGGACTCCGGCTCCTAAGTGGCCTCAGGAGCTGGGACACCCAACCATTTCACCTCCCTGAGCCTCAGTCACCTGATCTATAAAATGGGGGCAATATTGCTGGAGTCAAGGACTCAGCCGGGTTGTGTGACACGAGCAGGACTCAGCGAAGCAAGGACGAGGGAAGTCATCTCAGGAGAAAGAGTGTGGGAAAGGATAGGAGAGTTGCCCCTCACGGGGACATCGTGGCTGGGGCAGAGGGTCTGTGAAATTGAGGAAGCGAGGCCAGATCACAGAGACTGAGGGACATGGGGGTGATTTCGGAGGAGGTGGCCTCCGGGGGGGACCCAGAGCCTGCCCTGAGGCAGAGGGGCCCAGGGCGAGGAGGTTTTAACCACGTGGCTCTGTCAGGGATGGGGTGGCCTGGCCGGTCACTCGGCCCTGCCGAGCGGGGGTTAGGGTTTCCCAGGGAGCAGCCCCATGCCCATGAATGTTTGATGTCTTCTCAGCTTGGGTTTCACGTCGGCCGCCTTAGCGCCGCCAGGCGCCATGTCCCAGGCCCCGGCGTGGGGCCCGGCAGATGGCTGGACCACTGGGCAGGCAGGCACGCCCCTGCTCCTTCCGGCCAGCGGCCTGCACCTCACAGGTAAGCCAGGCCTCACCTGCTGGGGCTCGGGGGAGCCCAGGGCTCTGATCCAGTAGAGGCTGGAGCTTGCAGAGTGGGGTCTGCCTGAGCACTAGGGGAAAGGAAGCCACTGGGCTGAAGGCCAAGGGGCTGGAGCCATGGGCCACGGGCAGGATCCAGCCTTTCTGGGGCACCTACTTCCTCCCCTGGCTCAGCGCTGCCGTGAGGACTTTCTCCGTGTTCCAAGGGAAACCTCCTGGGCCAGTGAGGGAAGGCGGGCGGAGTCGGGGGGGGAGGGGTAGCAGGCCCCTATCATCACACTGCTGAGCCCCCTTCTCCTTCTGATGGTGGCCTCAGGGGCCACCTTCTGCCTGAGCTGTGAGAATGAGGACGGGGCCATAGGTGGGGGTCGAGGATGATGAAGGGGCTCCAGCTGCTTCCAGGACGGCCCTTCTGGCCCCAGGCTGCCGGGCCCTGAGTTGCAGACCTCACCCTGAGTTCATGAGCTGCACTTGCTGTGGGGAAGGGCCTCCTCTGGCCCAGGCTCCTGCCCACCCTTGGCCTCCTACAGGCCCACGGGACTCTGAGCCTCCCCTTCTTGGAATCTTAAACACTTGAACTCCAGGATACCAGAAGGAAAGGGGCTTGCGATGATCCGATGATCCGATGATCCGACCGAGTGGTTTTCAAATTGTCTTCCCTAGAGCATCCCCGGGGCTCCACTGTAATATTTTATTTGAAGATTCACCGGCTTTAAAAATATGTTTGAGGGGCACGTGGGTGGCTCAGTCAGTTAAGTGCCTGAATTCAGTTCAAGTCATGATCTCGCGGTTTGTGAGTTCGAACCCTGCGTCGGGCTGTCTGCTATGAGCAGAGAGCCTGCTTTGGATCCTCTGCCCCTCCCCCGCTCTCTCTCTCTCTCTCTCTCTCTCTCTCTCTCTGTCTCTCTCAAAAATAAACATTTGTTTTTTTTAAAGAGAAAAAACTGGGGCACCTGAGTAGCTCAGTCGGTTAAGCGTCCGACTTCAGCTCGGGTCACGATCTCATAGCTTATGAGTTCGAGTCCCACGTCGGGCTCTGTGCGGACAGCTCAGAGCCTGGAGCCTGCTTCGGATTCTGTGTCTCCCCCTCTCTCTCTGCCCCTCCTCCACTCGCACTCTGTTTCTCTGTGTGTGTGTCTCTCTCAAAAATAAATGAACGTTAAAAAAAAATGTAAGGGGCACCTGGGTGGTTCACTTGGTTAAGTGACCGACTTCGGCTCAGGTCATGATCTCGCGGTTCATGAGTTCTAGCCCCGTGACAGCTCAGAGCTTGGAGCCTGCTTTAGATTCTGTGTCTCCTTCTCTCTCTGTCCCTCCCCCACTCATGCTCTGTCTCTCTCTCCCTCTCTCAAAAATAAATAAACATTAAAAAAAATTGTTTTTAAAGGATGTGGATATGACATCTTTATAGAAAAGCATTTAAAAAATTAAAACTAAATAAAGAAAAAAGAAAAAATGTAAAATATATATGTATATACATGTATATATCTGTTTAAAAGCCTCGGTCCAGTCTACTTGGGCACACTGGGATTCCGCGTGGCAGAAGGCTTAGGTCTGAGTCTCAGTCCTGGCGCCTCTCGTCCTGTCTCTGACCTTGGGCAAGTCACTTATCCTCCGAACCTTCCTCTCCTCACCTGTAAAATGGAGTGTCTGAGGACTACGCGAGGTAATCTGCGTAAAGTCCCTGGCAGAGGCTAACTGCCCCAAAGGTGATGACGATGGCTCAGAGAGGGACAGTGACTTGCCTGGAGGTACACAGCACCCTCTCTCATACTCAGTCCCTCATGATTTCATTGGTTCATCAGGCACCCGCTCCGTGGCCAACAGCACACCGGGGACCTCGGATGGACACTGCTATGGAAACCAACCTGGGTGCCGCTGGCCGCAGGCCCCGCACGGAGCCGGACGATGAAGACGACTACCCCCAGGGTGGCTGGGACACGGTCTTCCTGGTGGCCCTTCTGCTCCTGGGGCTGCCAGCCAACGGGCTCATGGCATGGCTGGCCGGCTCACAGGCCCGGCAGGGAGCGGGCACGCGGCTCGCCCTGCTGCTGCTCAGCCTGGCCCTCTCTGATTTTCTGTTCCTGGCGGCGGCGGCCTTCCAGATCCTGGAGATCCAGCACGGAGGCCACTGGCCGCTGGGGACGGCCGCCTGCCGCTTCTACTACTTCCTGTGGGGTGTGTCCTACTCCTCCGGCCTCTTCCTGCTGGCGGCCCTCAGCGTGGACCGCTGCCTGCTGGCCCTGTGCCCGCACTGGTACCCCGGGCGCCGCCCGGCCCGCCTGCCCCTCTGGGTCTGCGCCGGGGTCTGGGTGCTGGCCACGCTCTTCAGCGTGCCCTGGCTGGTCTTCCCCGAGGCCGCCGTCTGGTGGGACGACCTGGTCATCTGCCTGGACTTCTGGGACGGCGAGGAGCTGCCGCTGAGGATGCTCGAGATCCTGGGGGGGTTCCTGCCTTTCCTCCTGCTTCTCGTCTGCCACGTGCTGACGCAGGCTGCTGCCTCCCGGACCTGCCGCCGCCGCCGCCGGCCAAGGCCCACGGCCTGCCGGGGCTTCGCCCGTGTGGCCAAGGCCATTCTGTCAGCCTACGTGGTCTTGAGGCTGCCCTACCACCTGGCGCAGCTGCTGTACCTGGCCTTCCTGTGGGACGTCTACCCCGGCTACCTGCTCTGGGAAGCGCTGGTCTACTCTGACTACCTGACCCTGCTCAACAGCTGCCTCAGTCCCTTCCTCTGCCTCCTGGCCAGCGCCGACCTCCGGGCCCTGCTGCGCGCCGTCCTCTCCTCCTTCGCGGCGGCTCTCTGTGAAGAACGGCCTGGAAGCTTCACGCCAGCGGAGCCACGGACCCAAGTGGACTCTGGGAGCCAGACTCTTCCTGGGCCGGTGGCTGGGGCCCAGCCCCAGGTGAACCCCGTAGCACAGCCACGGTCGGACGCTGTGTCCCAGCCTCGGGGGAACCCCACGGCACAGCCACGGTCGGATTCAGTGGCCCAGCCACAGGCAGAGCCCACAGCACAGCCACGGTCGGATTCAGTGGCCCAGCCACAGGCGGATTTTGTGATGCAGCCTCAGCTGAACGCCTCAGTTCAGCCACAGGTGAACCTTGAGTCCCAGCCCCATTTGGACTTTGTGGCCCAGCCACAAGCGAGCCCCGAGACCCCCGGACCTGCCTCCGGCCCAGCTCTCAGCCCCTGTGATGAAGCGTCTTCTGCCCCATCCGCGGATCCCCCCCCGGAAGCCCCTGAGAACCCAGCGGTGCCTGCTGACTCTGAGGGAGAAAGTCCCAGCAGCGTCCCCCCGGAGGAAGCCCCTGGAGCAGGCCCCACCTGAGGGTCTGGGAAGGCTCAGGCCCATCAAGGCAGTGGAAGAGCCAGAGCCAGTCAGAGACGAGGGGAGCCGTGGAGGAAGTCATCAAAGAAACCCCCCTCAAGTCCCTTGGGGCTGGCAGGAGGACTTGGGGGAAGTGAAAATGAAGAACCAAAAGTCCCAGGCAGTTTGTCGTGATCGTCTTGTCCCTACCCAGGTCCCTCTCAGTTTCTCCACGCTTGCCCCCCCCCCCCGCCCAAGTAGCCCAACAGTCACAGCCGACAGGGTGCTGCTGGGCTCTGTCCTCCAGCACCCCTGGACCGCACTGCCCACCTCCCCCCCAAGTCTCAGTCCTGCGGGAGAAAGACAGCAGGGTGACTTCCCCGAGCTTGTGCCGATCTCCCCGGAATCCTTCCTCCACCCTCTCCTCCCTGTCTCACCCTCTAACTCAGGCGTGAGGAGGATGAAGGAAGAAATCTCTGCAGAAAAGGAGGCATTTAAGAGCCAGAAGGAACCTGGGGTCCTGGGAGCCCACGCAGGCTGGCCGAGCCCTGTCCACCAGCCCCCTGCCCCCCACAGGCAGTGAGCCTGGCGCAGGACCTCCCTCAGCAAGGCAGCGGGAGCGGAGGCGATGAGAGCCACCGAGCCTGGATTCAAATCGGGCTCCGGTGACGGCAGGAGCCTGGCACACAGCAGGGGCTCAGTGAACAAATGTTCTCCATTCGCCGGCATCCAGGGAAGTCCCTGCAGGGGCCGGCGATGGAGGAGAGGAGGCGCCACCTTGGCCTGGGCATCTGGGGTCTTGTGAGCTTTGGGGCAGATCGGCTGTGCCCATGACAGTTCTGGGCCATGGATGCCCAGGGGGCCTGAGAGAGCGTCTGCTCCACTTAAGGGTTCAACTAGTGTCCACCTGCCCCCCCCCCGCCCCCACCACGGGGGGGGGGGGCTGCAGGGATAGAGTGCTCAGTCCTGCCTCCATCTGAACCCCTCCTATGCACTCAGCCCACGCGCAGAGATGGGAAGACGTCCAGACAGAGAGCCCTGGGGCCCAGTGGCTCCAAAAAGGGTACAGGCCCCCATCACACAGCATCTCTGGGGCAGAGCCAGCCTCTTTCCTCTCAAGGCGCAGACACGGCAAGGAAAACGGGGAAGTGTCGGAGGTCTAATTCTGAACCCCCCACCCTACTTCCCTTCTTCCCTTTCACTCTTCTACACCAACCCTCTGCTCGCTTGCCCTCCACCCGCCCTGTGTTCCAAAATCGTGAGCCTCTTCCCCTTTACCCCCCTCCCCCAGTCCTTTCCCAGTAGCTCAGTGTTGTGACCTGTAGCAGCTGAGAGCCGCCCCTACGGCAGACACTTAAGTGCTATGCCTCCAGGGTGCTCCCATCTTAAAAAGGCAGCAGGCTGTGCGGGCGGCCCGGAGAGGTGCGGGCAGATCTGGGTTCTGGCTGCCAGCTGCCGCTTCGCCTCGATTTCCTCCTCTGTACAATGGGGTGGTCATGTTCCCCTCGCAAGGGCTGCTGCTATCATGAACTGAGCCTGGGGATGCCGAATGGTGGCGGGGGCGGTGTTTGTGGCGGGGGCCACATGGGTGGGGTTAGGGGCATGGCCGCTGGTGTCCCTCGGCGGTCTTTTGAATCCCAGCTCCACCGCTCACCAGCTGTGTGATCTTCAGGAAGGCTCTTGGCTTCTTTGGGACTCAGTTTCCGCATCTGTAAAATGGGGGTGATAACAATGGTTCCCGGGCCAGGCCTGGGAGCAGGACTGACCCACGGGCCAGAGCCCACGTGGGAGCATCCTGCCCACTAGGCTTTGTCTGCTCCACCGTACTGCCTCCCCCTCTGCAAGAAATGCTTTCGCCCTGGCCCACCCCATTGGGTGCACCCTCCCTGGAGGCAGGGACTGGTCTTGCAGTGTCCCTCCCCTTTCTCCCAGATAGCGGTCCCCAAGCTTTTTCAACATGGCGGGCAGATCAGGCACTCAAACCCCAGTGCCAGCCACCTGCCGTCAACTCTGGTCCCCACTCCAAACCCAGCATTTCGGAGAGTGGGGCAGCCCCATCTCCAAGGTCCCTGAGGGGGAATCTCACCCATAATGGGTAATCGCGACCCAGGAGAGAGGGCAGTGCCATGAAGGGCTTTGTGGGATAAAGAGGAGTTCTCCTGGTGACCCACAGAGTTTTGTTTTGGAGGAAACATGCACACCCGAGGCCACAGAGGCTGAAAGGAGGGCTCATCCCTGACATTCCTCAGTCCATCTACCTCACCCCTAACACACCCCATGGGGCTGGACTCCCGTTGCCTTCTGGGAGACTCACGCCTTCTCCAGGTGAGAGGTACCCCTCATGGAGAGACTCATTCTGAGAGCTGTGAATACGAACATCGTCGATCCTACATTCAGGACTGCTGTTCATTCTTTCGCTCAACGTACACGAACTGAATGCATGCTGAGCGCTAGGTCTCTTTCTAGGTGCTTCGACACGGTGGGGAACAAGACCAAAGACCGGGTGCTACCCTCCACTTGCTGACATTCTAGCGGGGCGAGGCAGACAAAAAGCAAATACACAATGGTTACACAAGACGACGTCAGATCGTGATTAAGAAGCATATGGGGGGAACAAGTCAGGGCCAGAGAGTGACCAGTGAGGGGTTGGTTGGGGAGGGCCCTTTGAGAAGGCAACATTTGGGCAGAGCCCTGGAGGAAGTGAGGGTTGGGGCCTTTTCACAATCTGAGGGAAGCGTTTCCAGATGGAGTGAACAGGATGTACCCAGGCCCCGCAGTGGGAAGGAAGGTGGTTTGTTTCGGGGACAAGAGGACCAGTGTCACTGGGCCACACGCAGGGACAGGGCAGAGGAAGGTAACAAACGGGGGAGGGGTATGCAATGACGGCGCATGTTATTTCAAGTGTGACAAGGAGGAGGGAAGGGAGGGCTTAGGGTAGGGGGTGTCTTATCTGGGCTTTAGACAGACCTCTGGCTGTTGCCTGGAGGGCGCAACGGAGAGAGAGGCTAATGTGACACTCCCTCTTCCAAAGCACCCTCATTCCTGTCCTTTTTTGGAAGGGTCTGCCTGCCCCACGGTTTATGCAACAAAGGGAAAAGCAAGGACTTTGGAGCCAAACAGATGGGAACTAAATCTCAGCGAGGTGACCTGGGGCAGGCACCCCTCTCTCTGAGTTGTTTCCTCATCAGGGGAGGAAAGCAGTGAGTAGGGTACGAGCCCCAGCCTGTGTCAGACACACAGTGGGGCCTCCTGCAGCCCCAGATAAGCCCCTTTCCAGCTTTGCTCTTCCCTCCTCTTCCCACCTACCCCCCTTTTTCTGGGAAAAAAGAAAACGGTGACCAAGGGGTGATGATCAGGGTCTCAAGGAAGGACTGAGGGAGGCGGCCAGTGCCCTGGGGACACCAGCCCCGGGCGGAGGGGGCAGATCTGCCTGTCCGACATACAGAGACACCTAAGTCCCCCCGGGGTGGGACACGGACAGAGATAGGGTAGACCTAGGGAGGCCAGTCTGGGCCCCGTCACAGGAGCTAGCTAGGAGGGAGACATCTGCAGACAGACCACTAGGCCTCCCGTGGGAGATGGTCGGGAAGAGAAAGGAAGGTGTGAGCGATCTGGCAGAGGGCATGTCCCCATTTCTATTTTTAATAAGGAGGCCCGGCAGACCCCGGGGGTGCTCAGGGGAAAGAAGGGGTTGGCTGGGGCCTTCCGCTCACCCCTTAAAACACCGCACCGCTGGTGCATTTACACTGTTCATCAAGAGTGTGTACTTTTGTAACCCTTAAAAAGAGGCACGTGAACACACGGGCTGTCAGACTAGATACTGTATTTTTGGAGTGGGGGGTGGGCTGGGGGAGCCGGAAGAATGCACCGGGATGGGGATGGGGACTGGGACGGCGGGCTGCACCCAATGCCCGTACTCCCGAGGGCTCCGCCAGAGGAGAGGATGGCGAAGGGGCAGCGGTCTGCGGGCGGGCAGCGCCTCGCACCTGCAGCCCTTCTGGCCCCACCCCTGCTCCTTTGCCCTAGAGGGGCCCGGGTGCCTGAGGGGCAGGGCTCGCCCAGGCCCCGCCCCTGCGCCCCCGTGGCCCCCGTGCTCCTGGCCTCCTGGGGCGGCTCGCAGTCTCGCGCCCCGCCCCTCCGCGCGTGACCTCGGCCCCGCCCCCGCGAGCCCCCGCCCCGCCCCCCCCCGCCCCCTGCCCCCGGCTCCTCTGTCACTTCCTGATTCCCGCTTCCTGCTTCCCAGAGGCCGGGATCCGGAGCCGCCCGAGGCCGGTGCCGCAGTCCCCGGCGTCCCCGGTGAGCGCGGCGGGCCGGGACTGGGGTCGCGAGCGGGGGACCCGGCTGGGCTGCGGGGGCGGGGCCGCAGGAGGCTGGGGTGGGGGTCGCGAGTCCGAGGAGCCCTTCCCCTCCGCGGCGCCCCACCCTCTGTCCCCCACTCCCTGCGGCCACCCAGCCTGTCCCCTCTTGGTTCCCCTTGGACCCCGCTCCGAAGGCGCCCTGGGATGCTCTGCGGCCGGGAGCGGCGTCCTGACCACCCCCCTCCCCCCCCCCCCCCCCCCCCCGCGCCCAGTCCTGCCAGGCCCCCTGGGCCGGCCTGGGGCTCCCGGCAGCTCCCTGCACATTCCTGCAGGCACTGCACATTCCCTGGGGCTCGGAACTGGGGCCGAGTGCGGCTCCACAGAGGAGTCCTTTCCTGCCTCTTGTGGCTGTCCAACCCATCAGCCAACTTCCAAATCCTGGGCAGGAAGGAGCCTGCTTGCAACTGACTAGGACCCTCGGACGAGCTTGCCCTGCTTTGGCACCTCCCACTTCCCCCACACATACCAGAGTCAGGGAGGGGCCCGGGTAGGGTCCCCGCAAAGCCCCTCCCCACTCAGCAGTGTGGGCCTTGGGTCAGTGCATTTACCACCCGCCCCCTCCAGATGCCACCTTAGAGGGGTGGCAGCCAGGGTCTGTCCCTGTGACCCCATTCTGTAACTGGAGTAACTGAAAGCCAAGAGGGTTACAATGACCAGGCCCCTGGTTGCATCCTCCCCACCTCCCTTCATGCAGCCCCTGGGAGGGATGGGGGTTGTTGGGGTGGGTGAGGGCTGATCCGGGCCTCTCCGCCCTGCAGACATGTCCTTCCGCAAAGTGGTCCGGCAGAGCAAATTCCGGCATGTGTTCGGACAGCCGGTCAAGAATGACCAGTGCTACGAAGATATTCGAGTGTCCCGTGTCACCTGGGACAGCACCTTCTGCGCAGTCAACCCCAAGTTCCTGGCGGTGATCGTGGAGGCCAGCGGTGGGGGTGCCTTCCTGGTGCTTCCCCTAAGCAAGGTGGGCCCCATCAGGGCTGGGGGAAGGACTGGAGACTCGGCCACACCTGCCAGGCCTATCTGCTCACTTCACATTCCGTATCTCGCCCCTCCCCACACTGTTGGACAGGTGTCATAATCTACATTTATTGCCTAAGCACAGATGGAGAAAGTTTTTTATTGCCACCGAGGCAGAGTCAGGGCCAGAGGCAGAGGCAGAGGCAACAAACATTTCCTGCTCACCCTTGACTGCCCCTCTCGTGCCCGCAGACGGGCCGCATCGACAAGGCCTACCCGACGGTGTGTGGACACACGGGACCCGTCCTGGACATCGACTGGTGTCCCCACAATGACGAAGTCATCGCCAGCGGCTCAGAGGACTGTACCGTCATGGTGAGGCACGGGGCTGTGGTTGGGCCCGGGTCACAGGTGTGGCTCGAGGCTGCGGGCAGCGGGGCCGAGCAGAGGCCTCCACTGGCAGCCCCACCCCTCCCACAGGTGTGGCAGATCCCGGAGAACGGGCTGGCCTCCCCGCTGACGGAGCCGGTAGTGGTGCTGGAGGGGCACACCAAGCGAGTGGGCATTGTCATCTGGCACCCGACCGCCCGCAACGTGCTTCTCAGTGCAGGTCTGCGCCGCCCGCCCCCCGCCCCCCCGCCCCTCTCTACGCACGGTTCCGGAGCCCCAAACCCTCGCCCGGGCCCATGTGACAGGTGGTAAAGCTTGACCGCAGAGGTCAAGAGGCCGGGTCTGGGCCCAGGAGGGGGGTCCAAGCCAGCCTGGTGGGCTGATGGCCCCCTGCCCGGCAGGCTGTGACAACGTGGTGCTCATCTGGAACGTGGGCACGGCGGAGGAACTGTACCGCCTGGACAGCCTGCACCCCGACCTCATCTACAACGTCAGCTGGAACCGCAACGGCAGCCTCTTCTGCTCCGCGTGCAAGGACAAGAGCGTGCGCATCATCGACCCCCGCCGGGGCACCCTGGTGGCGGTACGTGGCCCTGGAGGGCTGGGATGGTGGTGGACAGGCCCAGGGGCTCTGTCGGGGTGCTGTACTGACCACTGTGTCCCCCGGACAGGAGAGGGAGAGGGCTCACGAGGGGGCCCGTCCCATGCGGGCCATCTTCCTGGCGGATGGCAAGGTGTTCACCACGGGCTTCAGCCGCATGAGCGAGCGGCAGCTGGCACTGTGGGACCCGGTGAGTGGCCGTGGCCAGCCTGAGGGGACAGACTCGATCGAGACTTGGGCCCCCCCCTGGGCAAGGAGGGCAGGAGTCACCCCGGAGAGAGGCCTGTGGTTCCCAGGTTCTCAGCCTAGCACCTGAGGCTCCCGGGACCTGGAACCCTGCCAACTTCTTCTGTCCTTGCCCCTTGCTCTCCAGCCTCCCCGACTGCCTCCAGCTTCCTCCGAGTCTCAGCCCACATTATTCTTGCCAACCGAAAGGCCATTCCCTCCTTTGCTTGCCTGTTCCCATCTGGCTGCCCTTCAGGACTCCGTGCAGAGGCCCCCTCCTCCAGGAGGCCTCCCAGCCCTTCCCCTGAAGCGCTCTGTCCCACAGCCCCGTGCTTCTGTATGGTGACCTGCACAAGTCCCTCTGAGACAGAGCTGGTGCTGCCTGGTGCCCCCAGCTGCCACGTGGTAGGGACTTTCTCAGCCCTGGCTCAGTGGCCCGCAGTAGGCTAGGAAAGTGAGATCCTGGGAGTGGAGGGGATCCAGGAGGGTGGGAGAGAACCCGTCTGGTGTGGTGGGGGCAGTGCCAGCTGGCATGTGAGGCTGCTTGGGGCCAGTCCTGATGGGGGGCTGGGCTGGTGAGGAGAGGCGGGGGAAAGACTCTGGCCTGACTGCCCCCCACCCCATGTGCCAGGAGAACCTCGAGGAGCCCATGGCCCTGCAGGAGCTGGACTCCAGCAACGGGGCCCTGCTGCCCTTCTATGACCCGGACACCAGCGTGGTCTACGTGTGCGGCAAGGTGGGGCCGGGCAGGCCTGACGGGGGGCAGGGAAGAAGGCTGCCTGCCTGAGCGCTGACCCCTGCCCCCTCCCCCGCCACAGGGCGACTCCAGCATCCGGTACTTTGAGATCACAGATGAGCCCCCCTACATCCACTTCCTGAACACGTTTACCAGCAAAGAGCCCCAGAGGGGCATGGGCAGCATGCCTAAGAGGGGCTTGGAGGTCAGCAAGTGTGAGATCGCCCGGTAAGAAGGGCCTCCCAGGTGGCTGGCTCCAGCGGCAGAGGCCAGGCCATGGCCGTCCAGGGTGAAAGGTCAGATCTTCGGAGGCTGCTCAGAGCAGGAACCAGCCCACAGCAGGGCCAGGGTCAGAGGTCAGAGTGTGGAGGGGCTGGGGTGAGGCCTGGGAGTGGAGAGTGCAGGGAGCCAAGGGAGCCAGTGAGGGGGAGGCTCCACCCATGGCTCCTCCCTCCCCCGCCTTTCCCAGGTTCTACAAACTGCACGAACGCAAGTGTGAGCCCATTGTCATGACCGTGCCAAGAAAGGTGAGGCCACCCGGTCCCCCGCCCACCCACTCCCTTCTCCAGCAGACAGGCCAGGCAGGCGAGAGGTCTGTGAATGGGACACGGTTGAGTGTGGATGTGGTCAGTGGGCTGGTCATACCCAGCTGGGTGTTGGGCTTTGCCAGACAAGACAGGCAGGGATGGGACAGGTTGAGCTGAGGCCCTGCACCGGAAGAGCCACAGGAGATGGACAGGAGCCGGGCAGCCGTGGAGGGCTCCCTGTAGTAGGCGACACAGGACCGACAGCATGGCTAGGGTGGGCATAAGCCAGGCAGGGGGAGCAGAGGCGAGAATGGAGAGCAGACGGGAGTCTGGCTGTAGGGGAGACGCCCACGAGGAGGGCATCAGTCCCGTGTGGCCTAGCCTCAGATGTCCAGCCAAGAGCCTTGGACGAGCTTCGTCCTCCACTGAGTGGGCCGTTGTGCAAGCCGGGCACGTCCCAGGGAGCAGAGCTGTGAGGGAGGCTGACTTACATGGCTCCCAGGATCCCGTGAAACCATGTAGCTGGTCCCTGCTTAGGAGTGTTGGGAAGGCTTCTGAGGGGTTGTTGGCGTGTCCCGAAGGGAAGTGAAATGACAGATTTGTGCTTGAGAGAGGCCGCTGGAGGCCAGGCCATCGGAGGATGGGTTGGCAGGGTACAGGCCTGGAGGCCAAAGCAGTGATGAGAGGGCGGCTGCCCAGGGTCCCGACGAGAGGACCCTGACACTGGGCCCCTGACTGATCCCGACCTCCCCCACCCCCTGCCCAGTCGGACCTCTTCCAGGACGATCTGTACCCTGACACGGCTGGGCCTGAGGCGGCCCTGGAGGCAGAGGAGTGGGTGAGCGGGCGGGATGCCAACCCCATTCTCATCTCCCTGCGGGAGGCCTACGTGCCCAGCAAACAGCGGGACCTGAAGGTCAGCCGGCGCAACGTGTTATCCGATAGCCGGCCTGCTGTGGCCCCCAGCTCGGCCCGCCTAGGAGCCTCCACATCCGCTGTCACCACTCACACTACCGCCCCCAGCGGCGGCCTCGCCGGAGCCGGGGTACGTGCCTTACGGTCGGGGCGGTGTTGGGAAGCCCCAGGCGTCACCCTGGTCTGCTGTGTGCGCCTGAACCATTCGCCGCCTGTCTGCCGGGCTCAGGCCCCTGCCTGGTAGATCTGGGGAGGGCTGCAGCTCCACGACACCTGACCGCCTATCCCCCCCCACCCCCACTGTCCCTGCAGGAGGCTGGGAAGCTGGAGGAGGTGATGCAGGAGCTCCGGGCACTGAGGGCGCTGGTCAAGGAGCAGGGGGAGCGCATCAGCCGCCTGGAAGAACAGCTTGGCCGAGTAGAGAATGGGGACGCTTAGGACCGTAGGCCCAGGGGGTGCCACTCCCCCTCACCTCCTCCTCCACTCCCTTCTCACCCAGCCTCTGTTGGCAAGTCCCACCGCCAGCTGGCTGCCTCCTGCGCCTGCCCAGGGCCTCTCGGGCAGGTTCGGGGGCAGTCCACACCCTGTCCCATCCTGTGGGCCCAGGCTAGAGCCACCACCTGGCTCTTGTCATTGTTACCGTGGAGGGTTTTTGTACCAAGGCAAGCTTATACTCTGAGGGACCATCTCCCCCCCCCCCCCCCCCCAGTTCCCTGCTCCTTCCGCAGAGTAAGCGGGAGGCACAGGCTCTATATTTTCATTCCAAATAAAATTCTCTTTCTAAAAGCCAGGTTTGCCATTCTGCAAAGGGTGGGGCTGGGAAAGGAAGTCTGGAAGGCTGGGGACAAACGAGGCCCA
Organism: Leopardus geoffroyi; assembly: GCF_018350155.1. Classification (NCBI taxonomy): domain Eukaryota; kingdom Metazoa; phylum Chordata; class Mammalia; order Carnivora; family Felidae; genus Leopardus; species Leopardus geoffroyi. The sequence continues at coordinate 110,424,201 of NC_059329.1, read as the reverse complement.
CGGGGATCCCAGATCTGAGGGAGGTCTGGGGGCCATGAGCATCCCCCACAGCCAGCGCTTCCCTGAATTCTGCCGAGTAGAGAAACTGAGGTCGCAGACCTGTGGACACCCGGGACGGCGTCCTGCTTTGAGCTGGTGCCATTCCTCCTTTTGGAGGCCTGGTCACAGGCCCCAGAGCCCAAGCGTCACCCGGCGAGAGACCTATGAGGCTCTGGTGTGGGTCAGGGTGGTCCCGAGAGGCCCAAGCCCCCCCACCAGGGGATATGGCAGGGAGTGTTGGGTGGGGTATTGTGGGCAGGAAGCGGAAGCGTCGAGTAACCCCCAGCTGCAGCTGAGCGCGCCAGAGCTCACTTCCACTCAGCACAGTCAGAGCTGGCGGTGGGCGCCTGAGCACTGAGGCCGGCGGACTGATGGTGAGCCCAGGAGCCCACTGGGCCCTGCAGTGGGGGCGACAGGTCGGGGCTGGAATGTCTGGGCCCTGGGAGCTAAGGGAGGATTTCTCCCCCACGCCCCATTGGGGCCCACGGGCAGAAGCAGCCAGTCAAGGGCAGAGGCGGGAGACCCCGGGCGAGCGTGGGGCAGAAGCTGGGCCTTCCTCTCCCCTTACCGCCGAGCTGGGCCTCCCTGGGATTCAGAGTGTGCCCCTAGCACCCCACTCCGGGCCTAGACCCCCTTCAAGAACCTTTGCTAGACCCTCTCTCTCACCTGCTCTGCTTGGGACCTGGGACCTGGGCAGAGCCTGCCTGCATCCCTGGAGCCCAGGCAGAGAGAGGGCCTGGGGCGCGCGAAGAGGAGGCTTGCTTGAAACCTCGGCACCCCTCCCCGCTCTGCCACCCCTCCCCGCTCTGCCACCCCTCCCCGCTCTGCCACCTCCCCCATCTGCCTTTTTCCAACCGCAGGCTTCCTCTGTTAACAGCACCAGCCTCCCCCAGCCCCTGGCCCTGCGAACCTAAGGCCCCCGGGGGACGGGGAGTTGAGCGGAAGTGGTGCAGCCGGGGCAGTCCCACGTGTGGGAGGGAAGAGGGGCTTCAGGGGCCCCCATCCTGAGGCCTGGCCGGGTGGAGGGTAAACAGTTGTCCTGGAGGTGGTCCCTCCATCCGAGGCCTCAGGAAGAGCCAGCCCCAACAACCAGCCTCGCAGGCCACCTCTCTCCTTCAACACCCCACCCTCACCCCACGGGCAGTCTGGACACTTGCAACCAGTATTAACTGAGCACCTATGTGTGCTGGGAATTCAGTGCTGGAGCCGTAAGGATCCCTGTCTCCCTGCTTCTTACGCCGCTGGGGCAGAGACGGGGTAAACGGCAAGCACCTGCCAGCTGTGTGAGGAGCACAAGGGAGAGGAAAACAGAGCCAGGCTCAGCCAGGCGCGGGGGGGAAAGCGGCAGGGCAGTACTCCGGGTCAGATCGGGCCTCACTGAGATGGTCTGAGCCGAGGCGAGCCGGCAGCCGTGTGGCTCTCGGGGATGGGGCATCTGGGCAGAGGGACCAGGCAGCACACGGTCCCCTGGCAGGCGCAGGCTCATACAGCGCAGGTGGGGTGGCGAGGGCAGGGCAGGGCATCAGAGGCTCCGTGGCCAGATCTCAAAGGACCGGGGCCCTGCTAAGAACTTGGGTTTTTCTGCTTGACTGTCCCCATTTTGCCCAAGAGGCAATTGAGGACCCAGGCACCAACTCCGCCCCCCCCCCCCAGCCCCGGTGACGAGCCCCCGCCTGTCTCCCCGCAGGACCTGCCCTGTGCCCTGGGGCTTGGGACACTGCTGGCCCTGCCGGGGGTCCTGTGCTCGGGCAGCGGCGCCTCGGACGACGAGGGCCCCAGCTCTGGCCCGGTCGTGCTGCTGCTGCTCCTGCTGCTGCTCCTGCTGGCCACCGGCCTGGCGCTGGCCTGGCGCCGCCTCAGCCGCGACTCGGGGGGCTACTACCACCCGGCCCGCCTGGGCGCCGCCCTGTGGGGCCGCACGTGCCGCCTGCTCTGGGCCAGCCCGCCAGGCCGCTGGCTCCGGGCCCGGGTGGAGCTGGGGTCACCCGATGAGGACCCAGAGCAGCAGCAGGACGAGCAGGACGAGGAGGAGGACTACCACCTGGCTGGAGGCCTGGGGGAGACACAGTCCCGGGACGAGGACCAGCCATGCGGAGAGGGGCCCGGCCCACGGCAGGCGGCAGAGCCCGCTGAGGAAGCACGTGACAGTAACGCCGACGGGGGCCTGGGCCTCAGCTCCCAGGGGCCGGCGGGCTCGGGGGGCAGCGCTGAGGCCCTGCTGAGTGACCTTCACGCCTTTGCCGGCAGCGCGGCCTGGGATGACAGCGCTGAAGCGCCCGAGGGCCAGGGCCTCCACGTCACCGCACTGTAGGAGCCCGCGTGGTGTCACATCCCCATCACTGTGCCTCTGCTTTCCAAAGCCGCCACGCCGCTTGGACACAGCCTGCCCTGGACCCACTATCGCCCACATCCCCAGATGGAGAGTCTCAGACTATCACTCCCCCACCCATTTGGTCCCCAGAGCCGTGCATCCCTGTCCCCATCGGGAAGGCCACCCATCCCTATGGGCACTGGGCAGCCACCTGAAATAAAAGCCCTCCAGCCCTGTGGCTCTGTGGTCCCGTAGCGACCCTTCCCATCTCTTAGCAGGGGCTCCTCCCGGCGCCACCCCACCCACTCCTGCCCCCAGAAATCCAAGTTCAAGAGCCAGGTCAGTGCCATGATTCAATATTTTAATTCGCTAAGGGCACAGCTCAACTGCAGGAGGCCAGCTGGGCGGCAAGGCCACTCCACTGACAGCCACAGCCTACGGCCCTCTGTGGGCATGGTCCAGGGGCACAGCCACCCCCAACAGAGACACACCCTCACACACACTCACTCCTGTACTCTTGGACACACCTCCAGGCCTCTGGAACTGGCCCAGAGTCCCGCTTGCCCTCACAGCCATCCGTCCTCCTAGCGCCCAGGGCGCCCACGGCCCCTCTTAGACTTCTTGGTCCCTGAGGGGGGTCGGATGGGGAGGGGGGCAGAGCTTGAGGGTGGCGGTGGTGGTGGCAGGAGAGGAGGTAGAGGGGACTCCGTGGGCTCCAATGGGCCAGGGCTGGGCCGGAATCCCTCAAAGGGTGAGAATTTCAGGGGGCTGCAGGGAAAACCAAGGCTGAGTCAGCACCTACTGGCACTGGGGTCAGAGGGCCAACTTCCCCACCTGCCTGGGCACACAGACTATGAGGTCAGGTGCCCAGCCAGGCAGCCTGTGCCACGAGGGGTCCCCAGTGGTAGATGACAAAGCAGAGGCTGGCACTGAGATTCAGCCAAGGCAGCCAAAGGCAGTTCTAGCTTTGGACGGGGCAGAGCCAAAGCTAGAACTGGCCTCCTGCTCCAGCTACACACTCCCTTCTGCCCTGTGGTACCTGACCGGGGTCCGGGGGCTGCTGTTCAGGCGCCTGGGGGAGCGTAGCTTCGGCTGGAAGGAGAAGCCCTCCTTGCTGCTGTCCAGGACGGAGGGTGCCACGTACGTGAAGCCCTGGGAAGGAGGTGCAAGGCAGGGCTGGGCAACGCTCAGCATCCCCCACTCCTTAGCCACAATCCTTCCCGTGTCCCCATAACCCTCGGGCCACAAAGGACCTCACCAGGAAGGCCTGGTTGGCGCTCTCACTGAGGGCCGTATCATCTGGACTGTCCACTGGCGTCTGCCGTGTGAAGTGGATGTCAAACTGGCTCACGTCCTCCTCTGACTGCTGTGAGCGACCCGAATGGGGAGGAGGGGTCAGGGAGCATCCAAGATGGGCCCTCCACCTGCCCCCAGTCCGGTGGGACCTCCACTCACCAGACAGGGCCTGAAAGGGGGGTCTACGCGGCGAGCCAGGAGGTCATCCCAATTAATGTGTCGGAAGAAGGCGTGTCTCTGCAGGTAGAGTGCCCCCAAACACCACCATTTCACCCTCTTCGGCTCCCTCCGTAACTCCCTCTGCCCTAAGGCCCTGCCTGCCCCCTGTCCTTTGGGGGCTCAGCCCCGCCCTCTCCTGATGGTCCCAGACCCACCTGCACATCAGCAGCGTCTCCTGGGCCGCCACCCATCCGTTGGCTGGGATTCCGCTTCAGAAACTGCGGGGCGAGGGCAGAGGGTGAGGGTCTGGGGGATAGACACTGACTGTGTGTTCCTCTGTGTTCCTGGGGGCTGGCTGGGGCGGGGAAGGGTGGAGGAGGGAGAAGGCCTCTGGAGTTGGGTCTCCACCTACGGGCCACCCTAGGACTTGCAAACTTGGTCCAATGGGCCCTCTGCCAGGAAGCCTTCGTAAAGGCACCTGGTCACCGGGATCACTCCAGGGCACTCCAGCGGGGATCCAGTCTCCAAACCCACCCTTCCCACTTTTATCCCTAATGATTGCCTTCGTGATGGGAGAGCAGCTAGCTCATCATGAATGTTTTCTTTGGCTGATGAGAACTTGGACTACAAACGTGTACAGGGTCAGCAGCTGGTCTACAACAGAGCTAAGGCACAAGCTCGGTGTCTTGGAACCCAAAGCAGGTGCCGCTTCATCCCAAAGGCATACTGCACAAGCGGGGATGTCGCACAGCCCAGAGGACCCCGTACGGGGCCTAGAAGACATGGGGGCTGGACCAGGGGCAGGAGGGAGCCCAACCCCCCCCCCCTTTTTTTTTTAAGTTTATTCATTTATTCTGAGAGAGAGAAAGAGAATCCCAAGTAGGCTCTGCACTGGGGCTCGAACTCATGAACTGTAAGAACATGACCTGAGCTGAAATCAAGAGTCTGGACGCTTAACTGACTGAGCGCCCCCAGGCGCCCCCGGAGCCCACCTTTTTGACGAGGTCCCGGGCATCCGGGGTGAGGTAGGGGGGCAGTGTCAGCTTCCCTTTGATGATCTTGTCCATGGTTTTCTTCCGGTTCTCCGCAGTGAAGGGTGGCTGGAGAAAGCAGACGGTGAGAGGAGACTTGCGGGCTTCACCCCAGGCCCTGCCCCTGGCCGGGATGGGGACCCCCTCCCACCCCTCTCCCCCCTCCCCTCCTCCCAAGGAGGCTGGACTTGCCGATCCAGTGAGCATGTCGTACATCAGGGCCCCCAGGCTCCACCAGTCCACCGCCCGGTTGTGGCCACTGCGCACCAGAATCTCAGGGGCCCTGAGGGGACGGGTGAAACCATCAGCCCGGCCAGGCCTTTCCTGGCAGTTCTCCCCACCCCTGGTCCCAGCCAGCTACCACTTACATGTACTCGATGGTGCCACAGAAGGTGTGGGTGACGGCGCCCTCATGGATCGACTCCTTGCAGAGTCCAAAGTCTGTCAGTTTGATGTGGCCTGGGGAAGATGTTGGAGAGGGTGGTCAGGGCCCTGGCTCACTGCACGGTGCTCCTCGGCCCTCCCGGCAGATTCTGACCCGCCTCGCAGCTGCGGGGGGGGGGGCAGGGTGCACGCGCGCATGCGCACCCTGGCTGCTGAGCATGATGTTCTCAGGTTTGAGGTCCCGGTAGATGATGCCTTGGGAGTGCAGATGGCCCAGGGCCAGCGTGATCTCTGCCAGGTAGAAACTGCAGAGACAGGACAGGGTGAAGGCAAGGGTAGGGGTGGGGCTTGCTCTGGGGAGAGGGGGTCCCTGGAGCCCCTCAGGAGGGGCAAGAAGTAATACCTACCAGGCCGTGTCTTCCAGGAAGATGCCCTCTCGCTCCAGATGCGTGAAGAGCTCACCGCCTGCGACACAAACACGTCAGCAGCTGTGTGCTGGGAGGAAGTGCCTTCGCGCTCTGAATCTTGGTTTCTTCTTGGGGAGAGTGGGACTCATAATTCCGGCCCTACCTGCCTCACAGAGCTGCCGTGGGGATTCAATTCAATTCAGCAAACATCTACCGACGCCTACTCGGTGTCTGGCCCTGTGCTGGGTGAAGCTGGGGACACAGAGATGAAGAGACCCAGCCATTGCCCTCAGGACGCTCAGTCTAATGGGGAGACAGACATGCACACAGGTGCTCTAACATGCCAGACTGAGGCAACAGCTCCAAGAGCTTAACCCAAAAAATCTCACAGAGGCGGCAAAATTACTCCCAATGTGAGGGGACACAGCCCACGGTAGCAATGAGAATTAAGGGGGCGCTGAGACAGACACAGATACTGGCGCTCACAGGGCCCATCTGGTGCAGATGGGACAGGGGAGGAGTCAGGCCCCACCACTTCGTGGCCAGCAGGGGGCACCAGGCCAAGGAGGCCAGGCTTATCTGAGCGGTTACAAGGAGCCATGACTGTGAGTGTTGGGGGCAATTCCATGCCGACACGACGACCACCTGGGAGTTCATGGAGGAGGCATTAGGAAGAGGGTGAGCTGAAGGCCTCAGGCCCGGTTTGGAAACAACTGTGACTTGTGCCCTCCCCTCAAGAGAGTGGAGATGATGGAGGACACTGCCAAGAATGACCCAGCTGGATCTGGGACCTGATGGGACACAGGGCACCCAGGAGAGAGGAGCAGGACATGAAGGGGTGGTGGATGTGGACAAAACAAGCCCCTGGGTTTCTGTACGAACTCCCACTGTTCCCGTCCACCCCCAGTACAGGTGAGGGACACAAGAGGTGCTGGACAGACGTTTGCTGAATGAATGAATGAATGGATGGATGGATGGATGGATGGACAGATGGATGAAGGGATGGATGGACAGACGGATGGATGAGTGTGGGGGCCCCCTAGCCATTCTACACACCACATCTCTCCAGGCTTCCCCAGAGTTCCCAGTGCTTCCTGGCTGGTTCCCTGGCCCTGGTTCCCCCGCTGGGCCCGCGCTCATACCACTGAGGCACTCGAGGATGAGGTAGAGTTTGCCACCAGTCTGGAAGGCATAGGCCAGTTCCACAATGAAGGGGTGCTTCACTGACTCTAGAATGTTCCGTTCAGCCCGCGTGTGTGCCGTGTCCTTGGCGTTGCGCACAATTTTGGCCTGAAGAGGCGGGGCTCACAGTCAGAAGGTAGGTGCCTCGGGCTCCTTTAGTCCCTCCAGCCATTATCCTTCCGCCACCCTGTCTCACTCCATTGTATTTTTTTCACAATCCCGCTAACGAGGGTCATCCTTCTCAAGGACTGATTTATCCTCTAGAGGTATATCTCCACTTTGGCACGGATGGCATCTGGGGCAGGTAATTCTTTGTTGTGGGCGCCGTCTTGTACATCGGAGGATGTTTAACAGCGTCCCGGGCCTCTACCTACTGGATGCCAGGAGCACCCTCTCCAGCTGTGACTCAAAAATGTGGAAATTGCCACATATCCCCTGGGAGGCAAAACAGCCCATAGGCGAGAACTACTATACAATAATATAATCGCAATGGACAATAAACCAGCAAATGCCCAAGACTGGCACCGTTTCCACCATCACGTTCACTAGTGTCTTCCCAAAGCCTGGAAGAGTGCATGGGGACTGGCAGCCACCGGAGTAAGGATCTGCTGGCTGAACAAATGACTCACCTTCCTCAGGACTTTCATGGCATATATTTTTCCCAAATTGGTGCCCTGCACCTTTCGCACTTGGAACACCTGTAGGGCAGGGGAGACAGGATTAACCTCCCTCTCCATAGCCTACCTTCACAAAGCTCCACCCTAAAGCTCCGGCCTTGAGAGCGAGAGGCCTAGGCCCACCCAAGGGTGGGGCAGGAAAGAGGTCGGGGCAGACTCTGAGAGGATTTGCCTTTCCCTCCTTTATGTTTTTACCCCAGAGATCTACAGAGGCTCTAGTGATCTACAAGTCGGATTTGTTTTGAGACCCTCTGCTGCTGCAAGACTGAGGCAGGGAGACCAGCGGGGGAGAAGGGCCAGTACCTTGCCATAGCCCCCCTTGCCCAGCACACGCAGCAGCTCAAAGCAGTGGGGCCCGATGCGCTCGGGGCCCAGGTTCACGCTGGTCTCCGTTAACTCCACCTCCTCGCAGTGTCCCACAGGCCTATTGACGCAAGAGCTTAATGGGCGCAAGGCTCCAGTTCGCCCCAGCCCATTCCCTCCCTGCACACCGCACCCCCCCCCCCCCAACACAACCCGCACTCACTCCAGGCCAGCCGCCCTCAACTCGCCATGGGGCCACACGTCCTGTGAGAAACCGAGGGGTAAGAGCCAAGGAAGGTACCAGGAGCCCTCCCCCTCAAGCTGGACTACTTGGCTCGGGAGAGGAGGGGGTCAGGTATGGGAGCTAGGGGGCGATGGGCCAGCACTGGGGAGGAGAGGCCGAGGGCAGAAAAGGGAGAACCAGGGGAAGGGCTGGGGACCTGGAAGACAGGTCGGGGTGGGTGAGGACGGGTCAGAACTTAATGGGGGCCGGGATCTGAGACACCGGCTGGGGGGAAGCCAGCGCCATTCCACCGCCTAGGGAGTGGGATCGGCTCCGGGATCGAGCCGCGCCCAGGAGGACCACTCACCGAGGGGCTGAACTCTGGCTCGCCCTCGCTGCCTTCCTCCGTCTCCAGGTCCAGGTCAAACACGGCCGCCATAGCGGCGCCGGCCCGGCGGGCCCCTCGGCCCTTGCTCGGCCGCGCTCGGACTGACAGTCCGGGGGGCGGAGGGTAGTCTGTACATCATCACTGCGCGACCGAGGCCGCGGCGGCGCGCGCCGATGACGTAGGGAGCTGCCCCCTCCCTCCCCCAGGCCCGCTTAGTCAAGGAGGGGAGAAAAGATGGCGCCCAGCGCAAGGCCTCTCGGGAACCGGCTTAACTCTCTTGGGCGGGACCTTCTCAGTCTTGCCAGCACTGTTCTCCCGGGGCGGCACCGGACGAGGGCTACCTGGAAGGCGCTCATCTTGGTTCTGGGGAGAGTTTGAGTGTGCCTGGGACAGAGGCACAGGCAGGTATGGCTGTAAACTTAACTCCCAGCCCCGTTCAAGCCGTGCGCTGGCTGCGTGGCTGGGTGGCTGGGTGCTGGCTGGGTGGCGAAAGGCAGGTCGCGTCTCTCTGTTCGGTCCTGAAAGAGAGGTAGCTGCATCTCAGTCCCCTTAACGTGCCACCTGACTCGAGGACCCTGCAAGTCAAAGCATATACTGGGTGACGACGGCTCCACGCCCAGGTCAGGCTGGGCTTTTTTGCCAGCTACTTGCCAGAAAGGATTTGGGTCTCATTGATCCACCCGTAAATACGGGCTTGTGTTGAAGTTTGCTCCCATGCCAATTTAAGTACATTTCTTAATTTTGCTACTGGTACAGAATAGGTGCTTAATAAAACTTGGTTAAAAGAATGAATGAATGAATGAATGAATGAATACACCAAACCGGGTCTGTGACTTTAGATTTGGGCATGGATTCTTGTTGGGGTTCTGGGCAGGGGGATGAGGGGGTGGGACGTGAATTTGGGCCACACCAGGTCCTGGATTTCTGGAGGTCTGATTGCTGGAGGCTGTCCAGCATTCCAGGTGGATGGGGAGGTGAAATGTGAACTCAGATGGACAGAACTCAGGAGTCTCCAGGCTGGAGGAGGTTTTATCGGGTTGGATGTGGCCCTCTGTTGAAATCCCACCCTCCACAGACTCTCAGGTTTGGGTCCCGTTGTGGGTGACCATGGCAGGCCCCCGCTCATGGTCAACCCAGAGGCCCGGCCGGTGTGGTGTTTTATCCTTAGCTCCAGATGCTACAGGTATCTCGTAGCCACCTCTCCCTCCTCCCTTCCCCACCTCCCATCTAGCTGAACCTGAGAGGTGTTGTCCAAGTCACAAGAACCAGATACCAGATATTTCATTAGTCTAGAAGCCTTTATTTGGAGAGGGATGCTTGTGGAGCTGGCCACAGCTCCTGTGCTGTACAGAGGCAGAGTTATTAAAACAGCCTCCCCTGAATTAGGAAGGGAGTGTAGCCTCTCCTCTGCCAATGCTAGTTATGCCGGAGGCCAAAGCACCAAAGCTTGGTGGAGAAGGTGCATGCTGCATGGGAGAAGGCGTTCACTCGTCTTAAGGCCACATACGAGTGAGGGCGGGGAGGTGAGTGGGGTTTAGAAGCTGAGTGGGCACATGAGGCTGAGCAGAAGTGGAAACCTGAATCTTGTATCTCGTCCCTTGATCCTCTATCTACTGTGGTATGACCTTGAGGCAATGGTTGTTCCTCCCTGGGCCTGTTTCCTCATCTGTAGAATGGGGCAGTAGTGTCTGCCTGGAGAGGAGATGGTTACTGCTGACCCCAGGCCACCTGCTTCTACCGCTCAGGCCAAATGAGGCAGGCCGGGCACTGCCGAAAGTTGTCAGCAGGCTCTAGAGAGATCCTGGAATTTGCTAAATGAGGGGTGAGAGGAAGAGGACAGGGTTTAGTCTCAGGTTTTCATAGGATTTGTCCAAGGCCAGGGGCCAGCCAGCGTCTGTCTTCCTGTAGGAAGAGAGGCAGACCTGGAGGGATGACAAGGATGGGCTAAGTTTGGGCCTCTCTCACCTCCCCGGGGCAGGTGTGCGTGTGTGTGTGTGTGTGTGTGTGTGTGTGTGTGTGTGCAGCTGCTGTTGCTTCTCCACGGCTAGAGTCTTGGGACAGGATCGGGGCCTTTGGGCTGGACTAACAGCAAAAGGGGCCAGCAGCCCCCCCCCCAAGATACTTTCTTTTGTGGCCCTCAAGCCAGGATGCCTTAATGTCAAATGGCCCTGCCACTCTGGAACAGACCCGAGGCCTCCGAGTGAGCCGGGCCAGAACTGGGGCAGGGCTATAGGAAGAGAGGCGCTATTTGAAGTGGGACAGGAAGTGGGCAACAGGGTAGTGGGGCCCATCGATGCCCAGACCCTGGCAGAGGCCCAGCAGGCGGAGACGAGCCTCAGCCGGGCTGGGCCCAGCACAAGCCACACTGCAGTAGGGCTCCTCGTATTCACCGGGCGCCGGGACCTCCTCCAGCAAATTGAAGCGCAGCAGGCCTTGGTCATGAAGAGCCTGCAGGGTCTCACGGCTGGCGGTGGAACTCAGAGCCTGAAGGTGCTGGGAAGCCAGGCACATGACGCCCACCAGGTGGCCACGGGCGCGCGGGCGGGTGGGCAAGGCAGGGCGCAGGCCGCAGGCCACCATAGCCGCGGCCAGCAGCAGGTCCACACCATAGAGCTCCAGGATCCAGTCTCTCAGGTAGAAGCCGCCCATCCGAGGGTTGATCTCGATGAGTTTCGGCCCGGCCCTGGTGAGCTTGAGCTCCACGTTGAAGACCCCATCCAGCAGCCCGCAGCCCAGGCAGCAGCGGAAGGCTGCCTGCACCAGCTGTGCCTCCTGCTCCGGTGCCAGCCCGGTGGGCATGCAGGCCGCCGTCTCGGTGAAGCCAGGCAGCCTCGTGGGGCCGTTGTCGGAGACGAAGGCGGCCAACAGTCGCCCGCTGTAGACCACCAGGTCCACATCGTGCTCGGTGCCCTCAATGAACTCCATCAGCAGCATGGCGTTCCCCCAGCCCAGCCCGATGCCGGGGTGGTCGGCCTCACCCTGCAGGTCGCGGGTGACCCGGGAAAAGTGTTCGTGGCACTGCGGTGCGTCCTCCACCAGCCGCACACCCACTGCGCCTGCCCCAAACTCCAGCTTCATGACACCCGGCAGGGGCACCTGGTGGACGGCCCTCTCCACATCGGCCTCGCTCTCCAGCGGGCAGCAGGGCACGGCATGGAGGGAGGGCGCGGGCCAGGGCGGGCCCTGGCAGCGCAACAGGTGCAGCTGGGTGCAGCTCTTCTGCTTGGCCAGGCGCATGGCAGCCGGGGGGCTGCAGGGCAGACCCAGCTCCTGGCAGAGCAAGGCCGTGAGCACTAGGCAGTCGTCCCAGTAGGAGAAGCAGCCGTCGAGCTGCAGGCCACGTGCCCGCACCAGTTCCGCCAGCAGCCGCGCATTCTCTTCGTCCCTCCGGTGCTCCGTCACATCAAAGTGGATGAAAGTCTGCACCAGTTGGGATGCAAAGTGGTTGGGATCCGCCTCCACTAGGTGAAGCTGCAGAAACCACCAGAGGGCAACACGCCCAGGTCAGCCTCGGCCGGACGCCGGGGAGATAGGACGGGGCCACGAACGTGGTTCTGGCCCTCAGAGGCGACGGAATCACCGGAATCACCGGTTCTGAGTGCTCAAAAAAACATCTGTTGATGACTGACTAAATGGAAGGTGCAGAGATAACACACTCAACCCAGCCTGAAGGGGAAGGAAGGCATCTCAAAGGAGGCAATACTTCTGTCGGGAGCTGAGTAAGAATCAGCCAGAGGAAAGATGGCAGGAGGGAAAGGGTGTGATCTGAGTGGGCAGGGGCTGGAGCAAAGAGAGAGAGGGGTGGGGGGGGGAGAGGGCTGCTGGGCTCATTCTCACTCTGACAGAGCTTGTAGGGGAACCACCAGGGTTAGGGTTTGGGACAGGTGGTCTGGTGGCTTTGGGCATCATGTTCTTGGCCATCATTCACCCAAAGAGTTCTGACCCTCAGGGGTGCCCACAAAGGAATCCAGTGAGGCCCTGTGCCCCAAATCTCACTGCCCGCTGGGGGAACACAGACACAAAGCAGCGGGTAACCAGGGCAGAGACAGCTCCTGAAGAGAGGGGAGGGTGGCTGCCTGCACAGTAACACTAGGCGGGGGGGGGGGGGGGGGGGGGGGGGGGGGACATTCCAAGTGGAGAGCACCGTGTGCAAGGCAGGGAGTGAAAAGACGCGGGAATGGCTGGGGGGAGAATGTCCTAGGGGGCGTTGTACTGCGGAAGAGGGAAGAGGAGGCCACTGTGGTAGATTAGGGCCACAAAGAACCTAGACGTTTGGCCTCTGTTTTATCTGTTCAGTGCAGATAAGAATGTCTGCGCCACCTGCATGGCCCCGGATTCTGTGATGTGAGGCCACTGCTCTGAATCTGATTCGCGATGTGTAAACTGCTCCCCAGCACTCTCCTCACGCCCTCAGGAATCCAACCTCGAAGGGTCTGCCCTTCTGCAGCATAGGGCCGGGCTCCTCAGCCTGGCATTCGGGGTCCCGGTTCTGATACTAACACTGAATGACCCCCTCCCCCCACCCCCTCCAGCCCTTCAACGCTGGTTTCTTTTTGCCCCGAAGGGCTCTCTGCCCTCCCGGGGGACCTCTTACACCCGGCTGGAGCAGAAACGTGGCCAGAGGCCAAAAAGTTTAGACTTCTAATCTTGGGCGGGGCGGTGGGCCCCACCCCTCCTCCTGGGCTCTAAAGCCCCCAGCGGACACGCCCAGCTCAGGCTCCGCCCCTCGCGGTGCTGGCCCCGCCCCCAGAGCTCACACCGCCCCCGCGCCCAGGGCACCGCCTCCACCTCCACTGAGGCCCGGGGGTCAGGCCCGGCCCCGCCCACCTTGAGCCCGTAGTCGCGCGCCGCCTCCCACACGAACTTCTTGCTGACGCCGCCCGCGCCGATCAGCAGCAGCTGCTTGCCCTCCATGAGGCAGTGCGCCGAGCGTCGCAGCATGGTCTCCACGAGCGGCGCGGCCGCCGGCTGCGAGCGCGGCGCGGCCCACAGCCCCTCGAGCGCACCGCACGCCTCCAGACACAGGCCGCAGTTCAGCTCCAGGGCTACGGGGGTCAGCGCGCGGCCTGCCACAGTCAGCGCGAAGTCGACGCCTGGGCCGGGGCGGGAGGACGCGGGCTCAGCGCCGCCTGCCCTCCGGCCTCGACCCCCGCCCCCGGCCCCGGCCCGGGCCGCCCGCGCTCACCGAGGAAGTCAGTGCGGGCCCGGCGCCCGCCGCGCTGCTCAGCGCTCAGGCCGGCCTCCAGGGCCAGCACGGCGGCCAGCGCGGCCTCGGCCGCTGCCTTGACGCGCCGCCGCACGACCGCCACCTGCGTCGCCTCACCCAGGCCGCACCGGGCCAGTGCCACCTCCAGCGTCTGTGGCAAGGAGCTCCGGTGCCGCAGAGGCCGGTCCTCACGGCCCACACTGCACACCACCTGGGCAGGGTGTGGCTGAGGGTGTCGGTCCGAGAGCAGCCCTCCCAGGACTGACACTGCCCCCCCACCCCCACCCCCGCCCCTGCACTCCTACCCCGGTGCCCGGAGATCCAGGCCAGACCTCTCACTGCGCATTCAAGTAGCCCAGTCCTCCTTTGTGACTTACGCTGCACAAGCCACTTTCCCCTGCCACTGCCCATCTGGTCCTTTACACCCTGAGGGGCGTCTACCCAGGCTTCCGGGCCCAGCTAGGGTCTCTGTTCCCTGAAGGCTCCAAGCCTACTTGCTGCTGCGAGCCCCGGGGGCCCGTGCCACCCCGCTTGGCTCAGAGCTATGCTCCCCGGAGGGTCCTCAAGCTGCCCTAAGTTCCCCAGCTTGGAGGCCCCCTCCTAAAGGGCCCTGGACACTGGAGGTTCAGGGACCCTCCGTCAGCCCCTTCTGTGGGCAAGAGCTCCTTGGGAATAGGATTCAGCCCTGGGCCCTGGTGCCTAGTATGGAGAATCAGAGCTCCTGATGGAGGAAGGGTGCAGGAAAGGGAGGGAAAAAGCTTCAGACCCAGGAGTCCTCCAGGACACCATCAAGGTTCCCCCCAAAGATTTTGTCCTCTCTCTACCCTGGGGCCCTCAGCAGCTCATTGGAGCTGGGCTGGGTTGGGCTGGCCTGGGCTCTGGCAGCAGGGTCAGGACCTGAACCTGGGCCACACTCACCTTGCTCAGCAAGGGCCTGTCACCCTGTGTCCGACATACCACAGCACAGATCCGCACAGCCAGCTCAGGGCCAGGTGGGGGACTGCCTGGGGAAAGACATGAAGCCTGAGCCCAGCACAGAGCAGCCAGGAGGCTGAGCCGGCACCCACTCCTGGCTGGCCCAGGTGGCTCTCACCTGGGAAGGGCAGCCGGGCAGGTGGGCACACAGCCTCCACCAGGACACTCTCCTCCTCCTCCAGTTTCTCCAGCAGTGCCAGCACCATGTCGACCACCGTGCCCAGCTCCTTTCGCGAGTACAGACGCAGTGCCTGCCGCCCCCGCCAGCGCCAGCCACTGAGCTTCACGGCCACCTGCAACAGGGAGGGGAGGGGGGCCTCCTTACCACCCCACGTACGTATGGGGTGGGATGCTCACACGTAGGATCCAATGTGTAAACTGAAGTAAGAAGGCAAGGGGTCGCCACAGAGATAGGCCAACAGCAGGACCCCAAGTTGGGGACAACTTCCCAGCAGGACTTGGTAACCATCCGTGGGTCCCATCCCGCTGGCATCCGCACAGACCTCGAAGGCAGGAACCTGTTACCTGCAGGGCATCACCCAAGGCCTCGGAGTGCAGAAAGGCCTCTACTTCCTCCTTCACCAGTGTCTCCTGGCCCTCTTTGCCACTCAGCTCCACCAGCCGTAGTCCTGGGCTGGCATCCCCTACCCGCAGCAGCGCTGGTGGCTTGTAGGTGAAAGCCAGGGTAGCTGGCACAGCCACGCCACTCTGCTGAGCCAGCAATCTCCTGGTCAGCAGCCTGTCTTCCAGCAGCCGGGCCAGCTCAGCTGAGGCTCCTGTGGGGCAGGTCAGGTCACGGGCAAGTTCAGCCGCCTCTCGACCCCGGCCAGGTCCCAGCCCCAGGCCCGCCAGGAAGTAGGTGGCTCGGCGTGGGGGGACAAAGTCATCCAGGAATGTCAAGCCCCCCGGGTAGAAGCTCACGGCCTTGGAGACCAGCAGGGCCGACTCGCCCGGCTGCCCAGGTGCTGGCACCTTCATCAGCCAAGCAGGGGACAGGCAAAGGAGCATGTTTCCTGCGGGCAGAAGGAGGACGGCTGCTGGCCAGGGAAGGCTTAATGCCCCCAAGCCCTCCACCTCCAGCCCGGGGACCCCGGGTAGTAGGGGGCAGCTGCTCCCAGAACCCACCCCCACTCAGAGCATGGCAGCTGGCCCAGTGGAATGCAGGCAGTTGCCAGGGTCAGTGGGTATTTTGGGATGTGGCCGGGCCAGGGCAGGGCTGCCCTTTCTGCAGGAGGGGGTGGGGGAACTTGGGCACACACTCACCGGGCTCTGGACCCCTCCTTCCAGCAGCACGGACAGAAAGGTGCTGGGGGATCCCAGAATGCACAAGGTCACCTCCGCACCAGGGCAGCCTCGGGAGGGGAAAGAATGTGGCCACGCTCAACAGGGGCTCCCCCCGATATCTTTCTGCCTACCCTTCCCTGTTCCATAGCCCTGCCCTCTTCTTAGGCCCCCAAGTCCTTCCCAGAGTGGGATGAGAAGAGTAGAGAGGACAGAGAAGAGACAGGAGAGAGAAGGGGCGCTGCCTGCCCATCCCACCCCATGAGGGTGGCTCCCTTCTCTCTGCAGCTGGCCTGGAAGATACTGGAGGCCGGGTGACCGGAGACCTGGGTTCTAGCCTGAGCTCTGACACTGACTTTCTCTGTGACCCAGGGCCCCCATGTCTCAGTTTCCCAGTGTGTGATCCCCAGGAGAGCCCAGTCTGTGATTTTCATGTCTTCTCCCTGTGAACCCTTCTGTCCACACAAAACCTTTGTGGCCATCTAGTATATTAAACAGAAAAAGCAGGGGAGGAGTCTTGAGTCCCAACTGTTAGCAGCTCCCAAGGCACTTCTCTAGAAGGTTTCGCTCCACAGAACATGGATTACAAACCCCATGGCTGGGTCTTCTGGGATACGAGGGAAGTCTGCATCTCTGCTTTACTGGTGCCAGATGCCCTTTGAAACAATACTTGCCTGCCCAAAGTTTACTGGCCTTGCTTCCCTGGCTTCGGATCCAGACAGAGCCTGGGGGAAGGGGCTGACCTTGACAGGGATGGGAAGCAGGCCGGGCTGAGGGTGCCTCCCTCCCCCTCCCAGGGATACACCCCTCCGCGGAGCCCTCGGATACCTGTGCGGGGCACCTGGCTGCGGTCCTGGGTCTCCGGCAGGCCAGCTTGCTGCAGACAGCTCTGGAGGAGGCTATAGTGGTAGACGGTCCACGCCCGGGCCTCCGCTCCCTCGAGGGAGCCCTTGCAGTCCAGGCCCACGTCATGGCGCCAGGAGCCAGAGAAGCAGCCTGGGGGTGGCAGGCCGGCGCCTCCTCCCCATGGGCCCTCCTCTTCCTCCAGGTCCTTGGAGGCCAGCGGGCAGTCCCACGCGGGACCCAGTGGATCCAGAGAGAGCTGAGAGGGCAGAAGTGGTGGGTCTTGGGCAGAGTGGGCAAAGGACACGTTAAGTCACCCAAGGGTACAAGCCCGCCACACTCCTGACCTTGGGTGATGTTTGGGGCAGACACTGTCCTAGGAACCAGGAGAGGATGGAGTCAGATTAGGGGATGAAGGCCTGTCCCCAGGAGCAGGCAGGTGGGAGAGCTTTGTAAACCGTAGGCGCAGCGCCCCGGGGAGGGAGGGGTAGGTAGAAAGCAACGTGCTGCTGGCTGGACCACTGCCCCCCATCCCACGCCAAGGTCTGCCCCAGCTTGGTTCACGGGACCAGAGGTTTTGGTCTGTTTGTTCATCAAGGCAGTCCTGGTGCATAAAACAGTGGCACGCCGTAGCTCCTCAACAAATGTTGACTGAAGAAGAAATGAACAAACGAGCCGAGCGATCACTCTCGAGCCGCTCATTTCTCTCTGCTTGTCCGTAACCTGCCATCACAGAGTTCTGCCGAGGCCTAAATACGTAGATGGATCTGGTCCACTGCCATCAAAGTAGGTCTTGAGGACCTCCTGTGTGCCCAGCCCTGTGCTAGGCATTGGCAGGGGAACAAAGCCGGTGCCCTTTTTACAGATGTTCTGAGTCATGGAAATGCTTTCTTTGGGTGAAATTTTACACCCCTGCCCCTCTCTGAGTCTGGCTGACTCCCACAGGAGGCTGCTCAGAGGCTCAGTGTGAACACAGTGGGGGACACAGGTGGGCCTGTCCTCCGGGGGACAGGCTGGGCTACCTTGTGAGGTTCCTTTGGGCTCTGTGGGGGGCCTGGCATCTGCCCTGTCCCACCTCAGGATGCCAGTGAGGCTTCGACTACAGTCATGGGGAGACCGCGTGCTGTGGCCCCGGAGGGCAGGTCTGGGCCCGAGACCTGGGCTTGAATCAGAGCTAACCAGTGCCAAATTCGGAGCCTCCTGCCTTCTCTTGGAAGGTGTGCTCCCTGAGAGCCCAGACTGTGTGTTCACTGATACATCCCCACCCCCAGAATGGTGTGCACAGATGTACGTGCACAATAAATGTTGCAGGATGAATGGGTGTGTGCCAAAGGGGACCAACAGTGCCCATCCCCGGGGCTGATGGGGGAGCACCTGGCACACAGAGCTGGGAGGCAGCAGGGGTGTGTGCAGCTGGTCGCAGGCCCCAGTCGTCTGCACGGGGGTGCCCCCAGGGTTAGGCTGTTGGATGCCAAACTCTGCCCTCTGAGCCCTCCCTCTGGCCAGGGGCTTGGGCCTTTGGAGGGAACGACCGGAGGATACTCACCATCTTACAGGTGGGGTGGCTGGCAGACTAATGGCAGAGACAAGGGGAGAGAGACCAAGGCGGGAGTCAGGGCAGTGGGGTCTGTACAGACCCCACTGCCCAACCCCTAAGACGGGAAGAGAGGTGGCCGCCACGGTGCCTCCCCCTCACCCCTGTCCCTGACAACAGGTGTCCAAGGCTGCCCCACCTCCACCCCAAGGAGACGGTGAGATTTCGGCCTCCGGGACCCCACGGATCCTGCACCCCTGAGCTCACACATCGCGGGCTGAGCCAGGGCGCGCTGGGTCCCCGAGGCCCCTGCCCCCGCAGCCCTGCTCCCTGGCTCTCCCCGGGGCGCGGGCAGGAGCCGGGGTACCTGGGGGGCTCCCTGGCTCTCCCCGGGGCGTGGGCAGGAGCCGGGGTACCTGGGGGGCTCCCTGGCTCTCCCCGGGGCGTGGGCAGGAGCCGGGGTATCTGGAGGGCTCCCTGACTCTCCCCGGGGCGCGGGCAGGAGCCGGGGTACCTGGAGGGCGGCGGCGGCAGCGGCAGCGGCGGGGCTTGGCGGGCGGCGCGGCGGCGGTGGCAGCACGGGCGGCGGGAGCGGGTGGCGCCGCTTTATATAGCAGTCCCCGGGAGGGAGTGCCCAGTGCGGGGCGGGGGCGGCGCGGGGCCCCAGCCAGCACCCCACCCCCCACCGCCCCGCCGCCCGCGACCCAGCCCGAGACCTGGGCTCCAGGGTGGAGCCGGGGAGAGACGGACAAAGTGGAACAGCCGGCCAGGTGCCAACGGACGGGGATGGTCAGAAGAGAGGGTCACAGACACGAGGCTGTGGGGAAGAGAAGGCACAACCGGGACAGGGGCAGAGAGAGCCCGAGAGAGGGACAGAGGGAGAGAAAGTCCGGGAATGAAGGAGGGATGGAAGAAAGGGGGAGGGAGGCGCGGAGGGAGAGGGAGAAGCCGGAGAGGGCAGAGACCGGTGGCCGGGCTGCCCTTGGCCTTTGGGGGTGGGGTGGCCAGGAGAGCAGTCGGGGCACACAGTCTGGAGTCCTGCCCTTGGATAGAGTCCTGGGCTCCCTCGCGCATCCAGCCCACAGCAATGTGTCTCAGCCAGAGCACTCTGGCCTAGGGCAGACTGTCTCAGAAGCCCCTGTTAGGCAGGGGTCCCCATACATCTGTGGGGTTCCTGCCTCACCTCTCCTGGCCCCCGCCAGAGTAGGCACCAATCAGTAAGAAGACCCCACGAGTGGGGCAGTCCCAGTTTCCTGGGGTACCCTCTGCCCTGCAGGGGGCCAAGAGGGAAGGGGGTGCCCAAGCTGTGGGGTTCCCAGTGGATCTGAGCACGGGAAGGGGGGAGGATGTATAGGATCTGCTTCGCCCAAGTCTGCTGGACGCCACAGGTCACACCCGGTCTCCCCAAGACAAACAACATGACACCCGGGTGCACTCACCCAGGCACCCACAGAAGAACACCTCAAGAACTTCTCGAGAAGTCCGTTCTCTTGCTGCGCGGGTAGCCCGAGCTCCACTGTGATCCCACTGGTGGGTGCAGGGGTGGGGCACGGATGTCACCAAGGAGCACGAGCCTTGGCAGTTAACAAGAGTTAAAACCTGAAACTCAACCGAGGAAATTTTAAATATTCTGTTGGCTTTATCCAACGATGCATAAATTGGCAACATCCCATCTAGCAGATAGAAAGGAGCTCTGAGAGGCTGTGCAGAGTGGAAGGCTTATGGGCAGAGGGGAGCAAGGGCAAAGAAGTTGCACTGGGCAAAAAAAAGTGGGTTCTTGTAAGATCACTTTCCTTTAGGGAACGGCAGAAGTCTATCAAGCACATTGCCCAGCTAGTGCTGACGGGTGATTCCCGATCCTGGTTTAAGAATCCATTTCTGGGGCGCCTGGGTGGCGCAGTCGGTTAAGCGTCCAACTTCAGCCAGGTCACGATCTCGCGGTCTGTGAGTTCGAGCCCCGCGTCGGGCTCTGTGCTGACAGCTCAGAGCCTGGAGTCTGTTTCCGATTCTGTGTCTCCCTCTCTCTCTGCCCCTCCCCCGTTCATGCTCTGTCTCTCTCTGTCCCAAAAATAAATAAACGTTGAAAAAAAAAATTAAAAAAAAAAAAAAAAGAATCCATTTCTGAGGGGCATCCGGGGGGGGGCTCAGTTGTTTAAGTGTCCGACTTGGGCTCAAGTTATGATCTCGCAGTTCTCGAGGTGGAGCCCCGCGTCAGGCTCTCGGCTTTCGGTTGTCAGCGTGGAGCCTTCTTTCGGATCCTCTGTGCCGCCCCCCTCCACCTCTCCCCTGCTTGTGCACATGTTGTTTCTCTCAAAAATAAATACACATTAAAAAAAAAAATTCATTTCTGGGAGAGCTGAGACTGGGTTTGGCAAAGTGGGACTAAGCATAAGCATCTCCATTTTGAGCCTCTGGGGGTTTTTTGTTTTGTTTTTGTTTTTCATTTTTAATGTTTATTTATTTATTTTTTAGAGAGAGTGTGAGCAGGGGAGGGGCAGAGACAGAGGGAGACACAGAACCTGAAGCAGGCTCCGGGCTCTGAGCTGTCAGCACAGGGCCCCACGCGGGGCTCGAACTCACCGACCGCAAGATCATGACCTGAGCTGAAGTCGACTGAGCCACCCAGGCGCCCCGAGCCTCTTGTTTTTAACACAAGCCATGCAGCCTCTGCGGACTCAGGTGTTTCATCCTCGAGTGGGGATTACGATGCAAATGTTAGCCCAGGCTTGGCAGGGCAGGGGGCACCTAGCAGAAGGTAAGCGCTCCCCCCTGTAGCGTGTCTTGACTTTGTGCTGTGCGGAGGGCTTTGCGTGCTGTATCTCCCTTCACCCTGTGAGGTGGCAGTTAAGAGTCTCTGCCGCTTACAGATGAGGCAAGCGAGGCTCAGAGGGTAAGAGGGCATTTCCTGTGTGGGGACTGCGGGGAGCCCAAGTTTGGCTTCCGGACGGTGTGGGGATGGGGGGACCCCTGGGATGGGTGGCGGCCCAAGATGGGGGCCATGGCGGGGATGCAACTGCCTTCCACCAGTAAGTTTGTTTATTTCAAATGTTCGGTTATTTTGAGAGACAGCACACAAGTGGGGGAGGAGTGGGGGAGGAGTCGGGGGGAGGATAGAAGATCTGAAGCAGGCTCCTCACTGACACCAGCGAGCCCGACATGGGGGCTCGAACTCACAAATCATGAGATCGTGACCCGAGCTGAAGTCGGCCGCTCAACAGACTGAGCCACCCAGGCGCCCCCGTTTATTTGTTTATTTTTAAGTAATCTCTCCACCCAATGTGGAACTCCAACTCATGACCCCGAGGTCAAGAGTCACATGCTCTTCCGACTGAGGCAGCCAGGCACCCAGGCACCCCTGCCCTTCCACTTTTTTGCTTGGCCCCTACTCCTGTCCCTCGGGCCATCCCAGGCCAATGGACATCGCCGGACACCATCCCAGCTTCAGTCCCTGCGGGCTGAGTGCTGTCAGAAGTATGGCCTGCCTTCCCTGAGCCCCCTTCCGAGCAGGTTTGTCGGGAGCCGGGGCTGCCAGGTTTACTGAGTGTGGTTGTGCAGGTTGCTCACTGCACAAAGGTACCCAGCTCAGTGGTGACCTTCCCTCTGCCACGTGGAGCTGCATGTGCCTGGAGGAGACCGATCTTTTCCCAAGTAGCGTGCAGGTGTCCTAGCGGCTAGCATAGTCTTGTGAGGACGACGTGCGCAGGTAAGGGTTTACACGAGGAGGGAGCTAGTTCTCTTCTGGTTGGACGCCCCCCACACCCCGCCTGGCTCGGGCTCCCCACGTAGATGGTTGATAATGGCACCTGCCCACAAAATGCTTCCCCGAGTAGAAAACGCAGTGACTCAGCCCTAGCTGGAGGAGTCCTGCCGGAGACCATTTGCCCCCAGGGTTTCCAGCCAGTGGGACCCACTGTCACCATGGCCTCCCTCCCAGCCTCATGACAGATTCCCGGGCCCAGGGCCGAGATTGCTGCTTTCCTGCTTCCCCACTCTCCCAGCAGAGGAGCTGAGCCCATGGAGGGTAGGGAGTTTATGAGCAGACTCTATCTGCTACAAAGACTGCATTCTATGCCTTGAGCCTAAGGTGCCTAGAACTCACTGAGCCCTGTACCCTAGTGGCTCTGCCCCTCACTGTGATCTTGGGCTGGGCACTCAGCTTCACCAGCCTCCACTTCCCCCCTTTTGTAATGAGGCTATCAGTGCTACCTGCGGGGTGGGGGGGGGGGGGGCTCTGAGAAAGTATTCTGGGAACTGCAGATGACTAGGTTATTGTTAAGCTACAGACAGGTACTTTGGTGGGGTGGGGAGGAGGAAGGGAAGGCCCTGGAAGCTCTCTTTAACTCACAGGGGCCCAGCCGCTGCCCCACATTCCAAGGGGCTGGGGCAGGGCTAGGGAGTGGGTGGGAGCAGGAGAGAAAACATCCCCAGGAGGACAGACCTGGGTGGGTGCCCAGCTATAGGGGGGACAGGTTCATGGCTGCCGGTACGGAGGCAGGGATAAACCTTGGGTCTGCCATGGGCAGCGAGGTCTTGGCCAAGTTCCCTCCCTTTCTGAGCCTCGGTTTCCCCAGGAAACTCCGCAGATCTGGATCCGGACCTCTGTGTTCTCTCTTCCGGGCCATAGGCTCCTTGGGTGCAGGATGGTTGGCCCCAGAGCCAGGGCCTGGCCAGGCACATAAGAAGCGCTATATGAACATATGTAAGAGCAGGTGCTTGCCTACAGCCGGCGGCCCTGTCACCAGAACATTCCAAATCAGGGGTCTGACCAGTGGCCAGGCTGGTGTTCCAGCACAGCCACTGGGAGGAACAGATTGAATACTCCACCATCTAAGTAAGAGTCCAGATGCTTTGTCCCAGTACTCCAGAGTCCCACCATGCCCTGCCACCCTCCACCCTCCACTCTCCACCCTCCACCCTGCAGGGGCGGGCCTCCAGGGAGGCAGGGCACCCGGGAATGGGCACTGTAGGGACACAGCCTGCATCGGAACCGGCCCTGTTGTCCTGGCGATGGCTCGTGTCCCAGGCACCCCAGGCACCCACAGGGGCAATTATCGAATGTGGGAGGGAGTTTCCATGGCAGCAGTCCCAAGGGGGTGCAGTCAAGGCTTTGGAAGGGGGCAAGGGGCCTTTGTCCTGGCACAGTAGGCTTTTGTTCTTGCCCAGCTGTCTCCGAGGACCAGACCAGGACCATGGGTGGGGGGCGGGCTTGGGTTAGAGTACCCCCATCCTTGGGGGTCCTGAACCAGCCTGGTGGGGGGGGAGGGGAGGAATAGGGGACAGAGCCCCCTCCTGGGCCCAGCATCCACTGGGGGAACCTTCCTTCCACAGGTGCCAGAGCCTTACCTGCCCCGCCCCCCACCAGAGGCCGGGCAAGGCGGCTTACCATTGGCTCCTGTTGCTGGCAATCACTTTTCATCAGCCAATGGGCAGCCGCAGTGTATCCTGTTCCAACCAAACCGGGGCTGGACTAGGAGAGGCCGGGCTGTGAGGGGGTGAGGGTGGGAGTGGAGGGGCAGCTGGTCTCCAATTGGGGGTGGAGAGCACTCAGTCCAACTCCAGCCAGGTTTCTGCCCAGACTTTATTCTAGGCCTCCCCAGGAGCCCCGCGGGGGCCCCTCGCCCAGCCAGCTGCCCTTAACCCCACAGTCCTTCAGCTTCCATTCTTGCAAGGGCCCAGCACCGGGACAGCTCCGCGGGAGAATGGCAGGTCTGGGCCCCTGAAACCACACCGTGAGTGACCTTCCTTCACCCTCGTGTCCAACACGGTCTGCGGGAAGGGAGCTGATTTGCCAAATCCCGGCGGTAAAGCGCGGTGCCCATCTGTGGGGCAGGCATCAGGCAACCGGGCACTTGGGGTTAGGGTACGCCGAGTCCACGGTCCCTCAGAAGTGAGACCTTCAGAATCGGGTATCCAGGAAGGAGGTGGAGCTTCGATGAGACCTGGAGGGGCCCTCAACAGGAGGGCCCCGGGACCGAGTCAGGAGCCCGTGGAAAGTCTTGCCTCGGGTCTGGGGCTTGCGCCGTGGTGGCCTGGGCTCCTCCGGGGGCTGAACCACTATTCGGGGCACCTCGGGTCTGGCGCCTCCCCGCGCTCCTGCCAGCTGCTGGGCCTCGAAGATGGCCTGGGCCCCAGGCAGGCGGGCCTGCGGCCTTGGGGGTGGCCCGGACGTTGACTGAGGCAGCTGGGCCAGCTGGGCCCTGATCTCCCGCTGAAGGTCACGCTCAGACAGGGCCACGCTGTGCACCTGTGAGGGGCGGTTGGCGCTGAGTGTGCCCGGACTGGGGGAGGGCAGGAAACCGTCAGGTCCCCACAGGGCGGGCAGGACCCAGCCCCCGGAAGCGGCTGAGGGCTGAGGGACTGACAGCCAGACTCGCTGAGGGAACCATAGAAAGCCGCTTGAAGCCTGGGGTTTTCACATTCTCTGCTGCTCAGAGGACAGGAACTGAGCTCCGGGGTCTCACTCTGACTTCCTGCCGTGAGACTCAGTTTCCCCAGTTGGGCAGCAGGAGCTGGGCCATTGTGGAAGGCAGGCAGGGGGCACCCACCTGAGACATGAAGACCTCCTCCTGCAGCTGGGTGGGGGGGATGGCTCGTAGGGCACCGAGCGTCTCCAGGAGGCCCGGGCAGGCCAGGCGCTGTTCTGTGGTGCCCAACGCCAGGCGCACCAGCGTCAGCCCCACACGGAACAGCACCTTCACACCTGCAGGCCAGGGGCTCACTCAATGCAGGGCCAGCCCTGCCCCTCCTCAGTCCTGCACCTGAACCTGCTCTTGGCCACACTCCTTCCACCCTCCTGCAGCTCTGCGGCCTTGACTCAGACCAGGAGCAACGAACGACGGTGGGGCTGCAACTGGGGGCACTGATGAGTAAGTCTCTGCAGCCGCAGACGCGTCGGAGCCGGGGGCTGCCCCCGCTTCACCCAAGCCTGTTCTCTGGGCCTCAGCAACTCGTCCTTACGAGGAAGGGCCAAGTGGGTGCCAGTTAAGACCCGTGACCTTCTTGCTCTGGAGAGATTCCAGCCAGAGCTCTTCACCCCTGAGCCAAGAGCACAGTACACACGGGCACACGCACACGCCTGCACGCTCTCGGGCACACTCCGGTGTGACCTCGGGCTGTTCCCGGGGCCTCAGAATCCCTTCCGGGCAGCCTCGGGGACCAATGAGGCCCGGTGACCGCTCTGACTCATAAGGAGATGAGAGCCACCAGTCACGTCACCATCACGATGAAAGGAGCCCCTCCCAGTGCCCGTCCTGTCCTCAGTGGAGAGGCCGGAAGAGGGCTCAGCCAACTGATCCAGCCCTGCCCTGCCGGGCCCCGGAGGTCCGAGGCTGGAGAGGCGGTGATGCGTACATGACAACTTGAACACCTGCGGCCAGAACTCCAAGGGGGCCTGGAGCCGATGGGGCACACAGCAGGTGCTCAATAAATGTACCGGCTGACATCTACCAGCTTTGAGTTGCGACTGCCAGACAACCCGCACAGAACAGGACGCAGGTGGGTTGCCCACGGGGGTCCCGAGGCAGAGCCCCCACGTCCGGCTCAGCTGGGCCCCGACTCCACTCACTCTCGGCCCGACCTCTCTGGCTTCATCTTTCTCCACGCCCGTGCCCGCCAAGTCATCTGTAGCCGCGACCCTGTGGACAGTGTCTCTCCTGGCCTCGCGGCCTCCACACGGGCCCTGCCAGTTTATGCCTCCCCCCATGCAGAGGCCAAAAGCATCTTGAAAACAGCACTCTCCTCCCACTGCGCCCCTAACGCTCTGTCACATCCCTTGTTTTATTTTCTTCGTGGCACTTAGGACAATCTATAAATACCCGCTCTCTTTTTTTTTTTAAGCTCTATGCTCACCGTGGGGCTTGAACTCACGTCCCCAAGATCAAAAGTCGCATGCTCTACGAGGAGCCAGCCAGGCACCTCTATAAATATCTTGTTATATGGTTACTGCTGTCTCCCCCCCCCCCCCCCCCCCCAGAATGTAGGTGTCCTTCATGCTGGTGATCCCAATGTCTACAGCAGTGCCTGGCACCCAGTGCCTGTGGGCTCCGGGGATGAGCGCTGTTACGCTCCTACTGGCCGCGTCCCTGCCGCTGGCCGTGCCTACTGAGCCCAGTCCCTGAACAGCTCCACTGCTGCGATCGATCTCCCCACCTCTGCCCCCAGCCCGCCTCCAGGCAGAGCCTGCCCTCCCTAAGGGGGGGTCTCACCACAGGCGCAAAGCTGGGGATGACACTGGTGATGTGCAGGCAGGGGCTGCGCTGTTCCCCCAGCGCCAACCCGACGCCATCACCCTGAACACACTCTGGCACCCCCACCCAGGCCGGGATTGGCAGCGGCAGGTGGGGCCAGGCACGGCTGGTGCTGGTGCGCTCGTCCCCGTGCGCACCCCGGGCTCCCGGCCCTGGCCACGCCCCGCCTCCAGCGGCCTACTCACCCTCGCTGAGGAAGGCATCCCAGACGCGCAGCACCGTGGGGAAGGGCAGGGAGCGGGCGAAGAGGCACAGGAACCACTCGGGCAGGTACAGCAGAGGCCCGACGCCCACCTGCTGCAGGTGCTTGTGCACGCGCGGGAGCAGCCGCCGGAGCAGGGCCGCGAACACTTCAGCGTCCAGCTGCACAGCCTCCTGCAGCCACGTCCGTCCGTCCGTCAGCACGACTCCCCAATCCCGGGCTGCCCCTCTCAGTCCCTAGGCCCCTGCCTGCCTGCCTGCCCGGCCCCTCCCCTGTGCCCTCCGACCCCCTCCAGCCTCTCACCATGTGGGGCCCGTAGTAGCCAGGGAGGTAGACCTCACAAATCTGCACCAGGCACCAGAAGGCCTCCTGCGGGAGGGGCACAGGCCGTGAATGCCCACACCGAGGGGACCACAGAGGGAAGCACAGGGCAGGGGAAAAGGGCGCGGGGGAGGGCCTGGGCATCATCTGGGGGTGGCTCTGGAGCCTGGAGCCGAAACGCAGCCTAAACTCAGGCTCTGACCGAAAGACTCCTCGCTGCCCAGGTAGAGGCCGATGATGGGTCTAGGAAGGTGGAAGTCGCGGGGCTCACGGTATTGATTTTCAGAGTCACAGAGTTGGGGCTCACTGGTCAAGGGTTGGGAGGGTCCCAGAGTTCAAGTCCTGGGTTCTTGGGGGGTCATAAGGGTCAGAAGTCATGGTCACGGGGCTCAAAATCAGGAGTTGTGAAGTCAAGGTGATGACATCCAGGTTCTCAGATCGCCGGGACAGGGGTCAGGGACCAAGCGTCCCAGGTTTCTGGACTCAAGATCGTTGGCCTTGAAGGTCACGGAGGTTGGTGGTCATGAGGCCCCAGGTCACTAGGACAGGATCTGGGAGTCAAGGATCCCAGGTCCCTGAGTCCAGAGTTCCTGGGGTTGGGGGTCACGGATCACTGGGGTTGGGGTATCGGGGTCTCGAATCCCTGATGTAGGGTCTAGGGCACTCACCTCTGGGGGCAGGTGCATGAGCAGCACAGCAGCCACAGGGCCCTGGGCCTGACAGTAGCCCTGTTCGGGCCGATGCAGCGTGTAGGCCTTGAGTACCTGCAGGAGCCCCTGCTGCCTGTACCAGAAGACCCCGTTAGGGGTCAGTCCTCCAGGCAGCCCTTCCCCACCCACTGGCGGCCCCTTCCCAGGCCTCAGCCCCCCTGGGCCTCACTGGGTCCCCCGAGATGGAAGGACATAAAGCTGAGGTGGGGGCCAGGGCCGAAGCGCCCTGGGGATCGTGGGGCCGGAGGTCTCTGGGGGTCCCTGGCCTCCTACCCATGACCCTGAGGTGACACAAACATCTCGTGCAGAGGGAACTGGCGATGCAGGTCCCTGCTGATGGTCTCCATCCAATGTGGGTCTCCAGGGGCCTTGGCCAGTTCCTGTGGGTGGACAGGAAGGTGGGGGTGAGGGCTCGGAGTGGCGAGGGGCTCTGAGGGGGGCAGGCAGGACCCCTGCCAACTCTATTACCTTATAGGTGTCGGGGCTGTTCTTTTGACACACGTGGGCCCCGCACAACAGAGGCCAGCACCGGGCCCGCAGAGCCGAGGGGATGCCTTTCCGGCACTGAATCTTTACCTGTGGGTGAGGCCAAGGAGTCCCGTTAGAACAGCGAGGCCAGCCTCTCCTGCTTCTGTTGGCAGGTCCCAAGCCCCAGCCTGTCGTGGGGCAAGGGTCACTTCGGGCGGTAGGGGAAAAAGGCGGGAGGTCCCGGGATCCCGGAGGGGTAAATTTTGCCAGGGCACGGGCAGAGGCAATGGGACCATCGTCCCCTCACCTTCTTGTATCGCCGAGACATGGTTTTCTCCCAGTGTGAGGTCATCTCTACCCACTTCATCTCTCGCTGGCGGATCAGGTCTGCAGGAGGGTGACCGGGCCTGAGGGCACATGACACAGGTGTCGAGGTGTGGGCCAGCTGTTACCTAGAGCCCACATCTGCCACCCTTCATGCTACCCAGGTAAACTCAGCTCCTGGCCCTGGAGATCTCTGGGGAGCCCTGGGGCGGAGGGGGGGGAGGTGACCTGTCACCCAGGAGTTGCCAATCGTTGTCATGGGGACAGGAAAGGATGTGGCTCTGATGTGGGCAGAAGCAGGAGAGGCTGAAGGGGGTGTGTAAGTGTGTGCTGGGGGAGGGGCTGGTTGGCCGTCCCCCAGGGTAGGAACACAGACAACTCCTAAGAGAAGCTAAGTGGACAGAGCCCCGGACTAGAAGCCAGGAGTCCTGAGTTTGAATGTAGTTCTATTTGGTCTCCGGCGTGACCTCGGGCAAGTTCCTATCTGCACTTGTTTTCCTGTCTGTGTATTGGGAAAGGGAGAGGGTGAGGGAAGAGGTGTGGGTTCTTTGGTTAGGTTCTGGGATTATTGGGGCAGAGATTAAAAGGGGAAGGATGTTTGGCCTTAAGGATAGGTGCAAAGCATTGGAGGTTCAGGGTAAAAGAGACAGATCAGAGACACTCTTGTCTCAGCCCTGCTGGCTTTAGGATTCTACCTGGAGTGTGAGAAGGGGTGACACTGGCTGAGTCCCCAGACCCTCCAGGACCCTCGCGGTTGAGCCTCACTCTAAAATTCATCCCTCAGCCCCCATCCTCAGCCCCAGCACCCCGCTGCCCCCCATCTCTCCCCGACTTACCCTGGCTCTGCTGAGCTGCCCCCAATGAAGCCATAGCGGTCAGCCTGGCGATACGGGCCGGGCCCACTCAGCTCAGAGTCAGATCCCAAAGAGCTGGAGTCATCCTGTAGCTCTGAAGTTTGCACCAGGTCCTCCCCTAGGGCCTGGGCCATGGTGCCCCAGACCCCTGCTACAACAGGCTGCAAGATGTGGGGAGAGCCAGGGTGAGAGGCAACTCCCGATCAGCCTGGGGCCTGGGCTCCCATCTAGCCGGTCCCCAGCCCGAGGACCTGACTGTGTGAGGTTCAGAGGGAAGAGGCTTCGGGGTATCTCACCAAGCTCCTTCTGTCCCCACTTTTATTGGGGGAGGGGAGGGTGGGCCCTGAAGTGGCAGAAAAGCCAGACCTCTGCATAGAGGCCCAGCCCCAGGCCCAGCCCCTGCCCCTGCCCCCCCCCCCCCCCAGGCCCAGCTTACCTCCCTGCTGCACCTCACCTCCTCCTCTCACTTCCTCCTCAGTAGCAGACAGCAACCCGCTGGGGAGCCCCTCCCACACTACCCTCCCGAGTGTGTGGGGGGGGTCACCCCTTCCTCCCCGAGGCTCTTCCGGTCTGCCCCAGTGCTGTGGGCTCCTCCCACCCTTCCCGTGGGCTCTCCGTGGGCCGCCGTGGGCTGGGGGGCGGCAGGCTTACGTTTCCGCCATGGGTGTGACGGGTCAGGGCCCAGCAGAGGTACAGAGGCCAGGCCACCTCCAGTTTTGAGGTTACCGGCACGTAAAGCAGTTCAGGATTCCAGTGAGAACTATAGTTTATTATAGTTTTGCTCTTTAGAAAGTAATGCTTTGGACACGCACATCATACAGCGTTATTATGCACTCAAGAAGCAATGACGGAACTTATAAAAAAAATATTAACTTAGCGCGCACCACAGTGTGGACCATAAAAAAAATATTAACTTAGCGCGCACCACAGTGTGGACCAAAACGCGGTGGGTGTCTGAGTCTGGCCATACTGCCTGGGGGCCACAAAGACTCAGGAGGTAAAGGTCCTCCATGAATGTGAAGCTGGGGTTTTGGCCCAGCCCCTTGCTATCTCTGAGCCTCAGTTTCTTTTTCTGCACCTTGAGGACTTAATCCGTAGTGTATGGGGAGACAGTTATTAACGTACTCACACCACACTCCCGCCCAGGGTGGGTGGGAAAGACTGGTCAGCCTTTGATAGAGAAAAACAACTTCCACGGTATTTCCGGTCCCATACCCTCGGAACTGGACTCGGTCATTCGTCAGGGGAGGGACCAGACTCGACCCCGCCCCACCAAGCCCCACCCCACTGGCCGGGCTCCGTCCTGATCACACACCCAAACTCAGCGCAAGCCCCGCCCCGCCCCGCCCCGTCACCTATGCCCCGCCTCCGGACCGCCGCGGCCGCTGCTCCCGGCGTCCGGCGGGGGCGCTAGAGCGCGGGGGCAGCGCGCGCGGGGCGGGGCGGCAGGCCGAGGAGGCGGGGCGGCAGGCCGGGGCGGGCTGGGGCGGGCGGAAGGAGCGCCAGGCCGGAAGGAGGCAGCGGGAGGGCGGGCGGCAGGAGTGGGCCCGGAGCTGCTGGGCCGGAGCGGCGGCGCCGCCATGTCCGACAGCGAGAAGCTCAACCTGGACTCTATCATCGGGCGCCTGCTGGAAGGTTGGCCGGGGTAGGGGAAATCGGCGCCCGCCGCGCCCGGGCCCCCTGCCTGGCCCGGAAGTGGTGCGCGGGCGGGCCTGCCCCTCCCAGGGCCAGCTTAGACTGGGCGGGGACGGGCCGCGAGGTCCCGCCGCTGCGGCTGCCCCCCCAGTCGCAGCGCGCCTAGGGGGGCTCCAGGGACCCCCTGGCTCGAGGGGACAGCCCCCTCTCCTGGGCCCGGGGCGCACGGGTCGACCTGCGCTCTCGGGGCGAGGGAGAAACCTAAGAAACCTAGCTCCACCCCTCCCAGGGGTCCTGCGCCGTAGGGTGGGGTGCTGGATGGCAGGCCCCTGGGCACAGCAGACCCCCCCCTCCTGGAGGGGTCCCGACCTGGGAGGCCCGAGGCGGAGGTCCTGGGAGGCTCAACAGCGACAGCTGCCCCTGGGGCAAGGAGGGGCCCAGAAGGCCCATGAGCCCCCAGATGTGCCCATAGGGCCACTTGCGTCGTCCACCTTCCTCCTGCCTGAGGGACCAGAGTCTTGATGCCCCATTCCGTCCCCAGTGCAGGGCTCGCGGCCTGGAAAGAATGTACAGCTAACAGAAAACGAGATCCGTGGTCTGTGCCTCAAATCACGGGAGATTTTCCTGAGCCAGCCCATTCTTCTGGAGCTGGAGGCACCCCTCAAGATCTGCGGTGAGCCCCCTGCCCAGGCCCCTTTTGCTTTCTGAAAGTGGAATCTTCCTCCCCTCCAAGTCCTTGGATTGCTCCTCCCTGGAGCCCAGACTTGGTCCTGGGTTCAAGTGTAACCCCTGCAACTAGCGCTGAACAGGTTCTCTGGGTCACAGGGGACATCCATGGCCAGTACTACGACCTTTTGCGGCTCTTTGAGTACGGCGGCTTCCCTCCAGAGAGCAACTACCTCTTCCTGGGGGACTACGTGGACCGGGGCAAGCAGTCTTTGGAGACCATCTGCCTGCTGCTGGCCTATAAGATCAAGTACCCAGAGAACTTCTTCCTGCTCCGTGGGAACCACGAGTGTGCCAGCATCAACCGCATCTATGGCTTCTACGATGAGTGTGAGTAGGCAGAGTATCTGGGGTTGCCCAAGTCCGTGAGGGACTCCGCTACTCAGTGGGACCCTCACATTGGCCTGGCAGTAGAGGTATTAGTGTCTGACAGGTACCTGCAGAGTATGAGCTCTATGAAGGGTGCACGTCGGTTCATGGCTCTCCACCCTGCCCTCCTGGCACGGGGCCTGGCACTCAGGAGGGGTCTGGTGAATGGCTGTTGACTGAGGACCATATATATTCTAATGTGGGGCCCTGCCTGATGACACTCCCCTCCAGTACATCCATTAAGCACTTGGGATGCCTATTTGGACTGGGTTCTGTCTACCAGAAGCTGAGATAAACCAGACCTAGTCTTGGCCTGGCCCTGCTCACCGGGTGGGGGTGGGTTGTTCCATATTGGAACTCAGGTTCCTGTGGACTCCGCTGCTTTAGAATTCTTCCAGGACGGCTGGTAGGCAGTGGAGTCGGGGAAGGGGGGCAGGGAAGGGGGCTTCTCTTGCCTTCCATTCTTCCCCCGGCTGTGTCTGAGCGGCCCACAAAGTGTGCCGGGCGGGGGGCAGCTGGGCCTCACAAGGCATCTCCCTCCTGGCAGGCAAGAGGCGCTACAACATTAAACTGTGGAAAACCTTCACCGACTGCTTCAACTGCCTGCCCATTGCTGCCATTGTGGACGAGAAAATCTTCTGCTGCCACGGAGGTGAGGGTGGCTCTGAGGCACGTGTGGAAGGAATGTCTGGGAAGGAAGAGCCCCAGGACACATCCCAGGGGTCTTGGTTTGCATGTCACATCTTCCAGAAAGCCCCACCCCCCACCCCCCGCCCCGGTGTTAGGTCGCACTCACCCCCATTTTGGCCTTGGCATCGTGAATATACTTTGTCTCCTTTGTTCGGAGAGCTCTTTGGTCCTTGAGGGCAGGAACCTGAAGAGGCAGAAGGCGATGACTTCTGCCTGCCTGGCCTCCTGGGACTCTGGGAGAGAGCCAGGTGGTGGTGGGTGAGGGGAGACTGACCGGCAAAGGCTTTCTGGAGCAGGAGGGCTTCGAGGCTGGTTTGAGAAAAGTGACCTGTGTCCCCCTTCCCCCCACGCGCCCCAGGCCTGTCCCCAGACCTGCAGTCCATGGAGCAGATTCGGCGTATCATGCGGCCAACAGACGTGCCTGACCAGGGCTTGCTGTGTGACCTGCTGTGGTCTGACCCTGACAAGGACGTGCAGGGCTGGGGCGAGAATGACCGTGGTGTCTCCTTTACCTTCGGGGCTGAGGTAGTGGCCAAGTTCCTACACAAACACGACTTGGACCTCATCTGCCGGGCACACCAGGTGGGCTGGCCGCCCTGGGCTGGGGGGGAGCCGGGGCCTGGTAGCTAGCACCTACTGAGCTAACTGCCCCCATCCTCCTCCAGGTGGTGGAAGACGGCTATGAGTTCTTTGCCAAGCGGCAGCTGGTGACACTCTTCTCAGCTCCCAACTACTGTGGCGAGTTTGACAATGCAGGCGCCATGATGAGTGTGGATGAGACGCTCATGTGCTCCTTCCAGGTGGGGATGGGGAAGGAAGGGGCCCGTGACCCCTCGGCTTAGCCCGTGAGCCTGACCAGCTTTGTCTCTTTTAGATCCTCAAGCCCGCTGACAAGAACAAGGGGAAATACGGGCAGTTCAGCGGCCTGAACCCTGGAGGCCGGCCCATCACCCCACCCCGCAACTCCGCCAAAGCCAAGAAATAGCCTCCACGTGCCCGCACTCTGCCCCAGATGGTGGATTGTACAGAAATTATGCGGCCGTTGGGGGGTTCGTGCTGGCTCCCCCCAGGCCCACCTGTCACGGGGAGCACGGAGCCTTGGTATATTTTTCTTTTTCTTTTTTTTTTAATGAATCGATAGCAGCGTCCAGTCCCCCAGGGCTCCTTCCGCCTGCACTGGCGGTGGTGACAAGCAGGACCCTGGGGCTGAGGCTGCAGCTCAGGGCAAAGCAGGGCCAGATGTGGGTTTCCAGCCTCGCTTGGCCTCAGGGCCAGCAGACAGATCCTGGGGCGACCCATCTGGTCTCTTGAATAAAGGTCAAAGCTGGATTCTCGCCACGGCCTCTGTCTCCCTTGTCCCAAATACTGAGCCTGGCAGCCCTTCTGCCCAGAGCCGCTTGGGAGGACAGGCTTGCTGGGCATGGGGCGCCAGCCAAGGCAACCCCAGCCACAGGCTCGGGTCCACAGGGGCTTAGAATTCCAAACCAGGGCCAGACAGCATAGAGAAAGCAAGAAAAATAGTCTGCCGGCTAAAGGGATCCCAGGGGCGTGCCCAGGGTTTAAGGAAGGGACACGTCATGATTGGCAAAGCCGGGAGAGCAGCAGGGGCCAAGAGCCCCTTTGTGACTTTTGTCTTAAGGAAGGCAGGTGTCCACCCTGGCTACGTAGTTAGGAGTCTGGCCTGAAGGCCTACGGGGAGGAACAGGTGAGGGACCTCCCATCAGGTGGCAGCTCAGTGCCAAGCCTGGGAACAGACGTGATTGGTTGGGAGTTGGTGAGGGAAGACAGGACCCAGGCTAGTCACAGACAGCTGGGAGGGGTCTGAGGTGGGGACAAGACCAACCAGCTCCACTCCAGCACAGCCTGCCTTTACCACCCACCAGGGCAGAGATCAGCCCTCTGGGGGAAGGGGGAGGCCGTGGCTTCGTCTAGTCCAGGGCCTCTGGACATGGGCTTGTTCTCGGTTCAGCCTTCACCCTCACTATCTTCAGCCAGCACAGGGCTGGGGCCGGGAGGGGAGTGTGCAGGGGCGAGGACGGAGCCAAAGAACAGCGAGCGGAACTGGAAGGGAGCAGAGGAAGCGGGGTGAGTTCTGGAGGCTGCTCCCTCCTTGCCTCCCACCCCTGCCTCCATCTCCAGCCCCTACCTTCTTGGGGGGGGGAGTCCCAGGCTCTATACTGGGCTCAGTGTCGTTGTCCTCTGAGTAGGGGCCAGGGCTAGAAGGGGGCTGGTGGCCAGGTGAAAAGGACACAGAGGGTACTGCCCGGGAGCCCTCGATGTCTGCAGTAGTTTCCATGGCGATCATGTAAGAGTCAATGTCGTCATTGGCAAAGTCATCCAGGTGGGGTGTGCTGTAGACAGGAACACGGTGTCAGGAACAGGGACAAAAGAGGGTACAGAGGCAGGGCCCCTCCTTAGAGGACTCAGAGGGGGCTGTAAAAGCCTTGTGACCAGTGATGATCCCTTGGCTTCACTCCTTTCTCGTTTAGTTGGAGGGAAAAAGACGTAGTGGTAAGTGGAGGCTTCCTGCAGGGAGTGGACCTGGAATCCATTTGATCAGAGTTCAGATCAGGGCCTGAGGGAGGCATCCTGGGAGCGAGTTTAGCTCAGTTTGGGTAGGGGAGCATCAAATCCTCTGAGCTAGACCACCTGGGGCCAAAGCCTCCACCTTCCCGGGAGACAGAGCTGGAGAGCACTGGGGCCCAGGGACGTGCTGGGCGGGGGGCCAGACTAAACTTCCTCTGTTTCAGCTACACTGGGCCCATCCTCCCCATCCCACCTGCCCTTCCAGCCACCTGCTTTCCCCAGCCCCAGGCAGCTCCCTGCCTCCCAGCAGCCTGTTCCCTCCCTGGCCTGGGAAGAGGCTCAGAGGGGAGGACTCAGCCAGAGAAGGAAGCCAGCCCGACCTTGGGGATACTTCCCTGGGTGGGAGGGATCTCTGAGCACAGCTGATCAGGAAGGCTGAGCCTGCGGGGCTGGAAGGGGCCGTGAGTACTGTAGGGGCTGGGGCCTGACAGGAAGTGTGTGTGCTGGGGGTAGCACACGGGCGGCAGGCTCAGGCCAGGGTACAGAGATGGCAGAGGGGAGGCGTGGGCAGGCGGGTGGGCATCCTCACCTGTGAGCCTGGAGCGGAGGCGCCAGCCTGTGTAGCTCTGGGGAGCGCAGGTCCGACTCGGACATTGTGGCCAGGACGAAGTGTCCGTCCAGCAGGGAGTCCTTGATGGCAAAGATGGCTGGCCTAGGCAGATGACAGGTCCTGGGCCAGGTCAGGGCTTTTCAGCTCCCGGCAGCCCAGAGTCTCCCCTCCCACACCTGAGGCTGGGAATTACCTGCCCGGCACATCGAAGTGAATGCTAAGAGACAAGTTTGCGGACTCTGCGAAAGTCAGGAGTCCCTGGGAGTGGAGAGGCAGAGCAGTGAGCCTGGGCGGGGCCGGGAGGGCAGGGTGGGGAGCGTGTTGGGGGGAAACTCACCCGGAATTCCTTGAGGCAGAAAGTGATGGCCACCCCTTCCTGGGCCTGCAGCTGCTGGAAGTCCTCCTCCCCGATGCTCATCTCCGTCACCATGGCTTTGACAGTCCTGTCTGGAGGCAGGAGCAGGAGGAACCCAGGCCTCTGGGCCCTGTCCCCTCTTACCCCAGCTGCCCCCCCCCCCCCCCCCCCCGCCCTGAGTCATCCCAGGCCACATCTGGCTCCCTCACCTGCCTCCTCCTCCTGGTAGCTGCGCAGGATGACCCTGCGGCCAGAGCCGATGCCCAGCGTCACTTCTGCCAATGTGGGGGGGAAGGGCTGAACAGCCTCCCCCAGGACCCTGTGAGGAGGGCACAGCATCACACCAAGGCTTAGCCCTGCCCAGGGCCTTCGCTCTCGGTGAGCTGAGGCAGAGCTGCGGCGCGGGTTATTAGCGCACGGACACCTACCATGTGCCAGGCCTAGCACGCCCTGGGAGGGAGGACAGGGTGAGGAGGACCTGGTTCCTACCTCATCCAAAGCTCTCGGGCTGTTGGAGAAAAGTCCGCCGCAAGGGATGGGGCAGACCAGAGCAGAATCCAGAGGAGGTAACAGGAAGGATGGGCTGTTGCATGGGCCGAACCAGGCAGGCAGTACCTGCCCACCGAGGGGTGGGAAACCACAGCGGTGCCATCTATAAACTCGGCCTTCAGAAAAAGGCCTTAAATCTTCATCTTTTTAGAATACACGTTAACAAGTATTCACGTACGAGACAACGTCTGGAATTGGCCTCAAGACAACTGAGACAGGAGTGGGCATCTGCTTCTACATATATTTGAAATTGTCCATGAAAAAAGGAAAAACAATTGCTCATTAGAAGAAAAAAATAGCACCCAAATCCAGACTAGAGGTGATACCCTTCCCTCTTCCTTTACCCAAAGGAGTCCTGAGCGCACTATCCCAACAGAACTCAGAAAAATAGACTGTAGGGACTCAGAGGGAACTTCAGATACCACACCTTATGGCTACCAAAATGAACATGACCTTGGGCTACTCAAATACAAGCAGCATCCAGCAGAGGGTGGGGCAGAGGGTGGGAGGGGAGCTACCCCTCTCCACACTAGTGTTCTCCACTGAAGCCCCCATCTGCCAGGTCCTGCACTGCCCCTGGGTGTTCAGATTTTCCCAGAACAGAGCCCCACCCCCATGGCTGCTTATTCAGGCAGCCGTTCTGGACCATGACCTCCCGGTCCAGCCTCCTTCCTTGGGCTGCGGACTCCTCAAATCTACAGTCCAGGCAGATAGGAAAAGACGCTGCTCTCGAAAGAACACAGTCCCAGAAGGATGACCCCACCAGAGAAGGGTTTTGAGCTCCTGAGCCACAAAGCTTAAAGATGGACGTTCAAGGCTGTTCAGGCCAGAGAGAGGATTTACGTGCAAACCAAAGACATGCTTGGTTGGTTGCCTGCTTGCTTTTTTTCTTTCTTTCTTTTTAAATATTTTTTAAAGTTTATTTAGAGAGAGAGAGGGCAAGTGAGGGAGGGACAGAGAGAGAGGGAGAAAATCCCAAGCAGGTGCCACACCCAGCACAGAGCCCAACACGAGGCTTGATCCCATGACCCTGGGATTGTGACCTGAGCCAACATCAAGAGTCGGATACTCTGAGCCACCCAGGTGCTTCAAAGACCTGCCTTCTAAAAGAGGAGTCAGAATGGGTCTGAATGGCCAGAAAGCCAAGCTGAATCTTTGGGGTGGAGAACACAGGCTCCTGAAGATACTGAGGACCCTGGGGCACCGCCCTCCTCCATTCCAGCCTCTGCCTAAGAGCCAGACCAGACCCTGACAGCAAATGGAGAAGAGAAAATGAAGAAGGCATCTCCTTAAATTGACTCTTGAAGCTCCAAAGAAGCAAAAAAGACCCACGGCTCAGCTTGTAGCCAGCCGACAGACTCACCGTGCGGGGGCACGGAGCACATGGGAGCACAAGGCTGGGTCGAAGACGGCCTGCAGGGACTCGCATTCCTGGAAGGACAGGTTGTGAGTCTTCCTCACCCCTGGATGGGCAGACAGGGTCTCAGTGGGTCTTGCTAACCTCCGCCCCAGGGACCCCGTGGCCAGCCGGCTGCCCACTCACCGTATCTGCAGTGCAGCTGGACCACCAGGCGGCTGTTCCTGCCATTCAGCGAGATGCAGCATCTCTCCACAGTCTTCTCCACCATCGCCAGCGAGCGGAAGACGGCCAGGAACGACTGAGTGGGGCAAATCCATCGGCTCAGTGCTGTGCCTCCGCCGACCAGCTTCCACATCCCGTGGAGGACCTGGCCATCCCAGGCTCAGCACTGTCACAGCAGGAAAGGAGCTCCACAACGTGCAGAACGGTGACGCCTTTCTGGGCCTTTGTTCATGCTGTTACACCTGTGTGGGATGCCTTGAAAGACCTACTTACCTTTCAAGGACCAACTTGAATATCACCGCCCTCTCCAAACCCCGGCAGAATCAACCAGCCTCTCCGTATCTCCCGTTATGCTCTGTGGTCTTTACTGTGCCCCTCACTGCACTTGACACTGGCTTGCTCCCGCACTACCTCTCCCTCCCCAGTCAGTATCTACTGAATGTCCCAGAGCAGACACATTCCAGGGCGGCGGCACAGGGCCGCTGACGAGGGAAGGGCCTCACCTTCATCAAGATCTTACAGCGCAGGGCTTCCTGACCAGGGGTGGCGGCCTGGTACTGCTGGAAGAAGAGTGGGGCAAAGAGGAAGCAGGCATAGGCAGAGCGAGAGGAGTTCACCGTCCGGAGGGAGAGCTGGGCCAGGAAGAGCAGGGAAAGGGATGCGGTCAGGGGGCAGAGACGGCTCTGCCCTCTGGCTGGCTTTTGGCGCACACTTGCCCTACTGTCCTCCGCCGGCACCTGTGGAAATCCTCCCTCTCGGTCCCGTCAGCGGATGCCTTCTCCCCGAAGCCTTCCCTGAGTCCCTGGCGGCACTGCTCCCACAGCAAGGGGTCTACATACTCTGCCTTTTGCCCTAGTCACCCCCCACCCGCCACCGGGCACTTCAGGGACCAAGGAAGATGACAGGGCCCAAACTGACGCCACAACAACGGGGTGGGGGGAGGGGGGGAAACAAACTCAGCAGACAAATCTGCCCAAGGGCATCTGGCCTGATGGGAGGCGACACCGGCTCCCTGCTGTAATCCCACCCACCCCCTCACCCCGTCTTCCAGGGGCTCCAGGTAGAGCTCATCCCCGATACGGGACAGGGAATGGACGGCCTTGCCGAGCACTGCGGGGAGGAGAAAAGAAACGGGGGTTAGGCTGGCATCTCCCGCGGTTCCACGTGCCCCCGCCCACCGGTCGCCCCCAACTCACCCTTCACGTTGCCGCCCGTGACCAGACACTTCATGCTGCGCCCAGGACCGGGGCCGGGCCTGGCCCGCGACCGAGCTGAGACTGGCGGCCGGCCCGCAACGGATCCCTACCCAACCCCGGGGAGGCGGCTGGTCCCCGGGTCTCGCCCGCCGCCGCGGGGCCCCCGGGGGTTCCCTTCCCGCGCACCGCCCCCCGGAAGCCCCGCCCCGCATTCTCATTGGCCCACACACCGGCGCCTCCGTCACGTGAGAAAAACGCTCGCAGGCTCCGCCGTCACGTGACGGAGTCCTCGGTCGGGAGGCGGGCCGCGCGGGGACTGGAGCCGGGAGCGCCGGCCCCTGCGTTTTCGCGCCCCTGGGCAGCGGGCCGGCCGGCTAGGCTGGGCCTCGGCGGCTGCGCACCCGCGGCCGCCATGGAGCGAGCACCGGGCTCGGAGCCCTGAGATGTACGGGCTCGCCCGCCTGGCTCGCTTAGTACAGATCTTCCTGGGTGTCGTCTGGATACCGGGTCGAAGCTGGACCTTCCGCACGGACACAAGCCGCAACCACCAGTTCTAAAGAGACTAAATTTGCTTCAGGATCTCAGGGTGGGAGGTTGGGAGGTGGCTGTGCATTCTGGCTTGGAGGATCCGTCATTGATCTTGAAAAACAGATTATCGGGGCTGAAAGGGGTAGAAGGGTGTACCTAGCAGGGTCAAGCGGGAGTAAAAGGTCACTGGTGCGTGGGCTTTGCCCCTGGTCGGGGGGCGGGGGGAAATGCTCCGTGAGCCTAGCAGAGGGGTGGGGGCTGCCAAATGATGAGGGAC
The DNA here is from genome assembly GCF_018350155.1 of Leopardus geoffroyi. Lineage (NCBI taxonomy): Eukaryota > Metazoa > Chordata > Mammalia > Carnivora > Felidae > Leopardus > Leopardus geoffroyi. Next base: position 110,383,794 of record NC_059329.1, on the reverse strand, counting down.
ACCAGTGGGGAGCGCTGGAAACATCTTCCGAGCGTAGAGCCACATTTGTGTGACCATTTTTTAAAAGACCCCCCCCCACAAAGGGGCGCTTGGGTGTCTCCGTCGGTTAAGCGTCTGACTTGATTTTGGCTAGGGTCATGATCTCACGGTTTGTGAGATTGAGCCTTTCCTCTGCCTCTGCGCTGACAGGGCGGAGCCTGCTTGAGATTCTCTTATCTCTCTCTCTCTCTCTCCCCCCCCCCCACCTTCTCTCTCTAAAAAAAAAAAAAAAAAAAAAAAAAAAAAAAAAAAAAAAAAATTAAAAAAAAGAAAAGACTCCCAAGAGCGTGCAGCCAGGGAAGTTTCCCCCCTTGCCCTGGGCCCCAGGTTGCAAGGCTGCACAGTGGAAGGAAAGTCTTGGAGGGACTTTCTGAGCTCTAGCCCGCACAGCACCAGGTTCCTAGTGCTCTGAAGGGACTTGGGCATCGCTGAGTTCCTTAGGGTCGGGGCTTGGCCTTGTCCCTCTGGTATTGTCTGCAGTGAAGAATCTATTTGTCTACCTGCCCCTTGCCCTCCAGCTCCTGGCCTGCAGTTCTGGATCCCCCTTTGTCTCTCCCTCTCCTGCCCTAGGTGCAGTTTCTCACCAGTCTTCCCTAGAGCACTGGCGGAGGTTGTTTTTTTTTTTAAGTTTATTTATTTATTTTGAGAGAGAGAGAGAGAGAGAGACAAGAGGAGGGGCAGAGTGAGAGAAGGAGAGGGAATCCCAAGCAGGCTCTGCTCTGTCAGCGCAGAGCCGCTTGTGAGGCTGGAGGTCAAGAAATGTGAGATCATGAGCTGAGCCTAGATCCAGTTGGATGCTTAACCGACTGAGCCACCCAGGCACCCGTGGGGGAGGTTAGTCTTGCCTTCCAAGGGGATCAGGGCAAATGGCACCACCTTTACCCAGGCATTTAAGTCAGTACTCTGGGAGTCCTCCAGTCTCCATCATCCCACGTTACAGTCCTTCAGCAAGCCCTGACTGCTCCACCTTCCAAACAGGTGGCACCCACTTCCATGGCCATGGCCATCATCCTGGCTCCGGCCACCATTCTCTCTCACCTGGATGCCTGTGGGAATTCTCTGAGTGCTCCCCTGCCTCCAGCCTGTCTTCTCCAGTCTACCCTCCATACAGCACCAAAGTGACCTTCCTAAAATGTCCCCCTTCTCACATACTGGCTCCTGTTCCTGGGGCTCAGCTGTACTTGCTTGACCTTCGGCCTTCTCTGTGCCGCTCCCTCCCCCCCTTGAACTTGAAATAATGCAACATCATTTCATATACGTCTACTTAAGGTGCTGTGATGAGACTTCCAGCTTCTTCCCACAGTCCCATCCTTCCCTGGACAGTAGCTGCCCTTCCCCCCACCCCCACCCCCACATTCTGTCAAAAAATAAAACCCACAAAAGAACCTAGCATTAGCTATTCTCTTCCTTCCCTTTTCTCCTCTCTCCATATCCCTCACTCTCTTTTTACCCCAATGTAACTCAGCTTAGCCTTCACACACTCTCCGCCGTGGCCCCACACCTGTCGCCTGGGCAGCCCAACTGGGACAGGAGCAGATGTCAAAGCTCCTGGAAGGCGAGGAGGGGGCACAATAATCACACAGTTGTGCCTCTGCTTCGACACCTCTGACGCTGTAGGGCCCTGTGGCCTTGAGGTCTTTGGTGCAAGGCCTGGGGGAGGGAGAGAGAGACATAAATTCTCAGGATGTTTAATGAATCTTCAGACGTACACCCACACACATAAAGTCTTTAGGATTTTTTTTAAGTAATCTCTATGCCCAGCGTGGGGCTTGAACTCACTACCTCAAGATCAAGTGTTGCATGCTCTCCTGACTGAGCCAGTCAGGCACCCCTCTTTAGGATTCTTAATGAGTCTTTTCACTCACACACACACACACACACACACACACACCCTGCCAGAGGTCAGTTATCACCTGACCCTTCCGAAGGGCTCAGACCAGAAAGGAGCCTGGAGCTGGGAATCAGGGGTCCTGGGTCTCTAGTCTGTGCTTCACCACTGACTCGCTGGGTGACTTGAAGGCCCCTCTCTGTCTCTGCGGCCGTGTCTTCATCTGTATGACGTGGCTGGCGGTGTGAGATGCTCACTGAGGTTCCTTCCAACCTTGACGTGTTGTGATCCTGAAGGGGCCCTCGGCTTTTCTGGGCCCGTCATCTGGCCGCAGTTCCGGGAGGAGTTGTAATTGGCTGTCCTGCTCCCCCTAGGCTGCGGGACTGGAAGGATGTTCTCCTGTCTGAAACCAGGCAGCCTCTCTGGGCTTGCAGTTGGCATAAGCACCGATGCCTGTCAGGTCCGGATGGAGCAGGAGGCACTTTGGGGGGGGGGGGAGGGCCTTGCAACCGTGAGGCACACCGTGTGTTGGGAGGGGGATGGGAACCCAAAGGCAGTTTGGGGTCTGTGCCGGAAAAGACCCGGGACAGCCCCAGCCCTGCTCACAGATAGTCTCCAGCAAGTCAAGGCCTTTTTTTGGGCCTCGGCTTCCTCCCTGATAAAATGAGAGGGTTGCACGAGATGCTCTCTCAGGATCCTTTCAACCCCCAAATTCCTAATCTTCACCCCACAGGTACCAAAGTATGTAAGTATATAGGAATATGTGTGTGGTAAGGCAGATATGGATGCAGGAAGGTGGTTACTATTTCAAACGTTTAAAATAATTATCTGTTGGGACGTCTGAGTGGCTCAGTGGGTTAAGCGTCCAATTTCGGCTCAGGTCATAATCTCACGGTTCGTGGGTTCGAGCGCCGCGTCGGGCTCTGTGCTGACGGCTCGGAGCCTGGGGCCTGCTTCGGATTCTGTGTCTCCCTGTCTCTCTGTCCCTCCCCTGCTCGCACTTTGTCTCTCTCTCTCTCTCTCTCTCAAAAATAAACATTAAAAAAAATTTTCTTAATTATTATTTGTTGATGGGGTTCCTGTGTGGCTCAGTCAGTTGAGCTCCTGACTCTTGATTTTGGCTCAGGTCATGATCCCAGGGTCGTGAGACTGAGCCCTGAATTGGGCTCTGCGCTGAGTATGGAGCCTGCTTGGGATTCTCTCTCTCCCTCCCTCTCTCTCTGCCCCTGCCCCGTTCACACTCTCTCCCCAAATAAATAAACCGAAACAAACAAACAAAAGCATGTACTGAACGACAAGGGTATAGCATTCGGAGAGGTTGCAGGACAGGCTGTCTGTCGTGGGGGACTGATGGCATTCTAGGCCCTGGTCTGCCCAGATCTGGCTCCACTGCTCCCGGGCTGGACACGTCGCTTCTTTTCTCTGAGCCTCAGTTGTCTCACCTGGAAATCGGGGGGAAGGGGCAATACCAGTCCTTCCCTCAAAGGGCTGTGTGAGGGTTCACTCGGTCCGCGTCCGTGAAAGCTCTCGGTACACACCGTGGGCGTTGCCGCTGTTACTGTCGTGTCTCACCATCCCCGTCTCTGGAGTGTCCCCTCAACCTCTTGTAGGGTCAGGACCAGAAACAAAATAAACCAGCGTGGACGGAGCCCCGGTGAATCCCACTAGGAACCTGGGAGGAGAGCCCCCCACCCCCCGAGAAACAATACACAGAAAGGCCTGGAGGCCCGGGACTGGTCAGGGGGCTCTGGCGGAGGAGGCAGAGGTCAGCCCCGCAAAGAGGCGCGGTGCTGGGAGCCTGTGGCTGCCGCCACGGGGCCAGCACGAGGTGCTGGCTGTCCTCGCTCTGCCGGTCGCCCCGCACGCAGGCCAGAGACCCGGGCTCCTCAGGCTGCAGGCTAGAGGTGGAAGGCAGAGGGGATGGAAACTTTAAACCCACAGCAGGGATGCGGAGGGGAAGCTCCGGCTTGTTCACCAGAACCTGGCATGCTGGAGTTACAGGGCCCCCTCGGAGCGCGAGTGAGGTAAGTTTAGGACAAATCAAAGGCAGCGTGCTTCACCCAGCAGGGGAGGACCCCGATGGAACTCATTACTCCAAAATGTGGTCTCGGCTGGAAATATAAATAGCTGCACAAAAGGTTTAGATAAATCCATGGATGACAGTTCCATTCATGGGTTGGAAGGGGAAGGAGGCTGTTAGGGGCCTGCTGGCCTGCGGGGAAGGCATCGGGGAGGCCACCTGGCCTCCCTCAGACCACCCCTGGGGGCCCCTGTCGGAGACCGGCTTCTTCGGGCCGCAGAGACCCAGGAGGCGGCGGTGCTCCTGAGGGCGGCAGCCGGGCCTGAGTCCCCGGGCCCTCTTCGCCGCCTCTCCGTGCTCCCCATCCACTGCCTGGGGAGACCTGGACACCACCAGCTCTGTGCCAAGCGTCCTGGCCAGGCTGTCCCTTAAGGGACCAGTAGAGGGAGACAGACACCGCGTACAGCCCCGGCTTCCAGAACAGAGACCAGGCTGCTCTGCCCTGGGCGAGCGCCTGCGGGTGCCAGCTGGGTGCCCAACGCTGTGCTATGCACCCAGGGAGAAGGGGGCCGAGAAGCCGTCCTCCCTGGCCGAGATGGGGTCACCAGAGGGCAGGGGGAGCGCGGGGAGACTCCAGGCAACTGGGATCGGGCAGGGGGGAGGCCACTAATTAAGAGCAGGGCCCCGGCGACTCTGGAGCCATCTGGCCCTCCGTCCCAGCAGCCCCGGAGCCCCTGGTGGGCAGGGTGTGGGTCTCTCTATGTCCACGCTGTTCCTCGGGGCACATATGGGGGGTGCTTCCCGAATGTTTGTTGGGGGGCTGCGCCCCACCGGCCTGAGTGCCAGCTCCTCCCCAGCCCCAGGCACGGCTTCCCCTCTTTGCCACCCAGACCCTCCTCGGCCCCTTTCCAAGCCCTGCCTGCCCTCTCCTTCCTCTGCACCACAGCCCCTTGTGCGCCTTGAGTTCTCGAGCCCTCTGTCATTTCACGCATTTCGCAGCGGCTGGCGAGTGCTCAGGGTGCTCTGGTGGGAAGGACGGGACCTCTGAGAGGTGCCTGTGGGGGCCAGGGAGGGGTGAACTCCTCACAGACCCAACCACCACTCGAGTGTTGCAGACAGATGGCCTGGGAGCCCGGAAGGAGTTGCGCCCAGTACAGCCCGGACTCCTTGACTCCACTCAGCCCCCTGTGCCCTGAGTGTCCACCCTTCCCCCTCTGTCTCTCCCTCGATACACGCAGCCCCCCCGGGGTTGCAAAATCAAATGCTCCGAACTGGTCGTCGTGGGAGGAGGGTTGAACGACGGCCCAACTCTCCAGTCTCGTATCTGTGTCCTGTGGTCTACGCCCAGCGTCACATGGTCAGATCACGTTGGGGTTGTGGGGACAGGCTGCAGGAGGAAAGCAGGGTCTAAAGAACAGAAAAGGTGCAGACAGGTGGGCATGGGGACTGGAAAGGGGGAGGTGGCGTCATTAGCCGAGACAGGAGGATAGGGCACGATGGGGCAGATAACAATATGCAACGTTATCAAGTGCTGAGTGCCAGAGATTTGGCTTGTATTAGCTCAATTGTCCTTACTCCGAGGAAGGTACCATTATCATCATTCCTGTTCCGTGCAGGAGAAAAGTGAGGTGTAGAAGCGCCAAGTGACTTGCCCAAGGTCACACAGCTAGCGACGCCCTTACTCCTTGTCACTGTCCCAACAGTGCTGGGATGGTGGTCACTCGGGGTGGGACTCCAAGTCATCTCAGGGAGATGCTGTCTGTCCTCTGACCCCTGGGGCCCCTGAGGAACCCAGACAGTCTGGAGAAAGCCGGAGAAGTCTGAAGGAGGGAGGCCGGTAGGGAGGGAGGGGACAGAGCGGGAGGAGCCGGCAGTGACTCAGCAGGGCAGGATAAGGATCTTCCAGCCCAGGGAGAGGTAACCCCACTCCTCTGCCAGGGGAGACGGAGTCACGGAGCCCGAGGCATGGGTTGGCCAGGGCAATGGAACATCCTGGGAGGATGGCGGGGAAAGCTCCTGGCAGGCAAGGGAGGAGTTGAGCATCTGGGGCTACCCCTTTTGCCCCTGCCTTCCGGTACCCACTCATCACCCAGACATCCTTGCAGATGGGGAGACGAAGCCTAGGTCGGGCAGGGGAGAGGCAGGCAGCAGGGCCTGGTTCCCCTCAGCTTCACGGGGAAGCAGGGGGCAGGTGGGCGCGGTGTCCTCTGGGAGGCTGAGCCCGTCCAGGTGTGGGTGCAGGACGCAGGGCAGGGTAGGGCCGTGGCTGAGGTAGGAGGAGGTCCTCAGCACCCTGGGGTTTCCGCTGACATCACCGCCAGCTCAGGGTGAGGCAGGGCCCTCTGGGCTCGTGCCCACTGGAGGGAAAGGGAAAGTGCACAGCCCTGCTGGTGGCCCCCAGGCCTGCAGCCAGTGTCGCGTGCACGAGGTGACGGAGAGGAGGCCTCCCGTCAGGGATGCGGATCCCGGGGAGCCCCCGGCAGCCCAGGCAGAGCCTCTGAGCCTACCTGGCCCTCACTTTGCAGGCTGAGTAGCAGGGCCCTCGGAAGCCCAGGGAAGCCCTCTCCCTGGCTGTGGGTGGGTGGGGACCTAACACGCAGTTCGGTCCTCATTCCGTGATTCAAACCCACTCGCCTGCTCCTGGAATCTACAGTTCTAGCTGAGGGGACTGGAGCGCTTTTCAGGGGGCTGACTCTCGCCAGCCCAGGAGGGTCCAGGTCAGGTGCCTGCCCCCACGTGCCACACGGTCCATGCCAGCAGTGGGCAGAGAGCAGGAGGGCCCAGGTCCCCCGCTCCAGGCACAGGGAGATTCTCTTTCTGTCCAAAGGGACATCTTAGTGTCCCATAGTGGCAGGCTGGCCCCAGCTTAGATAACCTCATAGCCAGGGGGTGCTGGCTAGTCCTGGTGCCTCTGGAGCCCGCTCTCAGCACCCAGCCCCTTCCCCTCTCGGCGTGCCCCATGTTGGCATCTGAATGGTGTCATTCAAAGGGCAGACAGTGCTGGGTTCCAGTCCTGGTTCCGCCACTTGTGTGACCTGAGACAAGTGACTTCATCTTTCCAAGCCTCAGGGACCTCACATACAAAATGGGTAAATCACAGCTCCTGTTTTCTGGGGTTACAGTAAGGATCAAATGGTCTCGTCCACGAAAAACCTTAGCACAGGACCCAACACGTGGTGAGAGCTCAGTATGTTTAAACTATTGTCAGCAGTTAAGCCTTAGAGTCCTAAAAGGAGTAAAAGTGTCACCAAGAAATGCCAGGCATTGCAGCAGGCACTGGCAGGCCCCTGCCTCTCCTGCCGGCACACAGGTCAGCCTCCACCCTTCATCCCCATGGCCCCGTGGGGCTCCTGTGTACTCAGGACATGTTTGGTCAACACATGAATGAATTAGTGAGTGTCCTCACTTACCTCTGTGGGCTTCGCCAACACTCTCATTCCTGCCGACCCATCAGGAGGGGACTGGATCAGAGGCTTCCCTAGTTCGGAAATCCACGACATCCTTGGGGCCCAGGGCCCCTTCAGTGCCAATTTTCTGCAGCTGTGTGGGACATGGGATTTTGGGGCTGTCTGGAATGCCTTTCCTGGGGGTACCAGCTATGGGAGTAGGAAGGGAAGGTGAGAGGGAGAGGTCTAGCCTGTCCCTGAGCCCAAACTGACTCACCCCACTCCCTTGGAGGGCAACTGAAGCATCGCCTGGTGCCAGACCCGCCCCCCTCCCAGCCACATCCCTTGGGGTCTGGCCTGCCACTCCCTGTGGATAAGGCCTGGAAGGCCAGAGAGGCAGCAAAGCAGTGTCCTCCTCATGAGCTCCCCGATCTCCCACCATCCTGTTGGGGAGGAGGGCACAAGGGGTCATACCCCATCCCACGAGAGGCGATGGCTTTTCCCAAGGCCATGCCGCTGGCCAGTTGGAAGCCCCTCGTCCTGACTCCCAGCTTGACTCTCCGCAGAACAGAACACGAGTCTCCTGTAACCTCTGCCCTGCCCTCACCAGCAATCCCAGAACAAGAATCCCAGTCTGAGAGCCACAGGGGAGTGGGAAGTTGACATCCCCAACTGGAAATCAGAGGGCAGCCCCCTGCGCCCCCACGCCACAGAAATCCTGGAGGGGGAGCTATCACACTCTGCCTCTCCTTTCTTCCTTCTCTCCCCCAATTCCCACAGCCCACCCTATTTGGGATTTGGCAGCAGAGAGGCAAGGTCTTTATTCCAGCCCCCACCCCAACCCACCTGGCAGCTCTGAGCCTCCTGCCTTTGCCCAGACATGGCAGAGGGGCACTGGCAGCTTGGAGATGTAGCTGATTTTCCCCTTGGCAGTGGGGAAGATGGGGGGGGGGGGCTTGGCCACCTCCTGGTTGAGGGGAGAGGGCAGGGATGCAAGTCTAGACAAGAGGCAGAGGGAGAAGGCGACTTCTCCAGCGTGCAGTGTCACCGTAACAAGCTGGGTGGGTGTGGGGGGTGGCTGTGTGTAAAGTCAGTTGTCCCTGCTCCCCCTTGGCCTGGGTCCCCATTTCAGGGCCACAGGCCCTCAGCTACTGCAAAGCAATGTTTTCTGGCCTCCCGAGGCGAGTATTTGCTGGCCGTGTGATGGGATGGGGGGGGGGTGCTCCCCTTCCACTGCAGTCTGTTCCTCTTCCTCCCTGGGCTCCTGCCTCCTCCCTCCTTCCTACTCCCACCCATTTACTTTTCTGCCCTTCCCTTCTCTCAGCCCCCCACCTCCCTCCTTCAGCTCCCCTCTCCCTCTTTTCCCTTTCTCTCCCGGCCCCCTCCTCCTCTCCCGAGTGGGGCTGCTTTCTCCCTGACTCAGCAAGGTGCTTTATAAGGTGCTGAGGGGGCTCAGCCAAATCCAAACCACATTGTCTGTGCAGACACTCTCCACAAGGAGCAGGCTACAAACGAGGGGAGGACGAATTGCACGCCCCACTTCCCCACCGTTCGTGGCTCCCTCCTTCTGAAAGGGAGGCTGCTTGAGGACCTCATGGCTGGCCTCAGTGCCAGTCACCCACTGGACATCTGCCTTCTTGACCTTGGCGTGGGCATCATCAAAAGATCTCAGGGCTCACCCGCCAAGAATGTCATTGAAACTGCAGAGTTCTGGCTGAGGTGGGGGGGAGGGTGGGGGGAAGAGGGAGGCCCTGAGCACTTTTCAGAAGGACACCCCCCCAAGACAGGTTTCCTTAAAGCTGCTACTGATGCCCCGGAAAGCCCCCTGCCCCCAACCCCCAGCCAGCTCCCCTTTCCCAGCTCTTTTTCTCCTTGTTTAGAAAGAAAAAAGAAAGAAAGGAGGAAAAAAAAAAAAAACAACAACCCAACAACAAAGTCTGTCCCACTCCAGTGAGGTAATTGAAAACAAACTTCTTCCCCACCCCCCCCCACCCCCCCACCTCAGTCCACACAGTGCCGAAAAGGGAAGAGCTGCCCTGGGAACCTAGCGCTGGTCCTGACCATGCCGCCTGCTCTGACCCGCAGGCTGGAGGGGCTGTGGCAGGGCTGGCGGGGCACCCTCCTTTCTTCAGGGACGCGGACACGGGGCAGGAGTCGTGGACTGAAGAATCTGATGCTGTTGGGGGGCGCGGGGAGGAATCACCTTCCAGGGGTTGGCCCACCACCACCTCTCCCACTTTGAAAAAACAAATAAAGGACAGAAGCAACTTATTACCAAATGGTTTAATTGGTGGTCTGGATCTAGAGTACTCAAGCCTTGGGGACCAAATGACTGTCCCCCAAGAAGTCACCAAAAGGAGATGTCTGGAAGCTCCAGACGGGGAGAGCTGTTTCCTCTGCACTCTCCCTGGCAGCTCTCCGTCGGGGGGAGGGGGGCGGGGGGGGGGAGGAAGGGGGCAGGAAGGAGACCCTCCTGAGAGGGTCTAGGCTTAAGGGTCCCCCAGGTATCCCACAAAGCAAGTCCCAACCCAGGCCTGGGGAAGGAAGGAGGGAGAGCACTCCACAACACCAACAACCCCAAACCCCGAAGGCGAGAGAAAGCCAAAAGTCTTTATGGGGAAGCGTTTCACAAATGGGGACTCTGGGTCTGTCCATCGCCTTGAATGGGAGCATTCCCGCTGAGTCACCCATGCAGCCTCTGGTGTTGAAACTGGTCCGGTGCCTCGTGCTGATTAATGAACTACAATTCCCCCACCCCTGTGCGCTCTCCCGGCCGCTGGGAAGAACGAAGAACCTAGTGAACCTGAGAGAAAAACCCTCGGCCAAGGGCCCTCTACTCTCCTCCGAGCTGGGCAGTGGGCCTGGGGTGCCCTCTCCCTCCCCCGCCCCAGGGGGCATTGTGAGGCCGTTAGTCACCTGCCCCAACCCCAGCGCCTCACTCAGCCCCAGCTTTTGGAAATGGGACTGGCGGCGGGACAATAGGCCAGGGGGGCGGTCAGCCCAGACAAAGGGCAGCAGGAAAAACACCATCACTTGCTACGAGGCCAGCTCGCTGGCATTTGGGAGAATGTGTCATTGCATTTACTCAGGGGGAGGGGGAGGAGAGGGAAGGTTAGAGATGAGGAGTCCGAGGTAGGGTGAGAGCAGGGACCCCGCACCCAGGGTCGACGCCGTCGGAGAAGAAAAGGAGAGGGCGGCCCGCTCCCCCCAGCTCGGGGAGTCTGCCGGCGGACTGATGCCCTCCCCGCCCCCTCCCCCAGGAGGCCCAGGGTGGTACCGCCGCAGCCTCGCCTCACCTCACCCCCCCTCGGTGTTGTGGGAGGGAGAGGAGCCCCAGAAGCCCTCCCTTCCCTCCTCCCCCCTCCTCCCCCCACCCCGGGGAGGGCCGCTACAATTTGTGGTTACAGCTTTACACGTCAGAAAAAAAAAAAAAAAAAGTTTGCAGAATGTCCCACACCGAAAAAAAAAAAAAAAAAAATCCGAAACCGAGCGAAAAAAACCTGCGAGTGGGCCTGGCGGATGGGATTATTAAAGCTTCGCCGGAGCCGCGGCTCGCCCTCCCACTCCGCCAGCCTCCGGGAGAGGAGCCGCGCCCGGCCGGCCCGGCCCCCAGCCCCATGGACCTCCGAGCAGGTAGGAGCCTGGCGTCCGAGGCCCCGGCCCCCGCCCCCGCCCGGGAGCCGCGAGATCCGGTTCCCGTGCTTCCCCCCGGGAGCCCCGAGCCGGGGCCGGGCGGGGGAGCCGGCAGCTACCCCCGCCAGCAGGGCTCGGGCCGGGGGGTGGGGGGGGGGTGGGGGGGGGGGGGGGAGGCACGGCCGGGCGCCCTCGAGAGGGGCCGGGCGGGGACGCGGCATTCCTGAAGTCCGCTCGCCGGGGCCAGGAGGTGGCCGGGAGCGCGGCGGGAGCCCGCGCGACCCGCTGACCCCGGGAGCCGGCAACCTGGAGCCCCAGCGAGGCGGGGTGCCGGGAATCCCGGCGGAAAGAGCCCCGCGCGAAAGTCGGGGAGAGCGAGTCCCAGGCGGGGAGCGGGGCTGCGGGAGGAAGACGCGGCGCGCGGGGAGGAGGGGGCCGGGGAGGAAGAGGGGAGAAGGGCGGGGAGCCCGAGCCCGAGCCCGGGCCGGCGGGAGGCGAGGGGAGGCCGACACCTCGGGCCCGCCGCGCTCCCTCCCCGGCCCGCCGGGGAGGGGAGGGCGGGAAGGAGGGCGGGCGAGAGGAGAGAGGAGGGCGGAGGGCAGAGCCGAGCCTGGCTGGGCCGGGCCGGGCTGCGGGACTCGCGGCTTCCTCGCTGCGCGCTGCGCGGCCGGAGCCCACCATGCTGCCCGCGGCCGGGGAGCCGGCGGCAGGTAGGGCCCGGGCGGCGGGGCGGGCGGCGGCGGCAGCGAGCCCCCCCCCCAACCCCCCCCCCCCACCCCGGCCCGGCCCGCCGTGGCCTGGGAGTGATTAGTGCGGGGGGACGGGCGCAGCCCGGCCGGACCGGGCAGGAGAAAGCCCGTCACCGGCCGGGGAGCGGCGGCGGCGGCCGCTCGGCCCCGGCGGCCCGCGGGAGGGCGGACGGGCAGGGCGGGGAGTTGACGCGCGGGAAAGGGCAGCGGCCCGGCCGAGCCCGGAGCCCGGCGCCCCGGACCCCGCCCCCGCCCCCGCCGCCGGGAAGGGAGCGACCGGGCGGGAGCGGGCCGGGGGCGGGGCCGGGGGCGCCGAGGCCACACAGGGGGAAGGCGCCGCCGCCGCCGCGGGGAGGGGGCCGGGAGCGAGAGGTCACCGCCGAGGGGGAGGGCCAGCGAGCGGCCGCCGCCGCCGAGTTCTCGGGCCGAGCCCCTCGAGGGGAACCCCGGGTTCCCCCCGCCTCGCCAGAGCCCCATCTCTTTCCACCTTCCTTCCCAGTTACTCCACACTGCGCTCCAGAAGCCCTCCCCACAGACCCCCCAGTCCCAGAGGACCCCGTCCCAGTTTCGTCCGGTGCCCGGTCCGGCCCTCCCCGCTGGGGTAGGAGGGAGCTGCCGGGACGGGAGGGGAAGCTGGAAGTCCCCAGCCTTGGAGAAAGGTTGTGGGTGAGGACGCCGGACCCACACCTCTGTCAGGCACTCTCTGATCCTGACCTTGACCAGCTGACATCTCCCGGCTTTCACAACCCCCACAGACCCCCTTTCCGACTTGGAGCACACACTGCCCTTCCCTGGGGACACAGGGATACATTCCTCTGACAGACCGGACACCCCCCCCCACCCCCCACCCCGCAGTTTGGCTCTGGCACCCTCACTGCCCTGAGCCCCGCACTCAACCGGAGGAGGAAACAGGCAGATGGCAGCAACTGTCACCTAGCAGCCCCCCCACCCCCCGTCTCTCTCTCTTCCAGACTGGTCTAATGGCTCCCTCTCCCCTCCACGGAGCCCTGCACTCCTGCCCCGTTCACACTTGTGCACACCACCCAGCCACACCAGCTACTTTATTGGTGACACTTCACATTCCTCCCCACAATCCCACCTGCCTATTCACACCCTGGCTCCTGCCCTCCCTCCCAGCCCCTCCCACGCCTCTGAATAACAACACCCTTTCAACCCACACGCTGGCCGGGACTGTTTCCTTCACTGGGTCCCCCTGCCTGGCTCCCCGCCGGCTGCCTCGCCTAGCTCCCCTGGCTTCATCCTGTGCCCCTTGGGAACAACTGGGGTCCTCTTGGAGCCCAGTCCAGAACCCCCTCACTCGGCGACAGCCCAGCTCCTCTGTCGGTACTGACTTTACAAGGCAGGGCAGCTGGCCCACTGGCCTGCTTCTTTCCCTGGGCCTCAGTTTCTTCTGTCATTTAGGCTGGAAGAGAAGGGCAGGGAGGGGGCTGCTGAAGATGACAGCAGAGGTGGAACCCCACGCGGTTGGGCTGAGAGGGACGTTAGCGTGCACAGCACAGCCCTCTCCTGCGAGCCCAGTCATGGGTTGTGGCAAAGCTAGGTCTCCGGACTTCTGGGCCTATGTGGACTCGCTCACTAAGCCACTTCTCAGTGGCCTGGGGCACAGGGAACCAAAGAGAGGACGAAGGGGAGAGAGGACGGAGGGAAGGGCAGCCAGCCAGAGGACAAGGAAAGATGGGCTATTTCCGTGGGCCTTTCCCTGAGGAGGCAGGTCAGGAGGAGCCCCTGAGGGTCATTGCCTACAGTCTCAGTGCCTGGATCTCACACTACGGCGGACACACCACCCTCTAAACCACTTCCTTCCCCCAATTCCCCTCAACACATCCCTCCAAGGTCGCCAGGAAGCTGGCCCTGGTCTGGCCTGAGGGCATCCCAGGTGCAGAGTCTCCTGGACAATTGTCTGACTCACCCTGGCCACTCTGCACGTGTGCCCTGCCGAGCCCCCGACCCTTGCCGGAGGAGTTCAGCCTGGAGGACACAGTCCAGGGATCGAGGGGCAGCTGGCTAAGGACACGTGGACCCTGGTATGCCTGCCCGTGCAGCCGTGTCAGGGTGGCCGTGCGCTTGCGTGGGCTGAGTGTGTGTGTGTGTGTGTGTGTGTGTGTGTGTGTGTGTGTGTTCATGAGGGGGGCCTAGGTTCTCAGGGCCCAGGGATCTGGATGGAATTAGGGGCCGCTGGGGCGGGGGGCCAAGATGGGGGGGCGGGGGGCTCCAGCAGGAAACGTGAGCTGTGAGCTGCACTCATTAGCTCCTCACGTGCTCAGCCGGATTTATAAACACAAGGGAAGCCGGGATGTAAACAACAGTGGGCAGCAGCCAGAGGCAGAGCTGGGGCGGGGGGCTGGGCTAGGGGCCAGGACTGGGGGAGGGGGCCCGGTCCACCTGCACACCAGGAGCCTGGAGAGAAGGATGGGAGAGGGCTCCACGATGCCCACCTAATGCTCCCTCCTAGGGACGCAGGTGAGCCCAAGCCTCACTGAGTTCCGGGGCTCACAACTAAGCCACAGGTGTTCTCTGCCCCAGATGGCCGTCAGTTTGCCGCCTGAGATATGGGGACATCTTGCCCAGAGTGGAAGCCAGAGCCTAGAGCCTAGAGCCCTGTCTCCTTTCTCCTTCCTAGCCTCTTCTCCCTCTAGATACCTGAGACCCCTTCCTTCTTACTGGTTCTCTCCATGGGCCGGTCAGTCCGATCTTTCTGCAACTTCCCCTGCCCCCCCCCCCCCTCCCCGCCTGCAGTGACACAGTTACCTCAGAACTGAAATATTCCTGGAAACACCGGCCTCGTCTGGTTAATTTCATGAGCCGTTTTTCTGCCCAGATGACTTAGTTCTTGTTTATCCAAAGGCTTCTCCCCCTGCTGTCCCTGTGTAGGGAGCCAGTTCTCCCCAGGGATGTGCCACAGGGCCCAGAAGAGGAGGGGAAAACAAGGCCCAGAGCTGGGTTCCTGACCTGGTGCCCCCCCCGCCCCCCCCCCCCCCCACCACAGCAGAGGCAAAACTCAGTCCCAGAACTATGGACCGAAAGGCTGACCAAAGCAAGGTCGGGGAAAGAGGTGAGCCCAGCTCCCAATGTGGGCTTCAGCTGGGACCCTCAGCATGCTGCTAACTGTGAGTGAGGCCAGACTCAGTCCCGAAGAAATCTACCTGAAGCCTGGAAGGGCTGCCGCTCGCCTCAGCAGGTCTCCACCTCCAAAACACCCCATATTGTACCCTTAGGATCTTGGAGGTGACTCTGCCAGATATCCAGGCTGAGGGTAGCCCCGGGCTTCGTGCAGAGAAGGGCCTGGAGTTGTCTCGGAATATGAGGAAGAGTAAATAGAAAGGAACACAGAGTCGGCAGGAAAAGGCCGACCGAGGAAAGAAGCACCAGGAGGGAAGCCGCGGGCTGCAGATGCGGACAAGGACAGGGGAGCAGTCATGTGCCTGACACCGCGCTCTGTCCTAACGCACGCACGCACCCATGCACTCAGACCAAGTCCCTCGTCCCTAAGAACAGGGTCTCTGAGACCGATGTTCCCCCCACCCGACCCACTCCCCTGCTCTATCAGTAAACTTGCCAGCCACCACGCATCTTAGTGAGTCTAGACTGATGGCCTGGGCCGCTGCGGAAGTCCCCACCTGACCCCTACACTCTGTGAGAGGCATTCTGTACAGTTTGAGTCTTAAGCCCTCTCCAAAACCTTGACCCAGCATTATGACTAACTCCAAACTCCCCCTAACTCAGTACAGTCGAACTGTCAAACCCGTATCCAACTCATTTCTAACTATCACAGCAACATATGTCATGATAAAAATTTGAAAGTCGAAAATAGAAAGTAGAAGAAACGACTCATGAGCTCAACACCCACCCAAGCTTAAAACCCAAACCAGCCCTACCCTTAGTGACATGCCATGCATTACCCCATCTGACATCTAAATCAACACATTAATAAACCTTAGCCCCAGCCAACCCTGTGCCTGTCCAAACCTCACCACATCCCCCAGCTAGACTCAAACCTCAACCACACTCAGTCAGCCAAATCCCCATAAACCAACCTGAAACTTTAAAAGTAACCCAGTCCTTAAACCTAACCTAGCCCCATACCAATTATAGCCTTGCCCTATCCTAACCCTAATTGCCTTTACCCAGTCCCGGGGCCCACTGACTCCTGGCCTAGTGCTCTTTACCTTGGCCCACACCTAAAAGCTGGGAAAATCATGTTTCCCAACTGCCTATGGGTATCTTCACATTGTCAACCCCTGGCCTCTGGTATCCCAGGATGTCCAAACTCTCCAGCACCATCAGCTGACAAGCCAAACCCATCAGATACATCATATTCCCCCTCTTTCTCTCTTTCACATCCCCACCCCGACCCTCTTTACTGTAGGTTCATCAGAAGACCTCACTCAGGTCAAACTTTTCCCCATCCAACCTCCTAGATAAGAATGGGACAAACCTCCACCCCACAGCTCCACACCCAGGAATCCTGTTCAAGAATGTACCCACCACTGGCTGCATGAGCCAGCCCTCTGTCCTTCAGCCTGACCCACGTGATCTAACCCTACCCCTTGCCTCCTATGGCTCTCTGTGTGGACTCATCTCAGGGCGGCCTCTCTCGTGCCCTTCCCAGGGCTGACTGCTGGCAGCTGGCAGAGAGACATGTGCTGTTTCCCACCCCTTGGCTCCCTAAACTGCAGAGGGTCTGGATTCAGAGTCCCTAGGCCTGGCGCCGTCCCTCCACGTACACACACATACGCATTGGCATACGTATACTGGCTCTTTCTTAGCTGACACACAAATATGCTTTCCGATATGTACTGGTAGATACACACACAGAGGCCAAGTTCTCGTCCTCAAACACATACATGCCTCCATACACACACACACACACACACACCCAGGCCAGGAACGCTCCCCTCCTCCATCCCCCCTGCCTCCCATCTGGCGGCCCACCCTCACCAACCCTGCGCCCGGCCCAAGGTGGGGACAGACACCTGAGGGGCTGCCAGCTGGGCATCCTCCACTGGGCCTGGGCCCGCCCTCATGTTTCTTGCCCCTCCTGCCCGCAGGGGACTCGTGGGGGATGCTAGCTTGCCTGTGTGCTGTGCTCTGGCACCTCCCTGCAGTGCCAGCCCTCAACCGCACAGGGGACCCAGGGCCTGGCCCCTCCATCCAGAAAACCTACGACCTCACCCGCTACCTGGAACACCAACTCCGCAGCTTGGCTGGGACCTACGTGAGTATCCAGGGCAGCTGAAAGGTCTGGGAATTGGCAAAGAACGAGGAGAGAAGACGGTGGAAGAGAGGCAGAATGGTGGAGGGGTCCCGGCGAGCAGTGGTCACCAGGGGGCCCTTTGGTTCCAAACGGTCCCCATGTCTGGCCTACCTCCCACCCTTCCCTCTGAGGTGCCCCCCTCCTTCCCATCCCTGGCCCCAGGACTAGGCATGTGGGCAGGCCTCGCACCCGCCTTGGCCCACTGCCCCACTGGCTGCCGGCCCAGCCGCCCGCCTCCCCCTGGGGGCCGGGGAAGTCTCTTCTGTTTACACCGTGTTGTGGTGTCTCTTGCACGGGCGGGGCTGGGTGGGGATGGAGGGGCCCCACCTCCCATGCCTGTGTTCCAGCTCGCCTCTGCCCCAGACCTGGGGCCCTGCTGCTCTGGACCCATGGGCCTCCCTTCTGTCTGCCTCTCCCATCCTAGCTGGGCCTCCTAGGGGGGACTTGGGGGAAGGGGGCTGCGGGGAAGATAGGCCAGTAGTGGCAGGAGGTTCAGGGTGTGGATGGAAGTTGTGCCATAAGGATTTGGGGGCAGTCCAGAGGTGTTCAGAGAGCCCAGGAGAGAAGGAAAGAGGGTCAGAGTTGCCGAGGACCATGGGGAACCGGCCCCCTCTTCCCGTGTTCCTCTTCCACATCCCAGACCCTACTCTGGAGCCAGGGAAAGAAAGGGGAGGAGGGTGGCGGGGGAGCTGGCTGCAGCCCCAGGATACACCGAGGAAATTAGTTTGTCTCTGTGCTTGTCAGCGTGTGAACCTCCCCCTGGGCCCTTGCCTATCCCAGGCCTCGCCCCTCTCCTCTCCCTTTCTCTCCAGCTGAAACGTCCCCCTCAGCCCTTTCCCTGGGCCCCAGGCCTCTCCCTTGAGGGTTGGCAAAGCTCTGTCCTCTTCCCTAGACTGCCTCCTATACCCTTCCTCCTGCCCAACTCTTGAGACTGCCTCAGTTTCCTCCTTCTGCAGCCCTGCTCCTAGGAGCTCTTCCTTGGGGGGACTTGCTGCTTAGTGAGTACCGTCTGCCCCCTGCCCTTCTGCTGGTGGGACCAAGCGTGTTGGGAGGCAAATGGAGCTCTGATTCCCACGGGCCCCTCTGCCTTCCCACCCGCTTTTCCCTTCCCTGGCCAAAAACCTTTGCCTGACTCTGCTACCCCCTCTAGCTCCCGACCCTTTTTCTCTCCTGGCCTTCCCTGCCAAATTTCTCGAAGGAGTGGTCTACACCCTCTGCCTCCGCTTCCTCTCCACCCACTCACTCCTTAACCCCCTGCAATCTGGCCTCCAGGCCACTGAAACGGCTCTCTCCAAGGTCGGCAGGCACCTCCTTTCCGCCAAACCCAACAGAATTTTCTAAGGCCCATTCCCCTTGCTCTCTGTTTTGCAGCCACACTGTCGAGTACTCCTGCCTTCTCGAACTCCTCTTCTTGGCTCTGCACTCTTCTGGTCCACCTTCCACCTCTGCGGCCTGGCCACCTGGGTCCTTCCGGCTCTTCTTCCTCTCTGCTCTGCCCCGTGGTGGGCACGCTCCCAAGGCTTGCACACACGGCCAATCAGCACGTCCTCCCCGAGTATCTCCTGCGTGTTTTTCTCTTCCTACACCTCTCATCAACCCCCACTGCCTCAACCGCCACCTCCATGCAGAGGACATCCCTGGAGAAACTTAGGGGAGGCCCTCGCACAGAGAGGCCTAGCGAGGAGATGGGGCCAGTGTCAGGGGACGCAGGAGATAGGAGCTTTGGGAGCAGGTTATCTCCCGGTGGCCCTCCTCCTCCTCCTCCATCGCCCTCTCCTTTTCACAGCTGAACTACCTGGGCCCCCCTTTCAACGAGCCTGACTTCAACCCACCTCGGCTGGGGGCAGAGACTCTGCCCAGGGCCACTGTCAACTTGGATGTGTGGCGGAGCCTCAATGACAAACTGCGGCTGACCCAGAACTATGAGGCCTACAGCCACCTTCTCTGCTACTTGCGTGGCCTCGACCGCCAGGCTGCCACGGCCGAGCTGCGCCGCAGCCTGGCCCACTTCTGCACCAGCCTTCAGGGCCTGCTGGGCAGCATCGCGGGCGTCATGGCAGCTCTGGGCTACCCGCTGCCCCAGCCTCTGCCCGGAACCGAGCCCACCCGGGCCCCCGGCCCTGCCCACAGCGACTTCCTCCAGAAGATGGACGACTTCTGGCTGCTGAAGGAGCTGCAGACCTGGCTGTGGCGCTCGGCCAAGGATTTCAACCGGCTCAAGAAGAAGACGCAGCCCCCGCCAGCGGCGGTCACCCTGCACCTGGAAGCCCATGGCTTCTGATCTCTGACCTTTACCGCCTCCTCTCTCCTCTCCTCCCTCAAATCCTGCTCCCACTCTGGGAGGGAGAAACCCGTATGCCAACATCTGTTGAGCCAGGAGACAGAAGCCGTGGGCCTCTGGCCCTCTCCGGACTTGGAAGAGGGCATGATCGACAGGGCCTGTCCCCTCCCCGCTTTCCAAAGCCCTGCAGGTCTCTTCCACAGGGAGGAGCGCTCCCGGGGGGCAGTGGTTCAAGTTGGTGCAAAGGCTCTCACAGCTTTCTGCTTCCTGCCCGGCACTTGCCGGCGCCCACACGGCCCCTCACGCGGCACTTCCAGGAAGCATGCCCGTAGGCAGGGAGGGGGGCCACCGCAGCATGTGCCTTTCTGGGGCGGGGGGAGCCCTTTGGCCGCCCCACTCTCCTTGGATGGGCGCTGTTCCCCTATCCCCAAGTAGCTCAGTACATCCAATTCAGGAAACACACACGGCGGCAAGTCCAAACGGGAAGAAACGGGATTTAAAAGCGGAAGAGGTGGGATCTGCATTGGAGGTCATACTAAAAGCATAGGGGCAGGGACAGAGCGGACCCATGGCTCACCAAGGCAGTCGGTGGCACAGGACGGCAGCCAAAAGGACCTTGCCTTGCATCTTCTTGCCGGCATCATGGTGCCTCCTCTCCACCCCCTTTCCAGGGTATCTGTGGGTTGCCCAGGCTGGGGAGGGCAACCATAGCCACAGCCACAGGGTTTCCTGAAAGTTTACATTGCAGTAGCATTTCGGGGTGCGGGGGGCAGCTCCCCCAGGCCCTGCCCCCCAGCCTCACCCACTCATGACTCTAAGTTTGTTGTATTAATATTTATTTATTTGGAGATGTTATTTATTAGATGATATTTATTGCAGAATTTCTATTCTTGTATTAACAAATAAAATGCTTGCCCCAGGACTTCATCTCTTTGCTTGGCCTGGTGCTTCCCCTCCCGGGCCCCCGCGTGCCTGGTGGCTTGGAGCCTGGCGGTCCAGGGCAGAGCTCGGAGAGGCAAAGAGCTTGGGGAAGAGGCTCTGCCCTGTCCACGGAGCGCGGTGCCCACAGCACACTCTGTTCCTCCACCCACGGTGCGTCCCTTTAGTCCTTCCAACATCTTCTTGTCTGGCCGCGTGTCTTCCCCCTCCCGGCCTTTGCTCAGCCCGCCTCCCCTCTCTGGATTACTTTAAAGGTCTCATAGGTCTCTCTCCCTGCGAAGCTGTCCACCTGCACCTCTGGTCAGCCACGCGCGGTCAGCCCTCAGCTTCACCGGGATCCCCATCTGTGGTGGCCCCCGGGGGCCCCCGGCAGTGACCCTTCCCTTCTCAATACCCTTCATCTCCTAGGGAGCGTGACTGACTGTGGCCACGTCACAAGTCTCAGGCGTGACTCTACTCCCTTCTTGTAGACTCTTTTCAGTGTAAGACAGCAGGTTGGGGGGGGGGGTGGGTAAGAGAAAAACTCATACTGGTCTGCAAAGCGAATGGTACAGATGTGATTCAGGGATGACCTCAGCTCCAAGCCCAGCCTCACGGCCTCCTAGCTGAGTGACCTTGGACAGATTACTTAAAGCTCTCTATTCTCCGATTTCCCCATCTGTGAAATGGGGGTAATTAAATACCCTTCTAAGACTGTTTGAAGGATGAGAGAGACAATAAAGGTAAGGTGCCCGGCCGCAGCCGCAGCCGCAGCGAATAGTGATCTGATCTCCAGTTATTTGTGACAGACTGGCCTGCACTGACACTCACGTGAAGAGCCACTGGGTCAGCTAGGGGGCTAACTGCTCCCAGGTAACACAGAGGTATTTCACCAGGGCCTCCGCGAGACAGTGCCCTAAGCACAGGAAGTAACAAATGATGGTGACGTCAATCAGTTGACGAATCTTGCAAAGATCTGCCCATCACTGCGCCGACTGGAGTAGGAAACCCAGCAGAAGTCTGAGACCTGACTTGGCTCCTGCCCTTATGGAGCCTGCGATCTCTCCGGGAAGAGAAGACCAGCTGACCTGAAACTACTGACAGGTGCGTGAGCGTAGGTGCATGAGCTATTGGACTTGCTTGTGGGCGAGCCAGGTCCCGCTGAATGTCCCAGAGTCACCTGGCCCAAGTTGGAGGGAACATGCCCCGCCAAGGGGTCCGGGCCCTTCAGGCGGACATATCTGCCCAGACCCTGTCTAGATATCCTGCGGGCCTGCTTTCTGCCTAACAAGAGAGGGACGAGAGGGCATCCGGGCTGTCTCCACGTCGCAGCAAAACCTAGCAGCCTGTAATGTGCAAGGCAGCAAACAAGGGGGCTATGCAGAATACAGGAGAAGGAAGGTATATCCCATACCACTGTACTGTGTGTTTCTTAGGGGCAGACTCTGAGTTTTCCCCACCTCTCTATCCCAGTTCGGGCTCAAGCCCACGGAAGGTGTTCAGTTAGTGTGTCGAACAAAACACTCGAGAGAAGGGACTGGGACTCCCCCCGCCCTCCCTTGCTCCAAATGCTAGAATCCAAGGCAGAATTGGACAACTGTGGAAAGACACAGGCAAAATACTTGGAAGTCAGGGAAGGAGCGATCGCGTCCCTTCAGCGAGGGTGCTGGTCTGTAAGTCCTCTCAGGGAGGCAGGGGTGTCTGCAGCCACCACTGTCCTTCCAGTGCCCAACACACAGTAGGTGCTTCTGCACAGACTCTCAGGGTCGGGTATGGACAAGGGCAGGGCAAGGGTCAGTTCAGTGTGTCTGTCTCCCTTGTAAGCAGATAGCATCTCGAGGGCACGTTCCACAATTTATTCATCTTTGCATCCCTCTAGCATTTTAGCACAAAGCCCTGCACCGAACTAAAGTACTTGATAATTTAATATAAGCCGATTTAAAGAGTGTCAAGACAATAGTGTATGAGAAGCCAAGAGAAGAGAGTTTTAGGGAGGCAGCTGATCAACAGTGTCAGATGCCCCAGAAGCGCTAAGAGAAGAATTTGGGGGAAACCCACTGGGAAATTGGGAGGTCACAGGTGACCTTTGCGGGAGCATTTGGGAGGTAGACTCCAACTGTGAGATTAAAGGAGGGGGTGAGAAAGAAGGAAAAGGGGTGAATGTATTCTCTCAGGCATTTGGTGGCAGGATCAAGGAAGGTTTTTTGTGTGGTTGGTTGGTCTGCTGTTGTTTTTAAATTTTTTTTTTTTCAACGTTTATTTTTATTTTTGGGACAGAGAGACAGAGCATGAACGGGGGAGGGGCAGCGAGAGAGGGAGACACAGAATCGGAAACAGGCTCCAGGCTCTGAGCCATCAGCCCAGAGCCCGACGCGGGGCTCGAACTCACGGACCGCGAGATCGTGACCTGGCTGAAGTCGGCCGCTTAACCGACTGCGCCACCCAGGCGCCCCAATGCTGTTGTTTTTAAACAGAAGAGATGTAAACGTGAAATGGCTGCGGGAGGGGTGGGAGCTGGAGAAGAATGGAGAGGGACAAGCAGAGGAAGGGAATCAAAAGGGCTGCCGGCCAGCCACATGGAGCCAGGCGACACCAGCACACACATCTCTGTCGTGGATTGTGACACCCCCTAGCAAGCCAGGGATGGCAGGAGGAGAGGACAGGGTGAAGAGAGGGCACTTCCCAAGGCCGAGGACTGACAGAGCAGGAATGGCAGAGACTCGAGGGTCAGAGACTCCAGAGAGCTCGAAACGGTGCTTCTGAGTGGCCGGGAGCTGCGGCACAGGCGGGTCTCAGAGCCGGGCCTGCAGCAGATGGAAACAGAGGAGGAGAGCAACCGGGGAAGGACGGGCAAGCACACAAGTTCGCCCGGCTGAGGACACAGAGGGGGCGTCATAAAGAGTAAGGTGGGGGAGACGGACACAGGGGACAGCTGAGCCGGAAAGGGCATCTCAGAGTCTGAATTCTTGAACTCTCCCCCAGATAGCCCCCTACTGATGGTGACTGACGGTGTCGGGGTAGGAGCCCGTCCTTTGGGTTTTGGAGCTTCGGACCGTGAGCAGGTGGCTCTTGGTAAATGACAAGTCATCAGGCTCTTCTATGAGTCCGTTGTTGGTTCTCCACCCACCACTGCTCTGGGACCGGTGGTGAGTCTGTGTCGGTTACTCAGGTTCCACCTCTTAAGGGTGGCCTTAGCGTCAGGGGCCCAGGTACGCAGAGGTCAGCTTAAAAACCTGGAATGCCTGGGGCCTGCGGTGCCATGGGAAGGAGGACATTGTCTCTGGAAGTCCTTCTGTCCCGGGAAGGCTAGGGAGAGTAGGAGGGAAGGAGAGAAGCTCTCCTCCCCATCCTCTCCATCCAGACAGCACAGAGCGGATTAGGAAGCTCGGCATCCTCTTGGGTATCTGGAAACGCACCCGTGTGTGCGAGGATGGGCACGAGTCGGCGAACGGTCCCTCGGGAGAGGCAACTTCGGGGGCAGGGGTGGGAGTGGGTGTGGAAGAGGTGGAGGGTGGCCAAAGGCCGGTGACGCCTTGCCAGCTTCCTGCCTTTGCAAAGACTGACCCAACATCCAGGACTCAGGGCCCTCGCAGTAGGTGAAGAGACTCATTCAAGTGCTCGTCTTACAGACACGCGCACACATTCGCCCACTCGCCACAGCCACCCCGAATGGGGAAGGGCCAAGGGAGGCCCTTGTTCCCCTTAACCTAGAGGGTAAGGGCCAGTGATCCGGGCCCCTGACTGAGTGCTCTGATGGGTGGTTCCCTCTCAGCTCCCCCTTCTTCTCTGGAGCCACAACTGTCCCTGCCTTTGTCCCTTCAGTTCTTGAGCTCCCTGACTCAGCCTGGTTCCCCAGTTCCCAGCAGTAGACAAAGCCCTTGTCAGTGGGGTGGGGGTGGGGACAATGAGGAAGTAGCTGTGAGCTTTAGAACCAGAGTTCCAGCCCTTCCTCTCAACCTTCAGGGTCTTCCAGCCTCCCTAGTGCAGAGGTCACCTCTAGGCCCCTCCCCAACTTGCCCTGACCTCTAAGGCCTGGCCAACCGGGTGGAAACGAACTAGGACCTTCCTCCCAGCTAGACAAAGTCTGACACCTGGTGGCCAAGGTGAGAAATGGCCAGAAGGATCCCTTTACAACTGTTCCCAGAATTTCTCCAGGGCCAGCTGGCCAAGGTGACAGGGGCAGTAATGGGAGAAGGCTCCGAGGGGATGGTTGGGACATAGCAGAAAAGCCAGCCAGTGGCAGAAAAACCCAGATGGAGGGGGACCTTTGCCTTCCATCAGGCTCCTGCCCCTCAAAGCCCACAAGGCCACCTGGAGCCGGGAGAGGTGGGGCGTCTGATGGACTAGGAGGAGTTGCCTGAAAGAATTCTGGTCCACAGGGTGGGGAATGGAGCCCACGGTGTGTGGGCATGTGGGTGGGGGGGCCAGGGATACGAGTCTGGCTGCCCAGAATCTCTAGCTCCGGGTGGGTGGCAGGGCCTGAGGGCCTGAGGAAGGGGATGCCGGGGAGAGGGAAGGAGAGCAGGCCACACCCACAGTCTGCTGGGCCCCAGGCAGCTGCTTCTCTATACCTGCCCCCACCTTCCTGGCTCTAGCTGACTCTCTCCACGACGAGCCCCACTGTGAGCTAGGGGAGGGAGAAGGGGCTCCTAGGGCACCTGTGCAGTGCTGAGGCCCCCCCCCACCCTGCCACATTGTCTGAGCTAAGCCAGGCCTAATCCCCTTCCCCTCGGAGCAGTAGACAGTGGGCCTCAGCCTTCAGGAAGGTGCTGGGCTCCTGTTCCGGTCTTCGCTCTCCTTTTCCCTTGGGTTCCCCCAAGACTTTGGTCTTGGCCTCAAGCAAGGCCCTTGAGTGTTCCCAGGCTGAGATGCATCGGCCACTCCTGCCAGTCCCATAACCATCCTCTGGGGGTCAGAGCTGACCCGGAAACAGGCTCCTGGGTCTCAGGAAACTCCCTGAAGGAGGGAGAACTCAGCTCCTAACTCCGACCTCTGGCCTGGCCCTCCAGCCTGAAGCCCAAATTGTGATAGGCCCCACGACAGCAGTTTGGGGGATAGGCTGGGAGGCTGCTTGAGTAGGGACAGGGGTTCCAGGAAGAAAGGAGATGGGGGCAGACAGGAAGGGAACGAAGAAGGACAAGACCTGTTGGGTGGGTAGGCCGAGTTACAGAGGATGCCAGTTGGACAGGGACGGCTCCAAAGCTCCTGGGTGGCAGCTCCTTTGAGCCTTGGAGCTCGGTCCCACTACTGCATGACTAGGACAGGAGGGCGATGCTGTCTGCGGAGAGTTCCCTTGACTCCAGGCCAGAAAAGCAGTCCTAGGGTGCCTGCACTTGGGCCGACTGCCTTGATGGGGGAAAGCTCCAGGCCAGGCTGGGTGAGAGAGGCTAGCAGGGCCTGGGCCAGGCAGAGCTGGGGGTGGCTGGCGGGGACGGCCCAGACAGTGCCCACAGAGCAGGCCAGGGTGCCAGAGGAGAGAGGGAAATGGGCTCGGGCGGCAGTAGGAGCCACTGTGGCCTCCCAGCGGCACACCTCATTTCACGCTCCCTGGGCGGTGGCAGGGCCCCACGGCTATCAGCTTTCAGGGGTGGGAAGGACTAGGAATGAGGAGGGGTCTGCCCCGCCCACGGCTTCCTACTCCCTCGGGGCTCTGTGGACTCAGGAGTGAGGTGCCACACACCTCTGGGACGCCCCTGGGGAGAGAGTGGTCAGTCCCACCGAGCCCGGGCACGATCCCTCCGTGGCGTGCTCAGTGCCTGACTGGACTCCGCACCTCACCCCTTCCCGGGCCTGGTGGAGAGGGCCTCCCTGCTCCCCTCCCCAGTGCAGCAGGGCCCCTGTCTCCCTCAGTGTGGGCCCCACTTAGTCCACGAGGCAGATGGGGGATTAGGCCAGGCCCAGCCCAGAAAATAAAGCAGGGAAGGGCCCTCCGGCTCTGTGCAGTGCATTCGCGAGCTCTGACTCCCACTCGGCCCTCCTCAAGGAAGCGGATGGGGAGAGCCAGGCAGGAGGAGGCCCCTGAAGACATGTCCTGTCCCTGCTCCTCCCCTTTGGCGGTCCACTCTGCAGACCATTTTCCTCCTCTCTTGTGCCCACCTCACTCCTAACGCAGCGCACCCGCACCCCAGAGCGGTGCAAGAGGGGGCAGGCAGAAGCCTCTGAGCAGGCCCGGCTCTCCTGGAAGGAGGAACTAGATGGATCTCTAGAGGGCAGTTAGAGCTGGGCTGGTCCCTGTGCCGATTCCCAGACTCCCGCTGACCAGCGCCGTTGCCTGCTGCCAGGAAGTTGGTGAGGGGGAGGAGGGTGTAGGGGTGACTCAGCGATGACAGGAGCCCAAGGGACAAAGGTCATGGGCGGAGAATTGAGAGACACTGTTTACAGCAGCCTGCCTCCTCCAGGAGGTCTTCCAGTGCTAAGGCAGCCCTGTGGTCCAACTCATCTCTGACCCACCCTCTCCCCTATCCTTGTTAGGAACTTTATCCCCGCGCTGACAACTTGTGCGTCCTGTTTGCCTCCGCTATTAGCCTCTGAGCTCCTGGGAGGGACTTGTGCGTCCTGTTTGCCTCCGCTATTAGCCTCTGAGCTCCTGGGAGGGCATGGCCTGTGGTTTAACCGGGGCCCCACAATGCTGTGACTATCAGCACTTCCTACTTTCAAGAACCATTTTATGGGGCGCCTGGCTGGCTCAGTCAGTGGGGCATGTGACTCTTGATCTCAGAGTCATGAGTTCAAGCCCCATGCTGGGGGTAGATATTACTTAAAAAAATAAAACCTTAAAAAAAAAAAAAGAATCATTTTACATCTATTTTAGTTGAGCGAATATGTGGGGAAATGCTGAGAACAGTACTTGGCATACTGTAAGCGCCATATAAGTGTTTGGTTTAGTGTGGGTATTTTCTGCTCATACTGTCATATTAGTGAGATGGCAGATTTTACTGACGAAAAACTAGGGATACCAATACACTCTGGCCTCCTGCTCAGTGTGGAATCTTCCTGACTGGTAGGGTGGGCATGGGGCAGGCTGCAGGACTCCGGGAGAGTTGACAAGGCCAACGCTTGCCTGGACTAAGAGTGGGCAGGGTCTTTGGGCACAGACTGTGAGAAAGGAGCTTTGGAACCCATGGGCTTTTCCAGCCAGTTCTCCTGGGGCCAGTGGGGGTGGGATGGGAGCAGGGAGGGGGCTGGATTAGCCCAAACTCTCATCGGACCTCCAGACCTGCCCCCACTGAGCTCCGCGGGACAAGGGGTGGGAGCGGAGGCTCCAGCTGGACTCTGGGGAGTTACCAACCGGCCACGGGGATTAGTGAGGCTGAAAAGAACATTTGCCTAGGAAGGGCAAACGGGAAGTGAGAGGCTAAGGATAACGCTCTATTAAGTCCCCCGAGACCCACTGCAGACCAATGGGGCGGAGGGGGGGCAGGAGGAGGTGGTGCCGTCTGGGGCATCTTGACAGGTCTCCCACCCCAGCCTCGCCCCTTCTCCCCCAGAACACAGCTGCAGCAGCTGCCCCGCCCCCTCTGCCTGCGCCGCCTGCCATTGGCTGAAGCCGGGCCCCGCCCCGCAGAGGTGGCCAGCCATTGGTTTAGGTCTTTAATGTTTGCGTGCTTGTGGGGGTGGGGGACAGGCGTCATTCCCTGGAACCAGCGGACTTCCTCTCGGCTAGTCTGGGTCACCGTGTCTGCCTGTCGCTGGCCCCAGGCTCGCTCTCTGGCCTCAGCCCTCTCTCACTCTCTCTCTCTCAGCAGCTGTCTCTCTCGTGCCCGCTGGCCTGTCTCCTTCCTCGCAGTCGCCTCCTTCTTTGCCTGCCTGGGTGGCCGCCATGGGCCGGAAGCGGCTCATCACTGACTCCTACCCTGTAGTGAAGAGGAGGGAGGGCCCCGCTGGGCACAGCAAGGGGGAGCTGGCGCCAGAGCTAGGTCTCTAAAGATTGGGGGACGGGAGCAGTGGACACCACCGAGGGGCATGAGAGGACGTGGGTGGACGCGGGCAATGGCAGGGGAAGTGAAGTATGTCCTCTACTTCCTGGTCCGGGCCTGGCAACGGCCGGCAGAGGCCAAGGGGTGGCGAGGGCCGGGGAGCAGTGGGACAGCTGTGAAGCGAGCAGCAGGGGGCTGGCCTTGCAGGGCATAGGCCCCGGGCAGGCCTGAGAAGCAGCATGTCATTGCAGGGGAAGAGCCCCAGCCTCTGAGCGTGGATGAAGCAGAGCTGGAGCTGCTGAGGCAGTTTGATCTGGCCTGGCAATATGGGCCCTGCACAGGTGAGAACCCCCTCAGGCCCCAGGAGCACATCCTGGAGACAGTCCTGTCATCCACACATCCCCGAAGCAAGCCAAGCCCCTGCCTGGGTCTACTGAGACTGGGGGGTGTGGAGGTCCCAACACACCCCTCCACACACGTTCTCTAGCCTGGACTCAGTGTCTTCTTCCCACCCT
Source organism: Leopardus geoffroyi (assembly GCF_018350155.1). Lineage (NCBI taxonomy): Eukaryota > Metazoa > Chordata > Mammalia > Carnivora > Felidae > Leopardus > Leopardus geoffroyi. The sequence continues at coordinate 110,355,234 of NC_059329.1, read as the reverse complement.
GGCAGGGATCACACGGCTGCAGCGCTGGCATCGGGCCGAGCAGATGGGCTTGGAGCCCCCACGAGAAGTGCGCCAGGTGCTGCAGACCCACCCTGGAGATCCCCGCGTCCAGTACAGGTCAGAGACAGGCCAGGGAGGGCTTTCAGGGGGGCCAGGGTTTTCGTCAGGCACCAGCAGCCGGCTGGCCCCAGGTGGGGGCTGCCCTGACCTGAGGAAGAAATGGGTGAAGGCTCTTGGGCTTTGCTGAACGGGCGAGAAGGCTCTACAGGGTGCCTGGCTCAGGAAGGCAGAAGATGGCTTTAATACTTCTTAGCTCTGAGCTAATGGTGGGGGAAGAGTGCACCCAGGGCCCAAGGGACTTTCTATTTAGTACAGAGGGGTTGGCCAAGGACTATAGGCCATGGCCAAGAATTGGGGCTGGTGAAATCAGATCAAGGACTTAACTGACTCGCTCTGATTTTTCCCTCCCCCCTCCCCTTGCACAGCCTCTGGCATGTCTATCCCCTTTGAGGCACCGCCCAAGGCCTCCTGCCTGCGATCCCAGGACCTCAGGACACAAGCGGGAGCCAGTTTGCTGCCCCCTTGGCTCAGTTCTGCCATGAGAGTGTTTGGCTGTGAAGAGTGTGAAGAGGAAAGAGGCTGAATCTGGAGGTCTCTGAGGCTCAGCCTTCCATCTAACCAGCAGGCTCCTGGAGCCCCCTCTGGGAGCCAACACAGCTGAAGTTTGCACTTCCTACATGGAGAGTGGTCTCTGAGGACCAGGACCTGACCATGACCCTTCAGATGCCTGCTACACACCTCCCTGACCTAAATGCTGTGGTCTGGGGAATAGCGTGGCAGAGGGGCACAGCCTTGGACAAAGCCAGACTCAGGCAGGTGTCTAAGAGGCAAAGACACACTCCCCACTTAAGGCTGGGAATCCGAGGGCAGGACTGGCAAGGGGTTCATTAATGCTTATCAATAAAGAACAGAGTCTGGAAGCTTGACCTCCAGTGCCTCAATGTGGCCCTGTTTGGGCTGGCAGCAATCAGCAAGTTGATAGGTGGGAAAGAGCCGGCACCGTGCTTTCCCTCTGTTGTCCCATCCTAGATCTGAGATGGAAGAAAGACGCCTTAATAGATGGTGGGACAAGTCCTCATTAGAGCTGAGCAACCTCTGGCGCCCCCTGGTGGTGTACAGGGAAACTACTCCTTAGTCACCTTCAAAGAGTTGCCTCTTTCTACCTGACCTGCCATCGAGCCTGTCCAGTGTAGCCCACCTCACAAAAATGGGTCCTTTGTCAGAGGGGACTCCATAGGCCCACGCATCATAAAGCCCAGACCTACGCATTCTTAGCAAGCACCTCTGCTTCCCCACACTGGGGCCACCTGGATCCGAAGTATACTTGGGGAAGTCCAGCCTGCAGGTCCTGCTTGGAAATGGGCATCATCTGATGGGCTTTGATGGGGAACTGGGTGGAGCAGAAACAACGCTTAGGGGACCTTGGGATGGCATGGAGTCAGTACTCCTCATACTGTGTTTACCTTCACTCCATCCTGAGCGGACAGAGACCGCACTGCTAGAACTCCTTGGGGACAGGCCTACAGAGCAGCCAAGTGGCCCCCTCAGCCCCCACTGTACTGGGCGCTGCCCATGCCTCAAGCTCTTTAAATGAACAATCTCTAAAGTTCCTAAAGGGCCATCAGGGTACGTTTTACGGAGAAGGAGCCCGAAGCCTAGAAGGGCTCTGCGGAGTTGCTCAGCAGTGCCAGCAGGTCCGTGGTGGCACAGAGATGAGAGGCCACGTGCATCAGGCTCTTCCCATCCATACCCATCCATACCCGTGCCCCTGCCCATTTGCTGAGCATCCTCTGTACGCCGGGCTCTAGAGGTCCTCTTGGGTGTTGTCGGTGGTGAGAGATGAAGGAAGACCCACAGGCAAATATTATGCCACGTGGTGGTCGGTGGCAGGCCACATCAGGGTTAGAGGTCAAAGAATGCCAGGGGTGCTTAGAGAGGTTGATCAGGGAAGTTCCCTGACAGGGCGGCATTTGAGCAGACCTGAGCGAAGGACAGGAATGAGCCTTGCACCTCTGTGGTACTTGGGACCGAAGGAGCAGCGAGCACACTCCCCAAGGCAGGAGAGTTCGCAGCCTGGTCCTGGAAGAGCATGGAGGCCGGCGCAGCCAGGGCAGAGGGAGCGAGGGCAGTGCCAGGGGAGTGCGAGGGGAAATGAGGCCAGAGAGGTGGCAGGCCGGTCCCACAGGGCCTCTCAGGACTAGATAAGGAATCTGGATTTTATTCTGAGTGAGATAGGAAGACAGTGGTGGGTTTTGAGCCAATAAATGACACAATCAAGCTTATGTGTTGAAAACAATCCTCTGGCGGTTGGTGGAGAACAGATTGTGGGGTTGGGGGAAAAAGAGGCAGCAAAACTGCTCAGGCTTTTGGGGTCGGCCTCGAGAGAGGTGACGGTGATTTGGACCAGGGTGGGGAGATCAGTCGGTTGTGGCCTTGAGAGAGAGAGGAGCGGAGGAGAACGCCAAAGGCCTCGGCCTGAGCGTCTGGAAAGCCAGAGTTCCCATGACTGAGATGGGGAAGGCTGTGTGAGGGGTGGGGGTGGGGGGTGCTGGGGAACCAAGAGTCCGCGCCTGAAGTGGGTGACACCCCAGCGGAGCTGGGGAGTAGGTGGTGGATACGCCAGCCTGGAATTCTGGGGAGCTCTGGATCGGAGATGTAAATGAGGACGTTTCTTAGGTGGCATTTAAAGCCAAGTTACCTCGGTGACTGCAGACAGAGACAAGAAGTGGTCCAAGGACAGGCCTGGGACTTCTATGCTTAGAGGCGAGGAAGGGGACTGTGGGCGGCAGGGCCGGAGGAAAATCAGGAGTTGCAAGCCCGAGGGGCCTGGACAGAAGGCATTTCAGGGTCTCAGGTGCTTTGGAGAGGCTGGTACAATGAAGCCTGAGGGCCGAATGCTGGACTTGGCCATGCAGAGGTCACCAGAGACAAGAAGTTTCCGTGACTGCCAGGTAAGAGTGTGCTGCAGTGGGCTCAGAGCGAGTGGCAGAAGTGGAAAGCGGAGCGTGCCAACTCTTTCAGGGAGTTTTACTGGAAAGGGAGCAGAGGAATACAGCGGTGACCAGTGGGACGTGGGATCAAAGGAGGGGTTTTGATGTGTCGTTTTGTCTTTTGCTTTAGAGAGAGTGACACCACAGCATGATCACCCAGTGAAGACAGTGAGCAAACAGGGAGGGTACTGGTGTTGCAGGAGACAGAGACAGCAGTCATATGAGGCCTTTGTGAAAGTGACAAGGGCCAGGACTAGTACCCAGGGAGAGGCTGGCCTCAGGTAGGAGCATCCAGCGTGACAGGAAGGGAGGCCAAGGATGTGGGTGTAGATGCAGGTGGGAAGGTATAGTCATCAGTGGGAACATTCGAGAATCCAACGTTTGCTGAGAGCCTCACGTAGCTCGGAGGGGTCTGATGTTTACTAAGTGCCCTGCGTGCCATCTGCTGAGCTGAAAGCTGCACATTCCTTATCTAGTTGGCTGGAGTGACTCAAAACACTCTCATTAGGTAAGTATTAGCCACAGTTGACAGATAAGGAGGCTGGAAAGAAAAGCAACTTTCTCCATCAGTAAACCCCGGGGCCAGACTCACCCCTGGGGCTGCCTTCCGCAGTGCGTTACCCAACACCCGCACCCCGCTGGGCCTGCGCCCTGGGTGCTGAGGGCGCTGTTGGAGAGATGAGATCTACCCATGTGGAAAGTTAAGAAAACAATATACAGGCTACTTTGGGGCAATTGGGAGTGGTATAGACACTGAATCTTCAGGAAGGAGAGAGCCCTGCATTTAAAAGGACCCTCATTGTGGGGACCCTGAGCACAGAGACAGCCACCTCCCGCTACATTGGCTGTCCCTGCCTTACTTTAGCACCTCACCCCTTCCGCTGCAGAATGAATGAAGACCCCCTACCGCAGCTGGGGGGTGGCCTGAGACACCTCCACTCTGAATATTCTTTTTAAAAGATGTTTGTTTGTTTATTTATTTTTGAGAGAGACGGAGAGAGAGACAGAATCCAAAGAAGGCTCCAGGCTCTGAGCCGTCAGCGCACAGCCCGACGCGGGGCTGGAACTCACGAGCTGTGAGATCATGACCCGAGCCAAAATCGGACGCTTAACTGACTGAGTCACCCAGGCGCCCCTGAATATCCTTACTAGTTGCATCTTTTTTCTTCAAAATCTTCTGCCAGTCTTGCATTCTACTCCATGATATTACTGAGGTAGCTGCTGTAGCATTAAAAATGGGTGAACTCACTTGTCAAGTAAAACGACCCCTCCAGGAAGATGTGCCGAGAGTGGCCTGCGGCTGGCTCGACACGCCCAGCACCACCCAACCAGGCGGAGCAGCCCTGCAGGAAGTGGCAAAGAAACGCTTATCGGAAGCAAAATGGGAGGTCAGGGGCCCATGAAGGGTGAGTAAGAGGAGATGGGCAGAGAAGAGCATTCTAGATTGAGGGACTGGGCTGAGAGCAAAGGTAACAAGGAGAGGCGGACGTGTGAGCACAAGATTGCAGCACTTGCTTAATGAGAATCGGTGCACTAAACAGCTAGCATTTCAGTGCCTACTCCATATCCAGACTGTTTTAAGTGCTGTTCATCCTCTCAGATGCTCAAATCTTTATAAAGAGACTTTGAGGAAGAGATTCAGGCACAGTGAGGTTAAGTACTTGCCCAAGGGTCACACAGCACGTAAGTGTCGGGAACGGAATCTGATGCCTGCACTCACGTCATGTGGGATAAAGCCAGCAAGTGGGGCTGGGGCCAAACATAGGGCCTGGAGCCTGAGGTGAAGGAATCTGCACTTATCCACAGTGAAGACAGCGTCTGAAGGTTGTTGAGCAAGAGAGACATAGGATAAAAATAATCATTCCGGAGAATCTGTCTGGCCAGGTAGGAAGAAAGACTTGCAGGGAAGAAAGTGCAGGCTGGGAGACCACAGCAGAAGCTATTAAATATTCAGGACATGGGTGCTGAGATGCTGGGTTAGCAGTCAGAATGCGAAGGACAGAGAGCAACGAGAGATGTTGCAAAAGCAGGTGGCAAGGCCTGCGTTTGGGAAGGGAGGAGTGGGGAGGAGGCGTCGAAGGTGACTCAAGATTTGAGCGCGGGTGCGTGAGAGAAGGCTGATGCCATGGGCAGGAGACTGGAATCTGGGAGGAGGAGCAAGCTCGATGTCATGCCTGTTCAATTTAAGACGATGACAGGACTCCCGAAAGGAAACATCCAGTAGGCAGCGGCAACTCAGAGGTCAAGTCCAGTGGCGAGGTCAGGGAGAGGTGGCATCCAGGGCAGGGGGGACCGCCTGCACAGAAGCGACAGTTGAGCCCATGCGCAAGGAGGGGTTCTCAGGGGGTGAAGAGAGACAGGGAGGTGGCATGACGACAAGACCAAAGATGGCGCTCGGGAAATCCTCTCTAGAAGGTGGAAGACCAGCAAAGGAGAAGGGACAGTGGCCGAGTGGCAGGACAGCCAAGGCAGAGCAGTGTCCGGGAGGTTCCCGAGAACTTCGCAACCGGCTGGTGTCATGCTGCCAGACGTCAAGGGAGAGATCATGAGGAGGAGATGGAAAGAGGAGGACGGCCCACCCTCTGCCCTCACATTTCCTATGTCCCTCTGTCCCCATTCTGCCGTCCCCAGCTGCCACAGTGACTACCAGTGCCACACCCACCGATGAAGGCCACACTGATTCATTCTCTAGTGACTCAGGTGTGGCGGCATTTTTCCACCCTCAAACTCAGACAAACGCGCCGGTAACGTCAGGCTTAAGGAGCTGATTTGCCAAGAAACTCAAGTAAATCAGGGAAAGGAACATGTCTCCGAAAGGGTCTAGAGGTGGAATGAGGCCACAGCAGTGGCAGCTTGACGTGGTTTGGGGTCAGCTCCACCTCCAGGACTTACGGGATCCTCAACATGACGGCTTGTGTTCTCCATAGTTCGTTCAGCCGAGTGCTACACTAGAAAACAACTTCGTGCCGGTCATGGCAGATGTGGACGGTTGGAGCTCCGGCGCCTCAGCTCCGAGGGCTTCCTGGTGGGAGAGGGGGGCCTGGAGCTAACGCGAATAGGGCCACAGGACAGGAGGGCAAGCGGACTTCCCGAAGACGGCCCCGTAGCTAAGTATTTCAGAACGAGCAGGGAGGACGGAAGGCGGACAGGGTCCCGGGTCCTTCCTGAGCTCTGCTGTGGTCCTTAGTCTCTTGAAGGAAAAGGCACTTCCCAGAAACCTCCTTTGGGGCAGATGCCTCCACCTCGCGGAGAGGTTCTGCTGGCTTCCAGACCTGCAAGTCCTGCCCTTGACCACATGCCGTTTCTCGGGGCAGCCTTCCCCAAGAAGAGTTAAGGATTTCTCTGTTTATGTTTTATGAGGGCACGTCTCATTGCTACAATACATCTCACTGCCTCCGCTAGAGACTGCCTCATCCTGGTGCTGTGTGTCTAGCCCAGGGTTGGCTACGTAGTAGGCACTCATGCCTCCTGTTTGGGCTGTTGGTCCTGTCCAGCCTGTGAGGATTGTTTATGTGCCGGACGAATGAAATCTGGTCCCTGTATAAGTCGCTTCTCCTGGGGGTTGTGTGGCCTTGGTGGCAGGAGCCGTCTTTTTCTAGAGCCTGCTCAGCACGGAGGGCATCAAAGCTGTCAAACTTCAGATGCTGTCAAAGCAGGCTCTGTTTCACTTCCCTTTTCGAAGCCTGTGCCTCCACTGGGCCTGCCCACAGAGCGCTCATCCGAGGTCCGTTTAGGTGCAGGGCAGAGATGATCATCCCATAGAGTGCAAAGGGCCATCTGGCTACACGCCCCCCCACCCCCCCCCCACATGCTCTCAGGGGGATGGCAGCCCAGGATCCTCCCCCACAGTCCCACCCTGCTGGGATGTAAACTGGTACAGCTCCAAGGACGCCACATGGGCACTATTTGTCAAAATTACAAATGCACATATCCCTTTTGGTCCACATCTAGAAATTTATCCTACCGACACACTTGTATGTCTAAAAGAACATACATAAGGTTATTTCTTATCTTACCATTTGTAATAGCAAAGACTATAAACAGCCTAAATGTCTATCACTAAGGTACGGGTAAAGTAAGTTACAGTATACGAAGGACACGGTACTGTGAAAAAGTTCAAGCAAGCTCTGCATGTTTTGGTGTAGAATAGAATGAAATCTAAAATATATGTGAAGAGGGGCACCTGGGTGGCTCAGTCAGTTAAGCGTCTGACTTCAGCTCAGGCCACGATCTCGCGGTCCGTGAGTTCAAGCCCCGCGTCGGGCTCTGGGCTGACGGCTCCGAGCCTGGAGCCTGCTTCCGATTCTGTGTCTCCCTCTCTCTCTGCCCCTCCCCCACTCATGCTCTGTCTCTCTCTGTCTCAAAAATAAGTAAACTTAAAAAAAAAAAAAAGCTGCTGAGGATTCAAATCAATTTAAAAAAAAATAAAATATACGTGAAGAAAGTGAAGTGGGGAAAAAAAGGATTTATAGAACGGGCTACTATTTGGGTAAAGATGTGTGTATTCACTTGTATTGTGCATAAATATCTCTGAAAGGACACCTAGGAAATTGATGCCATTAGTTACCTTTGAGAGGAAGGTAATTTGGTGGGTTGGAAATAGGGAATGGAGGGAAATCTTCATTGATAGTACTTTTGAATTTTGAACTATGCGGCTGTATTACCTATTTAATCAATCAATAAGAAAAAAATCTCGGGGCGCCTGGGTGGCTCAGTTGGGTGAGCACCCAATTCTTGATCTTGGCTCAGATCTGATAGTTTGTGAGTTCGAGCCCTGCATTGGGCTCTGCACTGGTAGTGCGGAGACTGCTTGGGATTCTGTCTCTCCCTCTCTCTGCCCCTTTCCCACTTGCACTCTTTCTCTCAAATAAATACACTTAAAAAAAAAAAAAAGAATGAAAAAAAAGTCTTACCATGTTCATGCCGACATATTTAACAAATAGTATAAATACTAGAGGGGCGCCTGGCTGGCTCAGTCAGTTAAGCATCCAACTTCAGCTCAGGTCATGATCTCACGGTTCCAATCGTGGATTTGAGCCACGCATCGGGCTCTGTGCTGACAGCTCAGAGCCTGGAGCCTGATTTGGATTCTGTGTCTCCCTCCCTCTCTCCCCCTCCCTCTCCTCAATGATAAACAAACATTAAACAAAAATACTAGAGACAATTCTACTAGGGTAAAGGGGACGTTGTGTCATGCATTGCAATGGCTCTGTGGATATCTCTGGATTCATAAAGCTGTACTCTTACTACGTTCCACGGGGAGAGAAGGGTCTTCTCCCTGTTCTGGGGGGGAGGGGGAGCGTTGGCAGGGGGGGAGACCCGTCTCCTCTTCTTTTTCACTAGCTCCCAGCCAGGCGTCTGGCACTGCCCACACTGGGACATGAGTCAACTGTCATGGTGACCGGTTTCACAACAGTCCCAACATGATGAGTCCGGTAGAGGTCCGACCAGTTTTTTCCTTTACTCATTTAACAAGTACAGGGCAGGGGCACCTGTTAGTGTGAGCAGTATGTGAAGTCCGCACCTTGGGTTCTGAGCCTTAAAGAGTTTCTAGTCTACCCTTAAATATATGACAAGATGCCCACTTTTTTTTTTTTTTTTTTGAGAGAGACAGAGAGAGAGAGAGAAAGAGCTAGCAGGGGAGAGGCAGATAAAGAGGGAGACAGAGAATCCCAAGCAGGCTCCACACTGTAAGCGCAGAGCCGAATGTGGGGCTCGAACCCTCGAACTGCGAAATCATGACCTGAGCCAAAGTCAGACGCTTAATCTACTACTGAGCCACCCAGGCATCCCAAGATTCCCACCTTTAAATAAGATTGGCAAAAACTAAAAAACTTGGACAGTATATCTCAGTTGGCAAGCTGAGGGGAAACTTGTAAGAGCATAAAATTGGCCCAGCCTCCCAGAGAGAGGAATTTGGTAGTGCTAATAAGACAGAATGGCATTTACCCTCTGACCCAGAAATGCTATTTCTAGGAATTTCTCCCGAAGATTCACTTCCACAGACCTATAGCAACGTATGCACAAGCTTATTCACTGTGGCATTATTTGTAATGGCAGAATGTTGGAAAGCACCTAAGTTCCATGGAAGCTGATTAAATAAACCCATCAGTGCAATACCGTGTAGCTATTAAAAAAAAAAAAAAGATTTTCATTAGCTGATACAGAGTGATTTCCATGATAGATTGCCAAATATGTAGTATGCTACCTTTGTGTAAGAAAGAAGGGAAAATAAGAAAATAAGATATATATCTGAAAAAAGAAACACAGGAGAAGTAAACCAGAAATGAATGGTAACATAACTGTACAGAAAAAATAACACAAGAATTCAAATAAATGTTCAATACAGTTCATGGACTTCCTAAGGACTACAAAAAAACAAAACAAAACAAAACACTTGAGCTTTACTTAATTGGTTTGTTGTTGATAATATCAGCGTAGGAATTCTAAAACTGTTGTTGTTTTTGTATGAAAGATACAAAAAAATGAATAAATATATAGATGTTGGAAATCAGAGATTACACTGTGAAAAAAGGGAGATAAAATATGGAATGAAGGAAGGTGAGGAAAAATCCAGAAATGTCAGATCTGAATTAGAGATAACAGTATGCAGAATTTTGTTGTTGTTGTTGTTGCTGTTAAGTAAGCTCTACACCCAATGTGGGGCTTAAAATCATGACTCCGAGATCAAGAATTGGGACCTCTACCTCCTGAGCCAGCCAGGCGCCCCTAGAATTCATAAATTTTTTTCACTTTATTGAAGTATAATTTATCTACAGATTTTAAGCATATGGTTTTGGTAAATGTATACACTGGGGTAACCATCAACCCAATTAAGATATAGAATATTCGATCAGCCTGAAAGTTTCCTTACTCTCCTTTGCTCTCTTTCACCCTTTTGTTCTTGATAATTGGTAATTTGCATTTTCCCTCTTTTTTTTCTTAATCCATCTTGCTAGCGGTTTATCGATTTCCCTGATTTTTTTCAAAGAACCAACTTTTGGTTTTGCTAACTTTCTCTGTTCTTTATGTATTTCTATTTCACTAATTCCTGCTCTCATTACTCATTTTTTGGGATTTAACTTGTTCTTTTTTTTTTTTTTGCTTATTTTATTTTGCTCTTTGTGTCGACTTTTTGACTATAGGACTAATGCATCTATAAACATTTGTGTGCTGGTTTTCGTATAAAGATATGTTTTCCGTTCTCTTGGGTATTTATTTAGGAGTAGAATTGCTGGGTCATGTGGTAAAGACATTTAACTTTTTGGAAAACCTGCCAAACTTCTTCCAGCTTCTTAGGGTAGGATCATAGAACACTGATTTTAAAGCTTTCTTTTTTTCTGATTTGAAGTTCTCAATTTCCCTCTAAAGCGCTTCTTTCAGCTGCACGACACAAACTCTGATACGCTGTGCTTTTGTTTTGTTCAGTTTGAGATATTTTGCCTTCATTGTGTTTTCTTCCTTGACTCATTAGTCATATATATATATATGTATATATATATTTTTTTTTGTTTTCTTTTGTTTTGTTTTAAGATTTTATTTTTAAGTAATCTCTACACAAGGTGGGGCCTGAACTCATGACCCAGAGAACAAGAGTTGCAGGTCCCACCAACTGAGCCAAGCAGGCACCCCTAGAAATATATTCTTTAATTTTTACACATTTGGGGTTTTCCAGATACATTATTGTTTCTTTCTGATTTAAGAGAGCATATTCTGTGAGATGTTAATCTTTCGCAGTTTGTCTCGTGCCGAGGATACGATCTATTTCAGGGAGCGCTCTACGTGTGCTTCCAAACACTGCGGTTCTGCAATATTATGGGATAGAGTTCCCACAGATACGTACAATGTCGGCTCTGTCAAGTTGGTCGTCCTGCTCAGACTTTCTATATCCTATTGCTTTTTTTGTCCAGTTATTCACTTATCAATTACCAACGAAGAGTTTTCCAATCTCTGTGGTTACGCATTTGCCTTTTTTTCCCCTTAGTTCTGTCAGTTTTTACTTCAGTTTTTTTGTAGCTCTGCTATTAGGTGCATATACATTTAGGGTTACAGCTTCCTGTTCGGTGGGTCCTTTTCGGATTACGAAATGCCTCTCTTTATCTCTAATTCTCCTTGTCTGGACGTTAACCTGGCCTGATACGAGTGTAGCTGTACCAGCTTCTTGTGCTTTCTAAGTGCCTAGCATATCTGTTTTCATCCTTCTCCTTTCAGTGTCTGTAGAAAAATTCTCTCTCTTTTACATATTATATAGTGGGGTCTTGACAAGCTCTGTGTTTTAACTGGAATATTTACATTTACTGGAATTATTCATACAGTTGGCTTTAGGTCTATGTTTAGTCTGTGTTAGTCTGGGTTTAGTCTGCTGGGGCCACCATAACAAAGTACCACAGATCGGGTGGCTTCAACAACAGAGATTTCTTTTCTCACAGTTTTGGAAGCTAGAAGTCTGAGATCAAGGTGTTGACAGAACTGGTTCCTTCTGAGGCTGTGAGAGAAGGATCTATTCCAGGCCTCTCTCCTTGTCTTGTCGATGGCTGACTTCTCCCTGCGTCTTCACGTTCTTTTCCTTCTGTATGTGTCTGTATCCAAATCTCTTCTTGTAAGGACACCAGTCATATTGGATCAGGGTCCAGCCGAATGACCTCATTTTAACTTAGTATCTCTGCAGGGGCTCTAACTCCAAATACAGTCGCATTCTGAGGTGCTGGAAGTAAGGATTTCATCATATGAATTTGGAGAAACAGAGCAAGGTCTGTCACCTTACTACTTTTTTCCTATGTGTCCTTTAATTCCTCAGTTCATCTTTTCCTGCCTTCTTCTGAAGAACTGAATATAATTAATACCATATTTACATATTATAATTCAATAGTCAGGATTTAAATATCATTAATATTATATTTTACTTCCTTTTTTGCTTTTTCGCTAGATCTCTTTTTATTATTTTTTAATGGTTGCCTTAGAAATTATAGTATGTAGGGGCGCCTGGGTGGCTCAGTAGGTTGAGCATCCAACTTCGGCTCAGGTCATGATCTCACAGTTCGTGAGTTTGAGCCCTGCGTCGGGCTCTGTGCTGACAGCTCAGAGCCTGGAGCCTGCTTTGGATTCTGTGTCTCCTTCTCTCTCTGTTCCTCCCCAGCTTGTGCTCGCTCACTCGCTCTCTCTCTCTCTCTCTCAAACATAAACATTAAAAAAAAAAAGAAATTATAGTACACATCACTAGTTGATCACAATCTAATTGAACTTCACATTTCACAGATATTAGAGCCTTACAGCAATATAAGTTTATTTGCTCTCCCATTATTTCTACTATTATATTTTATTCCTCCATATGTCATAAACTGTATCTTATGATAATATTACTTTTGCTGTAAATAGATACTTGTCTTTTGTGGAAACCGAGAAAACAAAAAAGTAATGCTTTTAAATTTACCCAACTTTTACCATTTCTGTGGTGCTTCATTCCTTCCTATGGATCCAACTTCCCAAATTTCCTTTCAGACTGAAGAACGCCCTTTGGCATTTCTCGGAGCGCAGGCCGGCCGGCAGCAAAGTCTCTTCTCTGTCGCTCTTTTTCTTTTTAAGTTTTATGTATGTGTGTATGTATGTACATGTTTATTTATTTACTTATTTTGAGAGAGGGAGAGAGTGGGGAAGGGGCAGAAAGAGAGGGAGAGAGAATCCCAAGCAGGCTCCACGCCGCCAGCACAGAGCCCAGTGAAGGTTTTGAACTCACAAACCACGAGATCACGACCTGAGCCCAAATCAGGAGTCGGCTGCTTAACTGACTGAGCCACCCAGGAGCCCCATCCTCTATCATTTCTCATAAAATGTCTTTACCTGTCTCTCCTACTGCAAGGTATCTTCATTGGCTACAGAATTCTAGATTGTCTTCTTTGTCAGCACTTCAGAGCGTGAGCTCACTGTCTGTGTCCTCCACTCTTCCACATCACTGTTCCCTGATATGGAACCCACCTGCTTTCAAAATGTTTTCTTTACCTCTGGTTTTCAGCACTTGGACTATGACATGCTGACTCCAGGTGTGATTTTCCTTTGTTCATCCTGTTGGTGGCTTGCCAAGCTTCTTGAATCTGTAAGTGAACGTTTCTCGTCAAATTTCACATTTTTTTTTTCTTACCATTATGTCTTCAAATACATATATTTTTCTGTCCCATCCTCTCTCTCCTCTCTTTCTGGAACTCCAGACACATACGTTAGACTGCTTGAGATGGTCCTATAGATCGCTTGGGCATTGTTAATTTCTATTCAGTCCTTTTGTTTCTGACTTTCAGATGAGATCATTTCTCCAGACTTGTCCTTAAACTCACAGCCTATTCTTCTTCCAAGCCTTCTTCAATCTCTTGGTAAGCCACTCCAATGGATTTTTCAATCTATTTGGTTCTTTACAGTTGTATTTTTTTAATGTTTATTTATTTTGAGAGAGAGAGAGAGAGAATCAGAGAGAGAAGGAGACATCTCTGAAGAAGCAGGCTCTGAGCTGTCATGTCAGCACAGAGCCTGACGCGGGGCTTGAACTCAAGGACTGCGAGATCATGACCTGAGCCAAACTTGGACGCTTAACCCACTGAGCCACGCAGGTGCCCCAATTCTTTACAGTTTTAATTACTCTGTTAAGACTCCCAATTAAGACCACTATATTTTCCTTCAAGTCCTTAGTCATATTTATAGTAACTACTTTGCAGTCCTTGTACGCTAATTTCAACATTGGTATCATCTCATGATTATGTTTCCGCTGACTTTTTTCTTTTTTTTTCTTTAAGTTTATTTATTCATTTTGAGAAGGACAGTGCAGAGAGAAAGAGAGAGAGAGAGAGAGAGGAAGAGAGAGAGAATCCCAAGCAAATTCCACACGGTCAGTGCAGATCTCAACGTGTGGCTTGATCTCATGAATCATTAGATCATGACCAGAGCTGAAATCAAGAGCTGGATGCTTAACTGACGGAGCCGCCCAGGTGCCTCAGAATAATAGATTATACAAAACACATAATAAATGTAGAAGGAATGATATAATTTAAAAAAACACAATGAAATAATAATTTAGGCCAAGATCATTCCTTGATACTAAAACCAATGATTGACAGATTGTTGGGGACAGGATATTCACACAACTTCAACTTACCACACAGCTCATGACTACAAAGGGAAAGGGTTCCTGGACAATGGAAAGATCTAGCAGATGACATCTTAACCAGCAACCAAATTCAACATCAGCAGTAATGAGATCGGGCAACATTAAACGGTTGAAGTAATAAAACAGAGACAACTTACTGCTCATACAGTATTCTTGCAGAAAGGTTTAATCTGAATCTAACTGCAAGGAAACATTCAAGCAAATTCAAATTGGAGGATATTCTATAAGACAACTGGGCTGGATTCTGCAAAAATGGCAGTGTCATGAAAAACAAATAGGAAGGAACACTATTCTAGATCAAAGAAGAATCAAGAGACATGACAACTAAACGCAGTCTGTGATCCCTGATTGGATCTTGAAGCTTTTTTTTTTTTTAAAGCTGTAATGGAAAATTTAGGGCTATTTGGGGAAATATAATTATGGTAGGCAATCTAGATAATAATACTGCATCATCGTGAAGTTTCTTGGCCGCTGTGAAAACAGTTTGGCGACTCCTCAGGAAGTTGAACACAGACTTTACCGTATGATCCGGCAACCCTACTTCTAGGTACGCGCTAAAGAATCAAAGCAGGGACTCAAACAGATGTTTGTACAGCCGTGTTCACGGCATCATCCGGAGTGGCCAGAAGATGGGAATAACCCCTGTGTGCATCGACGGGTGAAAGCCTAAGCAAAATGTCGTCTATCCATGCAGCAGGATGTTATTCGGCCTTAAAAAGGAATGACATTCTGACCCACGCTAGAAAAATAGATGCATCTTGAAGATATTAGGCTAAGGGACATAAGCCACACATAAAACGACTGTTGAATGATTCCACTCGCATGAGGTGGATGAGCAAATGTGTGGAGATAGAAAGCAGAACAGAGATTGCCAGGGTGGATGGGATGTTTAATGAAAAAGTTCTGGAAATGGCTAGTGAGGAGGGTTGCACGACATAATGAATGTAGTTAATGCCACAGGCCGTGGAGGAGGCCCACCAAGTGAAGAAACGAGCTGCACAGCCGTGTGTACTGCTGGGATAGACAGGCAGCTGCTGTTCTGGACACTTCGGCTAAGTTCCAAGCCTTCCCGGGGCCACATTAACTTATGGGGGGCGGGGTACGTATAATGAGCTCTGTCTCCCCGGCCTTTAGGGGCACCCTCCTTCACCCAATCTGTCGCTCTCCCCCACGATTATGTCGGACTTGAGCGAGGCCAGCATGTGGCCCTTGCTTTTCTCCGGGTCTTCTTCCACCCGCCCCTTTCTGCCACACCTCCCTCTCCATCTTCACCCCCGAGGCTCGCCGAGCTTCTGCGGGTGGCGCCAGTGGGGTGGAGTGTGGCATCTGTACCCAGGCCAGGGAGGCTCACCGGGCAAACTTCGCCAACTCGCCTCCCCACCCAGTGGGAGGACAGCTTTGTATTCTCAGTTCTCCAACCCAGACCCAGAATCCCCGCTGGTGTGCCAGCGGTCCAGGCAGCTGCAGGGTAGGAGAAGGGGCACCGGCTCCCCGATGCGACACGCCGCCACGGGAACAAGTCAGAGTCTAGTGCGGGTACGAGAGTGAGACTCTGGCCAAATGTGTCTGAGAACAGCTGGGCCAGGCTGGAAAACTGAGGCAAAGGGGTAGGAAATTCTGACTGAAATGAGAAGGAAGGGGCGTACGGGTCTGCTTTCAGGTCAGCCTACGACTACGGCCCTGCCGGTAGGCAGATGGCACCCCTTCGGTGACAGCCGACGGAGCGGAAAGATCGCCGGTCTCAATGCCACCATCTTGCTCTTTGGTCTATAACCGCAAAACTCAGATCTCTCAGGTGGAAAAGTCAAGGTCATGATGTAAGACTTTCTGGCCGTTGTGAATTGTAAAGGACCGGCACGCCCCTGAAGCAGGCTGACGTAGGCCTCCGGGGCAGGCACCCGGCTGTGGTGGCCTCCTCTCAAACGCCAGGCCTGGGGTTGCCAAAGCTTCGCGTGGCACTTGGCTACTCGGGAATCCCGATGCCCAGTGGGCACTTACCCGCAGCCAGTGGAGTGGGCGCAAACTGGAAGAGCAGGACTCCAGAGTGGACGTGCAGGCTGCCGGGAAGATGAGAGAACAGCCGGTTCTGGGTCCCTCCAGAAGTCCGGCGCCATCCCCCATCTAGGGACAAAGCAGTCCATCAGTCGTGCCCCATCCCTTCTTTGGTTGAACCCACTTAACCCTCCCCCAGTTTCTTCAATCCGAGGATGACTTCACGCTTTGTGAGCAACAAAAGGACCCCAGAGGGGAGCCTAAACAGGACCCGGGAGGGTCTGCCCTGTCCTCAAGCCACTCTCCTCTCAATATTCTCTGCTTTGCCGTCCTCAGGCGACACCTCTGTCCCAAGTGCTGAGGTGGTTCTCCCTTTCCCGGGTCTTTGGACAGCTGTTCTAGGTGGTCCCCTTCAGGGCTAGGAGGGCACGGCCCTGAAGTCAGCCTGAAGATGGCGCCACCGAGGCCAACTTCCTTCCTCTGCGGGGGGCTACAGGCCTTGGCAATCTGTTGGCACGGGGGACACGGTTTCCGCTCCCAGGTGGGTCACAGACGGGAGAGACATTCTCTGGGGAGGAGTGGGCCGCAGACAGAGGAGAGCCAAGAACAGCCACAAATGCCACGAGACCAAAGTATCCATCACTGGCCCTCAAGACTGCTTCATAATCCTGCGCTGTAGTTTCCTCCCCTTGTGGTAGTTCAGCTCACTTCCGGGGAAGGAGGCTCACGAACCCTCCTACCCGTCCACCAGACCCTGTTCACTTGACTCCTAGTCACTGTACTGGACATGCCAATAATATGGCCCCCCCAACGCCTGCCAATCACATTCCTCCCTTCCCGGGGTGTCTGTAAGACAGCGTGTAAGCTTAACACAAGGGTCTCAGGACAATACCTTGTCTCGCCAAGACTCAGAGCCCCCGTTCCTCCACTAATATTTCCTACACGTGTGTGCTGTGCTGGGAGTAAAACACTGATCAAAATCCAGTCCCTGCCGTCAAGAGTTCACATCTAGATGGGGCTCCAGACATTTCTCCCCCATTCTCGGGGCTACTGGGGGTGGGGAGTGCCCACAGTATCTTTTCCCCACTCCTTGGCACATCCACACTGTCTACATCCCTCAAGGCCCCGCTGAAGTGCTGTCTGCTCCTTGCTGCTCTCGTGACACGGCCACTTAGCAGTGGTGTCTCCGGCCTCTGAATGTTCACAGTAGACACCTGTCTCTCTCTCATGATGTGTCATGTTCCTCTTGTATTATGTGTTTGGTATGCATAGTCGATCTTCTCTGCAGACTCTGTTTTCTTGAGGACAAAGATCATCTCACACATCTCTGGATCCTTCAGACTACGCCACACAATACCAGGTACATAACACGTGGTCAAAAACTATTCGTACAATGCGGCTTCCTCATACAGATGCTCTTTGGATGAACGGAAACTTGTTTGTGAAGCCACTGGGAGTTCCCAGATTTAATAAATAATACATTTTATCACTAACTTAAAATTCCTTGTTGGGATTTTCCCAATGAATACAAAGTTAGAACTCAATGCAAGTAGTATATGATTCTTACGTATTCCTTGTCATTGTGTGTGTATCCATCTGGTCTCATGTAAATGTTATATAAATATTATAACTCAATATTCTGCGGTTTCTGCATCATAGCATGTAAGTGCTCACATCTTGCTTTTTTTGGTAATGTTTATTTATTTTTGAGAGAGACAGAGCATGAGCGGGATAGAGGCAGAGAGAGAAGCAGGCCCAGAATCCGAAGCAGGCTCCAGGCTCTGAGGTGTCAGCACAGAGCCCTTCGTGGGGCTCGAACCCATGAACCACTGCCAGCTCATGATCTGAGCCGAAGTCAGATGCTTAGCTGACTGAGCCACCCAGGCACCCTGGTGCTCACATCTTCTATGAATTATAAGGAAGAAAAAGTATTTTCAACACTGCGTGGTGTTGGGCTTTGCACGCTCCCTCCCTACCAAGTGGTAATGATATAACTCAGACTATTCCTGAAGGAAGGAGATACACAGGTTGAGAGCATCCAGCCTTGGGTAAGAAGACTCAGGCTTCCCCATTGGAATCAGCCTATGAAACCATCCTGCCTAGGAGAATGGATTTGCCCATCAAGAGAAATGACTCCAAAAATTAGGTAAAGGTCTCACGGTAGCTAAGGAATCTTCTTTTTTTTTTTTTTTTAATGTTTATTCTTGACAGAGAGAGAGAGAGAGAGAGAGACAGAGCATGAGCGGGGGATGGGCAGAGAGAGAGGGAGACGCAGAATCTGAAGCAGGCTCCAGGCTCTGAGCTGTCAGCACAGAGCCTGACTGTGGGGGGGGGCTCAAACTCACAGACCAAGAGGTCATGACCTGAGCCAAAGTCGGACGCTCAACCGACTGAGCCACCCAGGCGCCCCGGAATGTTCTTTAAAGTATCGGAAATGATGGCTGGGACTTGGGACAACGCTTACTAGGTGCAGGCCTAGGGCTAAAAACTTACGTGCATTATCTCATTTAACCTTCAAACACTTGAGGTGACAGTATGATTACCCCTGGTTTTGCAACTGATGAAACCGAGGCTCAAGAGATGTGATGACTTTGTCCAAAACCACACACCCAAGTTTCTCTGACTCCAGATCCTGAGCTGAGATTGTCGCTCAAAACCATCCAGCTCCCCGTGTCTGGCACGCGGGGCGCACTGTGGGGGTAATGATCCCATATTCTCTAGAAGAGACCATAAAGATCATCTGCTTCAACCTCGTCACTTTGCAATAGAGGAAAACGGGCTCAGAGAGATAAAGGGACTTGTCCCCCCCCCCGCCCCCCCCGGTGGCACGGAGCCAGAGGCTGCTCTGCAACGGGATCGCAAGGTGCCCTAGAATTCCAGCCCAAGCCCCACTTGACGGAGGAGGAACTGAAGCCACGTTTGGTGAGCCCCGGGTCCCGGACCCATGAGAGGCAGAGCCGGACTCAACCCCGGGGGCGCTCCCTGCCTTGCCCGGCCGGCGCCCCTCCACGCTCACCTGCGGCGCCACCCATCCCGCGGGCTGCCGCGCCCGACCCGCGCCCCGGCAGTACCTGTCTGCGGCGCGCAGGCTTTCGGCCGGGGACAGGGCGCTGGCGCGGAGCGAGGCGGGCTGCGCGGGTCAGAGCCGGACGGACGCTGGCCTCGCCAACCCGGGCCTCCCCGGGCCCCTCCGCCTCAAACTCCGAGGCCCAGGAAGCGCGCGGACCGCGGGACGCCGAGAATTTGGCAGCGCTGGTCCCGGGAGGCACAGCCGCCTGGCCTCCTCCCCTCAAGCCCCCTATTCTGCCCCCTCGGCTGTCCGCAGACCCAGCCTAGCGCGAGGGCCCCTGAGGGGGAACAACAGCCACGCGCCCCGCAGAAGTCAAGCACCTGGGACCCTAGAGGGCGAGGTTCCCATGGAAACGAGAGAGGCTCTTCGCGCCTGCGCGGACGCGCTAGGCACGACGGGAATCGTAGTTTCCGGGCTGCCACCCGGCGGCCAAAGGCACGGACGCGAGATGGCGCCCGAGCATCGCGGTGGGTTCCGCGCCGCCGGGGTCGTTTTCCCCCACTACCCCCAGGCCGAGCGCTGCCGGCGTAGGAGAGGCCGCGGAGGCCTGAAAGGTAGTTACTCCTGGCAGCCGCGGCTCTGAGGTGTCTAGGGTGTAGGGGGAAGAGGCCGGGACGCGCTCTCTTCGCCGCGTTCAGTTGTGCCTTTTGAAATGTAGTCCTGACGAGGGGCCTCCCTGGCCCCGGCCGACCGGGGCCGGGTGGAGGGAGAACTCTGGGAAGGGGTTTGCTGGGAGGCACCTGCTGCTTGTCCGGAGGCGAGCTTCGGGCAAGGGTTCGCGTCTGGGCCGGGCGACCGGCCCGGCTCCCGAGAGGCTCCCGATGCGGGTGGGAGTCGACGTGGGATTTGCGAGCGACGGCCTTGAGCAGAACTGGTGAAAAAGCAGTGCGAGTTGGACGCCGCCCTGTCCCTCCGAGTTCGGCCTCTGGGCTGAGATCTAGAAACTTAGGATCGATTTCAGGCCCTATCACTCAGTTACTTCTCTGGGCCTCAGTTTCCTATTTCCAAAACGTGGTAATTATAATGCGTGCTTTTTCTCCTCTGGGAGTGTTGTTAAGATTCGCTGGAGATGACGTCGTTGTGGTGTAGGCTGGACAGTCCTTTAAGGACACGCACAGACATTCCTGTTTGCTGTACATTGGTGCAACTTCGTGGAGGGAAATTAGGCAATGCCTTCCAGATTAAATGCATATAGCCTTTGCTTCAGCAATTCTAGAAATATGCCCTACAGTAGGCGCCTGGGTGGCTCAGTCGGTTAAGCGTCCCCACAGTCCTAGAGTTCAAGCCCCGCGTCGGGCTCTGTGCTGACAGCTCAGAGTCTGGAGCCTGCTTCAGATTCTTTGTCTTCCTCTCTCTGCCCCTCCCCCACTCATGCTCTGTCTCTCTGTGTCTCAAAAATAAATAAAAACATTAAAAAAAAAAAAAAAAGAAATATGTCCTACAGGTTTAGTGGCCCTGTGTGCACCAGAAAGTATATGCAAGAGTACTTAAGCATTACTTGGAATGAAAAAATATATATATCCATAAGCAACCTGAATGTTCTTTAGTAGATGAGCACTTCAATAAATGGAGTCCATAGAATAGAATGTGTATGATTGTTTTAGGAATTAGGCAGAGCTTTCTGAACTGATGTGCCACTCTTTGTGCTATGAAAAAAATGTCAAAGTGTCAATGTTAATATGCTGTAATTTATGTTTTTTTTTATGTTTATTTGTTTATTTTGGAAGAGACAGAGCACAAGTGGGGGAGGAGCAGAGACGGAGAGAAAGACAGAGAGAATCCCAAGCAGGCTCCGCACCACTTCCAGTGCAGAACCCGATGCGGGGCTCAAACTCACAAAACCCGGAGACCTGAGCGGAAACCACCAGTCACGCTTAACCAGCTGAGCCACCCAGGTGCCCCTATAATTTATGTTTTTAAAACAATACATAAATATATTTGATGACATAAGCATGGAACGTCTTTGGAGGGACTCAGAAGAAGCTGTAACAATGCTGCCTGTGAGGGATTGGAAAATAAGATCTAAAGGACACATACTTTTCATTGTATATCTTTTTTTTTTTAACTTTTTTTGCCCCTTTAGCAATTTGTGTGAGGTGTGTGTGTGTGTTAAATCATTTGCATTCTTTTTTTTTTTTTTTAATTGTTTTTTTCAACGTTTATTTATTTTTGGGACAGAGAGAGACACAGCATGAACGGGGGAGGGTCAGAGAGAGAGGGAGACACAGAATCGGAAACAGGCTCCAGGCTCTGAGCCATCAGCTCAGAGCCTGACGCGGGGCTCGAACTCACGGACCGCGAGATCGTGACCTGGCTGAAGTCGGAAGCTTAACCGACTGCGCCACCCAGGCGCCCCTCATTTGCATTCTTTTAAAGTAATCTCTACACCCAATGTGGGGCTCGAACTCACGACCCTGAGATCAAGATTATCAGTTGCTCTACCAACTGAGAGCCAGCCAGTTGTTCCTGTCCGTAGATTCTGGTCAGCCCCTAGCTCTGAGTTCATGATAGGACTCTCCATTCCCAGCCGCAGAGGCTGTAGGAAGGCAGGGCCTGGCCTTGGCTTCCTTCCTGACATTGTCACCCTACCTGCCCCTAACCCTGGCTTAGGACTGCTGAAAGGGCGGCCTGGGTGAGACGCATGGTTGGCTGGAGGATGACAGGCAGCCCCACTGTTTGCTCAGAAGGGTGGACCAGCGAGGTGGATCAAGAATCAGGCGAGCCTCTCTGGACCCCACCTGGGCCCCTAGGCATGTCACCTACACACAGGTACACGTGGTTCTTCTAGAGAGCATGTTGGGGGTGAATTCTGTCAACGTGTAGGTGACATGTATCATTAACGTACCAAAGTGGGAAGGGGCCACTTAGGGATTTCCTAGTCTAATCCCTTTGTTTTACAGAAACAGAGACTTGAAGTGAAGTGAGTTATAAGTGGCAAAGCCAGGGCTAGATCCCAAGTTTCTTGTCCCTCGGTACTCTAGGAGTAGAGTGGTGCTGGGGTCCCACTGGGGTCTAGGTGAGAAATGCCCTTAAAATGGGGCATGAGTTCTCAAGTGGTGCCAGCTCCTACCTCTGAGTCTGCTTTGAAGGAAGGAGTTGCATATCCACACCCCCGCCCCCAACCGAAGTAGTGTGTTTATGGGGCAGAGGATATGATCTCGGGAAGAGAAGACAGAAGTGACAAAGACGGAATAACTTACTCTTTTTGAACGGGAAAGTGGAGCAAAGGGAACCTGGATGCAGACGGGGAGGGCCCGTCGAGGGTCCTTCTTCCTCGACAGGGAGGGACTGGCTTGGAAGATCAGGCTGGCTTGCATCGTAGCAAGAGGAAGGTTCTTGGGGCCCACAGTGTGCTCGAGAACAATCATCAAGTGTCCAAACAGAGCCTTAGCTTCCGGAACAGGCTTGGTCCTGTCCAGATAGGCGTCGGCAGCTCCCACTTCCTCATGGGTAACTCGCTTCAGCTGTCCCAACAGAGCCAAGCACCTGCTGCCCGGCGTAGACTTGTCCCCCACCCCAACCTGCCTGACGGGCGCGGGGGCAGCTACCATTTACCCAGGCCCTGCCCTAGGAAGTGAGGGAGATAACACTGGTCTCCCCTCTTCTCTTCCCCATTCCTCTTCCGGCCCCACCCCACCACTACCCTCCCACCCCGGCCAGTCCTCCAAAACAGGGCCTGCCTCAAGACACCTGGTGGTTGCTATGAGGAGGCCGGAAGGGCTGAGAGAGGCCAAACTCCGTGTGTAACCAGAGAAGAATCAGACTTACAGGCACACAGCTTTATCATAAAAGTGAAAATAATATGAAAATGTTTTTTTTTTTTTTTTTTTTCATTTCTAAGTACAAAGCCAGATACTATTAAGACTGTGAAAAACTGGCCAGAGGCCGTGAAGGACAAGAAGAAGACTTTCTTTGGCCTGGTGCCCTGTGACCCATCGCACTGCTGTCTGGGAGTGGCATGGGGCGGGGGACAACAGCAGAAGACAGGCTGGTTGTGGAGTGCGGGAGGAAGGCCCCATCGGCGGGACCGCTCTCTGCTCCTCAGAGCCTCCAGAACTGGGAACTGAGGTTACTCTTGGCCTTTAAGGGCCACTGGTCCTCTGGCCTAGCGGGCCCCAGGAAAGAAGAGGGGCAGGGATGAGGCACGTGGGAGTGGGTGAGGGAGGAAGCATGAGCCTTTCTGCACTGGGTGTATTCCCTGGCTGCAAGTGAGTGTTTCAGGCAGCAGCTGGGAATGAAGGAAGGTGCTCTGGCCCCCAAAGGCACTTTCAGTCTCTCTATCACATCCCCGTTATAGAGAAGACCTTGAGCCCTTGGAAGGGTGGACATGTCTGAGACTTAAGGCCATAGGAGCTGAGGCTGTAGTGATGGAGTCTCGGGGCCACTGGGGAGGAGCTAAAAGGAACGTGGACAAGCTGACAGGAATGAAGGGCGCTCGTCCCAGGAGCTGTGTTCAGGCACCTCTATTTGTGTCTAGGGGGCCATGAGCATGTGTGAGGGCTCAAGCCTCGCCCTCCTCCCCACTGCCATCCACACTGGCCTGCCTCACCACCTTCCGGAGCCTGGGTGTGGAGGAACGGCCAGCCTCTGCCTGCTCCTGCAAGGCCCGGGTCCGGCTGGCCACCAGGGCGGCGCTGTTGAGGGCAACCACAGACTGGTGGGACTTCAGGGCAGGCCAAGGCCCCTTGGGACCCGGCTCGCCTCCCTTGGCCTTTGAGAGCTGAGGGAAGGGCACCGGAGGGTCTTCTTCTGAAGACTCGTTTGAAGAAAACACCTAGAAGGGTCAGAGTGCAAGAAGAATCACTGAGAAGTCTTTCCAGGGCAGAGTTATTGAGCACAAAGCCTGGGAAGGGGTAGGTGTGGAATGCTAAGTGAATGTAGAAAATCTGAGCTACTCATGGTCGTATTTCCATAGGAGGGAAGATAGCAGCCCCGCCCCACTGCTCTGCTCCTTGGCCCCCACCGGTCTTCCTTCTGGCCCCAGAAGCCCTCCTGAGCTCCCCTGCACCTGCCATATCCTTGAAGCCCCCTCCTCCTCCTCCTGCCCCCCTGCCTTTGTGCAGTCAGTCCTGAGAGCTGCAGGTGAAACACCTTCCGGGTACCGAGTGAAGACACTACCTTTAGGAACACCCACGCTCACTCACCCATCAGCCATCCATACCCAGTGCCACCTCCTCCAGGAAGCCTCTCCCAAATGTTCCCGCCCTCTGTAAGGAGCTCTCTCTCCTCAGGTCAGCCATCTTGGCCTCCAGTCCCGTGGTGGGTCTGGCTTCCTAAGGCAAAGGCTAGTCTCTGGTCTTCTGCTTGTGCCCTGCAGCACTTAGCACAGAGGATGCTCAACTGCCCAGCCCGCATTTGGTCACGTGAGGGCCATGACCCCTCTGTACCCCATCCTCTGGTGGGTTCCCCTCAGATTTGGGAGGGGCCGCACAGCATCTTCTCCACCTCATCTGGGGTTGGCAGTTGGGTGTCCAGCTCTTGGCCTGGGGGGGATGCTCGTGCCGTGGCTGGGCAGCCCTGCCCCTTAGGAAGCAAGTCCTTTCATCGGGCTGAGAGTTGTCTGCAGCCTTCACCCCGGGGCTGGCTCAGCTGAGAAGCCCACGCAGGTGCCTCCGGCCCCATGGCTGCTCTGCAGCTCCCACAGAGGGCAGTGCTCACCGACCGCCCACGAGGTCTCCTTGGCTGCTTTGAGGGGACAGAAGTGAGCTGCCCAGGGAATGGTCCCCATGGGAAGTTGGGCCCCGGTCCTGGTCTCTCTCCTTCCTCCTGCCATCTGCCCCTCCTACTTCTGTCCCCTGATGTGCCTCAGTCTGGGCTCCTTCCCTAGCTCCAGCCTCACCTCTGGCAGATCACTGGCCCCTGAAATGCTTTCCAGCTCCGAGGAAGGCTCCAGGAGGCTGATGGACCTCATGACCCCTCGGAGGTTGATACGAGGCCGTGGCCCAGGCTCCTCTTTCAGGGCTGACTGGCTCTCCTCCAAACCCATAGCCTTCACCTCCCCACTGCCCCCTGGTTCCGGCGGAAGAGGTGGGAATGGTGTAGACATCTCCGGGGCGAGGGGCTCCTCTGGGGAAGCCCCACCCACTTTCTGCTCCCAGATGTGGCTCTGCCGGCTGGAAAGAGGTGGGCCTCAGTCAGCTTTGAGTGACCCAGCAGCCACGCCCAGTGCCCACACCCCGGCCCCCCGGCTTGTACCTGGCGGTCAAGATGCCCTGGTAGGTCTGCAGCTGGCGCAGAAAGCCGGGGTTGGGGCGGGCGATGGGCCGGAGCTCCTGCACGTGGCGCAGAGCCTGCTCCAGACTCCAGCCATACTGCTTCATGGCATAAGCTATCACCGTGGCAGCTGAGCGGCTGACGCCCATCTTGCAGTGGACCAGCACCCGAGTGCCCTGTGCTCTGTGGAGGCAGAACACGGTCAGCCCCCGCCCCTTCCCCGCCCCATCGCTGTGCGGGGGCCCTGCGGTGTGGGAGAAGGACAGGGAGTGCTCCGCCCAGAGCAGAGGAGGGAGTGGAGACCCTGAGGGCCGGGAGAGGTCCTGAGCCGGAGGGAAGAGGCAAGGGGACCACTCGAAGCTGGGGCAGGCGGAGCCCCACCTCGCGGCCTCCACGAAGCCGTGTGTCTCCTTCCAGTGGGGTAGCAGCTGGGCTGACTCCTCATCCCAGAGGCGCACGTTGTGGTAGATGAAGCGATCGGGGTAGAAGTTGTCAATCTCGCGGGCCACGTTCAAGATGTGGCTGACCCTGTAGCAGAGGGTATGTGGCCCGGCTGACGTTGCCAGGGGCACCAGGCCCATTGGCCGGCAGACCCGGCCGACCCTGCTGGCTCTGTTTAGTCCTTGGTTCTGAGAGTCGGGTGGGGACGGTGCAGTCGTGAGGGGAGGAGAAGATGGCCGTGACCCTGAGCGAATCATGCCGCCCCACCGGGGTTTGAGTTTCCCCCTCTGGTCCAGGTAGCCGCTGGGCTGACTGAAGCACTAAGCCTACTAGTCTCAGAAGTCAGTGGGAGGACAGCTTCGATCTAAGCTGAGACCGGGTGGATCTGCGGCAGCTGGGTGACGGTGACGGGGGCCACAGTAGGTTTCCCGGGAGCCCGTGGGGGACAAATGGCAGGAACCAAGGAGGGCAGGCAGCCAGCCCCCCTGCCTGTCTCTGTGAGACGTGGTCAGGTGGAGAGGGGCTTTTCTGCTTGGGAAAGGCCCTCAGGGCGCCCCCCCCCCCCCCACTGCCGCCCCTCTTCTCTGTGTCACTGCGGCCTTCCATATGGGACTTGCTTTACAGAGTGGGGAGGAAGCGGGCCAGGGGAGCTGCCAGCAGGCCCCCAAGACCTTGCCGGGGGGGAGGGGGTCGGAGGCAGAGCTAGCAGCTGCTCGAGGGGATCTGGGGGTTTCTGGCCAGGTCGCCCCTTGGGGTGAGGTCAAGGGGAGGGGAAGACACAGGGTAGGTGGTCCTGAGGGCCCAGAGCCCTACCTGTTCCTCTGGAGCTCCTCCAGGTTTGCCGCATTCCACTCTGACCCCTGCGGAGGGACAGAAGCTTCACCCTCCGTCTCCCCCACCTGCGGCGCCCTCACGCCGCCCTCACCCTGCTGCTCACCAGGTAGAGGTGGGGGAAGATGCGGGAGGCGCGGTCTTGCTGGGCCATGAGCAGCAGCATCTGGTTATCAATGAAGTCGCGGTACTGTTGGAGAGGACGGCCCAGGCGCAACTCCAGGGCCTGGCGGATCTGCAGGCGGAGCCAAAGGGGAGGAGAGGCTGGGGTTGGGGGTGCCTTGCAAGCGTCCTGATGCTCCGCCCTTCCCTCCGAGGCCTCAGAGGACAGCACCTGTCCATCTAGACAGAGGAGCTGAAGCCAGGTGTGGGGGACTGGCTCAGGACTGGGGGAAAGCTCTGCCCCCGTGGGAGGATTCCCCACCCCCGGCCCGGGGCCCAGCTCTCTCCTGGCCCCTGCTCCTCCCCAGCACCAGCCCAGCTTTGATTATTTTTTTTGAGTAAGCTCTACACACGACGTGGGGGCTTGAACTCATGACCCCGATGTCAAGAGTCGCATGCAGCACCGACTGAGCCAGACACGGAACCCCCCCGGCCCACCTCTTTGGAAGTGACGCTCTCCAGGTCGCTGGTGTCCAGCACCTCCCACAGCTCAGCCCGGATCGCCTGCTCCATCCGCTCCTGCTCTGAGGGCCTGGGAGCCGAGCCGTCAGTCCAAGAACCCCTTCCCGGCTCCCCCATGGCGCCCTCCCCTCTCCTCCCCTGCCCGCACTGACCGGCCAGGCTCGGCGCTGGGAGGCCGCAGGGATTCCAGGTCGGCCATGGCCATCCACTCGTTGAGGCAGCTCTGGTCAGAGCTCAGTCTGTCCTGGTAGTATGCAGCCCAGGTAAGGGCACTACCGCCTGGCACAAGACCGCTGCCAAGAGCCGCCTCACATGCCTGGTGCAACACCTGGAGTGTGGCCCTAGGACAGAGCACGGGCTGGGTCACACTCTCCTCCCTGCCGCCCCTCCCCAGACCCTCCAACCGGCTCTGAGAAGAGGAGGCCGGCCGGAGACCGGGGCCGCCCTAACCCTTACCACATGGTCTGGATGGAGATGGGCTTGAAGATTCGGCTCTGCCCACCGGACGTCACACTGAAGCCCCTGAGGGAGACCAGGTGCGGGTAGAATCCAACTCCAGGCTCTGGGACAGAGCTCCTGAGAGGCCAACCCACTTGCCACCTCGTGAGGCTGGCCCTCAGAATACGTACATACACAGCATTTGGGCTTCAAAATGAGCCCCATTTGCCACACCTGGGGTGGCCGAGGCCCAGAGAAGTTAGGCGACTTGCCTAGAGTCACACAGCAAATCCGAGACGGAGCTGAGTCGGCCCAGGCCCCAGATACCCAGCCTGCGTTTCTTCCACTGCTCCCCACTGCCCAGTCACCCTATCCGGTCCATCACCCTGCCGACCGCCCTCTCCCCTCTCTCCTCCCTCCGGTCGCCATCTCTTACCCGTCTCCATCTAGGTACACCTGGGTGTCACTCCAGAGAGGCAAGACCAGGCCCAGGGTGCAGCTCGGGGAGCTGGCGGGGGGACAGAAGAAAAGCCATTGTTCCCCAGCATCTCACTTCCTTGCCCCCCTCCCTTCCTCTCCCTGCTCGCACCTGCTGTCGGGGAAATCCACTCCCAAGAGGACTGTCTCATCCTGGCTCTGATGTTCTCTTGTGGAAACTACCAGCAGGTAGCGGAGCCGAGGGGGCCGTGCCGCCTCCAGCTGGGCTGCCTGGAGAAGATGGGGAGGGGGAAGCCCAGGGTCACAGCGGCCCAAGAAGACCCTGCATCCCCCGCCCCCGCCCCCCACCCGACATACACGTGGGCCTAGAAGAGGCCTGCTGCTTGCTTGCTCTGTGCCCATCCCCCTCTTCCCAGGTTCCAGATTGGTAGTTACAACCCAGTGGCTGCCAACTTTGGGATTCCATGGTCCCACAGAACGTTTAAGAAGATTTTTCGTGGGGCGCCTGGGTGGGTGGCTCAGTCGGTTAAGTGTCCGACTTCGGCTCAGGTCATGATCTCACGGTCCGTGAGTTCGAGCCCCGCGTCGGGCTCTGTGCTGACAGCTCCGAGCCTGGAGCCTGTTTCCGATTCTGTGTCTCCCTCTCTCTCTGCCCCTCCCCCATTCATGCTTTGTCTCTCTCTGTCTCAAAAATAAATAAAACATTAAAACAAATTTTTTTTAATAAGAAAAAAAAGATTTTTCGCAAAGGGGGTATGTATGGAAAAAAGGGGAGAATGGGCCTAGCACCCATTGCCCATTTTCAATTTCTGCCCAGGAAAGAGGTTTAAAAAAAACCCCAAAACCTTTTCCACTTGCCATTACCATCATTCGATTCAAGAAAGGTTTCTCATCAAAGAAATACTAAAGACACAATCTCATAACAAAGGACAGTGCTTCCGTGGAATAAATTCAGCTTTCGGAAAGACTGCCTCCATTTTGTCTTTCCCATCTTGCTGCAGACAGTGAGATGCCCCACAGGCATCTGGGAACTGGTCCACCGGCTCCCACCTGTGCCCCACCCCGCCTGGCGCCCCTCCAGCTCAGCAGGCCCTCCGGAGCGGCCGGCCAGGCCTGAGGTGTGCGCACAACTCATGGGGTCAGGAAGGTCCTGTGCTGGTTGCACAGAACCCCACCTCCGTGTAATTCCCAGCTCTTGGACCCGATCGGGCCTTACAGGCTCATGCAGGGCAGACCCCCACCATTTCCCGCTCCTCCAGAGACCTGAAGACGTGATCGTGCCCTGTTTAAGCAACTAGCTGAACCGGGAGGCTCATCAGGGTTTGGGGGATCCGTATTACTTGCCCTCATACCACTGCTCCCCAGCAGACACACACGCTGGCTCCCTTCTACCCTCGCCTCCCCCCCCCCCCCCAAGAGCTGGCTCTCTCCCCTTCTCTGAGGGCTCGGAGGCCCCTCACCAGGCGGATGTCGTCCTGTGGCCTCAGCAGCTCCACCATGAGGCACAGGTGCTGACTCTGCTGCTGCTTCTGGGGACTCTGGGGCCCCTGCCCATCGTCTGTCTGGTCGCTGTGGGGCTGTTCTCCCCCCGGGGGTCCCTCCACTGCCTCAGGGCCAGCGTCAGCTGCTTCTCCATTGTCCTCTCCGTCCTGCAGTCCCAGGACAGCCCCACGGAGCACTGCAAAGCTCTGCCTGGCAGGGCAGCAGGGAAACCACTTTACGTCCGTCATCCCCCTCAGGGCAGCCGTGCATCAGATTCACCCACCAGGCTTGTTAGAACAAATGTTGGGCCCTGTCCCGGGGGAGTCAACAGGTCTGGGGTGGAGGCCTGAGAATGTGCATTTCTAAGGAGTTCCCAAGTGCTGAGGCCACCACATTTGGGGAGCTACTGTCTTGGAGGCTGCCAAGCCCCGGAGCCACTTGTTTAAGTGGGGGGGGGGGGGGGCGGGGCAAGGGTTGCTCCCTTTCCCTTCCCCCCTGCCTATCTCAGGAGATGCTGTAAACTTGGTGGGGACCCAGGAGCCCTTGGGCTCTGCCGTCCCATCCCTGCCCTTTGGCTTGTGACTACTGGCCCGAGCCAGGGTCCAGAATAGTGGTGGAGGAGCCCCGACTGACCGGGAGGAAGATAAAAGCAAAGGCAGCCCGGTCAGCACTGCAAGCCCACTGTGCCCACCAGCAACATTGCCCCACATATGCAGTAGTTGGTTCGGGCCGAGTCCTCCAGTAGGGCAGGGGCCAGGCCTGGCAGCTGGAGGTAGTTGTCTCTGTCCGGGACAGGTGCTCACCTTCGCTGGAGCCGGCTTCTCCGCTTGGATGCCTGGTCCTGCTGAGAAAGCAGCCCCCGGGGCAGAGTGAGGTGGGGGGTGGCAAGGACTCTCCTCTCTGCTATCAGGGCTGTGCGGGTGGGGGGTGGGGGTGGGATCGCCCCACCCCCCAACTGGAGACTGGAACCAGGAAAGATGTCAGATCCCTTCCCACCCCAGTCCACTCCCCACCTGGAGGCACCCGGGGGAGCCTGGGCAAAGGTCCAGGTAGGGCAGCTGGGGTGAGTGGGTGGGGGTGCTGGAGGTGTCCAAGGGGTTGGCCCAGATCTGGGCCTGGAAGAGGGTAGGGCCTCCGCAGGCTGGGCTGGTGTTCGGGGCTCCGGATCTTGCCTTGGTCTAAGTTCCTGGGAGCCTCCAGACCCCCTCCCAGTCCCCTCCAGCGAGACACTTAGGGTCCCCCTTCCCACCCCACCCCCAGCCTCAAGGGGAGGCTGGCAGTGGGCAGGACGCGCTCCCCGGGGCCCAGCTGGCAGCCAACTGCGTGGGCCGGAGCACGGCAAAGCCAGACTTACCGTGGGCCCTACAGGCGTGGAGTGGCCGCTGGCCGGAGGGGAGCGGCTCACTGTGACCAGGGCCATGGGGCCAGGCCGGGCACACCTGGGCCCGTCCGGGTACGGTGCCCTACCACGGCCCCACGGACCGTCCCTGCCCCGCAGGACCAGGAAGGAGAGACCGGAGCCACCAGGGCCTGGCACCTCCTCGGGGGCGGCCCTTAAAGGGCCAGACGCGCGTCCAGCCCGCGTCCAACCCGGTCTGTGGAGCCAGCACCGAGCAGCCGCCGCCCCTCCCTTTGCGTCTCCTCGGTTCGGCCGCCTCGCCCCCGCCCCCCCCCCCAGCACTTTGGAGGCGGGCCCGGGGCGGGGCGCAGGTGCGGAGCGCGGCGACTGGGAGGGAAGTGGCCAGAGGTCCGGCAACTTGCAGTCTTCGTTCCGGGGTTCCGGGGTTCGGTCCCTCCTTCTTGGAGGCGCCCCTGCCCCTGCCCTCCTGGCTCCGCCCACCTAGGTCACCTGAGTTCTGCTTCGGGCTTCAACCGTTCAGTTACCCAGATTGGCACCTAGGGAGGCAGGACTGGGGACACAGGTCTCGGAGAGGATCCAACATAGTAGGTCTTCAGTTGGAGGGCACCCCAAAATTATTTCTTCTTGCTGACTGGCCCTCATGCTTCCACTCTCTGCACAATCATTGGGAGACATGCAGAGCTTCGGGGGAAACCAGGCAGAACTTAGAACTAACCCATCGCAGGATCACAGGCCATCCTCAGGGCCACCTTGGAGGTGAGCAGGGCAGAGTTGAGCAGGCTCACACTGCAGCCTGGGAAGGGACTTGTCCAAAGTCACTCAGATAGAACATGCTCGGATAGAACAGGCAGGAACCCAGGCGTGGGGTGCAGGGGGCTCCTCCCAGTTGGTTGGGAATAGTCTGGAGGCCCAGCCTTTCCCCTCCTTGATAGGAGCAGGGGTGGGTTCTGGGAAAGCCTGAGTAAGTGGCAGGAGGAACCTGGGTCCCCAGTAGGTGGAACAAGACTACAGGGAGCGGATGTTTGTGAGGCACATACTCTGTAAGGGACTTGACGTATGTTGGTTTGTTGGTTCACTTCACCCTCCCAACAGCCCTGGGGGCTGGGAGGTGGTCTCATTTTACAGCTAGGGAAACAGGCTCTGAGAAGCTAAGGGGGCCACAGCCAGGATTCAAACCCGGGTCTGAGGCCATTGCCCACAGTGTCTCCCCTCGATGTCGCCTCCCCCGCTTTGTCATCCCATTGAGCAGAACAAGCCTGCTGCTGAAAGTCTCTTTATTTCCACCTTGGTCTCCAATGCAAGCCCATCCCCAGGGCTCCGGGCCGGCAGCTTAGCAGCAGAGAGTTTATAAATAAATAAGTTACAAAAGCAGGTGGGGGAGCAGACCAGACAACCCTCCCAGGGACCGGGTACTCGGTGCTCAGTGCTCCGTGAGCGAGAGCCGCAGGATCCTCTGTAAGTCTTCCTCCTCCTGCTGCCCCCGCCGTTCCCGCTCCTCCTGCTCCCTCGAAGACAACTCCAGGGCCAGGCGAAGCTGCTCCTCAAAGCTTGGGGGGGCCGGGGCCGGGGGTGTCCTGTGAGGGGACTCTGGGCCATTGGGCTCTGTGGACATCCGCAGGCTCTCTTGGAGGGCCCTTCCAGGCAAGGCGTGAGAGGGGAGAACAGACCGGTGAGCGCTAAGGCTGAGGAAGAAGGCCAAGTGTTGGGACATAGCTATGGAGGACAAGGTGGCTGGGACCTGGGAGACCGGAGAGAAAGAGACGAGGCAGGGGACCCTGTGTCTCCCATCCTCATGCTGCCTTTGATGGCAGGCCATGTTGCTTCTGGAGGGTGGCCTCGGAGAGGGCATGGGGTCCTGGGACCAGCACCTCCCCGCTACCCACCGCCACCAGCCAAGGACCCCCTGGCCGGCAGGCTCCTTGGGGTAGGGCAGGCCGAGATACTGTCCCAGTAGGTGCTAGCGGGCCTCACCGCTCCAGCTGAAGCTGCTCCTCGTAGGCGGCGGCTTGGGGAGGCGGGTGGGCACCGGGCCGGGTGTTGGTCAGGGCCTCCCAGACAGTCACCTGCAGCAGACGGAGCCCGGAGCTGTCACCTCTGGCGCCCCTGCCCACCCCCAGGGTCTGGCCGCTGCCCGTGTCCCACCTGCTCCGCCTCCGCGCCCGCCTCAAGCAGGCTCTGCCTGATGGCGAACTGGAGCAGGGCGTCATCCTCATCGCGAAGGGGCTCGCTGCGCTCCGTGCCCAGCACGCTGTACCCCTCGGGCACCTCAAACACGGCGGGGTCCACCTCACACGGGAAAGGGCTCCCTGCGCAGAAGGGCAGCACTCAGCCCCGGGGCTCAGAGACCAGCGAGCAGCACTGCCGGCCCCCCTCGCCCGCGGCGGTACCTGAAGCTGTGACGGCAGAGCCAGAGCTGGGGGCCGGCACCCACACCGAGCTCAGGGGCTCGTCACAGCCACACAGGTTGCTGAAGGTGATGCGGGCGTTGAGCACGTGGAAAAGGGGGATCTCTGCGAGGAGACAGCCGAGCCTGAGCCAGAGGCCGGCACCACCCCGGGAGCTGCCCCAGACCCCCGGCTGCCCCAGACCGCCCCTCACCAATCTTGACCGGGAAGCCGGGGGGCAGGCGCAGGGTGATGAAGTCACGCAGCTTGGCAAAGTGAGCGTTGCTGATAGCCATCAGGTCAATGATGGGCGTCACCTGGTCACCCAGGGACAGTGGGTGCTCCTCGCTCAGCCACAGCGTTGCCTTGAACCTGCACAGGACGTGAGTCAAGGAACTCCTGGTGGCCCCTCTGCTAAGACCCACCCACTCTGGACACCTGCCTTGACTCACACCCTCTGCCGGGCCTGAGGTGCCCTCTCGTCTGCTCAGCTGCCCCCGCCTGCCTGCCCCAGGAGCTTCTGTCCTTTGGCCCTACCGCCCGAGCTGCACCCAGACCCTGGGCCCAGGCTGGGGCCTATGGCAGCTTGAGCCAGCTCAACTCATCTGGATGGAGAGGGCAGGGCCGGGCTGCTGGCTTCAATCATGGCCTTGTCCACAGCCGGGTCCTCCTCCCCAGCCCACGGCTGGCCAGCACCTCACACTTTGCCACACTTTTGGGTCCAGCAAAGCCCAGAGGTCAGGACGACCAGGGTTCGAATCCACCACTCGGTGGCTAAGTCTGCCTGTGGTTCATAGGGCAGTGCTGGGCTCACCGCAAGTTCTGCGTCATGGCTCATGAGATCCTCTTAGCACCCCTGTGGGCAGGTGGCTAAGTGTGACTGGTATTTTACTGAGGAAGAGAACAGACTCTCGGAGGAGAAGACTTTCCTGGGGCCACAAAGCCGGGAGACAGTAGAGCTGTGAGCCCTTCCCCTCAGCCTCAAGCTGGCCTCCAGGAGGTGCTCATTCAGTTGAACAGAAAACCATAAATGGGTGGTGCTGCTCATTCACTCATTCATTCACTCACTCACTCACTCACTCACTCACTCACTCACTCACTCACCAAAGAAGAGGAACCAATCCTCTGGTCCAAGCCCTCTGCCAACAACCATGGTTAAGACAGACCTGGCTCCTACCCCCAAGGAGGAGAGTCTAGAAGGAAGCTGGCTCGGTGAGTGGGTCCCCCACGCTGGTGGGCCCCATGTGTGACAGGAGTCTACAAGGGGCTCGGGGGACCGGGCGGCATCCGTGTCCCTGAGGGAAGTCCCCAAGCCAGCCCCACGACCTCACCTCTGCACTTTGCTGGACATCTCAATGGGGCGGCCGATGTTCCTCGACTCCAGGCTGAAGTTGGGGTCGAAGTATTCACTGGGGGAAATGGCTGTGGGGTTGGTGGGGCTGGCGGCCTGCTGCACAGGAGCCTGGGAGGGCCCCAGGACTGGGCTTAGTGCTCAGGAGGGTGGCTGCCTGGCCCTGCGTCACGGCCCCCTGCCCGTGGCCCCCAGCCCCCTGGGCCCGGCTCACCCCGCTGTGAGAGGAGTGCTGCTGGGCCATCCCGAGGAAGGACTGGAATGGAGTCTTCCCTCCTGAGAAGGGGTGGGAGCCCGTGAGGAGACTTTGGGCCACTGCCCCCCGACTGCCCCCCCCACCATCCACCCTGGGAGCCTCGGCCGGGTGGGAGACTGAGCACACGGGAACGGGGAGGCCTCCCAGCTCGTGCCGGACTCTACGGCCCTGACCCCGGAGCAGGGTGACCCCGGCATATGGTGTGACTGGGCCACAGGCAGGCGCACCTGGGTTTACCTTTGCTCCTCGACTTGTCCTGATCAGAGAGGTGCTCCGTGCGAGTGCGTGTCACCAGCTCCACGTTGGTGGCACTGTATACCTGGGGAGCAGGGGGGACACAGGCAGAGCTGAGGGCTCAGAGCCTGTCCCCCACACTCAGCCTCACCAGTACAGAACCCAAGCCCTCCTCTCCGCAGGGACAGACAGGACCTCGCCCCCCACAGTGGAGGAGGTGGCAGGGTCTGAACCATGGGGACTCAGTAACGAGGGGAAAACGCTCATTTCATCTCGGTAACCTGGGTCGGGGCTGGTGCCGGGGTGATCCCTATGTGCTCGGCAGGGCCTGGGCACTCGGGCCCCACTGAGTTCCCATCACCACACAGGGCCTCCAGAGCCCGTGGGCTACTCTGTCTCTCTTCCACATGGATGGACATGGAGAAGGGGTGGGGTTCCTGGGCCTTGTCTCCTACCCCAGCCCCCACCACTAGCCTCTCCTGCCTTGGCCTCGTAGCCGCTAACGGTTTCCATCTTCTCAGACCGCCAGCCCCAGATACCACATTTGTTCCTGAAACAGACCAAACAGGAGCTCATGAGGACCCGTGCCCCTCAACCTTAGCCAACGCCTTCCCTTCCAAAGACCCCTTCCAATTAGCCTTCCCACTGTGAAACACGCAAGGGCCTTGATGACGATGCCTAGATGGCTGGCGACCATCAAACAAGGACTGGGGACTAAAAAGTACTGAGGGATTATCATTGGTTTTGTCACATGTGATGACGGTGCTGGGGCTGGTTTTAAAAAACATCCTCTGGGGGCGCCTGGGTGGCTCAGTCGGCGAAGCGTCCGACTTCGGCTCAGGTCACGATCTCGCAGTTCGTGAGTTCAAGTCCCGCGTCAGGCTCTGTGCCGACGGCTCGGAGCCTGGAGCCTGTTTCCGATTCTGTGTCTCCCTCTCTCTGCCCCTCCCCCGTTCATGCTCTGTCTCTCTCTGTCCCAAAAATAAATAAACGTTGAAAAAAAAAAATTAAAAAAAAAAAACCATCCTCTGTTAGAGTCGTGTGCAGAAGCATTTACTGTTAAAATGATAGGACAGCTGGGATGTGCTTTAAGATAATCCAGGGTAGGGGCGCCTGGGTGGCTCAGTCGGTTGAGCGTCCGACTTCGGCTCAGGTCATGATCTCACGGTTTATGGGTTTGAGCCCCGTGTTGGGCCCTGTGCTGACAGCTCAGAGCCTGGAGCCTGTTTCAGATTCTGTGTCTCCCTCTCTCTCTGCGCCCCCCCCCACCCCCACACTCGCACTCTGTCTCCCTCTGTCTCAAAAATAAATAAACATTAAAAATTAAAAAAAAAAATAAAAAAATAAATAAATAAAATAAAATAATCCCAGGTGGCTCAGTCGGTTAAGTGTCCGACTTCAGCTCAGGTCATGATCTCACGGTTCACAGGTTCAAGCCCCACATCGGGCTCTGAACTGACATCTCAGAACCCGGAGCCTACTTCAGATTCTTGTCTCTCTCTCTCTCTCTCTCTCTCTCAAAAATAAATAAATAAACATTAAAATAAAATAAAATAAAACAAAGCAAAACAAAACAAAATAAAATAATCTGGGGTAAAAAGGAAAAAAAGCAAGAATAGATTCAACAAGATAGGCAGAATGTTGGTAAGTGTTGAAGTGGGGTGATGGGAACTTTCTAACTATTCTCTCTCCTCTCATACGTACATGTTTGAAATTTGCCATAATACAAAATGAAAAATAAAAGTACGACAACAGTAATTGCAACACATCAACAGACATCCATTTCAATAATGGACAGGACAAGCAGACAAAGGATCAACAAGGAAACAGAAGACTTGAACAACCCTATAAGCCAGACTTAACAGACTTCCCTCGAACACTCCACCCAACCACAACAGAACACATTTTCTTCTCAGGTGCACGTGGAACATTTTTCAAGATGCATTATATGCGAGGCCATAAAAGAAGCTTCAATAAAACTGAAAGGAGAAAAATCCTATAAAGTATGTTCCCCAACCACTAGGGGATGAAATAAGAAATCAATAACAGAGTAAAGATTTGGGAAACTCACAAATGTGTGGAAAGTAAACAGCACACTCCTAAAAAACCCAAAGGATTGATGAACAGATCAAAAGAGAAATCAGAAAATGCTCTGAAATAAATGGAAAGAAAGATACGATACATCAAAACTTATGGGACGCAGCTGAAGCAGTGGTTAGAGGGAAATTTACAGCTGTAAATGACAAGAAAAAAGTAAAGACCTAAGTAAGTGGGAAATGATCACATGTCCTTGGTAGGGGGCACCCGACATTGTTAAGATGGCAGTACTCTGCAAGCTGAGTTACAGATTCAGCGCAAACCCTATCAGAATCCCACCTGGCTTCTTTGTAGAAATTGACAGACTGAATCTGGAATTCAGGTGAAATTGCAACGGACCCAGAAGACCCAAAGTAATCGTGAGAAAGAAGAACAAAGTCAAAAGACACACACTGCCCAATTTCAAAACTTACTACGAGGCAGTGCTTAATTAAGGCAGTGTGGCACCAGCACAAGGACCGACAGAAATCGACAGAATGGAAAGAAGAGCCAATTGATTTTCCACAGGCGTGCCAAGACCATTCAATGGGGAAAGAAGAGTCTCTTGAACACACGGTGCCGGGACAAGTGGATCGTCACCTCTAAAAGAATGAAGTCGGACCCTTACCTCCCACAAATATGAATTCAAAATGGGTCAGAAGTAAGAACTAAAAAGTATATGGGGCACCTGGGTGGCTCAGTCGGTTAAGCGTCCGACTTTGGCTCAGGTCATGATCTCACGGTCCGTGAGTTCGAGCCCCGCGTCGGGCTCTGGGCTGACAGCTCGGAGCCTGGAGCCTGCTTCGGATTCTGTGACTCCCTCTCTCTCTGACCCTCCCCGTTCATGCTCTGTCTCTCTCTGTCTCAAAAAGAAATAAATGTTAAAAAAAAAAAAAGTATAAAACTTTCAGAAGAAAACACAGGGGAAAATCTTTGTGACTTTGGATTTGACAAAGTCAAATATTGGTAGATGTGTGATGGTAGGAGCACAGGTGACAAAAGAAACAACAGATGCATCGGATCTCGTGAAAATTAAAAACCTGTGCTTCAAAGGACACCATCAAGACATGTGAAAAGTCAGCCCATAAGACGGGAGGAAATATTTGTAAATCATGTACCTGATGAGGGATGTACATCTGGAGTATGTAAAGAACTCTTGAACTCAATGATAAAAAGATAACCCAATTGTTGGGGCACCTAGGTGGCTCAACCGGTTAAGCATCTGACTCTTGATTTCAGCTCAGGTCATGACCTCACATTCGTGAGTTTGAGCCCTGCGTCAGCGCAGAGCCTGCTTGGGATTCTCCCTCCCTCCTTCCCTCCGTCTCTACCCCTCCCCTGCTCGTGCTCTCTCTCTCTCAAAATAAACACACATATATATATATATACGTGTGTGTGTATATATATATATATATATATATATATATATATATATACACATATATATATATGTATATATATATATACGTATTTTTTTTTAGAAAGATAACCCAATTGTTTAAATGTGCAAAGGATCTGAACAGACACTTCTCCAAAGAAGATATACAGATGGCTAATAAGCACATGAAAAGGTGCTCAGTATCACTAATCGTTAAGGAAATGCAAATCAAAGCCACAATGAGATACCACTTCTCACACCCACCACCACGGTGGTTATAATCCAAAAATAAATAAACGAACATCAAGTGTTGGTGAGGACGTGAAACCAGAACCCTCATACACGGGGTGTGTGTGTGTGTGTGTGTGTGTGTAAAATGCTGCAACCCCCTCGGTAAAGGGTCTGGCAGTTCTACAAACAGTTAAACATCCAGTTACCATGTGACCCAGCAATTCCACTCCGAGGTATACACCGGAGAGAAATAAAAGCTTATGTCCACACAAAAACTCGTGTACTGATGTTTCCAGGAGCATTACTCATAACAGGCAAAAGATGGAAGCAATCCATAAACGAAATGTGGCATAGCCATACGATGGACAGCCGTAGAAGGAATGAAGTGGTCACACGCTACAACCTGGATGAACTTGGAAAACACTCTGCTCGGTGAACGAAGTCACAAAAGACGCCCTAGTGTAGGATTCCATGCATCTGAAAGTCCAGGATAAGGAAATCTGTAGGGACAGTCAATCACTGGCTGCCTAGCGCTGAGGAGGTCGGGGGCTCCAGGCACTGGAGTTGGTAGCTCAAGAATTTCTTTCCGGGGTGAGAACAATGTTCTAAAGTCAACTGTGGGGATAGTTGCCTATCTGTGAACACACTAAAAACCGCTGCACTCTATGGTGTATAAAACCATATTCCAATGAAGCCGTTTGCCTGTCTGTTTTTTAAGGTAGTCCTGAAGTCTGTTCCTGGAACTGGGACATACGTCGTCAGCGAGAACAGCCGGGCCGGTAGGGTCAGATTCCTCAGCTACTACCCACAAAGGACTCTGGCCCAGAAACAGCCATCCTACTGAGAAACCAACACTGGGGCACACAGCGCCCTGAGCCACAGCCTAAACCCTTGTTGTTATGGGAAGACACGTGAGGCCAGAAGCGAAGGCGCTGGGGACCCCTGACCCAGCCTCCTCTGCCCGCGGACAGCCGTGCAGGGCCCCGAAGGTTGCCACACGGGGTCTGAGCGAGCCGCTGGGCCCGCAGCGACCCCCGCCCCCATCTGAGCAGCCTCTGTGGGTGGCCCAGCCTCCCAGAGGCCCGAGCCGGGAGCCTCAAGGGCACCACCTACAGTGGGGCCAGGCTCCGACTGACCTCTCGAAGGCCACATTTCGCGTGTCCAGGTGGGTGGAGACGATAGGAGAGGTGAGACGGCTGGCCACGTGCTCTTCACTGGGCCGCATGGCGGCCAGCAGCGCTTCCGGCTCGTGCAGGGCGAGCCCCAGCGTCTCGGTGTGCACCACCTGCCGGTCGTGGTCCACTTCCATCACCAAGGCTCCCGCCTCTGCCAGCCGGAACGGGTGTGTGAGGGGGACACGTCAGTGCCGGGCCGCAGACAGTGGGGAAAGGGCCGCCACGGTGCCCTCAGCCACCTGCTGCTAAGCGGGTGAGGCCCCAGCCCCCGGGCCCCCTCCGCCCTCAAGCTCTGTTTCTACACCTGGGAAGCAGAGAAGAAGGGCACTGTCCTCACGAGCCACGGGAGAACCTGGGCTGCTCTGGCCTGCCGCGTGCCCGCGGGGAGTCCCCCCACAGCTCACCCTGGCCCTTGAAGATAAAGCTCCGCCGGCCGCGCTGCCAGGTCATGTGCTCAAAGCCCAGGAGACTGGTGTCCACCCGCAGGCTCTCGCCCCGCTTCCACACTCGGTACACGTCACTCGGGCACATCTTGGACACGAGGGGCACTGCAGGGGGTGTGGAGGTCACCAGGGTTCTTTCCCAAATCGCCCCTCCCTGGCCCCCGGGAAGCCAAGAGGTCCTCACTCACCCCAGCTGGTGAACTCCCACTTCATTTCCACGTAGAAATCGGGGGCCTGAGATAGACCAGAGCACCTGTCAGGGTGTGCCTGGTGCCGGGGACCAGCGGGCCTGGGGGGCTCCTTGTCTATAGCCCCCTCTGGGAGCCCAGCCCTTCAGCAAGTCTTAAAGTGCTGCTATGTCCCAGATATGCCCCCACCACAACCAAACCCCACCCAGCAAAGGGTGAGCTAAGTGGGGCCCTAAAAAGGTCTTGGAATAATCAGATGGTAAGTATCTGGGACCTGGAGGTCAGTCTCCACCTAGCCACTAGCCTGCTGAGGGGCCCTGGGGGAACTCCTGCTCCCCCTGGGTCCCAGAGTCCTCATCACTGATCTGGGCCTGCCCCTGGGGTGGGGGCCACGAGGTAGGGTGCCCTCCCAGCCAGGCTTCTTCATGCTTGAGGAGGGCGGACAGGTACTCCGGGGTACCAGGCCACACCCGCTGGTCAGATGAAACTCTCCCTCCAGGAAATATGCATTCACCAGGAGGCCCACATCTAAAGCTCTGCAGAGACTTCTGGTATGAGGGACCCGAGATGTCGTTGGCCACGGCTTTCCTCCCACAGGGCCTGATGTCACCCATGTGGGCCTGGACTCCTGTCTTTCCTACACAACCCCGGGCTGCAGTCCAGAGAGAGGGATGTCATCTACAGCGTTGGGAAAACAGGCTGCACGGACCGAGTAGGTGACCCG
Organism: Leopardus geoffroyi; assembly: GCF_018350155.1. Taxonomy (NCBI): domain Eukaryota; kingdom Metazoa; phylum Chordata; class Mammalia; order Carnivora; family Felidae; genus Leopardus; species Leopardus geoffroyi. The sequence continues at coordinate 110,313,706 of NC_059329.1, read as the reverse complement.
AGGGACCCCCGTGTAGTCCGTCATGGCCCCTTGACGTGGCACCCTACCCCTCCCTCCCGGCCACACCTGCGCACCCTGCTGTACCTGGCGGAGCTTGCTGAGCAATTCTGGAATGCCAGCCAGCCTCTGTGTGGCCCTCTGGTAGTCCCGGTACTGGAGCACCAGCTGCACCATCTCCGGGTCCCCAGTGCTGACCGCCTCCTGCAGGACTAGGGGCACCGGGCTGCTGGGGGGGAGCTCACCAACGGCCCCAGGCCTGACCACTCGCTGCCGCACCAACCCCACTGCCAGCCTCGGGGGAGCCCCTCTGCCCTCTGTAGTACCTGCCCAGCCCTGGCAGCTCTCTTTGCCCACATTGGCATTGTGTCGAAGGAGCACTCTCACGGACTCCAGGTTCCCCAGGGACACAGCCAGCTCCAGGGGAGTGCGCCCCCGGGGGTCCTCCTGTTCAATGTCGTGCTGGGAGAGATGGGACACTCAGCACAGGGCAAGTAAGGAGAAGCAAGAAGGCCACTAGGCTGAACCTGGTCGGGAGTCATTGTGGGAAATAAAGATAGCAGACAGACCATGGAAATGGCAGAGGATGGCCTGCGTGTCCTAATAGGAAGGGGGAGGGGGCAGGTGGGAAGAGCCTGGGGGCCAGAACCAGGCTGCTGGCTCTCGGCCTGGCTCAGGGGTGGTGTGGCGCGAATTCGGGGGCTGGATGCAATGTGAAGCGGGGAGACGGGCTGGGCAAGGCCCAGCGCTGGAAGCGGAGGCCAGTGGCTCCAGCGAGAGGGGCAGGTGACCCGGGCTTCGGATCAGGCCTGGCGGCCTCCAGGACGGAGACCTGGCTTTGGGTGGGCGGCCCGGAGGACGGCCCGGGTGCCCGGTGGGCCTCACCTGGCGGCTGTGGAGCGCGGCCTCCAGTTCGCGGTGCCGGTTCGCCCAGACGAGCCGGTGCAGCGGGAAGGTGGGGCCCGGGCCGGCCATGCTGGGCTTCAGCACCGCATCCCGGGAGGGAGGGCGGGCGCGGCGGGGGCGGCCCAGCCCCGCCTCGGCTTCGGGCCTGGCGCGGCCCCCTCGCCTCCAGTCCGCGCCGCGCGGAGTTGCGCCCACCGCAGCCCCCGCGCCCCGCGGCTGTAGCGGCAGCGGCGGCTACGGCGCTGGCGGCGTGGAGGGCGGGCCGCGCGGGCGGGGCTCGCTGGGGCGGGGCGGGGCGTCGGGCCGCGCGACCCCTTGCCTCCCGTAGCCATGGCGACCGCAGCCGGGGCGGCGCGCGCGCGCGGGGGGCCGGCGGGGGGCGCTGCCCAGTCGCCTTGGCAGCCGCGCGAGCCGGGGAAGGAGCCGGGGCCCGCGTCTGCGGGACCCTGGCCTCAGCCGGGCCTGGGTCTGCGAGGGGCGGGCTGGCGGGCTGGGCCTGACTACGGCTCCGCCCTCAGCCTGCAGGGGGCGCCCCAGGTCCAGCTCAGACCCGGGTTGCGGGTCCGGAAAAGGAAGGAGGGAGTCCGGGGGCGGGGCGGTTCAATCAGGGGCGGAGCTTGGGCCCCCGGGACGTGCGCACGCATGTGCGCGTGCGTGCTCAGCGGGCAGTGGTCCTCCTGTCCTTGGGTTTTCCGCGTTTCTCCCGCTGCCGTCCGCCCCTTCCCGGGTTTTCCTACCCGCCGCGGGTACCGGCTATGCCTGTAAGGGCGGGTGAGCTGGGGGAGCCTGGCTCCCTTTGCCGTCGCCTCCGAGATGTCCCTAACTGCTGGCCAGCTTAGCGTAAAGCACCTTCCCCAGGGACCTAGGCCAGTGTTTAGTGGTCGCCACACCATGGGCTGGGCCCAGCCATGCGGGGAGACGCCCCGCGGGGGCACCGCAGTCAGGGATGAGAGTACTGGGGAGTGGGGGCACCGCAGTCAGGGATGAGAGTACTGGGGAGTGGGGGCGGTGGGCCTGGCTGGAGTCAGACCTCTCCTGGTGGACTGCCCCCCGTAAATGGCTGCCTTCACCCACCGCACAGATCCCTTTTGCAGAGGCTGCACTTTGCTGCCAGTGTCAGGAAAGGAAGGAGAGTTTCGAAATCAGGGCCGGTCCCTCAACCCACACCGGAACTAGGGTGCAGGCCTCAGCTAGCTGCCTGAACTCTGGCACTGTTACCCTAGACTTAGCCTGGGGTCTGGTGTTGGTGGGTGATGAGGCAGCCGCCAGGCTTGGCCAAGGCTGATCCTCTGGTCTCAGTCTCCCGGTTTGTAAAATGACTGACTACGTATTTTAACCTAGAAGTTTGAGCTGAATCTCTGGGCTGGGAGGGTCAGGTTGCCATTTTCACCCTGCCCTCTCGTTGGGGCCAGGTGGCTCCTGTGCTATCTGGGATCACTTTGCCACCCCACCCTGTGGTATCGTCGGGTCACTGTGAGGTCCTTGGTTCTCTGGCAGTTCAAAGGCGTCTGAAGGTCCAGAACTCTACATCAGGCCCTGCTGGCCACCCCGCTGCAGCCCTCTCTCACCTCCACCTTTTTTGAAAGGGGCTCCTCCCTCTCCCAACCTTTTCAACCCAAATCTAACAGCACTTCTCAGGCCCAGCCTCTCCTGATTTCTGCAGTCTTGAACACAACTCCCCACCAGCCTGTGAATCCTAATTCCACTGTCTTCTCAACCCTTTTCCAGGACCCCTTGTCCCTCTCAACCCGCAAGTCAGGCTTCTGTCTCCCTGCCTGAAAGCCTGTTTCTAATGACCCTGATGCCACCCCGAGGACTGCATTTCATCAGTCATCATGGGACTCTCGTGGGACATCTCTATGCCTGGTGTCCCATGCTATCCCATTAGCATTACTAAAACCAGATCTGGTCACATTCACCCTCTTCCCCCGGGCTGCACTCACTGCCTGTTGTGAGGCTGAGCATGCCCCAGACCTCCCTGTGTGCCCTTTCAGACTCCTACCTCTCGCTTGTCCCCAGGTGCAGCCCGTTCCTGGTGGGCAATGTTCTTCCCATCTGGCCTCCCTGCCTCCTATCCTTTGCCTCCCTCCATGCATCATGTGCTGGGAAATCAGTGACTTGTTCTACAGCCGGCCCTCATCATGCAGCTTGTCCAGAGCCTTCAAGGGACTTCCCAGAGCCTAGCCAAGTTCAGACCCCACGTCCATTTCCAACTTCATCACTAAGTGCACGCTGGGCTCTGGGCCAGGATTAGCCTAGCGTTCGGGGCCTCCCGGGCTGGCTCCTTCCCACAGTGCTCCTACCAACCTGAGGCACTCCTGACTGCCTGGCCGTTTCCTCCATCAGGAACATCCTCCCCAACGCCCCACCCCAGTGCTGCAGGCCTAGCTCAAAGGCCTTTCCCTCCCAAGTCTCAGCCTCTACCCCCAGCAGCCTTCCTTCTCCACCTGCCGTGCGTGCTGTGCTCTGGCTGTGGGCCCCTCAGCCCTGCCCAGCAGAGTCCAGCACGGAAGGGGCAGCAACCAGCATCACCACATGGGCCTGTAGGGCAAGTATGTGGGGAAAATGAGGTTGAGCAGAGCCTCCGGGTAGAGACCAAGTGCTGGGGGATCCCTCAGGCCGCAGGAACCCCTACGGGGGGGGGGGGGGGCTGCACCGCAGGGCAAGAGGGGAGGCCAAAGCCAGAGCAGTCCAAGGGCCCAGAGGCTACTGCGTGACCCCAAGGGCAGAGGTGCCTGACTGCCCGAAGGGTGTCCTCAGCACAATGCCTGGCGAGCTGAGGTGCTTGGCCGATCAGTCCCAATGTGACACCAAGCCCCTCTTCCTGCTTCCCCTTGTGTGGGAGGATGAGCCGGTGGGGCGGGAGAGGAGGCGTGGAGCCCCCCGCCCTACCCCGGGGAGGGATTGGGCCAAGGCAGGCTGGCCCTGATGCCCGCTGTGGCAGCAGAGGGGACCTGGCACCACCAATAAATACCCTCTCTCCTCAGGCCCTAGCCCAGCGGTGGCTGAAAATGGTCACTGGGCACAAAAGAATCGGACACGGTCAAGTCAGGCACCATTTTTTATAAAAACGCATAGTCTCATTTTCCACTCTTTAAAATCACATTCAAAAATCGGCAAAGGAGCGCCCCCGGGAGTAGATGGGAAGGGAGGGTGCACCAACCCAGCCCCAGGGGGAGGGGGCGCGACACCACACACGGCAGCGCGACTGGCACAAGGGGGCATGCGGCGGGCGGGGTGGCGCCCTGTGGGCAGTGGCACTGACGGGACGTGGGGCTATGGGGCTGGACAGCCCGGGGCGGGGGGGGGGGGCACACTGACCAGCCCAGGGTGGCGAGGGCTGGCCCCCCCCGGCCCCTCTCACTGTGCTGCCCGGCCCGTCAAGGCTGGTCACCTATGGTCCCAGGCAGATGAGGCCTCACCCAGCCCGGGGTGGGGGGGGGGGGGGCAGGGGACCTCAGGGCCAGGCTAGGCCAGTGTGACACAACCCACAGCTGCCTTTCTGTGGTCCCTGAGCCCGGACGCTCGGCGGGGGAGGGAGGGGGGACCGCAGGGAGGGCAGCCGCAACTGCTGCCAATGCCAGGGTCCCTCAGTGTCCAGGGAACGTGGGAATGGAGGCGGCCAGTGATACAGGCGCTCTTCCTGGGCAGGGGCACAAGAGCTCGAGTCACTGCGGCCGGGCCCTGGGGTCAGGGAGATAATGGGCCCCTCCTCCACCGACTGGCTGGAGGACAGGACAGTGCAGGACTGTGCCCCTGTCACAGGAGGGGCTTCGGTGGGAAAATTCAAGTAGTATCCCTGGCTGCGGCCTCCCCTGGGGTGGGGGACGCTGGGCCACCCCACTGTGCTGTGGGCACAGAGCCTGAGGGGACACAACGCGGTGCGGCATCGTCCCTGGAGAAGGGCCAGGAGGGCTGCGGGGGCTGCTGCTCCCCCCCCCCCCCGGCCCCCTGCTCCCACCCACAGGAAGACACTGGGAGGGGAGGCCCCTGGAGGGTCGGGGCTGAGGGCGGCTGGACAGTGGCTGGGTCGGTGGCAGCAGGAGCCAAGGCAAGCGGGCCCCCCCTGGGGGCTGGGCCAGGCTGGGGCCACAGGAAATCACAATAATTACAAAATAAAACCTTTTCCGCTTTGCGGGAAAACAAATAATAAAAATTCGACAAAATAAATTAGAGGTTTATAAAAGGCGGGCGGGTCAGAGGCCGTTGGCACTGCCGCGCTGGACCAGCGGCACCTTGCTCAGCTCCACCACGGGCGAGCGCGGCTTGTTCTTCATCTTGGGCACGCGCTGCACCAGCTGCTGGGCCTCGCGGTACGCGTCACGAAGCTCCTTCTTCCACTGCACCAGCTCAGGGTCACTCTGCGGGCACCCGGGGCCGTCAGACGGGGAGGGGGGAGGGGGTCTGGGTGCCCGAGGCTCCCTTCCCAGCCCGCCCCACCCGCCGCCGGCCCCTGGCCCCACTCACGTCGCACTGCAGCACAAACTGTTTGCCGCCGCGGATCTTGAGAAGGAGGCACTTCCGCTCCTTGATCTGCGTCTCCTCCACAGACTGGATCTCCTCCATGGTCAGCAGGCTCTGCTGCAGGGCGGGCGGGAGGGGCGGGAAGGGGCGGGAAGGGGCGGTGAGGCCGCGGCGCGGGCTGGCGGCCCCGGGCACTCACCCCGCCTCCGGCACCCGCGGGCACCAGCCCGCTCCTTACCGGGGCCTCGCCCTCGCCCCGCCACTCCAGCCGGTTGGGAAACAAGTAGAAGTACCGCCTCTGCCACTGCGTCAGGAAGGGGTTGCCCATCTTGGACATGTAGCCATGCATGATGCAGTCCTTGCCCAGGGCATAGTCTGCCGCGAGAGAGTGAGAGGCGCGCTCAGCCAGGCCCGCCCGCGGCCGGATCCTTGCTTCGGCCTCCCAGCGACCTCGGTGGCTTTCCGAAACCTGAGCCGATTTCTCATCTCCAAACTGCCCAGTGGGTGCCCACGGCAGCTACGAACCCTCACCTTCCTCGTGGCCCAACTGCTTGTTTTTGGTTTTCTTGCGGGCCTCCAGCCGGTCAGTCTCGGCATTGATGGTGTCGAAGACCGTCTCGGCCACCTCCTGCTGCCACCGCTCCGAGATGGTGAGGGGGAAGTTGCGGTAGAGTTCCTGGTCACTGTCCAGCAACTTCAGCGAGTAGACAGGGCAGGGACATCCATCCGTCAGCCACAGGCCTGCCCAGCCCCAGGGCTCCCAGGCAGGGGTGGGGCGGCGGGGGGGGGGGGTCTGGTCTCACACGGCCCCCCACCCTCCCAGGCACGTTTGGGGAGGAGAAGCCTGAGGCCCAGCGGCTGACAGAGCCCTGCAGGCCAGGAGCAGGGCTCATGTGAGAGGCCAGGGCAGGCCCGGTACCTTGATTCCTTTTGTGTCCTCCTCGTCAAAGGAGCCAATGTCGAAGGCGTCAGCAGCGTTCACCTCCCCTCGAGGGGGGATCAGCGGGGGAGGGTACTGCAGCAGAGCACAGGCTGGGCATCAGCACCAGGCAGGGGCTACAGGGCGCCCGCCTGGCCCTGCCCCAGGCTGGTACCTTCTGCAAGAAGACCATCTGCCAGTCCAAGGAGCGGAAGAAGGGGCTCTCCTTTACCTCCTGGGCCCTGTGGGGAGATGTGGGTCATCAGGCGGGGGCGAAGCCTGGGCGCCGGAGCAGGTGGCCCAGGCTAACTCCTGCTGCCGCCGTTCTCTGGCTCTGCCACCCCGGGAAGGTTCCTTAAACCTCAGCCTGTTTCCTCATCTCTAAAATGGGGAGAACGGTTCCCACATCATAGGGCCGTTGGGAGTCTTCACATTTGTAAGTCTTGCGACATCGTGCCCAACAACTTAGTAAATGCTTAATAAACACAAAAAGCTGTTGCCATCATCATGATCATCGCCACGTTTGTTACAGGGGCCCTTCTGGAAGCCCGTCCCCCAGCAGCTCCGGCAGCTGTGCGCCAGGCAGCCCCGTCCCCTGAGAACACTGGATGGGGCTGGCCATCTCCCAACCCGTGGACCCCTCAAAAGAGGCTGGCACCAGGAGGGGGCTCCAGTGACGGGACACAGCCCTCATCCTCAGGCTAGCCTAGCAGCATGCCCAAATACCCAGGGCCTGGCAGGGAGGGAGGGCCTGGGACAGTTGGCCCTGGTCCCGGGCACTCACCCTCGACCCAGGCAGCCCAGTCTCCGGTTGACATCCCTCTGCAGCAGCCCCTCCAGCAAGGAACGGAGCTCGGGGGAGAAGGAGTCGGGCAGCTCCACAGCCTGCGGGGAGGAGTGGACACTGGCAGGGTCCGAGGATGGGACCTGGCCCCCGGCACAGGGAAAGACAGGGCCCACCTTCCTCATTTGCCCCCAGCGGGCACATTTGTTCTGACAACACAGGGATGGGAAGCCTCTGGGGCAGGAGGCCAGAGTAAGGATGAGTGGCCCAAGTTTGTTGTTATTTGGTGGGAACCAAGAATCCATGACCCTGACAACGCACAGGAGACCCCATCCCCACGGTGACCGCCCCCCATGGACTCCACCCAGCCTCCCTACACTCACCATTGTCAATGTCATGCGGTCAATCTCGTGCTTATCTTTGGTCTTGTGCTGCCGAAAGGGGCTGTGCCTGGGCAAGAAGCACAAGGTCAGAGGATAGGAATGGGGAAACCGAGGCAGGGAGCGACAATGATCCTCATCCAAAGCCAGGGATGGTGCCGCCCTAACACCCAGGCAGCTGTAGCCCCCCTCCCCTAGACACCTACCTGGACTAGGGATGAGCTCTTCCCTGTCCCGTCCCGCCCGCCGGCCGGGGAGGGCCCACTCACCCCCGCAGCAACTTGAAAAGCATGCAGCCCAGGGAAAACCAGTCAGCGCTGCTGTCGTAGGCCACGCCCTTCTGCAGGACCTCAGGGGCCATGTACCCGTGGGTGCCCCTGTGGGAGCAAGGAGGCCATGAGAGGGTCTGGCGGAGGGTGCGGGAAGGGAGAGTGGGGGGCCGGGCACTCACACGCTGGCGTGGGGCTTCTTCTTGGAGAAGTCGCAGGCCAGGCCGAGGTCTGAGATGCGCACGTGACCGTGCTCGTCCAGAAGGATGTTGGCTGGCTGTGGGGGAAGCCCAGTGAGCAGCCTCAAGGGTGACTCAGGACAGGGCCTGGCCAGGCAAGATGCCAGCTAGGTCACTGTCCTCACCCTGGAGTGTCGTGGGTGTCCAGGGACAAGGCCCCGGGTGGGGTCTTCCCCTCCTTTCCCCAGTTACAACCGGAGTCCAGAAAATGGCTGGGTAGGGGGGCCGGTGAAGAAGGGAGCAGCCAGCCGACTCTGTCCCAGACGCCCCTGCTCTGGGCCAGGCGGGCCAGTGGCGTGGAGGGGAGGGGGGGGCAGAGCCTCACCTTCAGGTCCCGATAGACAACGAAGCGGTTGTGCATGTGCTCCAGGCCCAGGATGATCTCGGCCGCGTAGAAGCGCATGTCGGCCTCGGAGAAAACCCCGTGCTGGGACAGGTGGTAGTGCAGGTCCCCGCCTGAGGGAGGCAGCCCCGCAGGGTGGCGCTCAGCTGCGCGTCCCAGCCCCCAGCCCCGCGGCCCACCGGGGGCCAGGCCGCGCACTCACCGTTCATGAGATCAAGGATGAAGCTGAGCTTGTCCGGCGTGTGGAATGCGTACGACATGCACACGATGAACGGGCAGTCCTGGGAGGGCATGGGAGGCCAGGTCAGCAGAGGCCGCGCACGGTTCCGGGACCTGAGGCTGCTGCAGTGACCTGCCCGGGCCCTCCTGGCTCACCCCAGTGCTGACGAGGGACAGCATGATGCGCTCGTTCAGGGCCAGGGTCTCCCCCTGCTTCATCTTGATGCGCTTCTTATCCAGACACTTCATGGCGTACCTGGTGGGGGGGGGGGGGGGGGGGAGGGGAACGCTGGCTGGTCAGTCAGTCCACACGCACCTTCAGCGCAGAGCCCAGGGCTGTGTCTGGGGGGGGGGCGGTCCATGGGGGGCGGGGGGTGGGGGCGAGTCCTCAGGGCTCTTGCGGTGAGAACTGGACACTGAGACGAGGCAAGACAGAAGGCAGGAGAGAGTACTGGTGAGGCGGGGCCTCTGGGGGCCTGTGGGGGGCGGCAGCACCAACACGGAAAGGGGGGAGACAGTAGCCTCTGCAGAGACCTGCCCACGTAGGACCTGGGGGCCCCGATCCCCTCACGGCTCTTCCATGCACACCCCCAGGGGGCCCTCCCCTCCCTCAGGCATCCCACTCGACGCTGGCTGAGCTGGCGCTCACATCTTGCCCGTGTCGGCCTTCCGGCACCCATAGACCTCGCCGAAGCCCCCTCGTCCGATGATGCGGTGCACGCTGAAGTCGTTCATGGTCAGCTGTGGGGCGGCAACAAGCAGGGTCAGAGCACCCAGGGCAGAGACACCCCGGCAGCGGTGGGGCCAGTCCCGGGCCCGGGACCACCCTCGCCACGCGCTTACCTGCCCTGAGCCACCCTCACTGGGATCCTGGCACCGAGCCCACAGCCACCGCCCTGGGGGCTGAAGGGCAGGCTCCCCTGACCCGCCCAGCCCTGGCCGAGCTTCGGTGCCCAGCTCCCTGGGAAGGGTGGAAGGGAGGGAGCAGTCTTCCATGCCCACCCGGCCCACTCACATGGATGTTGAGCTCCACATTCTTCCACTGGCAAAATCGTGTGAATTTATCGCTGTAAGAGAAGAACCAGGACTCAGATGAACTTCAGAAAGTGGGCAAAATGATGCTGGGTGCGAGCCTACCCCCCACCACTGCCATTGTCTGGGGTCCCGAACCTCAGCTGTCCTCTCCTGGACTCCCAAGAGTAGCGCTGGCCCAAGTGGGTGTCAGATAAGCTTAGAAAAGAGGACCTCCGGTCTGACCTGGACTTCCTCCCACTGTATCCCTGACAATGCTCATCTCATCCCTGCTTGTACACCTCTAGTGACGCAGCACTCACCCCTGTGAAACTCCCCCTCCGTTGCCTGGCAGCTGGGACCCTAAGAAAGCTGTTGCTCACATTAAGCTGAAATCTGCCTGCAACTCCCACCCACCAGGCCAGCTCTGGCCACGGGGGCCACAGAAGAAGACGGTGTGTCCTTTTGTGTCACCCTGATGCTTCTCAGCATAGATGGGCCCAGCAAGGTGCTCAACAGTCCATGAGAAGGAATGACACTTAGGTGGTCCTTCACACCCCGGAGAATCCCCTGGGGCTCGGAGATGCCTGGCACTAAGAAGGACAGGGTGGGACTGTGGAGGAGGTGGTGGCTAGGAGCCTGTCCCACTTCTCAGGAGTCCCTGCATGGGGCCGTTGGCGGGGCCCAGGCACCCGCCCGCCTGGATTCTCTCCTCCACACCATCCACACCCCTTCTCAGAGCTGCCTCTTCCTCCCCTGCCCCTCCCGCATACGCTCTGCTCTCACCTCTCGATGAATTTCTGGAACACATCCCCTCGGAGGTTCTGACAAATCTCTTCAATGTATGGCTAAGGGGAGAAGCTGGAGGTTGGTGACTGAGCCAGACTGGGAGCCGGCCAGGCTCCGTGACCTCAACGGTCCCAGGGTGCCCCTGGCCGGGCAGGGAGGCAGCGGGGATAAGCCCAGCACGCACCTGGAAGAGATCCGGAGGAACCTGCTTCTTCACCAGGTGGCCCTGGACGTGCTCAGTGGCACTTTTCGAGAAGGGCTGCAGAAGACAGAGGTGGCTGTGAATCCTCTGCAGGGCCCCTGCATCCCTGCCCACACCCCAGGCCGCTCTGGGCCGGCGCTGGGGTCTAGACCTAGGGACGGGCTGGCCGCGGCACTCACGTGTGAGCAGGCCAGCAGCTCCTTCATGATGTAGGTGTCGAAGACCTCCCGGCTGCGAGCCAAGCGCTCCTCCTCTGTCTCCAGCTTCTCGTATTTCTTGATCTAGAGGACAAGATCCCCACAGGTGACACAGAGGCACCAATAGCAGGCATCTTAGAGACTGAATGAAAGCAGCCCCACCTTCTCCCCTCTCTGCAGGCGGCGGGGGCCTCACCTCCTCATAGAACTCCACCAACGGCTTGGCCTCCTCTAGGTGTTTCAGGCAGAAGTCTCGGAAGAGCAGGTACCCTGAAAGCAAGTGTGTTGGGTCACACGGGGCCACGCCCCTCTCTGGCCTTCCCGTCAGGGCGGGCGGCGTGGGCTTGGGGCTCCCTGGGCGGAACTGGCCAAGGAGGCAGCAGAGGTGGTCTCTGCCCCAGGCAGGGACAGGACGAGGCGGCCCCAAAAGCTGTCACCAGCTGAAGATTCTCAGTTTCAGGTTGAGGGGTGCCCGTCTCCCAGAACCCCAGATGTCAGCTGGAATGTGATGGGTGCTCCGGGCGCTCTGGCGACGCAGAGGCTGACTCCGGCTCCCCGCCCTCTCCCTGCCGTCTAGGGCCTGCACCGCACCCCACTGGGCGGGCTGTGTGGGTGCAGATCCACCTGGGTCAGGCCAGAGCATGGCGGGCAGGAGGAGGGCAGCCTCCCAAGGGGCCCACGTCCCTCTCCCTGGACGCCCCATATCGTGCCCCCGCCGTATCTGGCCGATTCTCACAGCAGCCCTGAGGAACAGTTGCAGAAACACAGCGGCGGAGGCCTACTACCCGCTGGGAGGCGCTGGGAAAGACAGGCCAGGGGGTGGGGCCTCGAAGGGCGCGAGGCCACTGGGGAAAGTAAGAGGCGGGACAAGCTATGGGAAGGGCTCCCAGGCCTCACCCCTCCCAGGGAATGGGGGCCCGAGGCCCGGCCCCAGAGCAGCCCTGGAGAGCAAGGGGGAAGTAAGGGCAGTCCCCATCCCTCCAGCCTGACACGGGTGACCAGCCTCGCACTAGATAGCTTCCAGGCCTCTTTGGGGGGCACTGCCTGGACACCTCCGGCAGAGCACACAGCCGTCACTTCTGGTAAAGGCGGCCTGGCCTTTGAGTCACTCGTGACCTGGGTTTCCCAGTGGGCAAGGGGCTTTCACTGAGGCCAACTCATCTGGCCCTCCAACAGTCCTGGGCAGCAAGGCTTCTGAGTCCTAATTCCTAGGTGAGGACACCAACAGGCTCAGAGAGGTAAAGCCACGTGCCCAAGGTCACACAGCACAGGCAGGGGGCCGACCCAAACTGTGCTTTTTTGACGCACTGGCTCCCCAACACTGACTTCCAATGCCTGGTCCTGCCAGGCCAGGCCAGGCCACTCCCACTTCAGAGCTGAGATCCTGCTCTCCTCTCGGGAAGGCCGAGCCAGAGCTGTGTGTGCCTGAAGCCTGCTTCCCGGGAACCACCCCAACCCAACCTTGCCCTGTGGGCCAGCGCGGCAGCAGCGGCAGTGTAAAACAAGGGCACTGGAGGAGGAGGCTCGAGGGGCCACTGAAGCAGGTTGCTCTCAAAGAGGGCCCATGGGGGCGGGGGCGGGAGACCACAGCTCGGCAGGCGCCACAGGAAGGGCCCCGCCCCTTCCTGTCAGCTCTACCAACGGCCCCGCAGCAGCTGTGCCTGCGCCAAGGGGAAGCTGCAACTCTCAAAAACAAAAACCCAAAGGAGGAACTTCCCCGGCCGCCCTGGAAGACTGCTGGGCCCCCACCCCCTTCACGGGGCTCCCGGGGCTGACCGCCAGGGGCTGGGAGGCACAGTGGGTCACCATCCCAGGGGACGCGGGGTGCTCGTCACAACCCTGCCCCGTCAGATGGGAGGCCAGACCTCCAGGGAGGGAACAGAGGCCAGCCGGCTGGGGTGGGGGCAGGAGAGCGGCCTCAGAGTCCTCCTGCCCCCTCGCCCCAGGCCCGGGGCAGCCGGACGGTGGCGGGAAGTCCTTGGGGCTGGCAGACCTCGTACTCACCCAGCTTCTGGGAGAAGATCTTCTCAAAGGTCACCTCGCCCCGGTCTTCCAGGTACTTCTGCATGACGCTTCGGATGCTGAAAGACAGCGGGGGTGGGGGGGTGCCCTCAGTGAGCCGGAGCCCCCGGGGCTCCTGCCAGGCCTGCTGGCCTTGCCTCTTCCCCCCGGGATCCAGAATGTCACTGTTCCCTCCAAGAAGGCAAACTACCAGCCCGGGCCTGCCCACCTGGGCTCTGTCCCCAGAAGCTAGGGTGGCCAGCAGGTGGCTGCTCAGAAGTCCGGTCCCAGTACTGCCTCATGCTGGCTTCAGGAACCTGGCCAAACCTCAAAAGCCGGGCCTCACCATCAGCAGATGATGGGTAACCAAAATGGGGCCTATCCTTACCACGGAATACTGCTCGGCCATAAGGTGGGACAAAGCACTGATATACAGAAATGCTACGACATGGATGAACCCTAGCACGCAGCGAAACGAAAAAAGAGTCACAAAAGGCCCCCAGTTCTATGATGCCACTTACGTCGCATGTCCAGAACAGGCAAATCTACAGAGACAGAGAGCAGATTAGTGGGTGCCAGGGGCTGGGGCACAGAAGAGGAGTGACTGCCAACAGGTAGGGAGGGGGTTTCTTCTTGGGGGTGATGGAAATGTTCTGGAATTAGGGTGAGAGCTGCCCAATTAGGTAGGGTGAGAGTTGTACTAAAACCCACTGGGCCGCACTCTTTAAAATGATGAATTTTAGGGGCTCCTGGGTGGCGCAGTCGGTTAAGCGTCCGACTTCGGCCAGGTCACAATCTCGCGGTCCGTGAGTTCGAGCCCCGCGTCGGGCTCTGGGCTGATGGCTCAGAGCCTGGAGCCTGTTTCCGATTCTGTGTCTCCCTCTCTCTCTGTCCCTCCCCCGTTCATGCTCTGTCTCTCTCTGTCCCAAAAATAAATAAAAAAAAAAAAAAGTTGAAAAAAAAATTTTTTTTTTAAAAATAAAATCATGAATTTTATGTTATGTGAATTATATCTCAGGTTTTTTTACACAGTAATAACAAGACGAAACAAAAACCAAGCCCCGGCTCCTGTGTTCCTAACATCTGAATTAAAAACATGCCCCTGTGTCCCTGGGTTGCTCGGGAGGGCAGCAAGGGAGAGGCTGGCCGTTGTGACCATGGAAAGGCCAACCCAACGGTCCCCACCCGGAAAGCTCACCTTCAACGCCAAGGGCTGTCTGGGCAAGCGACACGGGGCTATCCTTTGTGCCCGAGACAGACCTTGCCGTCCCCTCCTCCCCGCTCCTGGGTCACCTGTACACCAGCCCTGCCGGCCTGCCTGTCACGCCTCCACTGGCTCAGGCTCCCGAGGAACACTCTTAGCTGCCTGTACCGGGGACCAAGCTGCGCAGTCACACCTGAGCCCAGGCAATGCTCACAAGGCCCTTAGGATATGTGGGGCCACCGGCAGGCCACCGACAGAAGATGTCGCGCTGGTGAGGACCAGAATCAGAAAGTCTGGGCTCTGTGGCCCTGCATCCCTCTTGGAGCCCAGCGCGGGTCACCAGGGCCTGCTGCACGTTTTCTACCAGAAGGTACCACGTACCCGGGACCTCCAGGCAGGCCCTCCCAGGGCGCAAGTTCTGCATGCGTGGCTCTAAGACATGACACAGTGTGTGACAAAGCCTGACAGGACCCACTCAGGAAGGGAAGAGTGTTCTGGGCCATCACGAGAGGCTGTGTGGAGGAGGAACTTCACTGGGTTCCTCAGCGCAAACAGGATGTCAACAGGTGGCAAAGCCCAAGGCAGGTGGGTGGATGTGGGGACAAGCAGGGGAAGACCCGGCCAAGGTGAGCAAGAGGCCATCCCAGGCAGGAGGGAGCTCGGCTAGGGACGCTTGGGAAGCTCAGTCCAGGGAAGGCAGAGTCTGCTGGAGGCCCCACAGGAGGAAGCCCGGGTAGTGAGACACTAGAGGGACGGCCAGCAAGAAGGGAAAGAAACAGGGCTGGGTGCGAGCAGGCTCGGGCCATCGGGCAGGCAGAGGAGTTGACCAGGCCAGCGGGATGGCAGCCCAGGCCTGCAATGGTCTGGCTCACGAGAGAGGTGTCTGAGGTGAGAACGTTCCAGGCAGGGCCAGTGTGGCCCACGGACGCTGCCCAGCTGCTGGGCCTATGCTCGGAGGCGGGGGGACTCCTGCCCTTTTCTGCTCAGCACTCTCCTTCTGAGACGGTCTGAGCGGAAGCCCCGGCTCCACTCCCCCCAGGCTTCCGCTCGAGTTTGAGCCACACAAGGAAAGGCCACGCAAGATAACAGGAGAATTTAGAGCTATCTAAATGACTCCCTCCTCTGCTTCCCTACCCTAGAAGGCTGGAAGATGCCGTGACCTCCTCCCACAGCAAGAAGGGTGCTGATGACCAGGACAGCCCTCCCGTGTCCCTATCCTGCGACTCCAACCAACGAGAGCGGAGCTCCCAGCTGAGGGCCAGTGGCTTGGTGGCCCCACGCCAAAGTGGTGGCCACTTCAGAGCTGGTTCCCTCAGGAAAGCAAGGATGCCCTCTGCAGTGGACAGGGGCTCTGAGGCCAGGATGTGGTCCTCACCCAGGCCGGCACCGTCTCCCCTCCCGACTGTCACACGCCAGCTCACTTCCACCAGCCACCATCAAGAACACATCTCCCCAGCCCCAGGGGACCCACAGAGACTCACAGGCACTCGGGAGGCGAGGCCTGATTCCAAGGCCTGCTCTGTGCTCACACACGGCAGAAACTAGAGACACCTGCCCTGGGACCTGCAGCCCAGAGACCAGAGCCCCTCATTTCCTGTGAGGGAGAGCTTAGGACCTCCTTTTTGGAGGACAGGAAGGCAGGCCAGGGGTGTGCTGGGGTGCAGCATAGCAGCCAGGGCCCAGTGCAAGGCAGCGAAGGGCCGGCAGGGTCTTGAGACCAGGCAGCCAGGAGTTAGGGGCTCGGAACCTGGGGCTCCGTAAGGGCCAAGTGCCTGGATTTCACCTGTAAGGTGGAACAGGAAGGCTGGATCCTCACCACCCCTTGGCTCAGCTCTTGGCACGCCATGTCTGCACCCAAATCCTGTGTTTGGGGACATTTTGGTCTATGGAAGGGGATGGACAAGGTAATAAAGTGGGGGGCGGGGAATCACAAAATGTCAATCCCCCACGGAGGTGAGTGGTCAGATGGAGTCAGGTGCAGTCAAGCGGGATGATGTCCAGACGCTTCAGATCCAGATCGGAAGCCCCCCTGAGCCCCAAACTGGCTTCCTGGGAATCAGCGTGGCTGACACCAGCTTAGGGAAGGCAGTGTGATGGGAACACCCCCCCCCCCCGCTTCCCATCACAGGACCCGGCGACACCCAGAACGGCTGGGAACCGGACCCTCCAGGGAAATGCCCTCTCCCCGAGGGCCCGTGGACGAGGGAGCCAGCCTGCAGCCCAGCCTTCTCCCTTCCCGGTGGCTCTGCTGTGGGGTCAGCCCAGGAGAGAGCAGAAAGTGGGGCACCGGTGGCCAGACCCCGCCTCCCCTCTGGAGCTGCATGGGACGCCTCTCTTCCCAGCCCACAGTACTTCACTTTCTTCCTTAAAAAGAAAAAAAAAAAAAAGTTTTCTAAATAAAATAAACAACCCCCCCCCCATCCAAACACAAGATTGGACTAAGCAAAGCCTTGAATGGAAGGCCCCCAAAGCGACAGCGTTAGGGTTTCCTGTCTGTTCTCATGGGGCTGGTGGCCAAGGGAGCCGGTAGTTTAGAAAAACGTGTTATGGGGCACATTCCAGCCGGGTGGCAAATACAGGCTGGCACGGGCAGCAGTGGTGGCCTCCTGGGCTGGGTCACCTTCCTCTCCAACACCCGCTCCCTGATACTGGCAGAGTCTAGGGTGGCGACGAGCCCAGAGCAGCACTTCTGCCCCCACCCAGGCCAACAAGTCCTACATACAGGAGCACGTGGCTCCCCGATCAACTCTGGGTTGTCGGGAGAGCCAGACGCCTGCATCCTCCCCGCCAGAAGGACCCTCAGGCGCTCAGTCTCTCTGGGGAAGGGCCCCTGGCTGCCTTGGCTCTTGCGGTCAGGGGGACACCCACGCCTGAGTTCCAAACGGCTCTCCCCAAGTCCCCTCCGTGGAGGAGGCCAGGCCAAGTCACAGACTTTAACCGTCCAGTTGGCCCACTTGTGAAATGAGGACGTCAACAAATTTCTGAACTGTCACCACCGCGCTGGCCAGTTGAAAAGCCTGAGGGGGTGCCTGGGTGGCTCAGTCGCTGAAGCAACAGACTCTTGGTTTGGTTTCAGGTCATGTGAGATCGAGGCCCGAGTCCAGCTCTGCACTGTCAGTGCAGAGCCTGCTTGCGATTCTCTCTTCTCTCTCTCTCTCTGCCCCTCCCCACCTCATGCGTGTGAGTGTGTGTGTGTGTGTGTGTGCGTGCACACGCTCTCTCTCTCTCTCAAAATAAATAAACTTTTAAAAATTTCTAAAAAAAATAAAATGAATACATAAAATAAAAAAATAGAGAGCCTGAGAGGACACAGCAGAATTGTCCTAAGACGCTAGCCTTGCTGTGAGAGCTCCCCTCCTGGAGGCAGCCCTCCCACTGGGATCCCCCAGACTGCACCTCTTCTAGAACATGATCATAAGCTATTTGGTCTCGTTTGGGTCTTTGCCCCACACCCTCCCACATCCTCAGAGGGTGCCGCCTGCTGCCAGGCCTCCTGACTGGCGAGCTCTGCCCAGGGCTGGGGCCAGGTGAGTGGCTCACAGACCAGCCTCACACACTCATGCTCATCAGCCTGAGGACCCAGGGGTGGGGGGTGGGGGGTGGGGACAGAACCTGATACCAGCCCCTGACGAAGCAGCAAGGGCCCTGTGGCAGGAGGGCCTGCCCTGTCTGGCAGGGAGCTGCCGGACCCTGCTGCCTATGGCCGGGGCTGTTCGCTTTGGCCCCAGCTGCTCCCAGGAGCAGGCCAAGCCTGACACTGAGGGGGAGAGCGCATCCTCCCCCACAGCCCGGAGTGTGGGTAGGGGTGACAGGACGGCAGGCAGGCAGGAAGGGGGTGAGGGCTGTGGGGGAGAACTTCCGGTGCCTTCTGGAACCACATGGTTCAGAAGAAAGGCAAGGTCCCTTGCTCTGTGGCACAGAGGCTGATCCTGGCCCTCTAGCAAGGGCTGGGGGCAAACACGCTTGTTTTGTTTTGATGGTGAGGAAATCTAGGCTAGAAGCTGAGTGGCCTGCCCAGCATCCCACATGGAGACAGCAGCCAGAAAATGTCCAACTCTCCCCGAGAAATGGTGACTCGCCAGGCAGGGGCCTTCCCCTGCAACCTCTGCAGAGGACCCCGGACTTGTACCCCGGCTGCCTCCCCCTCCGTCCACTGCCAGTGCTGTGGGCAGCGGGTAGCATCTCTCCTGGGAGCCCGGCGGGCTACGGGCAGCTTCGGCTGGCACCTGGCAGGCCGGGGTGTCACCGGGATGCCAGAGTTGCGAAAGCCCCGGACGGTGCAGGATGGCACGGGGGCGGCAGGGCCTGGTGGGTCTGGCACGGCCACGCCTTGAATAGCCACGCTCTGGGAGAGGACAGTGAACAAGCCAGCAGAGCAGAGGCTGTGGCTGTGGCAGCGGCTCCTCTGTGGCATTTCCAGGAAACCTGGCACTGAGGTGGCAGCAGGAGGAGGAAGTCCCCTGGGGCTTCTTATTAATATTTCTCAATGACTTGCCCTGGGGCTCAGTGTCCTCAGCTCGAGAACAGGGCCGCATACCAAGTGGGAGAGACCAACCCTGAAGGCCACCCGGAAAGGCCAAGCCCAGGGAAGAGAAAAAGACACGCACTAGGTGTCACGCGCACAAGCACCCCCCCCCCCTCCACACAAACGCCCAAGCCACCCAGGCTCCCAACAGTCAGTGCGGTGGCCACGACGTGGCTCCTTGCGGGATGTGCGGGGTGGGGGGGGGGGGTGCTCTCTGGCGGCCTTGTCACATGTCACGGCTTCTATGCTAACATGACCTGAGTACCACAC